>NC_059128.1:268923894-270199463 GCF_020740605.2 Lemur catta
AAGCCACAAATTTCCCATCTGTGCAATTTAGATAGCAGTATCTTTTAGAGTGTTTGAGGATTAAAAATGTCCTGTGTTAGTTACCCAGCACAATGCGTATTCCATTGCAGGTACTCGGCACACATGTATTTCTTCCACCTAGTCCTCACCTCCACCTCCCTCACCCCTTTCTTTCCTCTAAGCAGTAAGAGTTCAATGTGCGCTGACTGCTTACATGGGACAGTGTTTTAAATCTTTAAATCTCAGTGAATGAGACAGGGTTTTAAAACTTTATGCATGGTAACTTAACACATCTTCATCTCTGACACAGGACACAGGTACAGGGGCTCTCTCCATCTTACAGATGAGGCATGAGGCATGAAGGTTGAGGCTACACAGGCTACATCGCTGGCCCATGGTCACAGAGCTAGTCAGGGTTAAGCAAGAGCAGGCTAGCCCAGCTGCCGGGCTCCAGAGCTGCTTCTCGCAATTACTAAGTGATCCTGTCTTTCCAGGAGGATCTAAAATGGACCACACTAAAGACCAGTTCTACATACAAAGCGACTTACATAGTTGAAAACAAAGAAATAACTGAACGGTTAGAAAAGAGAGTACGTTCCAGGAGTCCTTGCCTGAATTTTTAGTTCCTATAAGCTCAGGTCATAGTCTTTTGGGGCACGTTAATATCAGCTCTTTTCATTGTGCAGAAGATTCTGATTTAACTTGTTCAGTCTCTCAATTACTAGCCCAGGTTTTTGGCATTCCGTTATTCTTTAGCTAACTCATAGAATTATTTGGCCAATTATTAAACTAATGTGGAAGGAGGGGAAATAGCAAGATAGGAACGTCCTCTGTCTATCTGGACAGAGGATTAGGATTACTGGAAAATGATTCAAGGTATAGTCAAAAGTTAGGCTTTTGTGACATTTATGGATTCTAGTGCTAAATTCATCCTTACCTTCTATTAAAGTGGATAATGAAATGATGAATGTGTTCACATGTTTTCAATTGCTGATCTCATTTAATACCACAATACGGCTTCAAAATATATTCAGAAATATATTCCTAACTTACCCTGAAAATCCCTAGAGCTTGATAATGACACAGCAGCACACCAGGCTCTCCCCAGGCTTCAGCTCCTCCAGAGACGATGAACCCTGGGAGCCCACAGTAAGCTCTGACCTCATCATTGTTTATGTGAGCCAGATACACACTGTGTGTGCACCTATATAAACACAATCCTCGTTCCTTCCTAAGGCCTATTTGACAAACAAAACCTGAGGACATCAAGATAATTCAGGATATCCCTCAATAAATGAATTACAGGGTTCTGCTTGGCTGATCTGGCCATGTAAACACATTTCTAGGAATCATGCTCACAAATGAAAAAACAATCAGATTAGCTCCTACGTTGGAGAGTAGGCAGATAAATCATACCAGATAAAATGGTTGTTGTCTGTGCACCCCAGAAACAAACACTATTTTTAGTTAAGAAAGAAAAACAGATAACATTTCTCTGTATTTTCACATTTCCATTTACTTTGGGTTAAAAAAAAAAAAAAGAGCCCTCCTTTTGGAATATGATTCATACATGTTTCATTCAAATAAAGAAATAATTACCCTTACAACTTTTAGCCAAAATATAAATCTTCAAGGCTTAACATCAGCTATTTGTAGAGCTATATCATGTATCTCAGAATAACAAGGTCTCTTGATTGTCTAGGGAAGTTTATTTTATTATGCTAGGACAAAGATGAATTTCTTAAAATTTTAATTAAAAGCACAGAAACATTCTTACAGAAGTGGTAGAAAAAAAATACCTGTTATCTCTATAGAAACATATTCTCTTAAAGTAACTGCTAATATAATTGTTACAATATTCACATTTAAAGTGGGTTATTCATATAATTATAAAAATGTAAGAAGTCAGTGGCTTATGACAGAGATATTAATTGGTAGAGTTTAAGAAACTTTTAACCTGCATGGACATAATTTTAGTCACAAGATTTTAAATCTTCTGTAATTAGTAAATAATTTTTCTAGTAAATTCCTCCTATCTCAGAGTTAAGAAATATTCTACATTAATACTACAATCTGGTTATATTGGCATTGGATGGCTAATCTTATTAAAATTTACAGCAAAGAATAGAGAAAATAGATGGAAAAGATCTGTCCCAGGGAGACTAATTATATGCAATCCTTTTTATTGTCACTACTGTTTTTGAAAATGTTTAGCCCATAGTTACACAGTATCTGTAACTGATGTGGCACGTTTCAATTTGTACCAAATTTACTTCATAATCACACTGCTTTTTAAAAAATCATTGAAAAATAAATTCTTAAAGGATTAAGAATAGACATTACTATTAATAAAATAGATTAGCCATGACCTACAATGAGAAGAAAGAGAAACAGAAAATTTACATTTTGAGGCATTAACCATTTTCACTTCTAGGAACAAAACAAAAGCATTACATATTTCTACCTGCTAGCATGGTTCCTGGCACAATTTGGCTGCTAATAAATGTTTCTTAATTAAATTAATGAATAACCTAGAGGTAAATATAATTTCAGAAGTAGGTCCAGAAGTATAGAATACCTTTCATGGTATCCAAGTGGCAAATAAGCATCTCTCTACTTAGAAGAGTAGCATTTCCAATTTTCATGGAAATGCTGATATAATATTACAAACCCACTTTTTTTTATCTAACCAGTGTGCTGGTGTCCTTTAAATAAGTTGTTTTTAACTGGGAACTCTTCCTAGAAAATACTTAATGGACCCGACAATGTATATTAATACAAACTAGTCTCAACCAGAAGATTCAGTTCTTTAATTTCAAAAGATCTCATATATTGTCTTCTCATATTTTGATATGTTTTGTTTTAACTGCCCCACTTCTCAGATGTCTTTTTCACTTGGTTCTTTTATATAGTCCCTCATAGTTGGCATTACTGGGAGTTGGGATCAATCACATATGTTTGCCTGATGACAGCCAGGACAATTCAATGCCAATCACATCTGAATACATAGCTTATTATCAGACAGTTCACACTGGAGGTATATTAAAACGTGATTATTCAGCTCTGTTGTCCCACTCTGTAGCTTTATGCTTGATCTAGAAATCTGGCATCTTATCACAATAGACATTTGTGCCTTGTACCATTTCCTGATGGAAGGGAGTGAACTGTCAAGAGCTTTTAAAAGCCCTGGGCGTAATCCTGCCAAGAAGAAGGAAGTAAATGACTCACTCTATGAGATGCACCCTAACCTTTCCAGGTCACAAGGGACTTATTCAGAAAACCCTCTCCTGGAGCATTAAATTGCACCCTAGTGGTTTCCAAACTGTGACTGGAGAAGTTAATCACCTAACAAGAATAAAGCAATTCTCTCCTGCTTTCACAGATAGGTTCAGGGCCATTATTTTCAGTTTTATACCTTAGATTTCAAGAAATCTTGAGCATATAATACAAAATGTACAAAATCTCTGCGTGCAGGTTTAAAATCACACTTAAGGAAGTTAAACTTCTCTCTGCTTGACAAGGTCTTTGTTGAGTTTATTTTTCCGCCTTTGCCCTCAAAATGTCAAATGTACTCTCACTGTTGCAAGAAAAATCTGAAAATAATAGTAATAATATTTGGGGAGTTGCCGTGGGAACCTCTGGATCACAATCTTTTTTGTCTTTAAAGGTAAGAGTTGAGTTAAATTTTTAAAGTCCACTGCAAAATTTATCCACCTTCCTTTTTTTTTTTTTTTCATAAAAGCAGACAAACGATTTCTGTAGTTTAAAATAAGAATAAGAGGGCAAATGACAATTCTATGCCAAGCTGAAGACAGAAGTCTTGATGAAGCAGCAGAGAAAATGGCAGTAGATTCTCACACCCCTCCCCATTTGGTGTTTCTCAAGTTTCAATAATATGGACACATTAGATGAAAAGATACTGGATAACTAATTAATTCACTTAGTTTACGTTGCCAGAGTGAAACCTCTGCACATGGCTAAGAAGTTACACCCAACGTCCCCTCTCAGATATCCAGTTTACTGCTTTGGCTCTGATTTTTGTGCTATAACAGGACACAGCAGCACTCAGAACGTCATCTCTCATCTGTCCCCTCCTTCACATGGAAGCAGATCACTTCCTAATTGGGACCCATCACCAAAGCTTTCATGTATCTTCCCCTAACAATCTTTCTTCTCTTGGGGATGAAAGACATTTTCCTACTTCACAATTTTGTCTCAACCTTCAGTTAATCCTTTTGCTTTTCAAATTATGGCTAACAAAAGCTGGAACAACGTTAATTACAAAAAGAGTAGAAAAATCAACCTCAATTTGTAGAGGAAGTAGGAAGAAGCTCTTTATTTAGTTACTTTTTCCTAGTTATAGGTTATACAGATGGCAAACTTGGGAATTAAAGACAGGTGTTTACACTATGTAATACAAAAGGTAGAAAATAAGAGTGGTTTTAATCCTGTCTCTCACCAATAGGTGACCTTTTGTCAAATCTTGCATTTGACAAAAAAAAAAAAAAATCATAATTTTTTCCCAGGATATTTTGCTAGTTCTCAGGAATGATTTATTTTGGTTACATAGACCACAGTTATAAATCAGTGAACACAGCATATAGAACTGAAATTTAGCACCAGACCAACCCTGTGATTTATGCTTTCAGACACACTTTAGCATACAATGGATATAGCTAAAATCTTCTGACCTGTGAGCACAAAAGGGCTAGAAATTGTTTGGACTTGTACGTATTCAAGTCTTGTTAAGCAGTAAAACATGCTGAAGCTCTTAACGATGAACAGGATTATTAATGCAACCCAGAAGGCAAATCTCAGAGAGTTGCAGAGAAATTGTAAACAAAAGATGTTTTAAATGAACGCAGACCCTTGAAAAGATTTGTCAAATGGTCTGATCATCCAACACATGCCAACTGTGACATATTCTTGACTTCTTGAGATTTATAGCAATCTGCTTTAATTCTGCATGTTCATACTTAAACTTTGGCATTCTTGCTTCATTGATCCTCTAACTGTGTAAAATGTTCAAAGATAAGCACATTTGTATTTCTTTTAATTTTACCCTCTCCTCCTTTCACACCTAGCTAGTGTTTTGACCTACCAGAAATTCCATGGGTTTTTGTTAATTTAAAAACATTTATATAAGAAAATTGAAGATAATGCTTCTTAAGATCCATATCGCCTTGTATCTTTAATCTGGGATCCATGATTAAGCTTCACAAAATGAATGAATCCCTTGAAATATATGTGAAATCATGTGTGTGTGTGCTTGTGTCACACGTTTCTAGGGTGAGGATCCCTTGCTGCCCATCTGGTCTTCAGGGCAAATATCATTAATGCCAGGTAGGTGAATAATTACTAGATCTTTAGATAATGTGCCATGTACTTGTTCACAAAACTAAATATTTCTATTTTCATAATAGGTTTTCATTTTCAAGGATGAAATGCAAATAGGTATTCACATATAAATATGTATGTTTACAGGAAGAAAGCATAGCATCTTGGTGCTATAGTTTTTAACAGCATCTGATGAAAATCTATTTGCATTTTGAAGGCAGTGACTGAGTGAGGCTCTGCTGTTGAGGGAATCTGGGTGATGAATACAGTCTCAGAGGCACAGGATAGCTTTCAGGCTAATGCCCTTCCAACATACTTCTTAATTTTCTGTTTAACTTAATTAAAACCAGAAAACACTAGTGTCTCTGGTTACATACGTCCCGTTGGTCTGTAGCAAGATCTGTCTATTGAGCTTGGTAAACATTCAAAGGGAAGGAGTTAATACTGAGAGGCTTTACTGAAATAGCATGCACACCACTCAGCATAGTTTATAGGATTTGGTTCAATAAATGCTAATTCTCTCATTTTTCTTACCACCCACTGTTTGTTACTGAGTTTGCAATGAAAAGCTTGTCTCAAGTTAACCAGCCCCCTTGGGCTCACCGATTCATACAAATCCCAACTAAAAATAAATGAATGGTGACTGAATAAATAAGAAATGCATAAGGTATAGGAGTAATTATTGACTTTCTAAAAGATGATTTTTAACCTACCAGTCTTGTAACGTTTACGCACATTCTGATTAGCTTTACAAAATTTTGACTATATTCAAAACTTGCTGGTAGAATGCCTTAAACATGGAAGTATTCATTACTCCACAAATTAAGAACTTACCAAATAATTCTTAACTCATTTATCATCTATTACATTGAGGTACAGATGGCCCACGTTTACCTTGTAGATGTATGTTATATACATACATTTTATAAAATGCTTGATATTTGCTTTGTGACCAAAAGGAATGAGTAGAAAATGACAGGTTGTGGGGAGAAGGATGATCAGTAAAAACTAAGAGCACTGCAATTTATTTTTTGCTTTAGGAAACTTATAGTTACACCAACTCTCATATTGGCCAAAGACTGACTTAATTGGAATCAGCATCCCATTGTGACTAAATATTGATTAGCTGGAACCTCCCCATGGCATCACCTGCTACAAAGCACCCATTAATTACTGTCCTTTTTGTCTCTAATGATTGCTGCTTCTCATTGAACATTTATTGCCCTGTCACTAGAATTCACCAAAAAGCACTGAGCAAAATCTCCATTTAGCAACAAAACCCTGCTCCTTAATGAAGAGTCTCACAACATTCATGTTCTACCACAGGATTCTATAAAGTTTTTAGGGATCTCAAGAAAATGTAACGTTTGGCTCAAATACTCAGAAATGAGAAAAGAAAGGATGCTGGTGTTATAGAAACTGCCAAAAAATTTTTACTCAAATAGAGAGTCTGAGTGTGAAGCAGTGAACACAAGCATGAAATAGAATTTAGTATGGATAAGATGGCTGCAATTGAGAGACACCAGAAAAGTGGAAACAACACAACTGACACAAACACACCGATGTACATGAAAACGTTTCCTAACTCTCACTTCCACTTAGAAAATGCTTAAAAGTAGGTGAAGTCAGGAAAATAACTATGATACCGTCTACTGGAAGATTTACATTAAGTATCTATAAAAACATCAAAAATCTTGGAATTACAAAGAAAGGTTTGGTTATCTTTTAAAAAGTTCAATTCTTACTAATTAGAGGCTGCTTGGTTTTCCCAGACCTAGGCTTACAATAGAAAGTTTATTTAAAAAAAAAAAAAATTCAGTCAGGTGAAGTGGCTCATGCCTGTAATCCTACCACTCTGGGAGGCCGAGGCGGGCAGATTGTTTGAGCTCAGAAGTTCAAGACCAGCCTGAGCAAAAGTGAGACCTTGTCTCTACTAAAAAAATAGAAAGAAATTATGTGGACAACTAAAAATATACATATAGAAAAAAAATTAGCTGGGCATGGTGGTGCATGCCTGTAGTCCCAGCTACCAGGAGGCTGAGGCAGAAGGATTGCTTGCGCCCAGGAGTTTGAGGTTGCTGTGAGCTAGGCTGATGCCACCGTACTCTAGCCTGGGCAACAGAGTGAGACTCTATCTCAAAAAAAAAAAAAAATCCCTATCCAGTCTTTAGTTTAACTGTACAGGTGCCCATATCAAGTCTAATTTCTCTTTAGATTACAGAGAATGTTCAACAGTCAGAAAATAGCATCATCTTCTCCACATCTGTGAAGAAGCAGTACCCTAACTGTTGTAAGACAGAAGGCTCAGACAGGATTTAGCTCCTATTTCATGAAGCTATGAGTAGCCTGCGTATGAGCCCCAAGAAAGCAAGAAGCAGGACGCACAGGACTGTAGAACTGGTTACTGAATGATGAGTTTGGCTTTAAGTAGCACTTAAGTTTGGTAGCTCAGAGGCCTCCAAAGGCAATGGAAGTTAAACATCTGCGATGCAACTTTGGAGAGGAATCTAACTTTTCTGGGGGGAAATAAAGTGTAAGTTCTTGATTTTCCAAGGGGTTGGTCCTTAGAAGAGTAACTAGGTCTCAACAGAGTAAGAGGTTATCCTGAATGCAAAGACACAGCTTTGCTCTATTTTTTTTTTTTTTTTTTTGGTCTGGAAAGAATGAAACTGTTTTAGGCCAGGCACAGTGGCTCATACCCGTAATTCCTAGCACTTTGGGAGGCTGACACAGCAGGATTGCTTGAGGCCAGAAGTTCAAGACTAGCTTGGGCAACACGGGCAACATAGCGAGACCCTGTTTCTACAAAAAATAGAAAAATTAGCTGAGCATGGTGGTGCATGCCTGTAGTCTCAGCTACTGGGACTCTAGCCTGGGCAATAGAGCGAGACCCTGTCTCAGAAAAAAAAAAAAAAAGAAAGAAAAAAGAAACAATTATTTTAAATATATATGATTCTAAAAATGAAGCAAATAGTGCATTTTTAGGTTGGTCATTCAGTATATCAGTGAATAGGTACATAATTAAACAGGAAATTTGGAACATAAAGTATACATAGACATAGGTACTTACAAAATGAAATACATAGTAGAACAGGAATTCTAGCTGCACAAGAACATCATTTCATAATAGTTCCAAGTTTATATTTAAAAATATGAATAAAAGTATCAATTAAACCTGAGCTTCAAAAAGATTGAAAATAATCCATGTTGTTTGAAAATCCCACATTTGCAAGTCTGGGAATAAATGATAGAGTTTGGTAAGAGTTAAAGAGATAATAATTCTAAAAGGGATAACATCTATAGAATCTATGGGAAAATACTTTCACTAATTTATTTAGTTACGTTGAAATAACATGTACTGAATACAGTATTTTGTATTTTTTAGCCACTGTGTTAAGGATGAGGGAAATCTTAGAAATATTTATGTATGGCTCCAAAGATGTGGCCTTCCTCAGACAATCATTGGCAAGGTCTTGATTTTTATCTGTCAAGAGCAATGTATAAAAGTCTTCAAGAAGGAATTTAAAATTTTCTTGACCTTTCCAAGGTGCAAAAGTAAGTGCCATGTCAAACCATACATTAAAATTTAAATGAACACTCAAAGATGGTAACTTAACAAAAATGGCAGGTAATGCCCCAAGATTTCAGGCCTGTGACTACCCAGCTCCCCTTTTTTATTATGAAGAAGAGATTTATGCATTTCTGAGGTACGAATTTAACAGGAATCCTTAGATCAATCAATAGCAATCTGATTTTTTTAAAACAGTAAAATAGTTTTTCCTAATCCAGTTTTTTATGTCAAATAAAAATGCTAATTCCGTATGAAGTGAACATCAGGCTCACAACAAGAACTATTAAGATCAATCTAAAATTATCCCCTCAAAAGAATGCTGGAGTGGCTAAACAAACAAACAAAAAATAGTAAAACTGTCCCCGTTGATAAAATCTGAACCTCTGGCAAACATTCTTCTTGCCAGCGCCTTTCCTGGGACGGCTGATGAGACTAAACTGAAAGAGTTTAAACGTGCGTTTGTTAAGGACGCCACTCAGTCCTTATTTTTAGCCCTATCAGCGACCATTTAGCAAAGATCCGGCTTCAGAGATTTGGACTTTCCACTGGACCACTTCACATCGTGTGTGCTATTAAGGCTCTGGTCTCAGCACCCAGCCCCTGCCCTGCTCTGGCGAATGGTTCCCACACCTCCTCCCCTGAAAGTGAGCTCCTCCAAAAAAGAGAGGAACCAAGGAACTCTTGATCTGCAGAGAGACACAAACAGAATTTTACCGAGTCGTGCCTTGCTAGGCCAGAGATTATTTTGCCAATAGAAAATGAAAACGCTAATGTGAATATTCTTTTTCAAAAGCTCTTTGTTCAGAGAGGAAGTCTGGTTTCGGGAGAAGGCACTGCAGTGGGCGGTGGTGATTCATGGCTCTGCCCTGCTCCTTACCAGTGGTGTCACCCTGAACCAGCCACTCCATCTCCGGAGACTGCAGTGAGGTCATGGACAGAACAGGGTCAATACTATCTACCACCTGGAACAACGCCAGGAGCTCTTCCAGGGCTCCTCATGGCTTTCAGTGCACTACAACTTTACGCACAGAAAGAAAAATTAAAATGGTGAAGAAAACCAGTGCAAATGGCATTTTGGTTTAGTTAAAGAAAATACACAAAGAATTCTATTTCCAGCCAAGATTGAGAAAAAGGAACGGGATTTATTCTCCCATCTGAAAGAACCAACAAATGGACAAAACATATGGAACCATGTTTTGGCAAGGTATCAGACACCAGGTGAAGGACGGTGATCTCTGAGAAAGGGGAACACATGGGGTCCTGCAGCTGCCGAACCTACTGCCCTACGTTTCCAGGCCACGGCTCAAGAAGGGGGAAGCCAGGCAGAGCCGGGAGGACTCCCAGAGTCACGGACATGAAGTGAGAGCCTGGAGAGGACAAGGTGGCTAAAATTCACAGCACAGAGTATGGGTGAGGAGGAACGTGCTCTGAAGGACAATCTAGGGTGATCCTTGAGAATGGGGCTGAGTGATGATCAGCCCACGCATGTGACAGAAACAGAGACCACGGGAAAAAATCAGCCAAGAGCATCAGAGGTAACAGTGCCAGAAGTTCACAGAGAAATGAAATAGTACTTGTTTCTACCAGACAGATGGGAAAACCTAACATTCACGGTTGATTACTCAGAAGGGTCTGGCCTCACTAGTGGGGAATACTTAGCTATAGGCAGGTAACTGCTCCAATCCCGCCTAACAAATCTAAAAAAAGCAAAATCCAAAATGATCAAACTATTTCCAACTAACTTAACGACTCTCCAGAACAAAGCTCAAGAATATTACAAAAACACCAAGCACTCAGCAAAGTAAAAATCAGTGTCTAACATCTAATTCAAAATTACAAGGCATGAAATGATGCAATAAACCAGTCCAAATTGGCTCCAAGTTGACTGACATGGCATAATTAGCAAAAATGGATATTTAAACAGTTTTTGTAACTATACTCCACAGGTTCAAAAATTAATATGGAAGATATTAGGAAGGGGAAAAAAGGGAAAGAGGGACTTTCTAGATGTTCTAGAAAATGATAGAATGTGAGATGACGAGATGAAACATGGCCTGACAGAACTAAGGGCAGACTAGACTATACTGTGGCCATCACAATTAAATTGCTCAAAACTAGTGATAAAGGCAAAACTGCAAAAACAGTCAGATTTAAAATAAGACATTATTTGCAGAGACATAAAGATAAAGACAGCAGATTTCCTGTTGTATACAATGCAAATAAGCAGACAATGGAGCATCATCTTTAAAGTAGTGGAAGAAAAATCCTCAATCTAGAATTCTATACCCAGCAAAACAAAACAAAACAAACAAACAACAACAACAAAAAAACACAAAAATCCAAAAAAAAAACCAAACAAAACAACAAAACTCTAAAAACCAAAGGTGAAATAAAGACATTTTCAGACCTACCCAAGCAAAAGAATTCACCACCAACCTACACACAATCCAAGACATTTCAAAGCACGTCTTTCAGGCAGAATAAAAATACCAGTTAGATCTGCACAAAGGATTAATAGTACTAGAAATGGTAACTACATAGGTAAACGTATGTGTTATTTTTTTCTTATTATTTAAAAACTCTTCAAAAGATTACTATTTAAAGAAAATCAGTAACAGTATAGTATAGAAAAAGTATGACAACAGCTCAAAGAGTAAGAGGAAAAATGGAAGTACTCTACTATAACGTTCTTATACTACTTATGAAGTAGTAAAATATTATTTGAACTGGTATAATATCATTGGGATAAGTTAAAAATGTTTTCTATAAACCTAAATTCAATGACTAAAATAACAAATAGAATTTACAGCCAACAAAGGAGACAAAAGAGAAATCATGAAAAAAATTCAATTAATTCCCCTGCCCCCAGAAAAGGAAAAGAAACGAAGAACAGATTGGACAAGTAGAAAACAAATAGCAAGATGATAGATTGAGATATAATCGCATTAATAACCTCATTTAATGTGCATCGTCTTCCAATTAAAACACAAGACCCAACTATATGCTCTCTATAAGAAATACACTTCAAATATAAAGACAGTTTTAAATAAGAGTAAAGGGATGGAAAAATACACTATTCTAACATTAATCAAAAGAAAGGTGGAGTAGATTTATTAATATTAGGCAGAGTAGATTTCACAGCAAAACATATTCCTAGGGACAAAAAGGTCATTTCATGAGAAGGGGCTCAAAGAGGGCATAACAACCCTGAACATTTACACACCTAAAAACAAAGCCTCAAAAGACACAAAGCAAAACTGATAGCATTGCTAGGAGAAACACGTCAGTTCACAATTACAGGCAGAGCTTTCAATATCCCTTGCTCAGTGATGGATAGAACAAGTAGACATAAAGTACATATATGCTCAGAACATTCCTTATCTTCAAAATAAACTCTCCCACCGAGTGTCAGTGAAGAAACCTATGCCTGCACCACTTGGTAAGGCTTTCTGGGCAATGATCACTGAAAGCCACCAATAAGCTTTGTCACTGCTGACGTCAAGATGAACGAGCCCCCCCCACCGAGAATATGGCCACTGTTCTGAACCAGAAATTTGAGTTCCAGTTCCTACCAGTCCACCAAAAGTTCTTACAACTCAAACTCAGCCAAGGCTCGACTTCCCTTAATCTCTTTTACGTAACTTAATGGGATGAGGGGACTGAGCTAGGTTACTTCTAAGACCCTTTGCTGCGGACTGAATGTTTGCGTCCCCTCCCCGCCAATTCCTATGTTGAAACCTAACCCACCACGTGATGGTAGTAGAGGTGGAGCCTTTGGGAAGTGATTACATCAGGAGGGCAGAACCCTCATGAATGGGCTTCTTATCCTTATAAAGAGGCCCCAGAGAGCTGCCTTGCTCTGTCCACCATAGGAGAACACAGCAAAAGACTCTGTAAAAAGGGTCTGTGAACCAGGAAACAGGCCCTCACCAGACACCAAATCTGCCAGTGCCTTATCGGACTTCTCAGCCTCCGGCACATGGGGAATAAATTTCTTTTGCTCACAAGCCACCCTCTCCATGGTATTCTGTCATAGTAGCCCGAAGGGACTAAGACATCCTCCCAGCTTTTGTGTTTTGCATTTCAATTATAGCATCAGTGCTACTTCCTCGGGAATATTAAGTCGGGTCTCTCAATGTGAGTCCCCGGGAAGCCCGACTGCTCTGTGGAGAAGTGCTGCTGTCTATTGTGCTGAGACAACCTGTGAAGGCAGATGCCCTGTGACCCCTTGACCTTCAAGATGGAAGGGACAAGAGGTTGAACCTGGGAATAATGGGGCTCCTGGCATTTCTCGTAATTTCTTTTGCATGGCTTCCACTCCCCAGGGCCCCAGTCCTACTGCCTGTGCTGTGACGTGAAGCGAGGCGAGACCTACCCGAGGAGGAACGGCCTGCAGGGCGGTGATGTAGTTCTCCAGGGCCAGGCGGCGGCGGTCATTGAGCATGGCTTCCACTCGGGCCATGTGCGTCTCCACCAGCTGCTGTCTCTCGTTGGCTGCTTCCTGTTCCAGAGATTCCACTTTCTCCTGGAAATGCTGCCGTCAGAAACACACACGCCTATCAGGACTGCACCAGCAGGATGGAACAGCAAGTTTAGGTCTTTTGGAAGGGACATCCTTTTCCATCTTTTTCAAGTGATAAAAACTCTTCTAAAGGTTGCATAGTCATCCCAACATCTTGACTAATTCTGCACGTTTTATAGTTAACTTCGCTTTCCTGCCCTCCCCACTCTCTAACAGACCTAATTTCTCACTGGAAATCAGTATTTTAGAGGGTCTGTGAAGACTGAGTTTACCAATGATAATGCTAGATAAATTTATGTACTCTTGAAATGCTCATATTATATATACTTTTAAAAATTCGTCTCTTACTGAAAGTACTTTGAAAGTAATTGGACCATGATGACCTCTCTGTTAAATTAAGGTAATGTTGAGACTGGTTTCAGTCAAAAATTCAAATTCTCATATAATTTTTTTGCCAGGGAAAGAAGGACCAGAAGTTTATGGCAACTGAAGAGATATATTATTAATAAAAAGTAGACTGTAAGTAGCAATGTGAGTTTTATGGCACTGAACCACAACTTGAAATGACTGGGAGCAAACAAAAGGCAGGGCTGAATCGACTCAATTACTAGCAGTAATTAAGAATAGGCCACATTCAGGGGAATATGAACAATCACGCAGGAGGTGGCAGCAGACCTGCAGTCACTTGATAAACAGCTGCTCTATGTCCTGCTCGGTAGGGAGCAGGTTCAGGTTTTACCTGGATAACTGCCTTCTTATCAGCTTTAGGCAAGTTCTTTGCTTGACGTTCTGCCTCTTCCCATTCTCTCATCACCTATAAAATAAAAACACATTTGAATTTAAAATCTTCAGCTTTTCCTTTACATACAGATTTAACTGGGTGGATTATTGTATTTTTCTTCTAGTTTTGTCATTTTACACGTTAGAAAATGTATTACATACTCATTCCTATCTGAATAATATTTGACCTCCTACGAGGATATAAATAATTTATCATAGCACCATATTAAACATAAATGTTCACATTTATTGCAGGAATATCATCTTTAGAAACAAGACTGGTCTCCTCCCCCCACCTCCCAAGAAGTGGATGAAAGTCATTTTATTTTATGTGAACAAATACCAACTATTCATAAAAGACACATGCTAACTGAACAAGGTCTTCCACTGTTAAACTGAACACAGAGTAAATTTTAGTCTCTTATGAAAGCAAGTTAAAACATTTAAACTGTTTATTTTTAATATAGGGCAAAAGGCAAATATGACATTTTACATGTATGTATCATGAATACAATGCCAAAAAGAGTACATAATGGGGGATGGGAAAGAAGGCTTCTGTTGTCACAGATTCTAAACTAGCCCCTTAAAGAATCAATGGGAATCAGGGCCTTCTGAGTCATGAATAGCAAGAATCCCTCCAGAATTTCTGAGAAAAATACACATTATAATATTCTGAATGTAGCAAAAAGTATTTTTGACAAGTAACATTTCGTAACTAGGTGCTATGGTTTGAATATGTCCCCTAAAAAGCATGTGTTGGAAACTTAATCCCCAATGCAACACTGTTGAGAAGTAAGGACTTTAAGAGCTGACGGATTAATATTATTATTGAGAAAATGCGTTCATTATTGTGAAGAGTGGATTGTTATATAATAAAAGAGATTTTGGCCCTCTCCTCGCCCTTCTGACTTCCTCCATGGATGGCACAGCACCAAGGCCTTCACCAGATGTTGGCGCCATGCTCTTGGACTTCCCAGACTCAAGAACTGCAAGCCAAGTAACTGTTTTTCTTTATAAATTACCCAGCCTATGGTAGTCTGTTACAGCAACACAAAACTAAGACACCAGGTGTATCTGTTTTGTTGGAAAATGATGCTACCTGCTTTCAGCACTAATGTTCACCTGGATTTCCCTGAGAAAAGTCCACTCATTGATCTGAATGCAAAAAGTAAAAGTCTGCACCTGTGTACGTTGTTGAATGAAAATGCTATTAACTTCTTACCACCTATGGTTGCCTTTTCCTTTTCAACTACACAACCTGCTGTCAAGTAGAGTTTGTTTAAGTGCAACTCAAACCTGAACTAGGTAAAATGAAGAAAGAAGGATTAAGGAAGCAAAATACTGGCCTGCTGCCAGATGTGTATTTGCATACATTGTGTACTTCTGAGGCGTGACAAAACTTGATTACTGCACTATAAGAGCCTGTTATTTATAAGTATTTATCCCTAAGGAATTAATTTTTCTGAAATCTTTCAAGACGGCAAGGAAAAAAGGCTTGGAATAAATAACTATGGATAGAAAACTTCTATGAGACATCAAATTACCACGTACGGGCTGAGCATGGTGGCTCATGCCTGTAATCCTAGCAACTCAGGAGGCTGAGGCGGGAGGATTGCTTGATGCCAGGAGTTCAAGACCAGCCTGGGCAACACAGTGAGACCCTATCTCTACACAAATTTTTAAAAATTAGCTCAGCTCGGTGGCTTGCACCTGTAGCCTCAGTTACTTAGGGGGCTGAGGTGGGAGGATCGCTTGAGCCCAGAAATTCAAGGCTGCAGTGAGCTATGATTGCGCCACTGCACTCCAGCCTGGGGAACAGAGTGAGACCTTGTCTAAAAACATAATAATTAAAAATGGAATAAAACATCACCATGTGGGTTTCTAATTAGCTATTTTATTGTCCATTAGCATTAATTCTTTGTACAAGATAACAAGACTAGCTTCCCTTTGTTTTAATGAAATTATGGAGAAAATAGGATAGAATACATATTCCATTACACTTGAAGAACATATCAAAAATAACTTCAAGGTTCGCAGCAAAACTGGGACACTCTGCTGTGATGAACAATAACAGTATACATGAGAAAAGAAACATACTGTCCCAGTTGCTTTGGTGCCTCTATGAAGTTAATAAAGGGCACCTGTGGGCAAGGGGATATTGAGGACTATCTTCACTTTATAGATGAGATAAGCCTTGCAATAAAAATATTTCAATTTCCTGCTTCGAGAATGTTCACAGTGGCGGTACTCTACCAAGAATTCTTCAGGCAAGGCATCTCAAAATTAGTTTGAGATAGAGGCCGATGTTTTATTGGAATGTGAAAAACTGAGTTTCCCCATTACATTTACATTTTTACCGTCTCACCTTGTACAATCAGAACCTGAACTTTTATCTTTGAGCTGGAAAATTTGTGGAATAATTAAAGAGATATACTTAGCAAATGAGTTGAAAATAAGCATTACTATAGAAATGAACTCAAATTCTGATTTTTAGAGCAATTCAACAATCTCCTACACCCCCACAATTAAACAAATCACTTATACTGTCCCCTCAAGACTACTTACTGTAAATGAATACACACTGTAGGCTGAACATCCCCCCAGTAATAACAGGTAACATTACTGTTGGCCCTGTCTATGTGCTTTACAATCTGTCTCATTTAACTGATTCCTCACAACAGCCTGTGAGACTGATTAGGCATGGCCATTTCCACTCTATGGGCCAGGTTAGGGCACCTGCTCAAGGGTATGCAGGTAACAAATAAAGAAGGAAGCATACCAACCAAGATCTCTGTGGCTCTAAAGACCATGCCTTTGTACCCCGTGGCCCAATTTGCAATTAGAAAATGGAAAATCCACCAGGTGAGCCAAGTTTATTTGTACTTAGTGACAGGAGAAAGGGCTCCTTCTGAGATGTTGCTGCTTGTCTTTAAAACAAACAAAGAAAAACTTTGACTCTGGTCAACTTTGATTTGGAAAGATTTCGTTTTAAGGACATACTAAAATTGCTAAGTTCCTAAGTAATAAATGCATTTATATTGTGTTCAGTTACCTATGTATACTTGCTAGATGCTGGTCATAAGATACAGCAACAAAAATCTACAGATTTAGAGTTATAATCCCCCAAAACGAAGCAAAATATGAAAAAGTCCAAAATCCTCTGTGTTTGTAAGAAAACATATAACAAAAAATATAATAAAAATCAATTAAAAACTCACAATTTTTTAAATTTAAAATTCTCAAGATCTGAACCTTGTGGCTGTTCTACATAGTCTTGTAAAGCAATTTTCCACTGCATGCACAAAGGTGTCAATTTCATCTGGATTTATGGATCTTCAAACACTTGGCTGTTTCATGCGGAGAAAATGACTGCTACTCAGCAGAGATTTAAGAGGCAGGCAAGTTCAAAGTCAGAAAGTCCCTAGAATTCAGCATCATAGATTATGAAGATAAATGTCTCAGGTGTCTAACTTTCCTGTGACCACTGGAATCTACTAGACAGAATTCTCTGCTCCAGAACATCTCTTCCTTTATCTCAGATATATTGGATGACAAAAAATGAAGAATATCTATCAAAATTTATATGAACTATGTCATAGGTTAAATAGAAGTGCTAAAAGAAAGCTGAATTATTATTCTAGCAGAGATTATCATATTTGAAGCTAATAGAGTATTTGAAGTCAGTTTTCTTAACAGGATCAAAATGACTAAGATATACTAGGAGGAAAAAATATGAGATTTAAAAACAAGTTGGTTTTTGTTTTTTCTTTTTGAGACAGAGTCTCACTCTGTTGCCAGGGCTAGAGTGAGTGCTGTGGCGTTAGCCTAGCTCACAGCAACCTCAAACTCCTGGGCTCAAGCAATCCTTCTGCCTCAGCCTCCCAAGTAGCTGGGACTACAGGCACGTGCCACCATGCCCGGCTAATTTATATATATATATATATATATATATATTTTTTTTTTTAGTTGGCCAGCTAATTTCTTTCTATTTTTTTTTAGTAGAGACGGGGTCTTGCTCTTGGTCAGGCTGGTCTCGAACTCCTGAGCTCAAACAATCCACCCGCCTCGGCCTCCCAGAGTGCTAGGATTACAGGCATGAGCCACCACACCCGGCCGTTTTTAGATAATGACTAAGTGGGTTCAAGAACAAAATGCAAGGTTAGTAAGGCTTATATGAACTTTTGGGTACTAAAGGGAGTTATAATTTGGCTGAAGAGGTAAGACACATATATGCAAAAATCACTAAAAAAATGGAAGAGTAAATACTTAGAATTAAATGAAAGGTAAGAGCAATGACTACCTGTCCCCATTTTGAGTATCACATGGAGCATAGGGAATGAGTGAGATCTGTCAATGTAAAGAAGAGTGTGGGGGCATTTCCAGAAGTCACTGCTGAGAGCACAGGGAAGCCCGCGATGAATGAGGTGAGCCGGTGCTGGGCAGGGCGGCCTAACCAGACAGCAGTTTAACACTGCAGGCGAGACGAGGGTAGCAGCTGAGACGGAAGAGGTGGTAGGAAGACTAGAGTCAGGGTGCAATGGTTGGTGCTGGAAATGACAAGCTGAGCATTCAGTGTTTACTTTTATTATTGTTCTCCCTTTTTTTAGACTTCATATCCCCAGAATTGGATTTCTGAGGTTAGCAGGAAGTCTCTGAAAGCTTCAGAA
Organism: Lemur catta; assembly: GCF_020740605.2. NCBI lineage: Eukaryota > Metazoa > Chordata > Mammalia > Primates > Lemuridae > Lemur > Lemur catta. Next base: position 268,942,772 of record NC_059128.1, read on the forward strand.
AAAAGAAACAAGATAGGATTTAAGTTTAAAGGAGAACGTGTCACTGATAATAGCTATGACTCACAGTCCTCCTATGCTTTCTTTACAATGACTATATATCTGTCTGTGTCTTTCCTAATGAAAAATCCTACTTTTTCAAAGAATTAGCTTCAGGCGAAACCTCACTATTCCACTGTAGCTAACTCTCTAGTTCAACTCGTTTTTAGGTTTTCATACGAACACGGGCAACCATTAGAACTGTTCATTATATTCTAGAGCCAAAAGCATTGTGATTATAATAAGGTTTTTTTCCTGTTTGTGTTATTATACCAAAGTAGATCCACATATTGTGGTTAATTATCTTAGGGAAAATAAAAGGTAACTGTGTTATGCCTTTCTAGATACGTTTTTAGTTCTATGTTTTAAAATGTAGGTTTTATTATCATTCGGGCACGGTGAGGACAACAGATCAGCACTGAAAAACACTTTGTTACTCACAGTCCCAGGAGGAGGGTGCATGTCATAACATGCAGGGCCACCCGGGAGGCACCAGCATCAGTCGGGAGATACAGGGAGTGAGGGGAAAACATGGACAAGAGCTGTCCTTGTGGTCTTCATGGAAAGAAATGGGGGAGGCAGGGTAAACAGGTTTAGGACTGATTAGTTTGAATAATTTCCAGAGGCTCTGGAGAATGAGGCCGATCCCCAGCTGTTTAGGACATGGCCCTGGGGTGATTAGAACAGATGGACAGTGGCCCAGAGTCTAAGAGCCAGAGAAAGAAGGCAGTCGGGGGTTACAGCTTTGGATTGCTTGGCTTGCATGAGAAAACATGCTCACAGGCCACTCATTTGCTATCTCTAGGAACTGGTTAGCCCTGGGACAGGGAGGTTCCCCACGGGAGGTGAGGCCCCAGATCAGAAAATACAGAGAACAAAATCGAGATTAATCGTCTACTATCGGTGTCTTATGATCTTAGACAATATATGACAGCATAATTGATGAATTGTGTTTAATGTCTACCAAGAGACCTTTTAAGTATTTGTGTTAAGTATGACAAAAATTAGTCAAATCTGAAATGTATCACAGAATACTAACACACAAAAAGTGAATAGTTGACTTTAACCCAAAATCTTTATCCATTCACTTATGTTTCCCTGGGCCACTCATATTGCTTTGTGCTAAAATGGGAAGCCACTCTCCCAAACCTCTATTCCCTTATCTGTCACTTAGGAGACCAGTAGAAATGATCATTATGGTTCAATTTAGTTTTAAGTTTCTATGGTCCTATGAATTAACTTTGCAAGAAATGGTAAATTCAAAGTTGTAACAATCTGGTATTTAATATAAAAGCATTCACCTTTACTAAATAAAAGAACATTGTAATAGATTTTAATTTGCAACATGGTAGTTACAGGTACTACATATACACACGGTAATAAAACCAAACAAGTACCTTTCTTCACCAGAGAGAATTTTGACATGATTTAATTTGTGCTTACAAAATCCTGCTATACCTACTACATCTGGATCTTTTTCTAGATAGCATGTTCGGGGGGATGCAAAAAACCCGCAACAGCTGCCCTCACAGCAAACATTTAAAATGAGAACTTTACATCTTTAAAGATCTGAATAAAGTCACCAACCCCTGTGGAGACAGATGCAGAGGCAAGCTCAGATTTCCTGCGATTGCAGGGCCCAAGGATGGAAGAGGCAGATTTACCTGGGACATTCTTTCTCGGTGTTTAGCCTCAAGCCTCTCTTTTGCTTTCTGGAAATGGGCGTGTTCATTCTCGTCTCCAGGTGTCTCGAGATACTTGTCAACGGCGTCAGGGGTGCTGGCTGCGGTTGTAGGAACTATAAAGCAGAAGAAAAAGCAAGTTTGAGAAGAAAAACAGAATATCCAATCACTTAAAAGAAAGCTGTATTTTCAGTTATTTCTCAGAACAGAGAATTTAGTAAAGAAGCACGTACAAGATGTTAATGCTATTTAAGAGAACACCATGGGACACTTCGCAGCACAGTAAGGATGTGTTTCAATACTTTCAAGTATACGGTGAAGGAAAATCTTTAAAATAGTCCATTTTGTGATTATAGTATTGTATGCAGAGTCCTTTACAAAATAAGCATGTACAGAGCAAAAACGGTGCTTACTACAGAAATGTTTTCCCAAATTCCCATACTTTGCTGGATTAATTTTTTGCAATCTTGAAAGTAAATGATGGCAATATCAATATTACATGTTAAGATGCCTGCAGAAACCAAAGAAGCCAGAAAATTAGCCTGTTGCAGAATAACTACACCTCAGAGAAAAGGTAAGCTCTATGATGTATTTTAGATAGTTTAATTACAAAGACATCTGTCACGGGACAGTATTTGAAACGCTTTAAAAATAAATGTAAGTATCAATAAATGCATTTTTTAAATAAAAGAAGGACCTTTCTGCCTTCACAAATTTGGCAATAGTCAATGAATTCATTACACTAGTTGTCAGAAAGAAAGTAATTTCTATTTTAAATTCAACTAATACTGCTAAGCAATGTTGAGTTGTAATATATACTGCTATATTATGTGGAAACATAAATACCCATAAAATTGAAGAGTAACTATAAAACAAAAATGTCCTAACTCATAAGCCAAGTGATTTACAACACTTACACAAGCAGTTTTTGGAAAGATTCATAATGACTAGTGAGAATTCAGATTATTTATGAGCTTAAAAAAAAAAAAGAAAAGAAAAAGAGATTTTGACTTAAAGAAGAAAGTATGTTCAACCTAAAAAAGGAAAAGAGGTATTTTCACTGTGTTTTCAGGTCAAATCAACTTAAGTGTTTTATTCAAAAGATTATTCAAATATCATCAAGGATGCATGTATTCTTATCTAATTACTTGAGTATTATATTTGGGATATAATATCCCAAAGTGGACTTGAACAAGAAGAATTTATGGCTACGTCATTTTGAAACTAAACTCTAAGTTAAATGTATTTTATACATGCTTCAAGAAAATGTCTGGAGTCTTGACAATCCAAAGGCTTCAAGATTTTAACTAAAATAAAAAGGCTTTTTTTGTTAAATAAATAATATCTTTCACTTTAGAGAGAAACATTCATTCTGATTTTTTTTCCCCTCTACTTCAACCTTGATTGATAATTATTTTTCAACAAATAGAAACTTTTGACGTTATCTATGCAGATGTTGCTTCAAAGCAGAGGGAGGAGGAAGGGCATATTCCCGGAACCTTTATGCAGCTGTCCCTATGTTCTGTGTAGCAAATGAGGGAGTGGTATTCTTTCTTACAGCAGCAGCAAAGGGGAGAAGGAAGGAAAAGTGGGGGCTTTGCAAGTAGGCACATCTGAATGTGAGTCAGGTCAGCTGAGAACTAGAGCAAGAAACTCAGGCGCTCCACAGTCCAATTTCTTTATCAAGTGGTGATAACATGCCGGAGGACATAACAGGAATGCTGGGAAAATGAGACTCCACACCATGTGTAAGTCACCTGGGGAGAGGGGGTGGCACACAGGGTACTTTATACGTGTAAGCTGCCTTCCCTCCGCCTCTGTGTAGTATGTTCTATTCAGATCTTAGAGCTTATGCTAACCATGGGAAAAATCAGTGCTTTCATTTCTAATCCACTGAAAATGAATTACACACAGGACTGTGACGTGTCATCTACAAGAAAAGTATGACGTATTTTTCTAAAAACATCTTAGGCATAACCCACAAAAGAAGGGCTGAAAGTATTGCAAATAAGTAAATTCTTAATTTGTAAGATCAAAAAAATAATTTTTGATATTACATCCTTTTGTAAAAAAATCGAATCAAAGATAAATGTTTCTCTTAGCATAACCTCAAGCAAATCAATATGCAAGTATTTTTAACTTAATCATTTTCCCAACTTGAAATGGATGTGGTATTTAGCATTTTAAGCTTGTTACCTCTGGTTTTAATCATTTTCTCTTCTCAAGTGCTAGAGCTCAAATGAGAACAAGTTAAAGTAAAAACAGAAAATAACAGGAATACTCTTTTGGCATCGTATAATCTGGCAGAACAACATGATTAGGCAAACCGTGTTTTACGTTTTAAACAAATGAGAATGTCTGAGTGAGTGGGGTTATATTACTGATGAAGACAGCCATCTGGCTGTATCTATCATAACCACAGCATAAGCACCCTTTTGGAAAACTGGAATCATAAAGCTTACTATATACGTAGGAAGTTTTCCCAGCTCTTACATGTGCAAATATCGTCTACTGTAAAATGGAAAGGAGATAAAACACTACAATCTGAATCATATAATCGAATTGGCCTGAACTGAAATGTAGCTTTGTAATACAAGAATAAAAAATAATCAAAAAATATGCATGAGGTACATTTAGCAGGATTAAGAATATTTCAAGTATTCAACCTTCCTTTTAGGTATATGGAAATAAATACAAACACTGTATTACCCATTTGTTCCATTTAATCAATAAATATTTCTGTGATGGTTAATTTTAGGTGCCAACTTGATTGGGGCACAAGGTGCCCAGATTAAACATTATTTCTGGGTGTGCCTGTGAGGGTGTTTCCGGATGAGATTAGAATTGACCTGGTGGACGCATTAACCTGGGCTGCCCTCTCCAGTGAGAGTGGGCACCATTCCATCTGTTGGGGGCCTGAAAATAAAAGGGAGGAGAAAGAAGAAATTTGCCATTTTCTTTCCCGCCTGCCTGAGCTGGGATATGGTCTTCTCCTAATCTTGAACGGGAATTTACACCATCGACTCAGCTCCCCTGGTTCCCAGGCCTTTGGACTCAGACTAAATTATACCAGCAGCGTTCCCGGGTCTCCAACTGTACAAGACAGACTGTGGGATTTATCAGCTTCCATAATCACCCTGTGAGTCAATTCCTCATAATAAGTATTTTCATTGCTTTTGTTTCTCTGCAGAACCCCGAGTAGTACAATTCTCTTCAAGTAAATCTTTGTCCAAGGTCCCAGTTACTTCCTGTAGTTGAGGAATTTAAGAGAAGCCGTCTCTCTTTTCATTTTTAAGTCAACCTTTTTAGCCATTCACACGAACCCTCCATCTCAATTAGTAGAAGTAAGTGAAATTATCCTGAATTCATACCAACTAGCAAACCAGATCACTGTCTAGTCAAGGAGAGAAGAGTGACAGCATATATTGGTATTTTAACATGAATTTGGTATTTTATTATCACTGCCCTGTTGCTGGTCAGGAGGAAGGGGAGAGCAGTTTTTAAGGAGGAGTATGTCCAGAGAGCTCAGCTTCTACTTCTCTAATATCCTTACATCCTACAGGGATTATGTTACCAGGACTGGCTACCACTTTGTGATAAAGTCCATGGCAGGCCAGAGACGTGACGACATAGGTAGAGGGCGGGACAGGAAAACCTGTGTCCTAGCCCTACCCTTTCAAGGTGCTTCCTTTCAAGAAGGGAGTGGGGCTCAGGGAATGTCAGGGTATGTCCCAGGGCCCCAAGGAAAAGGAAGTTGTTTATTAGCAGGTCACTTAAAACACAGGTCACCGAAGTGGGAACAAACTGGCGTTAGGAGGGTTTATTTTTGTTTTGTTTTTTAAACTACCACAAAGCAGTTTATCCTCTTTAGAGACCTCTGAGGTTCCTCAGAAGCTATGAAAAGGGTTCAGATTCCTATGTTGACCAAATAATAATAATAGCCTCTTTTCATTAGCATCGACTGTGCTAGGAATGTTCTATGTGTTCTCATTTAATACGTGGGAAGAAAAAAAAACCAAACTACCCTATTTTATTGTGTAGAGGGGAAACACTATCATTTACCCACACACAAAGTCTGAATTTAGGACTAGGTATGCTATAAAAATCGCATAAAGCTAATTTTTAGAGCAATAAAGGGTTAATCCATCCACATGTTGGGGCACTAGAAAGGGTTTTTGTTGTTTTGTTTTGTTAATGAACACTATAACTTGGCAAAAAAATATGGTTTGTTATGATATCTGTTGGCCTATTTTCAGTCAAACAGACGTTCCTGGCCTGAACGCTATTCTGGTAAATGACCTCCAACAGAAGCAGGTTATAAAACAGAGGGCATGTGAAACATCCCACAGAGCAGGAATACGAATGACTTTTTAGCCTTGGGCCCTCCTCAGACGGGCTCCCTTATGTCTTCTGCAGGCAAGCTGGATGGATATGTTCACTTTCCACAAAAAACTAGACAAGACTCATGGGTAAACATCCTTAGCTCTGGACCCTGACCTCTAGGTGCCTAATCATTAGCAGCACTGCCCACGTCACACGCACGGGCTTTGAACTTTTTAAATGACCTTCCTCTTTATTTTCTTATTTTACTCTCCTAACAGCCTTGTAGCTCACGGTAAGATGTACAGGGTGTTAGCTCCCTCTCTTTACAATAGCAACAATGTGTATCAAAACACTCATGACAAACAAAAAAATCCGACAGGAAAGCAGTTCCAATTCACAGCACATTACTGCTTCAAGGTGAACATTCTGCTTCCAAATGTGCAGTGGCATTCCGGATGACTAACACCTGCTAGGCAAGCCTTGTCCTTGTTCTCTGCAACCCTGGGGGGTCAGAGGTGTCTGAGAAGCTGAGGCAGCAGCTGTGATGCAGACAGACTGTGCTGCCTTGAGTGAGCCTGTTCTTTCTTTGCTTTCTCCGGCCCAACAATGTCACCGCCCCTGGTATACGCGAGGCTCGTGGGAGAGCAACCAGTGAGCAGAGCAGACAAAGACCCTGGTCCTGGTGGCTTTACATTCTAGTGAGAGAAACAATCATCACAAACATAAAATTAAAAAAAAAAAAAAAGACAAACAAGAAATCATATTGTTAGTATGTGGTTTCTATTATGGAGCAAAAAAAGAAAAACAGAGCAGAGTTAAGAAGGATTGGGAGAGTCGGGGGTGGGGGGGCAGTTTGATTGCAGCAGTAAGTAGGCAGCCAGGCCAGGCAGGGTCTTAACTAAGAAGGTGACATTCAGACGCTTCCCAGGGAGCTGCCAAAGAACATGGCAGGCAGATGAAGTGAGCATGAGGCTGTAAGAGGTGAGGGTGCCCGGAAAATTCCAGGACGAGTAAAGAGACCGGGTGGCCAGAGCAGAAGCAGCAAGAGAGAAAGTAGCGGGAGGGACAGAGAAGACGTGGAGGACAGATACGTAGGGCCTTGAAGCCACAGTGAGGACTACGTGACATGACCTGTTGTAAAAGGATCACTCTGGCTGCTATGGGACAACTGCAGGTGAAAGGTTAAGAGTAGAAGACAAAGACGAGGGTGGCTTGCACTGGGGTGGCTCTCAAGGGAGGGTCTCCCCTCAGCCCCGCTCCCTACATGGGAAGGATCAGATTTGCTTCTTTCTCTCACACCAAAATGCTGTTACCACACAACTGAATACTAAGGGAGAAACTGCTTTTACGTGTGTGTGAGGGCTCATTTCAATTTTAATAATGATACACGGATGCTTGTCACAACACTTCCACTTCACACTGTACTCTGCTCACAATACCTGCCAGAGCTCTATTTTCTGGGGCGGGGGGAGGGGAGCAGATTTGCTTTCAATTTATCAATGAACGCTGATGCTGCACCCAATGTGGTTGTAATAAAATACACCTCCATCACTGGGGCCAAGAGGCCAGTGAGACATTTCCGCACCTGTGCTTCCCCCTAGAAAACTGTATCATCTGAAGGGAAGTGATTTCAAAACAAGGTGAAAGCTGCTAAAATCTTCAGGATGCAGTAGAAATCACTCCTTTTGCCCATCTGGAGAACTCCACAGGAGATAACCCATCAAACTGAACTGTGTCCATGCACCAATTTCCTTTATCTCAGTTCTGATTTTATAATCACTGCACAGCACTGTTTCATATTCATTCTAAAAGAATGTGGGGTCCAAATTAAAGACCCTGAAAAATTGCCTCTATCACTTTGATCTTCATTTGTTTCCTTAATCTCTAGGGTGACACATAATTTTATAGTCATAATGGGCTCAGGACACAAAAAGGAGAAATAACTCCACCTTCAAACAGTAATGATCACAACCACCTACAACGGGCCACAAGGCCAAGTATTTCCCTAAACAGAGGCCCATGAATGGCATTTAGTCAAAATACTAACATTAAATTATAACAAGAAAATTTGGTTCATCTCCTTTCATCAGTAGAAAAGCAATTTATCTCTATAGCACTGACAATAGAAGATGAAAGTAAATTAAGACCTCTATAAGTCATTGCCTTATCAGTGAAAACGCTATTTGATACACAACTAGCAATGTTGTCACTTGAAATGTCTATAATTTATGAGATGGCAATGAGGATATATATATATACATATGTATGTATATATATATATGGGTGAAATATAAACCTTTTAGAAAGATTTTATGTGAAAATTTAATCTCGAAACATGGCAGGGCTTTCAGACTGCCATTCCAACTTAAAAAAAAATTTTTTTTAAGTCTCTCCATTTCTCTGATTCCAAAATAGCTAAAACTAACACATTCTAAATTCAAACATTTATCATCCCCACCAAGTCCAAGATAGAGGATGAAGCTGATGATCTTTCAATGTAATACTAGATTCTCTAAAAGAAGAACAAAGGCACTTCCCCCCATAGGCCCCTATATCACGCTTATTTTATAGTCAGTGCAATCACAGTTGGCTGAGAACCCTACCAATGCATCGTGTGGACATAAGGTAATAAAAATGTAATCTATGTTGTGTTTGCTCTACTTCAGTCAAGCTACATTTCTTTTTTATGTCCATGGACACATACTGACGTGGGAATGTTGCCATATATGTGAAATGGATGTGAAAGAATGAATGCTGGCATTATTTTTATTAAAATCTATATTCTCTATTTAGCACAACGCACCAAAATTTAAAAGCAACCTCAAGTCTGAATCTGAGAAACTTATGTGCAGCAACTGCAGTAATAACTGGCATCTAGAATGTGTTAACCTTAGGTTATTGTTTTTGTCAATGTGTCAAAAGCTGTTCTTGACGTCATTAGCGGAGGCTCATAAAGAGATGACCCATCATAGCTGCTCAACACTCGATAGATGAGTTCAAAAAGTCAAAATCTTCAATACTGTCCACTTTCATAGAAATTGTGGCAGTAAAAGCAGATGGAACTGTCAACCTCTATGGAAGTCTTAAGAATAAAGCCAGTATCATTTTACCTTAGCCTCTTCCTTCCTACACAATCTCTTCCTACACTTGCATATTTTCCTTTATACTGTCATTCAAGTCTAGGACACACCTCAGCCTCATTTCATCAATAAAACTATCAAGTTATTGAGAGCAAGGTACTCCTATTACTTTGCTGGTGTCCCTCAAAATACACAGCCTAGCACATCCTGCCCTCCAAAGTAATTGCTGTATTAAACCAGGGGTTGGCCTTCTGGCTACTTTTTTAAAATTAATGTTTAATTGGAACACAGCCATGTCTCTTTGTTTACTTAACTGTCTATGGCTGCTTTCATGCTACAACTTCCGAGTTGAGTAGTTATGACAGCGACTATATGACTTACAAACCCTAAAATACTTATGATCTGGCCTTTACTGGAAAATATTTGCTGACCTCTTTTTCAAACGATCCACTTACTCTTCTTTGGCAAGTAGCTAAATAAAGCACATATATAATGAGCATTCTCTTACTACAGGTTAAACATCTCTAATCTGAAAATCTGAAATGCTCTAAAATCCTAAACTTTTTGTGTGCTGACATGATACCACATGGTGGCTGAGATAGTGAAACTTTGCTTTCTGATGATTCAATGTACACAACCTTTGTTTCATGCACAGAATTATTAAAAATATTGTATCAAATTACTCTCAAGCTTTTGCATAAGGTGAATATGAAACACAAATGAATTTGAATTGCATGTTTAAACTTGGGTCCCACCCCCAACAGAGCTCATCATGAATATGCAAATATTTTAAAATCTGAAAAAATCCAAAATCTGAAACACTTCTGGTCTCAAGTGTTTCAACCTGCATCCCTTTTAAAAAATGCTGGTTTGCTAAGTAATTGAATTCTTTTCAGTCAGAGTCACTCTTACAGCTTTGAGGAGAAAGCCATTCTTCTTCTCTAAGCATTTCTGGATACCAAAGATTTGGCTTTTCATACTTGTCAATCTGATAGATTTTACTGGCACTGATGTGACATGTAATTTAATTCACCATCACATCTTTTAGGCTTTTAATTGTTTTTCATGATGCTTGGCAGTTTTATAAAAATATCATAGTTCCAGTAGTATCACAGAATGTGCTAATGGGAACTAATATTTGCTATTTAACAATTGGAAGAACAAGAATAATGTGATTAAGAACAATAGCTCAAATTTGGCCAAAGACTAAATGGCCTGGACACTAAGACTTCTGTCTTATGACTCTTGTCCTTGTGACCACCCTGGGGTTAAGGTGGCACTTTCTGCTCAAAGGCTGCATGGTGAGTTACCTATAGTTTGCAAATTGTGAGCTTCTGAGGAAACAAACTTAGAATTTGGGGGTGGTGGTTTGCCCTGATGTGATAGGTTCCAATTCTTTTCATATTCTCTGGAAGTGTATTAGTCTATTCATGATATCTGAGCCATTTTGATGTGCCTATAAATCAATCTTTTTTGCTCCTTCAATCCTGTATGGGGCCAGACCTATACCACTGCACAGACCCGAAATCCAAAAACATAATCCCAAGGTACAAGTAACCAGTGTAGCAAGGCTACAGGGCATCTCTACAGATGGTTGTTCTCCAGGGATTCTAGGAAACTAAGATGAAACAGAAGAGGAAGGGGTGGTGCATGTGTGAACCACATGCTTCCAATCCAGGAGTTTACTCTTTTATTCACTGCTTCCATAGTAGCTTACATTAGAGTAGAAAAACTGAGCCCTCTAATACTATAGTCAGAACAGCAACAGCAACTTCTATCTTATCTCACAAATATTGAGAGCTAGCACAGTGGTCTAACAAATTCAATTTCGTAAACATCTGTTGAGAATTGGAGGCTACTGACATTCTAACACTTCAACTTGCCTTCAAGTTAGTGAAAGCATACCTGTTTACACCAGCCTAGTTATATCTCTCAGTCAGACGTGGGGAAATCACTAGTTCAGAACGGTGGTTCTCAACCAGGGGTGATTTTGCCCTCCAGGGCACACTTAGCAAAGTCTGGAGACCTATTTAGTCATCACGGCTGGAGTTGTGCCAATGGCATCTAGTGGCCAGGGGCCGGGCATGCTGCTAAATACCCTAAGCATAGGGAAGACCCCCCACAACAATTAATTATCCAGACCAAAATGTCAACAGTGTTGAGGTGGAGAAACCTTGGTCTAGCTGTTCTTTGCACAGATTGCACAACACGTCAGTGCAAGTGAAGGAGCCAGGGATGGGTCACTCTTTGGCCAGATCCCGTGGTGCAATCTGCTAACTAAAAACTGGCATGATGCTCTTTGTGAGATTAAATGCCATTAAGGAGTTACACTATCTGCCTTTTGACATGCAACGTGACGGGGACAACACTAGAAAAGAAGATCATACTCTCATATTTGAAATATAAACTGATCAACAAATATTTATATAATAATTTTACTGTTTACAAATATTGCACTGTGCAGACTGAATGTCAAACTTTTGCATTGTCCTAAACCAAACGTGCAGATGCAAAATTAATGTCAGATACAATTAATCTCATAATATATTTTATCCCAAACAGGAAAGAATTTTTTTAAAGGATTCAAATCTTTTGAATTTACTCCTTATGAATAAAATGAAAGCTCTCAGCCTCATGTCTCTATCCCACATCTGTGGCTTAGATTCTTATTTATGATAACAATAAGAACAACAACACAATCTGTGTCCCTAAACCTGCAATGTTCAAAATTGATTTTTACGACAAAAATTTGAAACCTAGAAATGCTTGATTATAATAATAAGTCTTGACAGGAAAATCATTGTATTTATAATGCAGACCATCATATATTTTCTTCATAAGTGTAATCTTGTATCAGTTCAGCTGAGGAGCTTTTTCTATCTCATTTCACATTCATTACTTGACTAGAAGAGGCTCCGAATGAGCAACCTGTTTATAAAACCAACCACCTTTGTGCAAAGAGATATCATCCAATTAGCTCTAGGTTGGTGAGGGAGTAAAGAGTAAGCCCAAGTTGTCCAATCAAACAGACTTGTTTGCCTTCTAGTTCAGCTCATTTTCTCTGAATCAAGTCTGCTATCTGCATTTGACCTCCAGATGACCATGACTTTTTCAATTCAAATGTGCAGCTTTGCTATAAATAAGATTGCATAGCTACACAGGCTATAAATAACAAGAAATTATATGCTTTCTCTGTCTGTTTGTACTAGCACTGGAAAACCCTTCACTTGCTGTGATTGAATAGTCTCTGTAGGTAGACAAGAAAATATAGCTGCCAAAATCACTTCATCCTCCTAGTGGAAAGGTGTCAGGATCCCAAACACACTGCAAGTAGATGGAGAAAATTACTGAGAAAGAGAAAATTACAAAACGACTTTCAGTATCTGTTTGGAAAAGTAGATGATGCCAAAAGTAGTTATGTGTATGTCATGAGAATAAATTTATGAAACGATGTTTCTTTCCATCAATTAATAAAAAATGAAAAAATACAATTCTTTTATATGCTAAAATGATGTAAAATTAACCTTAAAGAAAAAATAATCATTGTCTTGTAAAAAGGTGGGAAGACATTTAATGTATTGATATGTGCTATATTCATGACATTTAGGGAAAAATGTTAATACTCTTCATCCTTTTTCCATTATTTTCTGTATTCTTAAAATGTGCTTCTCAATCTCAAATGTAATTTTACTAACCCAGAAAACAATGTAAGAACCAAATGCTTAGCCATTTGGTGCGGAGCACAGCCAAAATGTCATTTGGGTTTCAAACCTGGTCCTGCCATGTTCCATGGCTTGGTATAAGTCACTAAGCTCTTGAAGCCTTGTTTTCTCATATGTACACAAGAAATGAAGAAAGTGTCCAGAAAGTATTCTACAGAAAAATAAACCATCAGTGAAAAGCTTAGAACAACGCAACATGCCATGCACATTAACGTATCATCAATACCACAGTATGATATCTGCTTATCTCTAGTCCTTCTGTGTCTACCCACTTGCCATACTTTCAAGGTTTTTAGAGAAAAATGCGTTTTCACAATAGCAGAAAATGTGTTTACCGTGGCAGTAAAAACCACATCCTTCAAAAGTTACACATAATTTGAATTAATCTGAACACTTTACGGAGGCCACTGAAAAACTGTAATGGTTTAGGATGAAATCTTTTGTAAAGTACATAATTCTCCATCTGCAATGTATTGTTTTTTAAAAAAGATAACTGGTTTCATCAATTTTGAGACCAGGCTTTCAGGATAATGTATATAAATGCTAATTTTAATTATAAAATATCTAAGTTACAAATAAAATTGTATCTCTTCCTTTTAGCAATCACAGGCATCAGGAGTATGTATTACCCCTGACCTAAACCTGGATTAAACTATTTCTGGATATAATCCAAAGCCAAATATGAGTATTGAAGCCACATTTTTAAACCAAGCTAGTCTGATACGACAACTGAAATAATGTCACAAAACATAAGACACTGTAAGACCTGCAGCGGTTGGCTGATACATTTTTTTATAGGAAGCTCACTCTCTCCTCCTTAATGATGAAATCAGAAGTTGGGCACCTGTCCCCCACTCTTGTGCATTCTAAGAAAGGAGGAAGTGGTGGTCCTAAAGTCTAAAAGTGATCTTCCACTTGTAAAGTTGAAACATCTGTCTTATGACACACGTATCTGGAACCTATGCACCGGAATTAGTCTGTTTACTAAAATGCATGAATATTAAATATTTTTCTAAGGAAACAAGTTGCTTCTGTATAAAGTCTCTTGTTAAATCATGGCACCTTGGTGGCCTTGAGGAAATAAAACAGTGATGCCAAATAAAAGATAATAATGTTGCATATATAATATTTAATAAATACACTAACTAAAAAGGAAATTGATCAACAATAGAAGATTCTCAGTCACCAGTCTTAGCCTGACATCTCAAGTTGTCTGGCAAAATTAGATATAATTATAATCAAGGCAATGGGAACAAACATTTTATTAACAGACAGGTGTTCAAGAAACACAAAACCATGCAAAGCAGGTGATGACGCTGGAGTTATAACCCAGCCCTGCGACATCCTCCTCCCCTCCTCCCTTCCCCCAGGTGAATGACAACATACGTTTAACAGGATCTTGGGGAAGAGGTTCCTGGGTGGTCTTGAGTAAACTTTGGGACACTATGGAGAAAATAAGAGAACATAACTAAAAACGAAAACAGAAACATGGGAAGGATGGCTGAAACTCACACAATTCCACTAATCAAAAACCAAATAAAAACAAACAAAAAAATCATTGAATTAAAAAAAAACAAACTAAAATATCCTGAGCTTTGGCCCCTCCGTAGAACCGAAGTAAATATATACACACGAGATCTATTTTCACAAGAGGTTAACATCTTAGAATGCGAGATATTTTGTCTCTGATGGTACATCCAAGTAACCTGTTAAGAGGATTCTTGCTCCTATTCTCTCTCTGTTGTGCCAAACACCACCAGTTCCCTTCTATTCCTTCAGAGCTCACCCATTCATGGTGCAGCTTCTGGATCTGGTCTCAGGGTATTTGTGGAGGCATTACTCTCCACTTATACTTGTCCACCCACCTAACTGACCTTCAGCCTCTTGCCTTTACTTTCTTGATCTATTATTCTGTAACCTACCCCCTCTAAAACTAAACAGCCTTATCTAATGCATCCCTACTGGAAGCATCTACCTTTTGCAAATCTTTCAGCAAAGCATGTGCACGTTCACCAAACCTGTGCTGCCCACTGCTTGCTCCCAGCCCAAACTGATCAAAAAGAGACGGGGAGAGGGAGGAGGAGGGCGGTGCTGGGATGAAGTAAGGGGATAGCTTCTAACTCTTGAGGCAAGTTCATCACTGCTCACAATTAAAAGCAAACAAACCTCCTTCTTATTACCAAAATATGTGATATTCCAGAGAACAAATCCACTCTGAGAAAGAGAGAAAAATGTTGGCAATCTGCCAGGAAATTGCCCTGAGCCACTAAACCAGCTAGAATCACTGTAATAAGAGCCCTTTGTTCTCAGGGCCGTAGTCCACAGAATCCCCCCATTGTGTTCACATTACCTGACCTAATTGACTTCTTTGTTTGAAACTGAAGAAGGGAGTCATTTGAGCTAGAAGCTGCAATCATCCAATCACAGCCAGAAAAAAACAAAACAAAAAAAAAAACCACCTTGGGGTTACCAGTTCCTACACCTGTTCACACACAGGACTGGAGTAGAGTCATCTCATTCACAGGTGATGGCAGGAGACCAACAGGAACTTTTCCATTAGATTCCACTTAGATACTGGGCTCCTTCACAATGGAAGGTCTTAATGGTGCAGGTCCTTCTGTTGTTTTGCTTAATCCTATGATCCAGCTGGAAAACAATTTATATAATCCCCAGAATGCCAGGCAGGAAATGGTAGCTGCCACCCTTGCAACACAGGACAGAAAAGGCAGGAGTCTCTCAAAGAAGAAATGCACAACTACTGAGTTTCGTCTTTAGTTAATCGAGTTGAGCAATTACTTCTTGAGTAGTCCAAACTTCCTACTCAGAAACAAAAATTAATAAATAAATAAATAAAATTGGGGATTTGACTTTGGAAGGCTGCTAGCAATAGCAGAAGTCTCATATATTGGGTATGTTACCTCCTGAGAATTTACCTGTTCAGGGGAAGGTTTCACCTTGCATTTAAGTCGCCGTGACTTCATATATTTATCCCCCAGAATTATGAAAAGTTTAACATTCAAGAAAAAGACTTTGAAAATTATATTCCCCGAGCCTTATGTCATGGAAAGTTTCTAATGTTAAGAGTTGTCTTCTATTTTCAAAAGAGGACCTGGAAACTTGACATTGCACATGTCTGTGTGCTGAGCTCAAGGGCAACCATGGGCATTTCTACCCTCTGGCACATAAGGTGCTTGTGCTCAATTCAATCCCATTCCCTCATCATCACGTTAAAAGACACATGTTATAAAAAAACCGAAAGATATTCATCACAGCCATACACCTTTGTCAATGCAACCGAAGCTTCGTCAGCCAGGCTTCCAGTGGTAGATCATATTTGCACAAGTAGTGCACATGCACAAACACGAACACGTATGTACACAGATAAACACATTAAGTATGCATTTGCAGACACGGCTGCAGAAGACAAAAACAGCCACTCCAGCTTTGTTTTAAAGGGAAGCACTTCAAAGTCCCTACAGATTGCAAGACGTATCTACCACGGCTAGTAGAGGAACACATCCATGGCCATGCTTTATTAGAGAAAGACGGAGAGGTGTGCTCATGATGGAACATACTGTGGAGGCTTTGGGCAATTAGAGAAGTTGATAGAAATGTGGTTAGTGGTAGCAACAGGCTCATTCCCAAGAACCAGGAAAATCAATCTGTTACAAAGAGCAGAGTCAGTGGCAAGAAAGACGAAAGGTGGCCAGGCTCGAAGAAGGGTCCACTTACTGACGCTGCTACACACGGCCATGCAGTACTCTTCTGTGTCAAAGTTGTTCCGGTTGCCGCCACATCCGCCGTAAAAGAACGGGGCACACTTCCCTTCAGTCACATCAAAGTACCAGCGGGAGATCATTGCTCGGCATGGCCCCGTCTCGGCTTGTTCAGAGCACACCTCTAATCAGACGAGATGTGGGGAACCACATTTAGCATGAAAAGGCACTGTCTCGCTGTTCACCTACACACGTTTCTTGTCCTACCTACTAATCCTCCCAGTGGTACCTGGGACTGGTTTATTAGGCAGCACCTACCCAACACTGACTGAGAAATTTAATCACCCACCAGGACTTGAGAGGTACCTCTGAAACAAAGCAGTGCATTCTCAACTGGTTTTATGAGTGTGATGCTCAGTAGTAATAAAAAGATTCCGGCCGGAAGTGAAAAGATCATTTGGCTGCTTTTAGATGAATGAATATTAAATGACGGAAGGTGTCTGCACATCAAAACAATTCTCCTTTATAAAAAATAAACTTCTCTTTTAAAAAGTTAACTCTGTGGGACTGTTTTGGTTATGATGCAAAAGTTTAAGCTCTCACATGCAATGAACTGATCTCCTTGATAATCTCTTTCACTTGAATATAAAATTAATTACACATATTTTTAATGTTCTCCAGTTTTGGGGAGAGACAGCCTGTCTACTGACTATGTATCTGAAAACCTGTAATATCTGTAAACACAACTTACAGTAGATGACATTAACTCTAAGACCATTTTATTTATACATTAAAATATGTTTTAAATGTAATATTAATGTTTTAATACATTTATACTAGATATATATTAAACTATGTATTATTTGTATATTTTGCATATTTATATGAACCTTGGATAGTCACATTCCAGACAATAAAACATAGTCCACCAACTCTAATTTGTTCATGCACACCATGCACTGTTTTACACTAAAACACATCTTACCTGCAAACACAGCTTGCCACCCTCCCCGAGATCAGTTTCATAATCCCTGATTCACTCAAAGTGTAGTAACCCATCCAATTCCATTCATAAAGTTAATCACAGGTAGAATTAGAACTCTGCCTCCCATGTACCTCCCACTTTTGTTGGAAGCGAAACAACAGCTCCAGTTTTCCCTCTGGGTTTGTGTCCTGCCCTCGCTAGGCTGATGCCTTAGCACACGCAGATGTCTTGTTTATTCTTAGTTTGACCATCATGCCAAGGGAAAAACACCTTTCTAAAAGATAAAAGCCATGCACGATCCAGAGCTTCCAAGTTAGGAATATTCAACAGATTGATTCTAATCAACCCATCAAAGACAAAGACCCACAGTGTCAACATAAACGGGGCTGACATGCTACCTCCCTACACACGTTGCTCTTGTGGCGGATGCAATGAAGTGCTGGCAAAACCAGAAGTTGCCACCATCACAGTGTTGTCAACAGAGGAGGAACAGTCAGCACTGAGCCCAGAAGGTGAGTGTCAAATACTCTGCGGGAGAAATGTCTCATGTAACAGATATCCAAGCTGATCTGGCTCTCCTGGGATGGTTTCCAGATGGAAACATCTGGCTTCTGGAGCATCAAGCTCACTATCATCCATCATGAAGGCCATCCCATTCAGCACTGCTGTTTTGAAAGTCCCCATTCCGCAAGCACATCTTTTGAATTGGCTTTCTGTATAGAATTCTCCTGAGGATGAAAATCAGCATGCCTGATGATACAAGTATCCTATCCACTTGGCAATTTTATTTATCCTCCAAAATTAAAAGCCCGGCATCCTATCTTATAAAGGGTGAATTGGTTTTGGGAGCCGTATTCCCTCCGAGTTACTGACAGAGCAGTTTCTGGACTGCAGAACTAAAAGCCACGCTCCAGATGTGGGAGCCCTGCCAACCACAGCCATCAGCAGTCTCTGCTCCTGGACCGTATCTTCTCCCTCAGCTGGAAACAACATTTGCAGGTTGGCTTTTCCTTCCTTCTCTGTATCTCCTTTACTCATCTGTACGTGTTCATGTCATATGCTCTTTCATGTTTCTAAGACATGGTAGTACTCATTATTTAATCTCTTCCTGAGGCAGTGTTAATTCCAACAAGACTACAAGGCCACAGTGGTTGCTGAGCCTGCACTGTGGTTGGAATTGGCACTGGGACCGCAAGCACTGTGGCCACTGCTACCAGTGGAGGCAGGGAATCCCTCCGCCCCATAGTCACAGAAGTGTTGGCAACAAAATTCGCCATGCCTTGACAATTTATGCCAATCCTCACACTTGGCACCAAGTATGTGTCTTCTGATCCTTCTCTGCCACAGGCCCCATCGTGGACACACGTATCTTTATGAGCTTTTTTATGTGCTAAAGAAAAGTGGTAGGATCTTGGATGGTGCAAGTTAAGTAATGAAATAAAAAAATGATGCTCAAAGGAGATGACAGATATTTGCCCATGCATGTGACCTAGTAACAATTGCTTACGTCTAATAAAGGCAAAATCTCCCAGTCCAGAACGCAAATGGCATTATAATGTGTTATCATTTTCCTCTACCGCCAGTGAAACACAATGACACATTCACTTTTATTTTACTTCTGCCTCACTCTGAAATAGCTCTGAAACCCTTTATTGCAGCTAATTTGTAGAAACCAGGCCAATCCATTTATATGTCAACTAAGTAAACAGAATAAACTACATGATGAACCCACAACTCTTACTGTAGTCTCCAGCTGTAAGAAAAATCTTGATTCCTTCCTTCTGAAAAGGCCAAGAAAAGAGTGAGACAATCTCCATTTGGGGAGTGTTGGGTTGGCTCTCCTGACCTCGTTAGGGCTGTTGGCACTCTTGACTTTGAATGGTCCCAAAGAGTGTCATGACCTTGGTGGAGTCCGGGTGGGCATCGCGGGCAATAGCATGCATTCCTACAAGTACTCACATACCCAAGGACAGCTGAGAAAATGTGGGCCTGGGTGGGTATAACAGTGCATTAATCTAACGCCAACTACATAATGTACTGAGGATTCAATGTATGGGAGCCTGGAAAAATAGGACTAAGGGTGTCTATTTGTCACTTTTCAATCTCTAAAAGACAGCCACCTCGTCCACCTGGCTCTCAGCTGCTGCCATGGAGGAGCATAGCCCACCAGTACTAGACAGAGCCCAGACAGGCCTCTCTAACATGCAACCCCTGTCCTGGTGAAAGAGAGTTTCTCGTTAGAATCCCCCCGATTACCAGCATCCCTGATTAACCATGTGGCACTTCCCATCACTCTCCCTCAAGGCTGTGACTAGAACATCAACTTTCTAGAGGAGAGAAGCTGACTTCAGAGAGGACTCAGAGAAACGGATTACTTATCCTCCCTCACTCATCATTATATTCCTACTCTACTCTAGGGCACTCAACTGTTTGGTCTTTTTGACCTTTTCTCTAACCCTTTATCTTTCCAGAACAATTGTCCATGTAGTAGAAAAGAGAACTGTTGCTTGGTCTGAAAGAAGCTGCGGTACAGCTAGGGTCTGCCCTAGTGAAGTATGATGCTAATGCTTCTACACAAAGTATTAATAAGCATGTAAGAAATGGTCAGAGACCCAGAAGAGAACAGGTAGATGAAGGAGGACATACTTTGGTTAAAGAAGAGTTAAGGGATTAATGTCAACTTCGTAGCTGTGATATTGTACGGTGTGAAGACCATGCAAGATCTCTTTATATTAATTTTTTTAATTGCATGAACCTATAAGTATATGAAAAAAGTAAAACAAAAAAAACCCCTCACATTAAAAAAAAAAGAGAGAGAGGAACATTGGTCGCTCAGTTTGCCTTAGAATTTTAATCTTGTTTCCTTCCTTGATTCTCTTATCACTTAAAATTAAGTCGCCCAAAGGACTACAATTCTCAGTTTGAGAAAATTTCTTTTAAACTCCTTTCTAGCAATGGGAAATAACCAGGGAATCTAATGATTCAAGATTCTAACCAAGTAGAAGAGATTTAAAGCAATGAGACCTGAAATATATCATTTATAAGCTGCATGAGTAGATTCAGAGGAAAAAAAAAATCAAGAGAGATTTCAAATGCTTGTGCTTACATGATTTTCTATTTTTCTCAATGGGAATAATTTTTCTCAATAGGGTAATTTTTTCTTTCCTAATCATAGAAACTGCTAAAAAAATTCAGTAAAAAACCTGTTTCATATTATCACTTGGTAGAAAATTATTTACAATGTCATCCACTAAATATAGAGCATGCCTCATTAGAGATTATATAACTAATCCCCATCTGAAAATTAAAACTGCATCCTCCAGATATATAATACATACAATTATTTGTCAATTAAAAATAAAATTGAAAAAAATAAATTTAAGAACAAAAAACTTTTGTCTTCCTTTTCTCATCTTTATTTTCTTCTTAAAATCTAAAATTAATAAATAAAAAGAGTAAGATTTTAAAATCATTTGTTAAACATTTTTTGAATTCTAGTCCACCTTCATTTCCATTCAAAGTAACTATTACAGATAATAATGGAGAAAATTTGCCCAGAAAAATAGAAGCAGTAATAGTTCTCAAAGAGAAAGGTTACACAGAAACATCTGTTACACAAACTTATACGAACATCTAAGGAATGACAATCTTTGCTTATTCATATTTACCTTCTTAAACTTTTAAGATCACAAATATGTTTTCTAATATTCTCTTAGCCGAATTCTGCTGGCAAGGAAGGATTATCTTTTCTTGTACAACAACTATATTCACCCTTCAAGCCAAAAACATCATTTTATAAACTGAAATGCTGGTGTACACAAAACAGAAAGCAAACTTATGTGCTACTGACCAAACTCCATGCATTTTAAATCTTTGTCAGGGAAACCCTTGCTGAGATCTGTGCTGGTTTCAACACTATAGTCCATTTTCTAAAAATCAATATAATACAAAACATGATACAGAAATGAAGCCACAGCTTCCTGCATTATATGAAATTGCTGTTCAAAAAATAATGCTCAACCACAAAAAATTAACTCTGAATAGGAATTTCAAATTGGAACAAAATTTTTTGTGGACCACCGAAGTTTGAAAGCTAATTTTACGCTTTGTAACAAATTCAGCATGAAGACAGCAACCAGGATGGGGAGAAAATCTCCACTCTCAAATGTATGGTAATTCTAACGCCTTCTTACAAAGCAAAGCTAATAGATTAGCAAATAATTAGCTTTAAATAAAGCACTAAAGATAAATTTTAGGATGTAAAGCTTTTTATTATGATTTCACTTTTAATAATTGAGTTTCAAATATTCTCAACCTATGTGAGATAAAGTTGTATTGCATGCAATCGGTAAGTTTTGAATTTAGAAATTTTGAGAAAGCAACCACTTGAATAATCAAACTAAATACCTAAACTATATTTATATTAAGAAAGCTAGAAATTTTATATTCTGAAGCTGTAAAAAACCCCAGAACATTATGTGGCATGATTTTCTCCATATCCTAACATGCTCAATTAAACTTCATACATATAACGAATATATCTCCTTTCCTTGAGTTAAAAATTATATGTCTTGTACTCTTTTCCTCCAATTTTAAAGTAGAGTAAAAGGGCAAATGTAATATGACAAATATTGTTTGTCTTTGTAATAAATTACCTGCTTAATATAACAGTGAAATAAAATGAAAATAAGGACATAAGTATTGAAATCCACTAAGTATACTTATCTTCAATATTTCTAATAAATTTTGATT
Source organism: Lemur catta (assembly GCF_020740605.2). Classification (NCBI taxonomy): domain Eukaryota; kingdom Metazoa; phylum Chordata; class Mammalia; order Primates; family Lemuridae; genus Lemur; species Lemur catta. The sequence continues at coordinate 268,965,068 of NC_059128.1, forward strand.
TATCTGTCTAGTCATTCAATCTGTTAATAATGAAAAAGGCCGACCTCACTATACTGAAAACAAATTCATTTTTTATGCTTGATAAAGTTATTGCTGCAATTCTAAATGTTACTATATGGTGACACTTTATGAGCCTAAGTTATTAGAACCAAACTTGTTGAAGAAATAAGTAGACAAGTTTGTGTTTTATTCTTATAGATGAAAAAACTTAACAGTCTTTCTGTTACAGACATACTAAAAAAACTAGTTATTTTTTAAGAATGAGTTTTTCCCGATGCTAGAATCATGTACTTTTAATAGAAAAGAGCATTTATCACATGCTTGCACATATTAGCAAGTAGTCATCAAAAAACATGTTTAGAAAACTCTGATCAGGGCAATAAATGATGAAATATTTATGACCTAGTAATCATATTTTACTAAACAGAAGCATGTAAAATTAGGCAAGCGAGCTTGAACTGAAGTCTTATGACAAATCTCACTTAAGCTCCAAATACGGATTGAAATACAAACAAATGATGCAAACAGCTGTGCACGGTAATGAAATGAGATGATGGGTGCTAATTTGTCACGGAAGTCTCTAGAAGATATCCGCAATTGCCTAGCCTTTTTACTGAATTGTGTTAATTCTCTAAGGCTAGCCAATACATCTGTCATTCTAATTATACCTGACCCAATTCTCACGTCTCTTCCATGATGAAAGATTATTTATAAAATGCCACCTGAAGGAGATTTACTTGTAAAGTATTTAGACTAATCAGTACTCCCACGTTGGTGCTGTTAGTGAGCACTCACAGAATGGTATCACTATGATTTTTCCTCAGCCTTTGTTTCCTGCTTGTTATGGGAATAAACTTGCTCTTCACTGAGCTGCGTGTTTAGTCTGAAGTGCAACAGAGTATTAACCAGAAGCTCAAAACTCTGAATAAGATATGTCCTGTATGGGAAAATAAGTTAAAGTGATTTTTCTTATTGGATAAGAGGCAGGAGTATCCTGGGAATGTAGCTTTCTCCAGAAAACCAAAAAACAGAACATTCAGAGCTACAGTGCATGCCAATTCCCATGGTGTAAATACTCCCACCACTGGTGTTGCAAGCTACCAGTGGTTGTGGCTCATAAAATTCCTCAATACTGTAATAATTAGCTTTTACAGGCTAGTAGGAGTTGGCTACACCACCACACCAATGAGAGAAAACAGGGACACAGGTGAAACTAGTACAATTATCCACATAGGGAGACTCAGAGTTTTTTAATTTCCTTGGTCTTGGGTTTTTTATTTAAAAAAAAAAAAGGATCAGTAGGTAGACATTTCACGATTCTCTCACGCTTGGTGACATTTGCTAATCTTCTAAGAAAAATCACACTATCTACAAGGATGGTTTTCCCTTTCAGTTTCTTATTCCCTGTCTCAGTGCCCCAAATCTATACCATATGGAGGGCAGGAGATGCTGCTAAAGTCTACTCCTCAAAGTACAGTCCACGGAGCAGCAGGGTCAGCATCACCCAGGACTCAAGCCCCACTCAGACCTATGGACTCAGGATTTATGTTTAGCAAGAAACTTGGGTGACTTGAATGGACATTAAATCCACTTGAATGGATCACGTTGAGAAGCAATGTGATCAATCATACCTTTTAAATGCAGTTGAAATGTCAAAACTAGAGACACAAGATTAAATCATTTTCCAGAAGGACCAGAGGGGAAGAATTAGTAAAAGTTGCACTGGTTTTGGCTTATTAAAAGAAATCCACATATATTTGGGAAAAGAGAGATACAACATAAACTAGTAGAGTCTAGAGACTAAATTATACATCTAAAAAGTTAATGTGAACAGATTGTCTATACTTATTTTAATCTGAAGTTCTGTCCTGTCTTAACACTAAAACAGCTTTAACACTTCTGCCTTAAATCCAATATTAAGATAATAATTCTCTTACTCATATTAAGTCTATGAAAATATCAGACTTCTCAGAAGTCTGAATTCAAGTGATAGCATTGCTATAACATGCCAGAACATTAGAAATACCAAAGCTTTTATTTTTATTTGGAAAAAAAAATAAGAAAAGCTGAGATAAAATCAAGAGCTTAGAATGTACTTTTTTGTACTACTTTTCTGTAAATAAAGGATTTAACGGCATTTCTGTTCTTGCAAAAAAAGGATGCTTCTAGATCTAAGTCAGAGGTTGGAAGGATGGTCTTGCTGTTCCATGTCCTCTTCTGGGGGTGACTGAGCGTGTCCACCTCTCTGTGTTAACTGGCTTCCTGTCACAATCCCCAGCAGGAAAGAACCGGCAGACTCCAGCTGAGAACAGCAGTGTCCCTGGTCACAGTATGGATGCCAATCACTATTTGCTACTTTATAACGATGTACCACAGGAGAGTGAGTTTCTTTCAGAAAAATAAAAAACAAAACTAGGAAGGCAGTTTACCTCCATAGCTGTCTGTGTGGCAAATATGCATATGCAATATTTTAAGTCAACATTTTCTGTCCCTAAATAAAGCTACTAGGCTACATAACACATCTTATCAAATATCTGCTTTTACCTTATTAAATGTATTTAATAAGGTAAATATCTTGTTTTAGCATATTTTTGTTTATTTTACTTATTCTTGTCCAATAAAAAATGTTCACTGGCTACCTGCAATGTGTAAAGCACTGAGTTAGGAGTTACAGCTGACATTAAGATGAGACACAGTATTGTACAGGTATTACTCTGTTCATGTAGTTAAAGCTGGCCATCACTGTAGATCTCAAGAACCAGACTCAGTGTTTTGCAACCAGACAGATTCTATCTCCTAGCCCCTCCCAGGGACCTTTTCTGGTCATCAAAACTACTGGCATCTAGTGGGTAGAGGCTTGGGATGCTGTTAAGCAACCTGCAATGGACAGAACAGTCCTCAACAGCAAAGAATCATCTGGCCCAAAACATAAATAGAACTGAAGTTGAGAAACACTGCCATAGCCCAAGCGAATCCGGAAGGTTTCGTGCTGCAGTTTAGTAATTCTGCTCACCAAGGCTACTGTGCAGCAGTCACCAACACCTCAGAATTCCTGGGTAACAAAAGCTAGTACATTTTCAAAATAGACAGAATCATGAGAATTGGCCAGCAAGATCTTTTCTTTGCATCTATCATGAGACATCAAGATCGTAAAAGCCACATGGAAGCAACATGAAATTTCCACCCAAGCTGTGATACTTTCATATTTTGTCTCAGAAATTATACCAAATGAGAACATACATAAATTCAAGAAAGAGATAACTCTAACTCAGAATTAAAACACCTGAACAGTCTTACCATTATAAACTAAACACAGTGCACACCTTTAACTTTTCTTCTGCCCTAAACTCATTTTTACCTTACGAAAATCCCTTTATTTTTAAAATGTAGGCTGCTGTCTTGAAGGCTGAGGAGTTTTTCCAAACATCATTTTTACAGGAGATTCATTCAGTCATGCATGCCCTTGACTTTTCACTCTTCTAGCAGAATCACAAAGGTCAGACGCATTGGAAGAGGTGGCTGGAAACCAAAGATGAATTTTCAAAAGGGCAAAAGGGCCCAAGACCGAGAGAAGCAGATGTTTAGGCTTTAATCCACTCTGCTATTAAAAACGCCAGAAACAACTTATTTTTCTACAAGGGAATTAAAGGTTTGTATTAAAACCCACAGCTTTGCTACCTGTCCAAGGAATCTAAGCCTCTACTTAATTGCAGCTACTTGATCTTAGCTAACAAGGTGTGCCCATGAAAATGTATGCAGATTTAAATGAATCGTTCCCTAATTTGCTGGATTTTCTTTTTTTAGATTTAATTTTTTTCTTAATTGCAAACTCTTGAGTTGAGTGGATGTACAATTGTTGTGCCTGAGGCATTTGCGTAGTAATTTTTTTTAAAAGCAACTGATTTGGAGAAAAACATGAAAAAGATTAGTATTCTTTAAAAATCTGGTTTTTGGCTTTTAATTAAATTGGATAGAAAATGTTTTTTATTTTTTAAAAATTTAGATATAATTATGTCATTAGCTGATTACTTCGGTTATTCTAACAGTAAATTACAGAAACTTGACATGAGTAAAACAGTGTAGAAATGGAAGGTGAAAAATAACTAAGCACTCTTAGCCATGTAAAGCTGCAAGCAAAACCAAGTTCAAAATGTAATTTTCCAAATGGCAATACAGATTTTTGGGAATATATTAAACCATTGGATTCTATACTTTATGGTATGCAAATTATATCTCGATAAACTTGATACTAAAAAATAAAAAATGATGTACATGTGTGTGCACACACACACATCTATATGGCTCTCCTCCTTAGCCTCACATTTTAAGCAACCTAATGATCAGAGTGGGCTTTCTACGTTGAGACCATTAAACTACATGGAAAGACACATATCAATGCCCTGCTTCATTCTGCCTCTACAAAAGCGTGTGTCAAACACCTCGAGATCAATGGCTGCCATGCTATGGGGCACTTGATAGCAGGCTGCCGCCTGTCACATTTATGGTTAGTGCTGACACCAGTTCTCTCAAAGTCATTAGAAGGTATACTACAACCTGGGCCAGGGGTAGGATTAAATCCTATCCACCTACTCAAAACATGGAGGAGGACTGGGTGGAGTGGCTCATGCCTGTAATCCCAGCACTGTGGGAGGCCAAGAAGGGAGGACTGCTTAAAGCCAGGAGTTTGAGACCAGCCTGGGCAACATAGCAAGATCCCATCTCTACAAAAAATTTTCAAAAAAATAGCTGGCCTTGGTGGTGCACAGCTGTATAGTCCCAACTACTTGGTGGCTGAGGCGGGAGGATTGCTTGAGCCCAGATGTTCAAGGTTACAGAGAGCTATGATCGCGCCACTGCACTCCAGCTTGGGCAACAGAGCAAGTCCTTGTCTCTAAAACTAATAATAATAATGATGATGATAATAAATAACCAAACAAGCAAATAAAAATACAGAGGAAAAGGCCCAAGGCTTGCTCTAAAAGGAGGATCCACTGTCTCTTTGACCTGTTCCCAAACTCCCTGCAGCTTTATTTTCATTTTTGGGTAGCTTACTACTACTGAGGTCTCAAGCGAGCTCATCGTCATGTTTACAGCCAGTCAAACTCACAGTTTACCCCAAATTTTATGAAAAGTTAAATATGAATGATATGCAAGAATCCTGTTGGTGAATTACAGGCGACTTTGTGTCATGTTCACTACAAACAAGTAACAACAGAGACATGAGAATTCAAGCTAAGGTGTGTTTCTTCTACCCTTGAGATCAATACAAGCTATTCTGATTTATTTGAAATACTTATTAGATTCATTCTATTTGGTGTTCTGTCACCTGGTAAATCCCTGTTCTTCCTTTATAATCACCCAAATGCCACCTTCTCCATGATGCCTTAGATGAAAACTTCTGTCCCCAGGCTGGGCACTTCCTTTTTCCTCCCTGCTGCCAAAGTTCCTTCTTAGCCAGCTCCAAGAGACTCAGCCCTCTCAAGGACTGTGCAGATAAGGCTAGAAGCATTCTGAGCAAGCCACCTTATTCATATCCTTGTGCCCCCAACAACCAATGCAATGGTACCCTGAAATGCCTTGTTGATGTTGGTAAAACGTACAGCAGTACATCAAATGGTGCTTCTCCCAGATTAACGGTCACCAGAAGAACAATAATAATTTAATTCTGCCAAGGTCAGTCACTTAACCCAAGGCAAGCAACATTCAGATCACACTTTTTAGCTTTCATCATCCTATGACAGGGTAAAAGAGCCACCTGTATCACTGCCTCTGTCTATTCAATAGAAGAGCTTCCATGAGGTTTCAAATACTCATAAGAAATAAAACTCTATCTTGAAATGCAGAGGCATTTAATACTATCTTGTCCAGTTTTTTAGCTGGACATAAAATCTAACTGCAGATACTTTAATATACAATATATGCTCACAAAAATATTTTAAGCAAGAAAGAGAGTTTAAGCTGTTTTGTAGCGCAATATAATGTCTATAAATACCAGCTGTATTAAAAATAACTAAATTAGCGAAACTGGAATGTTCCTAATACAAAGAAATGATAAATGCCTGAGGTGATGGATACCTCAATTACTCTGATTTGATTAATTCACACTGTATGTCTGTATCAAAACATCATGTGTACCCTATAAAGATATACAACTATTATATACTCATAATAATTAAAAATTCAAAAAAATTAGCTCTATTATACTGGTAGATATGGATTGGTCACATTTATGCTTTTTATAATTAAAAGTCAATGTGTGGGCTCACCTTTGGCATTCTTGATTAGCAGTAAACATTAGTTTTCTAATGTTCAGAATACAGTGGAGGATAGGAATGATGATTATAACCACAACTAAGACAGCAGCTATAGTTAATTGAGCACTTACTGTATACCAAAAACTATGCTGTTTCCCATGACTTCCTTAATTTAATTCTCACAGAATAGTTATATATTAGGTAGGTATTATTAATCCCCATTTTATAAAAGAAAGCAATGAATATTAAAGGTTATTTAATTTACACAACTTTACACTGTCAGTAGGCTGTGGAGAAAAGATTCCAATCTGGGCAGCCTGTGCTTGTAAAACAAACTGAAAATTGAATGCTTACCAGGAATTACAGTAAGTGCTTAACACAGATTATTTAAAGTCATTCTCACCATAAACATGCAAGGTAACAGTACCACCTACACTGCACACATGAAAAATACGTTACTTAACTGCCTCAAGGCCATAAAATTATTAAAAATTCTCTCTTAAACACTGTACTAGTCTGCTCTAACAGTAAGAAAACTACCTTAAAGAAATTAACATGATATGGTCTTATCTGAAATATAAAGAACTTCATAGTCATATCCCTATAGTCACTATCAGGGGTCAGCAAACTTTTCTGTAAAGACCAGATAGTAAGCATTTTCAACTTTATAGGCCACATGGTCTCTTTTGCAATTGCTTAACTCTGCTTCTGCAGCAGGAAAGCAGCCCTAGACAGCATGTAAACAAATAGGATTGGATGTACCCTAATAAAACCTTTTGTTGAGAAAACAGACAACAGGCCATTTTTGGCCCAAGGGCCATAGTTTGTTGCCACAGATCATTAATATTATTTGCAGGCACCTGACCATTACTTTGATTTAAATAATAATTCTAGCCTGAGCAAGAGCGAGATCCTGTTCCTACAAAAAATAGAAAAAAATTAGCCAGGCATGGTAGCATGTGCCTGTAGTCCCAGCTACTTAGGAGGCCGAGCCAGGAGGACCACTTGAGCCCAGGAGCTGGAGTTTGCAATGAGCTACGATGATGCCACTGCACTCTGGCCTGGGGTGACAGAGCAAGACCCTGTCTCAAAAAACAAACAACCAAAAAACCAAAAACAACAAAAAACTCATAAATAAGAATTTTAAAATTTCAGAAATGCACAGTGTAAAATAATAGTGAAATGGATACATACCTATAGCAAAGGATTACACATTTACAAGGGAACACAGGTTAAAAGAATTAGTTTGGATTTATAAAGAAAAGTAAAAGTATAATTCTGACATGAGCATAGCAGAAATATCCTGGCAAATCTGGGTCCAAATGCTGGCTTCACCACGTACCAGTTATGACCATGAGCAATTAAAAAAAAAATTTCTCTAGGCCTTTGTTCTCTTGGCTTTAAATGAGGAAGTAAAATTCCCACCTCATATTTACCAGGACTAAAAGACAGAATCCCTGCCTTAATGGGCAAAGGAAGTGGTGATCCTGAAAACCTATACCTGCAACAAAGGATTTCATCTGGGACCTGCCACAGTCTTCTAGCAGGGGAAAGCGTATCTGCTCTGCCCCTGTGACATTTTCTATGGTAGCAAAGTACCCGGCAATGAGCAGGGGCACAATGAATATTTGCTCAATAAATGAACATAAGGCAAAAAAAAACCAGTTATCTTGGACAGGCAAAATTGGCTAGATTAAATCAAAGATTATGTCATTTATTCAATGCATATGTTTAATCAGAGTTTACAATTCATGCCTCAATCAGAAATTACCCTGACATCTTGAGTTTATGAAGTGTAATCCCTTCTTGAAGAACAGAAAACTAGGAGCAAGTGTTTAAATATACTATAATTTTACTCAAATTGATAATGATTTATTCCACTACATCAATATCTAAGTTTTTCTTAACTACCAGAGACAACAATAAACCCCCAAACCAGGTAGATTCTGCAATAGTGTGCTCACTTTGAACCAATACCTTTTTCCTCTGGAATCACTAACAGAGAACAGACATCTCCCACTTTGGTATCATCGATTCTAATACAACACGGCAGAAAATTTCATGATCATGCTGAAATGTCTTCTATTTTCTTCCCCCTGTCTATTTCTTTCAAATTCTGATGGGTTACAAAAGTATTGAGTTTTTTTACAAAGCACATTAAGGACTGGTATTAGCAGCAATATGTTGGGAATGATGAAACAATTTTCTTTCTAAGTATGGTTGTAAATCACATTTTCTTTCGGGTGCTGAAACATTAACACTGAAAATGAGATGGTAAGCCTCCCTTCAGTATCTCGTCTTACCAAGTCACTTCTAATTTTTACTTTCAGGACAGAAGCAAGCTACTTGTAAGGAGAGTTTTACAAAGTGAGCAACCACCTACGGCATTGGCATTGTCTCTCAACTGGGGGAGAAACACAATTCACCTTCTACACCAATGATGGGAAAAGAAAGGGTTCTTTGTGGCTGATCTCTTGAATGTTAGCACCTAAAACTTCTACTTCTTTAGGAATACAAAAAACTAACTTACAAGGACACAATATACCATAACATGCTTCTGTTAGGCCCCCCTTCCCATAAAGACTTGTCTCCGTTATAGCTTTCATCCACTTTGGGAGTTTGAGATGGAATAGATGGATTCCCATTAAAAGTTCCCCTATTTCTGGCATTACAGTTGGGACCTCTAACTGACCAGGTATTTGCTTTTAGAAAGTTACTTGTATTTGCTCTTCTTGCCATCAAAATTATTAATTTGTTATTTTTTAAGGTTAGTTTCTTTTTTATCTCTAGCCTGGAGATTTAAAAAAAAAAATTCTTATAACTGCCTTTGCCTTTCTATAGGCAATACTGTAACATGTATGTCCCTCTATGCTCCATCTTGATATTTAATAATACTACATGTAAAATTAAGCTAAAAGAACCGGACTAATGGAGAAGATAACAAGAGAATCCTGTCTCGGTCTGGAGTATGGGCATAACTTTATGTGGTATCCTCTCAGACTGCATAAATTATGTCACTCCTTGTTTACCTGTCCCCTCAACAACAACGTTAAAGCAAAATCTCTTCATTGTCTACTGGAAAAATCTTCAGTACTTAGTAGGTCCTGAATTAATATTTGTTGAATTAACCACCCTCAGTTAAAGCCCATATCTGCCAGCCTGAAATTGAAGGTCTCCCTATTTTGGTCCCAACCTAATTTCCTGTTCTCCATAGAGACAGAAGGTAGATTAATTGTTGCTTGGGGCTAGAGGTAAATACATGGATCAACTGTGAATAGGTATGAAGGATTTTATTAGGGTGATGATTGGATTATGGTGATGGTTGCCCAATCCAGTAAATTTATTAAAGCCACTGAATTATATACTTAAAAATCAGTGAATCTGATGTAAATTAAATGCTGTAAAAAACATGCAACAAAGGGAAGGATATATTACAATGACAATTAGGAATGTATCCCAGGCAGAGAAAGCAGCCTATTTTAAGTTCCAACATAACAATAGAGCTGAAATCATTATACCTTAATAAAAAGTGAGAGGAAGCCTTACAATATCGTACCATTGGTGGATGAGCTTTAAAAGTACTTGCAATACATTAAAATTCAATTAAGTCTATATTCACTTAATCTCATTCTAGAAGCATCTTTTACTATCTGCAAAACAAATACATACCCTTTAAGAAACTTGATCCAACTAGTTACTAGTTGTTGTAACATTTGGCTGACTAATAGAAACTGAATGCTTGCTTTTATTTCATGGAGACAAAAAAGTCTTTTAGTTCATTCAGTTCACAACATTCTTAACAGGAACATTAATTCAACAGAAAAAGCAAGCCTAAGATATCAGCAATACATCATCTTCTTGCAGAAGGCACTGTCATACTCCCCAATAAAATAATTTAAATGTAACACAAATCGTCTAAGTTAAATTTTATAGCACAAAATAATGTGGCACTTACCAAATCTCCTTCTTTAATGCAATCTAACCGCAACGACTCACTCAACTAAGATTTACCGGAAACTGTCTATGAGCCAGGCACTCTGAATGACACTGAGTAAAATCCAGTCCTTACCCTCGGGGAGCTCACAGTGTAGGTGGCCAAGGAGGCAGCAGACAAAACCCAGTACCAAACACCCACTGCCAGGGGACACCAAGGAGTCACCTAACTCAGTGTCTGTCAAATGAGATGACTCCTGGTTAGGTGGAGTCTCCTAGAACAATTTGGGATTTGCCAAGTACCATACATACACAAGGTACAAGAGACAAACTGTACGATTAGGATTTTACAATATTTGAAATTAGCTGTTAGACTGCTTGTTAAACCAAAAAAAATTTCAAGAAGCATAAGAAGCCTTGTATTTGGAACATAAAAATTTTGGGGGGAGTTGGGGAAGGCAATGGTGGTAGGGCGGATAGAAATGCCAGACTCTGGAATTATGCTGCCTTTTCCTTGGGGGACGGGGAAGGACCCAACAAATAGTGGATTACCTCGAACCACCTCTTCCACAGACTCCGTGGTGGTGGTGGTGGTGGCGGCGATGCTGGTGGTTCTCTCTGTAGCCTCTTCGTAGGGTTCTTCGGCCTCTTCCTCTACCTCATCACCATCCTCATCATCCTCGTCATCTTCGGCTTCTTCCTCAACCTCAGCCACTTCTTCCTCCTCTGCTACTTCTACAACTTTGTCTTCACTGTAAGAGAAAACAGAAGTAACAGTCATAGTCAATTACATAAACTGCAGGAAAGGAAAGGAAAATCATCAAGAAGGAATTCTGGTAATTTGAGAGGGAATGTGACATGGAAGAAAAAAACACGCACAAAGCTTAAAGCTAGCAGGTCTAAGATGAATCCCGGCTCGGCAGGTCTGCGAAACTCTTTATCCTTGGCCACAGCTCTTCTTAGTTTACACAGTTGCTATAAGCATATGACATGATTTCAATTAAATGACATTCAGGAAAAAGCAAAATTATGAAGACAGTAAAAAGACCAGTGTCTACCAAGGGATTCAGAGGGAAGGAGGGAGGGATGGACAGATGGAGCACAGATGATTTTTAGGGGAGTGACACTACTCTCTGTGCTACTGTAATAGTGGATACATGGCATTACACAGGTGTCAAAACCCAAAGAATGTACAACACAAAAAGTGAACTCTAATGTCAAATAGGAACATTGGTAAATGATGTATCAATACTGGTTTAATTGTACCATACTACAGCAAAATGTTAATCATAGGGGAAACTCTGGGGGAAGGAAGAGGAACTTAGAGGGAGAGAGGGGAACTCTGTACTTTCTGTTCAAATCCTCTGTAACCTAAAGATGCTCCAAAATATAAAGTCTATTTAAAAGGGAGTGGGAGAGACCAAAACTGAGTTTACTGTATTATGGGGATTCCTTCTCATAATGAATATGCAAAAAACACACAGCCACCTGCACCATGGCAGATATTCAAGTGTAGGCAGAAACTGGTTCAAAAACCGGTAATGAAAGTTTAAACTAGACACATAGAGGAAAGAAAGAACTAACTGGCTTAAATAAATCTGTAATACGCTGTGGTCAGGGATGCCTACTGAAACTATTTAGTTGAACTCCGTACTTGTGCTAATTGCTTCTGTTTTGCAGAGTGTCAAATATTTCAGTGATTCTCAAATTTCAGTGAGGATCACAATCACCTAGCAGGCTTATTAAAACACAGATCGCCAGGTACCACCTGCACTGTTTCTAATGTAGCCCCAGAGTTTCTGAATCAGTGTGTCTGGAGTTTCTGAATCAGTGTGTCTGGAATGAGCCCTCAGAATTTGCATTTCTGACAAGTTCCCAAGTGACATCGATACTGGTGGTCGGCGGACGATATTCTGAGAACCACTGAAATGTGCAATACTGAGAATAGTGGCAACAGACAACAATTGTACTGACCTCCAGTACAACTGGGAAGAGGGTCAGAAATAATATTTACGGCGTTAAATATCTATATGCTGATGCACAATGGTAACTAATAAATCTGCAAATTTGGATGACAAAAGGCAGACAAGTATAGAACAAAATTTAGAAGACCTATTAGGAAATCCTTGTGGAAATCAGGTACTTGCCAATGCAGGCACTGCTGAGAGCACTTGAAAGAAGATAAATGAAGATAAGAATGTAAGTGTCAAGTAGGAAAAGTCTACCACATACTATCCGGCTGGACAAGAGAAATAGATGTTCTTGATCAGGTCACAAAACCAATATGGGAAAAAGATCTAGACGTGGCAGAGGATTTCAACCTACCAGAACAGCTGCCATGGGTCTATCTGAGAAGCAGCACCACAGTCAAAGGATTAAGAGCTGCTATGTTGACATTGAAATGTCCCCAGAAAAGAAGGGAAAGCAGAGGGGAAGGCTTACCCCCGAGTTGACTCTGGCCAACAAGGAGCTCACTGCTGGGGAAAGTGACAGGAACCTGGGGCATCTGTGTCAGCCACAACATGAAGCCTTGGAATGGGAGTGTGAGTACAGTGGTATGTAGGAATTCTGATTTCAAACATGTCAGAGAAAGAGGACAGTATGATTCTGTGATCTAACACAACAGCAAGGAAGATGGCTCAAGGAAACTGAAAGGCATTCAAAATTCAAAGTCTGACAAGACAGCCACAAATAACTTTGCTGACAGTGAAAGGGAAAGATAGAGAGATGAATACAGCACTAGTGGGAATTCTCCGATGAACTCAGAATTTAAAGGACATTTTACACAAGTCCTGTGAAGATGTGTATGGCCCCCCAGGGAACACCTGTGATCATGTATGATGCAAGAAGAGCATAAAAGACTTTTATGAAAGTTCTACAAAAATGTATATGATCCTCTAGTGGAACATCTAACTCTGATTAAATATGACACGAGGATAATAACAAACATGTCCAAAGAAGTTGGAAGCATGTGGCTAAAGAATAAAGAGAAACATATTAAGCAGAATAACTGATTAATAATAACTTATTCATGTGTTAATAAATGAAGTGTTCATACAGAGAAGAACCTAATCAGTTCCTTTAACATATCCACAAGACCATGAAGAAATAAACAGGAGAAAAGACAAAGTGAAAACATTGGTACTGATAATCAGATGGTACAAGTCTTCATCTGCTTAGAGATAAATGAAGTGGAATAATTGATTTTTTGATGACTGAATCTCTGCACAAAAGTCTATTACTTGAGACAATATTCCAAAACAATCCTAAATTTAACAGTTGCTCAGCTGCCTTAAACTTGATCAGGTATACTGCCTGCACTTTTCTATACAATCTCAATGTTGTACCACTAGAGAAGAAACAAAGATGACCTGATACATATCATCAGTTAATTTAGTATGTTTGAGATCACTTCTTTATTCACTCAAATCACAGTTACCAATTCTGTTCTCCAATTTAAGTGGAAAATTCAGGGAAAGCCAGGGAGAAAAATCAAATCAAAGCAGTACTCTCCTTAAACCATGAAATGTACACGCAATCTTCAACCACAACTGAAGTGACAATGTCCAAGCGTATGATCCAGGGTTAAGACAGCACCGTGCTTCCAGGTGGGATGATGAAAAACACAAGCCTGGGCACCCCCAGGTGCCTCCTCCAGCCTTCTCTGTTATTCAGGGAATGCTGCTCTTAAAGCTCCTAACTGAAAACATGCTCATGAAAACAGCTGTTTAATGTGATCTGCATTCTGGTATGTGTCTAGCCATGAAAAGGAGTGAATTATATGGCCACCATCCATCATTGCATCTGCCTGAGCAATTTACTGGCATAATAACAAGGAACAGAGACATATAATAGTTCAACTAGCTAAGGAATTAAATTACTTGGCCTAAGAGAACTCAGGTCCAAGTTCTTATTACCATAGCTTAGATTTCTGAAATTAAATTTAGATGTCCATGAATTCAATTATCCTTTTGGACACTATTTAAAACAGTAGCACACAGTTGTATACCAATGATGTTGCCTCTTCCCAAAGAATGCCAAACCCGTCAGCATTACAACTTCTAATTGCGGTTTTCAGGAATAGCAGGAGAAACATCGAAAGGAAATAAAAATTACTTTTCCACTAGTTCTTCAAATGCCAGAGAAGTTATTCTGTGAGTTTTGAAAAGCTGATCACAGTGTAAAAAAACACAAGGAGGGAGCAGTTTATGGAAACAGCCTGAGCATCATAACACAATTTCCTTATAAACAATCCAATAAGAACTCACAATAAAATAATCACTTGGTAAAATGGTGGAAGATTCACACCACACTCACAAACTTTAACGGCTGTCCATTTATACTAGGTGGCTTTTACAGCTTTTAAACACTAACAATGAGAAACACTTCTACAGAATGAGGAAACTCTCTGAAAATGCTGACCGTCCCAGGAGTATCCGAATTTATTTAGAAGGTCAAAGGGACATTACTACAAGGAAATAAATCACTGATGATAAAATTTTATGTGTCAGCACACAAGATTTTGCTTTGGTGAGTACATCACAAAGGTGACTCTCCTCCTATTTCTAAATAAAGGCTGACCTTGATATCGTGCCACGTGCAGTTGCTGGCTGACGATCCTGTTAGGGAGTGAACGATTTGGACTCACACACCACTGTTAATTTCTTTAATTAAAGAAACATGCGAAACAACTCACCATTTACATTATCTCAAAAAGCCACAGGACATTCTGGAATTGGCAAAATTACAGACTGTAAAAGTATCAGTGGCTGCCAGGGGTTAAGGTGGAGGGAGAGTTGAACAGACCAAAAAACATCCTCAAACGCAGATTTTTGGGGGCAGTGAAAGGACTTTGTATGATACTAAACAGTGGATATGTGTCATTATACAGTTGTCCATACCCACAGATGTACAAGGCCAAGAGTGAGCCCTAATGTAAACTATGGACTTTGGGCAATAACGTGTGTCAATTAGGTTCACTGAGTGTAACACACGTACCACTCTGGCGGGGGCCGTTGATGACGGGGGAGCCTGTGCGTGTGTGGAGGCCGGAGTCGAAGGGAAATGTCTGTACCTTCTGCCCAGTTTTGCTACGAACCTAAAACTGCTCTAAAACAATAGTCTTTTAAAAAATTCAATAAAATTTTTAAAAAGCTATATTTATTCTTTCAGAGTCTCTGTTAAGACTGACTTCTTTCCTCCTGTTGTAGGACAAACAAAGGAGAGGAAATGACAAGAGAAAAAGCTCTGATTTTCATGGTCATTTGAATGTGGACAATCACGAGATCTAAACACCTGCAGTCGTGAGCGAAGAGTGAAAACAACCAATGTCAGCGCCCAGAATGCAACCACCAAGCAGGGGAACGGCCAGAGGGGCAGTCCCCACAGGAAGAGGCTCAGACCCGCATATGTGGACCTGTAGAAAGAAAGAGAGACTGTCCCGGAGTCTCCCAGAGTAGAGAATAGAGAAAAAATAAAATAAGCATTTCAAAAAGATAAGCAGATGGTCCCCCACCCACCCTCCAACACCCCCAGCCCCCCACCTCCATTCTCAGTGCTGCCAGAGTCTTTAAACTGGAAGGCACAATGGCTGGATAAGTCAGTTTGTCCCAAAGGCAAGCAGTTTCTGAAATTACTGCTGTTAGATTAGAAAAATCAGAAGTTGCAGAACACTGGAGAAAATGTAAAAGAAAAGAAGCTTGTTCTCTTTGGTTTATGTAACTGTTTCAAGGGAGAAATGGGCAAAGTAAGAAAAAGCCAGTCTCTCTCCCACCTAAAGGAACTGTCAGAAGCCCAACAGAGAGGACACGCCATCTAATGCCACTTAGATAAACTAAGAAAACAAGCAAACCTCCAGGCTGGTAGAACTCAGAGAGAGGATTCTGGGGACAGACAAGGCTCTGTGCCCTGGTCTGTGTGCCGGCCACCCGGTTGTGTTGTTTTGACAACTCACCGAGCCTGTATCACCTATGTTATGGGCACTTTTCTTTATGTACATTACAGTTCAGTAAAAAGGTTTCAAAGGGTTTTCTGTCATTTGCAGTTAAAGGCATTTCTTGCAGAGGGTTCACGAGCCCACCTGGGGCCCCATATTAAGGAGTCTAGTTTTAAGAAGATAACCAGAAGATTAAGATACCAAAAATTCATGACTCAGGCAATTAAGCGTAAATTGTAGGTCACAACCTTAATCTGAAATCAGGCTGTGTCATCATTCTCACACATTTAATGAATGCCCATTCTAGGTGAGAGAATCTACCCTAATTGCTGTATTATTAATAGTAACAGACCTGCTACATAGTAAATGCTTCAGATTTCAAAAGAGAAGTGATTCTGGTGTCTGAGCTGGTAGGATGTGAAAGGTGGGTGGAAAGATGAGGCAAGAATATCCATATAATGCATGATCAGGAATAATAAGTAAATAAGTCTGGCCAGTGAGGTAGGCTATACTGCAGAGACCTGAGTATTAGGTATTTTTTCTTTAGTCGATAGTTAAGTATTAGAGTTGAAAGAGGTTTGCACAGATTGCTAATGAGCAAAAAAGTAGCAATGCATTAAACTTCATCCACCCACCGAAGCATTCTATTAAGTGCTTCTCTAAGCCAACTACTGGTCATTCAATCCATAACATTTATTGCTTTTACCAAGTCCTGGTACTATTCCAGGCATGGGGGTGGGGATGGGGGTACACAAGTGAAAAAGAGAAAACCCCCACTTTCCTGGAATGTATATATTAGTGGGGGAGGCACGATATAAGCAAATAAAAACGGAAATTATTCAAAAGTACTGTAGAGAAAGGAAACGGGACGGATACACTGATGAGTGACGGTTAGAGATGTGTGTGGGACACAGGAGTAGCATTTCTAATAGGATGGTCCAGGAAGGGCCCCAAGGAACAGTCATATGAACTGAGGCCGGGAATGCTGAAGTCAGACACTGAAAAAACAAGGGTGGGGTGAATGGCAAAGGCAAGGGTAAGAAGTCCCCAGCATGAGGAAGAGCTTAGTAAGTTCACAGAAAACACCAGCAGAGAGCCAGTGAGCTTCGGGAGTAGTGAATGAGGGGAGAAGGACAAGGCCCAGTGGTAGAGACAGACAGGCACAGCGTGACCCGGTAAGGCCACGTTTATTATGTGCAACTGGCATGACTTGATCAGATTTAAGTTTTAATGCTGTCTCTGGCTGCTGGGTGGAGAGTGGATTTGGGGGACAAGAGTGGAAGCAGGGAGACTAGACACTGTGCCGGGAGCTGGGGATACACTGGAAAGCAAGGGTGCTCATAGGGCAAACAACCAAAGGGACAGACATTGACATTATCACCCGCGTAAATGTAAAATCACTGCCGTGATAACAATCACGTATGGCTCGGAGAGCCAAAAGAGTGAGCTCCAACCAGATTTCAGGTGTCCAGTGAGGCATCCATGAGGAAGAGATAACTGAAATGTGACCTAAAAAGGCCCAAAGTTAATACAGTCCAGGGCTGAAGACAGCTCTCCACCAGACAGTGGGGAGAGTGTGCAAAGGCTCTGTGGTAGGAGACAGGAAAATCTTAGCGCCTTAAAGGCAATCAGCTGGTAAGAACGCAAAGACAGCTTGAAGAAGAGCAAAATGTGCAGTGGCGCGGAGCAGGTGTTGGGAAACTATGGCTTGTGACCTGTTCTTGCACATCCTGTGAGCTAAGGAAGGTCTCTGCATTTTTAAAAGGGTTGTGGGAAAAAATAGAAAAATATGTGACAGAGACTATGTGTGTCCTGTCAAGCCTAAAATATTTTACTCCCTGGCCCTTTAGAGAAAGTTTGCTGACTCCTGGCATGGAGCGTGGCTGGGGTGGGGTGAGCACTACAAGACTGTGAGACCGTGCCTTTTCCTGATTTCAAACAAAGGAGATACAATGAGACAAAGTGAAAGGTCTCATGGACTCCTGAAGGTCCAGGTTCTAAAATTCTCCTGCGGAAACAACAGTGATCTCTGTTTCTTGTTTCCTTCAGAGCAGGCAGGATGCAGGATTCACGGAGGCAGAGATTTTGCAGCCTGCAGAGTCCTCTGGGGCCAGCCTACTTGCATCTGAATCCTGGCTCTGTGACCTTGAGCAAGTTACTTAACCTTTCTGTGTCTCCTTAGCCTCATCTGTGAAATGGCACACTTACAGGTTCTTAGGGGTATTGGGAGGAACAAATGGGTTAATATTTGGAAAGCACTTAGGACAGCACCTGACCCACAGTAGGTACCACGTAAGAGAAAGCAAAGGCCACAGACACGTGGGTGCTTGGAATAGTGCCTGGCACAGACTAGATGCTCAAAACACATGTGTTAAATGAATGAATAGTAGCATAACTAACCATCACTAAGCTGTATTTCTTCAAAATGCTCAGAATGGATGTATCCTAGGACAATTACATACCCAGTTTGAATTTCTTCTTTATTAGCAAATATAAAAGAGTCTTATGTTAGACAGTCCTAGGCAAGAGCTTAAGAAAGTATACAAAATTACTTAATCTTTAAGGTTAAAAAAAACCTATGCTGCAGATTATATTTTCAAAATTCTAGTACCACATGACACAGTGATATTAATATTATGCTAGAGAATCCAGTATTGAATTCATGTAGTTTTGGGCTACAAAGGTTCTCACCAATCCCAAGAATAAAACTAACTATCTTTACTAAAAGGTCTTAGGCATGAAAGAAAATTTAAGGAAGATTATAAAAATGACAGTTTAATGTAAAATCAACTTCTCTTAATACATGCTCTTGTAAATTCTGCCTCATTTATTTTAGTGAACTTCTAAGAAATTGGAGTGAAACAAGCAAAGGATTAAGAGAAGCATCCAAGCTGAGTTTTTATATAAACTAGCAAGCAGCACATGAGTAGAATATTTAAAACATAATTTCTCTGTTCTCCACTATATAAGAGTAAGATGACTAATTCAGCAATAGAGAGACAATCTAAATAATTCCGCTAGGACATGATATAACAAATCCAAGGATTGGACGGTTTATAGGACAACTGGCACAGCTTCTTCAGCAAGTTGGTGTCACGATATAAAAAGCGCTGTTCTGAATCCTAAGAGTTAAGGACTTAAGATGTGTGTTAGATAGGATCTGATATGAAAAAACTGTGAAGGACATTTCCAGGACTCAAGGAAAATCTGACTATGGACTTGGTATCTGATGGCGTTAAAGAATTATTGTTAATTTTGTGGGTGAGATGGTATCACTTGGGCTCTGTAGAAGAATGTTCTTAGATTTTAGAGATATACACTGACATATTTAATACACTTACTGTCTGTACTTTTCTTTAAAATCATAAAAAGTATGATAAAAGGGGGAAAATGATATTCTGGTAAGACATTTAAATTTGGAATATAATTATAGTAAAAGGCTAAATTGCTTTTTTTTTTTCCTTTAAGGACTATCTTGGAGGCAAGAAAACCCATATATAATCAAAAGCAGATTATTGTCCTGACAGCTTTATGAACCAACTAGAATTAAGAAGAAGGAGCTAAGGTGATAAAAAGTTTCAGACTCATTTTAAATTCTTGATATGTGAAACAAAATTTTGGTTAATCAGATGCTATGCCAGAAAACTTTTAGCTGCTGGTAAGTATTGAGTAATCCATATGTATTTCGAGTGGAGAGCTGAGAATATGTGATCTTTAGCCATTTAATAAATATTTGAATGCATACTAGGTTCTAGGGTCTAGCGCAGACTCTGGGGATCCTGCAGGAAATAAAATGGACAAAATTCCCTGCCCTCTTGGCATTTACATTCTATAGGCAAAGAAGGACAGAAGAAAACCAAAGCAAAGATGTTATGCTAGTGTTTCACAAGGTAACACGTGCTATGGGGAAAAGGAAAGAAGCAAAGCTAGATAGGCCAGGCGGGGGTGGCTGGTTGGTAGGACTGTGGTAAATTTTACAGAAGGCAGTAAGATGCCCCGAAAAGGTGTCATTTCAGCAAAAACTGTGTGCCTGGCAGCCCTTCCTACTGTGTCTATAATACATGAGAACTAACATAAAGCTATATATGGCCTGGGTACAAAAATGCCCACAAACCGTTCTAGAAAAGTCACAAAGCAAAAGCTCACCCTAACCCTTTTCTTTTGGGGACACCTTGTGAAGGGCTTATTTCTTACAAAGAAGAGAAGCTTCCTGCTTTTCTCTCATGTCTCCTGTGAAAAAATGAGTGGTTGTATTTCGGAAGCAGCAACAACCACCACCACCTCTGCTCCTTCTTCTAGAACACTACAAAAACTAAAGCAATACCTTGTCCTACCCCAGATTCTTAAGTGGGGCCCCATTCCTAAGGGGAAATAGACACATGATACATCTGCACCACTCAGCCTTATGTGGCACATTGTGACATTTATCTGTAAAAGAAAAGAAGCCCCCACAGCTCAGGACGCAGGGTTTACAGCCCAAGGCCTCCCTTGCCTCTTTGTTTGAAGGGCTTGAAATAAGTAAAAAAGTCCTTTAAATTATATAGTAAAGGTAAAGATAAATGTCGCCTCTTGAGTTAGCCAGAACATTTAGGGCAAAGCATGTTTTAAAGAAGTAAAATTTTTAGTTCATTTTCCACTAGTGAACCAACTTTTTTTCCCTCCCAACAGGCCCATTTCATTCTCTTGGTAAGTGTATTTTTTAAAAGTGTCTGTAGATGACACCCGAGAAATTTATAGAGTCAAAATTTCAAATATGGACATTCCTTGCACAATGCAACAAACAGAGAAGGTACAGGGCGATGAAACTAACGTGGCCGTGTATTCCTTTTTTGGTTAAATCCCTGACAACAGCTGCTTTTGTGAATTCTTTTCCCCTTCTCAAGGAAAGATCATCTAGTTATCTGGATCCTAGAAAGGGGTCCTAGTGTGGTGATTAAAGGCTCATTTTCCAGAGCTAGACTATATGGGTTTGAATCTCTGGTGCAACTGTGGGCAAGATACTTACCCTGCTGTGACTCAGTTTCTTCATTTTTTACTATGGGATGGTAACATTACTTACCTTAGAGGATGCTGTGAACAGTTAATGTAACTAAAACACTTAGAAAAACACATGGTAAGAGCTAAATACTGTACCTATTTACTGTTATTAGACTACAGCTTAAATTTATATTTATGATACTTTTCCCTTTTATTGCTCTTAGGTTTTGAAAATGGTATCGGTAAAAGTATAATTTGTTTTTCATACACCATGTTAGCCTTGGGGTTTATTATTTAAGGAAAAAAATCTATTATGACCTATTTTTTATTGGGCACTGTACCTAGTAAATTCCTGATTGCTAACCGCAGGCTCACAGTCCTGCAGATAAAGGCGTTACACAAGCATAATACAGTGTTGTAAGTGATGTGCATGTTAATGGTAATAGATTGAACAAAGAATATTTATTGACAGGCTCTGGGAGGGACGAACTGAGGAATAATGTTACTCTGATGAAGAGGTAATAGATGAACTGGGAAATGATGACTGGATAGAAATCGACACAGAAGATGGCAAAAGGGCCCTGCAGAAAAAGGGAACAGCACCGTAACCGGATGAAGGGTTTACAGGCACTGCCAACACTCAGGATGGCGGAGGACGAGAGTGGGCAGCACCAAGTGACCAAGGCTCTGCTCTATTATGAAGGACTTTATTTATAGGCTGAAAAGTCTGGATCTTAATCCACTAGCCATACAGAGCCTGGTAGGAAAGCTTTAAGCAGAGGAGTGGCAAGATTAGCAGCTGTATTTCAACAAGCACAAGCTGGCAGATGCGTGAGCCCAGACAGGTGGAGGAGGGACAGGCAGGATGTGGAGAAGGCTCTCTTGAATCGTAATGAGACTCTGAGACAAGGACAGCACAGAACTGGCGACAGTCTGGAGAAAGGGGGCAAGTGAGAAGATGAATCTAGTGCTTCAGGATGGAGGGATGGATGGAGACGTTACTAATGGTAACAGAGGATGCGGCAGGAAGAATGAACAGCTAGGAACGGAAGTTAAGGGGGTCAGTTTTGATCGTGAGGGATTTGAGATTCTGTAAGACACTATTGGAGAGGCATCCAGTACACAGCTGGAAATTAAGGACTAGAAACGTAGGTTACAAATACACAGATCTGGGAGGGATGTTTTTTTATTTCCATTAAATAAACAGTGCTGTACCTTTTCGTTGTTTTTTAAAATGGAAGAGCTACCATTCCTGAAAGACCCCAATAATAGACTAGATGACCACACTTTCTGCATTATAATATGTCCCGTGATGATATCATATATAAGAAACAAAATCAAGCCTTCTGAAGTCTAATTATACCATTCCTCCTTCCTCTCTCCCCAGCATAATTTGAAACTGCTTTCAAATTCAGAGATCTTTGTGAGAAATTTCCTAAGACATTTTCTAGTATCAATTAAAGAGCCTAATCAGGATAAGAAAAGTCATTCCTTCAACAACTGCTAGTGGATATGACTATGTGTCAGGCATCCTGCTGGATCCGAGGGTCTGAAAGGGAGAAAGATAAGTTCCCTGTCCTCAGAGAGCTTACATTCCACTGGGGGAGAGAAAGAACACAAGAAAATAAAATAATAAAATGTGATTCGTGTCAGAACAGAAATAAATAGGCTGCTAAGATTGAGAATAATGGAGAAGGGGTGTTTTCTTTTGAAACAAATGATCAGGGGAACTCATTCTGAGAAGATGACAGCAAGCCTGAGGCTGAAGATGGAAATAAACCCACCATGATCCTAGGGAAAACCATTATAGACCGTGAGGCTTGTCAGCCCTGGTGGGAAAGCCTGGCATGTTCACTTTCATAACAGTGAAGAGGTAGGGAGGAGGTGGGTCAAATTCATTAACACCTGTACAGAATGTGGGTTAAACAACGCCCTGGTACAAACGACATGCTCAGTAATTGTTACCCGTTACGATGATCCTCAACATCCCAAAGCAAGGGTTCATTGTTTTCTCTCTGTACACTTGGTTTTTAAGTGTACAGCACTGGAAAGCCACTGACACATCTTAATCTGGGGAGATCCATGATGAGCTTTATATATATTCACACTCTACATTCTGGCTCCTGTATAGAGAATGGCTTGGAGTGTAGGGAGTGGGGAAGGGGTGGGTATGATTGGGAGATAATGAGAGCAGTAACTTCAGCAAGAAATAATGGGAGGTTTAGACTAGGACTAGGTTTAGAAAAGATGGAGAAAGGTGGATGAATCCAGAACTGACAGGATTTGCAGAAGGGACAATGAGCCCCAGGTTCTTAGCGAAAATTCCTAGGAGGGGGTATGGTACCATTACCCCCTTGATTTGAGAGAATCAAGTTGGGGAGTGGGGGAATTAAGAATCTCTTTTGGACATGTTAGGATTCACATGCCTACAAAATAACTAGGTAGAGGCTGTGCTGGAGGAATAAACCTTGGCCTACTCGACTTACAACTGGTATTTAGAGTCAAGGGCATGGATTACAGCAACCAGGAAGAGAGAGCCAGGAAGGAAAATACTATAATAATTGAAAAGGAACAACCAGGGTCAGGAATTTAATGGGCAAAATTTAACAAAACAAAACAAAAACAGTAATGACTGGATAGTTAAAAATAAATGGGCCAAAAACTCCCAAAGTCTTGTGTAAAGAATGTGTAGGAAAAGTAAGTTGGAAACAATGACAAACAAGTTACATAAGAAAAAGGGCTTCTGAGAAACGGCAAAGACAATTGATTCCAAGAACTTAATAACCTTAAGGCGCTTTATAGGAAATCTCCGTCCTGTAAATGTTTGGCTGTCTGAGCCCAGAGATGTCTAGGTCCATTTGTACAGGTACTCTGATTAGGCAGATAAAGGAGTTATGAGGAAAAGTACTACTTTGCTTGTCAACTAAGACTGATGACAAAGCAAAAGCATCATTCAGTTTAGGATTCACAGTCATGGCCAAAGTTCATAGATGTCCTAAATATAGTATCTGAGACAGAGAGATGGGACACATAAAGCCAATTTACCAATGTGCCTATTGAATAAAAAGATTCCCAAATGGAAGGAAGTTAGAAAAGCTATCTTTTAATATGGCCATTATAGAAAACAGTACAGAAGTTCCTCAAAAAACTACAAATAGAATTACCGTATGATCTAGCAATCCCACTACTGGGTGCTTACCCAAAGGAAGGGAAATCAGGAAATGGAAGAGACATCTGCATTTCATGTTTATTGCAGCACTATTCAATAGCCAAGATATGGAATCAATCCAAGTGTCCAACACAGATGAATGGATACAGAAAATGTCGTATGTACACACAATGGAATATTATTCAACTATAAAAAGGAATGAAATCCTATCATTCACGGCAACATGGATGGAACTGGAGGACATTATGTTAAGTGAAAAAAGCCAGGAACAGAAAGTTAAACACCACATCTTCTCACTTATGTGCAGAAACTAAAAAAAAGTTAATCTCATAGAAGTAAAAAGTAGAACAGAGGATACTAGAGGCTGGTAAGGGTAGGGGGGAAGGAAGGGATAGAGAGAGGTTTGTTAAAGGATACAAAATTACAGCTAGATAGGAGGAATACTTCTAGTGTTCTATTGCACTGTAAGATGACTATAGTTAACAATAATGTATAGTTTCAAATAGCTAGGAGGAGAAGATGGAATGTTCCCAACACAAACAAATGATAAATGTTTGAGATGATGGATATGCTAATTACCCTGATCTGATCACCATACATTATATGTTTTCAAACATCACTATGTGCCGCATAAATATGTAAAATTATTATGTGTCAACTTAAAAAAAAATTTTAGAAAGCTATCTTGGCTGGGTGTGGTGCCTCAGACCTGTAATCCCAGCACTTGGGGAGGCTGAGGCAGGAGGATTGCTTGAGCCCAGGAATCCAAGGATACGGTAAGCTATGACAGGACAACTTCACTCCAGCCTGGGTGACAGAGGAAGACACTGACTCAAAAAAAAAATAATAATAATAAAATAAAAAAAACAGGGACAGGGGGAAGCTATCTCCTTATACATGGTCTATGCCTAAGTGTTGCTAAGTGTGTTTCAGCACCAATATTAGTCGTATATGAGATCAGACTGTAACTGGACTAGTTGCCCAGAGACGCCATAACTGTGGTCTTAGCATCCTGTTCCACTGCAGTTAGTTCTGCCATCATTAAATCACATTAAAACCAATGTTGCCATCCTGTGCCTGCCTTGTAAATACATTTTCATAAAACCAAAGTGCTTCATTACCACTTCTGATATGTGTATGACTCCTTGGCTCCAATTTTCCAATAATAGTAGCTATAAAATTCTCTTGAGAACCACTTGAGGCTAACCAATTAACATTCAAAGGATGTACGATGGGAAACAAATGAACAGTGTATTCCAGGAAGTAAAAGATTAAAACTTTGATATATCTTCTCTTACTTATTAGTAGTTAGAGTTTAAGATATAATAATTCTTCTAAACCCATTTCTGAAATATAATTTAAATATAAAATTGAAAGTAGTAAAAAATATATATAGAAGCTTTAAAGTAGAATGACTTTACTGCTATTTGAATAGCTACCGAATTTCTATTTAAAATGTCCAGAAGAGCCCAAATCAATTCCATATCCCTTTTTATAGCCATTTTCCAATCATGAGAAATCATATATTCTAGTAGTTTTTGCCTCCCTAAAATAAAAAAAGCCTCCTACATATTTAAATTCACAAAATAAGAATATCATTACTTGATTACTACCAAAACCTATTTTCATAATCTTCTCAACCTCATCTGGGACAGAAAGTGCTTAAGAAGCCATTATCTATTATTATTGATTATGATAATTATAAAACCTACAATACTTTTAAAAGACCTAATTAAAAAGGGAACATGTTATAACAGCCATGAATATCAAACCAGAGGTGGCAGATTACTCACAGGGCCCTAAGCAGAGCTTTTCTGTTTGGCAGTGGGAGGTAATGGGTAGGAGAGTGATTTGACTTAGAAAACATCACCCCACACTGGCTGGCCCCAATTACAATTCCAACCTATGCATTATGAACAAGTTCTCTGTACATTTTACCAGTTCAACATCATCCCCATCTATTATTCAGTAGTTCTGAAAGCAAATACTGTGATGTAGGTTATTGCAATTTTTCCCATGTTGGAGGTAAAGAGACTCAAAAATATTATATGAGGGTAAAGCATATTTTAAACCTTTGAAGGTATTTTTGAAGAAAAGATCATCCTATTTACTAACAAGTCTTTTATTTCCTTAACTATTTGGATACATCTATTGCAATTGACTTCTGTTTCTTCATCTTATGTCTTTTTATGCAGATTAGTTCTACCATCATTAAATCACCATAAATGCAATATTGCCCTTTCCTTCTTGATGGTCATCTCTTTTCCGGTTTGTTAGCTAACGTGTATTAACATTTTAGTGTCCAACAACATTAACCTCATGACTACGGGCACTGAAGCAACTGACAGAAAATGATGCCATCCTATAAACATATTTTCAAGTAACTTGAAATACTGAATCACACTTTTGAATATCATTCAGCAAATCTTTTCCAGAATTTCACATTATAGTTTTCTAAAACAATGTAGTCAATCCCCAAGCATTTATGGAATATTACAAAGGGCAATTTACATGACACAACATAAATTACAACCATGAACATCTATCAGCTGCACTTTCGAAAGTCTGCTGATAATGTAAGCAGATGTTCTGGGGTCCATTACTTATTCATTACATTGATAGCAAACGATTAGAGAATAATAAAATGTAGATCTGAAGGCATCATTTTTTACTTGCTCAACTGCAATAATTTATTTATATAAATAAACATATAGAATATAAAAAAAACTATATTAAAATAGTAGTACAAATAAAAATACTACTATACTACTAATTTGAATACTTTACAAAATCAGTCTGAGCTACTGTATGTATGTACAGGTTAAGTGGCCCTTATCCAAAATGCTTGAAACCAGATGTGTTTTGGATTTCACAATCTTTTGAATTTTAGAACATTTGCACATATATAATGAGATATCTTGGGGATGGGACCCAAGTCTAAACATGAAATTCATTTATGTTTCATATACATCTTATACACACAATTTCAAGTAATTTTATATAATATTTTTAATAATTTGTACATGAAACAAAGTTTGTGCACAGAATACATGAGGTCAGGTATAGAATTTTCCATTTTTAGCATGACGTTGGTGCTCAAAAAGTTTCAGATTTTAGATTAGGAATGCTCACCCTGTACTTGATAGTAATAAACTATATTTCTTTAAAAATATTGTACATTCTAGAGTTTTAACTAATGGAGATGATTCTCCTAATGTCTCACTCCATAGAGGAAATTTGCTACATGTTAAGTGAGGAAACAATTCTATTTTAAGATAATTAAGCCTATCTTTGAAGGGAGGAAAGGATACTTAAGTACAGAAAAACAGGACCTCTTCAAAACAAATGAAGCATCAATAGATCTTGCAGATGTGGAAAAATATATATATATATGTATAAATTCAAGTGGCCATGGTTTCAGCTAAGTGGAGTAAGTCCACAAACTACAATTTTACCTTTAAACACGGGGAACACTGAAAACATTACTTTGTAAACTAAAAAGATTACTTTGTAAACACAGAGGACAAAAAAGGGAAGCTAAAAGTTAGCTTCTATTTGGGAAAAATTCTGTTTACTCTCTTCCTCTTAGTCAAAGGAAGTAACTTTGCATATCTCTAATTTATTATCTTAATGACTGACTTCCTTCCAAAACAAACATACACTTATTATAATTTTGCTGAGTTCCTTGTGGTAAATCATTGGTACTAGTTTAAGCTACATGGTTCCCAAGTAAAGCAAACAGTTTTTGGCTTGATCTGCTAATATGTGAATTTTGAGGCTGAAGCTTAATTTTAGGGTTACTTTTCTGGGTAACAATGGTGAATACCATCTAAACTAGGAGTTTTACATTGAAGATAAAAATATCCAGATGTTGGTTTCAACAAGAAATTAATGTTTGGGGGTACTATTGCCAGAAACCAGTTAAAATCATAAGAATCTATATTTTCTTCCTCTTTTCCTACTATCTTGTAAAAAAGACAGTAAAGCGGGGGAAGTCCATGTATCAATGGCTCAAAATCCTGAGCACTGAATAATCCAACGCTCCGAATAACTCTTACAAACGAAATCATGCTTCAGTGCTTCTTATTCAGCAATATCCTGTTACTGCAGCAGCCTGTGCATTAGGTCTCAGCAGTTTCATGGCCAGATGTAGCTCAGGTGGCAACAACCCAAACCCTGCACTGCAAAGGCATCTCTTCCCCCAGCCATCACCTGCCTGGAAACCAAAACAAACCCCATTGGTTTGGAAAAACATCTGTAATCGCGAGAAGGCTATACAAGTGTTTTGATTTTCTTCTTGACATATATGTAGTCCAAGTTTATTAAATAGAGAGATTCAGCATTTCTAATAAGACTTTGGAACTGGCAGCCAGTTCCCTCAAGAGAAAAACACAAACTTCTGCTTTTCTCCTATTCATCATTTTCAAATTAGCCCCCTTATTTCCATATAAAAGTCAGACAGTGCCAGAGGCGGCCAATCCTGCCTTATAACTGTTGCTTCTCAAAGCCATAAGCTGTTTCATCAAATCCATTCTTACTTGACTCATCTACTGCAAAGATTTAAAGCTTTAATTTATCTTTTGTATGATTCACTTTGTGACCCTCCAAAGTTGTTAGTTTTTTTCCTCTTTGAGCATTTAATACCACTTTCTTAAAATGCAAGGCAGAAAGGCAGCTGAAAGATTATGTATTCAAAGAATTTTAACTCCAGAGATTCAAAGAAGAAGATATACAGTCAAATAGAGCCTCTCTTTGTTTCTCTCTCATCCAATTTTAAAGACAGTGAAAGTACTGACCTATAATAGCCATAAATTCTCATGACAGCCTAAGCTGATCAGGTGAGGTAAGGCTATCAATGTTTCATCGTTGCTGGCTAACCAGACGACAAGATGTGCATAACTTACCACATGACTAAATGACAAGTTTTCACAAACTACAAATAATGTATTTGTGAAGTGCACCCTCTATAATACCAGCTGGTTATTATTTTCTGAGAAAAGTTCTTGTAACACAGAGACCGCATTAAATTGGCTTTCACCTATACGCAACACTGTGCCACCTACAAATTGAGCCTTATAAGAAAGAAGAGCCTTTGACGTTGACTGCATTGATGATTCTGATCAAGATTTCACCCCTTATGCGAGCAACAGCATCGGGTGAAATGTCTGAAAATGGTGACAAGAATGAACTAACTCTGAAGACATACAATATATAACTAAAGAGATAAAAATGGAGAAACTGAGGCCAGGTGCGGTGGCTCATGCCTGTAATCCTAGCACTCTGGGAGGTTGAGGCGGGAGGATCGCTCAAGGTCAGGAGTTTGAGACCAGCCTGAGCAAGAGTGGGACCCTTGCTAAAAAATAGAAAGAAATTAACCGGACAACTAAAAATATATGGAAAAAATTAGCTGGAAATGGTGGTGCATGCCTGTGGTCCCAGCTACTCGGGAGGCTGAGGCAGGAGGATCACTTGAGTCCAGGAGTTTGAGGTTGCTGTGAACTAGGCTGACTCCACGGCACTCTAGCCCAGGCAACAGAGTGAGACTCTGTCTCAAAAAAAAAAAAAAAAAAAAAAAAGGAAGATACATGACAATAGCAGTAAAATAAAAAAAAAATTCTAGATGTTAACTATACAATGAAACAAACGTATATACATACAAAAAAAGGATCAAATAGAAAAACAAAACTTAAAATTACGTCAAATTATAGGCGATTTCCTCTGACCTGAAACCTGAAAAACTGTCATAATTTATATAATTTTCAAATTACATATAATAAAAACAATTTGGAGTAAAGATAGTCTCCCATACCTCTAAATGCACCAAGTATTTCAAAACATGATCAATTTGTCCCAGAAAATATACTAGCATTTACTATAGTCAAAATGGACAGTGGTGATACTACTAGGAGGGAAAATATTTGAAATAATGATTAGCACAAATAAAGCAATTAGGTGCGAATAAGAAGCCTTAGACAGCCACTGTATTTCAGCACATTTTGGTGATGGCATTTTTGGTCATAAATGCAGTTAGGAAGGTTTGTTTTGATCTCATACTTTTCATCTCAACAAAAGCTGCATTCAAGAGGCATACTCCTGGGGTGTTTTCTTTTCTGTCCACAGGAGATCTGGGTAAGGCAAAAGCTTGGATGGAAGATTAAAGAAAAAAAAAACAAGTAATTTCACTAGGTTTCCAATGCTGAAGCAATCTGTAAACCAGGGTTTCTCGACCTGAGCACTACCAACATTGTTGCGGGGCTGCCCTGGGCACTGTAGGATGGCTGCTCTTTACTCACTAGATGCCACTAGAACCGCCGCCCCCCGCCACGCCACCTCACACGTTGTAACAAATAAAAATGTCTGCAGACATTTCCAAAGGTCCCTTGAGCAGAAATTGCTCCCAGTTGAGAACTACTGCTCTAAACTGATGTTTCTTTATTCATTTATTAAATCACAGAATGTCTGCCAACAGTTAATGGAGTTACCTTGTCTTGTGACTGTAACTTGTATTTTCTGAAATTTTTGCCTACTGTTACTTTTATTAAAGAGCTCCAACTTGACACTAAAGAACAAAAGAGACCTGCTGGTTCAAATACGAAAGTCACTATAAGAATGGACTTTCATCCAAAAGCCCAAACAGAGATGAATCTTACCTTCCTGTGTAACTCTGATTTCATTTTATTTTATTCTATTTCATTTTTTGAAGCAATGAAAAAATATTCAAGTAGTTAACTACAGCAAAGGTGCTAAGAAGTTTTATAAATTTTCCTGTGTCTCCAATATCTTTTTCAATATTACTAGCTTTGAAGACTCCTGATGCAATTTCACTGAATTATTGTATGTTTGGAATGATATTCAGAAGGCTTTTTTTTCTTAAGACCAATTAGTTTTGATTACATATGTTAACCTTGAGTTACCATGATTATATCTGTGTATGTATTTGATACGAATGCCAATGCAATTCAACTCAAATATTTGTTGGGCACCTAACTTGTAGAGAACTATGCCAGGTGTTTTCGTGTATCAAGTCACATGGGCCTCATAATAAATATAAACTCCTGCTAAGTCAGATAGACTATTAACCCTTGGAATACCATCAGGGTCCACTGGGCACAATTTTACATTTTGTGTTTCTTTCTGAGCAGTTCTAACTACTTATAAGGATTGATATTTCTGACTTTTACCATTTCTTAGAGAAAAAAAAAATTTATTTGAATAAAACTCATTCTGTTAATAGCTTGTCATTACCATATGAGTCCACCAGAACTTTTTTATATCTAAGACACATTATGAATCTTGGTCTTATTTTTCCTATATTTCACAACATTTTCAAAATCCCAAGAATCATTTATTTCATCATTAGTCATCAACTATTTTTCAACTGTGCTAAAGAATACCAAATAATATGAAAATGAAAGTCTGACGGAATTGCTTAGATTTAGAAGGATGATGCAATAATAGTGAAATTATCATATTTTTATTACTGTGCTCCTGAAGTATTGCATCCCCTTTCAAGAAGGTATAAAGGAAGTCTAGTGACTTCACTGAATACAGTTGAAAATCGGAATATGCCATTTTCCACATCTTGGCAAATAGGAAAAAATTGACAGAAGGGGACATTTTGCCAATTATTAGATAAATCAGAAGATAAATGAAATTGATCATGTAAGTGAAACCTTAGACCATGAGTCTTCAGATGATAATATCCTAGATGAATTTTCTCATTTTCAAGAGGTGACAAATAAGCATGTATTTCTAAGAACAAATAGGAAAATATGGTATTTTCATCCACTTAGTCATTCAATAGGAAGGATATTACCACTTAATATTTTGCAACAAAAACCTGAATCACCATTACTGAAACGATGTGACTGTATTCTTTCCTCTAATACTTATGCAACAAATATTATGATGTTTGTGCAACAAAATTTATTTGATACAGTTTGGAAGTGGAGAAATGCACAAGGAATTTCTATAAAGGTAATTATTAATAGAAGGAAAGAGATAATATAGGAATAAAAAAGAAAAAAAAGACTGCATTGATCATTTTAATAGGTGTTTATAAATCCAAACATTCATAAATTATGAAGTGAAGACAGCTGTATTCTTTTCAATAAAATTATGAGCTGTCAAAGTTTTAAATGTATCCAACTTTTACAATAATTAAGTGAAATCACAAGTGCTAGACAAAGACAAAGAAATATGATAAGCAACAACCTCATAGAGATATAACTGAAATCTGGAATCAGTATTTATAAAATGGGTGCACTCCAGGTTCATGCATGGAAGGTGATCAGCAGCTAGCTGCATTCCCAAGAACACTGCCCATTTTGGAAATCCATACCTTCAAAACCAGGAAAATTTGGAATAAAAGTCTGGGCTTACCATATTTAAACTCTCATTAAAATTTAAAAAAATATTTACTATGTTATTATTATTATTTTTTTTTAAGACAGGGACTCACTCTGTCGCCCCAGCTAGAGTACAGAGGCATCATCACAGCTCACTACAACCTCCAACTCCTGGGCTCAAGTGACCCTGCCTCAGCCTTCCAAGTAGCAGGGACCACAGGCCTGTGCCACCACATCTGGCAAATTGATTTTTTCTGTTTTTTGGAGAGGCAGGGTCTCGCTCTTCCTCAGGCTGGTCTCAAACTCCTGGACTGGAACAATTCTTCCATCTTGGCCTCCCAGAGTGCTAGGATTACAGGCATGAGCCACTGCATCTGGCAATGTGGTTTTATTAAAATTTCTAATAAAGTTATTTTTCACTATCCCATTATTCTCAGTTTTGTAAACTGTAAAATAATTTTAAAATATAAATAATAATAGTAGTAATAATAATGATAATATACAGGGCCCACTATATCCAGATAGTCAGTGGTGCTGATCTGGTTTCCTGGTATAGTGAAGGGCAAGGTGACCTCTTGCCATAGCTGACCCTCCAGCAATCCCCAGAATTGATTCAATTAACTGGGTGCGGTAGGATATTGTGCATTCCAGTACATGCACACATATATACACTGCCCCCCCCAGGAACTAAACACCATCTTGAGCTACATACAACAGGCAGCCACAAAGAAGAGAATGATGACATTCAGTCAGAAATAATCACTCATCCAGATCTGTCTTAAGCAGCCTTTTTTAATTTTAAAAGCAAACGGAGTCTATGTCACAAGATTCCTAGAAAAAAGTAAAATAAAATAAAAGGAAATAGAAAAAAATATTATCTAATTATCCAGGAAGACACATCAGGTTACCTCTTAGTACATTCTCACTAATGTCTGCAACTCTGAAAACAAGAGAATAAATATATCATTCAAGATTCTGTTTTTTAAAAAATGTGAGTTCTTACTCCCCAAGAGGAAAACTGCTTATATAAAAAATTAGAGGGCCCGCTCTACAAATTCAACAACCCCATGGGACCACGTGGGTCCACCTGGATTCTGCAATTCCCGGAGAAGGGAAGCTCAGCCTCCAGATCCTCACTCCCAGGGCCAGACTGGCTATGTGGCCAAGTCACAGGTTAGTTCTCCAAATGAATTTTCCCATGCAAAACATTCTTACCCATGATGGCTGCTATCTGTGTACTATTACATACACTATGTTACTGATTCATAAATAGATATTTTGAGGTGGTCTGAGAACTTAATTATTACCACGCTGGGGAAACAGTATATACTGAGTTACTTACAAATAAATTTTTGAAACAATATCTGTTTTGCCTCTTATTTCAATGAGGTCATAAAATAGGGCTAATCCCAGCAAGTTGTTTCTCTAAATGCCTTATTAGCAATAGAAAAACACTTGGCTTCTACCAAAACAAGTCTCATCACCCATAACCAACAAAACATTAAACTGTGGATCAAATTTTGTTTCAGGAAGATGCGAGTCCCTTGTCTTTTCTCCCTCTTCAAGAATTGTCATATAGAGTCCCCTGAAGGTGTTTTAAGTCAGGTGTGTTAATTCCTATGCTGATTCTACATTTCAAGTGTCAAAAGGAGGGTTGGTTTCTGGAAGCAGCTGCCAGCTGGTAGGAGTCCAACTCCTGTGTGGGTCAGTGAAGCAAACAGCTCTCTTGCTTTACCTACTGCCTTTGCCTGGTGAGGAAGAAGCCACACCTGCCTACGGGGCCACAGAAAAACGCTTTTGAAAATGAAAGGATGCAAGTGACCTGATGTCCTAATTACATTAATTCCAAACCAATTTTTTTTAATCTTAAAAACACGGTTAAAAAAAATTCAGTGGCTTAACCTTAAACTATATTACTGGGTTATATATACCATATGTCTTCACGGGAAATAAAAAGTCATAAGAAATTTGAAGTCATCTAGAACTACACTGTCCAAATACAGTAGCCTCTAGCACATGTGACTAATTGCGGGTACTTGAAATGTGGCTAGTTAGAATTGCAATATGCCGTGTTAAGATATGTGCTGGATCTTGAAGATCTAGTATGAAACAAATAAACAAAAAAACAATGTGAACTATCTTATTAACTTTTTCATATTGGTCACATGTTGAATCAATATTTGGGATATACTGGATGAAATAAAATATGTTGTTAAAATTAAATTCACCTGTCTCTTTTTACTATTTTAAAAGAGACTATCAGAAAATGAAAAAGGATCTATGTGGCTCATAGTATATTTCCATTCGACAGCTCACAGGAGATTCTTTAATATCAAATTATGGATCACAAAGTCCTTACCAAAAGCTGTGAAAAAAATTTAAAAATACATAATTCAACTTGGCTAGTATTTATTGAGGACCTATGTACAACATATATCAGGCATATAAACTGTAGTGTGGATTCTAGCAGATAAAAAGAGATATGACTACAAGTAATTGGAAGATAAGTTATGGTATGAATGAGTCTTATAAGAATACAGAGGCAAAGCAATAAAAGCATAGGAGAGCAAGGCATTTGTAAAGACCTGTAAAGGAAGCATCTTTTCAGGTGAACATTAAAAAATATATAGGATTTTGACAGGTCATGATAACACATACCACTTTAGAGGTGACAAATATATTTGTTGTACATTTACCCCATTTGGTGAAAAAGGAAAAAAAATTTCCTTTTTCAGTAGAAAATGTCAGTAGATAGAGTAACGTACATGTGGTAAAGATGAAAATGCAGGCTCAGGCCAAGCAATGAAGAGTTTGAATGCCCTGCGGGAGAATTTGGACTTTTCTACAGATAAAAGAAATCACCAAATATTTCCTACCAAGTGTCAACAGGATTGGAAACGCATAGTAGGAAGACTGCTAAGGCATAGAAAAGAATTATTGGGAAGAGAGTAGATGAAGGCTGGGGGAGAAGGCGGGACTAGCATTAATTCCAAGTAATGAGAATAAAAGTCAAGGTATGAATGAATATCATGAGAACACAAAAAGTACAAGGATAACAGAAGAAAGGGAGGCACTGGTGTAGCAAGGGGTAATCCAAGAAGTTAGTCTAGGAGGAGATAAACGATGATCTGAATTCAGGAATGGGAGGTTTGCAGGCAGAGGTGGAGCCAAGGATAAGAAAGATTGAAAATGCAAGAAAGGGAGAGGAGGTGCTCAAGAGTCCAGGTAATCATAACATAATCATCAAAGGGAAGGCAGGAAACAAGGTATGGAAGAAGGCATGAGAGATGTTGAGGAAGAGGGTAAAATTTATTAACTGATTCAACAAACACGTACTGAGCTCCCACCAAATGCCAGGTGCGTGTTGCAGAAATTCACAATGGATGACTGTGCAGGGGTCATCTGCAGAGCAGGAGGGAGGGTTACGCTGGGAACCAAGGAGAATGGAGTCGGCTTGGATCAACTGCTATGTGGAAGATGATAGGTCATCTAACAGGGATAATTAGGAGCATCCAGTAACGTTAAGATCCCAGCTGATGTTACAGCATGAATAAGAAATGGAATTAACTGGTAAGGTTATATGCCTTGATACGTTAGAAATCCCCAGAAGCAATTAAAAGAAGAATTTAATTTTTCCTAAATGTCAAGAATTGACAAAATGTTAAGAAAATGTGAAGAGTACTAGCAAGTCCAGGATGTCTAATGGAATAGGTAAGAATGGTTATCCATTGATTCCATCCTGGTTAGAAAGACTGGGGGGTGGGGGAAGGATAATGAACTAAAAGCCTGAACTGGGGAGGTATTTATGAGGGAAGATCATGATCAGAGAGGTATGTCAAAGCTACAAACCCTATGGGTGCAATACTTCTAAGGGACAAGAGTCTAAGAGATGGCTGTGTTACAGGTAGCTGAAATGGGATATAGATGAAGATAACTAGGAAGGGGCTGGCTAGCGTTTCAAGTGGATACTAGCTTGGATGGTGATATCACTGAAGGCGGTAATAGGTAGGGTGGTCACATGACCCAGTTTGCCTGGGTCCTTCGGTTTGTGACTGTGGTCCTAGCGTTCCCCGTTTTGGATAATAAATTGTATGTTTGCCCTAGTATAAGGTAATACAGTAAGTTAAAAGAAAAAAAAATCCAGCACCCTGCAGTTTGGTGATTATAAAAGTGACAGATAAAGAGTGGTATAATCAGAGAGATGAGTGTCAAAGAAGGTACTG
Organism: Lemur catta; assembly: GCF_020740605.2. Classification (NCBI taxonomy): domain Eukaryota; kingdom Metazoa; phylum Chordata; class Mammalia; order Primates; family Lemuridae; genus Lemur; species Lemur catta. Next base: position 269,001,907 of record NC_059128.1, read on the forward strand.
AAAATCAGTAATAAATAAACAAGGCACTCAAGGCTGGCACCAGAGAAGGGATGTAGCAAAAGAAAGGGCCACGATGAACAGGATGCCCTAGGACACAACGTTGGTAATGCTTTCAACTAAGCTGGAAGGAGTGCAAGAGAAAAATATCAAGACACATTGTAATGTATTCACAATAAAATGGAGCTATTACAAGACACATAATGTGTCTTGTAACACACAAAATGTGTCTTGTAACACACAAAATGTGTTAATTGGGAAAGAAGGCCTTGCAAAGGCCTGGCACTCTCAGGATAAAGCAAAAATACCCATTTTTAATTCCAAAAGTCCCTTGTATATGGAAGGTCATCAACATTGATACAAGACTACGAGTCCACATCTAGCTCCTCAGTTTTTTAACACCAGCCCTGGAGCTGTCTTGGTTTACTGGCCATTATGTGCTCGGTTCACTAAGTACGCAGTCAACTCGGCAATGGGAAGTTATCAGATCAAGGACCTAACAGCCTATGAACACAGAAACGGCTGTCCAACTTGAATTCTCCCTTCCTAGTACTAGATGGGCAACATGCGGTCAGAGTCCCAGTGCCAAGAATTTTTTTCAGAAAGTCATTCTGAAACTTTCAAATCTAGAAATGGCTGAGGGAGAATATAAAGAAGCCCCCCAACACACACACATACATAAAAAAACAATCAAAACTAGGCAATTCCACTTTTAGACAAAGCAGCAATTAAACCCAAATCGAGGGAGTTCCGTGTTCCATCTGGCACATGGAGTACAGGTGTGGGAACCAGCCACAGCTCAGAACCCCACTAATTAATTCCATGGAAAAAGCTCAAAAGCTTTCCTATCAGCAGATCCTGCATCACTGACGCTTCCTGCCCTGGGAGGGTGTACACCATTTAACTCTCAACTGTTACAAGCATATACAAATATTAGCAAGCACACCATTCCCTTTTTGCTTATTTCTCTCTCTCATCCTTTGAAATTAGTTTGTTTGTTAAGCTTTATGTCCGCCTACACTGCATACAATTTTCTTTAAATCTGGTTAAGGCAGAACACAAAGGAGCACAGCTAATAAAAGGAGAGCCCTGGTAAAATTAGGCCATAGTCACTAAAAAGAAGGCTAGTTTTCTTAACTGATAAGGCAGCTATGCACATAATTGAGTGCACACAAATTCTTCTAGATTTGTAAAATTATTTTTAAATTTTTACAAAACATGTTACAGACTCGTGCAGAAAATCCACCCCTCAAAGTTAGGAAACTTTATATTAACGAGTCTTGTAATTCCTATTTAATGTTCTAATTGGAAATCTGTAACACTTGGGAACATCTGAGAGACTACTGAAGGAAGGAGAGAAATGATACAATCATCACCTTCTGGGGGATGATACAGCATGAAATCAATGACTGAACCAGATGGCATTTCCAACCTAAAGATATCTAGATGTTTGTTTTCAATTAAGAATGGGAATCAGATAAGTTATGGGATTAAGATCCTGAAGCAAAAGAGGAGAAAATAGGTCTCTTAACAATTATGAAATCAAAGACAGTTAAAAAAACATTAACAAACATTTAAGAATGTCTCTGACTTCAGTCATGAAGGAAAAGAAGATGATAAAAGGCAAAACAAACAAACAAACAAAAAAAACACCTACACACACAAAACAAAAACCCAAAGCCAAACCTTTCTTAACCAAAATTCACACTGAAGTAATGATTGACAATCTAAGACAGCGTTTTAGAATATTTCTCACTTCTAACTGGGAGCTACATAGTGTGTACACATGGACTTAAAGGGTGGAATAACAGACACTGGGGACCTGGAAGGGTGAGAGGGTGGGGGAAGGATGAGGGATGAGAAATTCCTCAGTGGGTACAATGTACACTATTCAGGTGACAGTTACACTAAAAGCCCCAGACATCGCCACTATGTGATATATCCATGTAAGAAAACTGCACTTGTACCACCTAAATCTATAAACAAAAAAAATTTTTAATTCTACATTTAAGATTAACACAGAATGCCATATCATTCACTTTGGATTTCAACTCCCTGTTAGAGCTACCGGTAACCTACTGTAATATCAGTGGGATTTTGATCCCAACTCTTAAGATTAAAATAAAATAGTTAAAATTTTAACTCTGTGATGGTTGATCGATTATATTAATTAAACAGTATGTCATAATCATAACAAGACTTTAGGGTTAGGTGTTTTTCCATAACAGCAAACGCTGATGCAAGTAGGCAGAGATCAATAGAAAGATAAATTTATGGAAGAATACAAAAACCTTATGCAAGATGTTTCGGCATCTATAAGACCCAACACAAAAGCCACCTTACCTCCCATCTGCGTAGTCTGTGTCTGCTCCGCCCCACCAGACATCGGAGTCATCCTCCTCTGCATCAGCAGAATCGATATTGTCACTTTCCTCGGCCAGCGGGCAACACACAAACTCTACCCCTCGGAACTTGTCGATTCCGCAGGGCAGCAACATGCCATAGTCGTGCAAGTTGGTACTCTTCTCACTGCATGTCTAAAAAGGGTAAGGAGAAAACAGAGAGGGTGGTATCCCCAATACAACAATCAACACACCGATGCAATACATCAGAAACTAATTTTATAGAGGAAACGACCATTTGCTTTTTGGGTGGATTTACAACGGGGTTTCTTTAGCACAGGTTACTTTGGTAACTTTTTTTTTTAATTTTATTATTTAGTTAATAAGAACACAGTATTATACAATAGAGGTTTATAAAAACAATGGGAGTAGAAACCAGTTGGGAAATGCGATGTAGAAGGAGCCCGCACTGGGGAATAGATACCAAGGAACCACTGCTTCCTGGCTTTATTACCCATTACGAGGGTTCTGGGTACATCCTGACTCACTCCCACCTTCATCACAGATGGAAGTTTTTCTCCCTTGGACCTGCCTTATTCTAGAAATTCCAACTCTCTTGGCTCACTTCCAGGGACGAGAAGAAATTACCCTCTGGGCAGCCACTATGAATCAGAACTTGTAGTCATTAGAGATTTCTCCTTCAACATCGTTTTGCTTTCCTGGGATTTGCTAAATTTGCACAAATCTAGATGAACATTAAATTCTGAAAGCATCCACTGGAGACAAAGGGAAGATTAATAATTCAATACATATAGGTAAACAATGAAACTATTACAAAATGTACTTTGACCTTACAGGAGTCACTTTGTTTCTTAGTAACAACAAAGATTATTTCTTCTGAAAACTCAGAAGAAATGAAAAATGAGGTTATGCGATGGGTAGCTCGGCTCCAAATTATTTGGTTTGTTTTCTTAAGCTCAGCAAGCTCTTAAACTTCTAAAACATATTTTTACATAAAGAAATTTTTATTTGACAGTGCATCAGAACACATTATTTTATAAAAGGCAAAACTAATGGCATCTTCTGTCTCACAGCTTTAAGGCTATGAGAGAATGGTTAAGTTGAGCCAGCTCACAGTTCTCAACTTCAGCACTGCTGACGTTTTGGACTGGTAATTCTTGCTGGGGGGGAAAGGGGGGTGTTATCCTGTTCACTGTCACATGTTCAGCAGAATCCTTGGCCTAACACCAACCCCTCTAGCTGTGAGAACCAAAAATGTCTCCAGACATGTTCCTGGGGAGGAACAGAGGAGCAAAACTGACCCCAGTGGGGAACTACTGAACTAGATAAAGGAATCTAATTCTAGTAGACTGATCTCACCACAAACAACCTACATAAATTTATTAGAAAACCATAATATATCAAAAGGACAAAGCAGTTTTGAAGGCAGTCATACAACCAACTGACATTTTCAAGCTAGTTGTCTTATGTCTTCTATTGGCTTGGGCAAAATCAGAAGTTGGCAGAAGGCTAGGTACAGATTTACCCACTGTGGGAAAATAAAGGTGATAGCAGGGGCTGGTGAATACAAAATTGGCATAACTGAGAAACAGAATTCTTACAGTAGCTTTCATGTGGTTACTTCCCTGGTCTGGCACTGTATTCAGCAAGAGGTAATAAGGGAAAAGGTTAAATTATTAAAAGTTTGTATATGACAAATAAAAACAATAGGTGAATAAAAAATAATCTGAAAGGCAAATCTTACAGTCATAGCTATTAAAGATTATAGTTTTATTTTAAGTTATAAAACATGGCATAGAGACACATAATGAATCTAATTAAACTGGCCCTGTTTTTGACTATTTAAAAGTATTCACGAACAGGGGAGGCCGTGCCCATGTGGGGACATGGGGTGTATGGAAATGCTCTGTACGTTCCGTTCAATTTCATTGTGAACGTAAAATTGCTCTAAAAAATAAAGTCTACTAAAAAAAGGTTATGAACAGTGGTGATTTCTTTATTTTTTTCACATTCCCATAACTTTTATTACAGTGTATTATTGTAATTATTCTATCAGTTATTGTTAATGTTTTATTGTGCCTAATTTATAAATTAAACTTTATCACAGGTATATATAGGAAAAAATATAGTATATGTAGGATTCAAAACTTTTGTGGTTTCAGGCACCCCACGGGGGTCTTGGAATGATATGGGGAGACTACTGTATTTTGCCGTAGTGATGTTTTTAAAGAACATAGTTATCAAGATAGTTGTTATTTCAAAATACCCTCTAAAATGTCATTAGTGTGGCCCCAGGAAATCTTCACTACACAATAAGAAGGGATTTATGGGGTGGTACCTCTTTGGCGACAGTGTGCCAGTGAAGGTGGGTTTCGCAAACATCCATCCTCTCCTGGTGTAAGAATTTGCACTTGTCAGGAACGAGAAGGGCATCGCTTACAAACTCACCAACTGAAAGAAAGGAAAACCATTCTTGTCATTCTGTCTCTTAAATGGACTTTAGAGAAGTTACACAGCTCTTTGATGCCTGAGCAATCCAATCAAGACTCTAGAACATTTATAATGTTGAATCCAACCTCTTAGCTACCCAGTTCCTTGTCACATTGACCTTCATGGTTAAAACATTTCCTACATATTTTAAGTGAAATCTTTCTTTGATTTATCTGAATTTCTTGCTTCAAAGTTAATCCTATATAAGCTGGTTAACTAGAGAATCAATTACCATTCAATTACAACAGGGAGGTAAAACACAAAGATTGACATTGTCTAGGTAATCATTTGAGTAGACAATACAAATCATCATCTACCCCTTTCTTAGACATTTTAATCTACTTGTAAACTTTAGAAGTTTTAGCATTTTTCTATTTCCTAAGCAAAAAACCCCCAAAACTATATATGCACATGTGTATTATATATATATTTAGAGAATACACACACGAGAGAGAGCTTAATTCAATTAAACTATGAAAACTGCTCCACAGACTTTTGTTGTACTTTTAAAGAAAATACATATCATGCAAATTATTTGTAGGTATTTCTGGTACAGAAGATATAAAGATATTACATAAAGTCCTACAATAATCACTGGAAAGATTAAATGCCTGGCCCAAGGCTATTAAATCAGTTCATGAGAAGATCAGGAGCAGGTATCAGATATTCTCGACTTTGGCCTCAAAGAGTCCTCAGGGCATAAACTGGACAATAAATGCCAAACAACAAAATGAAATGCACCTTGTTTTATTTGCCCTTAGTCCATCTGCTGAGGACTATACTATAATGCAAAGTCACAGAAAGATATTTACTTTGGTAAAATCTAATACTCATCAAAGGGACTCCTACTGCATTAATCATATTATAACAATTATTTGTTATGTTTATATAAGGTTACCAAACTTTTTAATTGGCAAGACATTTTAGTTAATATTGCAAAAATGATCTTAAGTTTCTAGTATTGCATATAGCTAAGAAATAATGTTCCCCAAATTGAGACTGCTTTTTTAAAGGATTAAGCTTGGTTATTTAAGAAACCATCAGGACTAATGGCAAAACAGAAAACTCACTGTACTCTAACGTTAAAATAAAATCTAGCAATATATAGCATTGCTCATATTATTTTCAAAATTGATGAAACATAACAGAATGTTATATTTCAGAAAATTTAAGCAACTAAAATACAAAAATCTGTTAAAAATTTTAGTATAAATTAAAGAAGAGCAGTAATATATAATGAAGCTTTCTTTACAAATTGGAGTAGCATGGTTTCTTTTCGTTTTGAGCCTAAAAAAAATTCTATTTAAAAATCAATGCTAGGACAGGGAGCATGTGGGAACTCCATGTACTTTCCGTTCAACTGTGATGTGAACTTAAAACTGCTCTAAAAAATACATTTTATTAATTTTTAAAAAATGTAATAGTATATACCTGGAGTTTCCACACAGAACCATATACATTTTTATTTTCAAACTAAACCTTCTGTTTATTTGGTTTGATCTTTCAGATAAAAAAGGAAATTCTTAATAGAATTCAAGTGTAAGAGACAAAGACCAAAATAAAGTACCGTAACAGAAATCATGTTCCTGTTTACAGCGAACTTTAGAAAATTTGGCACCATTTATTCTGAGTGGATAACCATACAATTTGGTTCCTTATTTAAACAATTCACAATTTATATTCAAAAACACATACAAAATCCTAACTGAAAGGGAGTTTTCAAAGCTAATGAACAAAATTTGGGTTTGGCTTCTTGGCTATAAGGTCTTGGCAAGGTGAATCAGGATGGCAAATTCAGTAAGGACTCTCCAAGCCTCAATCCACTAGCTCTTTGGTGGTCTTTGAGAAACTGTACAGCTCAAATTTCCTCACTTTGCAGACAGGAGGAAAAGAGCCCAGGTCAAGTGGCTTGTCCACAGAGCCAACTGGCAGGAGAACTGGACTGAAAATCCAGGTCTCCGGGCACTCCATCCAACAGTGGTAACTCAATTCACTGGTTTAAACTCTGGGCAAAGTGGTGTATTTGGCCAATTTCCTTTGGCTTTTACAAAAAAAAGATTCACTTTTAGATTATGAAATACTTTAATGTTAAAAATCTACAAAGTGGTCAATTTGACAATAAAACTAGACCTAAATGAACTAGCAAGCCATATAAAACAGTTCAGCTGTACAGGGTAGAACACATGTTGACCAGTGGCTTAAACACACCGTGTAATTATGCATCTCACATTAAGAAGTGATATCGTGGCTAAGGCCACTGCAGATGGTCCATGATGCTATCAGGGACCAGGCTATTCCTATCTTTCTATACTGCCATCCTTAACATGCTGACTTTTATCCTCATGTTTTGTGGTCACCAAATGACCACGAAAATTTAAGGCTTCATGTCCAAGTTCCAGGCAGAAAGCAGGAGGAACAAGCCAAGGGTTGAAGGTTTTCTGTTTGTTTTTTCTTTTTTCTCCTAATGAAGATTTGCTGTGTTCCTTGGGAGGGACACACTCCCCAGAGACTCCCACAAATACTGTATATGCCATTACTATGATCTCTGGCCACATTTACCTGCAAGAGAATCTGTGAAAGTACTTTCAGCTGAGCACATTGTCACCCTGAACAAAAAAGTCTGGAATTCTCGTAGAAAAGAAAAACTGGGAATGAATATTAAACAAACAAGTAGCACTGTAGAACTCAAAGATAGGAATATATTTTTCAATTTCCTTATGTTGCCTTTTCAAAAGACAGATTTGGCCAGGCGTGGTGGCTGATGCCTATGATCACAGCACTGTGGGAGGTCAAGGCAGGAGGATTGCTTGAGCCCAGGAGTTTGACGCCAGCCTGGGCAATATAGCAAGACCCCATCTCTTTAAAAATTTAAAAAAAAAAAAATACTGAAACTGCTCAAGTTTTGAGAGTGACAGTGGGACTGAAAAGATTGATTTAAGAGTCCATGGTCTTTGAGAATCATGGGAATAAAAGGGCCAAAAATGTCTGAAGCCTTTGGATTTATGCCCAGGTTGTATCCTCCCTTTCTTGTTTCCCAAGACGTAAAAATGATTCAGGAAAAGGGTGGGAGTGGGGGGAAGGAGGGTGGAATGTTCCAGTGATAAAATTACTGAAAATGGCAAATCCTCCATTTCCTTGTGCCCAGATCTGGCTTGTGAAAGTAAAATGTAGGCACTTTCAATAACTGAATTATGTGCCTGACATTAATACTTCATGTGCATCTTCTCTCATCTTCCTCAGAACCGTCCTCTAAGGCAGCCACAATTATCCCACTTGATAAGAGAAGAAGGTGAGACGGAGAGGATATATAACAGCCCAGGTCACACGTGTAGTAAATGGCACAGCTGGGAGAATTAAATGAGTTAATATCCATAAAGTACCCAGAACAAAGGTGCTCAATAAATTATATTATTATTATCCTTTTCCTCAGTATTTCATCAACCACCACTGTTTATCATATGAATAATAATCACAGTAATAAAAAGAGCAACAGCTATTCTTCATCATTTACTAATCACCTATCTTGCCCTTGCTGAAGGCAATGGGGTTTTATTTTCATTACATTATCACGAGCCAGTTGTGGCCCCACCGATGAAATGGTGGTGTTTCACATCTGAGTACTGCTTATGATACTATGAATGAATAACAGCGGTCAACACAGTGGCACGGTGTCCCTGTGATTGCAGAAGTGGAGAATCAGAGAGATGGACCCTCTGGAATTCCACACTGGGTGTCCATCCTGGCTGTGAGCAGGGGTTTCCCGAATCCCCTCCGGCAGCCAGGGACCTTCATCCACTAACTCTTCACTGCGGACTTTCTATTTTTCCTTAGTGCAGAGAATACAGCTGTGAACACAAGAGGTGGAACTAAGATTCTAGTGGCAAACAATAAAGAGAACTGATAAAATAGAGTGTCTGTTAGATGCTAATAAATCTTACCGAGATAAAGCAGAGAAAGGGCATAGGGATTTTTTTCCAGGGGGTGGATTTTAAATAGGGTAGTGAGGGAACAAACTATCTGAAATCAGAGGATATATTCAAGCCAGAGGAAGCAACAAGTGCAAAGGTCCTGAGGCAGACGCAAGCCTGGTGAGCTCCCAGAAGAGCCAGGGGACCAGAGCTGTCAGAGGGATCGATGGAGAGGATATCGATGAGTGAGTAAGTTGGAGGTGGGCGAGTGAGGCCTTCAACACTGTCAACACACTGGCCATACTCTTGAGTAATATGAGAAGGCTCTATTGTGGTCTTTGCTCATTATTCTTGCCCTCGGGGTCAAGATTAAAAGTAACAAGACCAGACAGGGGTTTGCTGCAATAATCCCTGCGGGAGATGGCAATGGCTTGGACCAGGACGAGAGCAGGAGAGACAGTGAGTAGTCCTAAGATTCTGGATGTCAGCTGAACATCAAATTTAAAGAACCACACAGAGAAAAGTCAAGGACCTGGCTTGTTCAGATTCCAGTAACTGGAAGATGTTTTACACTGAAGATGACAGAGAAGATTGGACAAGACTTTCTTCATTTTTCCTCATGAATATGCAGAGAAGCAGAACACTCCATACTTAACGTACTTACCACCTATACTACTACACACTTTGATATGTGTGTATCAAAATAACTGTGGACAAATGTCACCCCAAGGGATTTCTTATTTTACCATTTCAGACTCTTACGCCACAAACATTGTTTTAAATTTGCTCATCATGTACTGATATTTTGTAACTTTCACGTTTTAACAAATAGGCGGGGAAAATTTTTCTGGGAAGCATTTATACTCAAGAGATGGGAAGAATACAGAAGCAGCCAAAATACTTCTCAACAAACTTTCCATGGGATGAAACCATTATGGGTTTTGCTTCAGAGTGTGGGCAGTTACTGGATTCTTAAAGAGGACATGAGGGTGAATTACACATCCTTTTAAAAAGTGACTGTTGCCGTCACCAACATTTCACTGTAACTATTACCGGATAATGGTGAGAACTGACAGATGGGATTCTTCAGATGAGAACTATTTGCCAGATGGCAGAAACTAAATGGATCAAGATTAGCTAAAGGCAAAAGAAATGAACGCTAAAAGTTTCACCTAAATCCTCTCTCCTATTTACTCAGGTGAATGGACTCCAGCCTTGTGTACCTAACCACGTACATACATAAATGGCAGGAAGAGTGTGGGATGGAAATGGTGTTTGACCCAGGCTCTGAATAAACACTGGTCTTAAAATAATGAAAATAGTTCAAAGGACATCTATATTTTTAAAAGATGGGAACAAAATAAAAATTTGTTATCAATTTTGCACTTTTCAAAATCCTCACATAGGTATGGGTTAACACTTCTGATATTGCTATGCATGTATACTGAAATTGAACAATTAAGTAAATGGATGATGGACGAGTGAGAATTTACAGGTAAGCAAGGGGAAAAGTAGAATGTCCATGTGGTGATATACAGGAGTTGGAGACATCAGAATGAACTTGTATTTAGCTTAATATAGAAATGAATGTTATAGTTTAATATAGTTAGCTATAGAAATATTTACAGATATGCATAATATAAAAGCAAATAGAGACAAATATACTGCCTTTCTCTGTCAGCTGAGAAGTCTTAAAAGCAAAGACACTCTAGTAGCAACAAGCCTACATTCAGGTTTTAATACTATTCTTCCAATAAAAAGAACAAGGGCTTGCTGGGTAGAAAATATACAAGATAAGCCCGGAGCATCTTGTAAGGTGGGGGGCAGGGGGAGAGACTATGTCAAATGATCACAGGAGCCATCTGAAAAAATCTCCCAATAGCTAAAGCAGGAATAATTTGAGCAACAATAAATATAAAGGAGGCCTGGATTTTAAATCAAAGTACAATATAAATCTCCATGAGTCCAAATGATTGAATGAATGAATGAATGAATGAATAAATAAATAAATGGGAGAAAAGAGACAAATCTGTGCAGAAGAATTCCAAATAATTTACGTAGATACTCTGTCTTTGAGACGGTGGAGCATACTCTTCATTCCTTAGTCGTGGGCTGTGCAAAGTGGACTCCCTTCCAAAGAGTGAAGTACACAAAGTGGGGAAAAAGAGTAACTTTGAAGTGGAGACACTTGACAAACACTATGGTGATATACCATGTTGATAACACGTACCCTGGACATGACGTGAAGAAGTGGGCACTTTACCTCTGTGATCTTCCTTTTTAAAACCAATAACCCCAGTCAAAGCATAAGAAAACTCCAGTACAGGGGAATCCTACAAAATACCTGACCAGTACTTCTCAAATCTGTTACGGTCATTAAAAATAAGGAAAGTATAAAAAACTGTCACAGCCAAGAAGAGGGTAAGGTAAATGTGATGAGCTTTCCTGGATAAGGTCCTGGAATAAAGGACATTAGATAAAAACTAAGGAAATCTGAATAAAACATGGATTTTAGTTAATGCTAATATATCAAAATTGGTTCATTAATTTTAACAAATGTACCCTATTAATATAAGATGTTAATAACAGGGAAAACTAGGTGCCAAGTATATGGGAACCCTCCACATAATCCTCTCAATTTTTCTGTAAATCTAAAACTGTTATAAAATATAAAGTCTGTTTAAAACAAAATTTTATAATTAACATAAAATTTCATATAATAGAGACATACCTATTGGGTTCCATATCAACATTCTAGCCTTCAAAAGAATGTCTATGAAATTACTGTAGTTGAAAAAACTAGAGTTAAAAAGATCTTACTAACTCAGGCTTCTCATCCATAGCATCTATTAACAACTAGTCAGAGCTTGGTTTGAGATTTTCTTAGCAAAAATAATGAGCCAGTAACATGTGGCATCAAAATTCTTTTAAATAGTTCAAGAATTTCAGAATAATAACCTGTGTATCAACAATAAAGGGAACTCTGCTTTCCAAACTTAACCTTGTCTTAGGAACGTAAACTAACTGCTCATAAAATTCAATTCCCCTTTTACAAATGAGGAATCTTAGTCCTGACGGGTTTCAGCAAAGCTAATAATAAAAGCAGGCTCACCCTGGACCCTGACTCTCACTCCAATGTTCACAGTGGAGTGTTAAAACATTTTACTAACCCTGAAAAATAGCTTCCTCACTAACCAATCCAAGATAAGTTATACCTGCTTTTTCTGTTGCCTCTTTTTGACCGTGTTAATTATTACACATATTCTTGATTTTATCAATAATAGGCCTTTTTTGATATTCATTTTTGTAATAATTCCAACGTCTGTTAAAAGATGGAATTGTGAACATAATGGTTGTTAAATCTTTCCAAATCAGGGGTTCTCAAACTCTAACGTGCTTCAGAATCACCAGGGATCTGGGTCAGACTGGAGATTCATCCTCTCCCAGCCCCACAGCCTGGATCTGATTACGCGTTCTGGGATGGGCCTGAAAACAGACCTCCCAGAGTGTGTCTGATTCAGGTGGCTCCTGGACCACATTTTGAAACATGATGGTTAGGGCAGGGCTTCTCGAGCTTTACTGTGCATACAGATTACCTGGGGATCTTGTTAAAATGCAGGGTCTGATCGGAGACGTCTAGGGTGGGAACGATCTGCTTTTCTAACAAGCTCCCAAGTGATGAGATTCAGCTGCTCCTTCAGGTAGCAAGAGTCTACTTAAGATTATCCATTATAACTAACCTCATTAAGGTTTTTTATTTTTACGCTACAGGTTATTGCATTATAAGACACATTTTACTCAACGACTTCTAACTGTACAGTTCAGTAGAGTGAAGTACATTCACACTGTTGTACAACCATCACCACCTTCCATCTCCAGAATGCTTCATCTTGCAAAACTGAAACTCTGAACACCAGTAAACAACTCCTCTCCCCCCCCATCCCTCCAGCTCCTGGCAATCGTTCTGTTTTCTGTCTTTTTGAATTTGACTATTGTAGGTATCACATAAGTGAAATAATATATTTGTTATTTTTTTCTACCACTAATATTCTTTTTTTATGGAGGTGAAATTCACATAACACAAATTTAGCCATTTCAAAGTGTGCAATTCAGTGACATTCAGTACATTCACAAGGTTGTGCAACCACCACCTCTATTTAGTTCTTGAACATTTCATTACCCTAAAAAGAAACCCCGTACGCATTAAGTAGTCACTCCCCATTTCCCCCAGCCCCTGGCAACCACCAATTTGCTTTCTGTCTCTAGGGACCAATACAATATTCTTATTACATATGATAAACTCTGATATTATATTTTATTTTGTTTGAATAAAAAATTGGTCAAGGCCCACCAAATTGATTTCCCCACTCATAAGTGAAATCATATAGTAGTTGTCTTTTTGTGACTGGCTTGGTTTGTCCTTTTAAAAAATAAAAAATAAAATCTTTCATGCTTTCTTTCCCTAAGCCTGTGTCCTGTCCCATAGATTTGTCACTTTGGCACCATCTTAAGGACTGAGTGCCTTTTTTACACAGCCCTAAGAGCCACATTACTCCTCCTTTGCCTTTTCTTTTATTATAGAAGTTACAAAATATGGTAGAAAGAGTTCCAGATTTGAAACTAACACAATGACTCAGGCGGATGTAGTGATTTACATCTATTAAAATGTGATGTTATAAATGCCAGAAAGGTTCAAATAGGATGAGGGACAAGAATAAGAATTAAACCTAACACAATTTGGATTAATTTTTTTAAGAGATAATCTCTGCTACCACTAAGTATTACTAAATTCCACTCTGCACCCAGTTCCATACAGAATATGAAAGCACTGACATAATCCTGCACCAAAAGCGCTTAGAGCAGCTTTGTCCAACAAAAACAGACTGCAGGCCACGTATGTAACTTTAAACTTCTAATAGCCACATGAAAAAAGTAAAAAGAAACTGGCAAAATTAATTTTAGTAATATAATTTATTTAATGCTGTATATCCCAAATTTCATCATTTCAACATGTAATCAATGTAAATAATTATTACTAAGACATCCTATATATTTTTTTTTTCACCCAGACTATCATGTGTGCATTTTACACTTACAGCACTGTTTGGATGAGCCACATTTCAAGCTCTCAATAGGCACATGTGGCTGCTGGCCACCATTGGGCAGTACAGACTTAGCAACAGATTTTAGAGATCAGAAATATCTTTCAAGCGGTGGGGAGTTGACTGTGGACAGGCTGAGGTTACAGGAGAAAATCTGAAGGCAAAGAAAGATATAGATAGACCCAGGCAGAGAAACCACAAATCGAATATGCAGAGATCGTATGCACAGTTTTCTTCTGTATGTTATCCTAACACCACACACATTTTAGTCATTGAGAGCTATACCACTGAATGCCATTTGTTACTAACATTAACCCCATTTAACAGCAAACTGCCCATCTTCCCTCATTTCTCTTTTTGCAGTTCTTATATTATAATTTGTATTTATATGGAAGTATGTGATTAATTTGGATGCAGAAATGGAAGTAAGGTTTCTTTTACACTTGAACCTACTTTAGCTTGGTTCAGTCCTCTACAACCCAACAGATGAGCTGAAAAAGCAGACCCTGTAGAGAGGGGATATCCTCCTAAATTCTGTTTTGTTTCTTGAAAATATAAGTACCCCTTCCGTGGCTGCTTTCTCCTAACATTTTCCTTTCTTTCTGCCTTACTAAAAATCTAAAAACCTGATAGAGTTTAGAGATGCAATTAATTAGGCTTATAGATGAGGCTTTTAAAAAGCCACATAATTACTCACAAAATACCAACTAGGCTGATGTATGATGAGAAAAGAGAACCAGCAGTCATTACCAAAACCTTAAATCATATGAGGAGGTAAAAATACACAGCATGCTTTTTCCATACACCATCCTCAGAAAGCCATGTGTGAGGTAGGCTATGACCAAGATAAGAGGCACTTTCGCAGATAACTTGTCAGCAGAGCTATGGACTCTCACTCTCACGCCCCTGGCTTCTTTTTCCAACCTATGACCTGGCTTTGCTCCAACAATGTGCAATCTGCAACTCATCTTTCAAGGTCAACAGCAACAAGGCATTCGTCTCCTCTCAGCTCTCAAGTTCCCTGACCACTCTACCACATCACTTTCTTCCTTAAATTCAATCTTCTTCTCCGGCTTGCACCAATCCAGACAGCACTCATTCTCCATCTCCTATCTCCAGCTAATCGTCCTTTCCCTCTCACTGACTCATCTTTTAATAATCTCCTTCATAAAAAAGTAAGACTCTGTCTTCTACTCTGTGCTCTTCTTACTTTCTCACTCAGACACATCATCCATGCCTAAGGATTCAACAACCTCCTCTACTCTTTCAATTCTGACCTTCCACTTGACATTTTTATCCACTTGCCGCACACCTCCACTCGGAAGGTTCTGCTTTTATCAAGTGTACTAGAACCAAAGGCCCAACTGACTATCAAATCCCAGAACTGTACCCAAAGAACAATGGGTTCCTTAATGGGTCCAAATCCTTCTTATGTGGAAGCAAGAGAAGGGAAGAGAACCAATACTGAACATTTTGGAAAGCCCAAAACATTGGCTTCTGCTGAACAAATTCTATTTGGTTGTAGAACCCTGGACCCCTTTCCCTCAATGCTATGCTTCTACTTTCTAACAGACATTTATCACTGATGAATGCCCCATGAATCAGAAGGCCATGGGACTGAACCTCTACTCCACTCAAACTATCCATATTCCCAAAGCTGGATGTCAGATCATGTCACAATCATATACTGCACTATAGTAAAGCACTTTCTAACCAGAAACGCATCCTTCTAGTACTTTCCCTCTCTCTTTCATCTACTACAATGGTTCTTGGACACTTCAAAACTCTCTCTGGTGATCAGAGGAGGTTTCACTACCTTCATTTCATTTCCCTGCCAGTCTGACCTAGGCCCCTCAGCATGTACACTCATCATGGTTCTTGTCACCAACTACCTCCCCTCTGCTCATATCATAACCACATTCTGTCCAGCCTACCTCTCGCCTAAGTGTGAGACTCCTAATACCCAACCACCCCACTGTGCCTATTAACTGCCCCTTCTAGATTCTCCTGGGCATAGCCTAGGCTCAAAATGTCTACCTGTTGAAGACAATGTGATTTAACAATCGGAGAAATGTTGCTCTGTATTTCAAGGGTTTTCCAACTGAAAATCTCCCAGAAAACAAAATTTATATCCTAAAAGATGCAGAACTACTTAAGGCAAAAATAAGTAGATAAAGTAAAGAAGAGAATGAAAAAGAAAAGATGAGGTCACTGCATTTAACAAAAGAGCTAGCCAGGAAGTAATGAGGATACAGTACTTGAAACTGGCACCACCTTTTACCAGGTATCAGAACATTGCTGTAAGTTTCCAAACCTCTGTTAAAGCAGAAAGAAATAGAAGGATTAGAATGCTGTCACTGTACTGGCAACAATATCTAGGGATGAGGAAGACAATATCTAATAGAATAACAAATACAGTAAGTATACATGATTCAACAATCTCTTCAATAAAAATATCTTTTAGAAATTACCCATATCCCTTTTGAGTCACGTTTTAAAAATTATACAATCTTTTCAATGTGGGTAGATCCCCAGATAAATTAGCATCTCTCTTTCTGCTACCACTCCACTGTGGACTTAGAAATTGCCACTCAGATATGTAAACAAGGCTTAGTTTCATTATTGTAAATCAATTTGCCAAGCCTTATCACTCCTCAGAGAGTTGAAATAATTGAATTTCTGGACTTCTAAGGAAGAGGGTTTAACTAACTGAAGGCTTCCAAAAGGTAGATCACGAACTACTCCAGCAGAAAATGCCCCTGGAGAATTCTGATCCCTGTCTCTAATCCAGTGGCAACTGAGTTATCTGTCTATACCTGCTGATACCCACAAGTAAAAGCTAAGAAGTACTATGAATCTCTAGTGATAACAGAGCATAAAGCTAACACTTAAGTCTTCATAACTAATAAATAATGGATTTTAAGAGAAAAAGGGATACTGGAATCTGTTTATAGATAACTAAAAGACAAAAAAAAATAAACATCTGGAAAAATCTAAAGTCAAAGCATAGGTATAATTTGAGACTTTTGATCAGAGACTTCCTCAATAACATAGGTGTAAAAACTAACGCCAAACTGACAAAATCCCATGGCATACAGCAGAATGAGAACAAGGCTATCCTTCAACCTAGTCATCTTCTTTTATCACTACAACTTCAATCATCGATGTAAATGGAAATTTCTGCTTCCTTTGCTACTTTTCTGCTTGATTGAATTTTATAATGAAAACGTCTGTTCCTTTCAGATGGAGCACAAGTGTCATTCAAATTTTACACACCAGGCAAAGAGTGAATGCATTTGTTTAGATGCAAAATCATTTAAATAAGCGTCAATACAGGCTGCAGCACATTTACAGATGCAGCACTTTAAAATTCTCGTAAGCAATAAAGCAAGGCATCAAATGAAGGTGCATTCAGGCTTCAAATATCTTGAGACTATGTCTTGCTGTCTGCACACAGCAAGCCCCACCTTCCTTTCCCAGCCCCACTCAACCAGAAAGCAGTGGAATTGTGCCCAACCCAACTCTTTACCCCAAACATCTTCCAGGTCAACAATCCAAAGTTACATGAAAACTCCATCTTCAATTTACCTCTCCAGGGAGCAAATATTTTGAAGAGCAAGCATTCCAGGCAGGCAGAAACTCAGCCTTTACATCAAATTAAGCCTTAAATAGTCTTTCCAAGTCTTTCCCTGTCGCACATTGAAGGCACACAAAAAGTGTCTGAGGAAGGCGAATCTCCCATTTTATATTTAGCATTTAGTAATGAGGGAACTGTGTGTGGTTAAGGCTTATAATTAGAGGCGGTATCCCTCATTACAAACAATAAAGGTCCTGTGTCTCATTTAAAAAATATAAAGATGACTAAAACATACATTAAAGGAAAATTATAGTGAAGATCTGAGTTGTTTTAACCTAGCGTTGTGGTTTTGGAAAGATGCTGAGGAAAGACTTTGATTTAGGGAAGAATATCTGGATAGCAGAACCGTCTAAGGAAAGTGTAAGTGGATTTATCATTTGGGGACTAAAGGCAGACTTTCTAACACCAATCAAGTTAACAGGCGGTAGGATCTTCATTATCTAAGCTTAAGGTGACCCATTTAATGGTTAAATGAAGCGTGTACTAAACGTCACCCGCAAGGAAGACAAAAGACGCAAAAGATTGGTTCCCTCTGTCGGCCTGACCCGTTCCCACTCATGCCATCACATGGTAATTCTAGATGTTCACTTCATTTTTGGTTTATGTTCAAACTGTCTGGATAGTTCAAAGCCTTAGCTTTTAAGTTTCTATGACAGGGAGTTGGCTATATATAAATCCTTGGATGATGTGTATTAGTTAGGCCATCTCTTTCAGAAAACAGAGCTGGATAGATTGAAAAGCCAACTGTTACACAAAGGAAGTATAAAAGACATCTTTGATAACAGTTCTTATGTGCAGGTGAACATTCATCAACTATAACAATAAATAATAGGTAATATGTGTGTTTTTGTGGATTCTAAACACCTGAGAAGACCATATTATCCTTCTATATTCATTTAGGCAGCTGTTTAATTGGCATTCCTACATTAGGACAGTTTTCGGGGTTCCCACGTTTGCTTCCAGATGATTTAATCTCTTCTTCCCACTTATAAATTTTAGTACAACTCTAAGGTCTCCTAACAGCATAAGAGGATAATTGCAACTATGAGACCACATCTCTGTAAAATAAGATATTCTGCAAGAAACCTTATGTTTAAAGTATCTAAAATGCTTTTTAAAGTCAAATTTTTGAAAGGATTATGCTTTATTACATATCTTCACTTCTTTAAAAAAATGTTTAAAAAGAATACATAAATGTTTCCTAGCGATTTAGCTTGATTCATTTTATTCTTGCATACTAATTATCATTAACCAGCAGAGAAAGCAAAACCAAAACACAAAACAAAAGCAACAACAACAAAAATACTAGATTCTGGTAATAGCCCAGTATGGGGTCTATTTCTGCATCAATAGTAGGGTTTCTGTATTAAGCTAATTCAAATTTAATTAATTCTACACATGAAATTAAGGGTCCAGGAAACTTTTTAATAAAAGTTGAAAACAATCTTATCCTTTGGCTAAAACAGATTATTATCCCAAATGATACTGAACAATAATCCAACAGAGAAAAATGGAATAACAAGCGTATCCCATGCTCACGTATTCTCTGTTTAACCTAAGAAGCCTGAACTGAATTTGCCATTTATTGATAAGGAACTGGCACATATCTTAGATGAAATGTACAAGTAAACTAAGAGCCAATACTCTGGGGGTCGCATGGGGTCTGAATTCTTGGTGGAGTGGTGGAGAATCCACAGGAAGAGGACCAGTAAATACTATGTATGAGGCTCAGCCTAGACATGGTGACTCGGGAATCATCAACACAGGCCTTTGGGAAACCACTGATGAGATCTCCTAGCGAGTTCACGTATTGTGAGAAAATGAACAACCCAGGAGGATACTTATAAAACACTGATATTTAGAATTTCTCAAGTGGGCTGCAAAGAAAATGAGCCCAAAAGGAAAATGGGGGACAGCAGAGAGAAAAACAGAAGCAACAGCACAACAATGGTGTGGAAAGAGGGCAACAGGGTCAGTTACCACCAAGAGGTGGCAGAGGACAGAACAGCGCCCACCAGGCAGCTCTGACAATGTGAGCGACAGCAAAGAGCTGATGCCCGATAACAGCTGGTAGAGGACAGAAGTGGAGGTTAGGAAGATCACAAGGACCTTCTGGTTACCATATCGAGAAGCATGGCTGTGAACAGACAGGGCAAGGCTAGAACTTAAAGGAACATACGGAGTCAAGAGACTGGAGTAAGAGCCTAGGGAGCTCTGAAGAGAAGAATATGAGAAGGCGAAACACTAGATATGTGAAATTAAATAAAGGGTCAGCAAGCCAAAGGTCTTTATTTATGAAGTCAAAGATCAGATACAATGAGGCTAAAGAAACTACTAAAGAAAATATGTGCTTTGGTACCTGTGAATTTAGATTCAACTAAGGATTTGGGACAAAGGTGGAAAAAGAAAAATAAGCTCAAATTATTTAAGTGGTAAAACAGAGCATAACTTCTTGGCACACTGAACATGAGCCTATTAATATTAAATATGCTTAGAGAACAGCATGAGTCCCTGACTCATGATGGATTCTAAGCTTTCAATAAAGCAAGAGTTACAGGACCTATTCATAGGAATACAACAACCCTGAGAAACTAATTATCTTCCTAGCTGGTAAAGATGCCATCCAACAAATAAAGAGGATAACATCCAAACCTTTAAAAAATGAATTTAATAAGGTTATACCATATTCTGGGAGAATAGTAAACACTAAGGGAAAGATTTAGGGGAACTCAAGCTGGGTCATATTCTTGAAAATACACATACCTTATCAATAAATCAACAACATATCCCAATTTTTTAATGGCATAAAAAGATTTAAACTTCTAGAAGGGAAATATCTATATCTACATGGAACACCTACTGAAACACCACATTCATCTAATCATTTAATAAAGGCATTTAAATATGATGATAGGAGTTAATGTTTAACATCCATAAACAGTATCCAACCCTTAAAGTAAAACATAAGAATCTGAAGCTTCGAGAATGCAAGACTATTGTGAACAATAATTAGAAGTGGATTTCTGTTAAAACTATCCTTTATCGTTAGATTTAAAAGTTAGGGACAATGAAACTATCATAAACTAATCTAACGGTATGTTTTATCTCTACACACAGATGACTCTGGTATACAATGACTTTTTACTAGACATGTGTAGGGCAGGTTTGACCCTATTTCCTAGAGTTCAAGGTCCTTTTATCAAGATCCCAAGACATGGGATTTATTCCTAATCTGAGATTCCTGTTAATTCTTGGTTGTTAAATAAAACCTGTCCTTTCTCTGTTGGTCAACACCGGCATAAGTGAAGTAAATGATATTTATCATAATCTCAGAAATTCTTCCAGGCATGTGAAATTGCTGCCTTCCCAAAGTATGGGTTATCCTTTTTTTCCCCCTTTCCTTCCTTTTCCCAATATTCAGCTAAATCCTCCATTCATTTGATATATACTTACTATATGTGTACTATGTACCATGACATCTTTGAGGCTCTGGGGATACTTCAGTGAATGAACAAAAGTCCCAATTATTGAAGAGCATACATTTTGAACAAAAAACAATTATTTTCAAATTTATGAGCAATGTAGGAAAGCATTCTTAAGCTTCAGCACCACTTATACCCAATTTAGCTCTACGATTATTCTTCCCCCCCATCAAGTCCTTAAATCCACTGATTCTAATACTTTCTCCCAACCTATTACCATTTCATAAGTTTGCTATTAAACTCCAAAGATGAGAAGGAGCTATATTGCAGGATACTCAGGATATGAAAATATTGCCCTAGAGGATGATCAGTTTTTTCTCAAATCCAGTTGCACCATCTATTAAAAGAACTGACATAATAAAAAAGATTCATCTGAATACATGGTAACAAGGACTAAGAAAGAGTGTACGTTAGAGGTGATTTTAGCACATTAATGACATGTACAATATAAATGAAATCATA
Organism: Lemur catta; assembly: GCF_020740605.2. Classification (NCBI taxonomy): domain Eukaryota; kingdom Metazoa; phylum Chordata; class Mammalia; order Primates; family Lemuridae; genus Lemur; species Lemur catta. The sequence goes on from NC_059128.1 coordinate 269,023,348, forward strand.
TTCAATGTTCAGATATTTTTCTGGACATCAGATAAAAGAAATAATCAAAAGAATAAATGTCTTTCCAAATTAAATATGTAATTTCCACACTGTTCCAAATGTAAATAATCAGCTATCTTAGTTCTATTGTAATTTTCCACAATTATTTCCCAATACTACCAACAAAAACTATTGCCCTTGGAAACTTTCCACACCCGTTTTTAACTCACCCATTTTCCTTTTCTCTACATAGCCCTCAGGATCCATAGCAAGAATCTTTTATCATACCCTCCAGCGCACACTACCACCTCCCTTCCTCCTGTTCTTATAGCAACCCCTCATCTTACTTACCTAAAAAAATTCACAACATCTGGTTGTAAAGTGGGCTATTAATTAGGATTGGGAGTTTGAAGAGATTTTTGGTCAGGGGAGAACATTTGGGGAAAGATGAATCTAGTTTTGATCATGCTGAGTCTGAAGTCCCTGAACAAACACCTGTCGCTAAATTAGTAGAGATCAACATGTTTTCAGAGTAAAAACGATTACAATTACAAACCTCTACAACATCTTAAATAGGGAAATTCTGCACTAAATCCTACCAAATGGGCATAAAGATAATTTTATATAGATATAAGTTATGCCCAAGGAAAAACAAACATCTTATAAAGTTGATATATAGTACAGAAAAGCTTGGCTCTACTAAATCACAGTTTAGCTTTATCCAATCCATAATAAGATAACTAATTTAGGACATCTTTTAACTTTTAATCTTAAAAGAAATTTTCTAATCAAACATTACCTATTGGGTACAATGTGCACTATTCTGGTGGTGGGTACAGGAGAAGCCCCAACGTCACCCCTATATAATTCATCCATGTAACAAAAAACACTTGTACCGTCCATATCTATGGAAATAATAGCAATAAAATATATGTTAGAAAGGGGGAAATGAGTTAAATGAATAAAAATTCATCTTCTTGAACAGAAGATTGTGCCCTTCATATGCAAATATTTACTGGGGAAAAAAAGAAACTTTCTAGATTAAAAAAAAATTTCCTGGAAGTCTTAAACTCAAGTTCTTCTTACCATCCAATGTAGGCCTACTTGATCAATTACCCATAGCTAAGGGAAGTCATAAGAATCATTCTCTGCCACATCATTTAGTGGTCTCTCCTGCTACTTATCCCCATATTTCTAAACACTGTGGTTAAATAGCTATTTTCTTGATTTTTCTACTGCAGGTCTTCTTACCATGGAATATAAAGTTTCACCTTTGGGCCCATTCCATTCCCTTCATTCTGTCAGTATAGTCTATCATGAATATGGCATTTGTTTTACAACTATTCCAAAATTGCTCATTTCTGGGCAATGCCGTATTTTTATCTTTGTATCTTACAACTTCTTGGGTTCTTCTAACTTTTGATTTTTCTTTGTCTAAAGTTAATATTTGCCCCATTTTTAAATTTGCTTCATTTTTTCATGCACCCATCAGTCCTACATCTTTCCCAAACTCTCCCACACAACCCTGAAACCATGCTAAGTACAGGTGAGCCCTATAAGGCAGGTAATGTATCATTTCTTCCTGTAGGCCTCCCTCCTGGGACCCGCCCCATTCTTCTCCTCTAGTCCTCCTGGACTAGCTGCTCTCCAGACTTCAGCACAGCTGTTGTCCCGAGACTTCCCATCACCAGTGGGTTTCAAAACCAAAGCCAGAGAGTCACTGACAAGAGACAAAAAACCAGATAGACACTCCTGGGATGCATTGCCAGCAAGGGCTGAAATTTATCAAGGGATATGGAAGGCAGGGAAAGTTTAATGAAGCCACTCAGTGACTACCGTGATGGAAAAAAAAAACAAAAAAACAAAGATAACAGAATTTATCTGTAGACTGTATAGTAAAACAAATATTGAGAGCTTTCTTTGTCAGGCACTAAAATTTGAACATTTCATAACAACCTTTGATATTGAAATTAAAGTACATCTTGAATCAGGCTTAAGATTCATCTTTATGTCATTTCTTACATTCAGGATGCTTTCTGTGTGTAACTGAAAAAAAAATCATACTTTTTTCCTCAATGCTTTATAGTTGATTCTTATCTAAGTACAAATATCAAATAACGTTCTCAAAATGTATTAAAATACTTGACAAATATTTTCCCTAATTTCATCTCAGTATTCTTGATATAATTAACTCTTCCCTTCATAGTAAGTAGATAAACAGTTACAGTTTAATGGATACTATTTGGAATTATTATAAAGATATGCTGTACCTAAATCACAGTATTAAAACTGAAAAATTTTAAGTCCACAAAAAAGCATTTCTTAGTTCTTTTCCCAGAGAAGAAATACATCATAAGTTCCCTAAAATTTGTTATAGTAATAAGTCTGTGTCTAACATGTTTTATATATTATTTATACAATTAATTTTAGTGTAGTTTATTATTTAAAACATAATGGAAACTTGAGTTTCATGGCAAGGGCCCAAATTAATTCAGTTAATGCCATTTTTTTATGTTGGATTTAAGCCACTTTCCTACCCCAGAAACCATAATAATAGCTGCCTGTACCACTCGAAATGTTTCCTTACATTTCATCCTCTTCATCTGGTTATAATTATTCACATGACACAAAACATGGAGCCCTAAATCCCACAATCTTGCGTTGGTTTTGTCAGACACAAATTGTATTTTCTACTACACCATTTTGAAAGTTATTTACTGGTTTGACTCATCAAAAAAATTTTAAATCAAGACACGATCTCGAGTTTCTTATTTGTTTTGGAGAATAACATGATGAGGAGTGGGTTCTAAAGACAAAAGGGAAGATGTTTCCTTTCTCTGCTGGGGCTAGGCAGTGAAGGCAAGCCACAAACTGCCCGAGAAAGGTGCTCAGAAGTTGCCAGAGTAAAAAGAGAACATTGATGAAAGTCCATTTTCTTCCTTGAATTCTCACTATAATCATTTGTAATGGTTTACCTCAGGATAAAAGAGAAAATTCCAAGGCAAAAAGATGCAGCTTGAGGTTAGCTGGAAACATTGGTTTCCATATTAAATTGATGTTAAAACAGCAAGCTGAAATGTTGTGGGAATTATCTAATGGTTTCCAAGACTGAATTATGCAGATGTAAAGCAGCTGCTTACTGGTTGGCCCAGGAAAGTTGATGTTTCAGATCAGGAGACATGGTATGACCATACCAATCCCTAATATAGACAGAAACAAAAGAACTCAACAGAAATCCACTGTGTTCAGTTGATATTATTAAATCTAGGGCATTTTTCTTTTCAATATAAAGTAGGTGAAAACAACTGAAAATATAACCATGAGCATTTGAAATTTAAGTTATGCATGACTTTACTTCTGTGGATGCCAGTGTCTGTGTGTCTGTGTCTATCTTTCCCTATATATACCATATATGGAAACAATCTAAAAGCAGTATCTAAAAGAAATCAAACACAAAATGTGCTTTACTGTTCATTATATTAAAGCAAACTGTAAACTACAGAGATATAATTCACTTGTATAGATAACCTATAATCATCTCAAATTTTTGATTTTCCTATTACAGTATCTCTTGGAGAAACCTACAATACATGTATACAATTAGTGGTTCAACTTAACAGCACTGGTATTTCACATAAAAGTGGCAAACATGAATAGTTGAAGCAGCAGGTGATATCTAATGTTTTGCTCATTTTCTTAAATAACTGAATTAAAGCTTTAAAAAAATTTCCTACCCTTCGAAATTCTAAACTTACTTGCCAAAAAGCAAAAAGTACAATGCATACACATAAAAGAGGTATATATTCAATATCAGCTTAAAAATAATTTGGATATAAATTTAAATTAAAAATTAAAATACTATCTGTTATAAATGAATGAAACAATAATGCTTTTTAAAAACTACTACCCTTATCATGACCAGTTACTACTTCCTCCTGAAAACAGTGAACCATGTTCTTCTACATATATCCTTTCAGTTCCTACCTTGAGAACTTTGCCTACCCTTCGTCTAAATACCTAAAATATACCTTGCCTCCATCCTTACAATCTTGGCTCAAATGCTACTTCCTGCCAAGTCTTCCTTAAATTTCTCAGCTAGAATCCCCTACATCCATGCAAACACCATAAACTCTGTAAGAGGAGGAACCACAGTTCACCATCTCTAGGGCTCATACACTGTAGGCGATCAACAAATATTTATACAATGACTGTATTAGTCACTTTTGTAGCACTTATTTCTCTGTGAATAGTCAATTAACTGTTTTCTATTTGGAAATTTGGAGAAAAATTTAAAATGGCTTAATAGATTTAAATAACTAAAAATTTTAAATGGCTTTAAACAGAAATTAATGGTGCTTTTTACTCATTGTCAATTAAAAACTCATAGCTAAATGTAGGTGTACCTATACTTATTTTAAACTCAGGATCATAAATCAGTATTAAAATTTTCCTCCATATTTTCATAAACAGTTAAGTAGCACATGTATCTTATTAAAGCAACAATAAGATTTGTAAGTCATTCAGTCAATAACTTTATAAAAATCAACTGAACACAAATGTATCTACCAGGATGTTTATCACAGCATCATTTATAACAATCATCACAAAAAAATAAAGGAAACTACCTAAATGACCACAAATAAAGGGTAAACACATTATAGTGTCTGGCGTGGTGCTACATTAAAAAAAATGTGCTCTTCAGGAATATTTAATTTCATAGATAAAGTAGTATAAAAATGTTAGGTGAAAAAAGCAGGTCACAAAACAGGGCATATTTATACAACTCTTAAATACAACAAAAACAGAACATATATGAAAAAAAAATGTAGACTGAAAGAAAGCCAAATGGTTTTGATTATTTCTAGATGGTGGTTTTCTAAACCTTTGTACAATAAACACGTATCACTTTTGTAATCAGATAAATGTATTTCAAGTACACATTTGCAGTTCTTAGCATGCATTACAAATGAGATGTCCATTAACCTCACTGTTCACTTTTCAAAGCAATTACTAAGAAGCCTTGGAACGGTATCATATCAAATAAATTTGGGTTTCTTTTTTTCATGTTATCACCTAGGACCTTCACAGATAGATGAGTTCTATGTTTTAAGAAAACACGAACAAAATACACTCATGGGGCATTACAACAAATTTTCAAAAGTTGTTTTTCTTTTTAATGACTCCTGTTACTTTATGACACCTGAATATAACTCCAGTAAAGGACAAAAATTAAAGATTTAACTAAGTAAATCACCCATGCTGTAAGAGCTCTTATCAGACAAAAACATGAGTTGTTAAAAGTCCCAAAAAGGAGACTTAATAGCAGGTACGATAATTAAAATGAGAAGAAACTAAACTGGAAATGGAGCCAACAAAAATAACTATGTTTTTTTTCTTTTCAAAATTTGATTTTAAAAAAAGTCAATGTTCTCAACTAATCCCCATCACAAGCTTTAGAAAGCAAATCAACCTAGAGCCAAAATAATTGGGGCTAACTGGAAGCTGAGACAGGAGAAAGGAAGTATAAAAACCAGCCTTGGTGGATGACGTAACTAGAAGAAAACTATTTTTATAGGTTTTTCTGCTTAATCAAACGGGAGGGGCCTCAAGTCCTTCCTGACCCAGTTGAATTTACCGGATAATGTAAGTTCTTCCCGTTGATCAGTCCAGTCTGAAACAAATGTAGCTTCCACATGCAATTATTGGGAAGAAAAAATTAAACAAGATCAAGGATCTGCCCAAGGAATTAGTGATGATTAATGCTGCTTAAATTTGGTTGAAGATAATAAGAATGGAAGCATTTTCTTTTACTTTGGCAGCACAGTATTTTTAAAAATACAGTATATTTTCCCATAAGACGCTAATACTGTGTAAAGATCAACTACCAATAGGTAAAACAAATTAATGACCATTCTGCGTGTTCTTTCAAGTCCTTTGACGTTTTTCCCACCATTACCTTTGGTGGTAGATACACAATTTTATGTACTGATTTCATTAATCTTTTGCTGATAATAAAAGCTATTCATTTATTACAGAAATTAATAGAAAAGGGCTTCACTAAAATAAAAAATCACCTGTAATCCTCCTGTTGGGCGATAAACACTTAAGATTTCTTTTCCGTGTATGTTTTCTCTTACTTAGTTGAGAATCAGACTTTATATACCGGTTCTGAAGCATGATAAACCTGGAGCATGCAAAGGTCTTCTTTTTATGTGAAGACCACATAAAAAGGAGTCTGATGTCTCTCCAAGGATGGCTGATTAGCCTCTCCTGATGAGGAAATGCCCGTTAAGGCTCATTAAGTATCATTCTCATCGTACCGTATGTACAGCCTCAGCGCATGCACCTTGCAGGATGCCGTAACTGGAAGGATCTACACAGTGCAGCCCAGTAAGGCCTGGAGGAGCCACGGGCACCAACTCCCTATTACACCACATTACTATGCTGGGACGTCTGGGTGTTTACAAGATGCTGAGAGTCTACAATAAAAACGTTCTTCTATCCCCATCCCCATTCTTAAAGTTTGGCAAAGTCTCATGTAACATTCTTGAATATTGTGTTGTGTGATGTGTCTCAAGAGAATTGCTGTTTATCACAGATCCAAAGAACTACCCTTGTATACTGTCAGAGTACCCAAACACATCCTTTTCACACAAAAGAAGATTAAGATAGGCGTAGATGATTCACACAAAGGCAGCCAAGAAACCTAGAAAACAAGGCATACTTGTTCTTATTAAAACATTAAAACAAAATTAACAGGAACTTAATATCTTTAATTTCTCATCTGACCATACCTGAATAGATTCCCGGTCTATAGGAATCTAGGAATAGGTTCCTAAGTTACTACTTACCTGTTTGGAAAGTCTTGATTACAAAATGAAATAGAACAGCATTTAAGGAAGGACTTCTCTAACTTCTCATTCTTCTTTTGGATTAAGCTATTCACCTGACTTTGCCCTCATAATTCGACAGTAATTTATCTTGCCTTTGCCGGCCAGAGGTGAGCAAAAAACTGCAATGTCCACAGTGGCCCTATTACAACATGAAGAGTAGTCATTCAAACGGAAAGGAGTTGAAAGCTTTACAAAGAAAATATTCTCCTTAAGTAATAATGATGATGTGCTTGAATCCTACATGAGATAATTAATAAAATGTTCATATGATTAAGATAGATCTTGTACTCTGGCCCCACAGGTACTAACAAAAGCAAAGGGTGAAATGAGAAAGCCAACTCTCTCTCAAGGGAAATCTTCCACTCCATGGGAAGAAAGTGGCAAAAGAACCTGATACACATTCCCCATCCAGACAAGAAATGCAAGATACTCTAGAGCAACTATGTCCAAGGCAAACATACCATTTAGAGAAAATAACCCAGTGTAATGCTGGATCCTTCATCTGATAGAGAGGTTAGGAAGGTTGCATGCCAGACATAATGGACATTTTTCTCTCTTCAAATTTTGCTTTGAATTTTAATATGCTTAATGTTTAGGACAACCTTATTTTGTTTTCTAGGTCAGTAAAAATAATCTCTTTTGTCTAAAAGATATATTTGGATGCAGTTCAGAGATTTCAGAGAGTACTTATGTTAATACTGAACGGTAATCCTTTGTTCAAGCAGTAAGTAATATGAAAGAATGTAACCTTTTACCTCTATAAGGTAGAAAATATTATCATGTCAAGATTTATCCTGTGCCAGGGGTCATGGTGGTCTCCTTTATCAACACAACATATGCTGCGATTATTTTAAAAAGTGTTATTTATTGCCTCTAATTCACAGCCTTTCCTCTATGGTTCAATTTTGAAATCAGGTGAGTATTTGCTCTAATACAAATTTTTTAATATACTCTAAGGAACACTGGACTAAGAATCAAAAGACCTGGAGTGAAGTCTCATACAGTGCTATGTATGAGAAAGTTAGGTTTCATTTCATTGATGTCATTAGAAATGTACTGTTGCCAGGCACAGTGGCTCACACCTGTAATCCTAGCACTCTGGGAGGCTTAGGTGGGAGGATCACTTGAGTCCAGGAGTTTGAGACCAGCTTGAGCAAGAGTGAGACCCTGTCTCTACAAAAAAATAGAAAAATTAACTGGGTTGGCAGTACGTGCCTATAGTCTCAGCTTCTTGGAGGGCTGGGACAGGAGGATTGCTTAAGCCCAGGAGGTTGAGGCTGCAATAATCTATGATGACGCCGCTGTACTCTAGCCCAGGTGACAGAGAAACATTCAGTCTCAAAAAGAATCAAAAGATCTTAAGCTCTGGTGCTTACTGTACCACTCACTAGCTGGGTGAGTTACTACAAGAGATCCAACCTCTCTGATTCTCTCTCTCTCTCTCTCTCTCTATGATATATACATAATATGTTTATATATATATATATATATGTATATATATTATAGAGAGAGAGAGAGCCTGTGAAGTGAGACTAATAGAACCAACACTGTCCCCCTCACAGAGGAAGTATTTCAATGCATGCCCTATGCAATTACTAAGGGCTTAATATCACTCTGGTAAGAGATTAAGAAATCAAGGAGAAAAGGAAGACAAGGAATGGAGGAAAGAAGGAAGAAACAAAAAGAGAAGGGAAAAGGAAAGTCAGAAAGTAGGACAATCAATGTTTAAAATTATTGGGACCAGGCTGTATTAGTGCAAATAACATGTGCCTCAGTTATATTTAATACATCCATGTTTTTCAATTCCATTTCCTGAAATACAAGACACACCGTGCATATTCACTGAGGCTATTTTATACACTTTGTATAATGCTTCTGGTTTGAGACTTTCAGAAAATTTACCGCTACCTAAGAATCAAGCAGTATCCATATTACTTTAATTCTAATCTAAGCTCAATAGCAAAGTAGGAGACAATGTATGCTCCACTTGTCATATTATGGTCTAATTTCAAGACCATTGGACAAAGAGCAGAGATTCATAAAATGAGAAAGCATGATAAATGATTCAAACAGGCCAATACCTATTGGAAATATCTAATGATTATCTAGTCCCATTAGTAGTCAAGAAGAGTTCGTGTCAACATGCTCATTTCACATCAGATACTAAACCAGAACTAGGAAATTTGCTTAACATGTCACAAACTCCCTGTCTTCTTGATTTATATACGTTCACATCAAAGGAGCCCAGAATCTGTTGCCAAGATGAAAGAGAAACCTGGGGATTGGTGATGGCAGAGCCCTGGCAGGAATCAACTGCTTCCCAGAGAAAGAATTACTTTATGGGCTTCTCTCCATTTCTCCTTTTGAAACTCCCCCCCCACCCTGTGCCTCAGGGCTCTGTAAGTATTTGTCAGTGGAATGATACATTTTGAAGTGGTTCTCTTTCCTTAGTGGTTAAAAATACAAGGTGAGGATACATTTTTAACTTTACTATCAAACAAGTATTTGCTAGATGAGATTAATTATTTAAAATCACATTACTTAGGCTGTAGTTCCCTAAACGGGGCATAATGCAGTTGGATCACAATAAAACAATTATTAACAGTCTCTGTGTAATCATATTATCACGAAACCTTTGGATTTGTCTTAAGATCTAAGGACCTTTTTTATATCTTTTTATGCCTTGCTGCAGTGTTTGTTCACTTGGAGTTTCAATTCATTTTTGCCGCAAGAGAAGAGCTTTTCAGAGATGGGTAGGTTCAGGGAACAGGGGCAGAGGAAGTGGTTGGCAGAAGACACAATCAATTTTGGGTCAAAGGATATCCACCACAACTACTGGCAGTAGGTAGTAAATTACAGTCTTAATGTGGATTTTATCTTTTATTCCATTCTAATACAAACAATTCTAAATAGAATTACGAAGCAGAAAGATCTACGTAAAATGATAATTCAAACATAAGTTTCTTCCTTAAAGATGACACAGTTTTGAGTGTTGTATCAGGCATGATACGCAATAATGCCGTGCAAACACCTACCACCTGTTCTCAGTGAGCTTACATTCTAATGAAAATGTATTTCATAGAACAGGCACCTGAGAACCAAAAGAAAGAAGTCACTAACAAGGTCTGGCCCACCTAATTAACTGATTCATGATCTACTTCCTAACTTATACTAAACTGCATGGTCTCTGTGCTTGTTTCTTGGGGTACTAAGTTAATTTGAAATAGACAGTTCCTAGAGACAAATGACCTCTATACATTTTCTTGAAGTAGGAGTTCTGTATCTAGTATTTCAGTGCTATTAATACTTATTTTCATCTTATTAAAGCTTCACTTCTTGACCAGTCAGACAGAAAGGGGCTAGAGGCCTTGGTAAAGCACTAGGAACAAGGAATAAAGAGGAATGAGGAAACTCCTGAATTATCAAATGTTTAAGAATCTGGTTTTCCACACCTTCTTCATCAATTACATTGCGAGTAGTAAATCCACCAGATGAAATCTCCATTCTAATGTCCAGCGTTTTCTATTTATATCTCAAATTATGCACATGAATGAACAGTAATCAGTATGCTCTTATGACATTCGTTTTTTAACAAATATTATACAGATCTCCAAAATCTTCAGTAATTATCCTTATTTTCTAAGTTTGCTCTTGGGACTTTCTTTTAAAAAGTCCCTTTAACCTTTACAAGAAGTCACTGGAATGTGTATCAGTATGTGCCCACTGTTTCCATCTACAGATCTCTGTGTCCTTATTTACCATCTTCTTACTGATGAATAAACTTGAGAAAAACATCGAGATGCAAGCTATCAGTCCAAAAACTGTTGATTTCCGCAATGCCTGGTCACATAAAAATATCAACTAGCAACAGGCTAACAACCAAGTCAGATGAAAGACAAAGTATGACAGTGCTTCCAGAGGGAAAAATTATGATACCACACAAATCTACTCAATTTTAAAGACAAAAAGTTAAAGTAAATTTGAGGTTGGAGAGAGACACACACATTAAACCTTAGGGATCAAACTGTTTCCTCTAGTTTGATGTAAACAGGAAAAAAAAAAAAAAATTCTCAACTCCCCTTCACCAACTACCACCAAACAGGAAGAGTAGTTTGTTCGTTGCTATAAGAGAGTTTTGTAAGAAATCAGCAAAATGCTGAAGTCTCATACAGATTCTTTCTCCTATGAAGTCTACGTGAAGAAACACACAGGCTCTGATTCTACAAGTCTAGACAATTAGTGTACATGAGAATCATGTATGGAATGTGGGAAAATAAGGATTCCTGGGCTCCCCCACCAGGCATGTTTCATTCAGCAGTCCTGGGACTGACCCAGGAATTTGTACTTTCAATAAACAACCTGGGTAAATTCAATCTGAAGCAAGGAACTTAAAAATACTGCTCCTGCACTGTCAGAGCACAGAATGCTACTGTAGGAGTCCAAAACACATAGTACAACACGGAGTGGCGACATGCTGCAGGGCAAGTCTGTGCCTGGGACCTAGTAAGAGCATCCACCTTTTCATCCCCAAAGACTAGGCCACCGATCAACGCTGGCTCCCCAGCTGCTGGCTCACCTAAGCAGCGGTAGGGAATGACAATGTGGGCGTGGGTCTTGCACTGCTTGCGGCCCCCGCTTGCACCAGTTCTGGATAGTCACTGGTTGGTTGGCTTCCACCACATTGGTGATCTGCAGTTCAGGGTAGACCTGGGAGAGCACACAAAAGAGGTAAATTGTTACTTGAGGCAGAGGTGGGAATGCACAAGCACCTGATGAACCTCCGCCATTATTACAAGGTATTACTATTCCCTAAAAAGATAAAAGTGACAAGCATCTAGTCATTCCATTGAAAACATCAAGCATTGTGACATGTATTTTATTGCATGCATTCATACTTAAAATACCACTTTTCAAGGGGAGACAAAATGAAAACAAGAAGGGAAAAGGGAAGTCTAATAAGCATGGGGTTGTTTTCAATGCAAAATAAACCAGTGTGGGGATGGTGATGTCCTAAATAAATGTTATAGTAGATATGCCTCGGAATATTATCTTTACTTAAATTCAACCTCCCCCCTACGTCTCGCTGATTAGACAAACATTTTACATCCAGGATATGAAACACAGCAAGCTTTCTATATAAAAATCCTTCTCTTTATTCCAAATAATTTATATGAGAATAATTTATCAAAAAATTTCAAGGGTGTCATTTACTAATTTCTTTCATTTTTTATTTATATTTTATTTTTTGTTTTTTTAGATATGGGGTCTCACCACATTGCCCAGGCTGGAGTGTAGTGGCTATTCATGGGCATGATCATAACGCTCTATAACCTCAAACTCCTGGACTCAAGCAGTCCTCCTGCCTTAGTCTCCCTAGTAGCTGGGGCTACAGGTCACACCACTACAGCTGGCTTGAGGATGTCATTTACATAAAGAACTGCATTCATGAATTCTCTTCCCTCGATAACTAACTACAGCCCTTTGCTTTTATTACTGTTCTGAGTAAATCATGGTGTTTACTGAGCACTTGAAATGTGAAACTTGATCAATTAAAATATATTTGTGAAATATCACACCACTTCTATCTATCTATTTATTTATTTATTTAGAGACAGAGTCTCACTCTATTGCCCAGGCTAGATTTGCCGTGGTGTCAGCCTAGCTCACAGCAACCTCAGACTCCTGGGCTTAAGCAATCCTTCTGCCTCAGCCTCCAGAGTAGCTGAGACTACAGGCGTGCTCCACCATGCCCGGCTAATTTTGTTCTATATTTTTAGCTGTCCAAATCATTTCTTTCTATTTTTCGTAGAAATGGGGTCTCGCTCTTGCTCAGGCTGGTCTGAACTCCTGACCTCAAGCGATCCTCCTGCCTCAGCCTCCCAGAGTGCTAGGATTACAGGCGTGAGCCACCGTGCCCAGCCCACTTCTATTTATTAATGAGTAGAGATTTAAAAGAAAACTAGAAACACAGAAATCTATTTCTAAAATGGGCTTTCCCTTGCATAAATCTTGCATTTTATTAATAGAGTTGCTGTTTTATCAGAAAAATAACAATGGAAAGAACGAACTGGGGGCACAAGCAAGGGAATGGTTATAACGGGCCATAAAATCTAAAGTGAGTACATGAGGGAGCTGCACACAGTTAAAGGGGGTGGATCAATGGAGTGTGAATCCCGGTGTGGGCTAGAGTGTTTTTGGCATAGAGGCCCCCAGAGAAAGCGAGGTGGTAAGAAGTAGCACATGGATAGTCAGAGAATTAAAATTAAGATTTTGGAGGAGCTGTGGTTATTGGTCATTGCTAGGAGTGTCACACGACCACTGGAGGGAACAGGTGACACAGAATGAGGAAGGCACGGTCACTGGAGGGAGGAGAATCTGGGAACTGAGAAACTGTAATACCGGGAAGATCACTGAGGTAGACAGTAAAATCACTGAAGAATCAGGAAGGGAGCAGTTGTATTGGACGACAGGAAGTCAGGAGCTGAAATCTTCAAAGCTTGGGGGTGACTGTCACTGCGGGGGAAAGAGGTCTAGAGACGACACCAATGGGCAGAGGAGGGTGGTGATCCAGTTTGAGAGCAGGAACTTCACGGCTGGCGCTGGGAGGGGGTATTTTAGGGAGGAGAGGGGAAGAGGGTTTTGGAAGTGAAAATGAGGAGGAAGGAGGACATCCCCACCTCGAGGCACAACACTATGAGGACTGAGAGAAAAGCACTTCCACCTGAGAAGGCTACAGGGGACACAGTGCCTTCCTTTGGGGGAGAATCAGGTTTCTGAGCAAGAAGAAAGTATGCACAGTATTACAGGATATAGGGAATTTTGATTATGATTGTCAGTGGCATTGAGAAGGCTCCGTGTGATCCTGTCTTTACTTAAAATGTTGATATTTTTATCACAGATTTTTTTACATTTATTTTGATTTTCTAAAATATTGCATTAAAGTACTTTTTATCTCAATGCCTGAGTGCCTCACTCACCTCACCTCAGTCATGGCCCCAAGAAAAATCAGTTAAAAAGTAAGGCACCGAGAAGAGATAAATATGGGGTACATCCAGAGAATGGATTCAATGCTAAAAAGATACGGGCTATTATTAAGCCATGAAAAGACATAGAGGCACTTAAATGTACATTGGTAAGTAAAAGAAGCCAATCTGAAAAGGCTCCATACTGTATGATTCCCACCATAGGGCATTCTGGAAAAGGCAAATCTATAGAGCCAGTACAAAGATCAGTAGGTGCCAGGGGTTCGGGGGGTGGGGGGTAGTGATGAATGGGCTGAGCACAGCGGATTTGGGGGGCAGCGTAACTATTCTGCATGATAACTATAGTGGTAGATACATGTCATACATTTGTCCAAACCCAAAGAATGTGTAACACCAAGAGCGAACCCAACATGTGGACTTTGGGTGATTATGATGTGTCGATGTAGGTTCATCAATTGTAATAAATGTTCCACTCTGGTGGAGGATGTTGACAATGGGGTGGGGGAGGAGTATATGGGAAATCTCTGTACCCTTCCTCTCACTTTTGCCGTGTACCTAAAACTACTCTAAAGCATGAAGTCTATTTACAAATAAAAATTAAAAAGTAAAACATCAATCAGTATAGCAGTGTGGGATAAATTTGATGGTGGAGGTATATGCTAGGAGAACACACATAAAAAACGGTCTCTAAATCAGAATCCTCGGGTGAGCGTGGAGAAAGTTATCCTTGAAAACACTACCAGTAACCTAGCTCCAACCAAAGGGAGATAGCTACTTTGCCTTTATTTCATTTTGTTTTTAACAGTAGCTTAACACCTCAACACATGCATTTCAGGTCACAGAAAATGCTCTACCTAAAAATGCCACTAAAAATTTATTATTCCCACAGCTTTTTTTCTATATAATGAAAAGTGAAGTGGCTTTTTGTACTGGAATATAATTTTCTCGCCACCGTTACTTGTTTTTTATATCACAAAAGTACAGCACTCATGAATCATAAACTCCATGACACTAGAGAGTTTGCTCCAAGGGACATGACTTTATGTGCAGTAAAGTGTGAGTTACTGCATTTTTGTAAACGGGTTCTAGCTGCCACTTCTCAGAAATATTACCCTGCTGAGAATGTCCTCAGGAGTTGTCAGTTTTCTATAAACCGTGTGAGGAGACACATTCACATCACGGTTCCTTCTTTTCAATTTGAAACCAACACATTGTTTGCAGGATACAAACTGATTAGTAGGAGAAAAGGAACTCTTACATGTTGGTTGCACACCTTCTTCAGATTCCTATGGTAATACCTGGCACAACAGAGCAGTAACTTATTAGCTTGACAATTTTCAAGCAGGTAGAATTGCAAATTGACATATTAAAATCCGTGAAGATAGGGCTTCTCTCTAACAGTTACTAGAGCTTCATACAGTGATCAGTCAAACACAGAATTTACTTCCAGTTCCCACCATGAAATCTAGGGCATACTTTACATGTTATTTCCTATGCTTCATTTTCACCCTCAATAACACCGATAATGACAGGTGTTAATATGCAGATGGATGTGGAGATTATAAAATCTGAACCACATAGAGCCCATGCATATTTTGCCTACTGCCCCCTTAAAATGGAAGCAGTCACTTCAACCTGACTCAGTTACTTTTACTCAGAGATAAGGAGTTATACATTTGGATTTACCCAAGATAATATAATCTTGCTGTTCTAAAATCAGGAGGTGTATTTAAAGGGAAAGGAATAGCAACAATCAAGGTGACACAATTTCTTCTGAAGCACTGCAAGGCCCTTTAGCCACACACACAACTCACTCCCAACTCGGAAAGCAAACAGCAAAGCAAAATGAAACAAACATTAAAATTCTGACAATTCCCAATGTTATGCCTAGATTTTTATTAAATAACTCCAGTATATATCCACATTGGCATTTTTAGGTTGAAAAAAGAGTTTAGTTCATCACTTTAGTTAAGAATAAAAATTAAAATAGACACACAAGTGTCATGGCGGCTAGATAAGTTCCTGACTTTTCACCATAATTACAGTAGTTACCCTCTTATCCACAGTTTTGCTTTCCACAGTTTCAGTTACCTGCAGTCAACTGTGGCCTAAAAATATTATATGGAAAGCTCCAGAAGTAAACAATTCATAAGTTTTAAATCATGTGCCACTCTGCGTAGCGTGATAAAATCTCCTGCCATACTGGCACCATCCCACCCAGGACACGAATTATCCTTTTATCCACACTGTATAGTGTGGAGTACTGTTAGTTACTTAGTCTCAGTTATCAGGTAGACTTGTATCACAGTGTTTATGTTCAAGTCACCTTTATTTTACTTAATAAGGGCTCCAAGGCACAATAATAGTGATGATGACATATTGTTACAATTGCTCTATCTTATTAATAGTTGTTGTTAATCCTTTGCTGTGCCTAATTTATAAATTTATCATAGGTATGGATGTATAGGAGAAAACATAGTATATATAGGGCTTGATACTATCCATGGTTTCAGGCATCCACTAGGGCTGCAGTCCCCAACCCCCTGGCCAGTGGCAGGTAACGTGGCCTGTTAGGAATCAGGCTGCACAGCAGGAGGTGGGGGAGCCAGCTAAACTTCATCTGTATTTACAGCCACTCCTCACATCACCGCATAAGCTCTGCCTCCTGTCAGATCAGTTGCAGCATTAGATCCTCATAGGAGTGCAAATCCTACTGTGAAGTGTGCATGCAAAGGATCTAGATGCTCCTTATTAGAATCTAATGCCTGATGATCTGAAGTGGAGCTGAGGCAGTAGTGCTAGTACTGGGGAGCAGCTGCAAATACAGATTATCATTAGCAGAGAGGTCTGACTGCACAATAAATAGGCTTGAATCATCCCGAAACCATCCTCCCCTCCCCCCCCCCCCCCCCCCCCCCCCCCCCCCCGCCATGGAAAAACTGTCTTCCATGAAACCAGTCCCTGGTGCCAAAAAGGTTGGGGACAGCTACACTCTATTACTGCAATTACAAGCATCAGCTCAATGTTTAACATTTTCTTTGCAGCATCTCAAATCTTAATATACAATATAAAGACGTGAGTTCCTTAAGCTATTTAATTTGCATGCGTTTTCTAACACATACATGTATTGCTAACACAACAAGCAGTGCTAATAATTTGCTAACACAACAAACGTTAGCAAATCCCAACTCTCATGCCCCTCTTCTTTTCTAAAATAATTCTTATGTGAAACTCAATTATGAGTATTTTCTTGATTATTAAAAAAAAGGACTTGAGATAACTACAGCTATATTAATATATGCTTAAAATAAAGCAGAAGCAATTACCAGCCTGTGTCAACTACTAGAAAAATAATGTATCCTCAATTCCTACATATCTTCCTAAATTACAGCTACGAAGAGCACTTGCTGTATAACTGCATTCTGTGTTCCAAACACACTCTGCCTAAGATCCCTTAGACCATACTTCAAATGCCCAAGCCCATTAGGGTCCCCCGCATGGACAAACCTCCCCCGCTCACAGTGTAATATAATGCCAAGCCTTCTTAGGGAGGCTTTATGGTATTTATCACAGTGTGCCTCACATTTGCATTAAGTACATATCTGCACTGCCTGCCCAGTGAAAAGGCCCTTTCCTGAAGGGCAGGAAACGCAATTTGGCTCTCGGTAGCCTCCCTATGGTGCCCCACATGCATCATCTTTGGTTTTAAGGCTATCAGGAGGCTGCCAGCCCCCCACCCGTCTTTGTGGGGCTTTCCAAGCCTCAGCCCTCTGAAGGAGGACTCTTTAGTGACCGTATTTCAACCCCGCAGCTCCATCCCTATAGCTGATGACAGCCAGCCAGTGGAAAGCAGACTGTCAATCGCACTCTCTCCCTCAAGAGAACACACACAGGCTCCTGCTAGGTGAGGGTGCTTGACTGGAAGTGAGGATAAGTCAGAGCCAGAGGTGGAGCACGACAGAACCTACTGGCCAACGTGAACTAGGCGCCCGAAGAAGCATCCGGTCTGGGGAGGAAAGTAGAGAAACGTGCAGAGAGAGAAGCAAAGATGAGAGACAGACCAACGAGGTAGGATCCAACAGGGGCTGCCTGGTGACCTTTAGCTCCTGTGAGTCACGGCTTGTGCATTTGGATTCTGTCCCCTTCAGGAAGCCCCATTTCTAAACACAAGCTACTTCAGTGGCGTTATGTTCCTTCCAACTGAACAACACCCAAGTAAAAGGCCGGGCTCAAATGCTGGTTCACTGACACCCCCTGCATGAGCCCTTCGATCTCTGTCGGAGCCCAGACAACGCCCTTCCAGTTCCTCTTCCACTTCCTCTCATCACTTTATCTGATGGCTGAGCACTTCCTACTGCCATTCCATCCATGAGCCATCTTGCCCTATGAGAGTTCACACTCCCTGAAGGCAAGGGCAATATAATTCATTTTATATTGAATTATATAATTATTACAGTCACCAACCCTGTGATTGCACAGTAAGTGTCTGATTAATAGTTAACGAGTATTTCTGGCTAAGGTCAGAATCCACTCATTTAGGGAAATTCAGTATAGATTAAGCTTCCATTGGATATTTTAAGTGTATCTTTTAAATAAGATAGTCCAAGTAGTTATCAGATTATGAGTGTTTGAGGAAAATGAGCATCTCAGTGACTTTCAATATTGTTCTTCCAAGTATACGTGGCAACTCATACAAATAATACAGCATCTTTTATAAGAAGCAAGTAGATTAATATGAATAAACACACAGCCGAGAAAAACGCTCAGGAAGAAATTAAAAGCCAGGCTCTCACTTAGGCTTAAAGGGCCATTGAGCTGGTCCACAGACTTGGACAGCAGCCTACCTATCTGGCCAAAGAACCATGTTTTATCTCTAAAGGCTAATGTGTCAGTACACAAAATACGTTTTTTTTAAGAGAGGTGAAGAAATTTCAAATAGTAACAGCCAGGAAAGAGGTAGAGTAGAAACAATCTTAGATCCATATTAAAAAGTTATCATTGGTAGCCTAAGTGGTTTTGTCCACTGCAGAAATACCTTAAAACTTGGTCACCACTAGAACAATTTTGCTCTAAATTTAAAAAACTATCATCTTCCTTTTCTCTCTCTGTCTCTCCAAGTTGGAAATACACTGATCTTAGACAAGATGACATGCAAGTTGCTAAATACGCAAAGTAAGGAAAGACATTGATGATATTTAAGAAAGCCAAAAATATGTAGTTATATACACACAGAAATATAAAAATGTGTCTTTAAGACACATGTTGTCAGAGTCCTACAGAAACTCTTCTCTGTGCCCAACATTAGAGGAAATGGGGGAACTCAGAAGTCCCTTTTGCAAACCGGCCATCTAGGACAAGTGATTAATACTAAAAGTCCTATTTATATACAGTTAATTCCCAATGTCCAAGAGTATTTCAAGAATATACAATCAAATGTGGCTAATAAAAGGTTAAAACAATGTTAATGGACATAGTAAATAGAAATTAGAAACTGCTACTAATTCTGAAAATAATTTGCCTACTTTTCTTTTTGGTCATTCGATTTTTAACATCATCTTTAACCAAATTCTCAAAGACATTTCTTTCTTTTTATTTTTTTATTTGTAATTATTATGGATGCATAATAGTTGCATATATTTGTAGGATATATGTGGTATTTGGATACAGGCATACAATGTGAATTAATCAAATCAGGGTAATTAGGGTACCATCACAGGCATTTAACATTTCTTTGTTGGAAACATTCCAGTTCCACTGTTTTAAAGTATATCCTAACTTATTGTTTATTATAGTCACTTTGTTGTGTTATCAGATATTATTCATCTATGTAACTGTATTTCAAAGACATTTATTTTTTTTAAATTCTAGGAATTACATGATACTGATAAAATGATGATGTTTTAAATATGTAAGTCAAAAATCAATGAGTAACATGTGATGCTTTAGCACACCTTAATTGATAGGTCAGTAAAAGGAATGAGCAACAAATCTGTATAGTGTCTTGCCAGAATTGACAGAGACCCTGAATGGCTAAGATAAAAAACTTGTATTCCAGACTTACCCAGGAGCAAGAGTTACTAGATTTGATAATTTCTGAGGCTGAGTGATAGGTACATGGGGAGTTATTTTACTATTCTTTCTGATTTTATATATGCTTGAAATTTTATATTTAAAGGAAGAAAAAGTTAAGAAAAAATCTAGTCCAGAGGAGACAAACAGTTTTCTAAATTTACATTGCATGTGAAAAAGCAAAACCCAACATACAAATTGTATCTGCTTGACTGCAGCTGGTATATATGAATATATGCATAAAACAAAGAAAGCTCTATAAAATATGTTTCAGGAGTAGCCTAATCATGGATATTTTTACCTTCTGAAAGCTTTTATGTACCAATTCCTTTTTAAAAGAACATATCCAAGAGAAAAACAAGAAAAATACATAATAAATGAGGGTTTACTAAGTGCTAGACATCACTGCAAATGGTTTATGTATAGCATGTCACAGAATCCTCTATGAGTTAGTAATTGCTCCATTTTACAGAAGACGAAACTAGAAGTAAAAGAGGTGTCATTTCCAAGCACTCAAAGAGTATAGTAATTAATTCTAAGTTTTAAACTACTGAAATTTGAATGTATAAACCAAGTATGTTCTAGACAGTGTATTTCTGTTTCTAGATTTAAATGACATACTTTAAAGTTTTCCAGAATACAAAGAAAGTCACATCTTAAACTGTTCTCAATATAAATTCTGTTAATAATGGGGGATACTGAAAACAGAATATGTAATTTAATTGAGAAAGAGAACTGGAAACTGAAAACCTTCCCCGCGTGCATCTTAATGAGGTGCTGAGACACAATGCGCAGCTGATGAAACACTACTGCAATAATGGCAAGTATAAGCAGCGCTGCTTTTCACAATGATGGCCTTATGTAAAAGCAAAAGTGGTAAAATGCTGCAGGGTGCTAGCATATTCCCCAGTAATCTGGCCCAATTCCGCTACTGACAGTATATATAAATATATTGTTATATCCACACATTCATACCCAGAGTTGGCAAATACTGTCAATGAACCTTGTTCTATTAATAAGTCATTCTAATTCCAAAGTGCTAGATGTAAAAACCCAATTGGGCGTGTGGGGTGGAGGGGTGAGGGCAAGCAATCCTTGTATTTATACAGACTACAGACCATTAATGTGTAAGTCATATACATACTCACATATAGGTAACCCAATATCTCTATTCAAAAATTGTTTCACTTAATATAAATTTTTGGATCTTTCAAATACCAGAACCACAATGTACATGTGCCTATGATTTCTCAGTCCATTTTAAGCCTACAAAGGTGGAGGGTACACATGCGAAGTAATAACGGCCAAGAACGTACCATGACTTCTAACACAGCGTACACAGTGTGCCCTCAGAATTGGTGACGTGGAAAAGATCACATCTGTTGTTTGCTTTTAATTTTAATTTCATATTACTGTAGAATGCAAACAGAAAGGTTGAGAAACAATTCTTGTCTGGGAATCCTAGGTTCAGTTATATATTATAAAGTAGAAAGTTGGGCAAAGGAAATAGTTTTGTTCAACTCATCGAACAGGCAGTTTTTGTTTTATTCAGGTACTGGTGTGCTTTGTTCACTGATCCTGTTAAGCTATAGACAAAACAACTGTTCATTTAGAGCCAGAAGGTTAAAGAAACAGAACAGATACTGTTAACTGTGGAAAAGAAAACACTTAGGAAATAAAAGAGCTTATACCTATAATCTAGTAAAAGAGATTATAAACAAAGCCAAATTCACCTGTCTAACTTTCCCAGCTGGAAATCTTTGCACCTGAGGCTTACTCTGCTCAAAGCTCCCTCCACACACCTGCTCCCTGTGGAAGTTACCAGAGCCAGCCACACCTTCCGGAAGGCTCTACCTTGTGGGAGGTGCTCTGCATATTAGCAATACAGGGCGGCAGGGCCTGTGCTTCAAGTTCTTTCCTTAGAAGAAGTACAGTGCTGGGACTTACACAATTTCTTGTTTAACTGACAATATTTACCTTTTACAACACATGCCTGTCCCTACCATAAGGCGAGGACATGGCCTAAGATTGAACAGGCAGCCTTCCTGGACTGCTCAGGTGTCAAAGAGCAATGATGCCCTTACCGTGGCACTATGGGCTGTTATGGGCTCACCTACAGAATGAGGGGGACAGGCAGGATGATCTTCCACATCCCTCTACGCAATATTTTGTGATTTTAAGCCCCTTCTCTCCTCAACCTAACCTACCCTTGGAAACAAGCTAATTTTTCTAAAAACATCTTGACCAGCAAATACTCATGCTAACCATCTCCCATAGCTCCCACTTATCTCCAGAATTAGGTCCCAAATCCCCAGATTTACACTTAAGACCCTTTACAGCTTCATTCCACCCTTTTGATTTTTCTAAATTCTCTTCCTTATGAGCTGAGAAGGGTATCCTGCCACTCAACAGCACCTGACACAAAATCCTCCACAGCACCCAGTAAATACTGACTACATCTGCCTGTATTAAACTTGGGAACCAACAGATTCTTGAAGGCTGGGCTCGGTGGCTCACGCATGTAATCCTAGCACTCTGACAGGCCAAGGCGGGAGGATCGCTTGAGGTCAGGAGTTCAAGATCAGCCTTAGCAAGAGTGAGACCTCCTCTCTACTAAAACCAGAACAATTAGCCGGCTGCGGTGGCATCCACCTGTCAGCTACTCAGGAGGCTGAGGCAGGAGGATCACTTGAGCCTAGGAATTTGAGGTTGCTGTGAGCTATGGTGATGCCACAGCACTGTAACTTGGCAACAGAACAAGACCTTGTCTCCAGAAAAAAAAGAAAAGAAATAGATTCTTGAGATGTAAAATTAAAGTATACTTCCTTTACTATTCTCGAATCCCAAAGCCTTCAGTTTAAATAAAAGAATGTCTTTTTAAAACTTTCTTTTCATTCCAAAGAAAGAGGACAATAAAATCTAACAATTCTAATTTTTGTTTCCAGGGTTTGGTATATTTTCAAGAGGAATATGATCCTAGTTTTGTTCTATTTATATTTATCAACCCCTCAGGCCAAAGTTTGGGTACTGTAACAGTTCATTAAGGCAAGTGGCCACTTTATGCTGTTAAATGATGAATAATTTATATAGTTATACTCAAGTTATTTCCATGATGCTATACTAGAGGTAAAAATTAAATTGGAAACAATTTGAATTTTTTCAAGTAGTATAGAAAAGAGGAAAGGCACTTTCTTCTATCAAAGAACCACAGAGGAAAATAACTGAGGCTCTACTGTGGTCTATTATCATACATACAAACTAACCTAAAACTTCGAACAACAAAAATAAACAAGAAACAGGACAATCCAGGGGTTTGGCTTGCTTAATGTTTTTAGGAGGCATACTTAGTGATCATTTGGGATATTACAACTGAGTATTCATACTAGGGACTTACCACTCTACTATTGAAAGTGTATCTTGGCTCTTGCATCTTAAATGGGTGAAAATAAACTGAGGGCAAATCTGGACTATGGGCCAACAGTTCCCCAACTCTTGCCTAAAAATCTCTTTAGCATTCTTATTAATGGAAAGAAAGGGTCTCTGCAAAAGGAAAGCACCGGTCCGACTTTAGGGGGGGCTGTCTTGGACGAAGAGCACCTGCTCCTAGGGCTCCAACCCACATGCCAACAACAGGAATCCACATGCATTTACTAAATGATGCCTAGGATGCTCTGGGTCAGAACTAAGTGTTGGATAAAATGCTTTGTGAGACATGATCTCTAGAAATGTTAATTCTCAGCAACACTTGGGGTCTGTTTTGCCTATAGGAGCTGTAATAGAGCGAATGGCCTGGAAAAAATGGCAAAAAATATTTTCTGTCTCTAAAACCTGCATCTCTGCTTCAGGCCAGTGGTTGGAAGGGGCAGGGTAAGTCTTTTGCTTATTTGTGCAACAGGAGATGGCCCAGCCTGACCCGGTAAAGGGAGATCCTGGGCAGAGGTCACGACATTGTCTTCAACGGAGATGGGATGATCAGAATTGTCAACTGTAATTGCCTGAAGCTGAGAACCCATCCTTTATTTCTGTGAATGTTCAGGAAATTTGGGATTTTGAGATAAGAAGGTCTACCATTTTTCCTCCTTTGCTGGCAAAGTAAATTCTCTTTTCTTCCTCCTTAAGCCAATTATCATTATTCTTCTTCAGCCTTGTGGACAGATGCTGAGTTTTTGGTAATAGAGCCACAGCAGGTCCTGTCTTAGCTTGGGATGCCATCATAAATTACCATACTCTGGGTGGCTTAAACAGCAGTGAAGCTGGAAGTCTGAGATCAAGGTGCCAGCATGGCTGGGTTCTGGTGAGGGCTCTCCTCCTGGGTGGTAGACACAGCCACCTTCTCACTGTGTTCTCATATGACCTATTCTTTGTGTGAGCAGGGAGAAAGAGAGCAAGCTCTTTGGTGTCTCTTCCTATAAGGGCACTAATCCCATCATGAGGGCCCCACCCTCGTGACCTCAGCTAACACTAATCAGCTCCCAACGTCGCATCACCAAATACCATCACACCGGGGGTTAGGGTCTCAACACGTGAATTTTGGGGGTTGAGAGGACACAAACATTCAGTGTATAACAGTCCTCAATAAATACCTGATGAATAAAAGAAAGAAAAATCTTAAATGGTGCTAATAAAAAAAATTTTTTTTAAATGCAAAAAAAGGCCAGTGCTTGAACGATGACTGGGCAGAAGCAAAACTATTACAATTAGGGAAGAGGAAGGAATATAAAGGCACCAGGAATTTGGAGGACTTAGGATAAAATGCATAGATTAAACAAATTCTCAACTTAAACCATAAATTTCAACCTATCTTCTCAATCAAACTTTATAAGGGCTTATAATCAGGAGCAAAGATAAAAGACTCAATTTTTACTTTTTCTTCCAAATCTTGCCCTTGACCAAGAGTAGGACCAAAGAAATCAGGGGTAAAAATGACACTATTAGTAATAATAGCAAAACAACTCAATAACAGCGAATACAAATTTAGAGGAACATGAAACTAGTCACAGACTAGGTAATTCATCATCAAAGTGCATATTATTATTTAACACATCATATGAAGCTAAGCACCAGTATTTACAATGCAAAGCAATCCTTTGGAAAAACAAATTTAACAAGTGAGTTAAAATGGTTAGCAAAAGGTCAGAACGAGGTCATAGTCATGAGTTCAGTTGGTTTCCTTGTGTTCTAGGACCACAGAGTGCTAACAGCTGTCTCTCTGACTCAGCGAGCTGTCTCTACAACATCTGGGTTTTGGTCATGAGAAATCAAGTGAGCACATTAAGAAAAAAAAAATCAATCCCTATTGGGAGGGGAAAAAAATCATTAAATGAGTAACCCTGTTAATGGTAACTAATAGTAATGGTTTCTGTGTATTTAAAAAAAGAAAAGGAATTGCCCAAGGACAGATGCCAGAATCCAGTGGATAAATATCTTCATGGTGCTGAACAAAATACCCATCAACCTGGAATTCTACACCTCATTAAGCTATTGTTCAGTAATTATTCTGTAAAGAACAACTTCTGGAAATAACTAAGATGAAAGTCATCCAACAAAAGAAGGAATCAAAGTAAATAAGACAGGGATTGAGACACTTTGGTGCAAGGACTGTCTGTAAACAATGAATCCGGTTAAAGGTAGAACCTATGATGGTGAGCATTATGGTAATATAAGAGATGGTAAGATTGTAACTTTGAAAATACAAAATATCAAGAGATATGTCTTTCTGAAGGAAAAAAAGAAAATAGAAAAAGAGCATAACTTAGAAAATCTGTGAGAGGGAGAGGTAGAAAAAATCATAAGTGTGTTATTTCCTTGTCATTCCTAGCAATGAATCAATCAATACTGTCTAAAATAAAAACATGAAGTTAAAAAAAGAGTAAGGCAAAATAAACATTTTCCAGCAACACACAAAAAAATTCTAACCGACCAACGAAAACTATTCATTATTTCTAATTATAAAAGAAAAATACCAGAATAGCCACAATGTGGACAGTGACAGGAAGACCCTAAAATATCAATAAAGAATATTCTAGATAGTTCAAGACGCACAATTTGATAGAAGATGTCAAGCATTGTTTAAAAGTTCCGAGTGAACATCTCTCCACACTGCCTCCCAATACTCCCCCCCTAAAAGCTAGTTAAAGTCATGATGCAAGATCAGTTCCCTCAGCTCCCTCTCTCCAACCCATGAAATTTCTCTCATCCATATCCACCAGGATGCAACACTGTGGTTGTTATTCTAATCCACCCATGCCATTCTTCATTCCTTCTCTGGTAACAGCTCCTTTCCCCACAACACATGGCCACGCCCAAGGTGGGCTATTCCAGGTACTGGGTACAAATAGATACAGTGTCTGGTCCAAGGGTGGGTGTGTGACCAAAAGAAGGGCGAAGCAGAAACCCTCCCTGGAATTACAATGCACATGGGCAGAACACTGGGACATTAAGCTGGGACTACACACTCCCAGAGCTACTGGCTGCCATCTTCCCTGTCCACTACAGGAAGTCCATCTTACCAGGAGAAAATGGGTGAACATAAAAAAAGAAGGGTAAGCAGAACACAAGGGAAACCCTAATAGAGAAATTCTAGGCAGCACTAAGTCACGGTTCCAGGACCCTGTTTCTGTGCATTTTTTTTAAATTGTGTAAGCCAGCGGTCCCCAACCTTTTTGTCAGCAGGGACCAGTTCCATGGAAGACAATTTTTCCATGGATGATGAGGGGATGGTTTAGGGATGATCCAAGCACATTATAGTTACTACATTTGCAGCTGCTCCCCAGCGCTGATCTGACAGGAGGCGGAACTCAAGCAGTGAATTGAGCAAAGGGGAGTGGCTATAAATA
The DNA here is from genome assembly GCF_020740605.2 of Lemur catta. NCBI lineage: Eukaryota > Metazoa > Chordata > Mammalia > Primates > Lemuridae > Lemur > Lemur catta. The sequence continues at coordinate 269,050,108 of NC_059128.1, forward strand.
CAGATGAAGCTTCCTTCACTTTCCCACGGTGGCTCACCTCCTGCTGTGCCGCCCAGTTCGTAACAGGCCACAGACCAGTACCAGTCCTGGCCCGAGGGTTGGAGACCACGGTGTAAGCTACCCCCACCCCATCAGGATCCTTCCCATCAATGACAAAAATATCTTCCAGACCAACAAGTTATTTAGTGGGTTTTTGTCACCTGGTAACAGAAGGGTGACAAAAGACCTAAGTAACGCACCCTTACTATTTCCTCATTTCCCTGTCTCAGAAAAGATGTTCCCTCTCCTGTCCAAGACTCAGCCAATCAGTCTCCCTTTCTGCCTAGTTGTGACAGAATCTAGTTCTCAGAGATACCTGAGCCTAGTATGTCCTTCCCACAGTCAGCTTCCTCTAGCTTAAGTCCCTTCCATTTAAAAAATAGAAAACACCACAAAGAACAAAGCTTTTCCCTTTGCCTTGAATCGCCCTCAAGCTGTTCACCTCTAGGTCCTTCCTCAGAGTCCAGGCAGACCTCACCACTCCTTCAAGTATTCTTCCTGCCACCTACATCCATTAGACTCACCCCACCCCATTCCGCAGAAATTACTATCCCCTGGGGGTCAACAATGACCTTTGATTTGCCAAGTGATAACAATGTTTTGTCACCAAAAAAGGTGTCCAAGATACAGATATGACCAAAAGAGATTCCTGGGTACCTTAGTAGTGGAATGCAGGTGTTGTCTTCAGAACCTTGAGGGTGGTAGGGAAAAGGATTATCTGATTCTACAGGGTGTATTCCTCTGGTTGACTTGCTACAGAGGAGGCTGTTTTATAACTCTGTAAGGGTAGACACTATAGACAAATAATAGCAGTGCAAGTATTTCTTGTCCCATGGAAATAATTCCATAATATTCCAGATAATTCCAGATCATTCCTGTTCATTGCGATAAAAATGAAGTGTGCTGGGAAAAGAATTTAAATCTTTCTAAATCAAAATGGACTAGTTTTAGCATCTTACAGTTTACCTCATTAATTAATTGAATAAAATATTTGACGTGTTCATTTTGCATGAGAAACATGATTCTACCTTGTCAAAAATTACACTTCAACCACTTTCAGTTTGCATCATACTTGCACTCCTATCATTTCATTTCCCGTTTAGAAATTAACCCAGGTTGACTTCTAGCACGTAACACTTCCTACTTCTTATCTATCTCTCTGGTCATTGCTCATCCTCCATCAATAGCATTATTTCTCTTTGTTCCCCTTGAATGTCGCAACTCCCCAAGGTTCATTCCTAGGTTGTTTTCCAGAGGCGTCATCAACATCAAGTGGATAAAATGAATGCAAGGACTTGTCACTGTAGCTGGCACTTTGTTAATGCTCAATAAAGGTTAGCTGGTATTAGCATCCTAATCATTGTCACCATGTCAGTTTTTAGATTGCTAAAATCGTGACTTTACAAGCCTTTCTTCCCCTTTAAAGAACAGGTCCTATGTTCTATTCATCATTGCACCCTTAGCACCCAGAGTTATACATCTGAAGGAGGAAGAAAAAAGCCACTGGGCTCTTATAGTATTATGTGTGTATATATATGAATATATGTATATATGAATCTTATAGTAGTCATATAATCATCTCACATTAAAATATTTTTAATGAAAGGTATATTTAAAAGGACTCAAAACAAGCCTTCCTCCCTTACTACCAACCACCAGTAATGTTCTGTTGGAAAGTCTGGGGGGACGCCCAATTCTACCCTCTCTGACTTGCCAGATCATGAGATCTCAGACCTCTGTAGCCCAGGTCACTGGTGGCATGGGACCATGGGGAGAGCAGCACTGTTCAATGGAAATACAATGCAAATTGCCCATGTAATTTCAAATTTCCTAGTAGTCACATGGAAGAGCAAAAAGAAACAGGTAAAAATCAGTTTGAATCATAGCTATAGGTATTTAATAATATTTATGTTGTATTTAACAATATATCTTATAATCAGTTCAATATGAAATAAAGTTATTAATGTGTTATTTGACATACTTTTTCATACTAAATCTTTGAAATATGGTATTTATCTTATCCTTACAGCACACATCGGTTTGGACTAGCCACACTTCAAGGGCTCAACAGCCATGGATGGCCAGAGGCTACTTACTGTATCAGAGGGCACAGGGCTAGAGGCTCCTCCAGGGCAGGCTCTGAGGGAACTGAGAATGGGACATAGTGACAGCAAGAGGGTGACTTTTTAAAATGCAAATCTACAGTCACGCCCCTTCTTTAAAAAAAAAAATAAATGCTTTTAATGACTTCCTGTTGCTATAGAATACAGTAAATTCACTAAAATGGGTAGCTTGGCCCTTTCTAACTTATCCAGCCTACTGTTTGTCTAAGCATCTGGCTGCCATGTATCATCCTACAAGATCTCCATGGGTAGACAGTGAGCAGAGAAGGACGGATAATACCAGAATTGCAAGAGGAAGGAGACAGACAAGGGACTTATTCTCTTCCCTCTCACCCTGTGGCCACCAACAACCTGGCAAAGTCTGAAACAGGGAAGAACCACTCTTGTGGCTTAGCCCTGAGACAAACAACAGAGTAAAACAGAAAGCAAAGCTACCCAGGCATTGGTGGGAAATACAGGGTGTTCCCAGGGTCAGCAAAAGTAATTTCTGTACGGCCACCATACCAATGTAAAAACATCTGGTTATTCTTAAGTAAAACTAAGGGAAGAAAAAAACTTGGATGCAAGCTATGACACACACATCAAAATAGTCACTTACTAGAAAAGGACAATTTGGTCAATGTCATCAACTGAATATGAATTCTATCCTTTAAAAGAAATTACTATTTAACACCCAATATATAATCTGTATGTATATACAAAAAAGTGAAATGGTACCAAAAACACATAAGCATGAACAGAGTTCTAATTTATCAAATTCATAATTTATCTACAAAATTGTACTAGAGGAACTCAGAACAAATCAGCAGAATATGAATATTATTTCTAAAATGGATACTTCATAAAAATCACATCTGGGCGAAAGTTAATTTAATAACACCTATTTAATAATAAGCAGGTAGAATTTTTAAAATATATGTGTGTGTGTGTGTGTGTGTGTGTGTGTGTGTGTGTGTGTGTGTGTGTACAAAGAACTTAAGTACTAGTGAGTCCCACTTAAACATGAAGAATTCTCTTTTCACATCATGGTTCATATTCCTTTCAAGATAAAAATTACCTAATATGGAACATATTGTGATAACATGGTGCTTTTTGCTTCTTAAAACATGAGTTAGGAATTAGAGACTGTCCTTTCTGAAACAGAGTGCTTTCCAAAAAAATTAAACGTCTGAATAATAATTTTAATGGTTATAATTAAAAATAAAAATATTTTAATAACAAAATTTCATTTTGAATCCAAGAATGTTAAAGGAAAATTCCTAGTACATAAAAGGTTATTACAAGGAAAATGTTGCCAGGCTATCTGCTGTTTATACTGAGTGTAAAGAATTTTGCTTTGCCAAGAGGCTTAAGATTAATTCCTATAAATGTTCTTAAAATTTAATATAAACAGCCACATGTCCTAGAAGGATAGTTGTTTAAGAATTGTGAGATAAAATGCCTGGGACTCCAGCTATTTGAAATTGAATTAATAAGGAGGGAGTACACCGTACAATAATACTACTGAAGAGGGTAGGAAAAATTACACAAAGAATGAAGATCTCTATAAATTGAGAGGGTGTGATTTCCAGGACATAAAGTTAAGTAAAAAAGCAAAGTGCAGAACAGTACGTTTTGTATTTCTTTTGTACAAGAAAAAAAGGGAAAAATAGATATTCTCTTTTGCAAGAAGAACAAATCAGGAACAAGGAAAATGTTTATCAATACAGAGTGGGTGGGGCAAGTGAGTTTTCTGAGTATAACCTTTTTTTTTATAGAGTGAACAGTGTGATCAAAAAGTAAAAGTGGGAGGAAAAAGCTAAAATTGAATACAAGCAGATATAAATGAATTCAAATATATCAAGTTGGTAACAGAAAACATTAATTCCAACACTTTTAGCCACAATACCTTGACTGTACAGCCATAGTGGGATATATTCTAAAGATAAAAGGAAGTGCTAAGGAATCTTAAACTACTCAGTTTATTGATGATCATAATATGACATCATAATTTTAAAAAACATTTATGTATATTGTAGGGTAACACACAAAAATATATCAGTGATATGGTGAATCATTAGAAACCAAGATTTTTACTGTAAGAAAAAAAAAAGATAAAATATGAAAAAACAAAATGTATGAAGCTAAATTTTTGTAAAAATGCATGCAAGTTGGCGGCCAGATGGGACTTACTTCTTGGCAATACTGCAGGATGCCCTCCTTGGTACCAATGCAGGTTTTGGTCCCTGATGGATCTGACTCCCACTTCCCATTCTGCACGTTCATGTGCATGTTCAGTTTGCCACAGAACATGGCAATCTGGGGTTCAGCCAGCAGCCCGGCATTGCCATCAGTGGGCACCTGAAAAAAAACAAGTTTTCGTTAGTTATAAAATCCATAGCTCCGAGGCAGAGGCTGGGGAGAGGAATGAGAACTGAACAACAATATCAAAAACAGTTCTATTCTTGCTAATTCTCAATTATGAATCAGCCCTGCCTTCAGCACTCCTTCGGGTTAAGTATATATATGCTACAGACATTTCCAACCACCTATAAAACAGTGCTTTCTTTCACACCGAGATAAAGGAAGACATTAACAATATTGAAAGGAATTTATGCATTGAAAAATGTATACATTTCCCCATAGGAGATCTTGCGGTAACCTGCTAAAAGGTTCTGACGATAAAAAGATGTTTTCTCTAAAATAAATACAATCACTGTTGAGGAAACCACATTCTCATAATAACTTCCAACTGACTCACACAGAGCACAATGCCAGTCGCTGCCTGATGAAAGGGGCTGAAAGTAACACTGTGTGCCACCTTCCGGCACTGAGCATGACGTTATTAGTGTGCATTATTAGTTAGCACGTGGCTGCATTATGATTTGCAACAGAAAAATTTACAGTCGAATTCACCATCTACAAATGTAACTGAATATGTTGGCCATTCCTCCTGGTTTTCCCCAGAACATTCTGTGGTTATTAATCTCTCAGCTCTTTAAAGTACGTGAAGGGTGCTGGTGTCCTATGTTCCCGACCACACTGCACCTGCTGTGTGTGTAGTAGGTAACAGATCTCAGCTATTACCACTGCAGGCAATCCACCACTTCATGAAAATAACTTTGAAAAGGATGGCTTCCGTATTTTCAAACCCTTCAGTGTGCAGGTATTACCTTCATATAAATATTTTAAAAAGGGAAAATGTAAGTCCTGAAATAGCTGTACTGTCTCAATTAATAGGTTCTGGTATCTCAAAAAGAAAAAAGAAATTCAGCAAGAGATGAAAAATAAACCCACAGAAGTAAAAGTGTTATTTGAAACCAAGGAATCAAAAGACACATTAATCGTGATAATTTCTCCCTTGTTAAATCCAACTGCTGAGGAAATGTGAGACATGCACGCCAGAAGAATTAACTTCCAACAGAAGCCATTCATTCGTGCAGTCAAGAATGGGGCGATTCCATAATAACTTGTGATCATTCCTAAAAATTGTTCACAGGAGAAGAAAACCCAACAACGCTAAAATTGCACTAAGAGATTTCAGTTTAAGAAAGGAAATAGTTTCCAAACATTTCTTCCCACAGAAATGTAAAATAAGATACATCTGCCCATTCTAGTTATTTTTACATATATTGTATCCAACCGTAACAGAAGATTTATGTCCTTAAAAAAAAACAACAAAAAACAGGTATTACACTGAAGCTAGTCATGAGTGTAAAAGCTGCTGGCAAAATCCCTAAAACTATGTTTTTAGGTAATTTTTCTATAAATAACAAAATTCTGCCTCTACATTACCAGATGTTTAAGTAACAGCAACTGAGGCCAGTATGTCCAGATCGTCAGCAGGAATAGCTGGGACCCCTCACCTGAGCCCCTTGCCACCTCTATAATTTCAATGAGTCTCATTTTCCAACAGATACAAAGAAGCAGCTTGAATAGAATGCTCTATAAATTCAAATTCCACAGCTTTCCTGAGGGATTAGGAGAAAATTCAATGCCTTGATCCTAAAAATCAGAATACAAATGTTGCTATTCTTATTGAAATAAGTAGTACAGACAATAACATTGCAAGAAAGTTAAAGACAGTCAAATAATAATCACATACCTGTAGATAAAGTCTTATGTTAGATGCTATGCAGGGCCCTGTCCTTAAGGAATTTACAGTACACTAATGGAATCACCTTTGCATTCTCCATGGTATTTTATTCTGCTTACCCTTCAAAAAAAACTCATTCCTGTCCCAAAATCCTGTCTTGAAACATGATCCCTAACCGAAGAGAGGGACTAATGAGCCTTTTACAACAGTTGATAAATATTTTGCTGAATGAATGTCGTCCTCTCAACCTCAGTATTTCTCCATACCTGTTTCTCCACCATCTGTTTACTACTACCATGTCTAAGGAAAGTGTTCTACCTCCTTGTCAACACAGATGCCCTTGATGCCATGTCATCCCCTCAAGGCGCATCGAATTGACAATTTCTTCCCCCATGGTAGCCAGCCTCCAAGAAGGCCACCCATGATCCTCCTGGTATTCATGACCAAAGGCAGTCCCCTCCTACAAGGTATCAGGGGTTTGTGCAACAGAATACAGCAGAAACGATGATGTGTGACTTCCAAAACAAGGTCACAAAGGGCATCATGGTTCTTCATTGCTCTCTGGGATCACTCACTGGGAGGGACATCAGCCGCCATGTTGTGAGGACATTCAAGCAGCAAGGAGAGGCCCAGGTGGTGAAGAACTAAGATCTCCTGTCAGTAGCTATGTAAGTGACCTTGGAAACAACCTACAGCCTCAGTGAAACCTTTATGTGACTGTAGTTCTGGCTGACACCAGGACTGCAATCTCAAGAGAAACTCAGAGCCAGAACTCCTCAGGAGATACTCCCAAATTCCTGACCCACAGAAACTGAGAGACTGACTGCCATCTTAAACCATTAAGTTTAGGGGTAATCTATTAGAGAAAAATAGATACCTAATACACTCACCCTATTCTCTAGCTCCTTATCACATCCACAAATAGCCTCTGATCTCCTCCTATTGAAAAAGACAAACTATAAACAAAAAACATTTCCCTCTACTCTATTACCCTCAAGAGCAGCAGGTGAGCAAACTTTTTCTGTAAGAGGCCAGATAAAAAGTATTTTAGGTTTTGTGGCCCATACAGTGTCTTTTGTGACAACACAACTTTCATTGTGTAGCACAAAAGCAGCCTTAGACACTGTGAAAACAAATGGATGTAGCAGTTGTTCAATAAAACTTTATTTACAAAAAAGACAATAGGCCAGATTTAGCCAGTGGGCCACAGTTTGCAGATCCTTGCTCTAGAGCAACCATCTTCTGCCATGTCTTTCACTGACCACAAATTTTAAATCATCTGGTGATTTCAGGACTTTCCCACCTGCTTCTTAAATCCCCCGTAATCTGGTTTATATTCTCACCACTCAGCTCAGACTGCTTTCTCCAAAGTTACATATGACCTGTTATGTAAGAAACCTAAAGGACTTTTCCTCTAATAGATGCCACTTTTCACCTGTCCCCACATGAATTCTCCCTCTGAAGCCTTTTGCCTTGGCTTCTATGGCAATGAATTATCCTAGCCCTCCTATTCCTCTATCCCTTTACTGACTCACAATCCTCCAATTTCACAGCACAAGACACTCCTAAAGATTGGGCCTTGCTTCTCTTTCACCTACTTTAAATAGTCTTGGTGATCTTCCTCTTTCCATTCCTAACTGCAGAGAGGCAATGCCAATAGAACAACACTAGGCGCTGATGCAGTTTTGAGGCAAAGTCCTCGCCCTGACAACAGGATGACAACCACCCCGGTCCGCCCAGGACTGAGGGGTTTTCAGCACATGAGATTTTCCATGCTAAAACCAGGAAAGTCCTTGGCAAAAAGGGACAATGGGTCACCCTATCTGACACGCCTAACAAATAAATGCTTTTTCCTTTTTTTCCCACCTTGACTTCTTAACTTCCTTTTATTTCTTACATTCTTCACTTTGTTATCCTTCCCTCTTCCTGACTTTACAGTTATTTTAATGCCACCTGCTTGCATATGTGTATATGCTGACTACCAAATGGTGTTAATCTTTTTATAGCTCTTCAAATAAATTGACTATGGCCCTGTAATTATTTTACGATCTCTTCACTTTAACGATGAGTGCTTAGACTAGAAAATATATGCTTCAGTTCCTTTCGCGTTTTTCCACCGAATGAGATTTAATATTAACTTCATTTATTTATTTGTTTGTTTTTGTAGAGCTGGGGTCTTGCTATGTTGCCCAGGCTGGTCTTGAACTCCTGGCCTCAAGCAATCCTCCTACCAAAGTACTGGGAGTAAAGGCATCAGCCACTGCAACCAGCTGAGATTTAATATTAACTTTAAAAATAAATGTACGGAGAATCAGAGTGAACATGCCCTATTTTCTTAAAATGGAGACAGTTTAATAGCTTAAACTTTGATTCCTCAATAATTAGGAGAAATTATTAAACTAGATATTGCAAAATTGGTTGTGTGTATACATCTTGTTACATGTGATATTACAAGAGACCCTTCACAAACAAACACTTAAATCACAAAGCCATGTTTCTCAGGCAAAATTCTTACACAAACCAATACCAGGTGTGCACATGAAAATCAGAGCAATTAGCTTGGAGATACTGAATTGAACCAGAAGCCTTTCTATTCTTACTGAAGCTCACCTGCTAAGAATTCCAGGTTTTAAGTACATATCCCTGTCCCAGTTAATTAAGACAAGACAAACAACCCACAGCATCCTCACCTGCACCAAACAATCCATTTAAAAAACAAAGCCTGGTTGCTAGGAGCAGCCACTTCCTGGCATTCAGCCAGAAGGAAAGAACCCTCACCAGGCAAAGTGGCCACACACAAGATAATACTTTGCAGCCCAAGGGCCCAAAATGTTTACTGAAAACACTTTTCCTGAATGAAACCCCAAAGAAATAGCTTAATAAGTCATACACAGGGTCCTATTCAGGAGTTGCTAACATGGACATTCTTAAAATTGAAATCTTGAGGTCCTAGAGTAAGTTATTTGCGGCCGGTAAAAATGCATGCTCTTTCAAAGTAATCCTAAATATAGTTATTCCTGTTTTAACATTTCTCTTCTTTAATAGAAAAATCAATAACCTAGTAGATGGGAAATATAACCACTTAAATCACTACTACATTTAAATTCTGTTTACGTCTTAACACTAAGAAAACTTACGGTTACTTTGCAGAAATTTTAAGACAGTATCTGAAAGATTAGAACCCTGGTAGTGGTCTATGCATTTCTGAGAGACTGAATATGAAGGCAATTCTTGTAAACGGAATGACTTTCCACTGACATCATAAAACTGGAGATTCTTTCCCATGGGAAAACAGTGTTCCTGACAATGAACAAAATAATTGGCTAAAACAATGGAGCGTTCACATTGCCTCAAAAGCAAGAGGCTGTTTAGGGGATGCTCGAAACTACAGAGCTGTAAAATATTACCCTTAAAAATGCTGCAAGTCTTTTAAGAACAGTCCTTTGCTAACAGAAAAAAAATATTTTCGAGCCACAATATATAGAGTACTGAAGTGAAATGGACTTTCCAAAGCAAGTTAGCTAGAAAATGGCTTTAAAATGCCTTAAGGGGAAGTTAACGTAAACAAATATAAACATATATACCTAATCTGGACCAATCTACAAAGATGAACTCAGAAACCTACACCTACAAGCGCTGCAATTTACAGTTGAATGCAAAGTTGGCTTCATGAACAAGTTACCCAGCTGTCTTTCATACCGGGTGTTCCCTTTCTCCAGAAAGTTTCTCTTTATCATCATCAAGGAGATCAAAATTCCTTATACAGCAGGCTTGGCAGCATTCCTCCCCACAGAGTCCCAACGAGCAGGGAAAAGGAACAAGGAGCTCTCTGTTTTGCTGGCTGAAAAGTCCTGCTTGGCAAGGGAGGGCGCAGATCCATAGCTTAGCTGCATTTGTGGACTTATGTAATTTTAAGGTTTCTGGCTAATGAAAACCATCTGTTTTCTGCATTTGAACCGACTTCTCACTGGTTTGAATAGCTGGCCTCATATAATGAAATATTTGGTACTTTTTAATCAGTTCACAACTTCTTCGAGTCGGATTCTTGTTTAATATCTTGTTTTTCAAAGCACAGGATAGTGATATTATTTCTATCACATTTGCAGTTTCCTCACATAAATACGGTTTTCCCTTAACCTGGCATAATACAACTATGCTCCACAAAAATTCTTTAAAGTTTAATGTTAAAATATTTAAATTTTCCATTTTCAAATGTAAAGAACTATTCTCTAGAATCACAGTCTAGAAAATTTGAGAGTGAACCCCTTTGAAGGGGGTAACTTATCTGTAAGGTTTTCCTTTAAATGTTAAAAAATGTATTTTCAGTGGAAGCAGAACATCTGCACTTGCTCACTGCATCACTAACAGAGGGAAACTGAAGTTAAAATTAGAATCATAGAAGTGGACTGTAAGGAAGAGGAAGAGGTGTGGGTAAGGATTTGTTGGAGGCCACAGTTATAGAGGCAGAGGAGGGAGGTGGACCTACTCCGTGAAGGGTTCTGTTGACCTGACCAGGCTGACTCTCTAATTAAAACGGAAAATTGCAATTTTCCAAGGCTTTGCCCCTGTGTGTGTGTCATGTATTTGCGGTAAGAAAGAATAGAGAAGCTAGTCAAGGCGTACAGAAAAATGTGATTACTGAAACTCCACACAGTTTCAATTTACCCACATGGAAAGTGGCCACATCTATTCACATCAACTATTTGCTACGTGATTATTTCAGAGCTTGAGTTTCAGCCTAAAAATGATTTGCCATAAAAGAGAGTAGAGAGAGAAAAAGAATGCCTTTCAAAGAACTAATCTACATATTTCATTCCTGGAAACCTGACATTCTTTTGGGAGCACTGTTGATCTGGCTTCAAATCACCAACTTTCATTCCCTGATGCTATTCGTGACCTCTGGTGATACCAAGCTTTCCTTTCCATTCAAAGGATGGATGTTCTCAAGTTGACCCAAAACTCCTACCATCTCATAACAAGGCTGGTAAAATCATGCTTGCTGCTGGTGCCCAGTAGGAAATCGAGAGGCCTCTCAATAGAAACCTTTGTTATTCCACACACGGGAAATTAATAACCAACATTTACAGCATGCATTTTAGGCAGGCCAAGAAAGAGTGGTGTCCACTGCTACAACCGATATAAACAGAGAGATTTAAAAAATAGAGCTTTATGCATGGCAACCAAATGATTAGCCTCAAAAATAATTTATAATCCAATTAATGCCCATTGACCCCTAAAAGGGGAATGTTTTATTTTCACTGCATACATACAAACATACACACAAACATATAAAATCATACACATACTATGTCATGTATACTTGTGTCTAATGTGCTGTTACCTTGGTAAGAGTTAAACTCTTATCAAGGTCATTTTGATGTAGAAATAATTTATGTCTTTAATTTTGTCTTTAAAGTTTTACTGACATATTTCATAGAGTCACCAAACAAAAACATACAGTATTGAGATCTTTATCCTATTTTGACTTTCTCAATATTGCTCTATCTCATCAGCCTTGACCTTGTGAAGATAGGAAAAGGGTTAGGAGCAAAACCCAAACCATCTACTGAGGGCTTTGCTCATTATCTCATTTGACCCTCAGAAAAACCAATTTAAATCACTTCCACATCTAGTTAGATAATCAGAAAGGCTCAAAACCTGCCTAGGAGTCTAATATCAAGACTGTTATTCCAAAGCCCATGCTTGCTTTTATAAGCCAGTTGGCATTCCTGGTATGCAATCATGTAGCTTGTTCCTAAATTAGTTCTTTCCTTAAATCAAACGCAGCCAATTGACTGCAAACTAGGAGTCCAGATCCCCCAACATTCCAATTGTTAGTGCATGTTTATCAACCCTTACCTTACTTAATGTGTATTATCTGTTTCACCAGTTGGCATACACCCACTTATGTATATATCTGTATATATACCTACTGTACCACTACCGGTATAGTATGTAGTGGCAGTAGTAGAAAATATACCACACACACACACACACACACACACACACACACACTAATCTCTAGTTATAATTAGAGATCAATTTCATTGTAGAGTTATCACATTTAAGTCCATGTTGCTAACAAGCTAAGAGGACTTAAAAATTGGGCCCCTCAGAGATACTGGTTTGAATGGCATTCACTGTAAAGAAATATGATAGTAACAACTGAAGGATTTCCCAGTATGATTTCCAACTAGGACAGATTAGTATTCAGCACATAATGTAATACAGAAAAATAAAAATCTATTACTCCTCTTTGTTTTAGGTACAAGAGATACTCTTCTATACATGTTCAATTTCTAAAATTTTACTGTTTTCTATCAAATCAGGCCAAGTTCAGCCAAGATCAGGCTTGTGGGCTATAATAAATGGTTATTGTTTTAAGCCATTAAATTTAGGGCTGGATTGTGGCTTTGCAGCCTTATTGTGGCAAGAGAAACTAATACACACATGAATTTGATAGGAATAACTAAAACATTAAATGATAGAATCAGGGCTCAACATTATTTCAGAAGGTAAAAACATCCTCAAATTGTTTTCTTTTAAGTATATACAAGATCCTATATTTTGCTTCAAATGATTATTTGAAGCAGTAGGACAGGAAAGGCATAATTTTCAGAGATGAAGATGGGAAAAAAAAAAAAAAACAGCTAATGCACTCTTAAGCTTCAACAATAGACAGCCCTGGACAACCATGAGAAATCTTGCTGCATCAAATCACATCTAGAAGGATGTATTCACGTTTTCAGAAAATACTAAAAAATTAAAGAAATACACCTTGGAGGGAAAGAAAATTTTAAAAGGAAGTAGACCCAGCTCATCTGAATAAAGGAGGGTGGAAGACAACATCTGAAGGAAAATCACAAGGAAGCACCAACTGATATGAACAACAGTGAGGAAGAAAGATTGTAGGTTGGGAAGGAATTTCCTGAGATGACAAGCACCTTATCAGTAATCCACTTAAATAGATGGACAACCATCCATCAGCATTTCAGAAGAGATTTTTTGCATTGGGGCGAAAGTTAGAGATTGATTGACAGTTTTCTGAAGTTTTTAAACAGTAGAATCTTGTGCTTAAATAAAATCTGCGTGGCTGGGCACAGTGGCTCATGCCTGTAATCCTAGCACTCTGGGAGGCCTAGGCAGGAGGATCCCTTGAGGTCAGGAGTTCGAGACCAGCCTGAGCAAGAGCCAGACCCCATCTCTATTAAAAATAGAAAAATTAGCCAGGCACTGTGGCTCTCCCACTGTAGTTCCAGCTACTTGGGAGGCTGTGGCAGGAGGATCACCAGAGCCCAGGAGTTTGAGGTTGCAGTGAGCTGTGATGATGTCATGGCACTCTAGCCAGGGAGACAAAGTGAGACTCTGTCTCAAAAAAAAAAAAAAAGAAGTTATACATGGATTGTCAGCTACAATGGGGGAGGGGGATCAGCACTCCTAACCCCTACATTGTTCAAGGCTCAACTGTAGATTGTTGAATACCCTAAACATATACTATCTAATAGGGTAAAAGCACTAGCTGCATGTGGTTTTTGAGCACTTTGATTGCTTCTAGTAAGACTAAGGAACTGGTTGTTCATGTTATTTAACTATAATTCATGTAAACTTAAACTTAAAAACTGTTACTTTATCCCATTATTGAAAAATGTTTAAGCATGTTTAGAATTTGGGCAAGTGAATCTACCTTTTGATTGTAAATTTTAAGAACCCAAATAAATTTTCCTGATGTAAGTTTAGTGTTCTACTGGAGATGTGAGTTTTGTTTGTTTTTTTTCCCTTTTTGAGACCATGTCTCGCTGTTGCCCAGGCTAGAGTGCAGTGACATCATCACAGCTCACTGCAACCACAAACTCCTGGGCTCTGGTGATCCTCCTGCCTCAGCCTCCCAAGTAGCTGGGACTACAGGTACACACTACCACACCTGGCTAATTTGTTTATTTTTTTGTAAAGATGGGGCCTCACCATGTTGCCCAGGTTGGTCTCTATGCTAAGATTATAGGCATGTACCAACCACACCCAGCCAAGATGTGTTTTAATTGTAAAATATACACAGGATTTCAAACACTTTATAGTATAAAAACTATAATGTAAAAGATCTCACTAATATTTTTATATTGACTACATTTAAAATGGTCATACTTGAGTTAAATATATTCCTAAAATTAATATCAACTGCTTTTTAAATGTGACCAATAAAAATTTTAAAATCCTGTAAGTAGCTTGCATTACATTTCTATGAAATAGTGCTACCCTAAACATGCCAGAAATAAACCAGTACAAAATATACAACACAATAATAAATTATGTTTATGACAATATATTATACATTTGTCCCATATTAATCTTACTGAGTACATGCCGTCTCCTCTCAGCCTTTTTTATAAGCTCTTGGAAAGTAAGGACTTCAAGTCCTTCAGCTGGCATAAACCAGCACATTTCCAGCCAGAAACTTCATGAATATTTAATATTTCATGTATTATATGAGGTAGGAGAGCTACAGCTAGGGCATATGAGCCATACTCTCTTGGTTCTTGCTACTAGAACTGGAAACAAAGACTCTGAGTAGGGGCAAATATTAATAGAATGATACTCCAAACACAGACACTGAAGCTTTTAAGATGGCAATCAATTGTTGCAGTCTTTATATCTGATTGATTTTGTGGCTGCTTTGATTTTCTCCTAATTTATTTTTTTTAGACCTCTGTAAATGATGAACAATTTGTTTAAATGCACAATTTTTTTAGTTAAATGTATTCTGTTTACACTCAATGTATTTTTAATAGGAAATATTTCAAATCTGAAAACAACCTAATGCTATTAAATAGACCATGTTCCTGCTCACATTTTACTTGTGGCTGTGTGAATTTAAAATCTTATCCTAATTACACTTCTCCCGCAAAAGACATGCAAATTTCATCACAAACACCCATGCTACTGTGATCACAGTCTATCAAGCCGTATGTGTTGAAATCTGTGTAACACAAGCAGTCAGGTTTTCTTGCCACACACAGCTCCGGCCCAGCCGTCAACGGGAGGTAGTAGGTATGTGTGCAGAGAAGAGGGTGGGGTGAGAAATGGATTTCTAGAATGCTAGGCCAACCAGACCAATCATGATACTTGCACCAGATTTCTGTATGTGGCAGACTTAGCACCAAACAAATCACAAAGTTAAAACCTCAATATCAGGCCGGGCGCGGTGGCTCACGCCTGTAATCCTAGCACTCTGGGAGGCCGAGGCAGGTGGATTGCTGGAGCTCAAGAATTCGAGATCAGCCTGAGCAAGAGCGAGACCCCATCTCTACTAAAAAAAAAAATAGAAAGAAATTATCTGGCCAACTAAAAATATATATAGAAAAAATTAGCTGGGCATGGTGGCGCATGCCTGTAGTCCTAGCTACTCGGGAGGCTGAGGCAGGAGGATCGCTTGAGCCCAGGAGTTTGAGGTTGCTGTGAGCTGGGCTGACGCCACGGCACTCACTCTAGCCCGGGCAACAGAGCGAGACTCTCTCAAAAAAAAAAAAAAAAAAAAAAAAAAAAAAAAAACCTCAATATCACCTGGGGTTTAGTGCCTAGACCTAAGCCAGGTAATGTGCAAGAGTTATAAAGCCCTAGATATAATTTATTTTATCGCCTTGGAATAGACTGTCCTCACACACTTTGCAAGTTAAATTGTTATGACTGTTTCTGGGGTCATTTCTCATACCTGGAGACTTAGGATGGTGCCATGGTATTTGTGATGTCTCACTCATCACCTTACAGATGCACTGATCCTCATCTTTTATGCAACATAATCATCACCGTATAATGACAGTACTAAAATGGACTTTTACTTTAACAATAGTCCCTCAGCACTATAATGAATTTTCTAGAGCTTAAAGCTTACACCAATGTGCTTAATGTACAAATAAGTGCAAACTTAAAAGCTTTCAGTTCTTATTTTCTTCTCCTTATTTCTTCTCATTTACCCACTGCAGTGTTGACCTACTCATCATGTAGAGCACAGACAAAACAGAGCACCAAGAGATCATTAGAGAACAAGAAGTCTTCGAAAAGCTACAGGTAGGAAAATAATGGGGAAAAAAGCTTCCAGAAGAGGTAGAGGTAATTATCATCGAATTAGAACATGTCCCCACATCTGTGTCTTAGATTTGCTCATACTATCTGGACAAAGGGAAAAAAAAGAGGCATATTTCTCTATTCTTTGTCAGCCCAGATATTCATCTCAGACCTGGTTTTCCTTTACAACTTCTACCAGGTCTCAGGCCATTGTGAAACAAACGTAGGAGGAGAGGCAATTAGGACTGGGATGTGGAGAGGTAATTAGTGGAATTCCTAGTCTGGGCTGCAGTGAGGGAGCCGGCCTACATATCTGGGCCTGCCATATACATTCCACATTGGCCATGTCCTTTAATATCTTTACAAGTTCTAGTACCAAAATGGTATGAAAATACTAATGAGGGTGAAGAGTCTCACAAAAATGCTAATTTTCCAGGTACGTTATCATATTGTCCTTCAGTGTGCATTAAAATCTCAGAGCAGCTCTCAAGGGATAAGGAGAGTGAAGACACATTAAGCTCAGAGCCCGGCTAAACTGCCTAGGAAGTCATTTCCATCTGGTTTCCCACTAGCATGAGGCAGAACAGTTCAGAACGTTTTTCAAGTCAGGTGGCATGCCGTCATCAACGCCAAATACAAGGCACTTGGATGTTTTAGCATGAGCTCATGAGATTGTGATTTCATAAAATGGTACTTACTGGTCCTCACCGTTTAGTAGATTGTTTTCAATTAATAATATGAGGAAGATCATAAATGGAGAAATGATAACAAATTTTATTAAATGGTTTCTAAAAGGTCTTAAGAAAGTCACGTCAGAAGACACCAGGCAAGTGGGAAGGGAAAAAGAAAACGAAAGAATGTGCTCCACTGAGACACAGGAATTCAGATATTTGTCATTTACTTTTGTTCTTATATCTTGGTGCCTACACACAGCAGCACATACATTCCTACTTATGTAGAGATAATAAAAGGCCACCTGCAGTCAGAACAAGAGAGATTATAAACAAGTATATCACATGGGATAAGAGTCCACATATCTTTAAGGGAAGGATATCAAAGAATTTATGGTCTTAGAACTTTACCTTTCTATTTTTAGCACAGTTACAGAAATATTTCAGGAACGGAACATGAAGTAATTTATTTTTCATAAGCAGAATGGATATTCACATTATATCTTTTGGCTTATCTCCTTTCAAAGTTCCCTAATATTTATTTATCTGCCTTTACTGTCTGCTCATAACTCTCATACTATTGTGTTTTTATTACTAGGACTTTTGGTGCAGAAGAAAACTGCTGGGCAAACATAATAGAAATTCAGTGAGAATAATAAGTGGATGTAAAAAAAATCCAGGGTAACTTTCAAACAGCATTCTTGTTCATTGTTCAAGTTGTATTCTGTTAACTTATCACTTTTAGTGTAAGCCAAGATTATTTCTTCTCCAGGGTCGTAACACTGAAGAATACTCCAGGTTCAAATTTCAAGCCATTTGCTTGATAAGCACGGGGAGATTATCTGTCTTAAATAACTTACACAATGGCATTACCAAAGAAGCTCTCCCTTTCTAGAGCCCTCAGACTCTCAGTAAGAATTTTTCAAGTTGCTGTTTCTATCGGAATAAATACTATCAGCAACTACAATACGAGGAGAAAATAATTCTGAAGAGGAGGTAACAGTGAAGCCTATTTCTATTTTCTAGGCTACATTAAAAAAAAAAAAAAAATGTTGGAGAAAATAGAAGACCAGGAACCAAAAATCAGACTGAAGTCTTACTCTTAAGACTTAATTTTAATGTCAGTTTCAGTGACACAACCTCTGAGTCTTAGCTTCTTTATCTGCAGGTGAGAACAGAACACAGATGGCTGTTTGGGGGCCCAGCTATGATCTTCATGAAGGCAACTTGACAGTGACAAGGGTAAAATTATGTGGATGCTATTATTATGAGGATGCAGTTGATAATAGAGCCTATAAGAATTTATCTAAGTTTTATCTGTTATAACAGAAGATAACATCTAAACATTTCAAGTGTATAGTACAAGCATTCCTAGTCTTACTTCTTTTTGTTAATGCAAACAAGGTGAAATAAAAGTTACTTCACTGTCTATGAGATCTTACCACTTGCCTTCCCCTCTTACTCCCACATATATGCACTCAATAAATATTTATGGAAGGAATTAAGGAATGCCTGGTATGAAAAATAATAACAGTAATAAACTAGAATGTAGAAAATGTAATTATTGATAAAGGCAAAGAACAATTTAAAATAAATTCCAACTTAGTTAACATGTGAGACTTTTTTATTGTGGCATCGGGAGAATAATTTCCTAATGTAGAGAAAAGAAAATACAGCACCCACACCTCTGTCTTTACCAATTCTTAAATACCAGTTACAGCTCAACTTGTCTGTGGACCTCAGACTCCTCCTAGAAACAGTGCTCAACAAGCAAGGTGGCTTATGAGCTATATTACTCAATAAGCTTCAGTGGTAATTTCCTGATTCTCTGATAACACATTCCTGAGAGCATCATTTTGCAATTCAGACAGCATTAAAAAATCAGATTACCTCACTAGACTCCAAGAGTTGCAAAAATAGCATAGGAAGCAAGACTTCGAGCATGCAATCAACTATTTGAAAAAAATAAACTCCTGCAGCTAAAAGCCTTCAGAAGCACAGAACTGATTCTCAGAGATTTCAGTGTAACCCAATACCTAAAATGAAAGGCTTTATACAAAAATACACCTGAAAGTATAGAAACTGTTGACAGCTAAGCAAAAGAGCATAGGCTGATGGTTATCAAACACTTGTCCTTCCCACTTCAAACAGAGGAGGTTTCAGAGTTGTTTGAGTCCTAGCTTAAGTTTCAGGAAAGTTCTGGCTTGATGCCTCATATTCAGGTAAACATTTCCCAGGCACGGAACATATTTGAGGCTGGGGACAGTGGGGGTGACCTGAGCATTCTTGACCTCGATGGACATACAATCCAATGGTGGCTACACAAATGAGGCCAAACCGGCTAACAAAAGGTGCTGGCGTGATACAGCAGAGGTGTGGCAATGGTGTGTTAAAGAGCTCTCAGGCAGGACTGCTAGGGAGACCACAGGCTAAGTGTGGAGGGAGGAGGCATGAAAGCTAGCACAGAGCTAGCACAGGAATGACCCTGAATTTGCAATAAATGTCTGAAGCCACAGGGAGCTGCTGGCACATTCCACAGAAAGCAAGAGCAACATCCCATTGGAGCATGAGGAGGATGCAGGGGCCATGTGAAGACTTTCATGAACCCCTTTCTCGGTTTAAAAAAAAAAAAACATTAAAAACTTTTATATTAGGGCTGTGTTGGTATAAAGACAACTCTAATTCAGGCTGGATTCATTATTGTATATTCATGATTATTATTATATTCACTATTTTTCCTTCTGGTTTTAAAAGAAATTAAAATGAAAACATTTCTGTGGACCCCTAAAGGTACTGTGGGAATAGTGCATAACGGAGAAGTCAGCCCTACGGTGCACGGAAAAGGGAGGATGAGCACAGCCAAGGCTATGGCAGGAGCTTTAGCACCAGAAGGAGAGCTGCGGCAGTGAGAGCAGAAGGCTGGATCAGAGGTGGAGAACATTCTGAGGCTTGTAAATTTCGAGGATGAGAATACAGGGATGGTCGTGATGGCAGGGAATGAGTCTGGAGCCTTCACGGCTAAGGTCAACAGGCATCAGAGAGCACCAAGCTAGAGAATGTGATTTATGTCCCACGGGGGTTGAAGAGAGAAGAAAAGAAAACAGTTTCCACTTCCTTGATTTATTAGCAAACATCCTATTCTGGCCTCTACCGATGTGGGCCCCACATCACGTCAGGAGTTCTTACAGTCAAGCGGGTAGAGCAATCCATCTGCATGTCATAGCCTTGAGTGAGGGGAAATTATTTTGATTTTCAAAACTAGCAGATGATTAACAGACCTGTACAGGGTTGTCTATCTGACCTGGGGAAAAAATTATCTGGACTCTCACCAGGCAGATTATCATCCTGAATCACACTAACGCATTCCTGATCCCCAGGGATATCTTTCTGACATGTTTACCGAGGAATAAATCTTAAAATAGAGAAATAACATGCAGCATAATCTATAGCCTGCCCTGGGGTAAGAGGGTATAACACTGTGTTGGAAAGATTTAAAGTTAAAGATTTAAATAAAGATTTAACCAAGAAATCTAACCAGGGAACATTTACATAAGCAAATATTTTTTAACAAATGTATTTAAATAAACTAAGAGAAGTCATGGCTGTGATCACAAAAAACAAACAAAAACACCTGCATGTGAATTCTGACTTCCTGCTTTACTGTTACTCATAGCAGTAATTCACAATTCTAATAAGAATTGTAAGTAATTAGAAAAGAGGCACCTTTTCAGATTTGCTAAAAGATGTTTTAACATGCATGGCTGTTTCTATAATAAAGAGGGAACGACATGGGTGTACACCTAACACTAACTAACCCTGGCCTAATGAAAGTAAATTCTCAAATATCCACATGTACTTGCTTTCTTTTATATGCACGGCCAATCTTCAGTCAAGAGTTGCTTTGCTGTGGGACTAGTCTCGACCACGTTGTTTAGCTATGCAGTAGTTCTCCACCAGGGAAAGTCTGCTAAGCCACCTTGCCTTTTGAGCCCCATGAATTACTTCTAGGTGGTGTCTCAAAGTTCTTGGCAAAGTTGATTGTCACCATGTGAGTGGTGCTACTGGCATCTGGTAGGTAACAAGCCAGGGATGCTACTAAACATCCTAAAATGCACAGACAACCTCCCTCACACATAAAGAGAATTATTTGGCCCAAAATGTCAACAGTGCCTAGGTTGAAAACTTTGACCTAAGCTTTTTCCTTAGGGGGAAAAGAGTCACTAGGATAATACTCATAACAAAACTGGCACTCAAACACTGGCTGAACCAAATAAGATTTTCCTCCCAGAACATATTGAATTAATCCAACTGATAAAATGTAAAATAATAACTATGTAAATCCTACAAAATATAGCTTGCTGCCACAGATGCAAAAAAAAAAAAACTATGTTAATTTTTGAAAGGTAGCTGGGATATCAGAATTTATTAACATCAAACAAGATTACCCCCTTCAACTCAAGATCACACAAGATTAGCCCATAATGTATACAATGACCAAAAATACTTTTATTGTATTAACTCCCTGTGGGTCAATCTATAACAGTAATCTATTACGAAGTCTTGAGGGTTGATTATCCAACCTACATTAAAAAAAAAAAATGGGGTAGTAACTGCTTCTGAGCTAACAGAAGTCTTCAGAGTTCACAAGAAAGGAGGATCACACACTCATACCTAGGGTTCCAAAACCAAGGAAGTCAGTCAGAATCTTTTATCTGTAGGTAAAAACTTTCTAATTCTAGCCAATCATTTTGTAATGAACAACTCAGACAAATGGAAAGAAGCCTAAACTACTGGAATCCCTTTGCATAATGTATTAACTCTACTGGAATAACAAATGTATGCTAATAAGTTACATGAATCAAAAGCTCTATGAAAATATTTGACTAAAAACTTAATTCCAAAAACTTCTCTGTCTTGTATCTACAACTATGAATGGGGTCTGATCCATCACTGTCTGTATCTTTAGAGATCTCAGGGTACTTATAGCTGGTTCGGAGGCCCTGTAGCAGCTGGCTGAGGGAACCCACATGTGAAGGTACCAATATTATCTTTGGAATCAAATGGAAAAAGTCAAATTCCATATCTAACATTTACCACCTGTTTGAGAAAAGCCTCTTAACTTTAACTCTTGACCTCCTTTACCTCTAAAATGGATATAATAACGCCCTACCCTACCTCACAGGTTATTATGAGGATTAAAATTTAAAAATATACATAAAATGCATAGTAAGCACTCTATTTTAACAATTAACCATATTGATTCAATTTGTATCTAGCAGGAAGAGGGAAAAGAAAAAAACACCAATATGAGAAACTTCCTGGGACATGTGGGGAGACTGAACTAATGAATATAGAGCACTTGAAATCTGTGAGCTAGTCCTAAAAAGGTATCTGCTGTTTATTCAAGAATCCTAACAGAGGATTTTCTGCTCTAAAGAAAACGCTGACTGTATAACCAGATACCACACATTGGTAGAAAGAAATGCCACTTGAAATAGACAATCTTTCCTCGTTTATCTACAAGACATCTGCCTGCCAAGTTGTCTCCAAGAGACAAACTAGTAATGACACTGCAACCCTCGTGTCGTCATTTGCAGCAACAAGCTCAATGTGGCAGATCTAATTCGCCAAGTCTACATGGTATTTTTAAACCATCTGAGATATTTTAATTCATGCAGTATAATGGTAATTTTAGCTTTTTTCAAAATGTCTAAACAGGGTTAAGGAGCAAACTTCAAGATGTTAAGAATTTGTTGATACGCTCACAGTAGCAAATTTGTTTCCCTGTGGAGCTTCTCTTATGTAATAAAATTTTTATTACAAGCTCATACCACTAAGTTATTAAACATACCACTAGGTAACATATACTGAAAATGGCCCAGCGATGTTTAAGATATTTTTTTCAAAGTATGAATAAATGCCTCACTTAATAGCTACATCAGTGTTCTCCAAAACAGTTTTCAGAACATGTTAACAATTACTGCCCGGGAGGGTGCAGAATTTTGTTGTAAAACACATATACGAAATGGATCCTTCAAGGTAGATATCGGAGGCTTCGAAAAATATCCCTTAATAATGAAATTTGTTTAACTTTTTTTAAACAAAGTTTTCCCAAATGTATTTAGCTATGGGACTCTTCCATTGTGGCACATTAAGCATATGTAAAATAGAATTTGGAAAATGTTCTAAGAGATTTAAATGGATGATCAAGCAAAACTTAACCAGATCACTTTGAGTAAAACAAAATAAACAAAACCAAAAGAAGCCTTAAAGGGAACAAGAGCAGGGAGTGTCACCAAGCACCCACAGAATGGATGATTATAATGAAGCATCAGATTTGGCTCCAAGCAAAATAATTATGTGACATGCAGAATACAGAGCAAGAAAAGAGATGATTAGAATGAAGGCATGTTTCCAAAGGCCCAAAATATTTCAGAAGCAAATCATGAACATTTAGAACACACAAAAAAGTCAAACTCAATAACTTTTATAAGGCTCCAATACAAAAAGAACAATATATAAAGTGCAAATTTCAGGGTCTTTTGCCTTTTCAACTACACACGTAAACTGAATCAAGGTGGGGGTGTTTTTGGTTTTTCTGATTTTTTTTTTTTTTTTTTTGAGACAGAGTACAGTGGCATCATCGCATGGTTTTTTAAAAGAATAGTTAGATTTTCATTTAGTGAAATAAATTGAGATGGCTGACGACAAGTAGGTGTACATACTTAAATCACATCCCTGGATTCCTAAATCACATTTGTAAAATTCAATAAAGTGATACTCAATAAAGACGATGGGTGAATAAGAACTATGAACAGAAAAGGCAGCAGACATGGATATCATAATCTGATCTGAAGTACATACCCAAGGAGAGGAAAAAATTAGTGCTTTTTTTCCACAATACAGAGCACAGGTTACTACTGATTTCACAACAGAGAATATAAATTACTTCTGATTTTTCCCATTTTCACACCAGAGAGAGAGGTGAGCCCAACTGCTGAATTAAATTTTCCTTTCTATAAAAGGAAGGCCTCTTAAAAAAAGAGTAGTATTATACATGCCTTGTAGTATTAAGTAGCTCACTAATCTACGGTGATAAATAAAAAACCACAGGTAAGTAACACATAATATAATACCCAGAGAACCTCACTATGTCTTAAATAATGTTTTCATCAATTATTACACTGAAATGTTATATGAATTGTTACTATATAAAGCATTGAACATCACACAAGAGCGGACTGGTTAACTTTCCAAGTAGAAAGGAATTTACAAACACTGGACACACAGCACCATTCTGCCATGTTTAAGACACAGTAGAAAGTGTACTGTTGCTTAAAAAAAACTGCTATAATTAGGTTCTCACAGCTATGCATACATTTTATTTAGCCAAAAGTTTTAAAACATCTGTGTAGGAAAACTTCATTTTAAGCTCTTGTTTGAAGATTACCAAGATTCTTAGTGCTTCTCTGGAGGTAGCATTGCACAGACTTTCAAAGGACAAGAAAAGTTCTGCAGAAAAGAACAAGATTTCTCTCCATAAGGAGACACACTTAACCATGACAACGCTGCTTAAAGCACACACACAACTAATGCCTTTGAATTTTAGGGACCAGCTCTAAGACTCAAGTTCCTCTCTACCTTTTATAAAACTAATGAAATTCTCAAGAAAACCTGTTTCAGATATTCATAATATTTCATAAGGCATTCTATAACATTAAAATACTTAGAAATGACTCAACTGTTTGGCTAAGATTATGCTAAAGGCAAATTCCTGTTTCTAAATGTGTCAGGTCTGGACAGCACAAATATGTGAGCTTCAACACCCAGAGACTTCTATTTAGCAATTCATATTTTTAGTAATTGCCTTTCTTTCCTTCCTTCCTCCCTCCCTACCCCAGAAAAGAACAAAGCAGCAAAAAAATTCTGCCTTAAGAGCCAGAGAGCTCACTACTAAGAATAAAGTCTATTATTTTCCTTTGAATATACCTATTCCTGGGTAATATAAATTTATGTTATCAATGCAGTAGTGAAAAGGCCCATAAAATAAAACACTTACTTACTCAAGGAGTACTAAGGTTTTCTAGTGAAATGTAACCATTTTATAGTTCACAGTGATTCTATAAACTTTTTTCCTTAAAGACAATTGACTGTAGAGCTGAACACACTTAGCCAATCACTCAAAATATTTGTTGGCTCTTTCTACTAAGTCAAAACAAATATTATCAAGCTCTTGTTCTAGACATGGACGGTGTAATGAAGGGATGCTTAAACAGTCAGGGAAGTAAGAAAATGTGTATTATACTAAGTGAAATTTAGGCATTAAAGGACAATATTTTATAGCCAAAATAAGCAACATAGTAATAGGTGAGAAAAATACCCAATCATAACAAGCTTTTCTGAACTGAGAATTTATTGACAAGCAACTTGAACCAGTACC
This sequence comes from Lemur catta, assembly GCF_020740605.2. Lineage (NCBI taxonomy): Eukaryota > Metazoa > Chordata > Mammalia > Primates > Lemuridae > Lemur > Lemur catta. Next base: position 269,075,512 of record NC_059128.1, read on the forward strand.
TAATTCAAGTCACCTGAGAGTTCCAACTGCTTGCTCTCCTCAGTGAGAGATGTTAGGTTATCTCTATCATAGTACAACTAAAACAGCCAAATCTGGACTCTCAAATCTTCGGACTGATAAGCCACGAAACTCAGATTTGACACCCAATGTATACAGATGGGTGTCTGTGTACTTCATACTGGAATAGTGATAGTTAATTAAGGTCCCCCCCAGATCTTGTTTTCTTTAACGAGGAAAAAACAGACAACAAACTCCTTACCTTATTAAACAGCTGAAAATAAACACGTTGCCCATCTAATCTTTAGATGACAAATGTGATACAATCTAGCTCTGTCACTAGTTAAAGGATTAATCTTGTAAATAGAGATGGTTAAAGAAACAAAAACAAAAAAACAAAAACAACTCAAGATAAAGTTGCTTTGGCATATAAGAAGTAGTTCCAGGTACTCAAAAGGCAGAGGCGGTGGGGATCACTTGAGGAATTCAAGGCTGCAGTGAGCTGTGATGGCACCACTGTACTCCAGCCTGGGCAACAGAGCTAGATGCTGTCTCTAAAAACTAAAAATAAAAAAAAATTTTAAAAGCAGAAGTTATGCCCCAAATATGGTGTTTGAGGCTCATCAGAAATGACTCAATTTAAGGAGAAAAGATTAAACTGATATTATATATGCCATATGCTTGCATTCTGATTTTAGCTCAGCCTTATAATTAAATCTGTACCTTGCCCTCATTAGACATTTCAGCTAACTGAAGCTCATAGCTCATTCAAACCAAAATGTAAAAAAAGAACAGTGTGTCAATGCACTGAATAAAATTGTCACTCTTTAAGAAATTAATTATAGTTCTCCCCTACATTTTAAGAAACTCTCTCTCCTACTCCTAAACTACCATAGGAATTTTATATTTCCATTGTGCAGGATATAATTTCTGCTTTATTATCTAGATATTTGTTTATACTCACAATATATATTTAGCTCCATAAGTCCTCAATCCTTTGACATAGTGCCTTGGCCAAAGAACACAAAAATATTTGATTGTTTCAACTTAGTTAGAAAATATAAAAACAGTAAATTATGTTACAGAATATAGTATTTTGAGTTTTTAAATCATTTCTAAGGAAAATAATCACAACAGCACCGTCCTTTAGTTCCTACCTTAAATTCTAAGTGTTGGCGCAAAGACCCAAGGGTCAAAATGAATTAAGAATTGGCTTTATTAGATATAAGAATGTGAATATATGGATAGATAAGTGCTCTTCCTGGTTCATTGTATTCTACACTAAAAGTTCACTATCTATACTTCATTGCTGAAACTCAATGTCAAAGATAAGATTAAAAATCTCATAGTTCCTGAGTAATCAGCAGCCTAAGGAAGGAACCTATTAATATTGCATATGCAATTCTTATTAACACACTTGCCAATATCTTGATTTTAGGACTGGCTTAATGTTTGTGCGATTCTACATCTAGATTAATTTTGAACGTCTTAATTATTCATTACAATTACTAAGGAAACAAATTACTGAACCATGAATTAGGTGTACAATCTTGTTCCACATCTTTTGGCTATGTTAACTGATTAACAATTAGAATAAGGAAAAATTTTCCCCTTTCCACATCAAACCAATCAGAACCAATATAAGAAAATTTTCCTCCATCAAAATAGCAATTTGAGATTTGGTAAGATTGACCAAGGTAATAAATTTCTCTTCCTGGCCCTCGTCTGGAACTTACCTTGGTTATGACTTTGTTTTCAGACATTTACAAAATGGCATTCAATCTTGTATAACCCATTGATTTCTCTGATGTTGGAATTCCTTTGTGGGAATTTCCAAAGACGTTGAAGAAGTATAGCACTTAGAGGGGAGGCAACATTTGCCTGTGTATGATTATTTATGTATTTGCTTCAATTTCTAGCACATATTTTTACCCACTCTAAGAAGCATCAACCTAACATACACTCTTAAAGAAAACTGACAATAATAAATATGAAACCACCACTATCATTAATATCTGCAATAAAATAGCCTTGGCTGCAAATCAATTAAAAAGTCAGCTTAAAAGCACACATAGTTAATTTAACCCAGTAATCGAGCGACATATTTTAAATACGTAAATAAGGTAAAAGCCATTTTCTGAAGCAGAATTTTTAAAAATTTTTCATCCATTCCTGCTATTGTTTCTATGGGAATTTTCAGCCCCTGTTAGTTAACACAAAGTGTGAATGATTTTCATACTTAAAACAATCTGCTTTTCACAGATCTTCTAAGCATGATTCTTGCGGAAAGTGCAGAATCACTCATTTCTTCCCTTCAGTCCCCTCTCTCTCACCCCGGAACAGTGATAACAATAACTTTCCAGGACCACAATGTAAAATCCATTCCAAACAAGTCAAAATTCAGAATCAGACTTATATTTATAAGCCAAGATTCCCAAAAAGTTCCCCCCAAACCACTGTTGACTGTAAGGGTATAGGAAGAAATAAATTCAGTGTCTCCTGTAACCCCAGATGTGTGGGGGTTTTTCCCCCCACACACCAGGCAATTCTGCAGACAATTCTCCAGCAGACACCAGCTGTGGGTGTCCTCTACCTCAATTCAGTTGTGACACTATACATGGAGACAGTGGGAGACCCCACAGGTTGAGGGCTCAGTTCCACAAGATGCCAAGCCCCCCACTTCAGATGCCAATTCCAAGCGCCATATTGTGGCCCATGCTTCTGACCCACCAGCTATAAATCAGGGTTCCCACAACTCCCTCCTTAGGTTTGATTAATTTGCTAGATCAGCTCACAGAACTCAGGAAAACACTTGCTTACATTTACTCATTTGCTATAAAAGATATTCCAAATGACAAAGATAAACAGCCAGATGGAAGAGATGCATAGGGCAAGGTGTAGGGGAGGCGGAGGAGTGTCCATGCCCTCTCCTGGCAGGCCACATTCCAGGAATCTCCACGTGTTCTGCTATCCGGAAGTCCCCAGAACTCAATCCTTTGGGATTTTTACAGAAGCTTCATTATATAGGCATCACTGGTCATTAGTTTATCATCCCAAGTTTGGAGCCTCTAATCAAAGGGTTGTTTACCCAGCCACCAGTCATCTCATTAGCATACAAGACATGCTTATCACTCCAGAAATTCCATGGGTTTTAGGAGCTATGTCCAGAAAAATATAAATATATATGTATGTGTGCGTGTGTGTATCAGGAAAACCACATATATATTCCATAATAGCACGTGAACGTTTTCTTGGAGTCAAGACAGTTGATATTCCTTAAAACTTGAATGTTCCCAAATATCTAAGTACCCAAGCAATATAAAAAATAAAATTTTCACCACTCTACTTTCAGCAAAATCCACATTCAAAATCATCCAGTATTTTAACATTTCATCAAATTTCTCTGTACATTATTCCTTGTGAATAGACAGCAAGATATATTATCCCTTCTTACAATTATGCTCTGTCCATAATAAGACAGCAAGCCAAAGATAAAGCCAGGATTAGAACTACTTTCTTAAACTTAGAGCTTATCAATTAGGTAAAGCTGGCTAATGTGATTACTTACATAGCAGCCCCAGATCTTCTCACTCAGAAATTCAAGGCCTCCCCAACCTATCAGAAAGCTTACAGGGGTTGAAAACAGCCACATTATATGCATGGCTTCTGTAATTTAAAGACATCAAAGTTCATATTAAACACAAATCATTTAATTTTATACTACTTCCTAACTAGTAATCAGAGAACCATAACAAAACATGCAAAAATGAAGACAAGTTTTCTCCGTAACTCAATACAAAAATCAATTACTTTGTATAGTCCTTTTTCACTTTAACCACCCAAATTTTCATTTTCAATTTCCTTAGTCATATATTAGGACAAATACAAACTATTTAGAGAAGGCAACACATTTAACCTTACTATTTTAAACTCATTCCTAAGTAAGCGTATATCTTCATTTGCCTTGATGGTGAGGTTAAATGCAAGCCTTAGCTGGAAGTTACCAGAAGTGCATGAGCCCTACCTGTCGAGGATTTTTTTTTTTTTTTTTTGAGACAGAGTCTCGCTTTGTTGTGCGGGCTACAGTGCCATGGCATCAGCGTAGCTCACAGCAACCTCAAGCTCCTGGGCTCAAGCGATCCTCCTGTCTCAGCCTCCCAAGGAGCTGGGACTACAGGTGCGCACCACCACGCCCAGCTAATTTTTCTGTTTTTTAGTAGAGACAGGGTCTCACACTTGCTCAGGCTGGTCTCAAAGTCCTGACCTGAAGGGATCCTCCCACCTCGGCCTCCCAGAGTGCTAGGGTTACACGCCTGACCCCTACCTGCCTAGTTCTCTATTGCTCATCCCAGACTTCCATCTCCCCTGCTTTACCACTCAGAAGTGTTTTGCATATTACTCAAACGGACATATCCTACCAGAGACCTCTTGGCAGGAATATCTAGACTTGTCTTTAAGAAACAGCTTTGTCACATACACATCCGTGATCCTCTCATCCTATACCCCAGTGCCTCTCTGAAAGCACACCCCCTCCACCCCCCCACCCCCCCAACACACACAGTAATATGCCACCACTGAGCAATCATATAAATCTTTAAAAAATAAATATATGATTTGATGATTCTCTTCCCTCCTGGAGCCATCAGGCTCTAGTGAGTGTCATTTTCTAAATTTGTACAGCCTTGGTTAGGCTCTCTGTAAGGTTACTGCAATGTTTTGCCCCTAAGAAAGATTGAAATTTGAAGTGAAAGACGGGAGTCTGACCTCTATAAATTCCTCTTCGGCATCTGCACCAATTTGATTTACAAATAATTTCAAAATATGGATTTTTAAAGAGCAGCTTATTTACCTTAGTCCACCTAATCTTTATTTTTTCCAAGAATGCAATCATAAAAATGTGTGCTGATTACTTCCTTGTATCTGAGCTTTAAGCCACTTATAAGGCAGATATTAGATCTAAAATACAGGGTGGGTGTTTTCTGAAAAAATTAAGCTGGCTTTTAAGCTAAGTTTACATCTTGGCCCTGACTCCAAGGCAAGCCAGTTTATCCCTCTACTTCAGCTGCCAGAGCTGTAAAGAGAGTAGAATGTTCTGAGAGTGGCTCATGCCTGTAATCCCAGCGCTCTGGGAGGCTGATGTGGGAGGATCGCTTGAGCCCCGGAGTTGGCGGTAGCAGTGAGCTATGACTGTGCCACTGCACCTCCAGCCTAGGCAAGAGAGGGAGACCCTGGCTCAAAAAAAAAAAAAAAAAAAAAAAAGAGACTAGAATGGCCTTTTCCACTGAGAAACCACAAACGAGGCTCCACAGACTACTAGTTTTCAAACCCACATTTCCTTATCAGTACCCCAGTATTTGAGGGGAGGCCAAGTAAGGGAATAGGCTAAAATTTCAATGAAAGCAAATGGGGTTTTAAATTTTATTTTATAGATGGAAGTTCTACCCAATCTATATTTTGCTTTAAAAAAAAATGGGATATGTTGTCTGTTTTTTCAATCTAAGTGAAAATCCATACCCTATACTTTGACTAAAAATGTTGTAATTTCAAGTTGCTTTAAGAATGAGTAAGTGAGAAGTGTGTTGAGGAAGGGTGGGTTTGTTCCTCCTAACAAAAAAAACCAGAGCAGCAGGGCTCCTTCCCTGCTGGGAGTTATCACAGACCACAGCAGAGGGCAAGCCCAGAAACCAAAACACTAAAACCAAGAAAGGATTTAGGAGGTACAACCTCTGGTTTAGAAACTCCGGGAAGAAAAAAAAGAAGAAAAAAAAAAGGTAATATAGTTCTAAAATTCAAATAATGTAAGTAAGAGTTAAAGAAAAAAACCCTATTTAGCAACAACATAAAAATATTCTGGTCACCCATCCCAGAAATTATTTAAAAAAAAAACGGGGGGATCCTATTTCTGTTCCTTCATTTAGTGGATCTGAGTCATGGCTGTCCCAGTGATTTTACTGATGAAACAAAATACTATTTGTTCCATAAACAAAGGGCTGCCCTAGGAAACTCATCTTCCACTGCAGTCCTGATAGTATCTTTTGTGGTTTTAATATTTAGAAAACTGTAAGGGCTTTAACATACTCTGCAAGGATTGCCTAAATTAATACCCAAACCTGTACTAATATCCAGTGCCCGTTTTCTTGTCTGTACTGGTCTAATTATAACATTCTGCATCAAGTCCTTTTGGAAACCTATGGACAGAAGTATTTACAAGTAAAATGATATACAATGCCTAACATTTACTTTAAAATACTTCCGAAAACAAAACAATGCATATGGGGGGGCGTGTGCTGAAACAAGAACAGCAAAATGTACTCAACTGCTGAAGCTGAATGAAGCACATGTTTGAAATTTAACATAATAAAAAGTTTTTAAAAATCTTTTTGGAAAGTTAGCAGGTTATATAAACTATACACAAATATTGTACGTGTGAGAGGATCAAAACAGAGGATTAAATCTAAGGATTAAAACTATTTGTAGAACATCATTCTCTCACAAATACTCTGTTGGTGGATAGTTTTCAATGGATACAATGCAGTATCTGTTAGTATTTATCAACTGCGAATACAAAATGGAAGTCTAAGGAACTCAAAGCAAACTGAATATATGCCTGGAACTGCTCCATTGTTGGGCAAAGAAAAGTTTAAAAGGAGGGCTTTCTTCAACATTATTGCCTACTTTCTTGGCAAGCAATAAAGTGTTTGCAATTTAATGTAGATTGGGGAAAAATATGACATTCTTACACATTTGTATATATCATATTACTCTGATCCATTTTAGATGGAGTCAGTATATTTCAATGCACTAGAAAAGGCTGATTAATATCTTGAACTGCAGGGGCTATAAGAAACAATGATGCAATGGTAAGTAAGGGATTAGAAATAAGTAAGGGAAAAAAGGCTTGTTAATGCACCAAATAAAAGGACAGAAGAGTCAAAGATGCATCCCTTTGAACTTGAAGAAGAAATGCAGTTTATCATGTGAGCATAGCTTAATCTTGAATGTAAGCTCACTATCAAATAATTGTGCAAAAAGCCACCCTTTACTTTGTGAAGGACAGAAAGGGTTGTCTCTCCCAGAAACTCAAAGTCTGGTGACATTTTGTGACTTTATATGTAAGTTTACATTAGTGGTTCTCAAAACTTTAGCTTGAACCAGATTCAACTGGAGGGCTTGTTCAAATAGATCGCTGGGCCCACTCTCAGACCACAGTTTGAAAACTACGTGCTTATGCAATAGTCAATTCTTGCAAATTATCTGATTTTGAAAGCAGTTGCGATTTTTAAAAACTCAGTACACATCTAATGAGAAAGATCTTATTAAGAAGACTTTTCAGGCAGACCAAATTGTCTTACAAAGAGAACTATCGCCCTGGCTAGAGAATTGCATTGCATGGATTACCAGATTAAACAGGTACACCAAATAATTTGTACCCCTCATTCCTACATTGGTTGTTATAAATAATGCTGTCCCTTACAAAAAGATACTAATGTCTGAGAACAGAGTTTCACCTTACCCAAACACAGACTTAAAACAATGCCTGCTTCACACTACTCACTTATACAGTTGATAAACTGAATACCAACAAGTCCTCTCATTGGTCCGTTTGAATCTGGGGGAAGAGTTGTTGGCTCCAGTCATTTTCAATTACATCAGCAGCTGTGGAATGCGCACTGACATCAACAAACTGTTACTGCTGTGACCACAACTTGACCCAGGCCAGAGCTTCCATCCTTGGGAGGGTGAGTCAACAGTGTGTCAAAACTAACCCCACTTCCACCAGGCACAGCAAGGCCGTGCCATTTAGGCGTAGATCATACGCACGCTGCCCCAACTTCTGAGACTACAATGGACAACCAAGCCTCAGGAACTCTGTCCCCGGTGATGTTGATTTACTATCAACACACAACTTCCTTTTGTAGGATTTTCTTAAGCAAAGCCCAGTATCCGGGTGGGAGGAGGAACTGCCTTAGGTTGACCAGGGATTTCATCCCCACCAAGCCCTTCCCCCACGGCAGGCCTCTGATGAAACAGCTGGAATCAAGAGGACAATCTGGATTTTCAACCAAATGCAAAGTCTGTCATATCTGTACCAGGATTAGAACTATTTAAGTCATCAATATAGGAAACCTGTTAGGCAAAAGATAGCTCAATCGATGTTTAAAAATTCTGGTTTAAAAAGAAGATTTGTCTACATCACCTTCTCATGGCGATTTTGGTGCTGGTGTCAACTCATAGATTTTCCATTAAACTCAAACAAATCATAGTATCTATTGAAAGGATGTCAACAAGTACTGCCAAACATCATGGGGTGGTTGGCATAAAAGTTCTCAAGTTCCTTTCCAACTTTAACACTGCCTAATTCTAAGAAACAATTCATGTAATATAGCATTTTGGAGGAGTAAAGACAGGATTTGGATTCAGACTGTGTAGGCTTACACTGTAACACCATCATTCTGGGGAAAAGGTTATGATTTGGGGTCCTCAACTGTAAAATGGGGTACCTATCTCATGGGGTCAATGTGAGAATTAAATAAGCATGTGAATTGCTAAAGCATATGCCTGGCACATAGTAAACACTCAAAAAGTAGGGATGCTAATGATGACAGGTAAATCTGATGTTGCAAATACCAACACAAAGAGGCTAATTTAAACTTTCAGGAGCTGCCAATTAATTCAAATATTACTTAATGTTTTACATCTAGTATGAATAACCTGATAATACATTTTACAATTTCTTGACTTTCCTCTACATTTTGGGTAAAGCCACATTACAAGAGGAAAGAAAGTAACAAAACCAAAGGAAAGGCTTTCCTTAGATTATTTAATTTTCTGATTTTCTATGTCCGATTTTGAAAAACAGATCTGCAAGACAGGGTTGTAGATGATTTGAGTTCTGCTTTGGAGACAAGAGCTGATGCTGAAAGGAAAGACAAAGGATTAAGAAAGTTGCATTCGTCACTTACAAACATGGGTATGAACAAGAACAGAGCTGGCTGAAACCTCTGGAAAAGATGCTATGAGCCAACCACCAATGCTGGCTTACAGTAGAAATAATAATTTTAATAATAATAATATTAATAAGCATATACTATATGTTCTACAGGCTATATTATTTCTTTTAATCCTTACAATAGCCCTAGAAGTGAGGTACTTTTCTATTAGTGCCACCTTACGGATAAGGAAACTAAGAGGAAGGTGAGCTTTCAAAATGAAACCATATAAACTGTTATTACATCAAGAGTTTCACAGATGAACCCTTCAGAATTCAGAAAGGCAATGAATTGTTTTGCTGGACCTGTGGAAGGTTCTCAACTTGGCCAAGTAGCCAACTATTTGTAGATAACCAATTATGCCCAGTTAGGTCACCTCTGTATGACTGCATGCAACCAGGACATGTGTGACAATGCAGCAAGAAGGAAGGATAAAAATGGTACCCATGCTGGGCACACTGGCATGCACCTGTAGTCCTAGCTACTGGGGAGGCTGAGGCAGGAGGATTGCTTGAGCCCAGGAGTTCAAGTCCAGCCTGGGCAACATAGTGAGACCTCATCTTTAAAAGAAAGAATAATAATTGTTTTTTTAAAAAGAAGAAAGAAATGGTATCCAGAATCCAGATGTCAGGTCCCAGTGATGGGAGTTTTTGCAATCATTTAAGGTGATTATGCTGGTGTCTCGTGGTGACAGGTTGGAGAGCATAGCAGGCTTGGTAAATACCCACTGGGACTTCCCTAAAGCTGGCACAACCCATCCTGGACAGGCAAAATATTAAAGCCACCAAGCTGAGCATGTTAAGGAATCAGAGAAAGCTAAAAGGCCGCACCAGCACACAGCCCTAGCCTGATCTCTCTATGGGCTCTGCTAAGAATGTTGCTGCTGATTTATTATAGGAACTAACACTGCTCTAAGATGGTGTAGCTTGTACTTATTTTCACCAAGCCTCACATCCACTGCTCTGCTGGACTATTTCAATACTGTTAGATGCTCCCCTGTTCTAAATTAAGATTGTGTCATTTGGCATCACTTAAGAAAGGTAATAAAAAGTGAAGTCCTGCTGTACTTCAGAGATAGGCAAGATTTACGTTAAAAGGGTCAAAACTAGATATTTATAAAAAGAGGTCAAGTTTTTAAAACCAACATTCAAATTGTAAGAAATTTTATATTCTTTATTCAAGGTCAAAGACAGCTTTAGAAAAATTCAGTATTATTTTACTTTCCATAACCTCCAATTTTTATAACCAATGTGGTAGAATGGGAATGGATTCTGATAATAATTTTGATCCATAAAATGAGTGGAAAAATCAATTCTAAGGTTATAAAAATGCTTAAACATTTAATATTAACTATTTAAACAAAATAGAAAAACATAAATATTGAAGATGCCTTCAAAAATAACGAAGTTTTAAACTCAAAAGTTACTATCCTTTTTGGCTTTACCATAGAGCTAAAGAGAAGTGTTCTGGTTAAGTTACTTCTTTTATTTTTCCCTAGCTTAACTGAGGGAATTTTATCCATTTATGTATTATTATTTATTTATTTATTATTTATTTTATTGACAAATAAAAATTGTATATATTCAAGGTATACACTGTGATGTTTTGATATATGTATACATTGTGAAATGATTACTATAATCAAGCTAATTAACATATCCATCACCTTACACAGTTATCTTTTTTGGTGTATATGTTAAGAATATTTAAAATCTACTCTCCTAGCAAATTTCAACTATACAATACACTATTACTAACAACAGTCACTGATGTTGTATGTTATGTATCCAGAACTTATTCAACTCGTAACTGCAAATTTGTACCCTTTGACCAACATCTCTCTGTTTTCCCCAATCCCTCTCCCCTGCGAACCACCCTTCTACTCTGTTTCTGAGTGTGACTTTTTTAGATTCCACATGTAAGTGAGATCACGCAGTATTTGTCATTCTGTGTCTGGTTTATTTCACTTAGCTTAAGGCCATAAGTATCAGGAACCTGGATTCCAACCTCAGAGCCCTATTGTTTACTGATACTTGGGCAAATTATGTAGCCTCACTGAGCCTAATTTTGTTCATATTTCACTTTGAGATAGTATTTGCTCTTTCTTACAAACCTATGAGGAATATCAAGTGAATACCTAGATCTTTATACTACACACATCTTTATAAATTGGAAAATATGCTCTCCTTGTTTTACATTTGGTTTATATTATTCCTCTTACAATTTCAATTTATTGTTTTAATTCAGCATGTTAACTGCACAAATATTTTCTATCTTAAGCAATGTGCATTTTATTATAATCTCCCATATCCAAATAGTTATCAAAACATTGGTTACTTGTTTAGGAGGGGTTACACACAACCTTAAATTTAAAAGTCAGTTGCAATTTATATTTGTAAAGAAAATATAAAGTAATCTACAGATAAATGTCTTATCATGCATGGTCAATTCTTTTCAATAGCTTTCTGAGTTAAAAAGCAGAAAATATAACAAATCTCGGTATAAAATTCAGTGGGAGAGAGAATAGTTCCATTAAACTGTTTTATTCTGATTTAACATGAGAATTCCAGTTAGCATCAGTGTCAACTTGAGATACAACATTACAAGCACCAACACTAGAAATTTTAGATTGAGGGAGTTACTTCTTGGTGTTCAATGTGCTGAACAAAGTAGGGCAAATGAGCCTGAAGTAATAATTTATGCTTCTAATACTTTCAAAAGCAAGTTTTGATATAAGAATCAGTTATCCATGAAAATAAACAGATGAAATCCCTGAAATAACCTAGTTTTATCATACAATAAAACTTGCTATTTTCAACTTTATAAAAGGTAATGTTCCTTCGAAGAACAAATGGGAGAGTTCTAGATATCACATCAAAATATATGTCTTCCTAACATCAGAGATGTTTTAAATGGAATGGGATGGCTTGCCTGTGGGAAGAAGTTTCTGGGGACAACTGTTAGCTAGTTGACCGCCTACCAGGAATGACAGAACCAGGGAGTCCTACATCCAAGATGTGCCATGAAGGAGCAACCAACCTCTCAAGTGTCTGCTTACAGTTAAAGATTCAAATAATACAGAAGGTGATAATATATAAAGTAAATATGTATGACTTTCCCTTTCAATCCAACATCTCACCATTCAGAACCAAATTTTGTCAGATTCACTTAAATCTTTCACAGCGGTTCCATGTACATAAATTTTCTACATTATATATATGTAAGTGATTATGTCTGCTTTCTGCAAATTCCTTTTTTCATCTCAAAGTGTATTTTTTAACTATTTCTCTACATCAGTATGGTTATGCCTACTTTTAATGTACTATAGCATAATATTGCACTGTGTGGTACAACATAGTTTTAAAAAAATCATTGTTTGATATTAATAATGCTCTAATAATATCCTCATCTGTGTGTACTTATACAATATACTATGGTACTAATTAATTCCTAGAATTGCTAAGCCAAAGGGTACTAACATAAAGTTTTGAATGACTGCTCTTGAAAGTTTTTGTACCAATTGACAGCAGAGGAAAATGCCAACTCTGACAAGATTTTTTGGTCTTTGCCAATCAGAGGGTTAAAAAAAATAATAATGTTATCTCACTGTTTTAATTTGCATTTCCCTGATTAGTAATGAGATGGAGCATATCTTCATAGGTCTATCAGCTATGTGTATTTTTTTCTGCAGACTATAAAATTTTTTGCCTAAGGTCCATTTCTTTCAGATTCTATTAGATATTCATACTGAAATATTTATGGATAACATTATATGATTGAAATTATTTCAAAATAACCCAGCAGGGGAAAGGAGAATTGTCAGGTAGGAGAAGGGAGGTACAGATAAAACAAGATTGGGTAAGAGTTGATCATTGCTGAGGACTAGATAATACATACTAAGAATTTAACACACCATTCTTTCTTGTATATGTTTTAATTTTTTTCATAAGTTTTCAAAAATGTTTATTTTTCTCTTAAGATACTCATGTTCAGTATTTCTTATTGATTTGTAAGAACACTTGGTGGGACGAAGGAGTTTGCCTTTTGTTCCAGGCAAACTGTACCGGGTGACCCAGCATTGTTACTGGGTAAACTATTACCCAGCTTCCATCTATGGACAGTCAGCTATCCCAACACCATTTATTGGATAATCCATCTTTCTCTCTCTGATATGAAAAGATACCTTTATTCTGCACCAGTTTCCAATATATGTATAAGTTTATTTCTAGACTTCCATTTTGTCCCATTGATTTATCTATGCATGTGCCATGAAGCTTTCCTTTCTATATCTTTACGTTTTTCATCAGTTTTTTTAATGCTACTCTTACCTAATGATTTTCCCAGCTAACTTTTAAAATAATTGAATTAAATCTCGTGTCTACCATATTTATAAACACCCCTCCCTGCAGAACTGCTTCCCAAGGACAGATAGCTTGATTTTTTTCTTTCTCATTGGTATGTTTTCATGTTTCTGTTGTATTCAGACTCTGAATTCATTTGACATACCGATAGCACACAATGTTAAATAATTCTTTTCTTAGTGTGAAAAATATTTATTTAGCTGCTGGGAAAGGTCAAACTGCCAAAACTAACTGGTGTAACATTTGAACAAGGCCATTTATATATGCTTTATTTTCATGAATAAACATCTGACTAGAAAGTCAGTAAAGGAGCGTGATTTAATCAGTCTGAGGCCAAGTGTTTTAAATATAAGACACTAAATTTAGGCATTAAGTATTTTAGTTTTGTTTTACTGCTCTACAGCCTCACAGGAAGATGTGACTTCTTAAAAGGAAAAAAAAATCTTTTAAATGGCTTGATCAATTTATTAGAAATAAGCAGCGAAAAGCATCTGTTTTAACAGAGCAACTGTTAAATTAATCCTGTTAAGTCGGCCTCAAAGCACTTGGATGCAGCTACAGGATGTGAGTGTAATAGGATCACACAGACTAACACCTGATAGGGCCTTCCACATGTCCTGTCAGAACAATCCTTCTGGAAGCAAAACATCAAAAACTCCTGCAGTCTCTTGGATTTGTCTTGAAAAATTTAATCCCTCCCCAACCCAGGTTAACTCCCCACCCTGAAAAAAAAAAAAAAGAAAGAAAGAAAGAAAAAAGATAAAAAATAAAAAACTCCCCAAACAAAAACAGACTGCTCCATTCAATTCAGATTATGTGAATTAATGAAATTTAAAGCTACATGGTGATTTTCTCCTGAATCTGATGTCTGAATGACACAAGTAAAGAAATACACTGAAGAAATATGAAGAAAAATGCACATTTCTAATACTTAGTCAAAGCTACCTGTGAACAGGTTCCAGGAGGGGCAGGCAGATTAGATTCTACCTTAGGTATGAGCATTACCCACTATTTCCAGAAGCCTCTGCAGGTGCCAGAAGTCACAAGTCCCTTCAGAAAGATCTCTCAATGACCCCCATCCAGTCCCCTTTGATATGTGGTAAACTATCCTTTGTTTTCAAAGGGGTTAGCAGAGATCTTTAAAAGACAGCAGCCGGGCATTTCGTGGCTGTCTCCAGCTGGTCCAGGCAGCCAAAGCTGTCCCTGGCACGCTCTGGGTCACTGCAGAAAACACCAAGAGGGAGAGTGGACGGAGAGGAGAGTGGCACCCTGGACCTGCATTCTTTAGATTCCTTTGCAAGTGGTTTTTCTTCTGGGTTCACTGAGAAGAGGCAGGTCAGGTGGGGAGGGGCAAAAACAAAAAAAATGGGGCTCATTTCAAACTAACAACTTGACCACACACTAATTCTATGCATAATTACCAATAAGTTATTCTGTTTTCAGGCATCAAAAATGTTATCAATGAAAGTTGAGAAGCTAAAGCCCTCGGTGTGTCTGTGTATCTGATAGCACTGAAATGTGAAACTATGCAGTGCCGCAGGCAACTGGCCTCTTCCCTGCCCTCAGCATTTCCAGAGGGACAAAGGGTGGCTGACTTGAGCATCAAGGACTGCTGCTCTGAAGGGTCCAAGAAATGTTACAAAGAGTCTTAAAAATAAAAAGCAGAGCCATTTTTTCCTCATTCATCCCCTGCCTGCAACTGGCCAGGTTCTGTGCCTTGTACCTTCTTCTTAATTCAATTTTTCTCCGGATCAACCTATTTACAGATACTTTGTAGATGTGGAAATTTAGGTGTAAGGAAGTCAAGTCATTTTCCTGCAGTCGTATTTCTAGTAAACTGAAAGAGTTGCTGACTCATATCCAAAGTGTAAATGACCCCAACATCTATACTCAGGACTCCCTTACTTGGGGTTGAGAAAAAGGGAAGGAATGGGACTGGGATGAAGGGAGTTGTTGTATTAATAGAAGGGGAAGAGAAGACACCAAGCAGAGACAGCAGCCCTTAGAACTTCCCGCAGCTGAGGGTAAAAGTGAGGACAGCAGCCAGGAATTTAAGGCCTAACAGATTTCTTTTGTTGCTTCCTCAAGGAGCTAACTGCCTAGTCCAAGAGGAAATACTGACTGAGCTCCACCCATTGGTTTATTTTGCCAGAGGCAGATGAGATAAGTGGTCAAGAGTGCAGACAGTGATAACAGAGTTTGAACCTGGGCCACTGGCCCTCTCCCTCCCAGCTGGGGACAACAGTGACTACCTCACAGACACTGTTAAGGAAGACACGAGAAGCAGTTTCCAACAGTGCCTGGCTCACAGAATGAGCTATACACAGTACCTGTTAATTATTATTTTTATTGCCATGGCCAAGGAAGCCTCCTCTCAGCAAAATATTTTTACATATGCCAGAAATACAGGTGTTTATCCCACAACTAATAAATCACAAACAATATTACAAGATTGACTGCCAAGTTTTTAATGCAAGTTCTTTCCATTGGAACCAAAAAACAAAACAATCAAACCCGAACTATAAAACTGTATCTCTCCCTGTCTTAAATTTTAAAATAAGAGGCAAAGATGAATTGGTATGTACTCTGAGAGCTCTTTTAAAAAAATGTTTAGACTACAGAATTTCATGAAATCCTCTTGATTAGAATGTACACTCTTCTCCAAGAACTGAGTAATTCAGTAAAAAAGACCCCTTCCCCTGGTTTTTATAAATGATTCATCAGTGTGAATCATCACTGAAAAATTATGTACACGCAATAGGGGAGACGTTTGTAACAATTCCTGCGTTTCCTCAGAGACCCCTGCATGGCTCCCACCTCACAGTCTTTGCATTTACTTTATCTTGAATACTTTTAGGTAGTGGAAAAAAATTTTTCCTCTGTCCTCTTAGGTTCAGTACCTGGGGCCCTGCATATTAATTAAACTGACGAAAGATTAACAGGAAAAAGACAAATTTTATTTAATGTTAATAATTTTCATGGCAGGGAAGGGAACTCCACAGAAAGCGAAAACCCCAAAGATGCAATTAGGCCTGAGAGCTTATATACTATTTCAACAAAGAACAATAAATTGTGGACGTGTCACAAGACAAAGGAAAGGGGGTTTGGGCTTCTAGGGGCAGTAAATTATGGAAAGGTAAACATATGAGGGAAACTAATAGAAAGTCAGGGTAATCTCAGGAAGGTTTGTTTATGCAGATGTCAGTGCTGTCTCTAGTGGTCTCTCCAGTGATGACTCCTGGTACAGGAGAGGGGAGGAAGGATACCCTCACAAAGAGAAATTTATACCCTGTATTTAGGCAGAAAGGGAGTAGGTACAAAGCTTCTTTTGAGTCTATTTCTCAATTGTCTTCAGCTCAAAATAATACTTACAAGAAAATGTCATATTTTGGGGTGGCATATTCCAAACCCCTTCATACAGACTTTGCCTCTCTCTCCAGGCCCTCACTTGCTTAATTTTTCTTCATAGCACTGACTACCAGCTGACACAGAATATACTGATTGTTATCTATATTGATTTGCTCTCTGCCCAACAGAGTGCAAGCTCTGTGAGGTCAGGGAGTTGTCCTTTTTCATGACTATATCTCAGTGCTTGGCATAGAGTCGGTGCCCAATAAATGTCCTGATAAATGAATGAGTTTCCATCTTACATCAATGTATTCTTACAACTAGAATTCCTGTGATGTTGATGGTATAGACATTTGTTTTTATTAGCAGCCATTTTTAATAGTACCAGCATTTATTCACTATATAATTACAGTATTATATTTATTTCAAAAGTAAACAATAAACAACACAGTTATTTGTTCTAAAAACCATAGTATGAAATATAGCAATATAAAACTGGCTAACTGACCATGCAAACAGAAATTAGTACTCAAAAACTACATGGGTCTGGCTGAATGGGCTCCACAACCCTACATAAGGTTCCAAGGAGGCATCATTTCGTCACACGTTAAATTTAAAGACCAATATGGTCTCTTTTATGGCCAATGAGTCTTATCTTTGGAACCTTCATAGAATTAATGTCTTTGACTTGTTTTTTAACCACATAAGAGCAGAAGAGACTTTAACAGTAGGGAAGTTGGAAGGAGGATGCTTTATTTATATCTGTGCAATCACACAACCAAACTAATGCTCCCATTGAATGGCTCCAGTAAACTGAAATCATGATTTCACTGATGTCTATGTTCTAGCCCCAGCTATATTTGCCTGTGAAACGTAACAACTTCTTGCAGTTAAACTTCTGCCTATACAAGCAACCGAAGAACCATTAAATAAGAGGACTGCGTGTCTGAATTTCTAGGTCAGGTTTTCCTTATTTATTTTTGTTAAGCTCTATGGTGTCTCTTAATTTCATTTTCTTTAAGTACTATATAGTTGAAAGACCACCATGTTGAACACTACTTAAGAGTAGCAATTTAGATAATTCAGCAAATAATTAAAATATTATCAGATATCTGACACACAATCCTTCTCTATACATCACTACTTCCAGCCTAAATTATGGCTGGAAATGCCAAATAAAAAAGTGTACTTCCACAATTACATAGCCCCAGTTGCCTTAAACAGATTTATACATCCAATAAACATTACATGTACAAAGAACTTATAATGGTATGAGATTTGACATTAAGGAATAAAATGCAGGATATAAAATGTAATCTACAGTATAACCTCAAAAATGCTTTTAAAAATGACATAAAACAGACACTTGTGGGTGGTGGATTATGCATGTTTTTATATATTTTCTAAGTCTCCTACAATGAATTTGTAATTCTTCCCCAATTCAAAATCTAACTTAAACATAATTTTAAAAATGACTCCTCCAAACTTTAAAGCCCGTTTAAAGCCCTAAACTCTGTTCCTATTGGTTATATTTATTACAAAAAAATACAGAGGAAACTGTTTTTAAAATGGTGAATTTTTTTAAGCTTTAAATTTTTAAGCTTTAAAAAGCTTTAATAAGGTTTACGGACAACTGCCAAAGAAAATACAGATATCTCTGTACTTTTAACTCATTCCTACAACCTGTGAATTCTCTAAGTATTGTCCCATATATCAGCATTGGCACAATTCAATCATTTTCATCAGAATATAAAGAAAATACAGGACATGCATAACTTAAGGGTCAATATTTCCTTTTTGGGTAAAGCCTAGCCACAGATGAGCAGTCTTAAGGTCAAAGAGAAAAATTTTAGTTTAACACTAAATCTAATATCATTAAACCTAAGTCATATGAATAAACTTAACCTCTGTTCAAAGCAGTCTTAGACATCTACATCCATGCTGATAAATATTTTAGGAATGAAATGAAAAACAACTTCCCATACTAAAAGTTCATCCATCATGCAAGTTTTCATATGGTAAAATAAATACTTTACAAAACTGAGTTCACAACAGGAGCATACCAATCCCCCCTTCTACAACCCACCATGCCAGACCATAAGCTTTCCACATTTGCTTACATTCTGAAAATAACTACTTTACGTGCCAGGAGTGCACCGGGCTTAAGTTGTCAAAAAATATCATACTTCAAGTGTAATTGGGTAAGAAGTATGAGCACACACACCAGCAGCCTTCCAAAACAAGGGGGAAAAAAATGAAAGCTTAACCCCAGCATTTCCAGCAACCCAGAAACAGAGTACAATTCCTTATAAAACGTACATGCCTACATACCCATATGCACAATAAAATACATATGGCAATGGCATGTCTACCTCCCTTCCTTTTAGTGGGCAGCTGACATTTCACACAATGTTCAGAGTCACATACCTTGGGTCTCAAAGGGTCCCCCAATTCCTATTACAACAGTGCTCAACACAAAAAGACAAATTGATCACTGGACCCTCTATCATCTCATATTACTATTTCACAGAGAGGTTGTAGATGGTGCCTGGTAATTCTACTTACCCTGCCCCAAAACAGAGTTTTGTCCAATAAGGCTATGCCTTCCTCAAGTGGGCCAGATTTTTCTTAAGGCTCTTGGCTCAGTATTATCTAATAGTATTAACCTAGCATTAGTACACATTAAACTAGACGCAGCAACATGGAACAAAAAAAGGATGAATCAAAGTGATAAAGAGACTAGAAGTCAGAGGACAAGGATTGGGCTTTTGAACTCTAATATTTGTGTGATTTTGAGCAACTCAACATCTCCAGATCCTACTTTCTTCATGTGACAAATGAAGGGTCTTAGAACTGAGGTCTTACGGGTTCTATAATACCTGCTCCAAAACCTGACTCTCTTCCTAGACAGCAGTAGGTTGAGTTGACCCTTATAGAGCTACACTGTCCAAGATGGTAGCCACTAGCCACATGTGACTACTGAGTACTTGACATGTGGCTGGTCTGAATTAAAATATGCTCTGCATAAAAATTTTGAAGACATAATAGGAAAAAAAGAACGTAATATATTTCATGAATAGCTTTTATATTGATCACATGTTGACATAATATTTTGGACTTATTCACATTAGAATTAATTTCATCTGTTTATTTTACTTTTTTTATGTGGCTACTTGAAAATTTCAAATTAGATCTAATGGTCCCATTATTATACTTCTACTGGGTAGCTCAGGAGAGTATCTGAATGGAAGGAACACTGTCATTCCCCAGCTCTTCATCTTTAGGACTTGGAGCTTACCATTTCCATACTATACATATAAACAGCTGTTTTAAAGCCATGCTTTTGTTTTCATATTTTGCATACCAACAACAAATCAATAGCAAATACCATTGGTCTAAAAATAATCAATTTCATTTCATTTACTCTGGAGCTGAATCTTAATTATCAACTACAAGTGTTAAGGATAATCCTAAATGGATGAGCTTTCATGCAGGCACCTGTAGCCTGTTTTCAGTTTCCTTTGAATTGAATATATATTTAAAGTAACAATTTAGTTTCCTTCAAAAGATAATTAAAATCTTCTATTTTTAAAAACTCACATTTTAATTTAGTAGAAACAACTAAAATGAACTTGTATGGATGGACTGCATTTTTATTTTTATTTCATTGATATCTAACTAGGAACTTTTCAAGTACTTTTTGTAATCTGTATCACTTTATTTAATGTGTTTTAAATAATCACAGAGGCAGAGATAGCTCCTAGAGAGTTTGTTTACTTAGAAATACAATAGACTATGAACAAAGTCAATAAAATATTAGTAAGATTCAGGTGAATCGAGAGTGAGTACCCAAGTATTTGTCTCAGAACATACTCTTGGACTGCCAATTTTTTCATTTTGATGATGTTAAACACAGGCATACATCTAACTGCCTGCAAAATCAACTACTGATTATTTAAAGTCACATAAAGCAAGCAAAAATCTAACTCTGCAATCTGGAGCCAACAAAGGCCACCCATTTCAGATTGGGCTTGAAGCATGACCAGTTATGATGGCTCAAATATTTTCTGATATACAAAAGCAGAAACAGAACTGAGAATAAAATATATGTTCTTGTGGAGAAAATTTTTTAAAATAAAGCTTCTCTAATTGCATAAACTATGTAACCATCAGAAAAATACATGGGAATTAAAGATTTCTTAAATTTTCAAATTCTAATATATTTAAAACAAATTTTCAAACCCATATAATGTAAATTACCACCCACTCTCTCTTTATGGGAGAAAAAGTATAATTTTAAAATATGACTAGCATAATATGAGAGAACATATATTCAAACATATAATTAGTCTTTCTGATTTTCATCAATCAACACTATGTAAGACTTGCACAAGTTGTCATGTGTTTTTTCCGAAGGCAGTATGTAGAAGTGCTAAGATAAAATGTTTTCTTGATACATATCTCAAAATTTTAAAAAAAGAAATGCCAAGATTTAAAACTATCAAGCTTGAATTACCCTTCTGATTACTCTTAAAGGTAACCAAGGGTTAAAAAAAAAAAAGTTATAAAACCAAGAGCAGCTTTTGAGGAATGTTGATACTCTGGACATTTCCTTAGGATACAATCCTGTAATATGTCAAACTATTGGGACATATTTCAAATAAGTCTTTAAGTGCAGATAAAATGCCTACTACAAAACCTCCAAATACTTCCTCACAATGATGATTACACCAAGGCTGCTAAGAAGTATAGTTTTTCCCATGTCTATATTTCCCCACATATTTTCTGGTATATATCTTCTTCATTTGATCACTTCTAGAATAACTGAGATGAGTAAGAAAATAAGTAATTTAAATAAATTTTTAAATGACAGTCCCATTTTTAATGACGTAAATACATTAAGGTTAATTTTCCTCTTTTCCATAGATCTTCTCATTCTGTTTCAGTAATATTGGTTAACATAAATAGATCTGAAAAGCTGTGTAGCAACAGAAAAGAGGTTCAACGTGACAGGCAGATCTAGCTTAAAAGCAGTTTTCAGTATCATGCTCTTTTCTAAAAACCTCAATGCTTGTTTTGTCTGCTATTCCTTTCAAAGAACAAGCTCAACAACAAAATTGCTTTGGGGAAGTCTCTAGATCAAATGAAAGATAGTTTACCAACAGGGAGAATAAACTGACACTACCATTACTATCCACACAGCCACTGGAATTATCACTTTGTTCCATCATTATGGCTGGAAGGATTTCCCAGGAAAGCAAATCTAAACCATCTTGGGTTCTATCAGCCAGAATGGAGGCTCAGCCTTTCAGTGTTCCTATCATGAAAATGAAAAAGCATTTCCTACCTCGTCCTCTATCACTCCACAAAGATTTGCTTCCTATAGCTAGCAGATAAGGAAAAGTGGACAAATCCCAAAAATCTACTCTAATGGCTCACAAAAAATGTTTGCTTTGGTTCAAAATGTTAGTCTACCCATTTTCCTCTACATTCCTACAGTACTATATTTCCTCTATATCCCAGAATGCTAGTTGTCACCCAATATCCTGCCACGCCTTTAAGAAGAGAACCTGGAATGTACTCCTGGTGGCAATGCTCCCAGCTAATAGAGCACATTTACCAGCCTCCCTTGCAGCTGGGTTCACCATCTGGCCAATGAGATTAAGCAGGACATTGACAAGGACTTCTGCAAAAGTTCCTAAACCTAACCGAACCATAGTCATCAACAGCAATCTCCATTTTAGGAACATTTGAAAGCATCCCATTGCTAATAAAATCAAGTTCAAATTCATCGAGGGCATCCAAAACCTGTAACCTCCTATCATCTCTCTCACCCACAAACCCATGGTTTCTTCTTTTTAACCTCCACACTCTTGCTGTTCTTTGTTGAAAAGCCCTTCCATGCCCCAGTTCACCTCTACTCATCCTTGAAACTCAGTTCAAGTGCTGCCTGCCTTCTCTCTATAGAGACTACACCCTCTCTACAAGTCCCCTGCATCCAATTATTTCTGCATCTCTTTTTCCCCCCATTACATTAGGCTGTGAAACTCCTCAAGGCACAGACTGAGTTACCTGTTTATTCACAGTCCCGCCCAGGTGCTAGGGCTCCTGTCATAATTGCAACATAACCCATCCATAAAACAGGTGATGATTTTAAAAATTCAAGAAGAGAGACAGAAATAGTGAGAGAGTAAAGCAATAATAACTAAAAAATCATAACTCCAAATCAGCATCAACATCACAGAAGACAATCACAAATGCCCTGAGAAAATGTGGAGTGGAGACAGACAGAACAGATGAATGCATAATCCAAATATCCAATTAAATATCCTGCATTAAAACTTCTCCTGGTCTGCTAACAGAAGAAGCACAGGTTTGGGCTTGGGTTTGGCTTTCATGTGTTTAACCTCTGATATGAATGAGCAAATGAGCAATGAAGTCAACATGTCAGATTTTTTCATAAGTCTAAACAATTGATATTATGATGCAGAAAATTCACAATGACATAAATTTAACCTTTGAATCCAGCTCTCATAAGTGATGTGAAATATTCAAATAGAAAATAAAGACAAAGAAAGGAACTGCCTAGAAACAAGGTAGGTCTGTCTCCTATCTTGTTTACTTAAGTATACCCTCTCTGCCACCACAATGTTCATTATCTTCCTCCTGGACAGCTCTAATGGTCATGTTGATAAATTACATAGTCTTAAGGCCATCTCTACCCAACAGCGTTGGCTTCCACTCAGTTTCAGCCAAACAGTCACATGGCCACCCTGTCATCACCTGGAAATCTTCCAGCTTCCTTCAGGGATTTCCTTCTCTCCTATTTCACTGAACAAGCAGAGAGAGATTCCAAAATTACAATTTTGTCACAAATGTACTCTTAAAAGGAGAACCCTTCACAATTCCTCAAGGAGCACCAACATGTAAGCTGTAAACTGCCTTCACATGCAAACATCTTGTGGGTTAGCCAAGTATCACCCCTACCCCCCACCCATGGACAAAACAACTACAACTACAGAATTTTAATTTTTGGTTTATTTTTATTGGGTTTAAATTTTCTAGAGTCTGTGGTGTAAGAAGATTTAACACTCGACATAAAACATAAAAAACAAGACTGAGAAAATACTAGCAAGGCTAATAGTAATGACATCAATTAGATTTTCAATGCCTGTCAAGTTAATGGTATATAGCAGCATTGGCTTCAGGCCCTCGAACTTGAAAAGTACAATTCTTTTAGAGAACGGAGGTAACAGAATTCAATATTTTTTAAAAGGGCCAATTTTTATCCTCTTCACACTAAAGCAAAAAGTAAATATTAGCTGTAAAATGGCAAAACAAGCAAGCAGCAAACAGAAAAAAAACAATGACAATGAAATTTTCATATTGATGGCCACTCAATTTAATTCCAATTGATGATATTTCCTTTTAAAACTCCTCTGTCTTATTCACACAAAATCATTTCTAAGCACCCTCAATTGAAAATATCCCAATCAATCATGGCATGAAACATTTCAAGGATGAGGCATTTTTGCTCAGTCAACTGAATTTCTAAAATAGAGTTGCAAATGACTGAACATTATTAAGTTACTGACTCATAAACAATATTAACTTCTCTCCCTTACCACTTGTTTTTAATATTTAACCGCCCAAAGCAGATCCTCTGTCTTCAAGTATTCTTTTACATCAAATATATAATATAGTTCTTTCCCCCAGATATCTAAGTTTACCTTTGGGTACTGAACAGATGAGAGACCTTTGATAAGACTACATAAACTATCCCACCCACAATATACTTTGATAAGACTACATAAACTATCCCACCCACGATATACTGCCTTCCAAATGGTGTTCGTCTAGATCCCTTACCCAACTTAACTTTTTCCAAGTCCACCTACTCTCTTGTATTTATTTGTCTACCCACCAGGGGCAAGAACCTCAAAAATATTTGTGAAATGAAAGAGTGAATTTTCTTTATCTGGGTGTGCCTATAAGAATCTAGGTTTCACAGTGTATGAAAATAAGTTAGTAACTTTTCCACAGAAATTTGATTTTAATTTTAGATTGCTAATTAATATGTATCTGTGAATAAATTATTCTTAGAATGATTAGCGTGCATATTTTCACATTTCTATGGGAGTTTCCCAGGAATTCTTAGATCCTGAAACTAACAGACTGCAATGACAAAACTGTATTTGTTTTAAACGAACCATAATAAGCAATTAAGAGTACCAAGATGGCGAATATTTGCTAAACAGGACTTTTCACATGATGGATGGGTTTTAATGTTAGTCTCTGAAGACTTAAGCTAAGATTTCAAAAACTTTGCATCAGTTTTAAAGGTTCAACCTTCAAAGTAGATAAGGATTTTTTTTTGAAAGATGGAAAAAAATCAATAAATATGGTTAAGAAATAGTACTATCTTTATCATGTGTGCCTCTCAATTCAATTACAAACAAAATAACTGAGTAATATTTATAAAAACAATGCAAGTAAGCTTTTGAAAATTCATCCAATAGTAGCATGACATAAAAAGTCTTTTTTTAGATTAATCAAACCTTAATGGATAATACCATTTTCTTTATTTTCTGTTAAAAAAAATGTGTTGCCTCACTAAGTTTTCTTTAAAATAACAACCAAACATGCACAGACAAAGAAAAACTGAACAAACGATTTTGTGGTAACTGGGGGGGAGACTGCATGTCTAAAACACGCAAATGTATCTCAACAGTAGGATTAAATCTCTTGTTTTTCTTCCTGTGAAATGTGTCCATGGGGTCAAAATATATTACACTCATTGAAGCTTTGAAATTTATCGAAGCAACAAGAGTAATAATGCATTTCTTCACTTAAGACAAATGACTTCTCTTTATATAACAGATCTCTTATTCTCATACATATACTTCAAGGGTGAAAAGTAACATTTCCGTCTCTATCACCTAGGATGCCTTATGTTTTTCAATGATGATAGTATGTGGCTTTCTCTGGAAGCTAATTGAGAGCCTAGAACACATTATTAGATTTCCTAGAGAAAGAATCAGGCAAAGAACAATTCCTATCACCAAAATCACTCAAAAGCCAAAAAAAGTAAAAATTTTTCTTGTTGAATCAAATTTCTCACCTGAAAATCTCCTGAACTGGGGGCAAGAAAAAGAAAGAGATCTGGAAATTAGAAGATTCAAACGTTGTTTTGGGTCCATCACTAACATGACCTTAAAAAATCACTGCACTTTGTTCATCAGGATCTGTTCACTTACAAAACAGGCTTATTCTTTTCCCTTTGTGGAAATGTTTATCTTATTTATTCCCTATCCCTACTCACAGACCCTCCACACGTGGTTCTGGGACCATCTCATTCACTTGTCATTGTACAAGCTCTGAGCACGAAGTTTATTATAAATATGGCTTCTGTAGTTACATCTTCCTACTTAAACCCCCTTTTTGTTTTCTTTTGGTTGAGTAGGACAATCATAAATACGTGAGCTGGTTAACAAAACTCAGATATTTTTGTTTTGAAATAGTATATGAATTAATATATGCATACCCTGATGGCACAGTATAGGCACTGTGCAAGCGCGTTGGTTACTACTACTAGATATGAAGATGATGATGATGTGAAATGGATAAGTCTCACACATAGTTGAAAGTTAAAAAAAAAAAACCTGTCTAATGTTTCACTTATTGACAAGTGAGTTTACTTATTGGTAAACTAAGACTATTGCAGGAAATAGGCAGTTTGTTGAGTCCTTGAGACTTTGCTTCTGATTCTTCAATGAGTTAATCATAATTTAATCACAGTGTCCCCAGTTTCACGTACTCAAAGCTTTCAAATATCCTTAAGCTTAATTTTGAAATTGAGATTGAAAACCTTTTATGAGCAAAATATGCTGATTTTTAAAAAAATGTATGGTTCAATTAAGCAGTAGATCACTATAAAGCCTTAAAGATGTGATAGCCACAATATGACTGGTTATATAAATCCATTTTATTTTGAAACTGACTTCTTAGAGAAATGCTGCATTCTCAAGCAGTCTGCTTTTTGGTTTGCTTGTCCTTCGGTGAACATCACTTCAAGCTTCCATTCTAGGACCAAAATTCTTTTGCTGGCATTTGAAATCTTCCATTTCTGCCCAGATTGGCAAAGACTGTTTATTCATTTTTCTGGAAAAGGTCTTGCTGAAAACTAAACCAAGCTTGTTCACAGCTCCCTCCCTGCACACGGCTGATAGCCAACTAATACTTGCATTAATAATCAAGCCAGTGTATAAACATAAACTTGCTCAATATAAGACGTGTGGCAAGATGCCAGCGTGCGCAACATTAAAAATAGGTCTTTCCCACTGTGTAAAAACTGCTTATGCTTTTGTACATTTCTGTACTGTTTTAAATTTTTAAATGAGCATGAATTATTTTAATATTTTTCAAAAAGCCAACTGAAATATAAAATATACATATTTAATAAATGAAATTTTACAACATGTATTCTGAAAATTTTATCTGAGATATGTGCCTTTCAAATTTAAATCACATTCATTCATTGTCATGGAGAACAAACTGCCTATTTCCTGCAATAGTCTTAATTGACCAATAAGTAAACTCACTTGTCAATAAATGAAACATTAGACAGGTTTTTTTTTTTAACTTTCAACTATGTGTGAGACTTAAATATGTCCATTTCATCATCATCATCTTCATATCTAGTAGTAGTAACCAACGCTTGCATAGTGCCTATACTGTGCCATCAGGGTACACATATATTAATTCATATACTGTTTCAAGATTTTACATATATATTAATTCAATCCTCAATAACTAGAAAGACTATATTTCATTTTCCAAAGAAAACAAACGGAGGCACAGAAGCTTGCCCATGGTCAACAGCTCAAAAGGGACGGTGCCAGGATTTATGTTCATGCACCTTCCTGCCCTGGTCCACCTCTTGATTAGTGAGCAATGCTGCCTTCTTGACACACCTGAGAATGACTCAGTGTTACTCGTCTAACTTCATGCCTGGCCTGGAAATCAACATTATAAATGCAAGAACAATTCCAGTTCTTTCCATAGAGCTAGGGTTCTAAAAATCTTTCATCTTCCTCATTTCAACTATCTTCTTTCCTAAATTATAACCCTAGAAACATTCAAGCTAAATCTGTACTGCAAAATGTAGTTACATATAATAAATCTAAATAAAATGGCCTCTTAGCTCCCTATTGCAGCTAAGATTTAATACATGCGAACCTGAGTCTTCTGTAGCCTTCTCTAAACTAGCTAATCTAGTAAGCATTATTTTTTCATAAAACTGCTAACTGATAAACATGTTTAGACTTTTGTCTTTTAATAAATGGCTTTATTCCTAGACTAATCATTCTAAAACACTTTTTCGTGGATTTCCTCTTCTAAGGAGGTACTAGTAAAGTGTATCTACTAACTAAGATCAATCTGAAGAGGAAAATTTATCAGACCTTTTTTTGTAAGAAAAATACTAGTGTCCTCATAGAAACGGTTATTTCTTAAGCTATCGCCATTAAACTGAAGAAACAGTTACATAACATATTCCTCGTCACTAAGGTTTTCATTTGCAAAATCAGTCTGAGGGTTTGGGTTCTGTCTGCTGTTCTTTTTATAACAACAAAAAAATAAGAAATATACATTTTATTGCTTAAACTTGCAATTCATTCAAGGGTGAGCTCATTCCTTCCCCTTAGCTTCCCCCACCCACTCAGGGGGCTGTATCTGCATATTGGCTGTGAGATTCAGGGTGACAGCATTCCCAAGAACATGCAGAAGATGGCATTTAGCATCAAACCCCACTTCATATATTTGTAGCTGGGATCCCACTATGAAAAGCAAAAGATTTTTTTTCCTGCTTTCTTGAGTCCTTTTCTGTCTATAAAGCCAAACTCCTTTGCTCGACTCATTGCAAAACTTATTCTATTTTGTGGAGTAAATTGTTGCCCGAATCTAGAATCAAACAAAGCCAACTGAGATCTGTAAAGTTTAAAAAAAAAAGGGGGGGGAAGAATTTCATAATCAAGCATAGTGAGACAGAAAACCACCAGTCAAAAACAAAACCAAAAAAATTCAATTTGTCCCACCCTTCTTGCTGCCCAGCAAATCACTTTTTTCATCATATACTCCCCTTCATCAAGATGCTACTGAAGATAGAGCTGAGCTCTGAGATGCCTTCAACTCCTTATTTCTAATTCCCTACTCCTCTCCAGAGAGTACCCTGCACTAGCATCTGCCACAGTTCATAAGCCTATATTTATAACGATTTGTTTATTGTCTGTCTTCCCCACAAGACTGGAGCCTTCATGAAGGAAAAGACTTGTTTTGTTCACTATGATGTCTTCAGAGACGGGGGACAGGGCTTAGCCCAAAAAGAGAATCAATAAAAATTTCCCTAATGAATACATGGAAAGATTAATCAAATCCCACACTTGCTTACTCTTTCATTATTAAGAACCTCACCTGCGCCTGGCTCTAAACCAGGCACTTGGAATAAAAAGGTGAAGACAAACTCCCTACCCACACACTTGGGCTCTTGAGTGTGTGTGTTGGGGGAGGGGATGGAGCATGTGCATACCCCTGGGAGGGGAGAGGTGGAAAGAGGCATGTAAACAAACACTGTACATGCAAACACTTCGCCTCCATCCCCAGACCTAGGATATAAACCTGGCTGGAAATTTACTACTAGGAAATGCTCCAGGATTATGTCATCCCATTGTTCCTTTGATTTTTAAATACAGGAAGTTTACCCTGTAACATTTTTACTCAGTATATACCATCTAATCTGTTTGCTCCTTTCAGTACTTAGCACATTCTACTTTCTTTTGTAATCATGTGCACATTTTATTTACCCTTTAAATTTCCTGGGAGGCAGGGGAGGAGGGAAGGGATACTGAGGTATGCAAACTAAACCTTACATACTGGAAGCTTTACATTTAAAGTACATTTGCATAGGTTTATCTTTACCTTTGCAATTGATATAATAAGGTAGAGATTTTAAAAGAAATGTATTTATGAAAGATGCTTTGTAAATCTCTTAAGGTAATAAGATTTGCAGAAACAGAATATACATTTCCATTGAATTTAATCTACTCCTTCAGTAATAGTTCAGTGTCACATGAAAGGCAAATAATAGCTATGCTGATTTCTAGAATGACTGACAACACTCACACAAGTAATTGCAGAGAAGTCTCTAGCATATCATTCACAGCAACATAGACATCCTCTAGCAACAGGAGAAAGCCTTAACCATACAGATAACCTCTCCCTTTTCCTGCAAACTAATACACAATTCAACTGATCACATTATTCACTTTTTAATTTTTTTAAATTGTCATTCCTAATATAATCTTGTGATCTTGCATGTTCCTTTTCCTTTCCTCAGTCAGGACCAGGAATTATTATTCCATCTAGTAACTTCTCTGCAGTATTAATAGCCTTGCAAGTGCCATTCAGGAACCTCTGCTGGTTAGGGTGACAAGAGAGAAGCTTTTGCAGCCTGCCTGTTATCACGGTTTCCTACTGATTAGCAAGAAAACAGTGCCTCCTTATATTCACCATCAAATCTGAGCTTCACCATCCGGAGTGTTATGGCAGTACTAGTCACTAGCAGTAGGTTTCTAAAATCTGTGAATTAGCACCACCACCAAGGCAAGATAATTGTCATTAGATTAAGCCCTCAATACAGGAAAATAAAATTAAGAGGAAGCAAGTTTAAATAAATAAATAAATGTCAGAGTTGTTAAACTCATACCTCTATCACTACACCAGGCAAAATCATCAACACAGCCAACAAGGATGCTTCCTTGCAAGCCAAGGCCCCATTATTATTGCCCTTATTCATTTCTTTTTTAGAGCCACCTGCAGCAGACCTATTTTCTAAGCCCTATAAGACCGTCAACACGTAATTACATCTTTTCAGTGGATACAGACAGAGCTCGATAAATCCCCCTCAAACCTCATTAGAGTGAATTTACCTACTCTTCTACCAACACTTTGCAAAATGGACTAATGTGATTCTCACCTCCACCCTTTAAAGGAGGTGACAATAGCTAGTGAAAATGTCCAGAAAGATGGCAGAAAGAGCAAAGAAATGCAATTAAACAGGCCAAAAAATAAGTCCAAATCCTATCTGCCTACATGCTGCCTCTTTTTATACAGAAAAAAATATTACTCAAGAAACTTAAACATTTAAGTTTTGACAAAAGCTTCAAAAATGAAGGTTATGATATGCCTTTAATTACTTAATTTGTATTTTTAATTTATATTAAGACCATTCAAGAAAACTGAAATAATTACCGAAGAAATCAGAATTCCTTTAATTAAGTGCATTTTTAAAAAAACAAGGAAAAGCAAATTCTTGGACTCTTAAAACAACCTGTCTTAACTAGCCCTAAGGTGATCCTTGAGCCACTTGTGGGTAAAAATCAGAAAGGAAAAAGTTCAATGACCTTGCAAATTAGGGACTAAAAAACCGTAATGGTGCGATTGTACAACCTCAGTAGAATTACGGAAATTACTTTTTTGGAAAATTACTATGAGGTAGGGAGAAAAGGAGGGGGAAAAATGGGGAGGGAAGGTTGCATGTGGTTAAGATACCAAACAGGAACCCAATCGATGCGAAATATACAACCTCCTGTGCCCCAACTGTCAGGCAAACAACTTCTAAGCATCTTTAGATAAAAAGAAAAATAGTCCTTGCACACAGGCGTTAGCTGAATGTTCCAGAGTTGGATGAATGGGGAAGACTTGTTATACACCTAGTGGTGGGTGGATTTCGCCAGGCTGCAGCCTCCACAGAGCTTTTCTTTGCTGCACTGCAGAGGCGCCATCTTCTCCGTCTTAATCTTCACTCAATTCAATCCTTTTATCCGCACCCCCCAAAAAAGACCCTGTGGACCCTCCCCTGCATCCTGCGCCCCGGACTAAACTAGAGTCCCCAGAGCTTCCAGGGAAGAGGCCGCGCCTTAATCAGACAAACGCCTCCTTGGATGCGCAGGAGGGGAGAGCCCGCGCCTTCCCTCCGCCCGCCGCTGCCCTTTGCAGACAGACGCACACCCCACTCTCCGCGTATTTTCCCCCAAGGACTTTGCAGCCCAGCTCAGAATTAACCAGCCTCCGAGGGTGATCCGGGGTGGGAAGCAGAGGAGCCCCGAGGCTCCACCAGAGGCCCCAGCGGGGTCCCAGCCCCCTCCGGGACAGACGCGCAGCGCCGGGAAGGAGTCGGGCGGGAGCCTCGCGGCGCACAGACTCCACCGCGGCTCACCCACCGCGCCCCGGGCCGGCGAGGGCGGGGTGTCGCGGCTTTTGTTCCCGGGGACCTTCTCCCTCTCTGGGAGAAAGTGAAGGTGCCAGAGAACGCCCGGGACATCCAGGCTCGGGGAAGGTACGGGGTGGCCATGGGTCTCCGACCCCTCCCATCTCTTGCAACTTACACAAAAGGGAAACACGGAATTGCACAAAGTTTGCCTGCGGAAGGCGGTAGGCGACCCCGGCGCCGGCTGGGGTCGCACCCAGGCGGCCGCGGGCAGCAGCCGGGAACGAGAAGAGAGAGGAGGTTCGGGTTAGGAAGGGGGATGGGGGTGAGAAGGAAAAGAGAAGCGAGGGGACCCCGGCTTCCCGAGCTGTCCCGAGTCCTCCTCCCCAGGGCCCCAGAGAAAGGAAAGGGCGATTTAAGAGCCAGGGACTGGATTCAGGGTGGCTGCATTTTCGGCTTTCTCCACGTGCTCCCTCCCCATTTCCCCCTCTGATGTCTCTTGGCTCCCCGGCCCCCACTCCCGAGGCAGGAACTGAGTCAGGGTCTGAGCCCTCGGTCGCCTCCTCCCCTTCTCGCCCCGGGCTGGCGCGGACCGGGGGAGCCCAGCGCCTCGCCCGCTCTCCCTTCGCGGGCTGGGGCGCGCGTCCCCGGGCAGGGCTGGGCCGGCGGCGGGGATGCGCAGGGCGCCCGCAAGCGGGGGCGGCGGGGCAAAGGGTCCCCTTGACAGCCCCCTGCTTCTCTGGATTAAAGAGGGGGATCGGGTCTGCATCATGCCCGCCTCCCCCCGCCTTCCCAGGCACGGCACCCACCTCCAGCGCCCGAGCCGTCCAGGCGGCCAGCAGGAGCAGTGCCAAACCCGGCAGCATCGCGACCCTGCGCGGGGCTCCGAGTGCGCTGCTGTGCGAGTGGGATCCGCCGCGCCCTTGCTCTGCCCGCGCCGCCGCCGCCGCCGTCTCCGGGGGCCCCGCGCTCGCGCTGCTCCCGGTGCTCTCGCCCACCGCTGCCGAGGAAACTGACGGAGCCGGAGCGCGGCGGCGGGGCTCGGAGCCCGGAGTCAGCTGATCCGGCCCACCCCGCTCCGCACCCGACAGCGACCCCTAGCGGCCCGCCGGGGAGCTGCGCCCGCGCGCGCCGGGAGGGGCCCGCTCGCCCCGCGCCCACAGGTGCAGCCTGCGCCCCGCGGCCGGCGGCCCAGCCGGGCTGCGGGAACAGCAGGAGGGAGAGTCTGGGGCTGGGAGAGGGACGGTGCAGGATCAGGGAAAGGTGAGTCGTAGGACGTCGGGGCTCTAGAAAAGTCGTGAGCGCTCGCCGCTCGTCCCCGTGAGCTTGAATCATCCGACCCCGCAGGCCTGGCGGGGATGGCATGTAAAGGGCTGCTGCTGGGGTGCGTTTTGATCCGCAGCTCGGTTTTTGTCTGGGTTTGGGGAGGTGGGGCAGGCGGGTCTGGAAGAGAATGGGAGCGAGCGAGGCTTAAAGGAAGAAGGGTTTCTCTGCTTTTGGAGAGAGCAAAAACCTCATTTTTTTCCCTCAGAAGCAGCCACGAGCAACCTGGAATTTCTATCTTTAGAACGAGCCAAAGGAGAAAGGAGTGGGACCTGGCAGAGAAGCGGGCGACCCATTTACTTGTTTTTGAAAGGAAGGCTTTTGTTTTGGGGGTGGTTTTGGTTGCGTTTTTTTTTTAAATATATTGTTTTGTTTTCACTTTTTAGAGAAAGAGGGAATTTTTTTTTTTTTTTGGTCAGACAGGGGTGTAACATCCATCTGAGATGGGGATGGAGTAAAAGGAGGGAAGAGATCTTGAGAAATGATTCTTATTCAACCCCCATCACTATGGATTTCTGACCTCAAACTCTGTCCTTGTTCTTCATTGTGGCTGTCCTAAATTACAGACATAAACCTTCTGCGAAGTCATGTTCTCCTAGATTAAACACAAACTGTCCAATGCTCCCTGTCCAGTTAGTCTAGAACTATCTAGAACTGCCCAGATGTATGCACTGCTCTTGACCCGAAGTAGCATCCGTCCCCAGCCGTAGCCCACATGGGGCCAGTGGGAGGGCCGTGACCCTTCCTAGGGCTGCAGTGCAGCCTGGCTTTTCTCTCCCCTGCTCGTTGCACCGACCAAGGATGCCCAGGCTGTGGAGTGATGACTCAGCCAGGGGCATGCCGACTTCCTTCCTGAGAAGTCAGCATTTCTCTACCAGCTCCCCTAAATGTTGTCGTCTCTCTTTGCCTGCTCTAGGCATTCTGTCCTGACCTTTGGATTATTTTTTTCCCCCAAATGTCCTTTGAATGTCCTCAACAAACAGTGACAACTATTTGTTAGCATGCAATAGTTGTTTACATGTTTTATGTCATTTAACTTCCTACAAAAGCCGAAGAGGCCATTACTATTTTTAGTCCCATTGATAAGTCAGGAAACTGAAGCTAAGGAACTTCTCCCGAGTCTGACAGCAAGCAAGTGACAGGAAGTTGGGACTGCAGGGAAAAGCCTAAGGGGAAAGGAAAAACCCAGTTGGCAACCTTCCGCTCCATACTGCTTCACAAACACATTTTTCCACCACCACAATTCCCTATTTGTCCCAGGTTTGTATGAGCAAAGAAAGCAAAAAAGAAGGCACTGAATGCAAAGAGGAGGGTGACTCAAAAGATGGAGCAGGACCAGCTACAAATTTTGCAGGGTCCAGTCCAAAATGAAAATATGGGACCCTTTGTTCCAAAATTAAGAATTTTAAGATGGCAATGGCAGAACATTAAACCAGCACAGGGCCTATGAGACTGCATAGGCTGTATGCCCATGAAGCCAGTCCTAGGAAGGAGGAAGCAGTTTTTGTTGTTGTTGTTGTTGTTGTTGTTGTTGTTTGCTTTTTTGGTTTTTTTAAGAGTAAGAGACTTTTACTGAGCACGAAATTCAAAAATATAGAGATGAGGTTATAATCTATAAAAATAAAAGTTCTTAGATTTAGCAATTTCGCTTTCCACTCTTGAAATTCACCACACTCAATGTTCCCTGGTCAAGATTTTCCTGGGGAAAGATGATTAGCTGCTGATTGTGTCAGAATGATGGACATTTCCTCCAAGATCTCCTGTTCCTTCACTACTCAGAGATCCTGATGGCTTTTTATTTCTCAGCCACTACCTTTGTTCTGCATTTAATGCCATTTCCTGCCCTGGAGTATCTTCCAGATCACCTGAGCAGGGAACACAAGAACATCCCTAGTTAGAAGCCTACGAAGTTGGGGAAGGAACAAACCACCTGTCTGCTGGAATCCTACAATAAATCCTCATTCTAGGCTTAAATGCCTCCATTTGTGACATGTCCACTAGCTCTTTAGGCAGTGCACTCTATCTTTGGGCTACTCTGGTTACTGGAAAGTTCTTACCCCATTTAAAGCCCACATCCCCTGCCTTTAAACTGCCACTCAGATACCCTTGTTGTATCCCCAGTGACCAAGCAGAGCAATTCTTTTCCACACTGCAAATCTCTACGTATTTCTCAGCAGCTGTCATGCTGCTTCTGCCTCTAGAGTCTTCTCTTTACAAGGTAAAACAGGCACTTCCTTCAAGAGTTGTGTAAATGGCATGGTTTCTGGTTCCTTCCACACCCTTGGTCATTCTCCTCTAGATGTGTTCTGGGTTGTCTGTGTCTTTTTACAATACTCCAAGAATGTGCTGACATTGCAGTGTGGAATAGTCTGTTGCCTGTCTCAGTCTGCAGTCTGACGTTGCATTTGACTTTTTTAATTTAATAACTACATCCCGCTGTGGTCTCAGCTTAGTCATGCTTACTACCAAATCTCCCAGTTCTACTTTATGCATAGTGCTATTGAGTCACATTACTGTCATCTTGTGTTTAGGTTGTTCTGTGTGCCCCATAAATATCACCAAAAGCAGCTGTAAGTCTGAGCCAGAAGATGAGCCCTGTATTAGTCTCCTGTGGCTGCCATAACAAAATACCACAGACTAGGTGGATTAAACATTGGAAATTTATTTCCTCACATTTTGGGAGGCTAGAAGTCTCAGATCAAGGTGTCAGCAGGCTTGGCTTCTTCGGAGGCATCATTCCTTGACTTACAGATGTCCATCTTCTCTGTGTCCTCACGTGGTCTCCCTCTCCTCTTCTCCTAAGGACATTGGTCATATTGGATTAGGATCCACCCTGATGACCTTATTTAATCTTGATTACCTCTTTGGCGCTATCTCCAAATACAGTCACGTTCTGAGGTACTGGTGGGTTAGGACTTCAATTTATGAATTTGGGAGTGGGGGACATACCAAGCCCTCGTTTAGAACAGCTAGGACTTGTTCTGTAATCCTGTCACTAGTTGTTGACCTTTATTACAAGTGACCAATCATTCTGCTGCCCTTTTCAGTTTGAAGATCATTCAACTCAACAGAAAAAGATAGGGACTGAGGAGCTGTCCTTTCTCTCTGTCACCCGTGAGCGGTGCCTCATGATCCCATGCAGCTGGCTTACGCCTCCCCTGCTCCTCACACTCGGAAGATAAACAAAACGGCCTTTTACACTTTTCCTTAGGAAGTTTTATCAAAGCTTAAACACTGACATTTATTGAAATTTAAAATCTGTATTAGTTTGCTAGAGCTGCCGTAACAAAATATCACACACTGGGTGGCTTAAACAACAGAAACTTATTTTCTCACAGTTCCAGAAAAGTCTAACATCAAGGTGTAGGCAGGGTTGGATTCCCCTGAGGCCTGTCTCCTTGGCTGCCCTGCTGCTGTGTCCTCACAGGCTCTTTCTTCTGTGCACACACCCGTGGTGTCTCTTTCTGTATGTCCCAATCTCCTCTTTTTATGAGGATACCTGTCAGATTAGATTAGGGCCCACCCTGATGGCCTCATTTTATCTTTTTAAAGGCCTATCCAAATACAGTCACATTCTGAGGTACTGGGGTTAGAGCTTCAACATATGAATTTTGAGGGAACACAATGCAGTCCATAACAGAAACCCTAAGATTATTCCCATGTTTTAAGTGACCCTCATATCCTTCCCTGGAAGTGGATTCTTTCCACTTTTTATTAGTGTCCTTTTGAAATCAGGATGTGTTGTAGGTCACCAGGGCAGTTTCTTTAGCTGCTTCCTGGTTGAATAGTTGGATTACTTGGCCACTCTAGACTTATGATAGTGTTGGGAATTACCATATTTTCAATGAAAATGCTGTATTGCTGGGCATTATCTGTGATGGCAGGCACAGTGACATATGCGAGTTTCAGACGCTTCTTAACCTGTCTTTCCTTCCAGAACCTTATGCAGATTCCTCTTTGAAGACCAGAAGTAGATCCAAGTTGATCGTCTCTCATCTCTTTCTACCTTCTCTAAGATAGAAGGGCATTATTAATTCCTTTATCTACACCATGCACGGTGGCTCATGCCTATAATCTAAGCACTTTGGGAGGCTGAGGTGGGAGGATTGCTTGAGGCCAGGAATTCGAGACCAGCCTGAGCAACATAGTGAGATCCCGTCTGTACAAAAAATAAAAATAAAAAAATTAAGCAGGCATGGTGGTGCACATCTGTAGTCCCAGCTGCATGGAAGGCTGAGGCAGTAGGATCGCTTAAAGCCCAGGAGTTTTTGAAGTTGCAATGGACTATGATGACGCCACTGCACTCTAGCCTGGGCAACAGAGTGACATCTTGTCTCAAAAATATTAATAAATAAGTAACAATTGCTTTATCTTGACTGCAGCCTTCAATATCTACAGAAGTCTAAGATGTAAATAACACTGAAGTTTTTAATAATAAAATCCCTTCTCCCGATGATAGGCAGTTTTTTGCACAATAAGATTTTTTTCTTTCTTTTCAATGAGCAGACCTAAAGAAATGCTTACATTAATAATTAGCAATTAACATACCTACGTTTAACTACATGTATATAACAGCCCTGCATGTAGACAAAGGATATGACATTTTACTTGCCCTTTTTTGAAGTTACTATTGTACTTCTGGGTCTTTACACTGATGCCTCTATGAAGTGTTCATGTGTTTTCAAACAATACAATACTCTTAAAATTAGTCCTTCTCTGAAATTGCTACACAACACTGCTTTAGAGACAGCCTTCAGATCAACTAGACGATATTTTACAAATGGGCTTAGGTATTTCAGTTGTAACTCTATGGAACAACAATATTAAATGTTTAACCAGGGACCACTATTGGCAGCTGGCTTATATAACTTGTTTGAGGAATGACGGTAATTCCAAGGTTGCTGCAAGGACTAATGTAAAAGAATATTCCTATATTTTATGGAATAAAAAGGAAGAACAAGAGAAGATTAAAAAAAAAAAAATAGACAGTACGTGCCAATCCCAGAGGTAAGAAGTAGGAAAATCAATCAAGTACCAGGAAGATTAATGGAGCCAGGTGGGCCCTACATCAGTTCTCTTCCTTAGAGAACTTTGGGTAATAGTGGAGCTATGTGCTGTGGTGGGAAAGAACTTGGGCTTTGAGAAAGCCTGACCACTACCTATTAGGTATGGAACCTACCAGAGCCTCAGTTTCTGAAAAATGCTCCTCTCCTCAGGTGGTGTAGTGATGAATGGAGAAAGCACCCAGCACGGTGCCTGGTTTACCCTGGAAATCAGTTCTCTCTTCTTGAGAGAACAGCAATTCATGGTAACTGTCACTCAAGTGACCAGCATGGTCCTGGTTTTGACCTCACATCGGCTTTTGGCCGGGGGCTGCCAGTTAGCACCGTGGCTCTTAACCGAGTGTTATTTAGGTGGGTCTCTAAGTAATGTTTTGCTAATAAAAGTTCCAAATTTGTAAGTGATTTACCCCTTTTTATTTTAATATAAACGAGAGCAGACTCAAAGTTGCCATCCCAGGAGGCTACTTTCACCTTGTATCCCACTATGCCCTCTTGAGCGGGAGAGAAAGGAATGGAGCTGTAGCTCATATGCTGAGAATTA
Source organism: Lemur catta (assembly GCF_020740605.2). Taxonomy (NCBI): domain Eukaryota; kingdom Metazoa; phylum Chordata; class Mammalia; order Primates; family Lemuridae; genus Lemur; species Lemur catta. The sequence continues at coordinate 269,114,400 of NC_059128.1, forward strand.
GGCAAAACCCCTACCACTCCCCAGGGTGTGTGCCAGGTGCGGGAAAGCTATGCATCCTGTTTGCAGATGGCACGGTGCTTGGAAAGGCTGCTTGCCAGAGGTGCTGAGATAATGGAGCTGGTCCTGCATAATGAAGGACTACATCACGTGGTCAAGGACAGTCACTCCCCAGAGCAGCTGCAGGAAGCCACAGCTCTAGCCAGGAATTGCTGTGGCCTGGGGCCACTGCCAACGCTCAACACTGGTGACTGGACATTGATGCTGAGGGGATATTATGCTCCAAGGTAACTAGATCTCTTTATCACTAGACAAACCATACCTGGGGATTGTCTTTCATGTTCTCTTTAAGTAGACAGCATACCTGGAGACTTTGATGAGTAACTCAACTTCCAAAATCTAAATGAAGGCTGTAGCCAGAGAAGTGTTAACACAAACCTAAAATGAATGATGGGAAGGTTACAGGCGGAGAAGCCTTGAGCATTCAGGACATATCTGAATGACAAAACAAACAAACCAACCAACAATTAAACAAAAGCACCGGTAGTCATTTGTCCCTGAGCAAACACCCAACTTTAATATATCCCTCAATTAACATTTTCTGTCCCATGTGTAATTTATTCTGGTTAAAGTAAATATAACTTTAGAAATGAAAGTGCTTTTAGCATTGGTGGATCCATCAGAATTTTTCATACTTCCACTGTGCATGGGATGAAAAAAAAAAAACCTGCTGTATTGTGTCCCCTTGAAGAGCTTCAGTTTATGTGAGAAAAATATCTGGGGACAAAAAAAAAAAGCAGAGCTGGGCATGGTGGCATGCACCTGTAGTCCCAGCTACTCTGGAGGCTGAAGTGGGAGGATCGCTTGAACCCAGGAGTTCAAGTCCAGCCTGGGCAACATAACAGACTTAATCTCTAAAAAAATAAAAATAATTACAATTTTAAAAAGGCATAGTGAAAAAGTACATTAGTGAGTACAAGTTGGTGTAAAGCATTGCATTTGTGCATGTCTATGTAAATTAATCAGAAGAAAATTGGAGTTACTAACCTGTAGCATTGGGACGGGTGAATGAGGGACATCTGGAGGAGGTTTATTTTCCAGAGGATGTAAAGAAAGAAGAAAAAGAGGCTGTTCTAATGTATTACTCACGTAACACATCAAGAGTATTCATGATGGGGATGGTACATGGATATTAGCTATGGAAGAGGTCTTAGTGTTAGGGGAGCTGAGGAATTTAGGTCAGTTGGAAAAGGCAGCAGTGGGTACCTGGTCACTACAGGTCTCTCAACTGCAGTCAGACATGTTGCATCATTTCTAGAGAAAAGTTCGTCAGTGGGGAAGGTATAGGAAGATTTGGAGGATGAAAAAGTTGGGATTGGGAAGAATAGGAAGAAGAATGTGCCAGAGATTCCAGGTCTGACAACAGATGGGAATCTGTGGAAAGTTTGTGAAAAAAATCATAGAAGCATACCTTATTATGTATAAGGATGCCAGAGGATTACTGTGAGTCAAGCTGAGGACTTCTGGGCAGGATCTCACTGAATACTCATGAGTTATGTTGGGCTAATGCTCGTGTCACACATGATGATGTGTGAGAGTAAGGGGGAGAGGAGGGAGGATTTGTACCTGATTCTTTCTCACCTGGACACCTTTAATTACAATGCTGAACTGCAAAGAAGAAACAGTGATTTGAAAACTTTTTTTAAATAAGGAAAATAATAAATTCAATTTTCAATTTGTTTCTATGTAGGGATCAGAAGTAGGGATTCAAGTTACGATAGGAAGTAACTTGAATATGATGAATAAAGTTTGAAGGGAAGGTGACAGATGCAGTTTGGAGATGTAACCATGGGCATTGTCCATCATAATTGATTTATCCCCAACAGATGTGCTGAAAACTGTTTAGATGAAGTTAACAATATGATATTACAAATAAGCAGCTGTGTTTTGTGTTTACTTATAAGAACCCAGTAGTGACTTGGAGATTTAGTTAGTATTTGGAAGATGAACTATAACTACCCGTATATATTAGGGTCCTCCAGGAAAACAGAGACAATCAGATATATACAGGTACGTGAGGGCACGTCTTATGGGAGTTGGCTCCCAAGATTATGGAGGCCAAGAAATCCCAAGATCTGCCATATGCAAGCTGGAAAACCAGGAAATCTGGTATAATGCTGAGTCTGAGGCCGAAGGCTTGAGAACCAGGCACCTGCTGGTATTGAAGACCTGCGAACCTAGAAGAGCTCTGAAGTCTAAGGGCAGGAGTGATGGATGTCCCAGCTCCAGAAGAGACAGCAGATTTGCACTTCCTCGGCCTTTTTGTTCATTTCCTACTCTCGATGGCTTGAATGACACCTGCCCTCATTAATGAGGGTGGATCTTTATTCAAGTCTACTGATTCAAATACTAATCTCTTCCAGAAACACCCTCACAGACTCACTCAGAAATATTTTACTAGCTAACTGGGCAATCTTTAACCCACTCAACCTGATGCATAAAATTAACCATCACACTCTATAAAAACCATGTGAGAAAGAACTGACTTCCATTTCCATATCAAGGTTATTTTCCAATACGTAGATGCATTAGGATAATAATTTTTGAGAAACAAAGAATAACATTTTCTAGCACAGTTTCCAAACTGTGTGCCTGGAACCCTAGCTCAGCAATATGTTATTAGGTGTTGCATGCATCCCTAAAAAATTCTATAATCAAATAAGTTTGAGAAATAAGGGGTTAAATAAAATTAAACAAATATCTTTACTTTTGAATGCCTACAACTCTTTAAGATGCTAATGTGCATTTTGAATTTTAAAGAAGGTAGCTCTAATCAGTAGCATCCCACCCTCTCCCTGTTTTATATTTTTATTTACTGCATCAACTTCTGAGACAAGCTTTAGGGAACTCTGCTTTGGAAGCTTTCTAACTGGACTCTTGGAATTTTTTAGCCCCTTGTAGAAATGAAGGTTTAGAGTGTACATTTTTGTCAAAGCAGATGGATTCTTTCCACTGAAAGATGTTTCCACGAATGCCCTTGAAAATAAATTAATAGAGGAAAAAAGTAGAAATACTAGGCTGACAGACATTTTAAAGTAGGGCATAAGATGCCATTAAAAAGCATTTTGAAAGTTTAAAGTAGGAGTTAAAATGTGTGTTGTATGGGAGATACCAGATTAGAGTCTTTGAATATTTATTATACAAATGTGCAAGTATATGACCAGCTTCTTCCCAGTTGTGGGGAGAAATGGGACAGAATTCAATGCACATTGTAGACTACTTCTCTTTAAATTTTCATATGTGAAAAGGAAGAAGTCTCGCTAGGTTTACAAAGATAAGCCCCAGGATAACACCTGAGTTCACTGTATTGCCTTTAATCATCCAGCACTCAAGAAATGGCCAGGACCCCTATGAAGATGGGTGAAGAGTTCCAGGGAGGAGAATTGAAGGAGACAATGACTGGATTAATTTTGAGAGATGCCTTTGCTGAAACGTCTCATAAAGTATACATGGAGAGCAAGGGCATAAGGAGATAGAGCACTCTCTGGGTCAAAAAATAAATCAGAATTTCCATAGTTTTTCTCTGTTAGTTCTTACTGAAAAATTCATTTACCACTAATGGTGTCAAGCAGACCTGCCAGCCCTCACTATTGTACCAAAAAGAAAAATAAGGAAAAGGTTTAGGAAGCCAAATATAAAAAGGAATGTTGTCATTTCTGTTTCCCTATTATCAGTGAAAACAGATTTGTTATTGAAATCTCACAGAGCCAAGGATCCAAATAATCACCTTGTTCTGGTGAGTTTGCGAGCCTAGTACGAGACAATGACTAACAGGCCCATTTCCTTTCTCAGAGGAAGAGTAAAATGAGATGGGAATAAACAGGAACAATAGTGAAAACACAAATCTTGGTTTTCAGATAATCCCAGAGCTCTAGCATCTACCCTGGCTTAAATCCTGAAAAATATCAAATTTATACTAATTTTTGACCTACATGAATGAAAATTTTCTTAAAGTCAATTTGTACCATTTCTGCCTCAACTACTTGGGAGCTACTGGGAATTTTTTTTTTAAATCAGATTCTGCCAAGATTGGTGCTTTTCCACCAAAATCTCTAAACCACCCCAAAAGCCTAGGAAAAGGCACACAGTGATATTAGAAACCAAGCTGAAGTAACTCATCTTTAATGTTGTCTTATTAGTCTCATTAATTCAACATCTAGGAAACATCCATGAAAGATATTTTATCAAAACAAAGAAGCTCAGTCAAGCACTGTGATGTGTATTCCCTCATAGACCTTCTTGTTTTTGGAATTAGTCTTCAGTGATAATCATTTAGTGTAAGATTTAGTCTCCATGAACCAAAGCACAGCACAACTTAGAGTTTTACTGGTCCCTTGAGAGTCAGAGGCAGTTGCTGTAATGTGTCTCTGAATAAGCAGCTTCATTCTGATTTTTCAAGCTTAGAGCTCTCTGATCTTTCACATACTTGAAGAGAACACGTTGGACAACTGGCCCAGACAAATTTTCCCTCTCGTATCTGCACTCCTCTGATAAGAAAGCATGTGGTTCAACATGATTCTCCTCCAATCTGAACGTGCCAATTCACCTCCTTTTCCACCCTATACACACACTGTAGCTATCTGAACCCATTCTTTGACAACTCTCTTCCAGTTCCTGTGAGTAAAAAATAATCTAGAATTACAATGTTTAGAACTAAAGGCAATGGAGTGCTCATTAAGGCCAAGACTTTAATCTGATGAGGATTTACTGGAGACCAGAGGAGTGGAGTAGCTCGTATACGGTCATAGGAATATTTATTGGCAAAGCTTGGCCCTAGTTCCCCTGACTTCCCGATCTCATTTCATCTCGTGACGCTTCCCGGATCTGGCAATCTCACCGGACCTGAGTCATGAAAGCAGTGGAGCACTAAGACCAGCCATACTGTACGAAGTGGTGACATTTTTTTCTTATCTAAAGTCGGGTTATCTTTCTAGAATCTTAGAGTTGGAAACAAACTCAGAAATCACCTGTTTGATCTTCCCACAAAGACAAATGTCTCTCCTGCAAGTTTCTTGAGACAATCATCTGGCTTCTGCCTCCTTATTTTCTATTATTGGGAGCCAGCTTCAGGAAACAAAATATTGCACTAGAATTTTTGTGTTGTTACACTGACCTAAAATTTACCTTCCCTTCACTGCTATCCTTGGGTTCCCATGCTGTCCCGTGGAGTGATGCCAAATGCAAAGACTGTCTCTGCTTTCATCCACAGGACACTCAGTCAGAAGAATCAAAATGGTTATCCAACGTCCCCTCAGATCTCTCTTCTTTTCTCAGAGCTAAACTTCTGACTTTTCCAAACTGTGCCTTAAAGAAGGATATAGTTGCTGGACCCCTCATGGTGCTGAATTTTGGATGTTCTCCCATCTGCAAATGACTATATTCTATTTATCCACTCATTCAACAAATATTTTAATAAACACCTAGGCAGTTGACAGAGATTTTGTGTATGGCTAGGAGGCTTGCTGTTAGGCTCACAGTGATCAGAAAAGGCCTCACCTATGAAGTGACCTTCAAGCAAACATGTGAAGGAAATGAAGTAGGAGGACTTAAAACTGTTTGGGAACAGATGATTTGGGCATAGAGGATAGCTCCTGAGGCAGGAATAAGTCTGACATGCTTAAAGAACAGTGATATGATGCTGGAGGCTCCAGTGGAGGGAATGAGGAGGGTAGTGGTAGGAGATGAGGACAAGGAGGTTGTATGGGCTGCAATGTGTCACCCCCAAAGTCATACACTGACACTGTAACCCCCTGTACCTTAGAATGTGACTGTGTTTGGAGATAGGGTCTTTCAAGAGGTAATGAAGTTAAAACAAGGTCATTAGGGTGGGCCCTGATCCAATATGACTGGTGTCCTCAAAGGAAGAAGAAATTAGGACACATCAGGCAAAGAGTGAAGACCACGTGAAGACACAGGGAGAAGATGGCCATCAGCAAGCCACAGAGAGAGGACCCAAAAGAAACAACCCTGCTGACACCTGAATCTGAGATGTCTTGCCTCCCAAATGGTGGGAAAATGTATTTCTGTCGTTTAGGCCACCGAGTCTGTGGTACTTTGTTATGGTAGCCATAGCAGACTAATACAGAGGTGAAAAGGGCCAGATAGTGTAGCCCCTTGAAAGCCATTTTAAGTACTTTGAGCGGAACGGGAGCCAGTGGGGGGTTTGAGCAGACTAAGGTCATGATTTGGTTTATAATTTGAAGAGATCACACCAGCTTCCATATTGAAAGTAGTGTGCAGGGAGACAAGGACATAGGAGGGAAAACCAGGAGGAGGCTGTTGCAGAAACTTATAAAAGGGTGGGAGATGGTGAGAAGAGGGAGACTTTGGAATATATTTTAGAGGTAGAGCCAAAAGGATTTTCTGATGAATTAGAAGTGTGATGTGAGAGAAAGAAAGGACTGAAGGATGACCCAAGGCTTTTGGCCATAGCAACTGGAAGAATGGAGTTAACACTCACCATGATGGGAAAGACTGCAGGAGCAGCAGGTTTTAATGGGGAGGACCAGGAGTTTAGTCTGGACACATTAAGATTAAGATGCCTACTCATCTTTGAGTTTGAAATGCTGACTAGGCTGTTGGATGTATGAATTCAGAATTCAGAGGAGCAGTCAGGGTAAAGATAGAGATCGTACTGAGTGAGGTAACTTAGCGTGTAATGAGGACAAAAAGAGATGACTTGGGATTGCCTAGTGTACTCGGAAATTTTGAGGTTGTTAAGATGAGCAGGAACTAGCAAAGCAGGCAAAGGAGCAGCAAGTGAAGTAGGAAGAGAATGAGAGAGTAGTTTCCAAGAAGCCAAATCAAGAATGTGTTTCATGAAGAGAGAATGATTCCTGGGGTAAATGCTTCAGGTACTGTACATCAAATAAGATAAGGACCCCACTGGATCCACGGGATCTAATGATAGAGCAGTCACTGGTGACATTGACAAGAGCCAGTTCAGGGAGTGGCAGCAATAGAGGTATGAATGGAGTGGGTTCAAGAGAGAGTGGGGGTGAGGAATTTGAGTCAGCAATTATAAAAATATTCTTTTGGAGTACTTTTGCTGTAAAAGGGGCAAAAAAAAAATTATATAGTGGCTAAAGGGGAATACCAAGAGAGGGTTATTTTTACATAGGAGATATTGCAGTATATTTGTATGCAGAGGGGAATGATACTGTAACAAGGGAAACTTGACAAAGCAGGAGAAGGGACAACTGTTGGAACATGTCCTAGAGTATAAGAGAGAAGGGCACACAGAGTACAAGTAGAGGAGTTGGTCTCAGATAGGACCAACTTCTATAGCTATGTTGTCTTGTATGTTAGCGACACATGGCTATTTAAGTTTAATTAAAAAGGGAGACAATTTAACATTCAGCTCTCAGTTGCACTAGCCATATTTCAAGTGTTTACTAGCCACATGTGGCTAGTAACTACAATGCGAGACAGCACCAACAAAAGATATTTTGATCATCACAGAAAGTTCCACTGGGCTCAGTCATGAGAGAAGGCAGACATATATATGAACACATGTGCAGACAGGCGGGCAGATGTGAAGGCGGAAGCCTGTGGAAGGTCTTTCCTGATTTCTTCTATTTTCTCACTTAAATAGGAAGCAAGGTCATGGGTTGCGAGTGAGGATGGAGGAGTTGGAGCTTTCAGGAAAAGGTGCAGAATATTTCTCTAGAAGATAGAGATGATGAGTAGACAAGGGAACATGGTAGAACTGCTGGATAACTTTCAAGATCCACTTTAGGTTAGTGTTCTCTAATTCTGGGAAATCAGTCAGGACACTGTGTGCTTTTCTCCAGCTGTGTTCGCTAGCAAGGATGCAGTGTTGGCGTAGACAGAGAGTTGGGGTGGTTCTCAATCCTGGCTGCACGTTAGAATCATCTGAGCGAGCTGTTAAAGGAGTCAGAAGCCTATCCCCACAGGTTCTGATTGAACATTCTGAAAAAGGGCCTGAATGTTGATCTATTTAAAGCTCCCAAAGTGATTCTAACACAGATATGTGTTTGAGAATCACTGAGTTAGAACAAGAATGTAAAGGGAGTGTGCAAGGAAGAGGTGAGGGGTAGAGGAACTGTGCCACTGGATTCCATCGGGGCCAAAGAAAGGGATTCAGGAATTGTGGAGAGACAGGGATGGGATCCAACTGGAAAGTGTTCAAGGCTGATGGGTGATGAGGGATAAGCTGAGAATCTAGGGCTTCTTGGGTGACAAGTACAAACCAGGCAAAGGGGACATTGAGATTGGTCACACTGGTCTCAGAAATGTAATGCAAACCATGTAGATAATTTTAAACTTTTAAATAACTTCACTAAAAAAGAAAAAGAAATAAACTTAATTTAATAATATATTTGGTTACCCAAATATATTATTTCCACATGTAATCAGCATGAGAGTTCTGGAGATATTTGACATGCTTTTTTTGCTGCTTAGTCTTCCAAGTTTGGTGCACATTTTACAATTAAAGCACATCTCATTTCAGAGCAGACACATTTCAAGTGCTCAGTAGCCACACATGCGGTGGATAGTGCAGTAGGTGGTGGTGATGGGGCCGTACATGTTGGATAATTTCTGTGGAACATTCCATTCAGAATACAAACATACTATAACTCATTCAATCTTAAATCAGCCAGGTATGATTGTATATAATTATCTTCTTATTCAACCCAATATAGCTTGTCCAGAAAAGTATCACGAGATTCTTAGTCATATGCTCTGCTAACATCCAAAAATGCCACATCGGCAACATTTATCTAATAGAGGTTGTTCTGGCACGCATTTCCTGGTGAATCTGTGCCGGCGTCAGCTTCCAGAGGTTCCTGTTTCTTTTTTCTGTGTGTTCTCATGCCAGACTTTTAATAATCTCATCTGCATGCTTACTCCCATTTGTGTGGAAGTGATCTTTTCTTATTTTCTGACAGTTGACGTTACTGACTTTGGAGGAGAAAGGAAGATGGGAAGTGAACAACCACTTACCATGTAAGTGGTAGCAAAACTGGATTTGATTTATTGGGCCTAAAATTAGGGTTCCAGAATATTATAAGCAAGAAGGAGCTTGCATTTTGTGCAAGATCACATAACAATGAATTGGCTAATCTGCTATCAAAATGACTTGAAATTAAATTGTCAAGGTCAGTGGGGGAGAGTGGAGGACAATGTCTAGATACAAGGGCACCAAGGAAGATGAAGGAAAGGGTGTGACAAAGAGAGAAGCAACAGAGAAAGGAGTACCCTCAGACATCCTCGCAGAAAAATAACAGGATGCAGACTGGGGAATAAGCTTGTGTGGATGCCTCCGATGTCTATGTACCAATGCTCACAGAGTAGGAAATAAGCAATCTGATATTTTAACACAAGGAAGTAGGTATCAGTTCATAGATGACACCAAGTGTTGGTGGAATAGGACTGACAACTAGAATTAAGGAACCAAAGTGTAGGTCTTTTTGAAAAGAAACTGACCTGGGAATATGCTGTTGCTTGCTCAGCTGAAACGAGATTTAAAAGCTCCCTCTTCAAACAGACGTCTTCAGTAGCCCAGACCCAGGGGAACTCTTTGTAATTGTACAAAGCATTAGGGAAAGATTTTGGAACAGGATTCTCATATCACTGTTCTGTGTTGGAACACTAAATCAGGTTATTTGTCTTCATCAAACATTCCAAATTCTCTTGATTTCCTCTCTTGTATTGGTTTTATGCATTTCTGTCTACCATGCTAGACTTTGGGTACATAATTTGTGAATAAAGAACAGATTCTGTGAATCAGACACATACATGTTAAGTCTGTGTCTATCCAGGTCCCACATGGAGACCACCATGCTGACGAGCTAAGCTTGGTCTCTCTCTTCCTCTGCAAAATGAGGATAATGCAACATATTCCCTGGGGTTTTAATGGGGCTCAGAGGTGACATCTGCAAAGTGCTTGGCACATAATGGACATTCAATAAATGCTAGTTTGGTATGGAAACTGTGGACTTGGCTCAGACAGCTTTTCATTTTGTTCAGCTGGTTATTATACACAACAAAAAAGAAGAGATCACAATGAGATAATTGCCCAAAACAGTCTGAGTCTGAACTGAACTCTGGTCCAGGCCTTAGAAATAGGCAAGGGAAAAATGAGGGCTCAGGCTGGAACATCTTCAGCAAATGCCTGATGTGATTCTTATTAAGGTGCAGGGAGGATTCTGACCGGCAGCCTTTAGTCTGACACGGTTCAGCCTTCTCCCCACCCCCTTCTCTCTCTCCCTCTCTCCATCTTCTCTCCCTCTTTCTCTTTCTCTAACAGCTGTATTGGGATAATTCACATACCATACAAATCAGTCATTTAAAGTGTACAGTTCAATGGTTTTTACTATATTCACAGATATGCACAGTCATCACCACAGTCAATTTTAGAACATTTCCTCACCTCAAGAAGAAATCCCCCTGCCTCTCCCTCCCCCCAGCCCTAAGCAACCACTTAATTTACTTTTCATCTCTAAAGATTTCCCTGTTTTGGACATTTCATATGAATAGAAATACACATTATGTGTCTTTGTGACCAGCTTCCTTCACTTAGCACGACATTATGAGCAAGGTTCATTCATGCTGTAGATGCGTCAGTACTTCATTCCTTTTTATGCCCAAATGCAATTCCACTGCATGGTATACCCTATTTCGTTTGTGCACTCATCACAGATGGACATCTGGGTTGTTTCCACCTTTTGGCTGTTACAAATAATGCTGCTGGAAACATTTGTGCACAAGTTTTTGTATGGATATTTAAAAAAAAAATTCTCTCCAGCACATGCCTTAGAATGAATGCTTTCAGCTTTCTCTTGATTCTCCTATCACTGGGAAGGTCAAGAGTTAGTGATTCTACCCTTCTCTCCCTCAAACACTTCCCTGTGAGAATAGTCACTCAGTGAATAATCACTGAGCACTGACAGCATATCAAGTGCTGTTCTAGGCACTGGGCAGTGTGGGTGGGCACGATGGGTTCCAGTCTCTCCAAGTCTAGATAGAGCCTAATGGTAAGGTAACTACTTTTATTTGCAGAAGACATAATTATAGGCTACATTATGGAAACATCTGGTATGCCCAAATTAAACGGTTGCTGTGGTACTGGGAGTACCGTGCTCTTTCTCTTTGCTTGTGTGTGGCTGCCAAGAGCTAGTGGCGGTAAATACAGATCAAAGACAAAGATGTATAGCTTCCAAAAAGGAAGACAGGAACTTGTGGCCACTACTGGCATACATCTAAGGATAAAATGTAGGCTACCTGTTTGTTGTTTTATAGCAGCTTTGTTGCATTATGATACAACTTGGTTGTTATAATACAATATAGTATTGATGAGATGTTCCCAACCCATCTTGGGGACACTGAGCAAGAGTACTTGAAAGGTAGAAATGAGTAGCAAGTGGAGATGCAGAGGGTTTGGGGTGGGGGGGCTGGGAGGCTTTGCAGGCACAGGGATAAGTGTAAACAAAGACATAGCTTTTATAAGAAATATGTGGTATAAGTAGTTTAGTGTTGCTGGATCATAAAGGCTTCTGGGATAAAGAATCTTTAAAGGGGAAATATAATTGCTTAATATACAGCCCACCACTTGGAACTAATTAATAAGAGAAGAAAGATTATGCAATGCTTTATAACTGCCTACTAGATAGCTGTGTGACATCAGGCAAGCCATTAACCTCTCTGTGCCTCATTTGTCATCAAATGTTCTGTGGGAATTAAACGTCATGAATATCTCCTTTCTCAAGTGACACAGGAATTGCTAAAAAAAAAAAAAAAATTTAAGCCCTAAAGAACTTTATAATATTGTCCCAAATATAGCCAAAGCTTGTGCAAGTAAAACTACATAAAAGAGGTATGTCATAGATTAGATTCCAGATTAAATAGATTGAAGTAAAGAATTCTGGGGGAAAAAAAAAAAAAGGAAGCAGAAAATTTCAAACCGGCTGGAAACTGGTGCCCCTGTGATGCTATCCCACTCATGCCACAACCTAGAGCAGAAAATTTCCAAACCCCAAGTTCAGGTCTGCACTTATTCTTCCCCAACTCCACCCTCTATGACTCATGAAATGGGCACACCTTCTATCTAAACTTAATCCTCTCAACATAGTTGTTTTGGAACATTTGGTGTATCTCTGAAGATTGCGGATTGTGCATAATGTTCCGAGCCTATGTAGCTAGCCAGTAGTACCCATTTCTTCACAGATAATGTGGTTGCTATGTACTCTGATAGAATTTGGATATTTCCAGGTCTTTAAGATCATAGAGAGTGCTCCATCAGGGGCTACATTACATTTTATGCGCCTAGCTCGTGGCAACCATACAGAAGCAAACCTAGGAGCATGACACTCCAGGTACCATAGCAACCCTTTAAGTTGGGCATACTCCAGCCCCCAGAACCTTTGCTCTCATCCACAACCCCATACTGATAAAGCAACAAGGAAGACGAGGAGGTTGCCTTGATGCTCGTGCATAACTGTCCCTAAATGATGGGCTCAGTCATAAATGTACACAAGTGTGGGAAGGAAAGAGACGGGGTTGTTTCCAATTCTTCCATCCACTTGATCCACCTGCAAGGTTGTCTTGCTCCTCTAGTAATCATCCACATGAAAGAGCAAAAAACCAATCCATGGCATGGAAAATATGCAGGGAAAAAGGCACGGTGGAACCTATAAGACACTATATGTAAGGGACATAGAAAATAAAAATGGAGGCATACTGTGATATCAGAGATATCAGAGATAAATTAAGTAACCAAAAGTCTATGTTCTCAAGTTGCTCTAAGATCATATAGTTGTAGTGCATTCTCCATTACAATGCTCCTTGAGAAGAGACATTGCTAAAGCTGGCTAATGGTCATTAGTGAAGGGACATGCTGGCAAATCTGCTGTTGATTTAAATTATACAGAAGTTGCCTAAACTACTACCATTTGTGACATAAAAATTTGAAACTTACAATAGCTACTGAAATTTGCATAGTGGCTACCATTGTTGGAATACAATTTCCAGAGTTGAATTCATAGGATAAGATTGTGTTTGGAATTAAAGTTTTTATTATGAGCACCAATAAATACACTTGACCTTTGAACAATGCAGGTGTTAGGGGTGTCAAGTCTCCATACAGTTGAATATTCTCATATAACTTTTGACTCCCCCGAAACTTAACTGCTAATAGCCTATCGTTGACCAGAAGACTTATGGATAACACAACAGTTGATTAACACGTATTTTGTATGTTATATGTATTATATACTATAGTCTTGAAATAAAGTAAGCTAGAGAAAAGAAAATGTTTTTAAGAAAATCTTAAGGAAGAGAAAATATATTTACTATTCATTAAGTGGAAATGGATCATCATAAAGATCATCATGTTGTCGTCTTCACATTGAGTAGGCTGAGGTAGGTCTTGCTGTCTCGGGGCGGCAGAGGCTGAAGAGAAGAAGGTGAAAGGGGAGGCAGGAGAGGCAGGTACACTCAGTGTAATTTTCATTGAAAAAAAGTTCACATATAAGTGGACCCGCACAATTCAAACCAGTGTTGTTCAAGGGTTGACTGTGTTCTGTTCCCATCTACTTCATAAGTCTTTACTAGTCTAGTGATGGGTAACCAACTTACTGCAGTTTTATTGTTTAAAGTAATATGTTCATATATTGAAAACATGATGAATACCTATATTACTAAGACAATAATACTAGACTATCAATCCATGGGAGGGTCTATCTTTCCTTTGGTAAGGTTAAACATCAGAAAAGAATCCTTCTAGCAGGCATATGCGCCCACCTCCTAGCTGCTGTGAGTGTTGGCTGTTAAAAGCGAACAGCGATGGAGAACTGTCCTCAGTAGACTCGGCCACCTCACTGGAAGTTGCCTGGGCACTCACCCAATTAACCAATTGATATGAAAGTCCTGCCCCTTTCCCTCAAGGTGGGACAATTATTGTCGTTTCACTCTTGTTCCTGAACAGATTAGGCTGAGGCTAGATTTCAGCTGAATCCACCTCTTGGCTTCATTTCTTCCCTTCCCCTATTCTGCTTCTCTCACTTCTTTACAAGTTTCTTCTGAAACACTCCCTCAATAAACCACCTGTGCGTAAGAATCCCTAACTCAGCCGCAGCCTGTAGGCAGCTTCCGCTAAGACTATGTGAAAACACCCATTAGTCCCACATGACAATAAATATAGAAAAATGTCAAAGTAAAAGGATATAAAACACTTTCAGAAAAAGGGCACTTGTTTACAAAGTGGTAAAGGATATGCATTTAAATATATAAAGATATGCCCAGATTGCAAATTTTGACATATAGTGACAGAATAATGTGAAAATTGTATACAATTATTGACCTTCAAGTAACAGAAACTTAGAAAGTCAAAGGTTGGCCATACATGACTGCCCCATCAAGAACAAATGTGTACGTCCATGAACTTGTATTTTAATGGTGATGACCTTGTCAGCTACATCCTGTTTGACATTTACAGAAAGATGTGTGATAATGGGATTGATGAATTCATTAGCATTGTGAATCATGTAAAAATAGAATCTTTAACACATTTTTATTAAGTGTGAACTAAAATCTGTTGGTTTGGAGAGGAAAAAGACTACAAATGTTTTTAACTAGGTTCCCAAAGGGCAAGGAAAATTAAAAAACAGTCATATTTTCCCTAAATGGTCAAAGGGTGGAATGTCCATCTTCTTGGTCACATTGTGCTTATGTAGCTGGTGGGGCCAGAGGAGTTTATGTAAATCCAAAGAAGCACAAAGCTTGAGAATGAACATAAAGGGAAATGCCAACTGCTGACTCAGACACTGGACAAGAAATTCTGTTAGGATTTTTCAAAAGAAAAAGACTATATATGTGAGGTGAAGGTTCATTAATTTATTGATTGAACCAATATTTAGAGAGCACCTCTTACGTGCTGGATCCTGTGCCTGTTGCTGCAGTTACAGACATGAAAAGGCAGAACCGGGCTCCCAAGCCAAGTATGCTGTATTGTATTATTTCTGATCTTATTTCTATGCTTTGCAAATCATGTCTGGGGTTTATAGGCTCTGTCTACATTTGTGTGGTTTCCCAGGGATTGAAAGTATTTAAAAATATCTAAGCCTTTCCAATTGCTTTACACTCTTTAGTTAATTCATATTGCAGAATTGTCACAGGGAAAAACGGATCTCCCTTCCCCACCCCCCAGAAAAAAACTCACGACCCTGCAGTTATAATTTAATATGTGAATATTCTTCATTAACTATTCTATATCTTAATTTTTTTCCCTTAAAAATGAAAATGCTGCTTAAACCTCTGGGAGTCCTTTGCTGAGAATCAGTAACCAAGTTGTAAAATTCTTCAAGGTTCTAGGGCACGAGAACTCCCACATGTGAGAGATTAGACCACCTCGAGTCACGCATTAGGGAATTTAATGTCAGGATTTATTTCTTCTTATCAAGCCCTAACTCACCAGTATTTCAATAACCATAGCAACACGTAATTATGAATATCTTTTCTTTACATCTGATTTATCACACTTTGAGGATTTTATTTTAGTAAATTTAATATGTTATTAGTATATGTAGTTAGAATTCTGGGTAAGTAGCTAGAATGTTACCTCCCAGAGAGCAGGAGTTTGTTCTGTTGTGCTAATATGGCTAGTTACATTTTGATGAATATTTTGGCTATTATATATTCTGAGATGAATTAATAGGGAATAAATTTCCCAAGTACTTCAAAAAATTATTTATGATGGTTCTTTCATCTGTGAATGAAAAAATATTGTTTTCCTCTTAATGATTGTAAGGATTTTATGTCTTATTTATTTATTTAATTTTAGATGCAGGGTCATGCTATGTTGCCCAGACTGGACTCAAACTTGTGGGCTCAAGCCATCCTCCTCTCTCTGCCTCCTGAGTAGCTAGGACTACAGGTGCGTGCCACTGTGCCCAGCTCAGGATTTTATATCTTTTTAAATAAAAATACATCAATGAAATTTGGATACCAGGAGCCAATTACTTTAAATTTCCTTAAGTTGCCTTTGTTTTTATAAAACCAATCTGTTTGAGAGGTTCTGTGCTTTAATTTAATGTGCAAATTCTTTATGTAACTTATCTTTTATTTATTTATATTAGAGGTGGGTCTTGCTATGTTGCCTAGGCTGGCCTCAAACTCCTGTGCTCAAGCAACCCCCCTGCTTCAGCCTCCCAAGTAGCTGGGACTGCGGGTGTGTGCCAGTGCCCTCTCCCTCCACTATTTATATAAATTACCATTGAAATTTTACCAGTGAGTTTGTGCCCATGTCTCTTGGCAGTTATGGAATGTTGGATTTTTAAAAATCCATTTGTATCAAGTGGACTCTTTATAGAAGAGTAAATACCTAATTAAAAAAAATTTTATCCAATGTTACCAAACAGCTCTTCATTTTTGATGTTCATACCTAAGAGAATTAACTTATGAGGAGTGGATTATTTTACTTAGCAACCTTCTATCCATTTCACCACATTGTTAAAAGCCCATCTTCTGCAAATAATTCACATAATGAAATAATGGGTACAAATTATATACATTAAGAAACATTAAAAATTTAAATACTTGTAACAATTCAAAGCTCATTTGTTCTAAATCAATACTTAATATCTTAAATTGTTAATTTCTAAGAAAAGCCTTAATAAGCAAAATAATCTAGGAGTATCTTGCAGTAGCAAATGTATGTTTATAGAAACTCTACATTTTATAGATTCCATCACTGCTTCTACAATACATACATTTCTATGATTACTGATTCATGGGTATCCTATAAATAGCTTGAATTTTTAACATGATTCATATTACTGGGGTTGGTCCTCAGATGTGCATATCAAAAGATAAACACAGAGACGGTTGAAATTTAGCAGGCTTTTATCACTCCCACTAAAGAATGCATTTTTTTAGCAGATGCAAAATTAGAACCATAAATTGAAACAACACAGAAATAACATGTTTACTTATAGTGGATAATTTTTGCCCTATATTATAGAAAGTTTCCCAAATTTAAGATACGATACTGACAGTTTGTTGACAAGTTATGAGGCCCTATGATGAGCAAAATAAATAACTAAGTAAATAAATACAATAAAACTATGCTAGGCACTGTGAAAAAGTGAAAGGAAATTACAGTTGATCATTGCAATTTAATTAAGACAATAGTTTGTACGCAAATGAAAAAGACATTAAGACAAGTTCAATGAAACATTAGAAATTGTCTAGCTCTGTACTCTAATTTTACATAAGTGGAAACTGAGACTTACTGAGGTTAAGTGTTTATCCAAAGTTATGGTTAGATTGTGTCAGAACCGGTTCCTACCTCTTGTCCAGTCTTGTTTCACTGCATGACATTGCCTCTTACAAACAGGACTTGTGCCAGTTAATTGTAATTGCTTAGGAAAAAAAACAACTGAAAAAATGGTGAACTGTAATCACATATGGGCTAAAATAACATTGGTATAAGCAGAACTATTTGGGGGAGGAAACACCATTTTGGAACATCCATCTCAGTTTTGGCAAGCTGGAATGACAATCTGCAACTTTATTTTTACCAGTTATCAGTCACTGCTATAACGAGACAAATGCTACCAGTGAAATTTAATTATTGAATCAAATGTTTTAAAAAATTTATATCCATCTTTAAATCTCACTGTACAAAAGAAAGAGGTTGTATTTTCTTTTTTTTTTTTTGGTTTGATATGCTTGTTTTATGGTCAAATTTGTATGGAAATGCCCAGAGAGGGAAAAACAAGAAGTTTCACAGATATCTTTTTATTATTCTATGAAACTAAATGAACTGCAGTCTATTGAATGATTTCCCCTATTTACAACTGATTAAGCCTAAACATTTTTTTAAACAATCCTAAAATTACAGGAAAGTTGGGAGAAAAGTACAAAGAATTTTCCCCCTTCACCCTTCCCCCTCCATTTGAAAGCAAATTGCCAACATGATGCACCATGACTCCAGAATACCTCAACAGATTACAAACCAAGACACTCTACCATATAACCAAAACACAACCACTGAAACCAGGAAATTAACATTGATATATTACTGTCATCAAGTTTCTCTACTTGTCCCAATTATGTCCTTAGTAGCAGAAGGATCCAATTTAGAACAACGGGCTGCATTTAGTTGCCGTGTCTTTTAAGCCTCTGTAGGCTTGGGAAAGTCCACAGATTTTCCTTGAACTTCACAAATTTGACACTTTTGAAGCTCACGGGCCAGTTATTTTGCGGACTGTCTCTCAATTCAGATTTGTCTGATTTTATTTCATGATTAAATTCTTGCATCTCTCTCAGGGATATCACACAGGTGATGCTGCTGTCTTCTCATTGCATGCTGTCTGTGGTACATGACGGTGACTTGTCCAATTACTGATGATGTTCACTTTGATAACTGGGCTAAGGCGATGTCTGCCAGATTTCTTCACAGTCAAATTTACTCTTTCCTCCTTAGGAAATAGTAAGTATTTCATGGTGAGATACTTTAAAGCTTTGCAAACGTCTCATTTGTCTTCAAACTTTCAAGTTCTTTCTTTCTTTCTTTATATCTTTATAGATTAGTGGTCTACTTATTTAATGGCCTAAAATCTGCTACTATCATTATTTGTTTTAATGCTCAAATTGTTACTGTAAGAGTGACTTTGATTGCATCTCTAATCTTTTGACATGTCTCCACCATTCTTTGAACATTTTCTGACTTTCTAGTACAACAGTATATTCTAGGCTCATTTTGTACTTTTTCTGTCCTATCCTGGAATTGGTCATTTTGCTAAGGAGTCCTGTTTCTTTTTAGTGAGAATAGTATTTAGAAGCCAAGATTTGGGTGCTAAATATGCTCATTGCTATTGGGGTGTCACTGCTTCTACATTGTGTCAGAGGACAAAAACTAAGGACTATATGGTAATGTGCATACATACACTTACATATTTCCTTCTTATATGTCTATATTTACTGAAATCCATAAGTTTATACCAATTCTTCCAGTTTCAGTCCAACACCACTGAGGTTATTGTTTATTCTTTTTTTCCTCATTTCAATATGTGTAGCTTTCTTCTCTGACAGTGTGAAACCTGGCTCTCCAGTTATATTGAATATATCTATTTATTGCATTGCCCCTTCCTTATCTGTGGCCAAGCTTCCATTGCCACTCTACTCTCTGCCCTGCATGGGTGCTCTCTCACTCTCCTTGGGCTCTGAAAGCCTGTGCTGGATCACCCTTTTATGAGAATGCCCTCTCACTCCTCTAGGCTCTAACACACCACGCTGGGTAGCCTTCCTACATGGATGTCCTTGTCACTCTTCTCAGTTTCTGATACCCGGAGTTGGGCCATTCAGCTCTGCCTACCCTCACCTCTGTTGGTGTGTCTGCCTACTTTGCTGTGCCCTACTTGTTGGGTTTATGATTAAATCTAATAGCAAAGGAAGGAAGGAAAGAGAGGGAAAAACAACAACTCCTCATTAGATTTTAAAATCAAATGCCAAACTTCTAAAATATTTAAACAATTCAATATATTATTAAAAGAGAGAGATGGTGTATATTCCTGGAATCTTTTTTTCTTTCTTAAATTAGTTTATAAAAAAAGAGTGCTCGGTGAAGAATAAGCATCATCCATCAAAGTTACTCATAGCATAATGGAAGAGAAAGTCTTTGTCAATAAATGGCTTAAAGGTGATGGGAGAGAGTGATACAGTTTCAACCAAAGACAAGGATTTCCTAAGGACCCATTTTCCCTCCTTCAGTAAAGATTTATTTAACAATACTTTGTTATGGTTCCTCTTTCATTTCTTTGCTACTGAGAAATGCTCTCAGATTTTGTGATTGCAAGGAACTGACCCTTTCGGTAATATCAATGTTAATGCTTTTAAATAATATTTTATTGGAGGTGTTAAGTCACTTTTTGCTTTACTAAGTAACAGAACATGACACATTTTATATGAGGGATAGGGATCCACTTCCTCAAAATATAACTGCTAGTAAGACAGACACATAGTGTGATGGTTGATTTTAGGTGTCAACTTGACTAGATCGAGGAATACTTGGATAAGTGGTAAAGCATTATTTCTGGGCATCTCTGTGAAGGTGTTTCCGCAGGAGATTGATCTGTCAGTAGGTGGACTGAGTGGGGAAGATGTGCCCTCAATATGGACAGCCACCATCTAATTGGCTGGAGGGGCCAGACAGAACAAAAAGGCAAAGGAAATGTGAATTTGCACTCTCTCGCTCTCTCTCTCTCTTCTGAAGCTGGGACACCCTTCTTCTCCTGTCTTTGGGTAGCAGAACTGCAGATTTTCTGGCCTTTGGACTGGCAGCAGTATCCCCCGGGTTCTCAGGCCTTAAGCTTCAGACTGAGAGTGACAGCACTGGCTTCCCTGGTTCTGAGGTTTTCTGAACCGTGGTACCAGCTTCCCTGCTTCTCCAGTTTGCAGGTGGCCTCTGGTGGGACTTCTCAGTCTCCATAATCATGTGAGCCAATTCCCCTAATAAATCTCCTTTCCTCTCTCTCTCTCTTTCTCTCTCACACTCACTGGCTCTGTCTCTCTGGGGAACCCTGAGTAATACAGCAAAGTTAAGATCATCACACAGAAGCAGGTCGTGGGTTATTCAGGTGGAACTGCAGGGAACGGTTGTTTAGGACTGCAGGGCTATCACCCTGCCACCTCATGTCATGATCCGTGGTCCTTCTTTCCTGAGTATTAGCATGTCCCTAAGATTTGCTTTAGTCTTATCGATTAAATGTAGAACATCATTACTGTGATAAACCCTGACATGTCTCACAGAATTTTTACAGTCTATTGTGTCGAGTTCTACTTTAGAGGAATTTTTTACTTTATGGATCAATGATTTGATAAATCACAATGACTCGTTTAAAGCTATCGTGTTTTATCAGGTTGCTGAAGTTGCCTTACGTACTCAAGGAAACCACCCTTCCTGTAGCCCAGATCCCTGGGAAGTAACCACCGACTCTTCTAGATGATCTGGTATCCCTACTTGTTCACGTTCATTTCGTGAAGGGGAGACCTCCCTTTTTGACTATAAATACAACTGCTGAGAAATGTGCTTCTATTTCACCTTGTGGCATGCTTGAAATGATTTTTAAGGCATTCTTTTTTTTTTTTTTTTTTTTTTTTTTTTTGAGACAGAGTCTCACTTTGTTGCCCGGGCTAGAGTGAGTGCCGTGGCGTCAGCCTAGCTCACAGCAACCTCAGACTCCTGGGCTTAAGCGATCCTACTGCCTCAGCCTCCCGAGTAGCTGGGACTACAGGCATGAGCCACCATGCCCGGCTAATTTTTTTTTTTTTGTGTATATATTTTTAGTTGGCCAGATAATTTCTTTCTATTTTTAGTAGAGACGGGGTCTCACTCTTGCTCAGGCTGGTCTCAAACTCCTGACCTCAAGCGATCCACCCGCCTCGGCCTCCCAGAGCTAGGATTACAGGCGTGAGCCACCGCGCCCGGCCCTTAAGGCATTCTTTATGGAAATGTTAGTACTTAGGGTATCAGTGTTAGTACTTATGGTTTATTATTAAACTGGAGCTGGAATTTGAATGCTGACACTGCCACTTACTAGCAGTGTGACGTTAGTTTCCTTATTCTTAAAATGAGATATTCTCATTGTCTCACAAAGTTTTTTCTGAGCCTCAGTTAAAAAAAAAAAAAACTTAAGTTAAAGTCATTTCGGTACTTGAAAGTGCCATGCAAAAATGTAAGGCACTATTAGTATTTTGTAAAATGTCATTTCTTTAAGAGTAAAGCCATTCATTAAGAAAAAAATCAAATGAAAGCAAAGTAATAAATAAAATCACTTCCAGAACTGTTGAGAGAATTTTGGTTTTGCAAATATAAATTTGTTTTTGGATTCAGTGAACATGTATGTTTACTCTTTTAATGTTTAAGTAGTTATTGTAAGTTCCAAAAAGTTTCAAAATTTTTAATTCCAAAAAGTCTTTGCTTTGCTTTAAAAGCAAGTTTAATTTCAAGGACAATATGCCTAGTCATTCCCCAAATCATCCCGAAGCAATAACAGTCTTAAGAGTCTATTAATGTAAGGGGAGGTGTTAAGTTTTATCCACAATAAATTGAAGAGCTGACTCCAAGTCAGTTAGTTTACATTCTGGCAATAGAAATGAAGAACAATAATTTAGAGACTCCAGAAGTTTCAATCAGAGATAACCATTAAAAAAGGCAAATTATTGTAACTCTTTTAGCCAATATTAAGGTAGTGTGTTAAGTTCTCCATCTTGGGAGAACTGTGTTGATTCCAGCAGATTGGAAGAAGTTTTCCTCTCTCATGAGCTAAACTTCTATATTAGGCCAGGGGAAGAAAGATTTGATTGGCATCATCTTAAATAATGAAAACAATTAAGTAATTAAATATTTAAGAATAATTTTGTATTAAAATAGAACTCGTTTTACTTAATTAGTTGTGATTTAAAGTTCAAGGTTTAAAAAATATATTTGTTGTAAAAATTCCACCAGGTTCCGTGTGATCTCCTTTCAATTTTCCTTGAAATAGTTGCTCATTATGATATTTAAATTCTTATGTCTTAAGATTAGAAATTAGTACCGATCTTTCCATTTAAAAAATCTTATTAAAACAGTTGAAATCCTAGCAGAATCTTTTAAATTTCCTTATTATATATATCATAATAGTTTCTACAAACAAAAAATGTGTAGAATTTTGGCATTCATGTTGGAAACCTGAGTACAGATCTCTTTCCTAAGGTACATGGGAAGATTGACTTGTATTCTAATTTTGGCTTTCACCAATTTAATAACTGACTATTTTGTTGAAATAATACAGTGATGTAGGTGGTCAGATAATGAAATGCAGCCGAAAAGGCCTGAAATTCCTAAGTTGCGTAAGTGGAGTGCTTATACTATGTAGGGGGCAACTCCAACATTTGGGGGAAGGATTAATAAAATGTTTTTCTTAAGGGGAGCATCAACTTAGAATGTCTTGCTTATGAGACTGGAATGTCTTCCAGGTATCATCAAGAAGAATGTTTTTGCATTTCCGTGAAAGCAGAACCTGAACAAATATGTGGGCACAGGTAGTTTACTTGGGAGTTAACCCCAGGAAACAGAAGTGAAGGAGTAGGAGAGTGAGATACTAAATGGGAGAAATGATGAGTCATTGAGCTAGCTACCTCTGTGGACAATTGGGGCTCAATTCTGTTTGAGACCTTCCAAGGAACTTTGTAGGATTCCACTCAGATGTTTCAGGGAAGGACAGGGAGACTGAGTGCCCATCACTAATTCCTGTCTCCTGTTGATTGGGTGCTGGTTCTAGAGGCACTTTTGCACCATGTATTTCCAAGCTGTGCCTGTTTAGGGGAGAGGTAGGCTGAGTTGCTTTGAGTGACTTCAGAGAAAGTCTAAAATGTGAAAGATGCCACAGCATAGCTTGAGGTGGGATGCTGGCCACTTGCACAAATTGTCTGGTGGACCAAGGGGTGTGGCCCAGACACCACAAGGGTCTGTTACAAAGAAGAAAAAACAAATAGTAAAAAAGAAGTTATTCCCCAGTCATTTATAATAGAGTTGAGGTCACAGTCTATATAGAGCAGTATATGAGATCAGAAAATGCCACTCCAAAATATTATTATAGGAGACCCAAATATGCCACCCCAAAATATGCATCTTTGGCATAAAGATTACTTTGAGTTGATTATTTTGAGAAACTATAGATACAAGTGAAGCTCTGCAAACACAGAAGTTACTCTTTTACAAGGAAAATTTACATCTGTAAAGAAAATCTTCATTTATAAGTGTGAACTAAAATAAAATCTTAGGTCCCCCACTGGCTGAACAGACTCCCTTCTTGGCCAAGGGAACCCCAGAGAAACCTTAAAACTGAGTTCCCAGCCATGACAGGATGGGAGGTCAGAAACACCTCATTATACCCCATCCCTTACTAATGGCCATCAGGCTTTTTACCTAAGGGCTAAACAGAAACAAATTTCTTCATCCAGACCAGCATTCTTTCCTGCTAGGAGACCCAGCCACGGAATGGTTTTAGCCAGTCTATGGAGCATGCTCTGAGAGGGTTTTTGTGTCCTTGCTTCACCTTTTGACATGAGAGGGCAGCCATTTCTGAACATGGACTCCATAAAGGGGCACAGAGCTCGATTATGCATGCTCATGTTTCTCCTTTCATAAATATTCATGACTCCTTTAGCTTGTTAAATATGTATATTTGGCCATCCCGCTCAGTATAAATTCCTGTTCCCATTGTCCCTGCCTCGAAGCAGAGTTCCTGGCTTCTGGCCCGGGCTCTGTTTTCCAGCCTGTCAGAATGGCCACCCACAGGCTGCAACTCTTTATGCGAAATAAAGATCTCCTTTCTAAATTTATGAATCTCGTTATGTCTTTAGTTAGCGTAAGTATATCTCCCTCTCTGTACCAGGAAGAGAAGGATGACTAAATCACTAGAGACTCCTATCAGTGAAGAAGGCACTGACTGAAATCCGTATAACAAACTTTACCATTATTTACTGTGCTTTTCCTGGTCACTTCCCCACTACTGGCCTCCCCAACACCCTTCTTTCATTGTTTCAGCAGAAGATGGTATTTAAGCTCTAATTCCAAGCCATCTCTTAGAGATTTATTCATTTCTCTATGTATCTACTGGTATACATGAAGTATACATGTTATTAAAATTCTATTTGCTTTTCTCTTGTTAATCTGACTTTTGTTACAGAAATCCATCTCAACTAAGAACTATGAAGATTAGAAAGAAAATTATTTTTCCTTCCCTATAGCTTAAAATTAGAGTTGAAGGCATTTTCCAGCATTATGCAGAAGAGAGAATGCTGTGATTTTTTCATGACTAATATTGAGTGTCTAAATTGATACATTTCTATAATGGCAGAAGTCTAACAAGCTATCTTGGCTTGAAGGAAGCAGGTTTTCAGAAACAGAATGTCATATGTTCCAATCCTAAATTCATTAAGCACTGACTGATCTTCAATTTGGTGTCCCAGATGGACCTACCCTCAGGAAGTGAATGCCCTGTGCAAATGGCCATTTTTCAGATAAAGTTCCCAATATATGGAATAGCATATTGGAGCTCAGGTTTGAGGCAGCCTCTAGGAGGCTTATTTTCATACATTAAATTCTTACCCCAGAAAAAACCAGAGTTGTAATTTGAAGGTTTATTAGCATAATAAGCATTTCATTGAATCTGAGATTTTGAATGATCATGAACAGTCTATAATAGAAGTTAATAATTTACCTGGCATCAAATAGCTTGTGAGTGGACAGGCTGGTACTATTTAGACAGGAATTCAGTTCAATACTCTGCAGTAGCATCATAAATAGTATGCATCTGTCAATTTGCATAATCAATATTTCATTTTTGTACCATGCAAGTACACAGTGGTATACTTCCTGACCTTTAGAATTTTAAATCACTAGCTTACTGAAATCCCCCAAACACCTTTCAAAACTCATGGAAAGGCATATGAATGCAGGCATTTGGAGTGTTTTGAATACCAAAAGCCAAAACCAGTACAGGTAAATGACAAGCATCATTTAAAAAGAATGCCTTAACAGCTGGCTGAATAAATCAACCAAAGTTGAAACATTCCTTTCACTGGTCTGTGGAATTTTCCGAGGGACTCCTTAGAGGAAAGAGGATAACAGGTCAGCACATTCATCTCTTGCCACCTCTAGACATAAAATGCTGCATATTTATTCATATGTGTGATATATAACACACAACTAAACTTTCGAATCCAAGGAGATACATGGTGCAGGGTCCAGATCACTGTGACTGTCCCATGTCAGGGCAAGCCTTAGGGCATTACTGTCCAAGAAATTTCGGCAACAAAATAACACACCAGCCTCTGAAATCGGATTTCATGAAGGTGCTTTGTGATTTGGTTTATACTTTTATTGCTGGGGAAATGGAATTTGCACTGTTTTCTCCTGTTTGGAACTGAGGCAGAACAGGGGCCTCTCTTAGGGGTCTGCTGGGCCCCCCTAAACATGGAAATAAAGGAAAATCTCGAGTCCCTTCAGGGAAAGTTCCAGGCACCTAGTCAGCCTTAAAATGTGAACGGGAATGACAATGGTCCTCCAGGCAAGCCAGAGTCCCGAGGTTTTTTTGTTCCCTATGGAAACTTAACACATGTTCTTGAGCTGTTTTTCAGAAACACTCACTGATGGAAAATGCAGATAAGGGGGAACTGAGGAATTGAACTGTGATCATTATTTGTTCTAAATTTCCCCCTGAAAGGCCTGTCACACCCATCTAACATTCCTTTCCACCAATCCAAGAATCTCTGAATCTACCTATGGCCCCTCCTCCAACTTCAAGATATCCTGGGTTTTTGGAGGCCAGGCCAATGTATAACCTCCACGTATTGATTTGCAATTTTGCCTGCTTGAAATATACCCCTGACTCTAAAATCCCTGAGTTGTAAGCCAGGTCTTAAGCATCAGCTGCCCCTGTACATCTTGCTTGGTGCCCTGCAGTAAAGCCTTTTCCTCCCGCTGCAGCTCTGGGCATCAGTGTTTGGCTTTGCTGCACTGGGCCAGTAGACCCCAGTTTGGTTTGGTAACAGAACCAGCCCCAGGCAGTGTCTCCCTATGGCTTAGCCAAGGGTATTTTCTACTCTTCTTGGGAAGGAGTTAGAACCTCATTGTCGTTTCTATGTTTGCTAATAGTCACTCAGAGTCCTTGACATCATCTTCCCCAGGTATCACAAATGAAGAACCAATCTAAAATCAGTGAGGATGATAGAGACTCTTGAGATCCTCCAGACCACCTACGTCCAAAGGTTGGTATCTGTGGCAGTGGGTGGTGCCCAGGAGTGAGGGAGACCTGCTACTGTATTCGGAGCAGCAGCAAGCAGCCCTGAGAGTTCCTTCTGCCCTTCACTTGAAGGAAAAATAGCAACAGGTAATAGCACACCTTGGAATCATTCATTCTGCTCTGGATGCCCTTAGGTGCTGGAAGGAAACGAATAATGAGAGGCCCAGGACTGGGGGGTTGGGGAAACGGTGGAGATTGATATGGGCTCTTTTCTGGAAAGGTTTACAGAAATGATAGGGCATGATTTATTGAAATAATCAGAATGAAAATGCTTGTATATGCTACTCTTATATTTTAATTGTAATTATTATTTTTATAATTAATGTTCATATGCCATATTTATTGAATGAAACAATCCATAGGTTAGAAAAGTACTAGAACTAATGCTGTATAATAAACTTTAAAAAAACCTTGCATTGTAGAAAATTTTAAACACATTCAAAGGGAGTGAGACTAGCATAATGTACCCACGTAATCCTACTCCGACAATTCTGTAATTATCAGTGCCCACCAATTTTATTTGACCTGTACCCACTCTCTATCCCTACTCAAGCTGTTCTGAAGCAAGTCCCAAACATAATCGTTCATCTTTATTAGATTTCCTTTTAATCATTCTTGATAGGTTTTATGAGACCCTATTTTAATAAAATTATCATACCTAAAAGTTACTAATTCCTTAGTATCATCTAATGTCTAATCTATATTCAAATTTTGCTGATTAGCTTGTGACTGTTTCCACAGTCAGTTTGTTTGAATTAAGATCCACGTGAGGCTCTCATATTGCATTAGGCTGACATGACCCATATGTCTCTCTTTTAATTTGTGGCCATTTCTAATCTCTCTCTTCCTCCCCCTTTCTTTTTTTTTTTTGCCATTTTTTGTTGTTGTTAATGAATAGTTCTGTTTTAAAGTAAAGTATTGTCATTTAAGTTTATGCATCCATGTTATCGTTTACTAGTTTATTTGCAATATGGCTTTTTGCCAAGGCAGTCATGACCCACCTGACCTGCTTTTCCACTGTCGCATGCTCCTGGATGGCAGGGTGTTTGTCTGTTTTACCCTGTGTGTGTCCCTGGATCATCAGTAGGCATTGCTTGATCGTGACAACCTTTTCATCCGACCCTGTCTTACTATTTCCTAATGGAGTTACTGATCAGACTTAGTAGTAGCTCACTCATTTTGTGCATAGGCAAAAGCAACTATGAGTAAATCAAAGCAGTTTCCTACAGTGGGTAAATGTGTGGGCTGTGGGGCAGCCTGGACTTGGGTTTGACACCTGGTGACGCTTGCTGGCTGTGTCCTCTTGAGCCGGGGCGTGATTGCTGTCACTCTTAGTTCCCTCAACCTTAGCTACCTTAGGGTGATGTTGTCAAGGTTAAATGAGGTGATGTCTGAAAATTCTTAGCTTGGTGCTGCTCATACTCTGAGCACTCAGTAAATGTGAACTGTAATGTTTACTATTGTGCTCCACTCCCACAGTCATTTGTGTGTGTTCTGATATTTTAGACTTAAAAAAAATAGAGTTTTAAATTTACAGAATAATCGAGCAGACATTACATAGGGTTTCATATACCCATCCGACCCCTACCTCTCCAATCCCTTCTATAATTTCCCATATTATTAGTAACTTGCATTGTTGTAGTACATTTGTTACAATTAATGAATCAATATTGATACATTATTATTAACTATAGCTCATAGTTTATATGAGGATTCACTCTCTCTTTGTATTGTATAGTTCTATGGGTTTTGACAAGTGTATAATGACATGTATCCACTAAAAGAGATCAAAATATACCACCCCAGAATATGTTATTTTGGCATAAAGATTATTTTGAGTAGAAGGCAGTTTACAGTAGCAGGCTCAGGAAGAATGCTCTCCCCTTTGTGCCTAAAAAGAGGGCATAAATTTCCACTAACTGTGTTCCCCTCTCCCATATCAGGAAATGGAGAATGATTCTTGATTTTTGTAACCAGAGAAGACTTGAGCCTGTATAACAAATCTTAGTAAACAACCCTTATCTAACATGTACTTCCTAGTAACCTATTTACAATTGAACACCTCTAAGAGCTCAACCTCCTTTTCTTTTGGGTAGTCACTTCTCCACAATTTATCATCTTTTGTTAAAATGGTATAAAAGTCCATAGATCTAATCACCTCTTTGGGCTTTCAGTTCTTTTCTATGGAGCCTCTGTGCACATAAAATTAAAAAACAAACCATGTATTCCTCTTCTCTTGTTAATCTGTCTTTCGTCAGTTTAGCTCTCAGGTTCTAACTACAGAAACTAAGAAGGTTGAGGAAGTTTTTCCTCCCCTACACTGCCATTACAGTTTCATACAGAACAATTTCACCCCTCTAAAAATCCCCTGTGCATCTATTCATCTCTCTCTCTCCCTCCCCTGAAATCTCTGGCAGCCATTGGTCTTTTTACTGTCTCTACAGTTTTGCCTTTTCCAAACTGTCATATGGTTGGAATCATATGGTATGTAGCCTTTTCAGACTGGCTTCTTTCACTTAGCAATATGCCTTACACTTTCATTTTTTAAAATGCATGTGATTTATAGTTAATGGAAAAGATTACACAGAGCATGCTGTATGTGAAGACATGGGAGCTGCTGTTAATATTTGTCCACTCCCTTGATTCAATACAGGACAGATTAGAGGGCTTTCCTTTCTAGCATTAAGCAGAGGGTGGGATGTGAAAATACTGGGATTCTGGATTCTCTACCTATAAACATACTGTTGTTTGGGGTTATAGCTCATCCCTATGTGAGTGTAGTTTAGTGACTCCTACAGATTATTCATGAACTGGCTGCAACCTGAAAATACAGATTCCTTCAGCTCTGGGAGTTTCTGATTCTGGAAGGTTGGAGCAAGAGCCAACAATCTGTATTTTAATGGGTTCCCAAAGTAACACTTTTACAGAGCTATTTCTTTGGTAGTAAAATGAACACTGGCTTTAGTCTCAGAAGATTTGGCTTCAAGTCCTGACTCTTCATTAAAGCACCAAATATTTATTTAACTGCTCCCATATGCCAGACCTTGCACTAGGCTCTGAATTGATACAATGGTGATTTTAACCCATTAACTGCCATGAGAGTTGTATGTAACTCATGTTAGTTTTGAGCCCAGGGCCTTCTGGGCAAAACCTGGGCAAAACCCTGCAGTTGGTTTGTGAAAATCTTACATGTTGATGTTCTTATTGTTATAATTAATATTGACAAATTAATTCTAAAAACATGGATTAAATGAATAGAAGCCAATAAATTTTGTTTTTCATTAAATTTTTCATTAAATTAGAAAGGATAATTTTGTTTTTGAAGTTTTTATTCTATTTTCATAATAAAACACCATGGCCCCAAGGAAAAACATTTTTTTTCCTAATGTGGCAGTCAGTGTGTTAAATAGGCTCTCTGCCCTTCATGAGCTTACATGGGAGAAGAGGCAGACATTAATTAAAGAATCATATCAATAAATCTTATTCACTATGCTAAGTGCTGAAAAAGAAAATATGAAATGCTATGAGACAGTGTTAACAGTGGGGTCTGCCTTAGTCTGGAATGGGGTCAATGGTTCAGTTTTCCCTGAGAAAATGACCTTGAATTGAGATGTTATCTAAGTGAAGTGAGGACAAGATGTCTGCTACCCGACATGCAAGGTCCATATGGCTGGGAACACAGGGAGAGAGGGATGAGGCTGTGGAATTAACCACTTAGCATCTGTCCCTCTGCAGATCAACAGCCACGGGCACTGGGTCCCCAGCTATCTTCCTCATTAACGGCACCGAAATTTCTTCCAAGTCTCCAAAATAGGTTTAATAATTCTGCCAATTTATCAAAAGCTCAAACAATCAAGCTGTTAACAGTCTTTTATTAAAGAGAGTTAGCATTCTAGTTGTTTGTGAATGATTCTTAAGGCTTTTCTATATTTGGATTCAGGCCAATTATTCATTTACTGAAAGATATGCATAGAATAGAAAAGGATCTGATTCTGCATTGCCACTACTTAAGAGCTGTGTAGTGCTTGAGCTTTTGCCAAATGTTTTTACTTGCAGTCTCATTTCATCTTCACGATAACCTTGTAGAAATGTATTATGATCGTACCCATTCTACAGATTTAGAAGCAAAGGCTGAGAAACATGTAGAGCTACATCATATTAAACCAGCAAGGAATTGAGTGCAGTGGTTGGTTGTCACAGAGCAGTCAATGGCAGCTAGGACCATTTTATTCATACCAGTTTTGAGTTTTGAGCCCCAAATACATGCTCATGTAAAGAAGCTATACAATCCAAACATACCTGTGTGTCGGGACCTCACTTAATGTTGGAAGAAAGGTCCTATGGAGGACTCCCTGTGTTTTGTTTTTCTACTCTCCAAAGCCAATGGAGATTCCTTCAGAAATCTGCAGCTCAACCCAAAGGAGAAACTTCCAAGGCAAATGAATTATTATAAAGGTATTAATGATATTAAGAATTCTATCCATTTGAGCTCAGATTATATTTTCTCTTCTGATGAACCTTTTTTTTTACTGAAAATCCCCTTATCTTCTTTTTCAATATGAATCATATTTCTACTCTTTTTCATATGAATCGTATTTCTACTATCCACCATAGCAGATTAAGGCAGCTGCTGCTGAAATTGGACCATGTGGTAAGCCCTGCATTAAAGCAGGTGTAGGTGTTTATTCTAAACGGTGGGAACAGTAGGTGACAGTGCAGACTTACTTATTTTACGGGTTATAAGACCACTTGCCTCCTTCCCCAATATCTTTCCTCATATCTTATTGCAATGCCTGCAATTTACACTGTTGGAATCATTCCTTGGAATTTGTAAGGCCTTGTATATAAAAAGCCCCTGTTAAAATAACATGCTACCTAAGAAAAGTAACCCATTAGCATCCATTAAGGCTTAAGTGTTAATTATAACCATGACATTTGAAAGTTATGGCTAAATGATTTATTACTAAATAAATTTCTGAATCCAAGGACAAAGACAAAAGTTCAAATGATTCTAATGATGCAAAAATATCAATAAGTTATGGGGATCTTTCCCTTTTCTTCCTTCATCTTTATTCTAAACAGCTACTATTTTTAACCATGCCAGTTACTCTGTGGTCATCAAACAGGTCCAGAATGTAGACTCTCTGCTTCCCATTCAGAGCTTTATGAGAGAGCTGGTTTTCATCTCTGCTTTCTCTTGAGAATTTTGCTTGGTTATTGTGTCTGTCCTAAATGTTACGGTAGCTGATCTCAGATTGGAACTGTATTTTTGTACACTGCCATCGACTCTACATTTAACCAAGCAATTTTTTGTATATGATTCTTATCTTTGATTTTGATTATGTTTTGTATTCTAGTAAGTTACCCTGAATTTTCCTTTAAAAAATTAAAACGTATTTAGAGCCCAGGTTTTGTCTTGTTGAATTCCAAGTCCTATTAGTTGTCTAAGTCTCTTTACGACCTTGCTGAATTATCAACAAAGGCAATGGATTACTGATTAATTAAGTATGTATACTAACAGAAAAGTAGAGGAAGGAATGTCCTTGCATTTCTATGTTACCCATCACCATCGTTTCAACTTTATTCCTTAACTTTATTTTGCAATGTATGAGACCCAAGAAAAATTAGCTTCTCTTAGCTCTAGTTTGGTTCTCAAATAAAATACTAATCTATTAGTTCATCTTAATGTATGGTTTTAAAGTCCTGTCACTGTGCTGATGCTAGGATCCTGACTAGGTGGGACACAGAGAAAGTACGTTATGATGAGGAAACAGAAAGCCAGAGCATGGGAAAAAGAGCCAGGTGACTTTAGCTGGACATCCCGGATGATGACCCTGGGTAGCCAAGAAGCTTTACTTTCCCACATGTAGTCTGTCTGGATATTGATACTTGAGGTCTTAAAGGTACCGAAAGTAGGATACAAAGAAAGAATTCTTCCAGTTCACATCTTTATTTTGAGAACAGCTCTGAGCAGATAAAAGGGAGCAAATTCTTATCTGAGCAGAACTTCAACAGTCTTGCTCATAAAGGCCAGTCTCAGACACTTCTGCTCTTGGGATTTATCAAATATGAACTTGTTTCAGTTTCAACTTGCAGGCCTGGGGAACCTGCGGCCTTCTGATTTCCAGATTGTTCTTTTTTAAGCACCAAAGGAGGCAAGAAAAGCTTCCTCTTTCTCTGCTGCACCCCTTTTAATAAAAGGATTTGTTCTGTAAAATTTGGATTCAGTCAAAAGGCTGCACTTAAGGACCTAGAAGGCTACATGTCACCTTAAGGCTGCAGGTTCCCCACCCCTGCGATGCTCTGGCAATTTGAGATTCCAGGAAAATCTCTCAAACACTTTAGACCCAGCAGGAAATCCGTTTGACAGGCCTCCAAGAATAAACCCGAGGGAATAATTCCTGACTGGAGGGAAGGATCCTCTAGTCCTGTGGTCCCCAGCCCCCAGGCCATGCCCAGTACTGGTCTGTGGCCTGTTAGGAACCAGCGCACATCACCTGAACTCCCCCTCACCCCCTCCCCACCCCCTTGTCCATGGAAAAATTGTCATGCATGAAACTTAGGAACCCAGCCACAGAGGAGGTGAATGGCAGGGGAGCGAGCAAAGCTTCATCTATATTTATAGCGGCTCCCTGAGTTCTGCCTACCCTGCCCCCCGGGTGGAAAAATTATCTTCCATGAAACTGATACCTGGTGCCAAAAAGGTTGGGGACAACCACTGTAGTCCAGTAATTCTCAATGAATAGACATTGGACCACCACTGTCAGAAATTGATGTATGTTAAAATGCAGATTCCAGGGCCCTATCTCAGTGCAACTGGAACAAAATTTCTATAAGGTAGGCTCTAAGAATCTGCATGTTCAAGACATGTTAGAAGGTTCTTATTCACATCTTAAGCACTTATCCTTAGGGATATGTCAAACCAGCCAAATGGAAATGAAGGTAGAACTTTGAGCCTGCAGCTCAAATGGGCTGGAATATTTTTGGCAGAGCTTCTTATTATGGAGAAAACAATAGTCGCATCAGTAGCAAAAGGCCTCATAAATATTCCGACTTTCACGTGTGGCATAGTTTCCTCTTGTTCTCAAATCCTGATATGTTCTAGAGAAGTTTCATTTTTTTTTAAAGTTCTCTCTGGTAAATAAATGTGCTGAGGCTCTGAGTACACTTGTAGTTCTTCCATTGAAATGTAATCTAATGCAATAACATTCCATGCAGCTATTTAGATGACATCTGTTTGGATAACACAGTAGGGCAAATGGTTTTGTGTCTGTGTATATTATTTGTATGTTGTGTTGTTTAGCAAATGTCGTAGGTACTGTCTTAGTGCTTTAATTATTATCTACTCTAATATTAATTCAAATTATTATTTACTTTTGATAGAGGAGTAGAATTGAAGCAGCAATGGCATATCTAGTGATCTGATATATAGACATTTACCTGTCGCTTTCGAGTGGCAACCAGTATATAGAGGATGGACTTTGGATTCAGATAGATGTCTCAGCTTTTCCACCTGCCAGTTGTGTGAGTTTGGTGTATTATTTAGTTTTTCTGAATCTCTGCTTTCTCAACTACAAAAAGAAGACAATAGTGTATTACTTCTGCAATATGGAAAATCACCTTAATACAGTGTCTGGAACATACCAAATGCTCAAGCAATGTAGTGGCCTTTGTTACACTAAAGAGTTAGGTGGCATCTTATAGCTCTGTACGCTCAGAAACAGTGTGATTTTGGGCTGGGAATATTTTATACTTCATCTTTTCTTTCTCATCCTTATTTCCCTTTATTCATAATGCAGCCTTCCTCCTGTATGGAAACAATGAAACATGGGACCAACCATGCTGTGTTATTAATTTTGCACAGATCCTGCTGACAGTGACCCCTCCAGCAGTAGCATCCACTCTCTTGCCTTAAAAAATTTCTCACAAAAGCTCTCCAAGAGGCGTGAGTATTACTCTTAGTCCTCCCACTGCTTCAGTGCGGCACAGTCATCAGTAATATGTACATTTCCAGTTCGGCTCAGGTCTGCTTCTCTGCTTTGCTCAGAAGGTACCACTGACCTTTCTAATTAGCTGGGTTGCAGATGACTGAGCTTGCACATACGAGGGCCAGTCAGAAAATAAATCTTTCCTGTTTTCTGTCTAGCCGGTCACCAAGAGTCAGGAAAAATTCTGCAGAAAGTTCATAAATCTTCCATCTTCCTTCCTGAAGGGATGTGAGAGAACAGCTCTCTTATCCTTACATATGACGGCATTCCCCGTGTGTGGGTAGGGTTTTCGATGTCAAATTTTTATGCTAAGATCGCAGGTGGCAAGAGTTAGCATCTTGCAGTTAGGAGCAAGATTAGCGATTTGTACTGGTCAAGGATAGCATTGATATGTCCAGGGTATGTAAGTCACCTAAGCTCTGCAAATGAACTGAGGATAACTTGCATTTTCCAGACTGAAAACCCACAGTGAGTAGGAGGACCAAATTGGGCTGGGGAACAACTCTGGAAGACATTTAAAGCTTAAGGGGAGAAGAAGGAATTTAGAGCATGAGGATCATCATATTATTCCACATAAATGGGCCTTTCAGCCTGGTCAAAAGCATAGATAAAGAAGTTGAGCTTCTCCAAGGAATTAAACTAGTTGTTAACAGTTACAGAAAGTATATTTTTAAGAAGCTGCGCTAGCCAGGAGGTAAGAACTGGACCCCAGGCCCCAGGACCTTAGAGGTCTCTAGATGGGTAAAAAAGCAATTGGAAAAGGCTTTTCTCATCTGGTAAACAGGGCTCCAGGACTCTCCGGAGAACCAGAGCTGCTGCATAGCTGAAAAGCAGCAGCCCAGAGCAAAGAAATTTCTCTGGCTGGGGGGAGGCACCGTGGGTAAAAAGACTGAAAACTTAGATCCTAAAATTCTGCTGGACTTATACCAGCAGATCAGCATGAAACTGTATGGTTTCACTGGAGAGGTGAGGAAGTTTCCCTGTGAATTGCTTTGTATGAGTAATTGTAAGCCTTGGGATAGCAATTTGATAGCCTTTGATAGCAATTTGACATTGCTATATCTAAGTGTGGAATCGGTGTGCTTATATGTGTATGTCTTGGACAGTTTAGACTTCATTTTTATTTTTTTTGAAACAGGGTCACTCTGTCTCCCAGGCTAGAGTACAGTGGCATCATCATAGCTCACTGCAACCTCAAACTCCTGGGCTCCAGAGATCCTCCTGCTTCTATTTTATTTTTTAATGTCAAATTGCAGGAAAGATTGGGCCTTCATCCCAGATTGTTTTTACGTTCACTCATGTTACCTTCCCCCATGCCAGCTCATCCCACTCATACCCATCCTTTCTTTCCAGACTCACATCCCCACTGGGAAAAGCTCGCCCTGTTTGGGTCTCGGGGCCTTCTCCCCACAAGGCACGTCACTAGCATGAATGTGGGGTGCTGACTTGATGGCAATAACATTTCTTTTGAAATTTTTATGAATATGACTCTTCATCAACCAAGAACTAGAAAAATAAAGAAAGTTCACATGACTACCAGAGAAAATGTGGCGGAGGCAGTAGCAGTGCTGGCTGAAAAACCCAGGGAGGAACTGCCTGGGCTAGGGAGGTTAGTGAGGTGACCTTTTGTGGAGAAAATGATTTTGCAAACAGTTCCTTGATCACTGTGTAGTCATCCAGATTACTACCTTGAGTTCCTTTAAGATCTGTGAGACAGGTATAAACAAGATTTAAATTCAATAGCTTATACCTGTAAACAGTACAGGTTTTAATAAAGATTGGACTAATTTTTTAAAGGCAAGTGTAATCGGTGTGCAATATCTTAGCCACTCAATGAAACATGATCAAATGGTACAATTTTCAATCAGAATCGTAAGCTGTGGGTGCCGTGGCAGCCTGTAGCTGAAGTGGACTGATTTCCACACAAAGACTGATTTCTTCGTGGCAGCAGCTAAACCTGGCCAGCCCTGGGTTACACAGTGCTCAGTGATGACATTTCCACCCTTTGCTCGGGTCATGGAATGACTCAGGCACAGGCCGTTGAGAGGAGTCAGAGCGTGACCCACCTGGAGACAGGCAGACACTTTGGCGGAGCTCTCCAGGAATGGGCACATCGGAGAAAACTTTTCTTCCTACAGGAATGACCTCCCGTCACAGCTCAAACTTCCCTCCATCTCACCAGTGAGGATGAATGCTACCTTCCTCTTGGGTGCTGGAGGACAATCAGGTCACTGCCAAAGGACAGCTTTTCACACTCTCGATTTCCTCGAGAGAATGTAAAACTAATTGGAGTGTGGCATGAGAGGATGAAATTCGGCCAGATTGGCAGGTGTGAACGTTCCTTCTTCACATCGTGTAGGGTCATCGCGGGAAAACAACAGAGCTGTCCTGATGTGAGACAGTTTCTCAGTGCAAGGTGCCGGCCCCGGCATGACAGTCCCCACCAACGGAGAAGTGGAGGGCTGCTGTGAAAAGAACTGACAGGCACGATTTGGTTCTGGGAATTCAGCCTTGTGACACCACGCTGGAAACTCACTCATTAGCTGTGATCTTGTACAAATTCTGGCATTTTGAGATAACATGGTTTGATCACCAATCTGTCACATAAAGAGGTTTTGGAATAGCTTTCAAAGGCACAGTAGATCAGTATGAAAATGAAATGTACCTATCTAAGGAAAATATTCTCACTTGGAGAAGAATATATTCAATGATTAAAAGTGTATGTATTTGCGCCTGTCTTTGTGCACGCATGCGTGCATGTGTTGGTATGTGCTCACATGCGTGCATATGTGTGTGTGTATGTGTGTGTGTGTGTGTGTGTGTGTGTGTGTGGTGTAGAGAAAATCTACTTACTCAGGAGGATTTGTATAGAATCTACTAAAAATTATATAGCCAAGGCACGGCTCTTAATTTTGGAACTACTGAATGTTAAAAATCAAAAGAAGTGAACATCAGAGTGAGTGAAAAATGAGAGTCAGAAAATATCAATGTGAATTATGATATCAATAGGCCAGTGTATTGCCAGTGATGCAGAGGAGCTCTATAAGCCTTGGCGGGCAAT
This sequence comes from Lemur catta, assembly GCF_020740605.2. NCBI lineage: Eukaryota > Metazoa > Chordata > Mammalia > Primates > Lemuridae > Lemur > Lemur catta. The sequence goes on from NC_059128.1 coordinate 269,152,319, forward strand.
TAGGTAAGCATAGTTTCTCCTCGAGTAGCAATCTGAAGTGGTTATTAACCCTATACCGAAATTGGATGGGCTAAAAAAATATCCAGTTTAAAAAAAAATGACTCTCACGGCAAATTGTTTCTTCCACTCTGTTTAAAAAAACAAAATACCTCATAATGAAGCAAAGATGACTAAACTCAAAGTATGACACCTTCTATTTTTGGTGGATCCTGACGTTCTTTAGTGCTTGCGTTCCCAGCTTCCAGGTAATATGTTCACTAGGTGGCTGGTTATTGTGCTGTAAATCACATTTCACTGTGTCAGCAAACAGCAGCATAAACTTAGAAAGTACACCAAAATCAACTTAGAAAAAACTAACATAAAACCTCTAAAGTCAAACAGTAGTCCCTTCCCTTAGAAAAGGAGGGACAATAAAAGAGGAGTTAAAATATAAAATGACAGTAATACTGCAGGTTGTTTTCTGGCTTTATGTGCATATATTAATACTTATTCGTATCTACATGATTATGAAAACAAATGCCCAACTATTAATTTAATGGAAAACACGTGTTAGTTTTTTCTTGTCTAGGTTATATATACTGATTTATATTTTTTGAACTTTTAGTTGATTCCAATTGCATTGTATTCTCAAATAAGTATTTTTAAATATGACCATTATGTTCTTTAACTAGAGAGTGGAGCAGAATTCTACATTGCTGTGTAAATGTGTCACAGACTTTGACATTTTAAGTTCTTTTCTTATATTTTAAGTATGCTTATCTTGAATTGCCTGCTGTTGTGGCACAAGGTTGGCCAATACCAAAATATGTGTGAAGTGTTTTTTTAACAGTTAAATGAACACTTTCTATCTTTTAGAGCAATCCATCATATTATCCTAGATTATATATTAGGATTAAAAAGCATATTTGCAGTTATTGAACTAGATTTTATTCCCTATAATATCTTATTTACTTGAAAAATTAGTTCATGTAAATTTTCTGAGCATACCCATTTATAGCAGTGTTTTTAAATATAATGTGTATTAATACAATTAAATTCCAGACAAAGGAAAACATAGATGAAATGGAAGATGATATGATAGCAAGTATTTTTTGTGGTTTTTTTTACTCTTCATTGCTGAATCATGCTCATGATGCAATGACATTTATAATTAATTTAGAAATAAAATTAAATGTCTAGTTTCAGAATATTAGCAAGTAGACGCTAAAGAGAAGCACTCTCCTCTAAATCAACAGGAAAAGTGGAATTTTGGCCAATGCTATGTGGTAACATATCTCATCTCTAGCCAATTTCTCACTATCAGCATAGGATTTTGCCAATGGATATAAATCTGCTTCCTTGCTTTCTGTGCCAATCAAAAATAGCATCCTGACATATCATTTCATGTCTCACAGACTAGAAATTTTTAGCAACCTGAGGACATGTGACTTGAAAACATGAGCAGTGCTGAGAATTATATTCTCTTCCAGTCCTCATAGCTAAAGGGAGTTAGAGTCAAACAATTCCCAGTGCAGCACAGAGAGCTAGAAAATATTAAATTCACAGGATAAGGCTTTGCCATTTAAAATTGATGATGGAGGTTTTTCAGAGTGGGAAGGAAGGGCAACACCGTCTAGAAGTTTGGAATCTTGCTGTCTCCCTCTCACTGAGATTTTTTTTTTTAAGTAAATAAAGTCTCAGGATCTCAGTTTATGCATCTAGAAAGTAATATGTTTGAATAAACTCTAGGATCCCTTTCAAATTAAAAATTTGATCACTGTATGGCACTATCCATAATGACACAGATGTATAATCTAACCCTATGGAATCTACACGTTAATTTTCCAAGCATGATATTCGTTAGCCCTTCTGATGGCTGTGTGGCATTTGTGATGTGACTTTGACCTTTCCTGGTCTGGGTGGCATTTGAGTTCTTACTGTGCTATGTCCTGAATCAGGGTTTTGGCTGAGCAGGGATGTCCAAGTGCATTCCTTATGACCTAGAGAGGCTCATAATTCCCCACAGGAACATTCAAGGGACCTTGAAGAATTTATGTTTGTGTTGGTAAATTTCTCTGCATGGCCTCCCTGGGAGCAATGAAAGAAGTGTATATTCTGACAGCTCCAACTTTATAATGCTGGCTGGCTGCTCAGTATTATTCCAGTGATTGGTGTCTGGAACTCAGAAAGTGCAAAGGCATCATCACAGCTCTGTATTATTGGTCATGCATTATGTGATCAGTATTCTTGAGAGGCGACTTAAGATGGACCAGTACTTTGTAAGCAGAGGTTCAAATCCCAGTTGCAACAGCTGGCGGTATAACCTTGGGGAATTTGACCTTTCTCCTTTATAAATAGGCATGATGGATTACATAAGATCATATTTGTAAAGCACCTAGTACGGTACTGCAGATTCAAGGAGCATTCTCTTTGCACCGCCCTTCCATGCCATGTGGATCCTGTTACAAATAAAATTAATTCAACCTGTTAGACTGTCAGTGTCTTCAGAACTGGCCTTCTCTTTTGGCTCAAGGCACACCATCTGGGGTATTTGGGGCCAACTTCAGGAACATAATTTACTTACAATATATTTGTCAGTGTGGACTCTGAAGGAATTTTTACAGAATGAAAAACAAAAACAAACAATCAACCAGGGTAATGAACAAGATTCAGCCATTTACAACAGAATAAACACAAATGGTCAATAAATATGTGAAAAAATGGCCCAACCTCATCCCTCATCAGAGATATCCACAATTTTTAAAAATAACAGTTTTGGGATAGAATTCACATACCATATGATTCACCCATTTAAAGTGTATATTTCAATGTATGTTTAGAGTTGTGCAACCATCATCACAATTAGTTTTAGAACATTTTCATTACCCCGCATAAAAACTCATACCTGTTAGTAGTCACTCTCCTTTTCACCCCACCTCAAGCCCCTCATTGCCCCCAGCTTTCAGCCCTAGGTAGCCACTATCTACTTTCTGTCTCTATAGATTTGTCTATTTTGGACATTCATATAGACAGAATCATACACTATGCTGTCTTTTTTTTTTTTTTTTGAGACAGAGTCTCGCTTTGTCGCCCAGGCTACAGTGAGTGCCGTGGCATCAGCCTAGCTCACAGCAACCTCAAACTCCTGGGCTTAAGTGATCCTACTGCCTCAGCCTCCCGAGTAGCTGGGACTACAGGCATGTGCCACCATGCCCGGCTAATTTTTTCTATATAGATTTTTAGCTGTCCAAATCATTTCTTTCTATTTTTGATAGAGACGGGGTCTCACTCTTGCTCAGGCTGGTCTCGAACTCCTGACCTCGAGCGATCCACCCGCCTCGGCCTCCCAGAGTGCTAGGATTACAGGCGTGAGCCACCGTGCCCGGCCTATGCTGTCTTTTTTGATTAGCTTATTTCACTTACCAAATTGTTTTCAGTTTATCCATATTGTAGCATATTTCTGAACTTTATACCTTTCTTAAAAAACTTCAAACTTATCCTTTTTCATTTTTTAAAATATGGTAAAATATATCTAACAAAATTTGCTACTTTAACCAGTTTTAAATGCACAATTCAGAGGCATTAATTACACTGACAGTACTGTGTAACCATCACCACTATCTATTTCCAAAACTTTTTCATCACCCCAACTAGAAACGGTAACCATTAAGCTTAAGCAGTAACTCCCCATTCGCCCGTCTCCCCAGGGGCTGGTAACCTCTATCTACTTTCTATCTTTATGAATTTGCCTACTCTAGATATTTCATGTAAGTGGAATCATACAAAAGGACAATATTCCTTTTGTACCTGGCTTATTTCACTTGGCATGATGTTTTCAAGGTTCATTGGTGTTTTAGCATGTTACAGAACTTCATTCTTTTTTATGGATGAATGATATTTTATTGCATAGATATGCCACATTTTGGTTATTCCTCTGCTGATGGACTGTTTCTACCTTTAGATTATTGTGAATGATGCTGCCATGAACACTGGCATACAGATATCTGTTTGAGTCTCTAGATTCAATTCTTTTGAGTCTAGGAATAGAATTCCTGGGTCATATGATAATTCTATGTTTGAGGAACTGCCAGGCTGTTTTCCAAAGTGATTGCACCAATCTACAATCCTACCAGTAATGAATGAGGGTTCTAATTTTTTCACAAGCTAAGCAATACTTATCTGTCTTTTAAAAAAATTAATATTATTTTTAATAATATCTGTATACATTAATGGGATGCAATATGATGTTTTGATATATTTATACAATGTAGAATGATTAAGTCAGGCTAATTAACATATCCATCACCTCATTTACTTATCATTTTTTTGATGAGACATTTGAAATTTACTCTCAGTTATTTTGAAATATATAATACGTTTTTATTCACTATAGCCACCCTCCTGTGCAATAGGTCTCAAAACTTATTCATCTTATCTGAAACTTTGCACCCCTTAACCAACAGCTCCTTATTCTCTCCCTGCTACCTTAGCCTCTGGTACTCACTATTCTACTCTCTGCTTCTGTGAGTTCAATTTTTAGATTCCTCATGTAAGTGAGATCATGCAGTGTTTATCTTTCTGTGTCTGGCTTATTTCACTTAGCATAATGTTCTCTAGGTTCATCCTTATTGTTGCAAATGACAGAATTTCCTTCTTTTTAAGGCTGAATAGCATTCCATTGTGTATATTTTATATTCCATTTTTTTTTTTTTTTTAGAGGTAAGGTCTTGCCTTGTCACCCAGGCTGGAGTGTAGTGCGATCATAGCTCACTGTAACCTGAACTCCTGAGCTCGAGCAATCCCCTCTCCTCAGCCTTCCGAGTAGCTAGGACTACAGACACTTGGCTAATTTTTAATTTTTTAATTTTTTTTGGTAGAGGCAGGGTCTCACTATGTTGCCTAGATTGGTCTCAAACTCTTGGCTTCAAGCAATCCTCCCACCTTGGCTTCTCAAAATTCTTGGATTACAGGTCTGAGCCACTGTGCCCTGCCTCCATTGTGTATATACACCACGTTTTCTTTATCCATTCATCCATTGATGGATACTTAGGTTAATTCCATATCTTGGCCATTGTGAATAATGCTGCAATGAACATGACGTGCAGATACCCCTTTGCCTTGTTGATTTCAATTCCCTTGGGTATATACCCAGAGGTGGGATTGCTGGATCATATAGTAGTTGTATTTTTAATTTTTTGAAGAACCTCCATACCATTTTTCATAATGGCTGTACTAATTTACATTCCTACCAACAGTGTACAAGTGTTCCTTTTCTCTGTATTCTTGCCAACACTTATCTTTCATCTTATTGATCGAAGCCATTCTAGCAAGTATGAGATAGTATTTCATTGTGGTTTTAATTTGCATTTCCTTAATGATCAGTGATGCTGAGCATTTTCTCTGTACCTGTTGGCCATTTGTATGGTTCTTTTTGAGAACTGTCTGTTCAAGTTCTTTGCCCATGACATCAGGTCAGGTGCAGAATTTTCCACTTGTGTCATATTATTGCTCAAAAAGTTTTGGATTTTGGATTTTTGGATTAGGGGCGCTCAACCTGTATTATTGAATGAATGAAGGGTGTCACAGAGTAACATGCCATTTTACCTTCTGTCTTTTACCATTTGTGTGAGAATGTTCACCTTTCTCTCTTTGTATCTGTGTACACAGATGTACAGCAGGATGCCTGGTAAAAGTGAACAGTGTTTACTTCTAGGTGGTGAGATTTGGGATTGCTTTTTTGTCCTACTTTGAGATTTTCTCCACTGTTAGAACTTAAAAAAAATCATCAAGTATCATAAGAACAATAATAAAGCTACTTTCAAAAGAAGAATAATTCTGCTCTGAAGTGTGCCTATTATTCTTCCCCTGTACCATTGGGGACCACACCATTTTGATCCTGAATTCCTGCTTTCAAGTCACAAGAAAATCCAAATAAAGTATAGTAATGTGGAAATCTGGTGTAACAGAAATACAGGAGCTTATTTTTCTTGGATTTCTTTGCAATAAGTATACATTATTTTATTTTAGAAACCTATTAATATAAAATAAATTATAGGTTTAATTACAACGAAAAAATTAAAATCAATACCCTGGAATCAATACGCATAAAACAAAATGTGCTTGTTTTACAGGTCCTAATAGGATCCCAAGTGATAATCATTTTCTCACATATATTTCTCGCACATCTATCTTTGAGTGGAAAGTTTTGGAGGATTTTGAGAGAGAAAGCTAAACATTTCCCCATTCTGGCTTTCATCGTCAGCCAGGAAGGTTCAGTTCATCCAGTCTTGTTCAGAATTGTCCATTCGCTGTCATGCCTATACTCACGTTGTTCCATATTTGGCCAAAAAGGCCTCTGTCCACCTTGCGTTCCTAGAAAAGTCCCACTGTTCTACCAAGACTGGCTTTGATTCATGTCTGTGTCTCCCAATACTGTGTAACTGCCTGGAGATCCATTTCTTTCTTATCCATCATTCTATCTCCAGAGCACTGTGTCTGGGATACTATCAGCCCTCAATAAATGTTTGTTGAATGAATAAATGCACACATTCGTGCAAGCAGTAGTTAGATTGTAAAAGGCTTTACAAGGAGTGCTAAGAAGAGGGAAATCAGAGTCAGTCACAGGGGTAGTGTCCTGTCTTGCCTTAGGGATAGTATGACTGCCTTCCCCCCACTCATGCCTGCCTGCTCTTGTAGCTGTCATTATGATCCACAAATTCTACATTCAATGCACACACACACACACACACACACACACACACACACAACTACAGAAAAGGAAATGCTACCACATATCTGACTTGACCTTAGTTGTTTAAATGTAAAACAATCTTGTAATTATTTTCTCATTGAAAAATTAATGTATGTTCACTGTAAACCATTTAGACTATGGAGAAAAGCATAATGAAGGAATATCACTTAATAGCCCACTACCTACAGATGAACAGTTTCAGTTTTACCACTTTTCTTTTCAGACTTTTCTATATATGCATGTGTCTTAGTCCATTTGCTTTACTGTAAAGAAATACCTTAGGCTGGCTGATTTTTAAAGAAAAGAGGTTTATCTGGCTCACTGTTCTGCAGACTGTACAAGAAGCATCGGTGCCAGCTTCTGCCTCTGGTGAGGACCTGAGACGGCTTCCACTCAAAGGAGAGCTGGTGTGTGCAGATCACACGGCAAGAAGCAGCAAGAGAGAGGGGAGGGAGGTGCCAGACTCTTTTCAACAATTAATTCTCATGGGAACTAATAGAGTGAGAACTCACTCATTACTGGGAGTATGTCACCAAGCTAGGAATCCACCCCTGTGACCCCAATACCTCCCTTTAGGCCCCGCCTTTAACACTGGGGATCAAATTTCTACATGACATTTGGAGGGAAAATACTGAAACTATATCATACGTATTTACACATACATTCATGTATTTGAGTGGGCAGCAAGGCAAACAATAATAACAAAAACTTTAAAAGAGATGGTCTTTATTTTTGCAAGGGTCAATTGAACAGACTGTACACTTTCTCTTTGTAAACCTATGGCTAGCTAGACACTCTTATCCTGGGGAACGAGTATTAACAGATCTTTGTGGTTTTATGTGGCTTTTACATCCCTTTTACTTACATAATTTTCTTTACAAAACCCATCAAGAGTAAACATGAACAAAGAGTCATAGATTTTGAAAAGACATAAGAAAAAGCAGCAATCTCATGTATCCTCCTACTCCACTTCTAATTTTTATTTGCCAGAGCTAAGGACAGTCAACCCATTGGCACTTTTTTTTTGTACTTGTCTCTTTATTTCTAAATAACATGCCTACATTGCTGGATTTTTCAATTTTAGTGATTATTTATCTACTTCTTATTATGGAAGAGGAGGATTTCATTCTCTTACATGCTCCTGGCTGCATGTACAGCCTGCAGAACCGTGAGCCAATGAACTTTTGATCACTATATTTAAAGATATTGACATTCCTTCCCTCTACTTCAAATACTGTTACATCATAATTTTCAGCTAGAGCAATAGACAGTTGAAAACATTATTTAAACAATATAATTTTATCTACAGCTGAGCTATGTGTTGTTCTATTGCTTTACTTACCTTGTAGAACTTTTTGTTTTTCTTGGAGTTAATAATTGTCTTGTTTTAAAATTTGCTTGTAGGTATGTTTATTTAGAGGCTAAGGAAGAAACATTATTCCAGTTTTTGCCAATCCCACCTGGTTTGGGGAAGAATAGTTCTGAAAAGTATTCAGAATTCCTAGTAAAATTGCTTGAGTAATTTTCTGGTAGACTTTAACAAGATTAACAGCGCATTCTGAAAGATGGAATTATCTGCCCACCTAACTGTCAGCCTTACGATGAGCTTCATAAACTTCAGCCAGGCTTTCTTATGCCCAGTCTAACAAAGTTATCTAGCCATCTTTCTTTCTTTTTAAATGCCTCTACCAGAGAACTCTTTTAATTGGCTTTATCGGAAGCCTTTGCTCTTGTAGCAAGGTTGACATAAAATATTGACACTTGCCAGTAATCAATTTGTCTGGAAAGTAGCTTTAACTGTATCCATCATTAATTCTTCCACTTACTTTCTCTGAGAAGTGGAAATGTCCTCTCAGTACACTAAAACACATTGGGTAATCTCTATATTTCATTCTTTTCCTTGAAGTCATCTTTCTTGGATCACTCCATTTTTGGCTCCATTGTGGGGTGGTAATTCGCTAGACTTGATGCACAGCTATTGTCCTGGGGTCTCCCTTCATCATCAGCTTGGGAATTCTCTCTTTCCTTTCCTGGGTTAGACTCAGGACTGGTTTCATCAGTCTGTGACCTGTGCAATTGCACTTAGAAGGGCTTTGCATTTGGTTCAGTGCTCTGCTGTTACCATCTTGAAATTGTTAATGAATTTTGAAGAGAGGCCCTGTGTTTTCATGTTGCACGGGTCCTACAAATTACATAGCTAGTCTGGATTGGACCCTACGTTTCTGTCTTTTGCTTCCTTGGTAACTCTTTCTTCTGGAGGGAGCACCTGCTCTGATACCCTCCTGAGTAACCCTGTGCAGTAGGTACGATGTTTTGAAATTTTACATGTGTGAAAAAAATCTGTATCATACCCTCATATTCTAATAAGAACATGGTTCAGTATAGACTCCTCAGTTGGAAATCATTTTCCTTCAGGGTTTTGAAGGCATTGTTTTATTGTCTTTGGATGTCCAGTGCTTCTGTTAAGAATGCAGATGCTCTTTAGATTCCTGACCTGTGGGTATGGTCTGTTTTTTTCTCTCTTATTTCCAGCTCTTGCCATCTACTTTCTGGCATTTAAGCTTGATTGCTGTTGTCTCCTTGTTTTTGCAGGTGATTTTTTAATCATCATTTTAGCAGTATTTTGAGAGAGAACAGAAGATGTAAACACATGTTTTCAATCTGAGCCACTTTTAAAGGTCTGTGTCACTTTTAAAACCTGCCCTTTCTCTTGGTATACAGAATTGGGTGGTAGTGGTAGGGGATAATTTGCATTAGAAACCCCAGTACCTTCTGGAAGAGACACCAATATTTCATTTCAAAATTCAATGTTGAGGAAACCTTTGCTGCTGCTGAACAAGAACATAAAAAACTTGCAGAGACAAATTCACCTTGAGAAGAAAGTAGACTGTACTGGCAACACAGGGTTGTACCTGTGTTGTACTGATGTTCTTGGATCAAGGATTGGCTACATGAGGCTGAACAAAAGAACTATCTCTTTGGCACCTAAGGAGATGTACCCATATCAATTCTATTTGTTTTCAAATCATTTTATCTTTAATAACCTGGCTGTGATTCAAAATATGAAACAAAGATTCAATTGTGTCCCCTCTAAGGGGGAATGCTACCATGATTGCCTCACACAAGCATCATCAAAGGCAATATTGAGATTGGATTCCAAAGGGCAATGGTGACAAGGTTTCAAGGCTCACAGATTGAAGAGCTTGTTAAAGAAAGTCTCCCAGGGGTAGCAGGTGGCAGCAGAGGCATAAAATTTAAGGGATCACCCAAGGACAGGGTGCAGTTGCTGGGTCATGAGCACCTTCATGGTGATTCATTGTTGTAAATATTTGTCATCCATGGAGAACTGAGCAAGATAGGCTGAGCAGGTCAGTTGTTGCACAGGGTCAAGTTTCTTCAACATATAGAACTGGTCTCCCTGCTCGTTGAGGTGATGCTAGAGAAACATGGCCACACTTAAGCCAGGGCTTCCACCTCCCCCTGCAATTCTGCCTGCAGCTCCACCTGCCTGGCCACCTCACCTGTTGTCAATTTCCTTCGCACTTCTCTGTTGTTAAACATTAATATCTGTGGTTTTTAACCATTAGGAATAACGCTATCAATGCTCCACAACACATAATATTTTGCACAGTCATCATTTTTTCCCATGCACATCTTACATATTGTGTTTTGCCAGAGTATCTCCAGAAAAGTTGCTTTTTCCTGAGATTTAGTGTGATTTTACTTGAAGAAAAGAGTTTTCTTTTAAAGCCCAACAAATTTAATAAATGGAAGGAATGACAAGGTCATTTGAGCCTCTATTTTTATTTGAATATAACTATTTCTTAAGGTTCAATTTCCATCTTTGATAGAATTGGAATGCATTTACAGTATGGTTATAATATCTCCTTATTAATATTTCAAAAAGAAGGATGTATTTTTTATTATCTCTGGAATTTCATCTTCACCTATGTCTATACCCATTTACAAGTACATATTTTACAAGCATTTCTCTAGAAATTCTGACCCTTATAAGTAGTCTGGCAACAACATTTAAAAGGCCTTTGTTTGCACTTTGTGCTTTTAGAGGTAATAGAAATTTGAAGCACAGGTGGGCAGCCAAGCCCTTGAGAGAAAGCAACAATAGCACCAGGTTTATCACCATTCAGATGGATGTTAGAATATAAAATGCTCTTATCATCCCTGACGTAAAGATCCTTCCAGTGTATTGAGACTGAGGGGTAATTTCATTGTGCAGATTGTCAACAGGTATTGACTTCAATGCATGTGAAAAGACTGAACTCTGAAGACATTGTGATCTGCTCCGTTACCTGGATGGTGTTGCGTAGCTCCAGGAGGGGCTCTGGGGTTGCATACACATGCAATAAGCAGTGGCATGTACCTAAGAAGGCTACACATGCTCAGGTGTGTTTCATGTTTGCCGTGCAAGTTCCCTTGAAGGTGACTATTGATTTTCTTCCAAATGCAAGGGCAGGAGACTTAACGAACAGATGGCAGCATTTATGCCAAATTATCTTTATTTTGTTTGTAAGGGAACATATGTTTTTCTAATAGTCTGGCGGTTAACTTCAGCTTCACTCATTCTCTCACTCTCAATGGCCAGTTGGTTACCTGGCCTGGCAGTTCAACTTTCAAAAGTGCCTGGCAAGTCAGTTATCTCCTTTCCATCCTGAGCAGTATACTGTTGCTTCGATTTATGTTCTAGCTCACTTGTATGATCCCAGCAGTACCTAATTAGGCTCCCTGCTTCCTGGGTCTTCCTTCCTTAATAACTCCCTACTCTAAATTCATTAGCTCTCTCTTCTGCCTAAAATCTCAGTGGAGAAATTATTCACAAAGGGTTAGGTAATACAAAAGATGGTGAAGCTCTTTGGGGCAGGGGTGGGAACCGGGGTTTGGGGGTGGTTAATAAGGATGGAAGTTGCCCACTCCTGGGCCTAAGGAAGCAAATAAAGGAACAGTGGCCCAGAGTGACTTGTGAGTTTAAGACAGGAGTGTTGCCTTTGCTAGAGGAATATAATCCCTGCCAAGCCGTAACTGGGCAGAGAAGAATCTGGGAAAATTAACCACCTACCTGTTTTTGCACCCCTATTTTCCTGATCTCCTGCTGGGGTCAACCATTGCCAAACTCAGCCAAAAGCTAGAGGGCAAGCAGTAGAGCATGGGTGATACTATCCACAACAGTTGGCTTCTTACGATATAGACTAGGTGGAGAGAGGATGTGGGGGAGAAAAGAACATGTGGATACAGTTCAGCACAGTTGCTTCTGACTCCCCCAAGCAGAACACATTTCTCCCTCACTGATATTCCAAGAACATTCTATTCATACCTCAACTGAGGCACCTGTGATATTATATTTGTAAATTTTTTCCATGTTTAGACCTTGGCTCCTTCATTTAAGGACTATATCTTAATTATCTTCATATCCTTAGCAGTTAGCACTATCTTGCACACAGTGGTGTCCAATATATATATTTGGTGAATAAAAGAACAAAAAATGGCATAATTATCCTGGGTAGCTATTAATATAATAAAAATCTTAGCTGAAAAGAAATCCCACCCTCCCCACTGCATTTCATATATGGTGTCTTTTGACAATTTCAGGTCAGCCGGAGTCAGGGATTGGAGAAATGCAGAATGCTGAGAAAGGGTTTGTTTACTTAGATGAGATCATGTGTGTAAAAGCATTTTGTGGGATATAGTGATATCCAAATATTACTAGCATCCTTTCCATTATCCTGGAGGGAAAATAAGGAGGGACAAAAGAGAACCAACAAACAGCGGTCGATAGGGAGAAGATTAAATCCGTTGCTAGTTCCTATTACATGGAGAAAGTTAGACAAACAGAGGTTTTTATGCAGCTGGGACTGGTGACCAGATCAGGGTCATTTGAGGACTATTTTCTGTTCTGATCCTGACTCACTTTGCAATATTTGGTAAATCACTTAACCTTTCTGCGGTGCAGTTTTTCCAATCCATTAAGTGTCTATTATAGTACTTTCTCCCTGCTGATGTGCAAGGATGTTTGGGTGATTCATTTGATAATCACTATAAAGCACTTTGAGTTCCATAGCCAGGGACACAGGATTTAACTGGGACAATTAGAAGTCTTTTTGCATTGGTTGAATCTCTGTTTCCTATGTGTAGTTCAGCTGCTTCTCTGTGGCTTTCCCAATTCCAGCCTTGTTGCCTGTACACAATTGCAAATGTGCAATGATATCCAATCATATATCCCAAATGGTGGGGCTATAGTCAAATTAGCTAGTTGGGTAGATATAGAAAATTAAAACAGTTAAAGGATTTTGAGCCTGTCTTAAGGTGACTAAGGAAAACACCTAGAGTGGTTTCAGTGGAGAAAGATCATGAATGAGTGACTAAAGTCAATTAAGAACCTAACCAAGATGTTGTGTTCATTGGCACTTGCCTCATAACATGTGACATTTTTGCCTTGTGAAGGAAAAACGATAACTGATTCCAGGATGTAAGGAAACTTCTTAGTTTACATTGCTTGATACATAAAATGTTGGGTATGTTTTCATGATCCAGTTTCCTTCAAATGATAAGAGCCTTTATAGAAGACGATATCAGCATTTCTTTATGGAGTAAGTGAGAGATTGCAGCAATACTTCCTCCATATACTTTATGAGAATGAGAAAATGTGTCATTCTTTGGAATTCCAAATCTTATTTTATTCTTTCAGGTTGAGGAATAATGTGAGATATTTATCCATTATGGCTCTGTGATACTTTGTATTTAAAAAAAATTCAGAGCATATAAATATTTATCTCATGGCTTAAGTTTTCATGACTTAAAGAGAAGTTTGAGATTGGATTGTACCTCTAGCCCTGCTCTCTCTCCCCTGAGAGCTGGCCTTATACTTTACAGCAGCAGGTTTGCATATCGAAATGCCAGCTTGACTTGGTTGCCTGCAAGTCCTGAATATCAGGCCTACAACAGAATTCATTACTTTTCCATTACAGGTTGTTAATTTCAGGTACACTCTTGCCATTAGGGGGATTCTAGGTCCCCAGTGTTATTATCATATACTGGCATATATTCTGTCGTGTGCTAGTATTATACACTGTCATGCTGGTATGTTCTTTCCTCAGAATTCATTGAAATGGCAGCAACATCAAGTAGGCATGAGTCATAGCAACTCAGTTTGTGGTTATTGAAGGAAACATAGAGTCAACAGAGAAATTATAGAAAGGTAAAATAAATGTTTACATTTGAGATTATATAATGATGGTAAATTTTCTTCAAAACATTGGAGACAGAATTAAAATGTGGGAAAAGTAGAGGGCATGAGAGGAGGAAGGGCTGACTGGGTCCCTTTCCATCTATGGTGGGTACCTTATCTATTTTCTATTTTATTTTTATTTTTTAAAATGAGGCATAGTTTTATTAATTTCAGTTATACACAGTGACTAAAAACAAAGCAACAAATATTTTTTTCCAGTTAAAGGCCCTGACAAACCAATAGATAATAATTGCTTAATGTTGAAGCATTGGTGGTATGATGTTGGTTGTTTCACTTTGCTTTTTAAAAAATAGTTTTGAAAATAAATTAAACATGGCATATGTGCTTGTCGTAAAATGATTCCAACAGGAAAATTGCAAAGTAGGTGTCATCTGATGTCATAGCTGCTCTTTCCCTAGTCAGATAGTTTGACTGCTTTTGAGGCACCAGTCCCCTTTCGCTAGGCTAATTCTTCTGGGAGTTTTTCAGAAACATTCTCTCTGCATACATACCCATGTGTGTGTGTTATGTGCATACATATCAATCATACCTTTATATTTATCACTGCGTTCTCTTGGGCTGCTATAACAAAATACCACAAACTGGCTGGTTATAAACAATAGACATTTATTTTTCACAATTCTAGAGGCTGGGAAGTCCAAGGTCAAAGCACTGGCACATTTGGTGTCTCGTGAAGGCCTGTTTCCTCATTCATAGATGACTGTCATCTTGCCATGTCCTCACACAGTAGATGGAAGTTCAAAGGAGCTCTCTGGGGTCTCTTTCATAAGGGCACAAATTCCCTGTGTTCCATTCTCCTGTCTTAATCACCTCCCAAAGGCCCCACCTCTAATACCATCAGCTTGGTGGTTAGGTTTCAACATATGAACTTTGGGAGCACATAAACGTTCTGACCATAGCATTCACATTATACGTAAGATTTGTCAAATCTTATATACATATCTTTTTAATTTTAACAAAATGAATTGCTTTTCGTGTACTATTCTGTAATTCATCTTTTGTATTTTATTGTACATTGTGAACATATTTCCATTTCAGTGTGATAAATCTATTGCATTCATCCTAATGGCTGCAAAGTATTTGGTGAAATATACCCTAATTTATTTAAACAACTCACAATTGGCTGACATTTAAGTTCTTTTCAGTTTTCAGCTATTATCATAATGCTACAATAAACATCTTTGTGCATATAATCTTTGTGCTTTTGAGGGGAGTATATAAATTGTGGGATAAATTTCTAGAAATGGAATTTCAGGGCCAAGAATATATGCATATGAATTTTGAGAAATATTGCCAAGTTGAAAAGAACTGCATATATTTATTCTCACACTAGCACTGTGGGAAAGTATTTTATTATCCATGTCTTTACCAACATTAGTAAGCTAAGCCAGACGACAGAGGGCTGGTCTGATTTTGAAGACTGGCAGAGAAGAATGGGACTCTGATCAATGTTGCTTTCACTTAAGTTTACCAATGAAACAACAAATAAGCTGGGCAAAGGGTACTTACTAGACTAATACTTCTCAAAATGTGGTCCCAGGAGGAGGAGCATCGGGACCACCTAGGAATTTGTTGGAAATGCAAGTTCTCCAGTCCTATCCTAGACCTCCTGAATCAGAAACTCTGGTGGCAAGGTCCAGCAATCTGGGTTTAACAAGTTCTCCAGCTGATTTTGATGCTTAACGAAGTTTGAGAACTATTGCAGAAGGGCTTGATAAAGTGAGGACACAGTTTCCCAATGCCTCCTTTCTGCCCTTTGGAGGAGAACCTGGAATTCTCTGGTTTAGATTGAAGGTACCCAGGGTTTCGTGCTCTCTGCATCTCATGCCATTAGGGTGGGGCAGGGGCCACACTGGCATTCCATGACATTATTCCCACATATAAGACAACTCTTGTTGCCCCATGGTTATAAAGCTGTGTTCTATTTTTTACTGCATTAGGAGGCGTATGACAGGCATGCCAAGTATTAACAAAATTTTGGTCTCTTCTCTATCTGAAAAATGGCCCCTCTTTGCTATTTAACATGAATTTCTTTAATTACAAGTGATGTTGAGTATCTTTTTATTTTATGGGCCACTTTGCACTTTTCTCCCCCTTTATTTATTGCCTCTTTATGTGTGCCATATTTTCTATTGGTTGGTTGTCTTTTTTTATTAACTTGTAAGAGCTATTTTAATTTTAAGGAAATTAGCCCTTTGTCATTTGTGTTGCAATTTTTTTTTTACCTACTTTGTCATTTATCATTTGAATTTAGTTACAATAAATTTTTGCATCACAGATAGTTAAAATTTTTATGTAGTCATATTTATTAGTTTTTATCTTTCTGTATTTTGAATTTTATGCATGCTTAGTTAGATCTTCCCAACCCTGGGATAATAAAAGAAAATACCCATATTTCCTTCTAAACCTTATGGTTTTATTTTTAGCATATAAATCTTTGATATGAATGGAATTTGTTGTGACTTATGGATTGAAGTATAAACATAAATTTATATTTCCCAAAATCTTAAAATTTATCACAATGTCATATATTAAATAATCCATCCCTTCTCCAATGAAGTACTTTATGAATTGTATTCAAAATTAGAATATATATTTGGGATTATTTTAAAAAACAATCTCACTGATTGAATTGAGATTACAATTAATTTATAGCTCAATTTAGAAAAAAAAGTTGGTCGTGGTGATATGCGCCTATAATCCCAGCTACTCAGAAGGATTGCTTGAGCCCAGGAGTTCGAGACCAGCCAGCCTCCTGGGCAGCATAGCAAAACTTCATCTCATAAACAAGAGAAAGAGTTTCAACACGAAGTTTTCCTAACCAAGAACAGAGTGCGTCTTTACAGTTAATTATTGTTCATTTTTTCACTTTTTTCTTCACGAGTGATTTAATGCTTCCTTTGTATACTTATTAGATATGCAGTTTTTAAATTGTTGGAATGTGATGTTTCCCCCTATTATAAGTAAGCTTCTTACTTCTAATTACTTGCACATAGGAAAGCACAACATTTTTGTGTGCGTTCGTTTCATAGCCAATCACTTACCTGAATCCTCATATTATTTCCATTAGTTTTTCGAGAATTCTTATGAGTTTTCCAAGGTTATAATAATCATCTACAAATAATGTAAAGCATCCCTTGTTTGGAGTTAGACTTCAATTATGGAATGTATTTTATTGTGAAATATGACCTTCCTTCTAATTTCTTCTTTTTAAAAATATCATCTTTAATGGGGTAAATTACATACAACAACATTTATCAATTTTAAGTTTGCAATTCTAAGTTTTGACAACCATATGCAGTTGTGTAATTACCACCACAGTCGTAATATAGAACATATCAATCCCTCCAAGAATGTTCCATCCTACTCCTTTCCCATCAATTTCCTCTCCCTATCCCTGGTCCCTGACACCACTAAATGATTTTTTGTCAGTGTAGGTTTTCCCTTTCTAGAATTTCTTTTAAATGGAATCATATTGTCTTCAGTCTTCTGTGTCTCCTTTTTTCACATATCCATTCTATCATATGGATATACAACAATTTATTTATTATATTCACCAGTTGAACATGTGAGTTGTTTAACAATTTTTGGCTACTAATGAATAAAGGGGCTATTAACATTTAAGTACATGTCTTTGGCCATATCTTATCATTTCTCTTGGTTAAATACTTAGGAGTGAGACTGCTGAGTTGTATGGTGAGATTATATTTAACTTAATAAGAAACTTACACTCTTTGTGTGACTGAACCATTTTGTATCTCCACTAGCCTTATATGAGGTATCCAGTTGCTCTATAGTCCTGCCTGCATTTGGTATTGCTATCTGAATGTGTCCCCCAATATTCATGTGCTGGAGACTTAATCCCAGGTACAATAGTATTGGGACTTGTGACCTTTGGGAGGTGATTGAGTCATGGGGGGGGGTCCTCCCCCATGAATGGATTAGTGCTCTTATAAAAAGGATTTACAAGAGTGAGTTTGCTCTCTTTCACCCTTCCACCATGTGAGGACACAGTGTTCCTTCCTCTGGAGGATGACGTGTTCAAGACGCCATCTTGGAACAGAGACCAGACACTCACTAGACAAGAAACCTGCCTGTGCCTTAATCTTGAACTTCCCAGGCTCCAGAACTGTGAGAAAATAAATTTGTGTTCTGTATAAATTACCCAGTCTCAGGTATTTTTGTGATAGCAGTACCAAATGGACTAAGACAGATTTTTTTTTTTTTTTTAAATTCGGGTGTCTTGTGGTATCTAAATATGTTTTTAATTTTCATTTTCCTAACAACCAATGATGTTGGGCATCTTTGCATGTGCTTACTTACCATTTATGTATCTTATTTGATGAAGTGTTCCTTCAAATTTTTTCATCAATTTTTATTGGATTGTTTGTCTTACTGAGTAGTAAAAGTTCTTTATACATTCTTTTTTTTTTTTTTTTTCTTTTTAGAGACAGGGTCTCACTCTGTCACCCAAATGGAATGCAGTGGCACCATCTATAGCTCACTGCAGCCTTGAACTCCTAGGTTCATGCAATCTTCCAGCTGGGACTACAGGCTTATGCCACCATGTCTGCCTCATTTATGGGAAAACAAGCATCACATGTATTCACCAGAAAATTGGTTTCCCTGATCATCACCTAAATACACATCGGGGAAGGATACCAATTGGATATCAGACTGAGATGGGGGTGGGGAGAGGTGATGGGTGTATGCCTACATGATGAGTGCGTTGCGCACTGTCTGGAGAATGGACACACTTGAGGCTCTGACTTAGGGGGATGGGCAGGACACGGACAACCTGAGCTTTTGTACCCCCATGATGAGCTGAAATTAAAAAAAAAAAAAAAGTTTTTTGTAGAGCGGGGTCTCTTTGTGTTGCTGATGCTGGTCTTGAACTGTTGACCTCAAGCCATCCTCTCATTGTGGCCTCCCAAAGTACACCTGGCCCTTTGTACATTCTTGAAGCAGATCCTTTATCAGCGATATGTTTTGCAAATATTTTTTCTCAGTCTATGACTTGTTTTTTGCTTTATTAACAATATCTTTTAAAAAGCAAATTTTTTAATATTTTAAAGTTCAATTTATTAACTTTTTACATTTATAACTTATGCTTTTTAAGAAATTGAGTGTAACCCAAGGAACAGAGAGTTCTTCTATGTTTTCTTCTAGAAGTTTATTTTTTCCTTTGGCATTTGCACTTACAGCCTTTTTTATTAAAAATATGCATATTTTTAATAAACATCAAACTTTACATCATGTTTTATACTTTTTTTTACAATGTAGTAATGTATCATTGTCACTTTCTCATGCCATTAAATAATCTTCTACCAAAATAAATGATTTATAATTTTGAATCTTAATTGATTTACTTGTAAATTAGAATAATTCCTACTCATGGGGTTTTTGGAAAAATCACATCAAATAATTTGTGCCAGGGTTTAAAAAACTCTCTAAAAATATAAATAAAGGGTATATAATTTTAATTATTGGGTTCCAAATATTATGTTTCATTTACTTATTGTTTACTCTCAAATAAATGCTTTGTTACAGGCTTTACTTTATTAGAAATAAATTTTAAAAATGTAAAGGAAATTGAGATAATAAAAAGATCTATTTATTTAATAGTAATATTCTGCTGGATATTTTATTCTTTTGATTGAGTACGATAATGACTTACTGACAATTAATCCTGTAAAGACTAGAGCAAACAAAACTTTATATTTCCTTGACACTTATTGTGCATAAGACCAAGAGGTAGATAAAATATTGATAATTTCCTTTTTTTTTTTTTTGCTTCCTACCTAGCAAGATATTTTCTTAATTTTTAAGAATAATACTGGTTTTATTCCAAATGTTTAACCATGATTATCTTGATTTATTTTAATTAGAAAATATTATTTATATACTATTAACTTTGAGATCTTGATGACTTTAAAGGATGATATATCTTATAGTAATTTTTAAATAAAGCATTATAAGGAAATAATTTTAAGTAAAGGCAAAGCATGTTATTTGCATTCTTACCTGTGCAAAGCAATGACCAACCACCTTGTCCTAGGCAGCCTTGAACTTTAATCAAGGGCAGAGTGGGAAAAGAAGTCAGTCTTTGCATCCAGGCTCTTTCCGTAGGGCTTGTGCCATTTTCCCAGGTCCGTGTTGTTCCTTTTCCTTGTGTCTTTCCCTCACTTCACTTTATAATAAGCTCTTCTAGAAGTTTTAAAGTTTTAACTCATATTTGGGTCTGTGATTCTTTCTGAGTTAAATTTTGAATATGATGTGAATATGAAGGTTGAAGTTCTCTCGCTCTCTCTTTGGTAGATGAATATACAATTTTCCAGCACCATTTGTTGAAAAGAGTAACCTTTCCACAGTGAAATACATTGGGAATAAATGAGCCATATATGTGTAGGTATGTTTCTAGACTCATTACACTGTTTCATTGATTTATATGTCAATACCAGACTGTCTTGATTACTGTATCTGTATCCTAAGTGTAAGTTGTATATTAAGCTTGAATGTAAGACTTTCAACTTTGTTTTCCTTCTTTAAAAGATTTCTAACTTTTTAAAAAATTTTATCTTGGCTATCTTAAGTGTTGCCTAGCATTTCTATATAAATTTTGGGTTATTCTTGTAATTTTTACCAAAAAAAACCTGCTAGGATTTTGGAATTGTGTTGAATTTATAGATCAATTTGGGGAGAACTGATATCTTAACAATTTTCAATCTTTTGATTCATGAACACAATGTATCTTTCCATTTATCTAATCATCTTTAATTTCTCTCATAAAGTTTAGTAGTTTTCTCTCTGTATGTTTTACACATCTTTTGTTAAATGTATTCTTTTGTGTTTCATATTTTATTATATTTCAATGGCATTTTTTTAAACTTCCAATTGCTCACTTCTTGTATGTAAAAATACTATTGATTTTGGTTATGTTGACTTTGAATATTGTGACCTTGCCATTAGTTTTAGTAAATGTTTTATAGATTCCTTAGAATTTTTTACATAGACAATAATATTGTCTGTGGATAAAGACAGTTTCATTTCTTTCCTTTCCAATCTGTATACCTTTTCAGTTTGTTTGTTTTCCTTGCCTTATGTTGTATTGGTTAGGAACACTCACACAATTTTAATAGGAACAATGAGAGAGATTATCATTGCCTTGTTCTTCATCTTAGAGTAAAAGAATTCAGTCTTTTGCCATTAAGTATGATATTGTCTCTAGGTTTTTCATAGATGTCTTTTGTTGAAGAGGTTCTATATCCACTGTGCTTATACAATCTCTGAATACACACAGAACACAGCTAAACAGAACATGGTTTTAAAACTTGGACAGAGTGCCTAGAATAGCTATCTAAGGACACTGAAAAGTAACCAGTAGCAGGAGGATTGGGAAGAAGACTAGAATTTAAAGTTTTACTGAACTACCAGTCAGTTTTTTCCTTTTTTAGCTTTTCTATCCCTTGGCCTGGATTCAAGTTAGCCTGAAACTCAAAACCTGGACGTGGACATTGGCAGGGATGAGGAACAAAGTGCTGACCGAGCTCCAGGGGAGGCCCTCTGTTTGGGCTTAAAGAGTGAGAAGAATGAATTTCCTAATCATCAGACATTTTTCTTTTCTTTTTTTTCTTTATTTCCTTGTGCCAGAGTCCCCAGGCAATCCCTTGGCAGTGGCAATGACAGCAGTGGCCTGCAGGAGCCTGCGTGTGTATATGTGTGGTGTTGGGGGGTGGCTGCTAAAACTCTGAGGGAGGGAACCTTTCCTTTCTGTTTGAAGGAGCTTTAGCTCAACAGGGTGATGCAAACACTTGCATTTTTTCTCTTTCCGTCCTCCCACCCAGTGGCCCCAGATGTGGTGGCAGCTATCCACACATGGATCTGATCTAAAACAGCACATCAAAGATTTTGAGACCTGAACCAAGGAATAGATCATCACTTGGGTTCCATGTTGGCCACTAGGTGACATCTACATGAGGCAGATCCAAATAACACTACAAATATTTGAAAACAAAACTGATATTGAAACTGCAACCTAGAAAAAGCCAGTTGTAATCTGTGGCCCGAACACAACTGAGTCATTTGCTAAAACAAAACAAAAATATCAACATTTTCCATAGGATTTAAACAAGACCCAGAGTCTCATAACATATTATTCCAATGTCTGTGATACAGTCTAAAATTGCTTGGCATTCCCAAACCAGGAGAGTCTCAACTCACATGGGAAAAGAGAATCAACAGAAGCCAATGCTGGGAGGACACAGGTGTTGAAATTATCTGGCAAGGTCTTTAAAGAAAGTAAGGATCAATACTTCTGAAATGAATTGAATGATAGCAAATATCAGCAAATAGAAAATATAAAGAACATTTAAATAGAAAATTTAAGCTGAAAAATATAACAATCAAAATAAAAACCTCACCAGATGGTTTCAATAGCAGAACAGAGATGGCAGTGGAAAGAGTAAATTCCAAGAATAGAAATTATACAACTGAGAGAAAAGATTAAAAAGAAAATACCAGAGCTTTAGGGATCCGTGGGATGCTACCAAAATGTTTGATACTTGTATCATCAGAATTTCAGGAGGAGGAGAAATATCATGGTAAAGAAAAAAATACTTGAAAAAAAATGTTTACAAGTCTTCAAAATTGGCAAAATTTCTCTATAGCTCCTATGGATTCATGGAACTCAGGGAAAACCAAAAAAGGTAAACCCCAAAAAACTCATGCCTGGACACATCAAAACCAAACTGTTGAAAACTAATGATAAAACAGATCTTGTAAGCAACGAGAGAAACATAGCTCGTTACTTATAAGGGAACTCTGATTCTAAAGACTGTACATATCACATAGAAACCATGAAGGTCAGAAGAAAGTGGAACTATTTTTAAAGCACTGATAAGAAAAAAAGGTCAGCCTAGATTCTATATCCAGTGAAAATGTCCTTCAGGAATGAAGGTAAAATAAAGACCTCAGATGAAGAAAACCTGGAATAATTTATTACCAGTAGACCTGCTCTGAAATAATTGCTAAATTCTTCAAACAGGAGGGAAATGATATCAGATGGAAACTTGGAACATTAGGATTAAATAATATCTCTGAACTCTCTGATATGAAATGTTAGGAAATTGGCACACATATCCTTCCTTCTGATCCCTTTGTTCTGCCAGTGCTTGTTTTTTCTTAGCTATCCTCTTATTTATGCATTTCAATGTTTACAAATTTGTACAATTGTTCAGCTTTACTTCTATATTTTAATCAATTCATTGCAAACCAGCAATACTTTTATGCCATGAATTCTTCCTTCCTCAAGTTCTTTTGATTATAATACTTGTTTGATGAGGATTGGGATTTTTTATTCTTTAACAAAGGCCATTTATAATCTTTTTGGCTCACAATTTTTGGGTACTAAATGTTGCTATGAAGAAATCTGAGGACACTCTGATTTTCCTCCTAGATAACCGAATTGCTTTTTTTGACTGAATGTTCCTATAATTTCATTTTTATTCTTACAGGTAAGCAGCATCGCCAGAATATATCAAGTTGATTATGGAATGAATTGCTTTTCCCTGAAACATGATGTGTCCTTTTGATCCTCCAATTCAGATCTTCTTTTATTTCAGAAACATTTTCTTCTATTTAATTTTTGAATATTATTTTCCGATAGATTTGTTTGACTCCTTGGGTTATTCAGGCTTATGTTGATTTATTTGGTGTCTCTTCCATATCTATCTTTCTCATTACCTTTGCTTCTTCATTCTTTGCTGTTTAAGTTTTCAGGTTTTTATAAGCCTTTCTTTCATGTTCCCACTTCTTTTAAAAATAGGAAGTATTATATTGTTTTTATGTTTCTATATCATGTTTATTTCTATGGCGTTCGTATTGCTAACTTTGATTTCTTTTGTGAACTCTGCTAGCTCACTTTCACTACCTTCATTATTTGCCCTTTGATTTCATATCCCTTCTTACAGATTTCTCCTTTTTAGATAGTTCTTTTCCCTGTTTAATTTTTTGAGTGTGTGGAGTATTATTTGTTTAAGTTTTTTTTTCTATTTCCTCTTTTTCCCTCTTTATTTATACAAGTTGTAAATTACGCATGCCAGGTCTGCTGCTTAGAAAGTCTTTATATACTATGGAGAGCAAATTGTGAACCAGAGAGAGCTAGAAATCTGGTATCAATAGCAGGGAGATTGTATCTGGATGATGGGAGAGCCTCAGGGTGGTTACTTCATCGTGTAAGGCAGAGAATGGTATGGGGATGTGATATCCTATGTTGGCAGGGAAAAGAGCCCTAGTGTGTAGAAAGGAACATGAGTGTTGTAAGTGGCAAGACCCTCTGCCCTCCCTTACTGGAATAAACTCACTATGCAAGGTAAGCTCTAGCGAACTATGTGCACACTACAATCAAATACACCTTTGCTTTAAATGGCCAAATTACTTATTTTACCTTGGTTAAGCAAACAGTTGTGACCAGTGTAAAAACTTTTTTTTGAGTGTATAATTTCTGCTGGTCTCTACATATGCTCATTTAAAAAAAATCAAAAATAGAAATTACAGATGGTCAGAGTGAAAGCTGATCTTCATTTCCTCCCCAATCCTTTACCTCCTCTCTGAAGGTGAGGTGACTGAGGGAAAATATTTCCAACATAGTAAACTACTACTAACACTTAACTGTGTCTACTTCTCAACCTTTCCTGTGTATGCTTATACAAAAGAATGTTCTGTTATTAATGATATATATTGGTAATCTTTCTATGCCAGTACATATTTCGCTACTACAAAACTCACTTTTATAGTAGTATATACTATGGCTGTCCTCCTGTTTATTTAACCATCTACTGTTCTTGGCCATACATTTGTCCTAAAATACAGCAGTGAACAGTCTTCAGTGTGGATATTATAAGAGTTTCTATAGCACATAATCCTAGAAGTGGACTTTGTAGGTATAAGAATATGCACAAATAAAATTTTTATACATAGTGAGAAATTATACTTCAAAAAGCCCGTTCCATTTACTGTCTCATTCATGAGCTTTTATTTCCCCATCCCCTTATCAAAAGTATATTATCCTGATGTTTCATTTTTGCCATTAGTAAGTTAAGAATTATAACTCATTATTTAAAAAATTTGCATATTCCAAATTACAATGGAATTTCAGCATATTTAAAAAATATTCATTTACACATTTTTCCCATGAATTTCCTTGACTATTTTTAGTAGACTTTTTTCAGTTCTTTTTAATTTCTAGGGGTCCTTTACATTGGTTATTGTTTATCTATTAAAGATGTTGGAAATATTTTCTCTCAGACTTTCATCTTTCAATTTTATTTATAATCTTTCCATTATTCAAAAAATTTGAACTTTAACATAGCCAAATCTTTTAACTTCATGGCTTTTATGTCTTTGCTAATGAGAGTGTTCTCCACTTTAAGATTAACACATAAAGTTTGCCTATGTTTTTCCTAATATTTACATAGTTTTTAATGCTTTTAATGTTTTATTGAGCTTAGTTTTTAATCTGTCTGCAAATTGCTAGCCTGTTATTTTGACATTTATTGAATTGTTGGTTCTTTTTCCCCGGATTTGAAATATCACCTGCTTTATCTTTTCATATTGATCTGTGTTTCTATTCTTGGACTAATGCCACACTGATCTTGATGTTTAGCATGGTCAGGCAAGTTCTCCTTCGTTATTCCTCTCTTCAAAATTGTACTGGCTATTTCATTTCATTTTATTTCATTTTAAGGCATCCTTTTAGAACTTTGGGAATTGTATCAAATTTGTATATAAATTTGAAGAGAACTGATATCTTTTATTATTGAGTCTTCCCTTCCAGAAACATTATCTGCTCTTCTATTAATTTAGAGCTTTTAGTTTCTCCTGTAAAATTTTACAACATTCTTTATTAACTGTGGGATCTTATTGGATTTAATTATGAACATGTAATAATTTTCTTTGCTATTTTTGTGGGATCTTTTAATACACTCTAATTAGTTATTTCAGGTACAAAAAAGCTACTGTTAATTCCTTTTAATGTTGATCTTGTATCCTAACTAAATCCTCTCTTTGTTCTAAATATTTATTAGTATTCTTTTGGGCACTAGATGGGCACTTATATTGTCTGATAATAATAGTTTTTGTCTTTCTCTTTCCAATATTTACACCAAATTTTGTCCTAATGTTTTAAAGTTTTTTCAGTTTCCTGTAATAGCTATTTATTGTGTTCAGACAGTCTCTTTTGTAGTGTTAAAATCCTTAAACACTTAATAGTTCTTGTTTGCTCTTGTTTGTGGTTGAAAATCTAGATTGAATAGTTTATTGCTTTTGGAACATATTTTCTCAGCCCAGGTGAGGATCCCAGTTTGTCTGGCAGTGGATGCAGAGTAATTACCTCTGGTGACTTTATAGGAGACAAGTGTGGCTAGGAAGGTGTAAAGGTGGCTTGAAATGATGCTACTGGTACTTCTTTGCTGAAGGACATTATGTTAGAAAGAGGTATCAGTAGCCTCATTTCCCTTTCTTTTGTTTACTAACCATCCACCACCCTGGTAGTCTCAGATATCAGAATTCTTAGATGAGAGGCCAGGCGTGGTGGCTCACGCCTGTAATCCTAGCACTCTGGGAGGCTGAGGGGGGGTGGATCGTTTGAGCTCAGGAGTTCGAGACCAGCCTGAGCAAGAGCAAGATCCCGTCTCTACTAAAAATTAGAAGAAAATTATCTGGACAAATAAAAAAAATATAGAAAAAATTAGCCAGGCTTGGTGGCACATGCCTGTAGTCCCAGCTACTCGGGAGGCTGAGGCAGGAGGATTGCTTGAGCCCAGGAGATTGAGGTTGCTGTGAGCTAGACTGATTCCATGGCACTGTAGCCAAGGCAACAGAGGGAGAATTCTTAGATGAGGACACTTACAACCTTAATCAGGGGACAAATACAGGAAGAGGAGAAATGGGAGGTGGTTGTCTTATAAGTGCCACCATTCTTTAGTTAATTACCTAAAACATTGTCTCATTCTTTTTCTTCCTGTCTCACCTGCCTTTGACTGCAGATTTATTCTGGAGATTTATTGAGAAAACTGGGAAAACACACTATTTTGGGATGTTTTATTTGTCTACTGAGAGGAGTTCCTCAGCTATTTTGGGACATGTTGCCAATCTCTTTGCTATTGCTCTATCACTTCTAGAAACCTCTCATTATTCTGGCCTGCTGGTAAACGTTGTTTTCAATGCTGTTATGAATTTGTTAATTTATTTCCTTTGTATCTATTGTATTTATGCACAGACATTATGTTAGATCCTTTTGATTAATTCTTGTGCTTAGTCGGAGATGATGCCATCCAGGTGTGTTAATTTGCTTAAGAACTGAGTGAAGACAGGATGGAGAGTGACTGGAAGTAGCACCTTGCTATGCAGTTTAAAATACTAACAATAAAATTTTCTTTTCTCACTATAAGGCTTTTTATATAACATGTAGAAAATATAGAAAATTAATAAGAAAAAAAGCATCATTCGTAATCCCATCATGACAATTACTGTTAATATTTATTTATTTATATATTTTTTGTGTAGATGGGTCTCCCTGTGTTGCCCAGACTGGTCTTGAATGCTTGGCTTCAAGCGATCCTTCTGCTTCGGCCTCCCAAAGTGCTGAGAATATAGGTGTGAGCTGCTGTGCCCAGCCACTGCTAATACTTAAAAATATTAACTTTCAGTCTTCTTCTGCATATTTTAACATGCTTGTGAATATGTCAGGTTTCAGTCTGAAACTGTCAGTTCTTGGTGTGCTCGTGGCCAAAGAAGGACCAGACACGCCAAAGTTAGGCAAGCATGAAAATGAGGTTTATTGAGGAGAGAAAGATAGGGTTATAAGGCAAGAGCAAGATATAGATTTACATAGCATGGTACATACGCCACAGATGGCAACCGGACCCATTGTCACAGCAAAGGGAGAGCCAAAGGTAGGACACAAAAGAGACAGCTTGGCTATGGTCTGCATCTTATTTTACAGTTCCTGGATAGGGACCTCCCTTGTGGTTCAGAGGTCACCATGGAACCACTTTGATCAGACAGTTGGGAGTCACATTACTTGAGCCTTAACTACGTATGTGGGTTCTAGGTCACTTTCTGGACTTTATGGTACCCATGCGGCTTGTCCTGTGGGCTAGAGAATCCTCTGCGTTCTTTTGCAGCTGGCATGCCAAGTTCTGATTGGCAGATTCGTAGGGTATTCCCTCCTCCCCCAGGTATGGAGAATTAGGGTTGGGCAGGA
Source organism: Lemur catta (assembly GCF_020740605.2). Classification (NCBI taxonomy): domain Eukaryota; kingdom Metazoa; phylum Chordata; class Mammalia; order Primates; family Lemuridae; genus Lemur; species Lemur catta. Next base: position 269,180,573 of record NC_059128.1, read on the forward strand.
CCAAGATGGGGACAACGGCACCCACTTTTGTCCCTAGGAGACCTGGAATCCCTCACTATCTACCTAGCAGTTATATTCTCTATAACATTTTGTATTTATTTTTCCTGATTATCATTTTATCACATTTTCTGTAGTTCTAGAAATACTCATGATTAAATCTTTAATAATATCATAAGATATAATCAAATGGATGTGCCAAAGGTAATATTTACTTGTGTTGGGCCACTTGAGTTAATCTGGTATTTGGCTCTTTTATTTTCAAGAAAGGAATTTTATTTATATGTATTTATTATTTAATTTTTTGAGATTAAAATCTACAGTGAAAAGTACAGATCCTAAGTGACTAGTTTTGATGACTGTTTACATTTAAGTAACCATGACCCCAGCCAGATATAGAATACCTACTTGCCTCATTTTAATAATGTCTAATGATGAATACCTATGAGAAGATTTTTCATAATTGGATATTTTACTTAACTTATATTCCTAGAAGTGAAATATCTTGGCTTCATTTTATGAAATTATTTGATGGAATTTACCAAAATGCTTTCTAAAAGTTTGGATCAATTTATATTCCCACCAGCCAGTGGAGAGAGACAGTGGGATTCAGTCCTTTTTTCTGTGGTCCCCTTGACTTTTTTTTACTAGCCCCTGGCAGGAAAGCTGCACTGTTTATTCCTGAAAGCAAATTGTGACACTGTCTGTTAAAATCTACCTGCACTTAACTCTGGGTTTCTCTCTGTGTGTGTGTGTGTGTGTATGCGTGTATTTATAGGCAAAAATTGCTGTTTCTGCTTTCAGTGGCCTTGTAACATTTCCCCCACAAGCAACCATCACTGGCATCACTTATTCATGCCACTGTCTTCCTAATGGAATCATGTCTCAGTAGCTCTTCTCTGTCATCTTTCAAAGACACTGTGGTATTTCTAGTCACGTGGGCTCTGACACTTACAAACCTCAGTTAATGTCTCTCTTGCCAATTGATGCCAACTTCTGTTTATTCTTCTTTCCTGGCTCTCATAGCTCTTGCTTCTCTTTCTCCCTTTCCTTCTCCATTCTCACTGCCTTATTTTAGCCCTTTAGGACCATTTACTTACACAACTTCAGTTAGTTCACACTGTTAAAAGAAAAACCTGACACAAGTTAAATTTAACAGAATTTAACTGAGCAAAGAATGATTTGTAAATCAGGCAACACACTCCCTGCCCTGAACCAGAATAGATTTAGAGAGACTCCAGTGCTGCCTCATGGTCAGAGAAGATTTATGGACAGAGAAAGGAAAGTGACAAACAGAAAATGAAAGTGAGATATAGAAACAGCTGCACTGTCTATAGCTTGACATTTGCCTTATTTGAACATGGCTTGAATAGTAGGCTGCCTTCGATTGTCAAAAACTCAGTGGCTGGTATCAAGAGGAGGTGATAGACTATTTACACATCCAGTTAGGTTACAGTTCACTATGTACAGAGAAATCTTTAGTCCAAACCTAAAATATGTAATGAGGCAGTTTTAGGCTAAATTTAATTTAACAATAACTACACTTTCTCCTTATATTTATCTTTCTTATCCATGATTGCTAGATCAATCACTCTAGAGCATTTGTACTTAAATATTGTTTCTCAAAATATTTTAAATAGTCTCCACTCACAATCCTTATTCTAAGGATGTTAGCAACATGGCAGAATAGGAGAATTCTGTCTATCCTTTGTCCCACAGACACACTGAGTAAACACCTACACATAAATCAATTCTAAGAGGATGCCAGAATCTGGTTGAAAGTCTTCTACACACCAGAAGACTGAGAAAATATCCATACTGAAACAAGCAGGGAAAGGGGAGATACAATCTCACACTGACCCCATCCTGAGCACAATGACTTATAATTGGGAAGTAAACCCCAACTCCCAGCTTCTTCTGGAGGGTTGAGGGGCTTGCACCACAAAGGTTATAGTGCATAACTTTTATAGTCCCTGTGGGAGGGCTTTGCTCTTTAATCATCATGCGTGAGGAATGGCAGTGACAGGGCATTGGAAGATTTCCCATAAGTACAACAATAAGGGGGATCTGAACCATGTGAGGACTCCCAGCTGCTGTAGACCCCAGGATGAGCCCAGCTTCCAACTTACCTTTGGAAAGAATTTGGCCTCACACTTTTCCAGCAGTGCGCTATGGCTCTGGCTTCTAACAAGCCAGTATCTGGGACCCTAATAAGAAGCAAATAAAGAATAAACTTCTTCGAGTCTAAATGGGAAGGATGGCACTCCCTGCACCTTCTCCCTTGGCTTGCTCTTGATATAAATTTCTGCCCTCTCTCATTAGAAGGAGGCAAGGGGATCTCTCCATGCCTGAAAGGTAAAGTGGGCACTTCCTGAACCTTCTTCTCTGGCTTGCCTCAGGAATAACTCCAGAGCAGAAGTCTCCTTCTGTTAGGAGGGTGTGAGTCTTCTGCTTTCTTGAATAGGAGAGTGGGAACTCTTTACACCATCTTCCCTTGCTTGTTCCAGAATAAATTCACATCCACAGACTCTTCCTAGAAGTAGTTTCTGCATACATCAAGAGTCCCAACTTTTACAACCTTCACCCAAGGTGCTGGCTTCTAAATTACCTACCTCTAGGAGTTAATGGAGCTCTGAATACTAAATTTCTGACCACAGAGAACAAAACAGTTACTTGCAAATGTTCAGCAGCTATTTCCCCAGGTTCAAAGTGAGCAGTCTGATCAAGAGTACAGGAATCTGCTTCAGACTTTCTTAGAAAGATGTGGGAAATGAACTCTGGTTCTCAACTTCTCTTCAAGGAAAGAAGGAACTAGAACACACATCTAACACTCCAACCTCTTCAGTTGCATTTCAAGGGACTAGCTTCTAACCCACCTCTCTCAAGGCAATAGCACAACTGGGCATTCTCTAATTTCCTGGGGGCCACTAAGAACAAAATAGTAGATTGGACAAGCACAAAGAGTTTAGAGAAAACTAGAATCTCTGGCCAGGCTGATTGGGGAGAAACATTTTCTACATGAGACCAGTCTAACACAACTGGGAGAGGGGTTTCTTTTACCTAATGCACAGAAATCAACCCAGAGAGTCAAGGAAAATGAAGAAACAGGAAAATATAAAAACAAGATAAATTTCCAGAAACTAACCCTAATGAAATGGAGATATGTGATTTATATGACTGAGAATTCAAAAGGACAGTCAAAGATGCTCACTGAGATAAGGAGAGCAATGCATGAACTTACTAAGAACTTCAACAAAAAGATTGAAAGTATAAAAAAAAATGCCAAACAGACATCATTGAGCTGAAGAATATAATAACTGAACTCAAAAATTCAGTAGAGGATTTCAAAAGCAGCCTAGATCAATTAGAAGAAAGGATTAGCAAAATTGAAGACAAGTCATTGGAAATCACCCAATCTGAGGCGTCAAAAGGAAAAAGAATGAAAAAGAGTGAAGACACCCAAGGGACTTGAGGGACACCATGAAGTGGAATAATATATGCCTAATCAGTGTACCAGCAGAAGAGAAAAAGGTATAGAAAACATTCAAAGAAATAATGGCACATGTACTCACTATTAAGTTGGCACTAACTGATCAGCACTCATGGGCACAGATGGAAGTAAAACTCAATGAAAATCATACAGGTGGGAGTGGGGAGGAGGGGATGGGTGAAATCATACCTAATGGGTGCAGTGTACACTATCTGGGTGATGGGCACACTTATAACTTTGACTCAAGCAGTACAAAAGCAATCCATGTAACCAAAACAGTTGCTCCCCCATAATATTCTAAAATAAAAAAAAGAAAAAAGAAATAATGGCAGAAATCTCCCCCAATATGGGGAAGGAAATAAAAATCCAGATCCAGGAAGCTCAATGGACAACTAATAGAATGAACTCAATGAGACCTACACAAAGACACTTTGTAATCAAATGGTCAAAAGTTAAAGAGAAAAATTTAAAAGCTGCAAGGAAAAAGTGACTTGTTACATACATGACCTTCATAAGACTGTCAGTGGATTTTTTCACAGAAACCCTGAAGGCCAGAAGGAAATGGTATGCTATATTTAAAAAACTGAAAAAAAAAAAAAAAAAAAAAAAAAAAAAGATCAACCAACAATGCTATACCCAGCAATTCTATTCTTCAAAAATGGATAGATAACAACTTTCTCAGACAAACAAAAGCTGATGGAATTTACCATCAATAGACCTACCTTGCATGAAATGTTAAAAGTAGTCCTTCAAGCTGAGGGGAAATATTGCTAATTAGCAACATGAAAATATATAAAAACATAAAAATCACTGGTAAAAGTAAGTATATAGTCAAACCCAGAGCACTCTTACACCATAATGGTGGTGTGAAAATCAATTGTATCTCTAGTATGAAAATTAAAAGACAAAATTATTAAAAATAGCTATAGCTGGACTAATTTGTTAAGGGACACAAACTATAAAAAATACAAGACATATCAACAAACACAAATGGGGGGATGAAAGCATAGAGTTTGTGCAAGTGATCAAGTTAAGTCATTATTAATGTAAAATAGCCTGTTATTAATATAAGATATTTTATATAAGCCTCACTGTGACCACAAAGCAAAAGTCCTTAGTAGATACACAAAAGATAAAAAGAAAGAACTGAAAGCATACCACTACAGAAAATCATCAAACCACAAAGAAAGACAGCAAGAGAGGAACAAAAGATCTACAAATTAATCAGAGAACAATAAACAAAATAGTAATAGTAAATCCTTACCTATCAATAATTACTTTAAGTGTAAATGAACAAAATTCTCCAATCAAAAGACATCAATGGCTGAATGGATAAAATAATAAGACCCAACTATATGCTGCTTATAAGAGACTCACTTTACCTTTAAGGACACACACATAGACTGAAAGTGAAGGTATGGAAAAAGTTATTCTATGCAAATGGAAATAAAAGAGAGTGGGGATAGCTATACTTAAATCAGACAAAATAAACCTTAAGCCAAAAATTGTAAAAAGAGGCAGATACAGTCATTATATGATGATAAAGTGGTCAATTAAAAATGATATGACAATTATAAATATATACACACCTAATATTGGAGCACCTAAATATATAAAGCAAGTACTAATAAATCTGAAGAGTGAGATAGACTGTCATACAATAATCATAGGAGAATTCAAGCTGAGTGTGGTAGCCTATGCCTGTTGTCCCAGCTACTTGGGAGGTTGGGGTGGTAAGATCACGTGATCCCAGGAATTCAAGGCTACAGTGAGCTATGATGGTGCCACTGTATTCTAGTCTAAGAGTGAGTGACAGAGTGAGACTCTGTCTCTGAAAAAAAAAAAAAAAAAGGTCAAATGTGGTGGCTCATGCTTGTAACCTCAACACTTTGGGAGGCTGAGGCAGGAGGATAACTTTAGGCCAGGAGTTTGAGGCCAGCCTGAGCAACATAGCAAGACCCCATATCTACAAAAAATACAAAACTTAACTGGATGTGGCAGTACAGCCTGAAGTTCTAGCTACTTGGGAGGCTGAGGCAGGAGGAATTTGAGGTTGCAGTGAGCTATGATAATGCCATTGCACTCTAGCTTGGAAGACAGAATAAGACCCTGTGTCAAAAAAAAAAAAAAAAGAAAAGAAAAGAAAAGAAAAGAATTCAATACTCCACTTTGAACATTGGACAGATCACTAGACAGGCAATCAATACAGAAACATTAGATTTGAACTACACTTCAGACCAAATGGACCTAGCAGACACATAGAACATTCTATCCAACAACAACGGAATACACATTCTCCTCAAGTTCACATGGAACATTCTCTGGTTTAGATCATATATTAGGCCACAAAACAAGTTTTAACAAATTTAAGAAGATTAATATCATATCAACTATCTCTTCTGACCACAATAGTGTAAAACTAGAAATCAATAACAGGAGGAATCTTGGAAAACTCACAAATAACTGGAAATCAAACAACTTCCTCCTGAATATACATTAAGTCAAAGAGGAAATTAAAAGAGAAATTAAATATCTTGAGACAAAAATGGAAATACAACATACCAATACTTATGGGATATAGCAAAAGAAGCTCTGAGGGGGAAGTTTATAGCAATAAATGCCTACATCAAAAAAGAAAAAAAGGTCTTAAACAAACAACCTAACATTACATCACAAGGAACTAGAAAAAGAAAAGCAAAGAAAGCCCAAATTTAGCGAAAGAAAGGAAATAACAAAGATCAAAGCAGAAATAAACAAAATAGGGATTAGAAAAATAATAGAAAAGATCAACAAAACTAAAAGTTGATTTTTTAAAAAGATAAACAAAACTGACGAATCTTTAGCTAGACTAACAAAGAAAAAAGAGAGAAGACTCAAATAAACAAAATCATAAATTAAAGAGGAGACAAGTGATACCATAGAAATACAAAGGATCATCAGAGACTACTATGAACAACAATACACCAACAAATTGGATAACCCAGAAGAAATGAATGAATTCCTAGAACGATGCAACCTACCAAGACTTAATTGGGAAGAAATAGAAACTCTGAACAGACCGATAATGAGTAAGGAGAGTGAATAAGTAATAAAACAATCTCCCTTCAAAGAAAAGCCCAGTATCTGATGGCTTCTGCTGAATCCTACCAAACATTTAAAGAACTCATACCTATTCTTCTCAAACTGTTGAAGCAGAGGGAATACTTTCAAACTTGTGTTTTGAGGGAATCATTACCCCAATACCAAAACCAAACAGGGACATTACAAGAAAAGAAAATTACAGGCTAATCTCCCTGATGAATATAGATGCACAAATTTTCAGATGAATACTGGCAAACCAAATTCAACAGCTCATTATAAAGATCATTTACCATGATCATGTAGGATTCATCTCAGGATGCAAGAATAGTTCAACATATGTAAATTAATAAAAGTGATACACTATATTAACAAAATGAAGGACAAAAGCCATATGATTATCTCAAAAGATGCAGAAAAAGCATTTGACAAAATTCAACATCCATTAATGTTAAAATCTCTTAAAAGATAGGTATGGAAGGGATGTACCTCAACACAATAAGAGTCATATATAACAGGCTCACATCTAACATCATGGTCAATGGTGAAAAATTGAAAGCTTTTTCTGTAGATCAGGACCAAGACAAGGATGCCCACTCTTGCCACTTCTATTCAAAATAGTACTGGAAGTCCTAACCAGAGAAATTTGGCAAGAAAAAGAAATGAAAGGCATCCACATAGGAAAAGAATAAGTGAAATTGTTTTTACTTGCTGATGACATGATTTTATATATAGAAGACCCTAAAGACTCCAACAAAACACTGTTAGAACTGAAAAATAGATTCAGTAAAGTTGCAGGTTATAAGATGAACATACAAAAATCAGTAGCATTTATATACACTGGAAACAAACTATTCAAAAAAAAATTAAGAAAAAAATTCCATTTGCAATAGCATCAAAAAATACTTAGGAGTACATTTAATCAAGGAGGTGATAAATTTGTACACTGGAAACTATATAATGTTGATGAAAGAAATTACGAATGTACAAATAAATGGAAATATATCCTGTGTTCATGGATTAGAAGAATTAATATTGTTAAAATGTCCATACTGCCTAAAGCAATCTACAGATTCAATGTGATGCCTATCAAAATTCAATGTCATTTTTCACAGAAATAGAAAAACCAATCCAAAAATTTACATGGAACCAGAAAAGAGCCCAAATAGCCAAAATAATCTTGAGCAAAAAGAACAAGGCTGAAGACATCATACTCCTGGATTTCAAAATATATTATAAAGTTACTGTAATCAAAACGGCATGGTACTGGCATAAAAACAGACACATAGACCAATGGAACTGGATAGAAATCCCAGAAATAAACCCAAGTATTTATAGTCAACTGATTTTCCATAAAGGTGACAAGAACACACAATGGGGAAAGGACAGTCTCTTCAATAAACGGGGTTGGTAAAATTGGATATCCACATGCAGAAGAATGAAATTTGATCTTTCTTACATCATACGTGAAAATTAACTCAAGATGAGTAAAAGGCTTAAACATAAGAGCTGAAGCTGTAAAGTTGCTCAAAGAAAACATAGGGGAAAAGCCCTATGACGTTGGTCTGGGCAATGATTTCTTGGCTAAGACTCCAAAAGCACAGCCAACAAACAGACAAATGGGATTGTATTAAATTAAAAAGCTTCTTCACAGGAAAGGAAGCAATTAAAAGAGTGATGATTCAACCTATGGATTGGGAAAAAATACATCTGATAACGGGCTAATATCCAAAATATGCAAGGAACTTAATGCAACATCAATCAAGCAATAATTTGCTTAAAAAATAGACAAAGGATCTGAACAGACATTTCTCAAAAGAAGAGATACAAATGGCCAACAGATATGTGAAAAAAAATATCCAACATCTCTAATCATCAGGGAAATGCAAATTAAAACCACAACAAGATATCCTCTCATAGGTGTTAGAATGGTTGTTATAAAAAAAAATGATAATTTTTTTTTTGAGACAGAGTCTCACTCTGTTGCCCGGGCTAGAGTGCCATGGCATCAGCCTAGCTCACAGCAACCTCAAACTCCTGGGCTCAAGCAATCCTTCCGCCTCAGCCTCCCGAGTGGCTGGGACTACAGGCGCACACCACTATGGCCAGCTAATTTTTTGTATTTTTAGTTGCCCTGCTAATTTCTTTCTATTTTTTTTTAGTAGAGACAGGGTCTCGCATTTGCTGAGGATGGTCTCAAACTCCTGACAACAAGTGATCCTTCGCCTTGGTCTCCCAGAGTGCTAGGATTACAGGTGTGAGTCACAGAGCCTGGCCGAATGATAAATTTTTGATAAGGATTTAGAGAAAAGGGAACTGTTGGTGGATGTGTAAATTAGTATAGCCATTTTGGAAAAGAGTATGGAGATTTCTCAAAAAACTAAAATCGGGCCAGGCGCGGTGGCTCATGCCTGTAATCCTAGCCCTCTGGGAGGCTGAGGTGGGTGGATCGCTCGAGGTCAGGAGTTCGAGATCAGCCTGAGCGAGATCCCGTCTCTACTAAAAATAGAAATAAAAATCATCTGGACAACTAAAAATGTATATAGAAAAAATTAGCCGGGCATGGTGGCGCATGCCTGTAGTCCCAGCTACTCAGGAGGCTGAGGCAGGAGGATCGCTTAAGCCCAGGAGTTTGAGGTTGCTGTGGGCTAGGCTGACGCCAGGGCACTTGCTCTAGCCCGGGCAACAAAGTGAGATTCTGTCTCAAAAAAAAAAAAAAAGAAAGAAAGAAAAAACTAAAATCGGAATTACCGTATGATCCAGCAATCCCACTTCTGGTTATATAACATATACAAAGAAACTGAAATCTATATGTCAAAGAAATATCTGCACTTCCATGTTTATTGTAGCACTGTTCACAGCATCCAAGATATGGAAGCAACCTAAGTGTCTATCAGTGGATAAATGAGTAAAGAAAATGTGATTATATATACACAGTTGAATATTATTGAGCCTTAAATAAAAAGCAAATTCTGTCATTTGTAACAACATGGATGAAACTGGAAGGCATTATTTTAAGTGAAATAAGCCAGATACATATGGACAAATGCAACGTGATCTCTTTTACATATGGAATCTTAAAAATTTGACCCCATAGAAACAGAGATGAGAAAGGTGGTTACCAGAGGCTAGAGGGGAGAAGGAGGGATTGGGAAAGGGAAGATGTTGATCAAAGTGTAAAATATCTCAGCTAGACTGGAGGAATAAGTTTTTGTGATCTATTGCATTGCATGGTGACCACAGATAATAAGAATGTGCTGTGCATAGATTTTCAACATTCTAACCACAAAAAGTAAGTTGGTGAGATGGCAGATATGTTAATTAGCTTGGTTGAATCTTTCTGTAACGTATACATAAATCAAAATAAAGCATTGTACTTCATAAATATACAGAATTATTATTTGTCAATTAAAAAAATTAAAAAAATTCTTATCCTGGCATTTATTGCCCTCCATTGTCTTACACTTTTATTTCTATCTCTTTCATCAAATCTATATTCCAGCCAGACAGAACTACTTGTTATTGTTATATTTAACACAATTCTCTATTGTTCTTTGTTTTACTGAAGCTTATACATTTTTTGGAGTCCTTTTTGCTCTTCCATGATTTAGTTTTTCCAAATTTTTCCGTTCCTTCAAAATCCAGTTTAAATATCATTTCTTTCACAGAATTTTTCCTGTTACTCCCAGCAAAATAATCTCTTTCCCCTCTGAGTCATTGCAGTACTTTATTACATTTTTGTTTTGAGTATTATTTTCTTGAATTATCAAGAAAATATTATTTGTCTGAGTATTATCTTAAATTACAACAATTCATTAACTGTCTTAATTTCCTTACTGAATACAAATTTCCTAGAGGGCAAGTTCTGGGTTTTAAAATATTCATTTATTTTTTTCAATGCCTTATGCATAGCAGAAACTCAGTAAATAAATGTTTGTTGACTAGGTGAGTCATCCTGGGGAGAGGAATTGGGATTGGGAGCAAAGGATGTAATGTATTTGAATTTATTGGAAAAATATAAGAATCTAGCATTTGTTCTCTTAGTAAAGGAGTTACCAACTGAGATATACAGCCAACTTGGTCATCAAGGACTGACACGTTTTTATGGAATATTCTGGTTCAACTTCCAAATCACCTCTGGGTCAAGACAGTGGAGATGTTTAAGAACTTAAAATAGAAACACATAGCTCAGTGAAAAAATATATCCTCTATTATTGCTGCAATCGTATTAAATGGAATTAGCATGTGTCTGTAGTATTCCAGCTGTGCCTAAAGATAAACTTTCTGTTGCTTTCAACCCCTTTTGACCATGGGTAACCATACTAAGTAAATATTTATTAAAAATCATAGAGCTCAAGCTTCATCTGCTAATATAGTAGATTTTAAAGATATAGTCCCTTCTCTATGATGGTCTTATATTTGCTAAATGTATATGTGCTTGCATATGTGTACATGTGTGTGCACGCTTCCATCTAATACAATCATACTGGAAACCTTGTAATGTAGTTTTTGTTTATTTTTAACCTTCTTCTGTACTGCCTTCCTCTGTCACCACTTAAATGTACAAAACTCTCACTGTGCAAGATGTGGCCATTATGTTGCTAGCTCTTCTATGATCTTTATAAAATATGTCAACACCTTATAGTGACTTGGCATTGTTTTGCTATCCCACTTACTATCAAAGAAATAAAGCAAATGCCCCCCAGGCAAATAATCTGACTCATTACCCCTCAATAGCATTTCAGAGGTGGAAAATTTATCAATGATAAGAGCTGAGGTTAAGGGGAAGATGTTCTGTCTTACTCCGAACCTGGGGACTCATCCTCGGGGCCACCAGAGCTGTGCAGCAGCTCCCATCTCCTACCCGCCCCCTCAGACTCCACCTGCACCATTCATCTGAATAAATTAGCCTCGCTGAGAGGGAGATGACAGCACAGAGCGCACCTGCAAAGTAGTGTGACTGCTGCAGCTTAGTAAGGGGTTGCCAGGGAAGTGGTTTTTAAAAAACAGGGGAGGGGAATTGTCAAGGTTTGGCTCCTTGTGAAATTTGCCTGTCAGAACGGATGATGCATTTGGACATAACACACTCCAGTTTCTTTTTCTGGCAGTTTCCCCTCTCATTTTCAAGGCATCACAATTTTGCTGGAATTCATCCTTTCAAGGGGCTTTGCCTCTCACACATTTCTCCATTCAGTGTTAGTTCAGAGAGATGAGATTATGTTGCAAATGTCCACTCAGGACTGATTTGCTCCAGAATCAGGCCAGTCAAGACAGCAAGCTCCTCTAGCACCTGCCCTCACTGCACTTCTTGTTTTCAGGTCAACATCCCACCCATCCTTCAGTTTGTCTGGAATTGACATTGGTCAGACTAGTTCAGAGGGCAGTGGGCTTCTCTGGGAATGGCCTGGGGAAGGATGTGAATTTTGGAGGTGTTGAGAGGGCAAGGAAATGTGATGTAGACGTGATTGTGGGGTACAGTCTCTGGGCACTACCTGGTATCCTTAATTCTTGGGAGACTTTTCTGTTTTCAATCATGGGTGAGCAGTTAAGGCAAGAGCCTGAAATATTCATCCAAAAGCATTCATTGATAAATATCTTACGTTGTACAGGTATACAGTGCTTCTGCCCTTTGAACCTTACCGCAACAACGAAGAAGTAAATATTATTATCCTCATTTTATAGATGACGCAGTTGAAGAGAAGTCACTGCACTTAGTGGGTGGTAAGAGATGAATGAATCTGGAGCTCTCACTCTGGTGTATAGATTTTTCTAGTATTTAGTCTCCCAAGAAGGTAAAGTTCCATCTTTACAGTATCTGGCTTTGCTTTTTCTGAAATAGGGATAATAAGGAGGTGAGTGGTGGACTTCTGTGAGGGGAGAATTCACGTATACAAAGGGAGAGAGAGGCCTCTTTAGATTTAGAGCCTCTGGGATAAGTAGAGCTGCTCCTCTAATTTTCTTTCATAGCTAAATCATAGGCATGAGTGGAATAAAAGCCCTAATCCAAGATCTGTTCTCCAATTTCTTGCTCTCAGCTCTGAAACAAAGGGGACTCACCATTTGCCTTAATAGACTGTGCTATGTAGGTACCCAGAGACAGCAAAATTCCAATTAAAAGAGTATTGATTGCTCATAAATTAGCACCATCCATTCAAAAATCAATGGTCACTGAACGTCTTTCAGTGATTTTTATTGTGAGCCCTCCCGGCCGTTGTACTTTGCTTATTAAATGTTCCACTGGAATAGTATGCCTATTTAACATGGGTAATTCTTTTGCTATTAATGTATAGTTTTCGATTTTAGTCTAGTTAGCACTATTAGTCATTGCTGTGAAAGTCACTGGAATCTAACAAATGCGAATGCCTCCCCTCGCCTGCTCCCAGAAATAATTTATGTATCCCTTGTTCTTCTGAGCCCAAAGCAGGTAAACATTTTCAGTTAAGCCGAACAGAAAAATAGAAATTCTCTGAAATAGCAACAAAAGAAAACAAAACAAAACATTACAAACCAAACCTCAGGAAAATGCAGCATAAAAGTGTCATAGGGAAGTTATGACTGGATCCACAGAAGATATAAGTTCATTGCCAAGGAGGCAAACCATGATCTAATGTGCTCAGAGACACGGGCTACCGTGCCCTTCTGGGAGGGGCCTACGGAATACCCCAGAGCATCGTGCTAATTAAGTCTGAAAGAGAGGCATATTGGGAAGCTACCAGGGGTCGGGCTGAAGTCTGGCAGTCGAGTAGAAGGAGCTGGGTAAACTCAAGGAACACACATTTCAGGAGACAGATGTGATCACTGTGTGAGGCTGGGGTGAAATTTATCTTCCAGTTCAATGACTGGCCCGGGACTGTGAGGTAACCTGTGGCCAATCAGGATATCCCTGGACTAATATCCATCCTTCAGACTCCTGGGATTTCATCCCACTTCTTTCCGCCGGTGTCACAGCTAGAGTCCATTAGGGATAAGCAATCGAGCAGATTCTGCCTACTTTGGCACTTCTATTCTGAAGAGAATTGTTCATTTATTTAACCAATGTCTGCCTTCTGCACTGGGAGCTCCTCGGTGGCAGGGCCAGAGTGGGAGAGGGGGCAGAATTCCAGAACAGAAGTGTATCAGATGGAAACATTCTATAGGGACCACGACCCTCAGGTTCTGATCCTAGCTCTGTCACAAATTGGTTGCAGGTCATTTAATTTCTCTGTGTTTGTTTGCTTCTCTATAGAGTTGTGCCAAATATCCACATCCCTTCCAGATCTAAAATGTGTCCTGCTACAGGCTCAGTATAGCTTCCTCCAATTGTTTTGCTCACATACTCACTAAAAGAATGTTTAAAAAGATTTGTACCCCCACAATTCTTTTTAAATTGACATGCTACAAATTTAATTAGTTACAAAGGATGTAGTTTCCAGCATATTGCGTATTGCATAAGGGTTTTAAATATATGTTTATAAAAACTGTGGCTTTAGCTCATTCATGGTCATGGCACATGTCACCACATCACCTGATTAACAACGTCAGTTCCTATTGTCAAATCATTGAGCCAAATATGATTTGTTTTCTGTCAGAAAAAACGTGACTTTACTTTGTGATTTAAATTAACATGCACCCTGCTGACAACCATTTCATTTCAGAACTCTAATTCTATGATGAATAACTAATTAGATATTTAGAAAACTAGTTAGCTGGCTAACTAAAGCAGAGAGCCTTGCCATGAGTTTGCTGGCCTTCCAGTGTTTCTTGATTTGTCCTTAAAGAACCGGCCCTGTAAGAGCAAAGTATTCTCCAAATGTCCCCTTGCTTAGTGGTTTGCAAATAGTGGCTCTGAGGTTTGCAAACAGTGGCACAAAGCACCACATACATCTCAGGATGAATAGAGATACGCCTTTTTTTTTCTTTCCTTTTTAAGAGGCAAAAGCCTAGCACCCGGTATTCCCAGGTGGTCTCCCATCCAAGTACTAACCAGGCCCGGCCTTGCCACTAGTGGTGGTGCATATTGCCAGCCAGCTGGCAGGTGATCTAGCTTCAAAGTCCCAATTTAGGGTCTTGTTTCCGGGGTAGCTCCTGGCATCAACTCACTTAAATTGGGTTCTTTGGAAAGAGATTCTGAGATACGGAGTTGCAGGCAGAAGTAGAAGTTTACTGGGGAGTGTTCTTGGGAGACACACTGGTAAGGACGTCAGGGTGGCAAGATGGGGAAGAAAGAAGCTGACTTCCAATTCAGCTGCAATTGAGGCTTCAGCTGATCTTATGGAGAGCTCTAGAGCTGCGATGGTCCTTTGAGTTCTTCCAAATGGAGGCAAGGAGGATAGGGGGCCTTTGTATTGCCACAGCAGCTAGTCCTTAGCTGTGGCACCATCCTCCCCAGAAAGTATAACCTTGGGCAAGGCACTTTTCAGTGGCAGAGCCAATTCCCAGTGTGGGATGCAGCTGTGAGCCCTCAACAATTGGAAGTTGGATGTGTCTACCCTCAAAACATGATCTGGACAGAATACAGAGTACAACAGAACTATAGCCATATTGTAATCCAACTCTCAGTCCTATTGAGAATGCATAAAATGAACTAGAATCACTTTTGAACACATTTTTTTCTCTTGCATGTCAATTTTCAGTTCATAGACTAGATATTTCCAATGTGGGAGCAAAGGCATTCCAACAATGGTCACAGCAATGGTAAAATTGAACATTTAAATACATATTGAAAATTTTGACAATTTTAGCTGCATTCAGTTTAATGTTTTGTTTATGCTCATTATTTGGCATCGCTCCTGTTGTTCCTGAGAGTATTTCAGAATATGCTCATTTAATTTCCTTTCTCTGCCATTTTTTCTTCATTGGTTCCACCACATTTACTTTTCTGGAGTTAGCTAACAATATAAATAGAAGCAGGAGAGCTCGGAAGTCTACCCTAAATGTTACCCCAAGCATGTGATTTCAAATACCATGACTTCTGTACTACATTTTATCTCCCTTATATTTCTAATGAGGCTTCCCTGCTTTGGTTCTTGGGAAAGAGTCTAGGTGGAAAATTTCAGCTCTTGTTGCCCTAGAGAGTCTTGAAGCAAAAACTAATATCCACTGTCAAGCAAACAGAAAGAGGTAGGACAGAGAAGCTGTTAAGCTTCACCCGAAATGAAAGCTTTAGTTTAATTAACTTGGAGTTGCTCTGCTGATTGGCTGCACAGTTCTGATAATATTTTATTAGTTTTTCTTCTCTTCAAAATTATGCAAAAGGTCACGGTCCATCACAAAATATATTCTTAATGTTCTATTTTTTCTTTTTATCAATAAAAAAACCCACTATTGCTTGAAATCGTTTTCCCACTGGATTGGGGGTCGAATAGCCTGATATTGTTTATGATAACGGAAATTGTTAAACACTGTTGGCCTGTGACCTGTGAGTCCCCATTCACTTGTTCCTTTTTGGAAGGAACAAGACGCTTTTCCTTCCTGGGGCTTTGCTGTGTTCAGCTACAGCATCCTCTGAAACATGTGCTCTGTATCCCAAATGCTTCCCTGACAGGCTCCCTATTATACAGGGCAGGTAGGTCAGAGTCATTGGCATTTATGTGAGTGGTGAGTTCTGTTTTGTCATAAATAACCTGAATATTCATGTCCTAGACTATTTGAGATTCTGCAACCTTCCTATTCATGAATACAATATGAAGAACATCATATATGTCAATTTTGCTGTAGTGGGAAAAACCCTCAAATCTCACTCTCAATATTATAGTTTCTCTCCCCGAAATCTCCAATGTTATATTACTCTATAATATGTAAAGAATTCTCTGAATTTCCAAGCAACATAGAATAATTCTCAGACATTACACATTGCAACTGAAGCATGAGGTGGTGAGTCAATCAGTCTTTTTAAAAAAATTATTTTGTAGAGATGAGGTCTTGCTATGTTTCCCTGGCTGGTCTCAAACTCCTGGCCTCAAGCAATCCTCCCACCTTGGCCTCTCAAAGTGCTGGGATTACAGAGGTGAGCCACCATGCCCAGCATGAGTCAATCAGTCTTGAAAGATACCCTTAAATTCATCTCTAGAGCATTGGGCAACATTGAGAAGGAAGAAAAATTCTCCTTATCTAACTTTTCAATCCTAGGTAAGAATATTTGCAATCATAAGCTTTAAAATCACCAAGTGGCTACCACATGCCCTGGGAATGTCCATATGGATGCCTGTTTTTTAAAGAAAGCTATACAGGGGCTAGTCCCCAGCAGCATCCCTCCCGTTAAACCAGAACTCTCGTAGCCAAAGAACACAGGCAGCCCTGAAACACAAGAGGGATGGAGCATAAGCAGTATTTCAGACGTTGTTCTCAAAACACGTCATTAACTGGCCTTTCTATTTCAATAATTTGTAAGCAAGCTGCCTCCTCTATAAACAGCCCAGTGGGAGAATGGAAAGCCATGTGAGTTATTGCAACTTTACTGCCTGGGACTTGGAAGATAACATCATTTGAATGTATTGAAATATAGAAGTATCTTTGAAGGAATCCCATTTGGGATAAGACCATTGGAAAAGACTGGGCTACTTTAAGAAATGTGGAAAGATACTCATTTTATGACACTTGCCTAGAGTCCCACAAGTGAACAAAGAAAATATTAGCTAATGTTTTTTAGCTAGTGTTTTCCAGCAAGATTTGGGAATAGAAATGTGAACAGAAGGTCAATATAGTTATCATTCTGCCCTGCTATGAGCATTTCTTATTTTATATACGATTATGGTGAAGGCTCTAGGCTGAGCTTAAGCCATGCTCACCCTCGGATCCCCATATATTTGGGTATATCTTGAGTCCCGAAGCACCCATTTGAGAGGGTAGTGGGGGGCTCCTCAGTGTCACGTGTGTCTATCACTTGTACTCTGGGTGGGCCACATGGCCTCATCCTGGGCACTATGAAGAGGAACTATAATAAAAGAATTAAGTATATGAAGTTGTTTTCTAGAACCTTTGTAAGTACGTAATGTATGACAGCCCTGCTTTGAACCCTTTATTGCAGAGGACAGCCAGACCCACTTGGACCTAGCTATGAGGAAAATCTGGAAAGGCCACCCATCACACTGCGTGGGCACTGACACCCTTGGTGGCAGCATGAACAACATCGTGCCCCTCAGGCACAGGCTTCATGGCTGCCTGGCAGGTTTTTTGTGCTGTCTTTATGACCAGTGATTCTCAACTAGTGGCAATTTTGCCTGCCAGGGGACATCTGGTAATGTCCAGAGACATTTTTAGTTATCACAACTTGGGGTGGGTGGGTGGGTGGAGAGAACTTTGCCTTGTGAAGGGATGCATCTGCTCAGGTTGCTTGGGCTTCCTTACAGCATAGCAACTGAGTTTTAAGAGCAAAGCCCCAAGGATGGCATTTTTATGATCTAGACTTGAAAGTCACATTGACTCATTGACTCACTTCCGCCATACTGTGTTGGGCAAGGCAGTTACGAGGGTTCAACCAGTTTTAAAAAAAGCAGACATAGTGCAAATTCATGGGAGGGAAGTCAAGATTACATTGTAAGAAAAACAAGTAGATTGGGAGATGGTCTTGTGGCTATCTTTGGAAATTAAAATCTACTGTAAGTAAAACAAGAATAAATCAATACAAATTTGGGTTTAAATCACTTCTTTTTTTTGAACCAAAGATAAAACTGTAAAGAATATAGAGATACAATGAAGGATAATGTTAAATCAATAAAATATAATCAGTGAGTTAAAAGTTACAGATTCCAGGAAACATGGCTGGTGAATACAATAATTTATTAGTCTTAACTTCAAATTTTAGATTCTGTGGAAAATTGCTTCGGTTCATTTGGGCCTCAAATATATAGGTCCGTTTAAGATCTCATAGTTGCCAATAGGTGTTGTGAGTCCAGAACAGTTTTGTAAAAATAAGCTTTGTTGCTAGAGAGACACTGTGGTTTTTTTTTTTTTTCTTTGCTTGTTTTTAAGCTGTTGTCCAATAGAAATTTTTTTTCCTGGTTGAGACAAAAATTAGACAAGATCAATATAAAAAACTGGGCAAGACACTGTGGTTATTGAACAAAGTTCCTTGCCATGGAGCACACTTTTCTTTGAAGTCATCTGTCTCTATTTATTAGAATGAAAACTTCTCAACATATAAATCTTGTGTAAACAAAATGGGGAAGTCTGAAGAGACGAATGTTCATATACTCCTGAAATATTGGGGCGGGGGGAAACAACATTTGCCAGAAGAATGTTTTCCCAATTTCACCAGAGATAAGTGGTCTATAAAATTTTACAATCATTGAAATCATAATTTCTAACAGCACTATTGGCCAATGTAAAGAGATTTGAATTTCACAGATTGAGTCTATAGTCCAGTAAAGTCATTAGTGCTTAGTTTGCAGACTATACTATTAATGTCTATCTCAACATTGAACTTTTTGAGATTTCTTAGATGGTGTTATGGAATTATTTTGCATATTGACATTACAATAAAGTCTTTCAATAGCAGCTCTTGACTGAAGTAATTTTTGTAATTATATTGACCTGAGAAAATGTCATTGCCAGAGACACCGTGTCCCTGTATCACAGAAATACAAATATTGTTCATCATGTGAAGGCAGATGACTATGTTAATGTGGTCTGCAGAAGGTAGGAAGACCTCTTTTGTTAAACAGTTGCTGCAGGTCAGCTTCCTCAGGAAGTGGACTTTGAAATAGAGGTTTATGTACAGGTTTATTGGGGGAGTACTCTTGGGATCAATACCTCTAGACAAATAAAGGAAGTAGGACTGGGCAGAGGGAGAAGTTGAACTTTGATGCAGTTGCAACAAAGGCTTCAGCTGATTCCACTGGGCACAGTAGAGCTGGGATGGCCCTAGAATGAAACAAATAGGGACAAATGGGCAGATAACTCAATATTGACCATCCTTGGACATGGGCTGACCCAAAAGAACGGGGCAGAACTTTGAATGAATTGACTCTCTTTAGACACAGGTGATTCCTGGAGACAGGCTCAGCTGAGAATTCTCAGCAGGCAATGCTTGCAGCAGCTAGGGCAGTAACTGCTTCATTTCTGTTGGCCGCACACTGGAGTATCTACCACAAAAGCTTATTTGAACTACTGAGGGATTCAGCATGATCAACATAGAACCTAGGTTTTCAAATGTAGGTGATGAAGAAAGCTTTATCTTGAAGGAATGTATTTCCATTCAAAACCCATCAGAATCAAGCCCAAGATCCATCATACTCATTAATATCATCAGGTGATATTGATTAATTCCATGGCAACAAAATGTTAGCCTCTGCTAATGCCAGGAGATGAATCCATTCTGGATGAACTTTGTTAATAATCATAAAGATAATTTAAATCACCAAAGATGTTTGTTTTTAAGGCCCTTTTTGTTCTGCAGCTGGAAGGTAAGTTTAGACCAAGGCTAGAGCTAAAAGACTGTGTTGTAAATTTACTGTTTGACCTCTGCATGGAAAATTTCGACTTGCATCTCAAGAGGTTCATCACAGTTGGAAAACAGCCAGTTCACATCTGGGAGGAATCAAGTGTTAGGCATTAATACCATCAGAATGATCTGATTATAGAATCTCATCCATGAGGAAGCAGTGTATAGTGGTTAAAAGCATAGAATGTTCTGTTCAGAACATAGTTCTATCATTCTTTTGCTTGATGCCCTTGGGAATATTAAGCTCTCTGTTTCTCAGTTTTCTCATCTCTAAGTTGGGTATAATAATTACATAATAATAATAATAGTACCTTCCCCATAGGGTTTTAAAGATTAAATGACTAACATATGTTCATGACAGAGAGTAAGTGCTTTACAGGTGTTTGCTATTACACTGTTTAGCGGTTTCTTTTAAAGAAAAATATAAGAAGGAAGGAGCCAGCTTTCTCTGTATTAAATTATTGTACCACTTTTCAATGCTGGAAATGTACCTTTTGCTGGAAGGCAAAAAAATAAATCAAATAATGGTGATTGCAACAAGAGTATCTTTGAATAATCCTGGAGTTGACATTTGAAGATTTTCTTTAACTCTTTCCATATGGATCAGAAAAAGACGTAAAAGAAAAAAATATTATTCTAGATCTTTGTTGAAAGAGGGGGAGGCTGGGAACTTACTTTCAAGAAAAACCTATATGGCTCACATCTTTGATATATATTATCTCACTTTATTTTCAAAACAAATCCTATGAGGTTGTCACAGTAATTTTCTCTTTCCTACAGGTGGAGGAAAGCAAGACGACAAGAGCTTATGAGTTTTGGATCTGAAAGCCAGTCAGTGTGAAGTTATCACAGTGCTGCAGAGGCAGCCCCCTGCCGGGTAGCCACAGTGTGACAATGTGTGTGCAGAGCACAGATGGGCCAGAGTCCTTTGCTCGTGACAACCAGCTGCAAAGGTGTTTCTCCTGGGGTGACTTCAGACAGCAGAACGATTAGCTTTGCTTTCTCTGGGACCACCTGTCTTTGGATTGGTTATTTATTTCAGCAGAACAAAAAGCATGAAAACTCATATCATCACTAAATTACTTGGCATATGTCTCCTTAAGAATATAAGACTAAGCTATTCTTGCGAAACAGCATTTTGTTTTGTTTTGTTTTGTTTTCCCCTGGCTAAAGATTAAGTTATCTAAGCAAGAAAAGGTGTTAACATTTGCCAGAGACCCCTGGGAATCAGTAAATTTTTGTTCCAAGTAACCTCGTATTGTAGTTCTTTCTGGATATTTGGAGAAAGAGGAGATAGGTAGAGAAAATAACTTTGGTTGGTGAAAACTGTTCCTCTTTGAGGTTTGTTTCTAATCTTTTCTGCTGTAAAACTTCATGTTGATTTAGTGTTATCAGTTTTGCATTTTCAAAAACTATAATTTGGAATAGAACTACATTTAAATCAGGGAGAAAAAGATACATATGTGATTTTGAAATGTCTAAAATCTTACATTTGGACAGTTCCTGTACAGTTGCTCAGTTAACATACTTTCTTTTTCTATAAATAAAATGACTTGTGATCTTTTTTCTGTTCCAGGAAGTATCAAAGCCATCCCTGAGGAGTAAATCTTGACAGAAACACAAGAGCAAAATTTCTTTTTGGGAAATTGTGAAAAAGAGTATTAAATTATTTAACCATAAACTGATCTTGAAATCATGGAGGAAATACTGTTTATACTGGGTTTCAAAAATAAAAAAGGCTCTGTGGGTATGTGTGATCCTTTGCACTTAATAAGCTAAAGAGATTCAGACAGAGGATGATTCAGCATAATTAAAATAAGAGGGAGATGACCAGGAATCTGTCAAGGAAAGAAGATAAACCAAAAGAATAAAGAAAAGACCTTTCTGTATACATGAAACCATTTTCCAAGGACCATGTTGCAAGAGTAACAGTGAAACAGATTAAATGGGAGTATGTAGAAAAAAACATTCTAAAAGACAAAAAATAGTATATTTACACAGCGACTATCACATTTTTATATGGAAATACTAATATTAATGTCCCTCTTCTGGTTTTTTTTGAGTTCGAGGTTAATGTAAAACATTAAAAACAAAAATTTACCCTCTCTCAAGCCAGTGAAAAATGAGACCTTTTTTTCTACTAAGTCATTTAGAACTATGACCAGATGGTTAAAGAAGATAAATTTGAAGAGTTGATTTACAAATTTTAGAGGAAACCGCTGCTGGTTTTCAGTTTGGTTCAATGAACTTCATAGTGCACATTTGCATATGAAAAATGCTCCCATAATGTTGTAGTTAATTTACTGACAAACAGCTCGAATATATAGTGTGGGTTTATGGTGCCAAAATAACCAGTTGATCTGATAAAACTACAAGTAAATTTGGGGGTGGAGGAGAGGCGGATAATAAACCAGTTATCTGTCAACTTGCAGAACAAAGAGAATACTTACCTACTCCTACTTCTCTGCCCCTTCTCCCTTTTTCAACTGGTTGAATTTATATTGTGTGGACAAAATGTGATTGCTGTAGTGATTGGTTATTGATTAATCCTCTTAAAAAGATTAAGTTATTTGGTTGCTCTAATTGATTGAGTTTTAAAAACTGGCAGTAAAATCCTTGAAAGACATGAGACCTGTGTAAATACAGTCTGAGTTCATATGCCTATAAACTTCAACCAATATTTGGGAACCCACTCTAACAAGGCGTCTTGTGAAGGTATTGAAACAATGGCTCAATTCTCTAAGCATTTAAAAAAATAATGAGCCAATTAAGTAAAAATGTCTTTCATCCTGCATATTTGGTTAAATGGGCTTGTTATTTGAATGAAGAAACAGACCTTTCTGCCCAATATTATCCAAATGGTTGTTGGTTGTCAGGCAGGTACAACTTTTGCTTTTTTGTTTTTTTGTTTTTTGAGATAGGGTCTTGCTCTGTTGTCCTGGCTAGAGTGCAGTGGCATCATCATAGCTCAGTGCAACCTCCAATTCCTAGTCTCAAGCAATCCTCCTGCCTCGGCCTCCCAACTAGCTGGGAATACAGGCATATGCCACCACACCCGGTTAAGTTTTGTTTTTTTGTACAGATAGGGTCTCCCTATGTTGCTCAGGCTGGTCTCTAACTCTTGGCCTGGAGATTGCTACAGATACTTTGCTAGCATGAAGAAAGCCAGTCTCAGGATAAAGCTGACATATCAGGGTGGGCAGAGATCAGTGAATTATAGAAAAATAGACTGGAGTTTGGATCAAACCATGCCAGATGCCTAAACGTCTTTTGGACTTCAAGAGCCGGTGCATTCTATTTATTATTTAAAAGCCAGTTTGCATTGGGTCCTCTAGTATTTGCAAATGAAATCATCTTAAGAGTTCCAACAACTCAATGGCACCAAGGCCAAGGACTGTTACTGGTCTTTCATCTGTGCTTCTTCACACACAAACACCGATATGAGATTTCTTTTCTCTTCCAAAGCTGTTTCTAAGTTGAGTTTGAAATAGAGAAAGGATTAAAGGTGAAGGAAGCTCTCCATACCTCCATACCTTATACTTGAAAAACCTTCAAATATTTGGATGCAGCAAATTTTATTTCACTCTTTATTTTGAGATGATTATAGATTTATAAGAAGCTGCAAAATTAACACATAAATTGCCTTGAATCCTTCTCCTCTTTTCCCCCAATGGTGAGTGATATCTTATATTAATATAACTGTAGTTCAATATCAAAACAAGAAAATTGACATTGGTATAATACTGAACAATATTTAATTTTGAGAAGAATGATTTTTATCTTAACAGAAGCTTGAAGTAAACACCAATGATTTATTAATTGTTATTATAGCTGACACAATCATTTTATTATACTAGGTTAAATGCATGATGCAATAGTTATATTTAATTTGGGTTCTATATGCTTATCATCAAGCTTTCTAGCTGGATGATCTTGGAAAAGAAAATTAGCTTCTCTAGGACCTTGGATTTTATAATCTGTAAAGTGGTAATATAATTATGTGTTCCTTTCAAGATGAAATAAAAAAATGGTTAGCACAATATGTAAACATTGCATATATTTGACACATATATAGGTGTATATGTATGTATATATATATGGCATATATGTATAAGTGCATTTCTATTAGCATACACATGCATATATGTATGTGTGCTGTATATGTATGTATATATATGTTAGTACACACATACATGTATGCACACACACATATATGGGGCTCAGGATATTATTTAAACATTTAAATGAATACATTACAAATAGTTGTAGCTTTTTTGGATGTATTACTAAACATATCTATAACTTATTTTTATTTTTAATTTTTTTATTGATACATAATATTTATGCATATTTAGGGGTACATGTGGTTGCCTTCTGGGATACCAAAAATTCTAATATTTGCTTGCTTTCTGATGTCCCATGTGTCATGTAGGCTTTGTTCACTCTTTTTTATTCTTTTTTCTTTATTTTTGTCTGACTGGGTTATTTCAAAAGACTGGTCTTCAAGTGCTGAATTTCTTTCTTCTGCTTGATCTAGTCCATTGTTGAAGTTTTTGAATGTACTTTTGTGTTTCAGTCAGTGAATTCTTCAGTTCCAGGATTTCTGTTTGGTTCTTTTTTATGATTTCTATCTCTTTGGTGAATTATGCATTCATATCTTAAATTGTTTTTCTGATTTCTTAGTATTATTTATTTGTGTTCTCTTATATTTCACTGAGCTTTTTAAATATTATTTTAAATTCTTTTCCTGAGATTTCATATATTTCTTGTTCATTGGAATCTGTTGATAGAAAATTACTCTGTTCCTTTGGAGGTTTCACATTTTCTTACTTTTTCATGTTTCTTGTGTCCTAATATTGATATCTGTGCATCTGGTGTAATAGTTGCTTCTTTCAATTTTTTTGGATTTGCTTTCATAGGAGAGGACTTTTTCTTGAAGATGTATTTATGGTGTTAGTTGACTAGGGCACTTTGGCTTTGATTCTGGGCATGTACAATGGTGTAGTGTCAATATAATTCCGTCAGCTGTAAACAGAGCCAATGATGTCTGTGATTGCCTCAGTGGCTTAGGGTGTGATTATTAGTAGAGGCTGTGGTAAAGTTTTGCTGAGGACAAGGATGTCAATTCTTGGGCCCCAGTGGTGGCAGTGGCAGGCTGAGGGTGCCTGTTTTGGGGCCCCAGGGTGGCATACTATGGTACCAGTATTAGTGGGTCCAGGCAGGACGATTCTTGGACCTTTAGATGACTTATTCAGGTGCTGGTAGTAGCTGCAGTGAGCCAGGCAGATAGGTGGGTCTTTTGACCTGTAGGCAGTGGTTGTGGCATGGGTGATGGCAGTAAAAGTGGTGGGACAACCCTCTAGTTCCCAAGCTGTCCATGCTCGTGTTGGTGGTGGCTGCAAAGGGCTGGGTGGGCCAGTCACCAGGCTGGTAGGTGGCAGCTATGGTAGTAATGACAGGTTGGGCGGGCCCATGCTCAGGCCTCTGGGAGGAGTGCTCAGGTGCTAATGTGGTGGACAGAGCAGAGTAATCCTCATGTGCTCAGACACTGGGTTGGGAGTGTCGGGAGTAGAGCTGGACCAGGCAGGTCTGTTCTCAGCACGCCTGGTGGTGTGTACAAGTGTGACGGTGATAGGCAGGGCAGGTTGGTCACTAGGCCCATGGTGGAACGCTGAGATGGAGGTGGCTGCTCTGCAGTCCTGCTGCAAGGGATGGCAGAGATGCTATCAGTGGCAGCAGCTGTAGGCAGATGGCTGGGGAGCAGCACTTCCACCCCAGGTGGCGGCTGTGGGTGAGGGACATCCAAGAAGATCCAGGGATGTGGACATTTGGGTGCTGTTGGGCTCCAGGTCTGGATGCAGTCTTAGGGGGAGGGCTGGATTCTCAAAAGGGTGCTGTGCTGTAGCTGCTTAGGACTTGGGGTACCTATAGGAGCCAGCATGAGCTTCCTCTCTGGAGCAATGTTATTGCACAGTTTCCAGGCAGCTCCCTATGTTAGTCTCAGGGCCTGCAAGGGTTGAGGGGCTCTCCATGGCTAGGATTGCAGGAGTCCATGTTGGGAATGTGGACCACTGGGGGTCTCTCACTTACCCTTTCCCCACAGTGGGGGTCCTCTTTGGGCTCCCGGCCCATCCTGGCCAGCAGGCTGCCTCGCTTCCCTCTCCTTCCTTGCCTTAGGTGTTTCCTGTCACTTCTCTATTGAATTCCAGTGTTCTCTCTTAGATGAGAGTGTGATTATCTTCTAGGTATTTTAGTTCTTTGTGGAAGAGGTGAATACCAGACACCTCTAATCATCCATCCCCCTCCCACATCTGTAATTTATTTGAGTTTGCACGCTTGGAGGAAATACAACCTGTGATTATATTTCTCTTGTGCAAAAAACTTGATCCAATTTTTGCGAAAGTTGTGGGTGATGTCTACATCAGAGTTATAATACTCTCAATAAAGTTGCCTTCAAAAATCAAAGCTCCAGCAAATAGCTGGGTGTAATACTCAAAGACTGGTCTTGGTATCTCTGCCTTTATGAGCAAATCTAACCGTACCTTCTAGATTACAATGGCTGAAACTCTTTAAAATTTATTTTCTGTTCTAGCAATTTCCAAGCTGATTGAGATATTTCATGGAATGACCCTCAACAAGTAAAGGAGTTCTCAGTTTTTGCTGCATGTGCCTCTAATGCAGTGCTTTTCAGAGTGATCAGTGGATACCCACCTTGATACCATGTGGTGATCCTCAAAGACCTAGCCTAGCCCTCCTGCATGAGAGAGAGGTAAGAAATCTGCTTTTCGACACACATCTCATCCGATTTCTATGTGCATAAATGTTGAAGAACGCTGCCTTGGTGCCATATATCTGCTTTCCTTAAAATATAAAGACAAAGAATTCTAAAGTAACACAAGAATGAATGACAACACAAATACTAATACTAAGAAAAAGCAATGAGGCAAAAGGGAGAGAATCCAGGACAAAACTGGGAAAGAAGTGATAAAAATACAAAAGAAATCAAAACAATTATTCAAAGAAACATCTCAAGATAAAATTACCTTAGAATCAGTTCACCTAGATAGATTGCTATTTTAAAAATAATTTGATTTTTAAAAATTTTAATTTTTAAATTATAATAACATGTAGTAAAAGTAGCTATTTTTGGCATTCAGTTTAAAACATTTTAACACATGAGCAGATTTATATTACCACATCATGATTTGGGTAAGAACCATTCCACTAACCTAAAAAACTCCCTCTTGCTGTCCCTTTGTAATCACACCCTTACCACCCCTCCCTCCTCTCTCCCCTTTGTTCTGACAAATACTGACCTGTTCTCTGTTACTATAGTTTTGTCTTTTAAATAATATCAATAGTATATCAATAGTAATAATATCAATAGTAATAATATCAATAATATCAATAATATAAATAGACTCATAAAATGTGTAAATATTTGAGATTGACTTCTTTCAGTAAACATGTCTTTAAAATTCATCCAACTTGTATATGAAAATAGTTTATTGCTTTTTAATGCAGAATAGTATTTCATTCTATGGATGTATCACAGTTTGGTTACTCATTGACTTATTGAAGGACTTTTGGGTTTTTTTCAGTTTTTGGCGATTATCACTAGAACTGCTATAAAATTCATATATGTAACTTTATAAGAAACTGCTAAGCTGTTTTCAAGAGTGACTTTACCATTTTGCGTTCCTGCCAGCAGTATACAAAAGTTACAGATGGTTTATATCCTTGTCAGTATTGGTTGTTTTTAGCCATTCTAAAAATAATGTGTGTGGTGCTATCTTCTAGTGGTGTTAATTGGGATATCTCTAATGGCTAATGATCAATATTAAATATCTTTTTATGTTCTTATTAATTATCTGTATACCTTGTTTGGCGAAGTTTATTTTCAAGTCTTTTCACTAGTTTTTAATTGGATTGTTTTCATACTGGTGAGTTTAGAAGGTTCTTTATATATTCTGGACACAAATCCTTGTCAGATAGGGGATTTGCAAATATTTTCTCCCAGTCTGTAGCTTATCTCTTCAGTCTCTTAATAGTGTTTTTCACACAGCAAAAGTTTTAAATTTTGATGAAATCTGATTTATGAATATTTTTCTTAAATTATGCTTTTGGTGTAATGTCTAAGAACACTTTGCTTACTTGGGATAATAAAAATTTTATCCTATTTTTGGGCCGGGCGCGGTGGCTCACGCCTGTAATCCTAGCTCTGGGAGGCCGAGGCGGGTGGATCGCTCAAGGTCAGGAGTTCGAGACCAGCCTGAGCAAGAGCGAGACCCCGTCTCTACTAAAAATAGAAAGAAATTATCTGGCCAACTAAAAATATATATACAAAAAAAAAATTAGCCAGGCATGGTGGCTCATGCCTGTAGTCCCAGCTACTCGGGAGGCTGAGGCAGTAGGATCGCTTAAGCCCAGGAGTCTGAGGTTGCTGTGAGCTAGGCTGATGCCACGGCACTCACTCTAGCCCGGGCAACAAAGTGAGACTCTGTCTCAAAAAAAAAAAAAATAAATAAAAATTTTATCCTATTTTTGAAACATTTTATAGTTTTACATTTAGATTTAGATCTGTGATTTTTTTGCATTAATTTTTTTGTGAAGTATGAGGTTTAAATTGAGGGTTATTTTTTATGTATGTATGTCCAATTTTCAAAAACCATTTGTAGAAAAGAGTATCATTTCCTCATTTAATTGCCTTTGAACCTTTGTAAAAGAAATCAATTGGCTCAAAAGAATGAAAAGACAAGCCACAGACTAGGAGAAAATATTTGCAAAAGATAAATCTGATCAAGGACTGTTATCCATAATATACAAATAGCTTTTTATTTTGGGGGGTTTTGATCTGTAACCCAGGCTGGAGTGCAATGGCATGATCACAGCTCTCTGCAGCCTCCAACTCCTGGTACCAAATGATCCTTCTGCTTCACTATCCTGAGTAGCTGAGACTACCGGCATGCATTACCATGCCTAGCTAATTTTTAAAATTTTTATGTAGAGACTGGGTCTCACTATGTTGCTCAGGTTGGTCTCGAACTTCTTGCTTCAAATGATTCTCCTGCCTCAGCCTCTCAAAGCTCTAGGATTACAGTTGTTAGCTGCCATGCTTGCCTTGTTCTTTAACATGCAATTTTGTTAGTGTTATTTCCTCTGAGACATCTTCATCCTTTTTGTCACTATCACTTTCCTCATTTATGTCAATAAATTCACCTTTACTGAGTTCCTCTGACTGCAGTGTCAACATTTCTATCATCAGCTATTTCTTCTATAACTCCATTTATATTGATTCAAATTTCACTTCACTTCTTTGCGGCACACTTATCTTTGTGTCCAATTTCCTCTTTTCATTATCCATTTAAAAAAATGTCACATGAGTTTATCATTGGCAGACCAAGAGACAACATAACTACATAATTTGCTGTTTGTACATGAACTCAATAATCAATGTACAGTGACCAATTATTGACAGCCTTTGAAGGAACTTATTGATTAGTCATACATCATGATATACATCTATAATTTATGTAGTGATTTGTGGACTGAAACCCTGCAAAAAAAGTTTGTACCTTATGGAATTACTCAGTACATATGTTATAGTAACTAAAATTTGTACAGTGTTGTTGAAGGATGATTTATTTAATTAAACTATAGTAATTGAAATTCAGGTATATTGAAACTGTTCAAAGCTTGGGCTGCCTGCATGAAAATTTATTGCTATAAATTTTCCTGTGAACATGTCATTAGCTGCATTTCACAAATTTTTATATGTTGTATTTTCATTGTTCATTTCAAATTACTTTATAATTTTCCTTGAGACTTTTCGTTTGACCTATGGGTTATTTAGAAGTTTATTGTTTAATTTCTAAGTGTGTAGAGTTTTCCCTGTTATATTTCTGTTATTCATTTCTAACTTAATTCCATTATTTCAGAAAATATACTTTGTATGATTTAAAATTCTTCAAATTTGTTAAGGTCTGTTTTATAACCCTGAATATGGTCTACTTTTGTATCTGTTCACATGCACTTGAAAGAAGATTTATTATGCTCTAGTTTGGTGGAATGATTTATAAATGTCATTTAATTACAATTGGTTCATAGGTGCTGTTCAGTTCTTTTATATCCTGGCTGACTTTCTGTCTACTATTTCTATTGCTTGCTGAAAGAGGAGTTTTGAAATCTCCAATTATAATTGTAGACTTGTCTAGTTCTTCTTTCAATTCTGTCAGTTTTTGCTTCATGTATTTTGGAGTTCTGTTCTTATGAGCATACATATCTGGGATTGTTTTGTCTTCTCTCTGACTTGACTCTTTTATCATGTTGTAATTTGCCTCTTTATCCTTGATTATTTTCTGCTCTGAAGTCTACTTTGTCTTAATGTTAAGTCCACCACTCCAGCTTTATTTTGATCAGTGTTTTCATGGTATATTTCTCCCTGTTGTTTTACTTTTGAATGGCATATTTCGTTACAATGAGTTTCTTATAGACAGCATACATTTCAGTCATTTAAAAAAAATCCATTCTGTGAATTTCTATCTTATAATTGGTATACTTAGATCATTAAAGTTTAATATAATTTAATGATATATTTGGATTTAGGTTTGCCATTTGTTGTTTGTTTTATTTTATTTCTTTTTTCCCCCGTTTTTAAAATTTCAATAGATTAAGGAGTTACAAGTATTTTTTGTTACATGGATGAATTGTATAATGCTGAAGTCTGGGATGTTAGTGTGCCCATCCCTAGAATAGTGTACATTGTACCTGATAGGTAAGTTTTCCCTCATTCCTCCTTCCACCCTCCCCCTTTCTTAGTTCACTTTCCATTGTACCACTTTATACCACATATACCCCTCCTGTAACTCTTACTTGTAAGTGAGAATGTGTAGCATTTTGTTTTATTCCTGAGATATTTCACTTAGGATAATGACCTCTAGTTCCATCTAAGTTACTGCAAAAGACATTATTTGATTCCTTTTTATGGCTGAGTAGTACTCTGTGGTATATATATTTCTTTATACACTTATCAGTTGATGGGCACTTAGGTTGATTCCACATCTTTGCAAGTGTGAATTGTGCCGCAATAAACATTCTGGTGCAGGTATCGTTTTTTGTAAAATGACTTCTTTTCCTTGGGTAGATACCGAGTAATGGAATTGCTAGATCAAATTATGGATCTATTTTTATTTCTTTGAGGAATATCCATACTGTTTTCTGTAGAGGTTGTACTAGTTTACATTCTCAACAAGACTGTATAAGCATTCCCTTTTAACTGCACCAATATCTATTATTTTTCGACTTTTTAATTATGGCCATTCTGACAGGGGTAAGGTGGTATCTCACTGTGGTTTTAATTTGCATTTCCCTGATGATTAGGGATGTCGAACATTTTTTCATATGTTTGTTTCTCTTCTTCTGAAAAAAATCTGTTCATGTCTTTCATCCACTTTTGATGGGGTCGTTTTCTTCTTGCTGATTTGTTTGAGTTCTTTGTAGATTCCCAATATTAGTCTTTTGTTGGATGTATAGTTCATGAACATTTTCTCTCATCCTCTAGGTTGTCTATTTACTCTGTTGATTATTTCCCTTGCTGTTCAGAAACCTTTTAGTTTAATTAAGTCTCATTCATTCACTTCTGTTGTTGCTATATTTACTTTTGGGATCTCAGTCATAAATTCTTTGCCTAGGTCAATAGTCCAGAAGTATTTTTCCTATATTTTGTATTAGAATTTTTATGGTTTGAAGTCTTACATCTAAGTTTTTAATCCATCTTGAGATACATTTTGTATATGGTGAGAGACAAGGATCCAGTTTCATTTTTCTGCGTGTGTCTATCCAATTTTCCTACCACCATTTATTGAATAGGACATTCTTTCCTCAGTGTATGTCTTTGTCTGCCTTGTCAAAAATCAGTTGTAACTATATTGCTTTCCCAAGTTCGTATACCTTGAATGAAAGAGGCAGTATGAAATTTGAGTAGTCTGGCTTCAGAACCCACACTCTGTCTCTCTAGGACAGGGCAATAGTATTATATTTTAGTATTCTCAACTTGAGAATCTTTAGAAAATAAGGCCATTTTTAAAAAGGACAATACATTATATGTGTATGTTTGTGTGAGTGTGAGTGTATGTGTATGTATATATCTGTATAATTTTTGCTTATAGTAACTATCTAATTTGGTTAAGCCTATTGTGTTGGTTCCATAATGGCAAAAAGATCCTGTCAGGCATGACTGCATTCTAATGCTTTGCTAGAAAGTAAACATTTCTAATGTTTACTTTCAGGCTTGGCTTTGCTTTGGTCTTTTTGCATATTGAAGTGTATACAAATAGCAAGAGGTCTTGAATGCCACATCTGAGAAGGGCCACAATAGTATAGTCTTAAACCTTTAATGAGCAGAACCCAAGCTAGTAACATTTTGCATATGATTATCCACTCTCTCTAAAGTGGATCTTTTCTTATGCCATTCTCATTTTTTTTTGAGAGCTTAATTTAAGAACACTGTACACCAGCAGTTAAAATTGCTATTTTATTTTTTTCCTGTGTATTTCTTTCCCACTCTCCCTCAGATGTTTGTTTTCTGTTAATCCTTATCTGAAAGGAAGGTTAGGCAAAGGCAAACTAAATTATTGAATGTTGAGATGTCTGAGAATCAAAACAAACTTTGCTGGTATAGAATATGCAAAATTCTGCAGTAGAAAAACTGAAATATATTAGGCAGTACATCTTCAAATAATTTGAAAATTCTACTGTTTTAATACATGACATGGAATGTCTTAATAAGGAACTGAAACTAACGATGGGTAAATCTTTTGTGGGAAAATGTACCCCATAGAAGTTATGTTTCCTTCATTCATCCCTTATGGAATGTCCCCTTTCTACATATTGACAAAACAAACAATGATAGCTAATCCCTTTGCAGCATTTACAATGCTTTGAAGTTTTACTTTCTTCTTAAATAATAATAATGATCTATTAAGATTTCTGAGACAAAATATTTTATACTATCTAAACTTTTGTTTTTATTTCCTGTCTATTCTTCAGCTAACTCTCCCTTAAATTGTTTCTTTTTAGTCTATGCTGGAATCTTAAAAATTCGATTTAAAGATGTATAGAATTACATAGTAGGAGACTTTTTAGAGGTTGGTGGAATCATGCAACTTATTTTTTAATAGACATTTAGAAAAAGAAATCTTGGTACACATTCATATGTACATAAAATAGGAGTTCTAATATTTTATGTGCTTGGTAAATATGGTGTTGCTACAAAGTATACAGCAATGGCAGTCCCAGTTAGAGTAGCCTTCCATCATAACTACACTGGCTGCAAAGACAATCTGTTTGCATGGCTTCAAAGAGCCTCACTTAACACACCACTGCTAAACCCTGAGTGTTATTTATAATCCAATGAAATAAAAGGTGAAGGTATGCCAATAAAAAATCACTCCTTTATATATTAATACATCTGACTTCAGCAAAAAGAGCTGAGTCTGATGCAATTTTCCTTTTGTACATGAGAGATGAAAATTTCATTTTGAACAAAACTGGAGAGGGAAGTTATGACAGAAATAGCTAATCTGATCTATGATTTTGTTTTGATAAAAGCCACGATGGCTAATAATAGTCACATTATTTTTTGTTGTAGATTTATCTCTTCCTAATGTTTTCCTCAGAACTTTCAGCAAACATGCTCTTCTTCATACGATTTCCCAGTATACTCCTGGTTCAGAGGCTTAATCACACAATATGAATTATTTAAATTAGTAAGAAGTATTCAGGAATAAGCAATCTCATATTTTCCTCTTGTTCTCAGAGTAATGCACACAATATCTCCTTTGTTTTAAAGGGAAGATGGAAGATGTGGATATTCAATCCAACAGTGCACCCAGATAATATGACAAGATAGTCAATCAATAAGGATTTTTTAAAAATACATAAGGATGTAAGCTTTATCATTTCCTTTGACCATTATTTAAATTATCCAAAAATTAGCTGAAAAAGTTTTCATTAGATGTAATTTTTTTTTTAATTTGTTGGTGATAGTTGGAATTTTCCAACTATCACTGACAACACATAGGGGTAGATTTAAATAATTGCTAAATAATTCAGATAACCTTTGTGTGAATTATTGTGTGAACCTTTGGCCTTACATAGGCCAGAACAGGAGTGGGGAATCTGCAGCCTTGAGGCCACACCTGGCCTTCTAGGTCCTTAAGTGCAGCCTTTTGACTGAATCCAAATTTCACAGAACAAATCCTTTTATTTTTATTAATACATTTTTGTTCATCTTTCATATTTTTGTTCTTAAAATGAACATATTTAAAATACCAAAGAATAAAATAAATTTCAATGAAATAACCCTCCCAGATTGACCAGCACAATTAGAACATTAGTAAGCCATAGGGGCTAAATTGATGGCTGCTGTGCTCATAACGTAGTTCTAACTCCCCCCACCTGGCTGGCACCACTACCCCATGAGGCTGGTTGGAGAGAGTTTATGGAGGTCAAGTACACCAGTATGTTACCAGTTTTTGACAGTGGTGCACTGTGTTTGTGTTTGAAGTGGAATTTGTGAATAGTTGCACAGCTTGACAATGTTTTTTTAATTTTGTCTGCTTAACAGCCCCTCATGTCAAAGAAGAGCAAGAGAATGCTGAAGGAAGAAAACAGATTTTTTAAATGAGGATTTGGATTTGCAATATTATCTTGTTTCTGCTAAAGATCAGATGATTCTCTTGCTTTGTGATACTGCAATAACATTAAAGAAGTTCAATGCTCATCAACATTATAACACTCATAAGGACCACAAATATTTTAAATTAGAAGATGAGGTGTGAAAGGTTGTATTGCAGAAATTAAAAGATGAAAAGCAAAAGCAAGGACAATTCTTTAAGCAGCAAGAAGACCTGGAAATAATGCCACTGAAACAACTTATAAAGTAGCTTATATACTCTGTAAAAAAGAGAGGCCATTCAGTGATGTAGAAATGGTGAAAGAATGCATTGCCGAATTTGTAGGATGCCTAGACTCCCATAATGTTTCAAAATACAAACAACTGCCTCTTTCAGGGAGAACCATAACTGATCGGCAGCATGAATTATTGTTCAACTTAACAGAACAACTTCATGCAATACTTCAAAAGGAAAATACATATTATTCAATCACTTTGGACAAATCAGATACTACTGACGGCGCAGGTTTTACTTCATTTGGGTCATAACAGAAGATTTTCTTTGCTACAGTTACTCACTTTGGGCACTCTTGGGAACAGAACACAGGGAGTAGATATCTTCAACAACTTTCAAGATAAATGTTGTGAAGTTGGACTGAATTTGATAAATTTATTGAGTGTTTGTACAGATGGTTCACATTCCATGACAGGAAAACATGAAGGGTTTATTGCACAGATTAAAAAAAGTATTAACTGATCCAGATGCTCTCATTTCTTTTCATTGTACCTTGCATCAGCAAAATCTCAGCTCTAAAGCTATTTTAAGTGACACTTTGCAACAAGTTATAAGTATTATCATCTATATTGGTGCAAATGCAACAGGGTATTTTCAGTTTAATAACACACTAAAGTTGAAGCATGAGATATTCAGTGTGGATTTGCCATATCATCCTAAAGTGTGTTAGCTATCTCAGGGACAGGTGTTAGCTAAAATTTTATATTTGTGAGAACAGATAGTTAAATTTTATGAAGAACAGAATCAGCAATGTGAATTATTGAAAGAAGATTTGTAGAGGAATGCAGCACTTCTGTATGATATGTTAAATCAAAACGACTTGAATATATATTTGCAAGGTAAAGTCTATATATGATATGTGGCAAAAATCCAAGCATTTTGAAAAAAGCTATCTTTTTTCAAAACACTTCTTCTTCAAAAGGAAATTTCAGATGAACATTTTTGCCAGTTAGCAAACATCATTGATGAGCAGGATGATACATGTGAATCATTTGAAGAATACACAGCTGTTATAGACCTATTAATTGGAGAATACAATGAAAAGTTCACTGACTTTGAGAATCAAGATGTCACACTCAAATTAGCATTTCAGCCTCACCTAGTTGATATCACCAAGGCATCTAAAGAACTACAGATGGAATTGATTGAGCTCTCAGCAGATGACATTGTAAAGTGATTGTTTGATGCTAAGAAAAAGATCCAATTGAAATATGGAAAAGTGAAATAGAATACCTGCACCTTTGGCAACATGCCTGAAAAATGCTTTCTTGCTTTTCAACCACTTATTGCTGTGAACCTACATTCTCCTACCTAACCCAAATCAAGACGCCCTTAAGGTCGCAAATGACTGATGCCCATCTAGAGGATAAACTGAAACCGTGGACCTCCATGCTGAAACCAAATATTCAAATGCTTTCCAACAAAAAGCCAACATAACAAAGTCATTAAAAAGTCAGTTAACTTTAAAATTAACAAATAGTTTTCATTTTTTGAAATTATGAAGTACATAGTAGTTAGATTTTTACAAAATAAGGTACATTTTAAAGCATATCTAATTGGAGTTTATTGAGTGCGGCTTTATTTGATTCCAGCTAAATTAACGCAGCCTTCCAACATGAAAAGATTCCCCACCCCTGAGCCAGAATATGTCATAATGATGCTGTGCCCTAGGAATAATGAATAAGAGAGGATCATCATCTCAGAGGAGGTGGGGAGGTGAGGAGGTGGAGAGACGGATGAACAATTAATTTGATAACTCTAAATACATCAAGTGTAGGGGAAGACAGAGCAATCAGTTGCTAATCCAAGCTGGAAAGCTGGGAAGGAAAAAGAGGAAACCTGATGCAGAAAAGCACAAAAGCATAAATGCTCATGTAAGAATAATCTATTATGCTTGCCTGGAAAATAGAGCCTGGGAAATAGCAATGGAAGAGGTCCCAGGCACTGTACTGTGAAGACCCTGGATGCCAGGCAGAGGGGTTTTTGCCTTTTTGGAAAGGATGAGATGTGGAAAAAAATGTGGTTGAGAAACTTTATCCCTGATGGTGTCTCTCTTGTTGGTGGCCAAACTTATGAGTTATTTTGATCAAAATGCTGAATTTGATTGACCAAAATATATTGATCAAAAATATCTACTTGTGTGGAATATAGTTTACACGAAATCTTATTTTACATTAGACTACATAGCTTTTCATCTCCCCCTCTCCCTCCAACATTTTGCTTTTTATTTGATTTATTTTTAAAAATATCCACAAAATTTCTTTTCTAGCTGTGACATTTGCACATACACACAAATAAAATAAAATAGAATACAATAGAATATTGTCTGATCACAAGATTTTTTTTCCACATTAGCTTTTGACAGAAAATTGAAACAGATTATTTCACAACTATATATAATATTAAAGCAGCATGATATTTTCATGCAAAAAATTTTCTCTTTGTCAAGAAATGTTACACTCTTAAGGGAAATAAACATATGTTCCAAAACCATAACTTTGTCCTAAGGAGAATTGAAGAAAGCCAACTTTTCTATTATGATGTTATCCAGAATTTTAATTATGTCATTAAAAGGAGATTCGCCATGCTTAGGAAATATCAAAGCATTTAGAACAAGGTAAATTGAAGTTTGCAAAAAGAAAAAAATCTCAT
Source organism: Lemur catta (assembly GCF_020740605.2). Lineage (NCBI taxonomy): Eukaryota > Metazoa > Chordata > Mammalia > Primates > Lemuridae > Lemur > Lemur catta. Next base: position 269,218,179 of record NC_059128.1, read on the forward strand.
GTGCTTCTCTCTTTGAAGGCTCCTGTGTACCCATGCAGAGCTTTACAGACAAATTTATTCAAGCACTGAATGTGGTAAATAATCCTAACATATGAAGTTTATTACTAAAAAATCAGAGTTTTTGTAGAAATTTGGAACAGTATTAAATCAATTTTAATTCAAGTTTCACAAACGTTTTTTTGTTTTGTTTTGTTTGTTTTTTGAGACAGAGTCTCACTCTGTCACCCTGGGTAGAGTGCAGTGGCATCATCATGGCTCACTGCAACCTCAAACTTGTGGGCTCAAGCGATCCTCTTGCCTCAGCCTCCCAAGTAGCTGGGACTACAGCTACCATGGGACTACAGCACCACCATGCCCAGCTAATTTTTTCTCTTTTTGGTAGAGATGGGATTCTCACTCTTGCTTAGGCTGGTCTGGAAGTCCTGAACTCAAGCGATCCTTCTGCCTGGGCCTCCCAGAGTAGTAGGATTATAGGCGTGAGCCACCCCACCCGGCTCTTACAAACATTTTTGAATGAACAACAAAATCCTCTTTCCTTAAGGGGGAAAACAAAAAAGGAAAGAAAAAAAATATTTGGATACACCAGAACAAAATGAAGCTAAAGACCACAAAGAATGATATGTGTGTAAAAGATCTTCAGCATTCTCCTGCAGCTGTGTATTGCTTGGCTGGCAGACAGCTCTGCTATGAATTTGGAACTCTGCTGATGGGCTCACTGCGTTGAACAATGTGCAGAGACCTGCACTGAGAGCTTCATGCTGTCGTATCAAGTGTCACACCTCACAGGCCCAACAAGCAAGTGCAAACCTAGCCAGTAAGCAAAAACATTCACACTCAGAAAAGACTGCCTGGGTATGTGGCATTTCTTAGTATCCTGGGCAGAAAGCTCCAATACAAAACTCTGCTGGCAACCCAGATCTAGGCACCATCCTTTCAACAAAAATTTGAGTTCCTTCTATGTTCTAGTGAGGAGAAAGCTGTAGACAGCATGGGCAACGCTTCTGCTTTTCAGATAATTTGCAAAACAGGCATTAATGAAAGAGTAAAGAAAGAAATAAGATAATTACAAATCGTGACCATTGCTGTGAAGAAAATCAGCAAGGTGATGTCTAAGAGAGAAACCAGGGCAGGGGCTTGCTTTAGAGAAAGTGGTAGGAAGAGTACAGAAAACATTGCAGTTGAGGTTAAGACTTAAGGACAAGACTGTGCTAGACATCCAAAAAAGTATGGGAAAAGAATTCCAGGAAAAGGGTAAAACCCCTGCAAAATCCTTTCCATTTGTTCAACAGATACTGTTACGCAAAGCCTAAGTGAAATAACAAGGAGCAAAGAAATTCATGACCTGATAGCCCTTGTTCAGTAATTTGCACAGGAAAATCCTGCTGCAGTCGGAACCTACCATCTTGGCCATATGCTCAGAGACCATGGGTGATGTTGATGGCACTTCAGCTTCACTTTCAACTTTGCTTCTGTCGCTCACATGTCCTTAGAGACAGCCTGATCCTTGAGAATTAGATGAAATTGACTAGAACCCCTTCCCACCAGTGGTGGAGGAGGATGAGGAGGCGGAGCAGCATATAGGGCTCCCAGGTTAGAAGCGCAGTTTGTATTTTTCCTAATCTTTTCTGGCTTGTAGTCTCTGATTTTGCTGCTGAAATGCAGAGAATGTCTCAGTTAGCCATTCTAAGAATTCTGACCCTCTTCCTCCTCTGTGTGAGTCCTTGACATTACTGAGGATAAGGGGAAATAGAAAGGGAGGTTACCATGTGGTTTTACAGCAGATGATCTGTTGAGTTGAGTATTTGTCTTTCTATGGAGTCCCTTGGGCATGTCCATCAACTCAGATTCTAGGTTTCTTGCTCATTTCTTGTCTCTCTTTTCTTCTCCCCTTTAAAATTTTTTAAATAAATAATAATTGTATGTATTTATGGGACACAATGTGATGTTTTAATATATGTATACATTGTGAAATAAACTAATTAGCATATCTGTCACCTCACCAACTTATTTTTTTTATGGTGAGAGCATTTAAAATCTACTCTTTTAGCGATTTTGACATATATAATACATTATTATTAACTACGGTCACCATGTTGTGCAAAAGTTTCAGTTAGACAGGAGGAATAAGTTTTAGTGAACTTTCCTTTTTACCGCTCCCAGCAACTCCAAGAAAGCTATGCTTAGCTATTTTTAAAGTTGCTCACATTTACTCCTTCAATCAGGGCTTGGCACTGCCAGTCTGAATGGGTGGCTGTTGGCACGATGTGACTTGAAAGACTTGGTTCCCTGTGAGTATTTCTACCATCGGTCAACAGTGTCTGCAATTCTCACTGTCACAGCCAATTATTCTGCCTTACTCAAGACTTCCTGAAGGGCCCTGAGACTGCTGACTGAAAGTAGGAAACCCCGTAACCAACTTTCATGCCCCATCAGCCATTGCAATTTTTTTTTTTTTTTAAGGGCAAAATAGTCTTCAGATGGATTGGAGATTAGAGGCCAAGAAAGGGAGGAGTGGAAAAATAGCCTGAGCTCCTACCAGGAAAGCAGCATGTTCCATGCTGGGTCAACCCTGATGGCTGGGGTGAGAGTGGGAGTGTGTTCAGACACAGGACAGGGTGGTTTTGCAGGTATAGAGTGGAGCGACAGCTACAAAGAAGGACAGGTTTGTGGGCATGTGTGTGGTACATACCGTGCAGAGGACAAAAGATACTAGCTTCCCAGTTTTGCTTGTGGCTGGTTCTGATCCTATAACCCAGACTGATTCAGTGACCATGCCTGACCTTAGAGGGATTTTGCATGCCAAAGTGAAGTGACTTGGATAATTCTATATTATAGCTAGAGGCAAGAATCTATACTAAATATAAAGATTTGCTGCCTTACTTTTCATTTGCTCTTAAGAATTTTTACATTCAGTATAATCTATAGTTTTTCCCTCTACAAGGACTCAGGAGATCACTTTACCTCCTTAATATTGATTTATTTAAAATTCTAGTTTTTGCAGAGAGAGGTTCATCTTTAGACTTTCCAAATATAACAAAAACACTGAATTAAAAATGTAAGGAGTCTAAATTAAAGGAATTTGGATTATTTAGAATTTTATTTATTGTCAGAACATTTAGTAATCCTCTTTCTTTAAATAAAAAAATCTGTGAATCATTGAGATTAGGGTGCAATAATTTATATATGCATTTTTGATACTTACTTTTAGGATTTTTAAAATTAGGATGATTCTATCTTGCACCATATTGTATTTTATGAACCCATGTTGTTGGTTATTTTAGCAGTTTCCAATTGTTTGCTATTAAAGATAAGATTATAATGAATATTTTTGTATATGAATTGCTCACCTTTAAGAAAATTAATGGTTAAAGGGTATGAATGACTATTTTAAAAAGATATTTGATGCATGTTTTCACATTTACCTCTGGAAGGTGTCTACCAGTTTCTCCCTTCATAGTGTACAAGAGTGTCATTTCATGGTGCTCTCACAGACACTAGGTAATATAATGCTAAGAACAACTTTGCCAGTTTGTTGGGAAAAGCTCTCTCTATTGTTTTAATTATTTTTATCTTTTTATCTCTGATTGCTACATTGGTAGCTCCGTAAAAAACATTCCTTAGTTTGAGAGTTCCCATGATGAAAACAACAACAAAAAAGAAACATTCCTTTTCTTTCCCCTTTTTTAGCCTTGAAAAATAATCATAGGCCAGGCGCGGTGGCTCACGCCTGTAATCCTAGCACTCTGGAAGGCTGAGGCGGGCGGATTGTTTGAGCTCAGGAGTTCGAGACCAGCCTGAGCAAGAGCGAGACCCTGTCTCTACTAAAAACAGAAAAGAAATTATACGGACAGCTAAAAACATATATATATATAGAAAAAATTAGCCAGGCATGGTGGTACATACGTGTAGTCCCAGCTGAGGCAGGAGAATCACTCGAGCCCAGGAGTTTGAGGTTGCTGTGAGCTAGGCTGACGCCATGGCACTCACTCTAGCCAGGGCAACAGAGTGAGACTCTGTCTCAAAAAAAAAAAAAAAAAAATCATAATGCTTACCTCATGGGTAAATTGGAAAACACAAATATGTATGAAAGTACTATATGAATATTAGGAATCATTGTTTTTAAGCCATTATGGTGATAATGAGAAATCTTCATAAATGATAGTTGATTGCAAATAACGTGTCCCATGCTTTGCTCTGCTCATCTGATACAGATGCTCCTGGTGCCCAGGGAGCATTTACTCAGCTCTGTTCTAATTTCAACCACAGCTGTGTTGGGCAGTTCATGAAAGCTCAGCCACTTCTCTTCCTGGCAGGATCTTGCTGCAAGCTCTTGCAGGTGTCTCTCTGTGTTCTTCCTCAGGGCCTTCTCCAACACACAGATCTCCTGGCAGAGGTTCAGGGATGGGGGAGGTACTAAAGCCCAGGGGACATTAGTACCTCAAACAACCGGAGATGGGAGCGAGTGGCAAAATGTTCCAGTCTCCTGTCTTTCTGGAAGGCATTCCTTGTATGCTTTGGCAGAATCTCGCTCTTGTGGCCAATAGGAGAAACCTCAATAAAGCACCACATAATGGCTTTCCTCCCTCTCTGTCTAATTCTCTCTCCTCCTTCATCCTGCTTTCTAGGATCAGCTTCCGAATAAACTAACTGCAACCAAGTCCTCATTCTAGGCTCTCCTGTTAGGGGAGCCCTAACTATGACATCATCCTCTTTCCTTCTTCCCCAATGATGCTGAGTTCTTTCCGTTTCCATTGTAGAACATTTAGGTAACTAACTCAGCCATTAGGTATTGAGTGCCAACCATGTGCCAGGCACTATTGTTGTGGGGGATGAGAACACAAACTCAGATTCTGCCCATCACAGAGTGACATTCTAGTGGAGCAGGCAGAAAATGAACACGGTAAGTAAGCAAAGTGCTAAACAGAGAAAAGGAAGGGAGATAGGAAATTTATCTCTGGCTGGGTGAAGGGGTGGGTTGTAATTTTAGATAGGATGGCCAGGGGAGACTTTATTGAGAAGGTCTCATTTGAGTAAAGATCTAAAGAAGGTGAGAGAATGAGCCACATCAGTATCTGTAGGACAAATAGTCCATCTGAGGAAACAGCAAATATTATTAAATATGAAATGTCTGATTTGAATCAAAAGTGTAGTTTATTATATCTCAAACAAGAAGCAGTACAATTAATCAAAGTATACACCTAAACTGTTGACACAGTTTTGCCACCTTAACGGTAGCTTGTTTATGCCAGCAGCAAAGAAGTCTGGAGAATAAATGGCAATGAAATCGCCAAAGGCATTTTCCATAGCTTGTTGAGAATTGAATATTTTTCATTGCAAGAAGTGGTCCAAAGTATGGAAGAAGTGGTAGTCAGTTGCTGCAAGGTCTGGTGAATACAGTGGATGACAGAGAGTTTCCAAGTCCAGCATCTGTACATTGAGTAGTGCTGTTTGTACGATATGTGGTCTTGCAAAAGGATTGGCCTGTCTCTATTGACCAATGTCGGCTGCTTAATCGCAAGCATCCTCGTCATTTCATCCAATTGGTTGCAGTAGACATCTGCTGTAATTGACTGACCAGGCTTCATGAAGCTGCAGTGGATAATACCAGTGCTGGATCACCAAACAGACACCATTACCTGTTTTTGATGAATATTCGGTTTTGGACTATGTTTCAGTACTTCATCTTTATCCAACCATTGTGCTGAATGTGAATTTAAGAAACAAGATCAGAGCTAGAGATATAAATTAGGGAGTCATTTGTATATAGATGATATTCTAAAATCTTGGAACTGGATGAGATTTCCAAGGGAGTATGTATACATACAAAGAGAAAGATATCCAAGGATGACATATTAGTCTTCTAGAACTGCCATAACAAACTACCACAGACTGGGTAGCTGAAACAACAGAAATTTATTTTCTCACAGTTCTGGAGGCTGGAAATCCAAGATTAAGCTACTAGGAAGGTTGGCTTCTTTGGAGGCCTCTCTTCTTGGCTTGCAGACAGCTGCCTCTCTCTGTGTCTTCACATGGTCTTTGCTTGGTACATGCACAGCCCTGGTGTCTTGTCCTCTTCTTATAAGGATGCCAGTCATATTCCAATAAGGCCTCTCCTTTATACCCTCATTTAACTTTAATTACCCCTTTAGAGGCCCTAATCCAAATACGGTCATATTCTAGGATACTGGGGGGTAGGGAGTCAACATATGAATTTTGGAAGGACACAATTCAGTCTATGACAGATGGTGGGGAGAAGTCTGGGACATTATGAAGTTGGAATGGTGGGAAGATAAGAAGGACTGGGCAGACAAGACTGACGTGGAGAGGATGTAGAGGTAAAAAGAAAATTGAAGATATAAGAAGCAAAGACAAGAAGAAGGAAAAGGGGAACAACTGTGTCAAAGGCTGTCACAGTAAGATAAAGGCTGAGGATATTGATACTGAATTTGGAAATGTGGAGGTCATTGGCTACCTTAATAAGATCAGTAGTGGTAGAGTGATGGGGTGGGCACCTGACTGGAGCTCGTTCAAGATGGAATCGGGGAAGGGAAGTCAGAAGAAAGGAATAGAGATAACTCTTTCAAGCGGTTTTAAAAACCAATTGTCTAAGAACTTCATGTTATAGTGCCTTGAAGCCTTATGCATGGAGATGGGCAAGATTTGGTGGGCTACTAATGGACGTGCTGCAACATGGAGTAAGCCTCCTAAAGTTAGCTGAAAACTTGACTTCCCACTCTATGTTAGTCTGTTTTGCATTGCTGTGAAGGAATGCCTGGGGCTGGGTAATTTATAAAGAAAAGAGCTTTATTCGGCATATGGTTCTGCAGGCTGTACATGAAGCATGATACTGGCATCTGCTTCCGATGAGGGCCTCAGGAAGCCTCCACTTCTGACAGAAGGCAAAGGGGGAGCAGGCGTGTCACGTGGTAAGAGAGGGAGCAAGAGACTGAAGGAGGGATGCCATGCTCTTTTAAACAGCAGCTGTCAGGTGAACTGATAGAGCCAGTACTCCCTCCTTACTGCAGGGAGGGCACCAAGCCATTCATGAGAGATCCGCCCTCCTGACCCCAAAACACCTCCCATCTCCAACACTGGGGATGAAATTTCAGCATGAGATTTGGAGAGGACAAACATCCAAACCATATCACACTCTAAGGTGGTACGGTGGGCAGAACAGTGGTCTCCTGAGAATGTCCATATCCTAATCCCTGGAACCTGTGGATATGTTACCTTACATGGCAAAAGGGGCTTTGCAGATAAAGTTAAGGATCTCCAAATGGGGAGAGTGTCCTGCATTGTTCAGCTGGGCCTAATATATTCACAAAGGTCCTTGTGGTGAGAGAGGGAGGAGTGCCAGAGTCAGAGAGTGATACGAAGATGCCACACAGCTGGCTTTGAAGTTGGAGGAAGGGGCTGTGAACCAAGGAATACAGGTAGTCTCTAAAAGCTGGAAAAGGCAGGGGAAATGGTTTGCCTCTTGAGCCTTTAGAAGGAGTGAAGCCCTACTGACACCTTGATTTTAGTCCCATAAATCCTAATTTTGGGTTTCTATCCTCCAGAACTGTAAAGTAATAAATTTGGGTTGTTTTAAGCCACTAAGTTTGTGGTAATTTCTTACAGTCGTCATAAGGAACTCATGTATAGATGGCACAAGGGAAAGACCATAGAGGACCTTTGAGAAGCAGTATAGCTGGTTAGTGCTGACCTTAGACCCAGTCAAGAGGGACCCCTCCCCTAGGCCCCATTCTTTCGAGGACCCTACTCTACCCTTATCCAGGGTGACTCTCACTGTAGGACGGCCTGTCCATGGGACTGAGAGAATGTGCCCACCTGAGCCTGTGCCCTGCCTTTTTGGACCACAGCATCCTAAAATTCCTGCTCATCTTGTACTGAACCTGCTTCTGGTGTCTCTGCAGATGTTCAGATTGGATTCCCTGGGAAGTAGAGTCTGAGGAGTTAAGTATGTACCATGCTTAGAAAGGAATGGCCTTGAGATGGACACATGGGGACATTCAGGGAGGAAGCAGGATTGGGCAGAGGGAAAAATCGAGCCGTGTTGCAGATCCAGAGAGTCTCGGCTGATTGCACGAGAGCCCTGGAGCTAGAATGACCTTTCTAAGTTGTCGCAAATTGGGCCAAGATGGACAGGCCTTTACAGTCTCACACCAATCAGTCATTGAATGTGGATTGTCTGGGAATGAGCATGACGTTGGGTGAAGCAGCTTTCTGCTGCTGAAACAATCCTAACGGGGCTACTAGCTAAGAGCTCTCTGCCTAGAGCACTCCTGTAAGATGGGGTAACAAGTCCTTGATTGAAGGGGGGTCCAGATGTTACATCACAGTGCTCACCTGGGCAGGCCCCTTGCTAGAGTCTCATCAGAAGAGGAGATCACTGCACATGCCCCTGCTGCCAAGTGTGGCCGAGGGGAGGCTGATTATGGGATATGGAACATTGAGGATGGAGCTTGAATTCGTGAGCTGGCATATCTACATGTGTGTTCATGGAGGCCTTTGAGGTATGGGATGGAGCTGGGGGTAAGGACAGAAGTGGAAAAGGTCTGAGACCAAAAGCCAGGAAATGGTACTCCCTGCACATCCATGTTCTGGCACAAAAGCTCAAAGAATCTGAAGACTCTAAATTGGAACTGGCCTCCCAGGTTGTTCTGCAGGGGTATTTGTCGAGGCAGAAAAGTAGAACTGATTTCATTGAACAGTTTATTAGCTTGGTTTAAATCTTTAAAAATCTTTAGACTGATAGTATATGGGCCTCTATTTGTACTCTTGCCCTGAGCCTTGTAAATGTAGGGGCCTTTAGCTGATCCCCTATCCCTACTGGATCATTTCTGGATAAATTCAGCAGTGGAACTTCACGTGGCATAAGTGTCACTTTGGCACACCTTGTGAAGTGAAATGGGTCCCAGCTGAGGTTCAAAATTTAATTTTTTCATATTCTACTTAAGTCTGCCTGATTTAGAAAAAGATGCTGGGGGTTTGCAGAACTGTGGTCATATTCATTCGTTTGTTTTCATGCATTCCAGTTAATCATATGGTCCCCCGTGTCTTTGCTCAGATCCACATGCTTTGGAGCAGCTATTTTTACTGGGTTGTTGTCTAGGACCCCATGGGCCAGTGGGAGCCGTGCTGGGAAGCAATCACATTTTCATAGCAAGGACACGCCTCCCAGCTGCCAAGCTGCTTCAGGGTGTAGAGGAGCAGCCCTTGCTTAGATGGAGAGAGCTTCCTGGGGACACCTGCCTCTGCTGCAAATGGACCATTTCCCTTCGCCCAGCTGGAGGCCAATCTAAAGTAGGTGGGTTATTCCCCTTTATTGCCTCCCATAAATGAGAACATTTGTTCACTTGCTCTTCTTGTTTCCAGTAGACATTTACAGTTTTTGCCTGTTCTGAAGGACTTCTGCATTACTCCATGGGTATTTCTACTACCCATTCCAAGGATCTAGAGCATCAGTTATTCACAGTGCCCTGCCCTCCTTTTCCTGCTCACTAAGCGGGTGGTGTGGGCCATGTGACCTCTGCCCATTTGGATAATCTTTGCCAGACCTTAGATTCTGAACAGAGAAACGCATGGACTCAAGGTGGTTAAAACCGACCTGCTCTAGAGGAAGCATCCAACAGAGACATGTTACTGCTACTGAGTCTCTAGAGGGACCCTTTTCCTATCCTTGCTTAAACCTGCTGGGTTAACTTTCTTTTTGATTCTATGAGCTAACCAGAATCTTTCTAATAAGTTCTTTTGTTTACCTAAGTTGGCCAGTGCTGCTTATAAGGAAAGAGCCCTAAGTGACACACTGTTCCTTCCATTTGGAATGCCTGCCCCCCAACTTAACCCTACTTCCAGCTTCACGCCCTAGGCCCAACTTATTTTCCTTTACTGAGTCAATGGGACTGTCTACTTTTCTTTTTCCTAGACTCTTTTCCTTGCTGACTGACTGGATGGCAAATAAAAAATTGCTCCACTTTATTACAGTGAACTTTCATTGTTAGAACTACGGTTTTCTCTCCTAATACTTCTTCTAGCTCCTTATGGTCGGTTCGAAGCAGGAAAGTAGACCCATACATCCTGCTCTGTACTGACGTAGAGAGCTATCAAAAGGCTCTCTACATCACTGGACAACATGGTAAAGTAAAATGAGAGCGATGTTAAATAGTTTTGCTTCATGGTGGTGTGTGTATTAGAAATTGATTGTCACAATAATTATCCATAATAAGCAACCACAGAACCTCAGTGGTTGACAACAATAAGCATTTAGTGAACTTACAAGTCTGCAGAGTTCTACTGGGCAGGCCTGGGTTTAGCTCTTTCTATATGTTTACTGTCAGCTGTAGGTGCAGTAGGTGGTTCTGCCAATCTTGGCTAAGCTGTCTCACAAGTCTGGGTGGCATCTAGGATGGCCTTGGCTGGGATGACCAGGAAAACTCAGCTGTGGTCCTTACATGTCTCATCCTTCTCCTGGGACAAGAGGGACAGCTTGAGCATGTCCTTATGGCAGTACCAGAGTGTAAGAGCAAGGAAGCTCGATCATGCCTGTGCCTCTTATGCCTCTGCTGTGTCACACTTGTCAGTGTCTCGTTGGCCTAAAGCAAGTCCTGTGTCTGAGCACAGAGGGAGAGAGAACACAATCGAGTCACAGGCACAGGGTATAGAGACAAGGAGTGACCAGGTGGGACCCTTTTACCTTCCCTCTACCACGGGGGTAATTTTTCTTATTTCTTCTGTGTTTCTGAATTTTATAGTCTTTCTATAATAAATACCTACAGTTCATTTAATAAAGGAAAATTTCCAAACAAGAGCAGATTGAAATTGTTGAAAACTTAGGAAGAACTATATAGTATATTATATACACATTTGCTAAAGTACTTAGTAACTTATTAAAATTTACCAAAGCAGCTAACCTGCTTGAATACTCTCAAACTGGTTGAGTATCCCTTTTTCCTTTTTCTATTCACTGTCACTAGAGCTGATAATTGAATGCAGCAATATATTTCTCCTGTAGACGTGAATGTACAAGTAGCAGTCTGGCTGGGATTAGGTGCTGTGTGCTGCTGTCCTGTCAGGGCCTGAACCGGATGACTTGCCTATTTCCGTAAGATGTTGACCGTGAGTTTGGAATTCCGCACCTCTAAGAAAATGCACCAGGGCCTACTCTATTTATTTCCTTTTGACATGAAATTTTTAGTGTCCAGGGGATCTTTATGCTTTTAGAGAGACATGAAGCATGTAACTCGGGACAAACACAGGACTCTATTTCGTTGAAGATGTTTGTCATTTTTGCACTGTACTTTATGGTTAATATGTTCTGATTCTGATCATGAAACAAAATTTACCACGGTGAGGGTTCAACTGTCAAGATTGAAAGAAATGCTTCCTCACCAGAGAGGTCATTCCAGACAGCCCATTTGAAATAGGTGCACTTGTCTATCACTCTCCATCTCACCCTATTGTTAGTTTCTTTTGCACAGTTACCACCATTCATAGCTAATTATTTGACTGTTTACTTGTTCATTTGTTTATTTTCTTCCTTTAGCTGAATGTAAGCTTCCTTTTTTTTTTTCTTTCTTTTTTTTTTGAGACAGAGTCTCGCTCTGTTGCCTGGGCTAGAGTGAGTGCCATGGCATCAGCCTAGCTCACAGCAACCTCACACTCCTGGGCTTAAGCGATCCTCCTGCCTCAGCCTCCCGAGTAGCTGGGACTACAGGCATGCGCCACCATGCCCGGCTAATTTTTTCTATATATATTTATAGTTGGCCAGATAATTTCTTTCTATTTTTTTTAGTAGAGACGGGGTCTGACTCTTGCTCAGGCTGGTCTTGATCTCCTGAGCTCCAGCGATCCGCCCGCCTCGGCCTCCCAGAGTGCTAGGATTACAGGCGTGAGCCACCGCGCCCGGCCTAAATGTAAGCTTCTTAACAGCAGGGACTACATCTGTCCTGTGTCTAGAGGCTCTCCTAAAGCCCAGCACAGTGCCTGTTTCTTATATGAATGAAGAGCTGCCATCATTCAGATATTTACATTTAAGAACCATGTGTTAATTACCCAATTCATTTTTTTTTAAAAATCTGATGGTTATAAGATAAAAGAAACAACATAGTTTTTTTTCTTGCTTGTTCAAAGTAGACAATTGCATCTCTGCTAGAGGCACCAGCCCAAAGTACCTTCCATATACACCTAGTTCATTATAAATAACATTAAATTTTAAGTAGTAGTAGGGGTTGTAAGATCAGAGTCAGAAGCACAGATCACTCTAAAATGTTCATGCTGGAACAACTGTCTGAGATTCGTGGTCATTCATGGACTGGCACAGTCAACTTTCTAAGTAAGAAAGTCGATTCTGAGGAAAATCTGTAACTCAGAATCTACTCAATAAAACACTGCTCCATTTATGGGCTGACGTATGAGGATGCGTTATGTGCTTGTGGCGTTTGCATGTGTTTGTGAGGGTGTGTTGGCATGGTGAGATTATGTGAAAACAGATGAAAAGGTTAAAATAAGAAAACACTAGAAAATCCAGTCATTCTTTCTTTCTCAAAGTGAAAAAAAAAAAAAAAGAAAGAAAAATAGTCAAGAACATCTTGCCATTGATTAAAGCTAATCCCTTTTAGGTCACAGTGTCTCCTAGTCAAGATTGAGAATAAATGTCAAGAAGCAGTTTAAACAGTATTTTTTTCTTAGCCTTAATTGTGATTTGGGATTGCTGAAATTTTCTGATCCATGGCACCTAAATTATATTCAATGCCAGGTGGTGGCCGGCAGACTCCTCACAGGACTGGGGAGCCAGCAGACTTGGATAGCCCTGAGCCACCTGAGGCTGCTGTTTTGCTCTACATTTCCTTCTTGAATTTCCACTTTCATGAGCTCGTTTGCCTTTTTCGGTCCCTAACTTTTATTTCCGCCCAGGACTCATGAACAGAAGTCACTGTCTTTCATCTAAAAACACCAATGTGGGCCCTCATTTCCCTTTGTACTGCCTGCTGGTACTTTCTGAGCTTTGTCTTGACTTCCTGGGCTGTCATAACAAAGCCATCACAGGCTGGGTGGCTTAAACAACAAAAATTCATATTCTCACAGTTCTGGAGGCTGGAAGTCTGAGATGAAGGGGTCTGTAGGATGAGGCCCGCAAGGGAAGGATCGGTTCCAGGCCTCCCTCCCTGGCTCGTAGGTGGCCTTTTCCCCGTGTGTCCTCACATTGTCTTTCCTCCGTATATTCCTCTGTCCACATTTCTTCTTCTTATAAGGACACCAGTCATATTAGATTAGGGGCCACCCTAATGACCTCGTTTTGACTTAATCGCCTTTTTAAAGGCCATGTCTCCAATGTGGTAACATTCTGAGGTGCTATGGATTTTTGGGGGACACAATTCAGCTGATAGCAACCTGTCTTCAGCAGGCTCTGTCCCCCTTGATTTTGTGGAGCCAATTCTAAACAAGCCTGGTGACAGAATAAGGGCCATGGTTTGCCTAAATAAGTGAATCGGGGTTGAGACTCCAAGACCAACATGCCCACAGAGATGGGGTCTTCTCAGAGCGACATTGAGTTTTCCAGATCTTCATACCTAGTGCTTTCCATTGGTTCCTGCCTGCAGGCTCCGGCTGCCCTATATTTTAGTCTGTGTGGGTGGTGACTGGATATTCTGCTTAGCTTTTGAAAAACCTCTCTCCTCTTCAGGGAGGCTCTCACCTGAGTTGAGCCTCAGAATCACTATAGAGCTGCTTCAGAAGAGAAGAAAAAGGAAATATGCTTTTATTAAAATAAAAAAAACACTGCAGATGAGATAATAACACAAATCTCTAATTAAAAACTGCTGTCTCTCCTAGTACCAAGTGTTGCCTGGGATCTCACACTGCAAGGGTTGACTAGCACTGTCACTATGAGCTAACAAGCAGCACCACCTTCCAGAAACTGCTGTTTGCACAGAGTCACCACTCAGGTGCCAATTAAGTATTAACAACGATTACAATTGAGTCTTGCTTTACTACCTCCCTGTGCAAGAAAATAATAATAATACTGATAATAATACGATTTATTGACTGTTTGCTAAGTGCCAATCATAACTCTACGAGGTAGATACTATTTTTATCCCTGTTTTTCAGATAAGAAAACTAAGTCTTAGGATGTCTGTCGTAGTCTGTTTGGGCTGCTATAACAAAATGCCATAAATGGGGTAATTTATAAACAACAGGAATTCATTGCTCACAGTGTGGGAGGCTGAGAAAGTCAGGATCAAGACACCAGCAAATTCAGTGTCTAGTGAGGGCTTTCTCTCTGCTTCCTAGATGGTGCCTTGCTATGTCCTTACATGGTGGAAGGGACAAAAAAGCTCCCTTGAGCCTCTTTTATATGGGAACTAATCCCATTCATGAGGTCTCTGCCCACATGACCCAATCACCTCCTAAAAGTCTCCTCTTAGTACTATTGCACTGAGGATTGGATTTCAACACATGAATTTTAGGGGGATAGAAACATTCAGACCATGGCAATGTCTGAGTAGATTATTTAAATTATATAACTACTAAATAGTTCATACAGTATTTGAATTTAGGTGTGCCTGAAACTTAAGCACACCCTTAACCACTTTGCAATACTGCTAGCTATTCTCTAGCTTGTATCTATAGCCAAGCGGTTCCTCCTAACCCAGGTAGGCTGATTTCTGGCATCCAACCCCACCTTGCCATACCATTTGGAATCTCAGCATGTCTTGAGGAAAATGCCTCCATGATACGATACAGCTACCAGTTCCTAAAAAAAGTCTAGCCCTCAGCTTCTGCTATTGTTCATGTTCTTGTATCTGGCTTGCTACATCTTGCCTTATTGCCTATGTTTTGCATTTTAAAAGCCATCTTCTAAAACACCTACAAAATTTTCAGAGGGACTAAAATTTTCATTTGCAAAATAGTCAATGAGTATTTTGTGCTGTAATCTAAAACGCTTCCAATAGTCAGCTCCTCAGAAAAGCTGGCTGTTAATGCAGGCATGGTATATGCAGCAGACATCTGCCCAATTACAGTATCGCTAGCAGAAGAGCCGTTTTCAATCCACACCTCATAATATGTTAATGCAGGCAAATGCTTCTTAGCAGTGTTTATAGAATCTTGTCTTTTGCACAGTAAAAGGCAATCCTCCATTTCAGTGCAGCTATTGAGCAAATTGAAATTGCCTCTTTAAGTCTGAGAGGACAAAAGAGTAGTTAAGGATATTTGGCTTGAGATAATTGCTTACACTGTTGGTGAAAGCCAAAGTTGTTTCTTATAATGCAATAAACATTGAATTTTAAATAACACAGATGGGTTTCACTCTATGCATAGATAAATAGTTGTATGAAAATCAAATTTTTGGAAACAAAATTACATTTTAAAAACACAATACCCATAAATTACTTGTAAGATAATTTTTGTTAGCACAGTTTTTTATATAAATAATTGCACAGTATTCACTCATAACTTCAGCTATTTAATTACAGTAGTGAATTTGTTTTAAAAAGGAACATATATAGTACACATATAAAGTATACATATCATCTTATATAATTTGAGGAAAAACAATGCATTTTTTTCTAAAATTGTAAATATAATGTTTCTAAAAATTGCAAGTTTCTAAAATTACAAATATAATGTTTGATATTTGAAAAATAAATGTAGTGAATTACATGATATAATAATATATCATTATGACTTAAGGTGGGTAAAAGCTAGTAACCATAAAAGGAGAAAAGAAAACAGAGCTTGTTAGCTTTAGTTTAAGGACCACTTTTACATTTTTGGTAAAACATTTCTATGTAGTATTCACCTTGTTTCTTAGGAAGTTCTACTTGAACAATTTTGTCTTCTATAACATGCCATCGTATTCCATAAAGTGTTACTGTTGAAGCAATTTTGAACTCTTTCCTTACTGAGTCAGAAGTTGAATGTCATACTCCCTTTTTTTAAAATTGGCCCAAACCAGTTCTCTGTCATGAACAAAGACTAAAATGTTCAACACTATATACTTTGGTAAAATAAATGAATGGGCGATGAATAAATATATCCTGGTTACCATGGCAAATCTCTCTCTATTAGCTGATTATCAAGGTCAAATCAGATAAAAAAGCTCTGTTATATCTGGAAAACACAAAGTGAATGTATATTCTTATGGTCCTTAACTAGCTAGAGGTTACACATTATATTATCTTAAAGTTATTATTATAGGGAGTTGCATTCATTTTAATCAATGCACATTTTAGTGGAATGGATGGGGTCCCCTCAAAAAATATATCCATGTCCTAATGTAACAGGGAGTGGCCTGGAAAGAAAAAAAAGAGGGATTTTCTGTCTCTTTAAAACTTCCCCCACTCTTTTTGGGACCTGCAGCCCGGCCTGCATCCTGGAGGTAGGTTAAGTCTTTTGTTAAAACTCCCAGGTGGCATTCACAGGCTTTGTCTTTGGCAAAGATGGGATGATTAGTACAGTTAACCACAGCAGTTGCCTGAAGCTGAGAACCGTCCCTTTAAATGCTCTGTATTTCTGCCTATGTTTAGGAAAAATTTGGATTTTGAGACCATAGTCTGCTTTTTCCTCCCTTTGCTGGCAAAGGTAATAAGCATCTTTCCCCATCCCCAAAAGACTTGTCCTTGTTCTTCTGATTCGGCCTTGTGGACAAGTGGCAAGTTTTCAGTGACGCTAATACCAAGAACCTGTGAATGTGGACTTATTTGAAAAAAGAGTTTTTACAGAAATAATTGTCTCTAAATGAGCTCATCCTGGATTATCTGGGTGGGCCTTCGATCCAATGACAAGTCCCCTTAGAGCAGAAGAGAAGACGCAGAGACTCAGAAGGGAAGGCCATGTGAAGATGGAAGCAGGGACTGGAGTCATGAGGCCATAAGCCAAGGGCCACCTGGAACCCCCAGAAGCTGGAAGAGGCAAGGGAAGGTTCTTTCCCAGAGCCTTTGATGGGAGCACAGCCCTGGGAGGATTTCCCTGCCGACACCTAGATTTTAGACTTTGGTCTTCGGAAGTGTGGAATAGTTCTTGATAGTACCTATTAAAATTAAATCTATATGCCTACTCTATGACCAAATAATTCCACTCTTCCATATAAACCCAAGAAAAGTAAATGCATATGTCCACTAAAAAATAACACTAGAATATTCTTAGCAATTTTCTTTACACTCACTTAAAATTAGAAACAACCCCACTAGAAACAGCCGACTAGATTTCTGTTGTTTAAGTCACTAAGTTAGTGGTAATTTGTCATAGCAGCCCTAGGAAGCTAACACACATTTCCCATAGGCAGAGACCGATATGCAAAAAGAAAACAAATGGCTTGTTGGCCCTTCGGGCTGAGTAATGAGGACGAAAACAAGCAGTAGGAATGTTCATCTCCTGGGCTCTACACTAAAAGGAGCACTCTTTCAAGTTTTTTTTTTTTTTTTTTTTTTTTTTTTTTGAGACAGAGTCTCACTCTGGGGCCGGGGAGTGTCGTGGTGTCAGCCCAGCTCACAGCAACCTCAAACTCCTGGGCTTAAGTGATCCTCCTGCCTCAGCCTCCCGAGTAACTGGGACTACAGGCATGCACCACCATGCCTGGCTAATTTTTTTCTATACATATTTTTATTTGGCCAGATAATTTCTTTCTATTTTTAGTAGAGACAGGGGTCTCACTCTTGCTCAGGCTGGTCTCAAACTCCTGAGCTTGAGCGATCCACTCGCCTGGGCCTCTCAGAGTGCTAGGATTACAGGCGTGAGCCACCGCGCCCGGCCTCTGTCAACTCTTAAACCTGTCTTGACTACCAAGATGTAAAAATCTTTGTTAATTTTTTATTCAGCTATAACCTATATCCTATAAAGTACACAAATCTTGAGCGATAAATTTTTACATATATACTTATGTATTAATGTGTTTGAATTTCTACACACATACACACACACAGAGTTGTGTAATGTAACCACCACCCCAATGAAGATGTAAAACATTTCCAGCATACTAGAAAGTTCCCTTATACCCTATCCTGTCAAAACCCACCTATTTACAATCTTTTCCCAACCAAATACTTTGATTTTTTTCCAGGCAGATTAGTCTTGCCTGTTATTAGACTTTAAAAAATGGGATCACACAGTTTATACTCCTTTGTGTAATTTTGCTCATTATTATGTCTGTAACAATCATGCATGTTGATTGTATCAAACATTAGGTTTTTTTTCTTTTTAATTGCTAGGTAGGTGAATATTCAACACAATATTTATTTATTCTACAGTTCATAGACAGTTGGGTTGTTTCTAGTTTTAAGCACGTGTAAAGAAAATTGCTAAGAATATTCTAGCGGTATTTTTTAGTGGCCATATGCATTTATTTTTCCTGGGTTTATATGTAAGAGTGTAATTATTTGGTCATAGAGTAGGCAAATATTTAATTTTAATAGGTACTATCAAGAACTATTCCAAAATGACTGTATCAATTCACATTTCCACTAACAGTGTATGAGAGTTGTAGTTGCTCCACATCCTTGCCCAACACTTAAAAGTGTTAGCCTTTTAAATTTTAGTCTTTCTGGTGGGTGTTTGGTGGTATCTTATTTGGAGCTTTAATTTGCACTGCTGTATTAATTTATTATGTTGAGCATCTTTTCATATGCTTATTGGCTATTTTGGTAGCTTATCTTAAAATGCCTGTTCAAGTCTTTTGTACACTAAATTTTTTTTGCTTTTTATTATTGAGAATTCCTTTCTACTTCTATTTGAGCAAATCAGGGGCAGAAATAGTTACTTTTTCATGGGTGGAACTTAATTTTTCTGTGTATTGATTTATCCCCAGAGAGCTTTCAATCTTGCTTTATTGTGCTCACCTTTTTATATACCGTGGATTAGGACTCTGGTTCTTTAGTTTTCCCATCTTAATTTTAGTCATCAAAATGTTTTTTGAATACAAAGCTATCATTATATTGCCTGGTATCAGAATGCATAACCTGGGTATATAAATTATACATTTCTACAGATTAAGTATTAATTTATAGTAATATAAATTAGTATAATATTATAGTAATGTATCATTAATAATAGTAATTAATGAGAGAATAGAAGATTTTTTGGACACCCAAGATTAGTTTTACAGCCCCCCAACTACTCAGGATTTCTATTCTTCATTCGGCTGGGTTTTGTGAACTTCATAGAGTCTGTTTCATATTTTTCTACTTTTAAGTTGTTCTTGATTTATTTTCTTAGCACATCATAAATGTTATTAGAGAATAAAACAATTGTAAGTAATTAAGAGAATAAACTGTTCCTGGGTTGTTAGAATAGCATGGGATGTATTTATGCCCTGGGGCCAAGAGCCTCATCTACTATTTAAAATAATGTGTTCAGAACATTTAGTATTATATACTATGGAAAAATAAATCCCTGAGGCATAAATAATTTGCTTTTAATATTAAAACCTTTACTTTCCTAATTAAAAAGGTTGATATTAAGAAGCTAGAGATAAGAT
The DNA here is from genome assembly GCF_020740605.2 of Lemur catta. NCBI lineage: Eukaryota > Metazoa > Chordata > Mammalia > Primates > Lemuridae > Lemur > Lemur catta. The sequence goes on from NC_059128.1 coordinate 269,237,653, forward strand.
TTGCCTTCTAGATTTTTTTGTGTATGTTTTTGTTGTTTTAAAGGGGAGAAAGAGAAATTGCCTAATGCTGGTTTAAGCATATGGCCTTATCTTGGGAGCAGTCATAAGGTTTTAACAGAAAGTATAGAACGTAAAAAATAGGATTTTAGGCACTACTTTTTGAGGGCTGGTTTAGAGGACAGGATAATCACACAGTGGTTTTATGAACACTCCTGATGTGTAATATTTACTTTTATTTGCTCTTCCTTTATATTTAATGCATGTTGTAAAACTGCATAAGGCTATCAAGTAACATTATAATGGGAAACAGCTCTTAATGAAGACTTTTTATTTTTTTACGGATTCACTTTGAAGTGTATTAAAGACATAGTCATCTGAATAAGGCAGGCTCTATGCATCATAGATTTAATTCATATACACAATAAAACCTTTCCATGTGCTTGCAGAAATAACAAAAAGATCAATAACCTGAAAGAAGCCAGAGGAATGAAAATGCACTGTAGATGACACTTGTTTTGTATAAGACAAGAGAAAGAATATTTAAAGCTTGCTGATAGATTAATACGGTCTGCTTTACATTTTGTCTGCTATGTTACAAGAGAGTTGCATCTGTTTCCAGAATTTTAATCAAAGCCACTGAAGGCAAAAAGTGGGCATTCAGGAAAATGAACCTAGTGGATGACTAAGGACTTTCAGCAAAATAATACATTCTCAGTGGCCTGTCATCTGTCTTTATTTAACAAGGATCTTATCTTCAAGTTTTGTTGGGCAACTGATATCTGGCTTGTAAAGTTATGATAAATAATGATAACATCATGGTACAAAAAAAAAATTCCTTTAATTTTTGCCTTTATAAAATGTGGTGTATGTATACCATGGAGTATTACTCAGCTATAAGAAATAACGTGATGATATAGAATCTCTTATGTTCTCCTGGATAGAGTTGGAACTCATTCTACTAAGTGAAGTATCCCAAGAATGGAAAAATAAGCACCACATGTACTCACCATCAAATTGGTTTCACTGATCATCACCTAAGAGCACATTCAAGAATAACATTAATCTGGTGTCGGGCAGATGGGGGGGAGGAGGGGATGGGTGTATACATACATAATGAGTGCGATGCGCACTGTCTAGGGGATGTACATGTTTAAAGCTCTGACTCAGGGGGGTGGGGCGGCAAGGGCAATATACGTAACCTAAACTTTTGTACTGCCACAATATGCTGAAATAATAATAATAATAAAAAATAATAATGGTAATATAAATACATATTTGTGTATTTATGTATGTATATAAATAAATACATGTATAGATATTAATATGTGTGTGTATAAATACATATGTAAGTGTATATAGTCCTGTGAGCTTCTCAAAAAGCAAAGTCATGGTCATATCCATTACTGTGTCCTTCCCACAATGGAAGCTCAAAGACTATTTGGATAAACAAACAGATTTGTGTCTGCGGGGGACAGAAAGTATGGAAATATCTTGGAGAGAGGATTGGCTTTAGAATCAGATGATAGGGGTTTAAAAAAAATGTTGCAAGATAAAACAGCAGAATAATTGGTTCTTGATACATTTGGCATTTTAAAAATATATACTTAGTGGAAACCACTCTAACTAGACATTTAAAAGTAATATGGATCTTATGGATATTGGCACATTAAACATGAAAAGAGAAGGGCGATCTTGAGTGTAATACAAGATTGATAATGTGGCTTGAGACAGCTGGTCTGGATGGCTTTGTGAGTGTCCCCTGCCTACATCACAGTTCTACCTGTCTTTCCCAAAGCTTTGCAAGAGATATACGAGATAGCAAGAGATATGAGAGAATATTTGCAAGATAAGGCAGAATCCTTCTTTGGTCAAGGCATGGGGACTGGGCAGGCTGGGTTTAACAACAACCCAAGTTCAGGGATCAATAGCAAATAACACCAGACCTCAGTGTCAAAAAGTGGTTGTGACTATAAGACACCAAAGAGAGCTGGTGCTTGGTTCAAGGAGCAGCTATTAACCAATTTCAATTCATTTTTTTTCTTGCCATGCATTTCCAAGGAGATTCTGAACAGTTGTGTTTAGAGTCTAAACAGTGTATTGTAAAAACCATGGGTACATGTTGAATGTTCTAGTAATAGAAAGGAAGTGGTGAGACACCTGTTTATGGAATTTTCTGTGGTCAATGCATGAAAGACAAGTTAACAAACTGGCGTATGGAGGCTGTTTGTTGCCCATCCTGGGCTGCTGTGTATTTCGCATTTTTGAAAACTCCAGCCATTCAACACAGTTCATGGAGGTCATGCCTTTTCAAGGATACTTTTTTAGATAGATTTTATATAACCAAATCTTTATTCTATTTATAACATCAGGTAATAAGGTACTATAAATGAATTACCTAATGTAATATATTTGTCTGTTATCTTTCACTATTTCTACTTCACTTTGAGTGTTAGCTATAAAATTGATAAATTGATTGTTCCTACTATCTCTTTCCCTGTTTTACTATTTGGTTTTCAAATTTTATTTAAATGTCAGAGAGTTTCCTTTAATAGCAACAATGTATCACAATGAAATTTTAAAAAGTAAACTACTTAAATTTGCATGCCCCCAAACAATAATAAAACAACTCGACTGAACTTGAGTTGTTAAATGCAGCTTGCCTGCAGTTTGATAATTGTATATTAGAGCCATCTCACCACAACTTCCTTGGAACTTTTTTCCCTAGAGACAAAATTAAAACTGAATTCATGAAACCCCAGAGGGCTTTGTACTTGATGTTAATAATGTTATTGCTTTATTGATCAACCGTGTGGGTAGAATAGCCATAATTTGCAGTATGCTTAACCAATTGTCAAAGTTGAGATCATAAAGCTAATGCCTTCCAGCAGCGTCATAACCTTGGTTTTAAAGTAGCCCTTTGGAGAACATTAATGGAAGGAGTACCTACTATGAGTCAGGTAACTGGAAGAGTTATGAAGATGAATAATATGCATTCTCCACCTTCACACTCTAGTGAAGGTGATAGTGGATACAATTTAAATGCAGTCAGAAAATAAAGGTCATGCAATATAACATGTTTCATGCAATGATAAATTATTTTATACTTTGTGCAAACTGATTTCAATATTTATTTTAGTTTCTAACTATGCAACAAGTATAAGCAACTGAGTATTTTCCCTTAATTTTAACCCTCAAATTTCTAATTTCTTATATACTGTCATTGTGAAATTATAATACTGACTCTACATATCCCCAGTGCTGGAATATTTATATATTGAATAGTAGTTGGATTCAAACATTACATTAGTGCTTCTAAGGAAAGTATTAAAGCATTTTTAAAAATGTAAGATAAACAAAAAGATTTCGGGAGCTAAATTTAGTCATTCCGTGTATTTTTTCAGTCATTGCATTTTCTTGGCTCTGAAGTGAATAGCAAGAAAGATCCTTTACTCTTGGTCTCTACACTTGTTCTGACCAGGGTGGGGAGGAAATTGGGAGTTTTAGTTCCCCTGGGAGGTAGAGTGTGTTATAATTACAACAGACACTGTCCTGGTAATCTTTGTACCTGAGTAACCTCTGTGTCTCTCTGTTGAGGTAGCCCAGGTTGTGGGGTTGGATTTGTGTTCCTGAGCATTCTCAGGCACCAGTCTTGTCCCTTATTCCCCTATTGGTCCATCCCATCCTTTGGATTGGAACTTCTTGGGTAGTCAGACCTGTGTGAAACAGGCTGAATCTATCTGACCTTGAAAAAAACACGTTAAGTTTTTGGTTACTCCTATGCCAGAGTTCAGTATCCAGTGCTCCCCAGTGTGGACTTTTCCTCTTCCCTTCTCTAGATGACAGTGAGGTCCTGATGTTCCGTGGTATAGCCTGTCTGCGACTCATATTTGCATAACAGTTCACAGTGTTTTTAGAGCTCTTTAGTATCAGAAGTAGAACCCCAGAACTACCAGTCAAGTGCACCCCCCAGGACATCATGCAGTTTCACTTTCACTGGGCCATATTAGAGAAATGAGCAAAATCACAAGGTTGCAGAATTATTTGGCGAAGAATTTACATTGCAATGGTCTCTAGCCACAAGGTATGCTGATACAGAATTATCTTCAGATTTTAAAAAATGAGATATATGAGTTATGGTTTTAATTGCTTCCTTGGCAATTAAATGTCTTCATCGGGAAAATCTTAAGTTAAATTATATAGTAGCTGCAGATATCACCATTTTGGAACGTGTCAATTTTGTGTACCACTGCAGTTATCACAGATGGACTCAGATTTCTTATTTGTTTTTTGTTCTTTTTCAAACAACTTTATGTCTCATAAAAAGGTGGTCATTAAAGACCTTGAAGCGTGACTTGAAAGCTTTACAAATTATTATGATGATTTTAACTGAGAAGGGAAAAAAGTAGAAAATATAAAAGACAAGAAATGCTTGCCTTTAAATTGAAATTTTGGGAGCCTCAGCCTTATAGCTCTGCTCTTAACTAATCTAAATATCTGTAATAATAGTGGGTTTGAATGTGAGCCCGTCTCTGGTGCACAAGAGGAGTGATTAGAGTGATTAACTAGAAGCATTTTCCTTGGATTTTATTCTTGGCTCCAAGATAGATTTTATTGGATTGCCTTCCTAAGCCACCATCCCTTGTGTTATAAACATACATCACTCGCTGTAGCTAGGCAGCTGTGAAATGCAGCATAGTATCTACTCTGTTGTGGAAAAAAATCATTTGCAAACCTCTTATTTCACATTCCTATGACTTTGGACAAAAATGTTCTACACCCCCTGGAAGTTATAGTTTCTCAATTTCATTTTCCGACCTGGGTGGTCCTCTCTTTCTACACACATGCAATTATGTTCTACATTCTGAAAATTATTGAGTGTACTGCCAACTGGTCTTTAAAATACAAGCTTTGAATCCTGTTTTTGCTCAAATAATATCCCATCTTCAGCATATATTAAAGTCTAGAATATTAAAATATATTAGTCTGAAAAGTAAGTTACATTTGAAAGCTACTTGATGCTGTATATATGATTTGAGCTGGTGTTTAAAAAAAGTACTATATTTATATGAATATAAGTGAAAATTTATAAAACTAACTCTATTACTCAGGATTAGGACAGATTACACTGTGCGGAAAAATTAGCCCTGAAATTTGGTTTAAAACATACAATGAAGTTAAAGATGAAAAGAGATTTATGTAATGATAACACAAAGTCTGTTAAGACTCAGGGAACTCTCCAGGGTAGCTCCTCTCTCTATCATGACTTAGAGAGGCCAGGTCTTTTGCTTCTTGGGGTACTTCCATTTCAACATGTGGTTTTTACAGTTGCCTTTGAGAAGTTCTAACTGCAAGGTTGTTGGGAAGAATGGTTTTCCTGTGTTTACAGAAAGAAGAGGAGAATCAGATATGGATATGCACTAATAGTGTGCAGCACATTAACTCATAGAAATACAGACAATTCATCATTTCACTACATATGTAACATATATGCAAAACGTTGATATGTTTCAATGTTAACATAAAACAAATAATGTTGTATGTCTAAAGTAAATTTAACAATTCTTAACAGCTAATTACATTTTATTAAACAGTAGAAAGAAACATTTGTAGTGAAAACACACTAAAAGAATTATTCAAGAAAGTTGAAATTATAATTATTGTGTTTGATGATAAGAGGCTTAAAACAGAACATTAGTTATAATGTAAAAACAAGTGTTAGAAAGACCAAATTAGTGTGAAAACTTGTTTAGTATCTCTGAACATATGCTTGATGTTAAATATAATTTCTTATTAGTCATTGAAATAAACATTTCTGAGACAGCTTTGTTCAGTGTATACTGGTTCACACATATTGACTTTGGTAATTTGCTTTGTAAATATGTGGCTTAATTTTATGTATTAGTCATGGAATAAAGAATATATATTAGTTACAGGATAATTAGGCAGAATATTTCCAGTTATAGGGATATAAACCTAGTGGAACAATCTTTGTTGGTGGGAGGGAGGAAGGAGAGAGAGAGAGAGAGAGAGAGAGAGAGAGAGAGAGAGAGAGAGAGAAATTTTTTAGAAGGAGCTTTTGTTTTACAATAACAAAAGTTTGTTTCTTGTTCATGTTACATTCTGACTATTGCTCTCCTCCATGTAGTTTCTAATTCTGGGACCTGGGCTGAAGGAGGAGCCCCTATCTCAGTCTTGCAGAAGAGGAAGAAATAATCATAGAACCAGGTGGTGACTTTTACAGTTTCTGCTTAGACATACCATATGTTCCTTCTGCCCATGTTTTATCAGTTAAAGCAAACCACATGGCCAAGCATGATATCAATGGGTGAAGGAAGTATCTTCTCCCACAAGGAGGTACTGCGAGTGACAAGCCCACAGGAGGGGCATCTGTCCTCTTATAGAGAGGACAGCAGATCCTTGCGAGCAATAATATGATCCTCCATAGATGTTGAGATGGCTCACTGAAGTTGAGGACAAGACCAGAACTGGGCACAATTGCAATCATCTCTGCTTCTTTCTATTTTAGCTGCACTCTTTCCAACTATGAGGGGGGAAGTCCACAGCAGTCCTGGGTTTATATAATTCCCCATTTAGCAACAAAAGGGAAAAAGTTTTCTCTCCAGAGATTAGTTTTGATCATCCCTAATGGGTTGATTTGTTGGAGGAGCTTTTGCTTTATGATAAAATGACTGATTAGCTATGCCGATGTGTCCAAAAGTAGTGTGGCTGAAGGGAGGACAATGTGATTTCAGCTGGTCCATAGTCATGTTTTGAGTGGGGGGAGGAATATTTCCCTAAAGGAGGGCAGAGAGTGCTATTGACTAATGAAAGGAAGTCCAGAAACGATGGCCAGTGTGTATAGAGATGACATCACTGATATGCAGTAGGCCAGAGTATAAAGAGACAATATAAAAAGATGAGTTTTGGCTCCCTAGTCCCATAGTTATATAAAAAGTTTTGCCATAATCAAGGGGTAAAAGTTGCAGAATCAAAAATCAATTTGGGGAAGGATAATTCCCTAAACATTCCTTATAAACCCATGAATAGGGATCCAGGACAGTAAAAGCTTAATACTGCACTAAAGTGTAATAGCAATATTGCTAACTTGGCAAAGAAGAGAACTTAAATTTGCTTTACTCTTATTCCCAATTACCACTTATTTTTTTCAAAAACTCTTCTGATGTACTGATATTTTTTAATGTAGAGAGTTCAAAAAGGATCAGTGAACCAACAATTATGTATTGTAGTCACGTGTCAGAGATAGGCATGTCAGAGATAATGAAGAATTCAAATTAAAGTCACTGACTTCCTAGAGAACACTGGCAATGTCTGGAGATATTTTTGGTTGTTAGAATCAGCAGGGAGAGAGCTACTGGGAACTAGTGGGTAGACATCATAGACACACATCCCACATTGCACATGACAGCCCGGCCCTTCGTAACAAACAATGGTTCAACCCAAAAAGGCAGTACTGTTAAGATTGAGAAATCCTGCATTATGGAGTTTTGTGGAGTTCAGGAAGCTCTGGACTAGAGTGAAACATGAATAAAAAAAGAAATAGATGTCTGAGTCATTGCAAAGAATGAATCCATGGGGGTGTGTGCCTGATTGTGTAGAGTCCATAAAAAGCTTGTCCTAAAATTTCCCCATCATCATTTCTTCTTTTTTTAAATAATATAGAAATGGCGTCTTGCTACTGCCCAAGGTGGTCTCAAACTCTTGCCCTCAAGCAATCTTCCTGCTTTGGCCTCCCAAAGTGCTAGGATTACAAGCATGAGCTACCATCATCATCATTTCTTGCATTTCAATTTGGGCCCATAATTGGCCATCCTTTCCTTAATTGAGTTAATCCTAAGAAGGCTATTAGGGTTGGAAGAAATATTAGAGCTGATCTAGATCTTGGGCCAGGAAAGGTCAAATGCCTGCAATGGTCAGACCTAAACAAGTACATGATATAGTAAGATTTTTAATTTCTATCAGCTGAGAGGGCCTAAAAGAAACAACATCCTGCTACCTGCAGAAGCAACAAACATACGTGCTACCCAGATCTTGTTTTCTACTATCATTCTCAAAAAAAAGGAACCAGGGCTCTTGAAGAAATGCATGGTTTTAGCACTTTCTTACTTTCTGGCACTGGAGCATCTTAAAGTGCCAGTAAGTAAGAGAGTGCTAGGCAAACAAGGAAACCCACACTGATGGGGTATCTCAAAGGAGAATAGTAGCCAACGGAAAGAACTGCAAATAGCAAAAGCTAGAAAAATTTGAGCAATAAATTAGTATTGGATTATAACCTAAAGTATAAAATAAATATCCATGAGTCTATACTGATTTAAGTAAGTGACTGAATAAATTAATAAACGGAGGAGAAGAGACAACTTTCCTGTGCAGAAGAATTCCAAATAATTAATGTAGATATTCTACCCTCAAGGAGGAGGAACATAACTCCTCACATCTTAAGTGTGAGCTGTGCATAGTGACTTCTCTATAAAGTATACCGTGTGGAAAGGCAGGGAAAAAAGTAACTTTACAGTACACATCCTGACAAACTACCTCAGCCAAGTGACCAAGGTCAACATCAAAAGTCATAAATCACGTTGATAGTATGTACCCTTGCTATGATGTGATGAGAATGGCACTTCTTCCTCAAACCCCATAATCCAAGTCTATTTACAAGAAAAAAATTAGACAACTTCCAATAGATGAGCATCCTATAAAATACCTGGCCAGTACTACTCAAAGCTGTCAAGGCATCAAAAACAAAGAAAAGTCTGAGAAACAGCCCAGAGGAGCCTAGGGAGACCTGATGACTAAATGTAATGTGGTATGTTGGAAAGGATTCTGGATTAGAAAAAGGATATTAGGTAACAAGTAGGGAAATCCAAACAGGTAATAATAATGTGTCGATATTAGGTCATTGTTTGTAACAAATGTCCTATGCTAATGTAAGATGGTAATCATGGGGAAACTCTGGAGGGGGATATATGTGAACTCTGTACCATTTGATCAATTTAACTGTAGGTCTAAAACTCTTCAGAAATTAATTCCATTAATTAAAACCTATTAGAGAGAGGGGTGGGGGCTATGGTGTACTAGGAAATGAATGCCCTGCCTATTTAGCATTTTGCAGGTTGATGTAATACAAATGATGAGTTTGGCTTGCAATGAAACTCAGTGCTTGGATGCCCAGTTTGTAACTCCTGATCTAATCAATCTTTGTGCAGATAATAGGGCAAGACTCTCATCATCAGTGAAGAGTTTATGGAAGCCGCACACTCATCAATTGCCAAGTCTGGAACCCAGAAGCCAACTGCCTTCACTTCCCAGGCGGTGCTCTTTTTCTCTCTGCGTAGCCTTTGCTGTGGATGTGGGGCTGTGCTAGTGAATGGTGGCAGCTGGTAGGGACCAGAACAGGTACTCTTTGCTCTCCAATCTTAGATATATGTGAGTAGACCAACACAGAAACTTATCACATAAGAAAAACAAAAACAAGGAAAACAGAATTCTATACACGATGTTATTAGAACAGCAATTTTAACAGTTGTCAAATATTTTTAAGAGACAAAGGAATAACATACTTCTTTAATTTGTCATGAAATTTGCAGCAGCTAAATTTGGAGCAGTAGGCTTGTGAGTTTTTTTTTTTTTTTTTTTTTTTTACAGTGGTAATGAGGATAAGTGAAAAATCTGGGGATTTATAAAAATCTGAAATTGTTTGAATGATATAAGATGAGATATTTAAGTAGGAGTCATAAATGTAGACTAACTCCTAACCTAGCCAAGCTGTAACTTTCATGACTTTGGACATGAGCAGAGCCTGATTAAGAAGTTAGGAAAATGATGCTGTGGTTGAATACTCTGAGGTTATTAATGCACTTTGGATGAATTGATATTCTTGTAAATGAGCAATGAGCATTATATTCTTTAAAAGTGTTATTTATCTTTTAACGTGGGAATATTCTACATTATCAGTTTCAAAATTGACTTTTTATTTTGAAAAATTGGTTATAGTTTTATAGCTTTTCCAAAGTTAATTACTGTTTTTTAATTTAAAGGCATAGTTAATGGAAAGAAAAAAGTGCTCTTTCTTTCATCATCAAATCAAACCTTTGGCGTTTCCCAGACTAGTTTAAGTTCCCATTTTCTTGGTCTTGTGTTAAAACGCATGATATTTTTTGAAGGACTTGCTGTGGATTATTTCATTTAATCTTTAATACAATCCTTAGAGGAGAAATCATTGTTTTCCTTAATACAATCCTTAGAGGAGGTATGATTGTTTTCCTGCTTTAAAGATGTGAACACTGAAGGTGACATAGTAAGTGAATGGCTCTGATTCCAAGTGAAATCATGTACTTACCCTCTATGTTCTACTGGTGTACTTTAGTTGCTTGTAACAGTGAAAACCTGATCATGTCATACCTACTTAAAACTCTGCAATGGCTTCCCATTCCTGTTAGGAGCAAGTCTCAGGAAAGTCACCAGCCTCCAGAGGAGATTAGATGGGCTTTCTGTGTGGCCTTGTTGTATCTTGTGCTTTTCACTTTATAGCATTTGTCACAAATCCAATTATATATTTGTTTGATTATTTGTTTAATATTTTCTATCCATAGTCTGTAAGCTCCCTCAGGACAGGGACCATATAAGTTATTGTTGACTTTCTAGTACCTAGAACAGTCTCTGGGACATAGTAGACCATGAAGAATATTCACTGAATGAATGAATGGGGAAGGGAAATTTATTTAAATACAACATAACATTTAAATAGAGTAGCTTAAACCCTTACTTTACCAGTAGTCCATGTAAGATACTGTCATAGTCAGACTCTATTACTTTAATAATAAATGTCCTTTGATAGAGCTATAGATAGATTGTTCTAAACTGAAGTCTATTCTTCAGTCAATGACATGATAGCAGAACATAAGTATATCAAAGCTTATCAACTTTTTTATTATGGGAATTTCAAATATTTCATATATATATATATATATATATATATATATATATACACACACAAAGAAAGAGAGAGAGAAGGAGGGAGAGAGATGAGAGGGGAAGAGGGAGGGAGCGAGCAGTATGGGGGGAGAGATATTTAGAGAAAGGAGTAAAAAAACCCAAGGACTCATTATCCAACTTCAGCACTTATTAATATATGGCCATGACTATTGTTTTGATACACCCATTCATTTCCACTCCTAGATTGTTTGGAAACAATTCCCAGACATTACATCATCTTGTGTTTCAGTATGCATCTCTATAAGATAAGGACTCTTAAAATATAATATAACCAGGATACCATTATTACAGAAAAAAGTATTCCTTCAATATCATCAAACATCGTATCAGTGTTCTTCACATTTTCTCAATTTTCTTATAGAATTTTACAATTATTTTTCAGAGTATGTGAATTGTGTTCTAAACAAGATCCATACATTGCAGTTGGTTCTCTTTTAAATGCTAGAATCCCTTTTATCTCTTTAATTCTCTGGAATTTTTTTTTTGAGAAACAAAATCATTTGTTCTGAGGAGATTTCCATAGTCTAGATTTTGATGATTTCTGCCCTGTGGTGTCATTTAATATGTTCCTCTGTCCCCTATATTTTCTGTTAGTTGGTAGCTAAATCTAGCAGCACAGTTTGCTGACTGAGCAACATGTGTTAGGAGAGGGAGAATGTGGAGGAAGGGTGGAGAATGAATACATCTTGAGAACCTATGAGTGTGCCAGTTCCTGTGATGCCACTGTTGATGAGGACAGTGGGACTCAAAGGGGAGTCACAGATCGCATGCTGCCCCCTCCCACTGTATCTCCAGCCTGAGCCAGCCCACAGTGGACAGGGATAGACATGGACTTTCGGCAGGTGCCCAAAGCTGTAGAATTTGCAAGATAGGTAAAAGGGACCCAGGGGACTGACTTTACTGTTTCTCAGTGAGTAGTGAAGTTTCTCAGGGAAAGAAACAGGCTTTAAAGAGGTTTAAGGGAAAGGACTGCAAGCAGTGAGGGAGGGGAGAGTCAGGGAATGGAGGGTCCTTCCAAGGTATCCGATAAGGGCCAGGCTTGAAGACATTAATTTTCATGGTACGTGGCATGATGTCAGATTCCCACCACATGCCTTACATCTTTGGAACCATTTCTTGAAACTAAAATTGCTTACCCAGTCGGTGCAGGTTTGGGAAAGACAGGTGAGGGGTATTCTGTAGAGGTAGGAGGTTAACACCTTCTCATTCCTGCTCTGTTATCCAGTGGGAAATAGCCACTGTCTAGGTCTATTCAATGGTAGAAAGTGGATCTACTATGGTTGATAATAATTCAAATGGAGAAAAAGTGTGTTTAAAGCCACAGGATTTTCTCTCCACTGTGCATGTCTCAGGTGACACTCTGAGGAACAGAAAAGGGAGTATCCTACCACTCATTTACACTTTTGGCAAACACAAGATGAAGCAACCTTCCAAAGCATATGAATATTACCTATAGTCAAATAAATCATTCTTACTTTGGAAAGAAATAGGTTAGCCAATAATATTTAACCCACAGTTAATTCCATTTTTGTATCCACTCTGAAGAATTGTGGGCTTGACTAAATAACTACTGCTCCTAGTTATTACTCATAGTACCCTAATGATTTGGAAATTGGGTAAGGTAACCCTTGTTGAAATCCATATGGCCCAGCACCAGGCACTTGTAGCCAGGATGGAGAGAATAGAATTTTGTGAAGAAAAGAAAAAGTTCCCTTTCAATAAGTTAAGTGAACCTTTTCAACTAGCTTGTTTTGGCTATGCCATGGCTGATGGGAAGGACTAAAGAAAAATGTGGATTACCCAAAGGGAAACTCATGGCTGTCTTTTACAGAGTCAGAACTTGATAGGATTTTTCCTCTAATCCTGGCCAAAGTGGAGCATGAGTGGGTGATGGAATAACTTATAAAATACAGGAGTAAATCCATCTAGTCCACGAAGATCACCGAAGGGCAAGATATAATTGTTGTGAACGTTTCCTCCTCTGAGAACTGCCTGAGGAGTTTATTGATTGAGAGAAGGCAGAGTAAATTAAATATTGTCAAGAATATTTTTAAAACATTTTTTGTTATGGTGATTTTGGATATTGTATATCTGCTTTGTCTGGATAGTTGACATAACACATTTTTCAAAAGCTCTATATGGGTTGGTTTGTGCTAACCAATTCCCTTATCACGCCCATCCATTTGCCCTGTACAGGTTTGTTTATTGTTGGGTTTTCTTTATTTACTCTGGTTCCATATTCCACTGCCCTTAATAAACAAAGAATCTGCTACTGACCCACCATGAGTAGCCTTTCCAGTGATGGTGAAGGGATAATGCCTAAATTAAAACCCATCATTTCCAAGACAGCTAATTGGGGTTAAAACTGTGGGTTTGAACTGAACAAAAGGACATTTCCTTTGCAAAAATCAGATACTGAGTAATGATTGATGAGTTCTGGTCAATCATTCTTTCTTTTATTAACCCATTCATCTAACATGATCATCCACTATGTTCTAGGTCAGTGGTTCTCAGACTTGGCTGCAAACTATAATTAACTTGTTAACCTTAAAACAAGATGAAACAGTGATGCTTGGATCCCTTGTCCCAGAGATTCTGATTTAATTGCTCTGACTTGAGTCTGGGCATCTGTCTGTTGAAAAGCTCCCCTGTTTTTGCCATTTACAGCAGGATTTGGGATTTGTTGTTTTGGGTGCTGGATACAATGGCAAAACATGCAGAGGATGCTCTTGCTCACTAAAAACTTATACTCTGGTTTGCAAAAGAAGGGCCATAAACAGATGAGTAAGGTGAATTCTATAATGTCAAGTTCAATGGAGAGGATAGAAATAAAGGGAAAGGGTAGAGAGGTACCAAGGGGGAACTAATTTAAAAAACATGATCAGGGAAGGCCTCTTGGAGGAGGTAAGGATTGAGCAGAAACTTGAATGAGTGTATTGTGCTCAAGAGAGGAGGAGCAGAGGAGGAAAGTTATTTCTTTAAAGATAAATCAAGATATACAAACTCATTCATTCTAGTGACAAAAGATTTATTACCCTTATAAAGTTAAGTCTCAGGACTCACCATTTTAGCAGGTCAATTTATTGGGCACCTACCTTACGTCAGGTACTATGGTAGGTGCTGGGAATACAAAGATGAATAAGTCACAAGAAAGTTTTAATCTAGTACAGCAAATAATTAACATATTTGGTATAATTTGGATCATGATAACATAAAGGTAATGACAGGAAGGAGCTTTTGACCCATAAGTAGGCTTCAGGCTTCCTTTTGCATATTCAAGGGACTACTGCCTCAGCCTATTTTATCTTTAGTACTCCTTTTCACCTTAATTTTGCCTTTTGCTCTTTATATTTTACAAAGGTAGTTTTAAGTGGAATTTAGAGCTGACATATGTTAGGCAATTGTACTGATCTTTGGGTAGAATTGATCAAGTGAATAATTTAGGATAAGAATAGTTATTCTCTTTTGCTGTGAACTCTGCTTGTACTGTGAACTCTATGGTGATTCAAAATGAGTACGATATAGTTAGTTGCTTGGGTGAATTTAAGGAAGAATAAGTAAAACAGAAAAGAACATAATCGCAATGCAAAAATATAAATGCAATAATAAGGTATGCAGACAGTGTGTGGGCGAGAGGAAGAGGGAATGAAGAACTTCAACTGATGATAAACCTGGTGTTGACATCTAGGCTACTTCAGGGGGCCATAGCTGGCTCTATTCATTTTTATTCCACAAAATGGTGCATCCAGGATGGAGTAGTTTTTGATGAAACCAAGGAGATAAATTAGGTCATTAGTTAATTATTTGAGATTATCATGGGAGGCAGTTAAAGGAATACTTGTCTTTAAATAATAAGTACATTCATTCTGACTTTCTTTCTAGATGGTCTTTTAGCTGCACTTTACTTTAGATGCAATTCTGAATGATTTTTAATGGTTCATTAACATCCCAGGGTAACATTCTGTGTTTGGATGTTACAAAAACTATGAATAGGACTTACAGAGAAATAAACACAGATGAAAACAGAAGTTGGATAATAATAGTAATTTCATACCACCTTCCCCCTCTGGGAGTTTTAAAACATCTTGCAAAATACAAACCAAGATACCGAGAATTCCCAGTGGGAAGGTGGCAAAAATCATAGCCTTCATTTAGAGATGGAGTTTTCCCCGAGAATCTCTACAGAAATAAAAAGTGAGGTGATATGATGATTTTATAGCTACCCTAAAAATATCCTTGAGGAAAAAGTCTTCTTGTGATAAACCAAATTTTCTACATAGTGACTGTTGATTATGAACACATTTATTACTTACTATCACAGTAGCAAACCTTCAATAAATATTTGCTATTATCAGTGTCATTCAGCATTTGGTTAAATGGTAACCCTCCAGATTGGATCTTAATTGTACATACTTAAAGGTTTACCCCTCTTACTTGAAGTTATAACATATTTAATACTCGATTCCACTCCTCTATCAGTTGATTTTACCCTATCACATAAACTGTGCGGTCAATGTGGCCTCTTGCTTAACACACAGATTGGTCTTAGGAACATAGTATCTTTTGAATAAAGAAAAGTCTTTTGGAACAAAATGTTGAACAAATTGAAAAAAGCTATGTTCTTTTTTCTATTACAAGACCACTTACAATTTCTTATCAAATGAATGGCTCAATTCTATGGCCTTATTGAGTTTGCCTTTTGGGGTTTTGTGGAAGATTATTCTTTAGCCAGTAAATCACTCTCTAAAAAGAATTCCTTTGACATCCAAACCCAAGGTGCTGGTATTGGGTTTGCATGTCAAAGGAATCTTGATGTTGTCTGGGAATAGTTTTTGTTACTTGTCAGCTCCCTTCTCACTTCCCATGTCAGCCACCACACATCTTTGCACTCTTCTTAATATTCTGTGTCGTACTGAATCCCCTCACTCTCAACAGGTGGCCTTAAATCTTGCTACGTAGAAAATACCGAGGCCCTAGCCTTGTACTCTTTAAACTTTCCTTCTTCCCTCTTTTAAATATTTTTATCTTGTTCTTCCAACTTACAAGCTGAACATCGTTGATTTAAAAATCTGAAATCTGAAATGGCCACAAATCTGAAACTTCTTAAGCACCGGCATGATGTCAGAAGTGGAAAATTCCACACCTGACCTCACTGATGGGTTGCATTCAAAACTTTGTTTCATGAACAAAAATTATTAAAAATATTGCATAAAATTACATTCAGGCAATGTGTATAAGGTCTATATTTAATATGAAACACAAATGGATTTTTTCTTTAGACTTGGGTCCTATCCCCAAGATATCCTGTTATGTATTGTCATGCGTTACTTAACGATGGAGATATAGCTGAGAAATGCACTGTGGGGCAATTTTGTCATTGTGTGACCATCACAGAGTGTACTTACACAAACCTAGATGGTACAGCCTGCTACACATGTTGGCTATATGGTATAGCCTATTGCTCCTAGGCTACCAACATGTACAGCATGTTACTGTACTGAATACTGCCCAGCGGTCCCCGACATTTTTGGCACCAGGGACTAGTTTTCTGGAAGACAATTTTTCCTTGGACTGGGCGGGGAGGAAGCGGGGTGGGGAGGCGGGGTGGGGAGGCAGAGCTTAGGCGGTGATATGCTGCTCTGTTTTCCTAACAGGCCACAGATCTGGGGGTTGGGGACCACAGCTGTATACAACTGTAGCACAAGGGTAAGTTATCTGAGTATCTAAACATATCCGAACATACATGAGGTACAGTAAAAATATGGTATTATAATCTCATGGGACTACTGTTGTATATGCTCCCTTTCATTGACTGAAACATTGTTATGCGGTATATTTGCAAATATTCCAAAATCTGAAAAAATCTGAAATCCAAGACTTTTAGTCCCAAGCATTTCAGAGAAGCGATACTCAACCTATATAAGGCTTGAATCCTTTTTATTGGGTCTTGGATTAATCTTAGATTTAATCACCTCTCCCTGAACCTAGCTCCATAATCATTTCCCCTCTTCTCAGCAATGACAATGCCCTTCTTGTCTCTGGAGTCCCTTCTAAAAGCACAGCCTCCTGCACTTTAGCTCACTTGCTCCGTACTTCTACCTCGGTCCACTGTGACCTTCAATGAATTGGTGTCACCACCTTCATTACTCATCAGTACCTCTTGTCTCCAATTCCATTCTTTTTTTTTATTCATCTTGTTACCTGCTCTCTTGAAAACAGCCCTCACTTCCATGACTCTTCTCCTGTACTTTGGTTTCCTACTCTGTAAAATGGGGATAATAGAAGCACTTATTTCATGGGGTTGTAGGAGTGAGGATTAAGATGAGTTTATGTCAAATGCTTAAAAAAGTGCCTGGCACATATTAAGTCTTGTATGGGTAATTATGATGATGACGATTGCTAGTACTTAGATGCTTCAGTGGCCTCCCAGTTGCCTATGGTGACAAAACTCCATCCCCTCATCTTGGCATTCATAATCCTCTTTCTTTCCTACCCTCATCTTCTGCCCTGCCACTCCACATGCCCAACACCACTGCATTTTGAGTCTCTCGTCACTTCCTAAATAAGCCATGCTGTTTCACACCTCTGTGCCTTTGCATCTTCTGTTTTCTCTTCTCAGAATGAGTCCTACCACTCCTCTGTCTAGCTCATTCCAGTTGATCCATGAAGATTATCTACTATTAGTTGTCTACTGCTGCATAACAAATTAGCCCCCAAATTAGTGATGTAAAACAAGAATAAACATTTATTTCATACAATGGTCCAGGAATTCAGGATTGGCTTAGTTGGGTGGTCCAGGCTCAGGGTCTCTCATGCAATTATAGTTAAGATGTAGTTAATCTGAAGGCTTGGTGCTGGAAGAACTGCTTCGAGGATCACTCACTCACATGGCTGGCAAATTGGTGTTGGCCGTTGGCCATAGGTCTCAGTTCCTCAGTGTGTAAACTACCCCTTAGGGCCGCTTGAGTGCTTTTACAACATGGAGACTCGCTTACCTTAGAGCGAGTGACTCGCGAGAGAGCAAGGTAGAAGTGAGATATCTGTTATTACCTGGCCTTGGGCCCCACACTCTGTCACTTCCTCAGTATTTTATTGGTCATCCAGGCAAGCCCTGAGTCAGTGAGGGAGGGACTGTACAAAGGCTTGAATGCCAAGGAACCAGATTGCTGGGCGCTATCAACATTTCTGTAGTCTTGCTTGCATTTACCTTTTCGGTGTTTCCATGAAAGTGCCTGTAGTATTCTGAAGTTTGTGTGCCTGTTGTTTATATCTGTCTTCCTCACAAAATTATGAATAATGTGAAGGCAGAGGCCATGCAGTTTCATGTCTGTTTCTCCTGGGACTATGAAAATTTGTAGCCACAAAGTCGGACCCAACAGATGCAGATTTCATTGAGTCAAATTTACATATTCCTGTTTAGCACTCAAAATCTATCTTCCAGGACAATGGTTTCCAGAAATGAAAAACATTGTGTAGTCACTGTTGTTTTCTTTCATTTTGAAAACTAAATTGTATTATGTACTCACAATACCTCTTTCTTTTTATTGTTTAGAAAGAAAACCTTCATTCTTGGTCAGATCATTGCTTGAGCCAAAACCTATAATTTTCTTTTCCTTTGAAAAACAGCCAATCTTCTTGTACATGATATTGTCTACCTTCATTTTGTACAGCTCAAGTGAGATCAGTTGGGTTAGGTTTCTCCCACAAAAACAACTATTCTGCCCATTTCACTGCAAAAACTCAGTCTTACTTTTTAATATGATATGTTATGAAGTTACAGTTTCATTTATTTTAAAGGAGATTAAAAGTAAAGAGTGATGCAGGTTTTGTGGCCAGGTGTTTCCTAGAAATGTTTCATCGAGGAGTTTAAATAAGCAAATAATGTATTTCCGCTTAGCCTTCAAATGCTAAAACTAACAACTTGTGTAAGTATAGGTTTCAGATTTAATTCTAGTGATCAGTATTGAAAAGCATAGTATCAAGCTTGTTTTTTACCTTTCTCTCTAGAGTGAGCTGAACTCAAAGAATTTACTTTCAAAGGAAAACAGCTTTTTACATAACAAAAGCCTTAATTTAAATAAGCAATTAACTTTTGCAAAAGAAGAAGCAAGACTATGAGAATTCATCTATTCAATTAATAAGTATTGATCAAACACCTTATATGCACTCAGATGGGTTTGTTAGTTTTCCTGATTTTGACTATTAACCTGGGTCCACTTTAATTTACAACATTTTACATTATCAAAGAGAAAAACAAAATTCAACCTGTAGAATTTTCATTATGTGCTTCTTTCTGTCTTGATTTCCCTTCTCCCACTATATTCTAGACATATTTTTCAGGATTTGTTTCAAAGCTCTCCTTTTTCAGAAAGACCTTGTAGTCTAACATTACGTGGCAGATTGATGGGCTGTTCATTCAGCAGCACACTCACCCATGCCTTTCTGGACTGTAGAGGCCTCAAAGAGGAATACTTGAATCATCAGTTCCCTTGTAGCTGGAAGTGGCCTTGTGTGGACCAATGAACTATAAGGGAAAGCCCCACAAGGAGAAGCTGATTGCCTTCTCTTTCCTCTCCTTCCTGCCTGGAAGGTGCAAACAGTGCGAGTAGGTCAAGAAGACACTTGGTGACCCTGAGGATAATAGTCACATACTAAAGATGGCACACCTGGCAAAGAGGAGCCTGGTTCCTTGATGATATTAGTTAACAAATACACCAGCCCTGGATCATCTCCTTCTGGATTTTTCTTTGTGCTAAAAATAAATTCTTTAAACAAAAGTATATTAAGTTTTCTGTTACTTACAGCTGAGTGCATTTTAACTGACATACTCTTCAATTACATCTATTCCAGATTCTGTTGAATTCAAAGTGCAACTCTATCTAAGTTTAGGATGCTGGAGAAGACCCAGTATGTTGGATATCCTCCCATACTCCATCCTCTCCCTCCCCCCTTCCTTCCTTCCTCCCTTCCTTCCTTCCTTTCTTCCTTCCATTTTAAATTCCACTGTTAGTACTATCACTAGAACTTAATGTAATGAATTCCTTTGAATTTCTTCCCTTGAATATGTTACATATTTAAAAATATGTCTATAATTATGTAGGATGATATTTTCCTAAAGCCTTATGTAATCTTCCAGAAATGTATGCTTGCCATCTGTATGGCCCAATGGTTGATTTTATGTCATGTGGGAAAGATGAAACTCCAAGACTTTAGTTAAAGGTCTCACAGAATAAATATGAATAAACATACAAACATATATATTTTCAAAATACTCTGTGTTCACAGCTACAGCATTGTCTCCTGTTTTCTCTAGAGATGATAAGTTAATATTTGTTGACTATTTTTCCAATAATAATGAATCTTGGCAGTGTAGAATAAACATTTCAAGGATCAGAGCTCCAGTTTCTAGTCTTATTCTATTAAGAACTTGAGAAGTTGTTTAAACTTTTGATTTCTAGATAGAAATAAAAATATTTGACTTAGTCTCTCTAGTAGGTTGTTGTGAAAACCAAGCAAGATAATAGACTGAAATAATGTATTATATAAATGTAAAATATAATACTATTAATTGTCACTGAAAATTCCAGAGTATGAATGCCAACATTATTCCAAATCAGGGTTATTTATTCTCTAAGTATAGACATACAATTTAATGTTCTCCTACACTTTCCATTTTGAGGGGCATGTCATTGAAGACATTAAAGATTGAAGGAAAAAAATACTTGTTTTCCTAACTCCATTTCTAGTTCCATTTTGGAGGTGAATTTTCTACTAAAATTAATCTGTGTAATGTTGTGTGAGGCAGATGAAGCATGATGTAAATACTAGCATATTCCTTTCCAGGTTATGATGAGGCTACTAAGAAAACCTACTTCTTGTGAAGTCTCCAGCTTCCAGGACAGTTACCAGGTGAGAAACATGTTCTGGGAGAAAGAAGGAGTATCACAAAATGAAAGCATTAAACATATTCATCTCTTAGGAAAGAGAGAAGCAAGGATATCAGTTCAAAGGCAATGGAATAAGCCACAATCATATCAGAAGCCAAAATACCTAAGAAAAAGCTTCTTGCTAAATTTCTACTGCCTCCATGATCCATTCTAGCAAGAGATCCATCGGGGGGAAGAAGCAAGTCTGGAGTTGGGCTTTCCTCAGTTGACATTTCTCTAAGTAGACTGTAATGGTTACTTTTAGGAGTCAACTTGACTGGGGTAAGGGATACCCAGACAGAGGGTAAAGCATCATTTCTGGGTGTGTCGGTGTAGTTGTTTCTGGAAGAGGTTAGCATCTGAATTAGTAGACTGAATAAAGAAGATTTGGCCTCACTGATGTGGGCAGGCATCATCCAATCCACGGAAGGCCCAGCCAGGTAGAGGCTTTGAACTAGCACTTACATCACCTGTTACAGCTCCTCTGCTTCTCAGGACCTCAGTTTCGGCCTTCTTGGTTTTCCTGTTTGCTGATGGCAGATCAAGGGGCTTCTCTGCCTCCCTAATTGTGTGAGTCAGTTCCCATAATAAATCTCTTATACATCTACATGTGTCCTATTGGTTCTGTTTCTCTGGAGAAGCCTAATACATAGACTATAAAAAAGGAGTATACTCAAGATGGAGGTCTTCCATGTTGACCCCCAAAGCACATACATACAAATGCTTCTTTGGGAATAGGGAAAGCCACTGACCCGTGACCTAACTCACAGCTCTCTTCAGTCTGGAGAAGAATAGAATTTTCTCTTTAGAACGTGCATTCCGAAGCCTCATGATCTCTGCCTAAAAACATCTGCTTTTATATGAGGTCTATCTGGCGTATGAATAAGTGATTATTAAAATCATTTCCTCAGATGTGAATAATTTCATACTGGGTTGCTTCTGGATGAAGTAAATTTTTTGGTATTGGTCATGCTTATTTTTGTGTTAAATGTATGTATTTGGACTTCTTAGAATATTGTATACTAAGATATCTAGCTGGACTTTACAAGAGAATACATTTAACTGGGTCATCTCCACGGATATTTCCCATAAATAGTCTATCTCATTTAAAAATAAAATGTTAAATCTTATCTCTTTTTAGGTTACATTTTTTTAAACATGTCTCTTAAAACAGTAATATTCATAAAGATTTCTTCACTTTGAATCACTATATGTCAATTGAAAAAGTCATTTTTAATGGAATTAAACTCCATTTATTTCAAACTCTAATATATTTAAATTTATATTACATTTTGGAAACCATAAAAAGATTGTCTGAATGATACATTATGAAAGGAGATGATTTTAAAATATCAAAATATTTTAATTTTTTCTCCCAAATTCCATTCATTACAGCTGATTTCTTCACTGCTTTTGGACACTGTAAAGATTTCTTTTCCATGTAGACCTCGTATCGAGTATGCATGTTCTTGCTCAAAATAAAGAACATAAAAATTCTTTACTAATAATATGACATTTGGGACAATTTCATAGTAGATTTTTGCATTTTGGCATCAGATGTCTCAGTATTTGGTAATAACTAATGAATGCTCCATGTAGGTTTACATGCATACCTAGGCCATCAAAGTTGAAGGGAATCAACCTCATTTCAATTACTATTTTGCATGTAAGAGATTGTCTTTATTTAGTAATTCTCTTTCCTATAAGTCACTATAGGGTTTGCATTTTTTTGTCAGTCCTCAACTCTTTCATATGGTAGCTGGTGAATAAGCCATAGACCATAGGAAAGTATCAGTTATGATTTTTTTAAAGAGCTGAGCAAATAGAATAATGGGTGAACAATTAATCATAGTTGATAACTGCTTTTTAACATATCGACTAGATTCAGTTGGCTTTCAAAAGGTTGTTTGAGGCCTGGCACGGTGGCTCAAGCCTGTAATCCTAGCACTCTGGGAGTCTGAGGTGGGAGGATTGCTTGAGATCAGGAGTTTGAGACCAGTGTGAGCAAGAGTGAGACCCCGTCTCTACAAAAAATACAAAAATTAGCTGGGCCTGGTGGCACGTGTCTGGAATCCCAGCTACTTGGGAGGTTGAGGTAGGAGGATCAGCTTGAGTTCAGGAGTTTGAAGCTACAGTGAGCTATTATCATACCACTGCAGTCTAGCCCTGGTGACAGACGGAGGCCTTGTCTCAAAAAAAAATAAGAAAAATGTTGTTTGACTAATGGAATCAATTTTTCCCCCAAGTGAATTGGGATATATGGGCATAATTTTTATGACTGACATGAAAGCTAGACTTGGAATTAAGAGAATATGTAATAAACTAGAGAAAAATTTTGACTACAAGAGTAGTGATATTATTTGAATTACACACTGTGCTCTTTTGTCAATTTCAAGTGTCTTACTCTTCTTGGTGCTGATGGAGTTTTATGAATGATGTCAAAGCTCAGGTTCCAAAGAAGCTTTTTTTAAGGTTTAAAATGTGTATATTATTTATTACAATGAAAAATTCTGACCACTAACAACCAGTGGGGGATGGGGCAAGGGTGGTTGGGGGTGGCAGGGAGGGACGACACTGCAAGACCATAAAAGCATCTTGCTTCTCAACAAACTTTCCTCTCTCACTTTAACATTCATTGAGGATTCTTGCTCAAGCCTATGAGGTCTACGTCGTGATGGTTACGAATTTCCTAACTCTGCCACTCCTTCCAGTGCATTACTTTTTATATCTTCACTGGAGGGGGGGAAATCCCCTACACGTAATAATAAAACATTGTTGGAAACTGTCACTAAAACACAGGAAAGTGAAAAACAGCAGATCTTTTCCAAGACTCACGGGACTATAAATTTAGGATGTTCACAAAAAATTAAAAATTAATCAAACTCAGTTGGATGCATTAAATATGTGCAGTTTTTTTGGGTTTGATGTTTTTTTTTTCCTATTTCTACAAGAAAGAAAGAATTTTGTATATCAATCATACCTCAATAAAGTGGTTTTAAAAATAAATGAATTATGCAAAGGAAAATCATGCTTTTTGGCTTAATCTTAGTTTGAGTTAAGAACATTAACAATAATTTGCATACAGTGAATACGGTTCCCTAAATACAATAGATGAATTATTTTATATATGCATTTTAAGTTCAATTTACTATGTATTTATGATTGGGAAGCAACTTTAAATATTTTTAAGCAGCAGAAACATACAAAACAATTACAAGTGGAAATAATACTAAGTGCCTTGTGCTTTTATCCCAGAGTCAAACCATAGAAGTCTCAAGTTAGTAAGAAAACTTTGAAAAATATTTTGTACATTAAAAATCATGTGTTTTAGGGAGGGAAGGAGAGAATAAATAGCCTCTTTTTCCCTTAAAATATTTAACATTTTATTAAATTTGCAATTGGAATGGAGAAGTTCCTAAAGTAGTCAGTAGTCCGAGGAGGGAAATCTAGCACAGGAGAAAACTCCTGTTTCTTCACTCAAGTCCTTGACAAAGCTCAGCTGAAAAAGTTCTCACTTAAAAGGGCTGGTGAGGTCATTTCTACAGGGTGTCCCAAAGTCACTATACAAAGGGAAAATTTTGTAATGAATATTTTGTAAATAAAGGTACATTTAGCTACAATTTCTCATTTTCCCTATGTATGGTGACTTCTGGGACACCCTGTATTTTAGAAGACTTGACACTCGGTAGTACAAATGACTTTTTCTTATTATTAATTGGAATTAATGCTAATTCGTAAAATATCTTTCCATTTTTAAACATAAGCGTTTCTGTATTCCAACCCCTGAAGCAGCAGGCACGGCTGGGAGTCGGAGAGTAACATCTGCAACCCATTCGTGCGTATAGCCTGTGAGCAGGTGAGGAGAGGACCAGAGTTCAGCCGTCAGTGGCACCATGGAACCGAATTCCCAGCCTTTTGCCAATAATTACAACTATACACGTGCCCTTTCTTCTATTATTCTATTCCCACTGGAGGCGTTTTATGAAGACCTTGTTCGTGTGAACACATTTGGGGCGCAACATACTGTCTTCAAGGTGCCAGGGTGGAAACTTGCAGGCAGGAAGCAAGAAGAATGCACTCACTCTCCCTTCTTGCTTTTCAGAAACCCAGGCTTGCCCAGCATGAGACTGGAGGTGAACCCAACCATCTGTCTCTGCAGGGAGACTTCGCCCATGGACCACACACTGCCTGATACCACAGGGCTCTCCTGGAGATTCCCCTGCCTCTGTCCAAGGGGCCCTGGCTGCAATTCCGGCCCAGGAGGCTAACAAAGCCTCCAGGACAGAAATTGTCACTACGAATGCATCAACTCTCGCAAGGAGAACGCAGACTCTTCCAAGAAAGGCAATCCCTCCACAGGGAAGGAGCCACTTTAGAAGGATCAGTCTCCTCAGAGCACATCCTTTTCTCAGAACTTTTCAGTGACATTTCCTCCTTGTCCACCATTGATTTTCTTTGTAATGTTTTCTGGATCTTGGCCTCTTTTGCTATTGCCAGGAATATCCTTTTGATTTGGGTAAGTATGCTAGCAAAGTCACTTATAAGCATCTAATTTTTGGCCTTTGGTGCTAAGGTTTAATTGGTGGCACCTGGCCCATACAACGTCCCAGCAAACAGATTAATGGAAGAATTGATATCTTCTTCCGAGGTTCTTGGCTGTCACTGTATTCTGTGTACTTTGGGCAGAACTTGTAGTCATCTTTGACAGATCTCTTTCATTTGGTCCCCTTTGCTGAGGTTCCTGGTATAGCAATTGTGCTTGGTCAGTTAGAAGCCTCTTCAGTTTCTACTGACACTTGTTCAAATATGGTATTTCCATATTCTTCCCTCGACTTCTCTGTGGAACTCCACTCCTTGCCTCTTGCATTCTCCATACTCAGTGAAGACATGGCGGTGGATAAAAAGAGAATTCTTTTTCCAAAATCCCCAAAGCAGCTTTAAAAGTGACTGACACCTATGTGTGATTGCTACTCTGCTTCTGCAATGAAACATTTTTGGTTGTAGGTCTCTTTAAAAAATTCCTAATATAGAATTTTACCCTGTTTATTTACTTTCTCGAAGGTAGCACTCAACAGCCAGTTTGTATTTATTTATTTATTGTTGCATAAACATGCACACAAAGTTAAATAACTTCATGACTTTTTTTTTTTTTTACTCAAACAATAGTTATTGAATTTATTCTGGATGCTTGGCCCTTGACAAGATTCTGGGGATATAATTGTGAGTAAGACCTGCTGACTGCCCTTGAAGAACCCATTGTTTAGTTGGGGGAACAGCTACCTAAATGGTTGACCATAATTTGCAGTAATAAGTGTTGTAGAGCATGAAGAAAGTGCCAGTCATTAACAGTAACAGCTGAAAAATCATATGTAGCTTCAGCTATATATAGACATAGCTCTGAGACATGAATATACATTAACTTCTTTCAGAAAAATTCCAGGAGGCTGAACAATGACATACAATAATGCTTAAAAAATCTTTTGGAACATATGCCCACCACAAGGCATATATTATTAATAATTGTCTAGATGCTAGAGAATTAAAAGTAAAATAGTTATAAGAATGGAGCAATAAGAAAAAGAACAGAGAAGTGTCTGTAATTTTGGAACAGGTGGAGGGTAACTAAGGAGACAGCATTTTAGATGGTCATGTGGGTAAAAACCTAGTCAAAGGCCAGTGAAAGATAGAGACCATTGATCTTGGCAAGAGAGGTGCAGTCATCACGGAGTCTGATGGTCTTGCTGGGAGCTACAATTTCACGGCTCGGTAGGATTAGTTGAGCAGGAGGGTTTGAAGATATAAAGCTTCAGAAGAGAGAAAGTTATATATTTTTGAAGATGGTAGATAAGCAACATCAGGACATCTGAGCAGATTGTAACATCTTCTGTAGACTATTAATTTTTTCCCAATCCACATTTAGTTGATTTTTTTTTTGGCAAAATATACTGTCACATCTAATCCATAAATAAAATGTGGATAACCCTTTGCAGAATATCAGCAGTTGCTTCACATTGTCCTGGAAGGACAACTGCATAAATACTTGTTTTTGTTGGTAGCTGTGATGAACAACATCCAAGAGAGATGCAGAACCCTATAAACAGAGTCCCTGTGTTTTCCTGACAGCCACTATGAGGGGCATGAGAAGCGGTGGCGGGAACGTCCACTGCAAGGGCTTCCTAGCGCTCAAGCTATGCCCTGCAGACACTGATTTTAGTCAGAGATTCATTTCTTTGTTTTTTTGTGTATCAGGAAAGTCACATTCTTTTCAGTGAAATACAAATAACCCCATCCCAATCTTAAAAATTTGGGAAAAAGAAAAGTTAAAGGGGGAAGTCAGAGGGTGATAAGAAAATTCATCTGTTTGTTTAATCAGCAAATACTCATTTTGGAAGGTTCTATGGCTTGTCGACCCTAATGGGGTCAAAAACTTCTGGATTTAGATACTTGGAGAAAGGAGGCTGGAACAATGGGATGATGGTGATTGGAAGAAAAGTCAGTGTTGAAGTGAGGTTGTGATTGGAGTGCTGTTATCGGTAATGACAAGACCTAGGGAAGTGCCTTCTATTATTTTTTCTGTTGTGGTACATATAGAAAATGATAATAATTTATAGCATTCCTGTAAAGTAATCGCAAGCGACTGCCCAAGGCCAGGAGTGACTGGCTGGTGGCTTTGGACGTCCCCTCCCTGCTCAGCGTCTGCCTGGGCAAGGGGAGCTCAACTCCTGATGGACCTGAATTGGGGAGTTTGATCTATGCTATGAGCATGGGAGCGGAGGGCTGGGCCAGGATGAGGAACTAGGAACTGGGGAGTTTGATCTATGCTATGAGCATGGGAGCGGAGGGCTGGGCCAGGATGAGGAACTAGGAACTGAGGAGTTTGATCTATGCTATGAGCATGGGAGCGGAGGGCTGGGCCAGGATGAGGAACTAGGAACTGGGGAGTTTGATCTATGCTATGAGCATGGGAGCGGAGGGCTGGGCCAGGATGAGGAACTAGGAACTGGGGAGTTTGATCTATGCTATGAGCATGGGAGCGGAGGGCTGGGCCAGGATGAGGAACTAGGAACTGAGGAGTTTGATCTATGCTATGAGCATGGGAGCGGAGGGCTGGGCCAGGATGAGGAACTAGGAACTGGGGAGTTTGATCTATGCTATGAGCATGGGAGCGGAGGGCTGGGCCAGGATGAGGAACTAGGAACTGGGGAGTTTGATCTATGCTATGAGCATGGGAGCGGAGGGCTGGGCCAGGATGAGGAACTAGGAACTGGGGAGTTTGATCTATGCTATGAGCATGGGAGCGGAGGGCTGGGCCAGGATGAGGAACTAGGAACTGGGGAGTTTGATCTATGCTATGAGCATGGGAGCGGAGGGCTGGGCCAGGATGAGGAACTAGGAACTGAGGAGTTTGATCTATGCTATGAGCATGGGAGCGGAGGGCTGGGCCAGGATGAGGAACTAGGAACTGAGGAGTTTGATCTATGCTATGAGCATGGGAGCGGAGGGCTGGGCCAGGATGAGGAACTAGGAACTGAGGAGTTTGATCTATGCTATGAGCATGGGAGCGGAGGGCTGGGCCAGGATGAGGAACTAGGAACTGGGGAGTTTGATCTATGCTATGAGCATGGGAGCGGAGGGCTGGGCCAGGATGAGGAACTAGGAACTGGGGAGTTTGATCTATGCTATGAGCATGGGAGCGGAGGGCTGGGCCAGGATGAGGAACTAGGAACTGGGGAGTTTGATCTATGCTATGAGCATGGGAGCGGAGGGCTGGGCCAGGATGAGGAACTAGGAACTGGGGAGTTTGATCTATGCTATGAGCATGGGAGCGGAGGGCTGGGCCAGGATGAGGAACTAGGAACTGGGGAGTTTGATCTATGCTATGAGCATGGGAGCGGAGGGCTGGGCCAGGATGAGGAACTAGGAACTGGGGAGTTTGATCTATGCTATGAGCATGGGAGCGGAGGGCTGGGCCAGGATGAGGAACTAGGAACTGAGGAGTTTGATCTATGCTATGAGCATGGGAGCGGAGGGCTGGGCCAGGATGAGGAACTAGGAACTGAGGAGTTTGATCTATGCTATGAGCATGGGAGCGGAGGGCTGGGCCAGGATGAGGAACTAGGAACTGAGGAGTTTGATCTATGCTATGAGCATGGGAGCGGAGGGCTGGGCCAGGATGAGGAACTAGGAACTGAGAGGCTGGCGTGTTGGGAAGGTCCTGGACATAGTTTTAGTAGAAATCACTGAGGGTTATGACAGAGGTTGCGTGGAAGACAGCAGCAGAACTCAACCAAGAACTAAAACCTTCAAAGAGGGCTGCAGATAACAGCAGTGAAAAAGGATGGCTGTTTGATTGTATCAATAGTCAGCTGGGGCTGCCATAGCAAATGCTGTAAACTGGGTTGCTTAAACCACAGGCATTTATTTTCTCACAGTTGTGGATACTAGAAGTCCGAGATCAAGGTGTTGGCAGGGCTGATTTCCTCTGAGGCCTCTCTCCTTGGCTTGTGGATGGTGGTCTTCTGCCTTGCATCCACAGGGCTCTTCTTCTGTGTGTGTGTGTGTCCTCATCTCCTCTTCTTGTAAAAGCATCAGTAATATTGGATGAAGGCCCACCCCAATGACCTTGGTTAACATTAATTACTTCTTTAAATATCCTATCTCCAAACACAGTCACATTCTGTGGTCCTAGGGGTTAGGACTTCAGCATATACATTTGCAGGGGAAGGGCCCAATTCAGCTCATAACACTGGTGATATGAGCCATAAGGTTGGGGAGAGGGTTTGGGGAAAAGGGAGGGAGAATTACATGAAAGGGACAACAAAGAGCAATGAGGATACCTAGGATACCTACTCTACCTGCAGACCCAGGACAGAGGGTAGAAAGGGCAGTAGAGGAAACTGTGTCCTCAGGGGAACAAAACAGTGAAGGAAAGACTCAGAGAAGAGGGTGACCTAGGGGCTTTTATGGCTGGGGATATGGTAACACACTTCATGATTTGCTGACTTACTCCTGTCGCTCGTGGACTCCAAATATGTCTAGGAGTTGGGACGTCTTACGTGCATTTGTGGAAAGCCCTCTCCTGCTCTTCTATCTTAGTTCCTTCTGGGAGCCTCCTCCTTCTGGGGCTCCTTGAGAGCTGCACTTTCCGCCTTCTCAGTGGTGCTGTCCTCTGTGACTATGCTGATATCTGCATTTTCTGAGGCCCTCAAGGTGCCAAAATAGCATTTTTTGTCCACAATGAGCCTGGATCACGCTGGGCTTCCCGTAGAATCAGGGTATGGCTCCTCCACTCTGCAGCGTGCTTTGTCTCCTGGGCCCTTGGTCTCATGGCCCCCTTGTGAAAATGGCGCCTTCCTTCACCTTTAGCCTGCAGCAGTTCCCTTCTTCGCTGCAGGTCTGGTTTCCAGATAACAAGCACTGGATAGTCCTCCTCAACGGTTCTGTCATTTTCTCCAGGTCATTATTCCTGTCTCTTTTAGGTGACCACCAAGGCCTTTGAGCAAATTAAATCATAAAAATTGAGATCTCTCGAATCAAAAAACAGTTCATCAAACATACCCAGTGCTTGGACTCTGCTCCCCTACCTGCCCCTTTCCAGCATTCAGGTCTCAGTAGAAAATGACCCCTAGTCAGAAAGGCCTCCCTGACCACTTCATTTAAAGAAGTACCCCTCTTCCCTTCACAGTCGATCTCTGTCACATGAACACCCTTTAGTATCGTCCCCTGACAATCATTATTTGGAATTATTTTGCATTTTTCTTGTTAATGTTCCATGGCCCCACCCCATTAGAAAAGCTCTGCGCGTCTTGTCCACCAGTGCCTAGAACAATGCCTACCATATGTTATTTGCTCAGCAAATGTTTGATGAATAAATTAACGAGTTAACGCATCTGAGAACCATGAGTAGCACTGGCCTTGCATTTGGTTTTATCATCCAATTTTTTTTTTAATGAAAATGTTCTGTTTATCAAGTCTGATTTCTTTTGGGCCTGGTTTAATTTTTTTGAAAGCTAATTTGCATTTGAACGCTTGGTCTTGATAGAATGTAAGTGTGCTCTGCAGCTGACTTGATCCATAAATAATATGCAAAAATTACTAAGTCCCAAGACTTTGCAATATTCCTGTTACCGTCCTTTCCATTGTGCTTTCTAACTTATTTCTCACACATGTCTTTTGGCTGTTCCCCAGTCAGTAGCCAAGCGGATCTGGAAATATTCTTCAGGCTGCCATTCCTGATGTTCCAGTGTCCAGAGGCAAAGGGACACTTAAGTGCTAGACAAGAGCATGTCTTTGCAACCCATCAGTAACTGCCCTTCCTGGGTGACCCAGGTGGGGTTTGCATGCGTGGGTTTTGGACTGCAGTGCTAACTCTGGTGTCTCAGTGGGGGCTGGAGACCCTATCATTGCCACTTCATTCTAATTCATGCAGGCATACCTCACAAGTATTGCAGGTTCAGTTCCAGACCCCCACAATAAAGTGAATACTGCAATAAGGCAAGTCACATGAATTTTTTGGTTTCCCAATGCATGTAAAAGTTATGTTTACACTGTACTGGAGTCTGTTAAGTGTGCAATAGCATTATGTTTAAAAAACAATACTTCATTGCTGAAAAATGCTGACGGTCTTATAAGCCTTCAGGGAGTCATAATGTTTTTGCTGGTGGAGGGTCTTGCTTCGATGTTAAGGGCCTTGCTCTGGATTAAGCTTTGGCTTAAGGAATGTTGTGGCTGGTTTGATTTTTTATCTAGATCACTCAAACTTTCTCCATATTGGCAATAGTCTGTTTCTCTTTTTTATCATCTGTGTGTTCACTAGAGTAGCACTTTTAATTTCCTTCAAGAGCTTTTTCTTTGTATTCACAACTTGGCTAACTATTTGGTGCAAGAGGTCTAGCTTTTGGCTTACCTTGGCTTTCGACATGCCTTCCTCACTAAGCTTAATCATTTCTAGCTTTTGCTTTAAAGTGAGTCTTCCTTTCGATTGAACTTAGAGGCCAGTGTAGGGTTATTAAGTGGCCTAATTTCAATATTGTTGTGTCTCAGGGAATAGTGAGGCCTGAGGGGAGAGAGAGAGATAGGGGAATGGCCAGTTAGTGGAGGAGTTAGAACATACACAGATATTTATCAATTAAATTTGCCATCTTACATGGGTGCTTTTCATGGCATGCCCCAAAAAATTACAGTTGTAACTAACTCAAAGATCATTGATGATAGATCATCATAACAGACATAACAATAATGAAACAGTTTGAAATATTGTAAGAATTAGCAAAATACGACACAGAGACACAAAGTGAGTGCATGCTGTTGGAAAAATAGTGTCAATAGTCTTGCTCAGTGAAAGGTTGCCACAAACCTCCAATTTGTAAAAACTGCAACATCTAGGAAGTGTCATGAAGCAAAGTCCAATGAAACAAGGTATGCCTATATTTGCTTTGGGCCTTCTGTGCCTTGCCTGCAATTGAAAATCCCCCAAATAATGACCTTGTCTCACGTGACTAGATGACAGCTGGTATTGCAGACAACTCCCAGCGCTTTATTCCTTCCTGCCTCCTTAATTCAGACTCCATTAGCAATGGCACTAGCCAGGACTGGGTTTGAGTTTCTTCTCCATCCTTTGAACTTTGATGTTTTTCTCCTTATGCATAGCGCCAATTCTCCTTCTATGAGTTAGTATTTCTCAACTTCACTTAATTTGGTGCTATGTAGGCCCTTCATTCAAAACTTCATCTTTTCATAAGAGTTCCCAGCTGATGAGTTATTCCAGCCACAAGTCCATCCAGCCGTCTCCTATAGAAACAGGTGTTCATAAAAATCAAATGC
The DNA here is from genome assembly GCF_020740605.2 of Lemur catta. Classification (NCBI taxonomy): domain Eukaryota; kingdom Metazoa; phylum Chordata; class Mammalia; order Primates; family Lemuridae; genus Lemur; species Lemur catta. Next base: position 269,270,412 of record NC_059128.1, read on the forward strand.
AGAGAGATGCCAAAGATAGAATACATTAAAAGAATTTAAACTCACAGCTTATTTTCAGAAGATTGACCTTAATAGAATGTTAAGCTTCCTTTGGGTATTCAAATAACTGGAGTAAAATTCAATGTTATGCAGACATTTATCATAAAGAATACCAATCATCAAATTAAGTCCCCGAATAATAAGAGCTGCATACTATAATACTCTATACTGACGTGATTAAATTATGGTCACTCATTCAATTTGTTCCCTGCCACCAACATGAAAATGGGCTTTTCCTGTTCAATGGAAAACTGAATAATTTATTTTAGTCATTGGTGAGGTAGGCCAATATTTATCTTTATGGGTTGGTATTAAATATTAAATAATTCTAAAAATTATTAATGCCACTGTAGCAAAGAAACACTGTAAGGTAAAAGGAGGGGAAAACCCATAGCCAGATTTGAGTTTAAGTAGTGTGAAAAAGATGATATACTCAAAGTCAAGATATTTATTCATTCTATGGAAGCATCACTTGGAGAAAGTCCAGGATGCTAGTCCTTAATGGCAGGGTCCTAGATAAGGGGCACCATTTTTTCTGACATTACATGACCAAGAGAGCACCTTTGGGTGGATATTTCACTACAATAAGCATAATCATCATTAATTCTCAAGACCAATTAAAATGTATGTATCATATTGAATCATTGTGGGGCTACCAAATATTTAAACCAAATAAAATATATTAGTAATATGTAAGTATATAAGGAAAATTTATTTACCTAGATTCTTTCAAATTAGGACCTTTTTGGAATCAACAACCCACTTTAAGAATTCTAAAGAGCTGAAATGTATACTTATTGCTTACTATAGGCTGCTGTCAGTGGAATAAAATTCAATTCTTCTTTCTGCTTTATGACCTATTGGTGATTTGTTTAACTTTCTTTAAGAGGGAGACATGAAAAATAATGTGCACCAGTGACAAACTGGAGTTAAGATAGTTGCGTGTTTTGACCTTGACTTCTACTATAATTTTAAGTAATGGGACCAAGAAAAGTCTCTTACATAGCTTGATATTGATTAGGAAATGTCATCTCTTATGCCTACAAATAGGAAGTTATTTAAAAAAAATAGGGTAAAAGAAAAGTCTTCATGCCCCAAATGTCCTTTCCCAGTAGCCAGCCATGGCATCTGAGAGGCCACCATTGTAGGTGCTTTCTCTGGATGCTGATTCCATAGCATTTGGTAGCACCATGAGATGAAATAGCACCAGGCTCTAATCTGGAGACACAGGTATCTGTAAGCACCTGGAACTCAGAAATCTCATCTTATACTTTCTGTTATTCCTTGTAACACCTAACCCTGTGGTAAGCTAATGCCATGGTAAGCACACAGTACGCTCAATATTGGAAAAATGCAAATGCTTGTGCAACGCTTTTATTTGGGTAGCATTCACAGGAAAGGCTGTACCAAATGTTAATATATTAAAATGCTTCTTTACTGGTTGATAGTCACTGTCTCAGGTCTCCTAAATGACCCTTTGTTGCCCTGGCCTCTCTGACTCCTTCCTTAGGATCCCTTGTGCCTCACTTTGGTCCAGCAATTAAGATTTGATAATTAGTATCCTCCCACCCCTCAGCACAATCTCTATCACACATTCTGTTTGGTTGGTGCCAGCATGTCCTTAATTATTTTAAATATTATCCCTGTGTACCTGGTGGAAGAGCAGTGGTTCTTAAACTCCATTACTCTCTAAGATCAAAATAGCTGATTGAGCCCACCCCAAAACTCTCAAATTTTAAGCCTCCAAGTAGGATCCACAGGCTGGGTAAGAACAGTTGTGCTAGAGGAACATAGCTGTTATTTGCAAAGGGACTCACCAGTTACATAGTGAGACCCATGTCTAGGGGAAGAAGCAACTCTAAGCCAGTGAGTCTCAATTTTTGTTGCCCATTAGAGTCACCTGCACATAAAGAAAGAGAAAAAAAAAACATCCCTGATGCCAGGGTCTTACTCCAAAGACTCTGATTTAACTAGATTGAAGCATGGCTTGGATGCTGAGGTCTTTTTTTTTTTTTTTTTAACACACTCTAGTGCAGCCAAAGTTGAGACCTACTGCTTTAAGTGGAGAATAAAGCAAGTTAGAGCATGCAGTCTTGGGAATAAGTATAAAAGGCTTGAAAATAGTAAAATACATTGATAATGTATGTGTGCATGCGTGTGTGTGTGTGTGTGTGTGTGTATGAGAGAGAGAGAGAGAATAAACTAAATCAACTAAATAAAAGGAATATAGTATATCTCTTTTAAAAGAGGCCTCATAGCTAGACTTTCTTAAGGTTTTCCCATATTCTAGTAATTGTACTATTATTATTATTTGGTTCTCTTTAATGTGTCTCTGGATGATTGATAGACTGGACAATTCTATCATAAAGATCCTGGACTCTAATATTCCAGAGCTTATAGAGCATTGTAAGAACAGCTCAGCTCACTAATTGCTGCTTCCTTCCTTCTTCGCAGGTTCTTTCCCTAACTCCGTACTGCAGGCCCAGGTATATTCTATTATCCCCCAAATCTCACTTGCAGCCAGAACTGTGACATCAGCTCTACTTTCTGGTGTGGGTTGGAATTAAGTCATGGCGAGAACCAGTTTCAGAATCCAGGGCTCTGTGGCTGGCCTTAGCTGCTTGTGTAGCTCCTAACCCACCGCAGCTTTAATACCCGCTCGTTCTCTAAATGTTTGGCTGTTGCTTAGAACTGGGCTTCTGTTTGAATCCAACTTTGTCTTGTCAATGCACTGCAGCTGAAGACCACCAAGAACACATCTGTAATTAAGCAAGCTGGGTTTATCGCCTGTTGCAGTGAGGGAGAACACACACCATAGGAAACCACGGGTGTCTCAGTAAGAGGGTGTTAGAAAGATTCTCTTACAGGATTTGGGCTTTGGTTGAGGAATGCAGGGGAGCTCTACAGAAGCAGGTGTTCACTCTAGGTTGGACGCTGTCAGAAAGTGGGGGCAATTCTATAACTGGGTATCTTAAGAAATCCTATCTGTAGAGAGAGCAGACTATGAAGTAGAAGTCACTCATTTTAGCCAAGAAAGTGGGTGCTTGGTATTTTGTGGGTGGCACAGTGACCTTGGTTTTATCTGTGCCTAGACAAGATTATGAAGTGGACTTGGTTTTTTTTTGCCTTATTTTATCGCGGTCTTGTCTGATGGTATTCTGAGATTGTTTACATGCAGCAGGAGAATAACGTGACCTAGCTGTGTGTGCTAGGCTGGCTTCTGGAGATCAGGGGTACCTCCCGCTCCTCTCCTTTTTGGTCGTCTGCATGGTTATAGTGTCCAGAATCCCAGTTTCTTTCTATAATGAGGACACTCCCAGAATGCGGGTATGTTGGGGTTATTGCTATGCCCATTTCTAGGCAGTCCTGTCCACTGAGAGTGGGGTGGTGTTGGTGGTTTTCTTTTCTTTTTTTTTTAATTTCAGCATATTACCGGGGTACAAATGTTTAGATTACATATACTGCCTTTGTCCCACCCCGAGTCAGAGCTTCAGCATGTCCATCCCTCAGACAGTGTACACTGCAGCCATTAGGTGTGAATATACCCATCCCCTCCCCCTGTGTAGGTGGTTTTCTAGCCATTGCTGAGATGAGATAATGTGCTGAAACCCTGAAAGCTGACCTCACTCCACAGCCTGCCACCTCGGTTCCACCTTGCCAAGCTTCCTTCCCAGTTACTGAGCAGGGCCCACGGTATCACCTCTTGCTTCTGTCAGGCCTGTTCTGACAACCCCGCTGGACAAGCCAACGCTCCTGCTGGGCCAGCCCGTGCAACTGGGGTGGCTGCATGCAGCCCGTTGTGGTGACCGGAATGGCTCTCCTTCTCAGCACAGCCTGCCTTCCGCTAGCTGTGCAGTTCTCTCCATCCTACGTGTCTCACATCCAAGTGAGTTTATGTGGGAAGCAAAACTTATGTTGAGTCAAAATTTATCTCCTAGAACCTCTCTCCTAATTCTGTCCTGTTTCCGCATGACAGCCCTTTAGCTTTGTTATTGATTACGTGCTTGCTGAAGGAATAAATCATCTCCAATATGCCAGAACTCAGTAATATGTGGCCCTTTCCTTTGTTTAGGAAGTTTGGAAGATGAAAACCGTGGACTATGTAAAAAAGATTGAGGAGGGGGCAGGGAGGAGATATGAAACAAGGAAGGCAATTTTAGAAATACAGTTCATGATAGACAAGCTTTCAATGAAGAATGAGAAATGAAGGGAAATCATAGGCCTTTATAGTTGCCTAATCATTCTAATCCAACTTCCTGCTCAAAGCAAAAATTGCCTCTGACACTCTGGCATAATTACACAGTTACCCAGGAATGTTGGCTGGTCACATTATAAGGGATATTAAACAGAAAAGAAATAATAAAAAGAATGTATATTATAGGAAGAAATGAAGACCATATTAGAAGGATTCTTTCAGAGAGAACAGATGCAAAGATTTTTTTCCCCATTGTCATAGAAAGGAACTTGAAATGCAAAGATAAGGCAAAATGACTTGCTCAAGGTCGCCCAGGACCTCAGGGCAGAATAGGAGAGTAGATTATTGTCACGCTCTATCCACCAGACCATGATGTCTCAGTGGCAGTGTACCTGCAGGCTAAAGTCACGTGTAGCATAGTTAGCACTGTGCTTACTGCAAGACTTGAAGAGGCAGAATCACTGTTTCAGGAGAAAGATTTATAGCCAGACTTAATGAATCTGAGTAGTTGTTTTTGTAAGTACATAAATATCTGTAGTATGGAGAAGCAGAATTAAGTCTTGATAGCCACCTTACAAATGTTGACTATAAATGCTTGGTTAGTGACAAGTCTAGCTACAAAGGAAATAGAATATTTATGAATTGTCATGAAAAAAAATCTCTGCAAGATTCACGTTTGGACTATAGAGCAATAAAGGCAATCTTATGGATTATTCAAGGGAATTGTCTTGGGTACTAGCTACTGTGATAATTCTGAGAATTACCTATATAAATAAAGTCAAACTGGGAAGGTAGACCATTCTGTTTTTACATAGAAAAAGTCATTTTAGTTTTTAGGAGATTATCCAACGTGTACTAAAATGGAGATTATCACTTGCTTGCTTTCTTGAAAAACCATTAGTGAGTACAGTACAACAGAATAGCACTGGCCAAAAGTTAGAATCAAAGCCAGAAGGGACATTTATACACACAAACACACACACACACACACACACACACATAAAGACTCCACAACTTACAACATTACTTTTACAATATTCCTAATTGTCGAGCCTTGAAAGAGGTCAAAAGTAACTTCTATTATTATACAAATAATTAGGCCTATAAATGACAAGGTCATACTAACTCTTAACAATCTACAGGGTTGAAACCAGAGTACAATTGAAGCTCATAATTTCTGCTTTATCAGACCTTAATGATATACCTGATATAATTATACTTTTTATCAGATTACATTCTGTCTGCCTTGAAATGATAATGGCATTCTTTATGAGACCATTCAACTAACCAGAATCATGAGCTTTTGGTGACAGTTGGATATCTGAGGCCAGCAGGAAATGAATGATGGTAGGCATGACTTGTTTTCTGAGTAAACATAGCTTAGGGGAATGTTCTCCTGGGAGAGGCGCTCCACTTCCCCTGGTGTGTGCCATCTGAATGAGCACTTCTTCATGTAGGTGACTGTCCCACTGCCCAGAATATTCTTAAGACAGCCGCTCACCCCACCACACCCCACCATGCTCTTCCAGAACAGCTACAGGAAGAAGAGAAGAGAATCAAACTTATGGATGCCCCATCACATCTTTAGTGGACATGGGGCCCTAGTGAGTAATTTCAGGTCTCACTTCTATAAATGCCATATGTGTGACTAATGCATTCTTGAGACATGTCCAGCACAAGCAGAATTAAGTCTTGATAGCCACCTCTCATGATCACACCTCATCGCTGGTGTGATCTATGCTTTGTTTGCAAACATGAACCTGTTTGGGCCTGCAACTCCCCACTAGCTCTTCCCCTAGCTGTCAAACCCCTTCTAAAATAAGCTTCCCCTGTCGGCAGGCAGGGCTGTCTTCTCTCTCAGGGGCTGCTGTCCCATACGCCTTTCCTCTTACCAGCTGGTTTTGACTGTGGCAGAAATGTTGTTGACATAGCAGATGGTCTTGATATTTCTGAAAACCAGCAACATCTTTGCCATTTCCACCCCCATGCTCTTGGTTACTGTTTCTCCTTCAAGTGGTTTAGGTCATTTTTAGCAAACCTGTATATCCTGATGGTTTTTCTTAAATATCAGAACAGAAACAGTATGCATAAATACCCTTCTAGAATATTGACAGAGAAAGAATGTTAGGGCTCTTTTACAGAAAATCCAGGAGGTGAAATAATTTTTATTTGTCATGATAGGTTCTTTGATGAATTAGAATGAGCAAGAAGTGAGCAGATTTTAAATATTTGAGGTATAAAGTATCAGGCAGTAAGGTGTGGCTAATGGATTGTGCTGGAAGATATAGAGTCTAATATTCGTGGTGTTCGAAACCCTGTTTGAAACCTACATACCAATGACTAATGTTTATCTTTATTGAACACAAGATGACTTGAGAGAAGGGTGAGTGTAACTAGGTTAGAGAATATTCCTTAGCACTCCCTTCAGAGCCAAAGCAAAACCAAGATGCAGTAACAGCTTGATCTGGGACCCGATCCAGTCATTCTGAAAAATTAAGGCAGACCGATTTATTTTTTCCTTGCTTGCCCCATGCAGGCAGGCAATGCAAACAGTCTCTTAAACTCATAAATAATGGTGTAAAAACCTCTGCTTCTCTTGGGCTATATGTGTACAATTTTGGAAAATGCTCATTCTCCAGGCAAGGACCACTCAGATGGCAAGTAGAGCTGACTACTGGTGGCCCCACAAGGTTCAGTCAGCCTCTTGAGCCAACATCGCTCTCCAGCCCTGTAGTGCTCTTTAATTGAGTGTCGTTTGGGTTGGCTAACAAAGGACAGGTGAGGACCCTGCCTCCAGAATGTCACAGTTAAAACACAGTATACTAGATACAAGCCCTCCCTTCCCATGGTAGTAGCAATTCACAACAGCAGTGAAGTGTTTAGATAATTGATTTCTTCGAATGCCAAGAACAGGATCCTAAGGATGAGAACCCGGAGGAACCATATGATGGAGGGAGTATGTGAAAAAGGACAGGAGGAGTTTGTGAAGGTGTGAGCTTGGGGTGTCCCAGCCAGGGCAAGTTGAAGGAAGAATACCAATTTGGGTGTCAGGTGTATTGTGCAGAGGGATGGGAAGAAGCCTGACCTACGGTACCAGAGAGCAGAGAGGGCCCAGCTCCATGGGTCCTCATGAGAACCTCAGGTGCAGGGGCACTGGGTATGTGATCTAATTTCCCGTTCCTGCCTTCCCCGCTGATAACATCAGTACGTTCTCCAAAGTAACATAGGGCTTAAATTAAAAGGTGTGTTTCATCATGGAAAACAGCTTAGTTACAAAGAATATTCTGGAAACCCTGCCATCAGTCTGGCTTATTATCTCCAAGCACAGAAGAGCCAGTATAATTAAGAGAACTGAGATAGTGTGAAAAATACTTAGCACCTAGATGGAAGGGCCACCAAGCCAATCAGAATAGACATAGTCACATCATTAGATTATTTGCTGGATCCAAATGATTTCAGTATTTTATTAATAATGCCCAGTCATATCAGCCAAATACAAGCCCTGAAGACAACCAACATTCTTTGTAAGTCATGTGGTGACATAAGAGTTGGCTATCCCACGTGGAGAGTCCATTTCAGAAGCAGTTAATAAAGTTTATAGGGCCAAGGAAAGAGCCCATATTGGAGACCCTTCTCACCTGCTAAAGGCTCTATACTTTGTCAATGCACATCTGTCAACCAACGAAACAAATCATAAACCAAGAATCCTTCTACCTCTTTTCCTTTCAATAGAAGGTGGTAACTTCAAGGAAAATGTGTAAAGATTCAGCAAAGAGTTTAAGTACAGGTCATGTTAAAAACAGGTCCCACTGATCTGGTCCTTTCTGATTAGCCTCTGAATTCTTGGTGTTTATCAGTGAATACATATTTGGAACAGATGTTGAGTCCAGCTGGGGATGCAGCAATGGCCTGGGATCTAGATTATCCCTGGGAACTGGGAACTTTAGAGCCTTTGACATATTTGAGAGTAGTGCTAATTCTTCTAGAGTGTGTTTGGGTTTCAAATGTTTGGTAAACACACACAAACACACTATATGTGTCATTGTCCTTGAAAATGGGTATCTAATTGGCTGTCTAGTAACATCATAACCTGGGCCTCATTTCTTAAAAAAGAGGAGATGGTCAAAATTTTAGGAAAATATACTCCACACAAATTCAGGTAGCGTAGCTCAGTGATACTCCTATGAGTCTTGAGTATGTATTTCTCTTTCCTAATGTAAAAGCATCTATCCATTCACTGAACTATTTATTAGAAATATCCCCTCCTTTTTAAGGCAAAAATCTTCGTGACCTTGTAAAAGAATAAAGAATTCTACATAAACATTTTAAAAGTTGCTTTAGAACAACATCTCAGTGGAAAAAAAAATAGTTCGTGTATTTTTCGCAAAGACATTTTCTTTGTATATAAAATAAAATATTTAACAAGATATACCACCTATGAAAAATGTGTATGGAGAGGTTGAGTTAGTCTCAAAATAACATGGTGGTAAATCATGCCTATCAGAGGTAGATTCCGATATGAGAAAAAAATGTTTTCCAGGCTTTCTGTGCTTTTATTTCACAGACATCCCACCTGAGTTCTAAATTTATTTTTCAAAGCAGCCAAGCTCCTAGGAGAGAAATGATACTGTGAAGTGAGAGTTCATAAGGAAACACACACAGCTACCCCCTCACAAATCACACTGGCTGTCATCCCAACACTGCAGAGTCTACTAGAATTTCAGGTGGGATGACTGAAAATGTAGAATTAAAGCGATTCTTTCAAAATTACAATGATTAGTTAATCAATAATTCCTAAAATGGGATTTTAAAATTCATCTTTCATGAACCTGTATTTTGAGTCCACTTTGGTATTCCAGATCTCCATATATACCTCCCTTGAATTTCATCAAAAACACTTTGATTTTGTATTGTGACAGACAATCTAAGGAAATCAATTTTATCTGTTCTACCTTTGCTTTTTCCTTCCTCTATTTCAAGGCAGAATCCAGGCTTTGAAATTCCCTGCTGCACGGATGTTAGCCTGGCAGAAAACATAAGCAATCTTAAATCCAAAGCTTTTTTTGGTTGTATATAAAAACTCAGCCCTTTAGAAGAAATGGCATTCCAGAGTTGGGGAGGAGCAGGGGAGAGGTTTTAAGAGGAGGGAAAGAGTTGAGTCAGAATGGGAAGGGGAGGAAGGACCTCAAGCCCTGTCGTCTGGCAGCACCAGGGAGACTGATGAGTCCTTAGAGCAGACTGGCTCTGTGGTTCCCAGATTCACGGAAATCCCAGTTCCCTAAGTGTGACCAAGTGAGCCAAGGGAATGGTCATCCCTCCCACAACTCTGGGAGATACATTTGTACCTGGAGAAGATAATATTTCCCATTCCCCCTCATGGCTTCAGAATGCATCTAGCAGGTATGATGAATATGAGCATATGTTCGAAGTAAGACCATATGTTACAAAAATATCAGCAAATCTTTATATTTCCATATGAGCTTACAGATCTCCACATGATATGACTTTAGGTAAATTAACATTATATGAACCTGCCATATCCTAAATATTTGCTATATTGGTTCATGTCTTTGTCAAACATCTCTTCATCCTCTTAGACAGATGGGATTATTGCTATCTACAAATAGCTCTGCTCTTTTTTAGTCATTCGACCATCTTCGTAACACAATCAGAAGTGCCAGAAACAGGGCCAGGTAGTGGGGATTAAGGATGAAGGCTGCCCTTCCTACTTCTGTTAAACTCAATACCTTTTTGTGGTTATATCAACGTTTTCTCAACTCCTTTCATTTGAAGAATATATTTTTTGAAAAAAAGTTTAGTTATGAATTCAGCAATATGGCAATATAATGAGAGAAAGTTTATAGATATTTTGTAACTTGTACCCTAAGCAGGGCTTTTGCCCTGAAGATGTTTTTTACTCTGCAGTGTTTATTTTCTGTTTCAATCTGTCTGCAGTAGAAAGAACAACTTGGAGATTAAACATCAGTGTTATTCTAAAAGCAATCATCTGCAAAATCTGAATTCTCTTGACGACGACTGCCATGAACAATGAAAAACTTAGTCACACAATTGGTTTTTTAGTCTTGGGAATATCAAACAGTATATTTGACTGACATTCCCTCAATTGACTATTTATTCACTGTTGAATGATGTGTCCCTTAGGCAGGACAGCTGGGAACTTGTTTTCAAAGCACTTGGGACTCTCTCACCCCAAGTTTTAGCACATCTCTAGGACCAGATATCTACTTAGCGACCAGGCATCTTCGAGTGCACAGATATTTCCATAAAAAGGGTTGATCACCCTCTTCACTGAGCCCTCTCCAGAATGGTACTTCAATTGCTTATTGTAAGAGAACCGGTCTCACAAGCCACTTTTCAGGTCTTTACAATCCATAGGTTTTCTCACTTCAGTCCCAATCAGAGGTCAGAATGTTTTCCTCCCATTCTTTAGCACTTTCATTTGCCTGCAGTCACTGTTCAAAGATAAGCTGGAAAATGTCCACAGGAAGAAATTTATGATGTAGTGCACGACACTGTAGCCCTGTGCCCTGCATGGTTACCACGGCTTACAGAGCATCAATCTTAGTTGGTGATCAATAACTGGCTGTGCAATAAATGAATGAAAGAGAGTGATCGAATGGCTATATAACCCAAGAGTCAATGGATAATGACTATAGGAGTTACTAAGTAATCAGGTAACAGATAAATTACTTAAATTTTTTTTTACCAGATTACATTGTTTTTTCAAATAAGAAATATTTTCAATTCCAGTGTTACTCAGTTTAGGATTTTGTTTTCCCCAGTGTCTAGGCAGGAAACAACATACTCAAAAGGGCCACAGAAGAGAGTTTAGCAAAGGGAGTGTTTACAATTACGTGGGCAGGGTTAAGTGCAGTATCACATCAAAAAACAGTGCAGGGCTCTAGCGCCAACAACAGCGGGGGCTCTGAGGGGACAGAGGCAGGAAGAAGTTACTGACTGCAACACAGAGTGGCTGGATAGAGAGGGCCACCCAATATGTGTGGCCTTGAGTAGAGGGCCAGAGCCAGCTTGGGAAGACCCTGCAGGAAGGTTGCTGTTGGTATAAAAACGCTTACCGCATTCTGCACCAAACCTTCAATTTCCTGGCAGGTGTCTTCCATTGGCCGAACTGGTAGCTGAGGGGAAATGAAGCCTGTTGTTGCAATTCCTATGGGGTAAAGTCTTGGGCCCAGATCAGGGTGGAGAAGGTTGCAGAGTGTCTCTGGAGGGGCAGACCAGAAATATCCAAAAGCCTTTTCTGTTAGTGGAGGAAGCTGAAGTACTGACACTTTCCTCCCTGACTGTCTATGTGCAGGATAGTATCTATTTCAGAGGTAGGTAAAACATAATGGAAAACGTGAATTTCAACTATGAAAGTACAAAAAATAAAGGTATTGTGACAGAAAAGAAATATAGAACTTCAATCTGTTTTAGATTCCTAATGGTGTAACTTGTAGAAAATAAATAGTATTGGATAGTACTGATGTCTCTCAAATTTGATAAAAGGTCTAAAAATTGTCCATGTGATTTTTTTGCCATGCATATTTAGAAAGAAAAATGCTTTCAATTTCTGTCTTTTAAAAAATGCATTGAGTTTTCTAAACGTACAGAGATTCTTTAAAGGAGTGCTTTCAGGAGAAATCTATAAGGACATGAAGCAAGCAGGGGAGTGCACAGGAAGAAACTAGACAAAGGTGTGGTTACAGCTGACCTGTGGCCTTAGCCCGATGCCACAGGGAGCTCTGGAGTATGAGTGGTGCACGAAAGTGTCCTGCAAGGAGGACAGGTACATCATCAGTCCTTAGCTGCAGCAACTCTGAAGCTTACCCCCCAGGTATGTCCAGGCCAGGGGGGCTCTCCTTGGCTGAGGCCAATTATCTAGAAGAGGGTGCATCAATGAGCCACTGAAAACCCACTTAGGGCAGCTGGGAGATGGGTGCACAGCCCCCTAAAGGAGATCTGGGTGGGGCACAGCACCCCCTAGATGCATATGGGCTTGTCAGCAGAATCTTTCTCACCCACGAATATCCTCGAGTTCTAACTTCAGAGGCTGAATATATCTTTGATCACATTGCAGAATGCAGTAAATCTTCTTGTCTCGGAGAAAATCCTATAGAGCAATTAGGTAATTGGCATCGAGAAGGTGGACCTGAAAAGGAACTGTGAAACTGAGGTTTGCCTGCAAATACAACAGTCTTTTGAAGCCTCCCTTCAGAAGCCCTCTACCTGTCCATCCTCTTTTTTCCCCCTTCATGACTTCCTCTACCTCCTTTTTTTTCCCTTTTCACACATCCAGGGGTTGTTCTAAGACCCATTCTTATGTGTCTTTACTATCACAAGGATACCAATATGTTAGCTGAGATGGTAACTGATAAGATTTAATCGGGGATGACATTAAAAATGTGTGTAACATTTATACTAACCAATCCATAGTAGCCAATCAGAACATCCTATGGTTGGAGCTTTCCTACCAGCCAGGTATTAACCCTTCTGCTGCTGAGTCATTAAGAGATGGGTCACTGGAGGGGGTTGCTGAGACGGCCCAGGTTGAGTGGTAGGGCACTGGGTCTGGGGGACGCCCAGGGCAGAAGCTGATTTTCAGCCTACTGGGAAGTATTTCATTATAGCTATACTAGTATCTACTGACTAAATATCAGCCTGGGAGAGCTGCTTCTGATATTATTTGTCCTTGTTGTTACTGTTGTTGCTTTAAGTAAACCCTTAATAATCGTGGCTTTGAACTTTGGAAGTCCCTCAAATCACAAAAGAAGTCAGAAACTCATAAGGCCAGTCCTAGATACAATTATAATAGAATCATAGCTATAATTTAACCCCACATCAAGATTCCCATAAAACTTTTGCTTCTAGTATGAAACAAAAAGTTAGATAGGAACATAGAAACATACTTACTGTTGTAGGTCATTCTTTTTTATGATTGCATTTTGACAGCAAGGTAGATAAGAACTTTCTATTATAATAAGCTCTTACTTTGAAGAAAATGAATAGATAGCAGGCCATCTTAGCTGATATGTAAGCAGTCAATGCTTTTTCTATTCATAACATTTTAAACTGTGGCACTTTAATGCACAGTACTACCAATTTATTTATTTTGCTGGCACCATTTGTATAAAGTCTCCTAAAATCCATCACAGTTGAGAATCGAGTCTAGACAGTCATTATGATACAATCAAAAGGAAAGCTGGCAAATAATAAAAAAAGCAAAGTGAATAAAATTGCTGATTAAAATAACTGTACAGTTTCTATGAGGCTGCTTTTAGCTTTGTATTTTCTAAATTTCATTTTTTGGAGGACTCAAATGAAATTAAAATATTTTAATACTAGAGGTCAGCTGTATTTTATAGATCTAAAGAGGAAGCAGGAAAAGTTGCATTTATTTCTCCATAGAAAGATTTCAGTAATCTAATTAAATAAATATTATGGCAGTGCATTTGAATAGTTTTCTTATCAGTGAGGAAAGAAAATACTCTATTTCCCTGAAGACAGATATTTATGTCACTGTTGAAGAAGGGCAAGTCAACCATTGCTGAGTGAGTGCTTTTGTGAAGTCTATATCTGATTTGATGAAGTCAACTTTTCTGTACGGGAACCAAAAATGTGAAATGCACATTAATCCAGTCCCTGCACGACATCTTTTACTTTAAATTTCCAGAAGAACTCCTATTTCAGTTTTAGAGCCATCTGCTATTGCCTTTTGCCACTGAGTATGTGGACAGATAATTTCTCAGGGTGCAGTTAAAGGAACATGAAGAAACTAGTTCATGCTATAAAGGGATCTGAAAAAGCTAAAGCATAAATGATAACATCGTTGCAAGGTACGGAGCAAGGGAGGAGACAGAAGCGTGCAAATTAGTCACACACTGTCAACACCGAAGTCCAAGTTCCAGAAAACAAGCTGAATGGAAAGGTATTTACAGAACACAAACTTTTCCCTGTCAAAGAAGTAGAAAAAAATGAATAATGGCTCAGGTGCATTCCTGTGGCATGGAAAGGTAAAAGAAACTAAATCAATTCTGAAGAAAACAAAACCCCCAAACCAACCCAGGATAAATGAAAAGAATAGTTGAAACTTGCTGATCTTACATTTGAAATGACTCAATTTGTTAACATATAATTTCATTAAGTACCGAGTACATCAAGGAGATTGTCTTTTCTTCGCAGGGGTCTTGGTTTTGTTTCTTTTCAACCTCCATCTCACGTCCCCCCCTTGCAAGGCATTGGCAGGTGAGCATCACACCAATCCTTTTCCGGGAGGTGGGCTCCAGCCCTTCATATGGGAAAGTCACAGGCTTGGCTAGGTGTCATGAGATTTAATTTCACTAAAAGCTTATAGCAAAGGTTGTGTTCTCATATTCCACACAAAGGCTGTCTTCTAGACGATTAATGTAACTTTTCCATCCTCTTCAATTTGGCTCTAAAACGCCTCTTCCAATTACTATAATTCTCTGACTGATAACTTTTAACTTTTCCGGATGGACTGTTTGAAATAGTTTTTCACCACTTCAGACTAATGTGAGAAAGTTCTTCATGAAGTCTTTGCTTTGGTAAAAAATACAGAATAATGTGCCCTTGGTCTTAAGCATCTTATTTTTCAGGTCGTTCTGACCCCAGCGCACTGCAATGTTTGGATCTGAAGTCCCAAGCTGAGGACTAAGCCAGGGGCAGGGGTACCCACTCATGTTATTTCTGCATCTCTGACTGCCTCTCCTCCTGCTCACACACATCTATCTACCTTTCCACCTTTTGCAAGACCCAGCTCAGCTCCCATTTCTCCCTTGAAGCCTTTCCTAATCACAGTAGTATTTACCAGCTGCACTGAATTGCTTACTCATGGCTGCACTTGCGAGCCTTCTGGCCTACTGCAGGGCTGGAGTGCTCAGAGTCTAGCCTGACTGGCATCACCAGCCCCAGAGTTTCAGATTCAGTGGGTGTGGGGAGGGACACCAAGAATCTGCATTTCTAAGAAGTTCCCAGCTGAAGCTGATGCTGCTAGTCTAGGGACCACACTTCGAGAATCACTGCTGTAGGGAATCCTGGCCCCATTCTACGCACCCCTCAGGACTCCCCTCTGTATCACATTTTCTGTGAAAGCTACCCCCTGCCAGAGTTAGGGCCCTCTCAGACTATATCCTTACTCACAAATTAGCCTACTTCAATTAAGGCAGAGTAGCAAACTTAGACAACTAATGGGGCAGGCAGTTTGCAGATGTACACATTGGGCAAGATGTAAGACATGAGAAATGAGACGTGGCCCCACTGGGTCGGGGCGTGTCCTTCCCAGTGGGCCATAACATGTTCTCGGGATACACATGCTGTTCAGATCGGGCTATGTTGTAGGACCAGGTTTGGGACAAAATTAAGACACAGCTATACTTCAAATAGAAAAATGGCTAAAAATCCCTTCTGTCTGCTACTTTGCCTATGACAACTCAAACCTCAATTTAACCTTCCTGTCTGAGTCCTAGGTAAAAATAAATAGGCTAATCAGTCACCAAAAAAAAATCCTCTACTTCTTGACAGCCTCCCATCCAGGCCTGTTTTGGGCTTCCTTAAATCCTCCTTGAAATCCCCTAACAGCGGTATCCAGTACAAAGCACCTCCCACCTCCTCCCGAGTGCCCTGAGAGGGCCCGAGTTTCCTCCAGAGTGAGTTTCTCAGTTTCTCAGGTTCAGCAACATAAACTCTCTGACCCCAGCTCTATTCCTGGTGCTCTGTAGTCAGACCGACAGTAGGCATGATGAGCCTGCCTCTAGCAGGAGAGAGCATGCCCCTTCTAAAGGCATTCAAAATAAACACACATTTAACAATGTGCAGGAGGCCCCGGAGGCAGTGGGTGTGCTGGGCCGGCAGAACAGTCCCAGCTAAATGCCTTCACTGAAAGGCCCAAGGTGACCCTTACTCTGAAATGTCTGACTTCTCCAACTCTCATCAGTTTTTCCGCTCTCTTCTCTGACACAATTAAGGGTTGGGTATGAAAAGAGCTGCAAACATTTGCATTGTTTCTTAAGATTTACAAAGCACGTTTACAATTCTCGCCTCATTCAATGTTCACAACACATCTGTAAGCTAGGTACAGTAGATCCATTTTAAAGATGTGGAAACTGATCCTCAGAGACATAGGTGCCTCGAGCAACCTCACATCAATAATGTGACCAACTTCATACAGTAATTAAGTAAAAAAGTCAGGGCCTAAACCCAGTTTCCTGTGTTCTTTTTGCTACACCCTACTACTTCTACATTTCAGGAGCACATAGCTGAGCAAAAGGATGCTCTCCTATGCTCTTATGAGTTCCATTTTCCTTCCCATCTAGACCATAATGTCCTCAAAGTTAGAGACCATGTTTTGTGTTTCTCTGGCATCCTCCATACCTGAATCTAGCATAATGCTGAGCACACAAACCCTCAATAAGGAGTCACTGACTGACTAAAACTAATGCACATTTCTCAGGAGACAAAGAGAAGATACTATTGTAAAACAGAGGAACTTTTATCTTTGACCCACCATTGCAAAATCAGAGGCTGTTGTTACTTTAATTCTTTAGGATGCTTAGCATCAAAGTATTTTTCATGCTCAGAAAATTTTCTTTTCCTGTTATGGTTTCTGCAATGAAAAAGGTTGGGAAGTTCAAACTTCAATTCCGTATTTGTTTTCTCAAGTTTCTTGCATATTTAGAAAATGCATGTAGAATATGTGGTAGACACTGCACTGTGCTGTCCAGACCCTTTTCTAAGGAAAGACTTGTTGCCCCAGCTGTTGGGAGTGCTGTTGGCACCAGCTTTCAGACATCGGTCCCCCAGGGACTGTCTGAGCTCCAGTGAGCTGCCCCGCCCCAGGGTCACACCCATTTCGGGAGCGGCTCACGTCCAGTGCCTGACCAGTGAAGGCATAAAATCCTGGCCATCCTGGCCCAACTCAGGACATCTCTGAAGGGACTTTCTACTTCAGAGATGCCCATGGAGTTAGTCAAGGCTGTCATTGAGTCAGCACCATGACTCAGCATTTTCTGCTGATTCCTACTTCGTTTTTCTTCTTTCTTTGGTGTTGAACCCAAGAGCTTTCCTAAGTAAACATTCTGCATGTGAAACTGTCTTAGAATCTGCT
This sequence comes from Lemur catta, assembly GCF_020740605.2. Lineage (NCBI taxonomy): Eukaryota > Metazoa > Chordata > Mammalia > Primates > Lemuridae > Lemur > Lemur catta. Next base: position 269,287,787 of record NC_059128.1, read on the forward strand.
TCCTGGGGAGCCCAACCTGAGACAGAAATGATTGGTGGGGGTTGGAAGGAGGGGGGGCTTTGCTGGTCTACGTGAAGAAGATGAGCACTCTACGAACCGTCAAGAGCAGCTGTGTAAATAAGTGGAATGCGTTTGGCTGTGGTCCGTTAAAGCTGACTGTGCGTTACATCCACGTCTGGATGTGCCCATGGCTTTGCTAAACATCCTTCATGCCTCTACATCTCAGGGCTCAGTCAGCAGCTGAATGTCCTTCTGCGTCCTCTCCCCTTAAAGCTTAGTAGACAGTTGACTTTTGTAACGTTTGTGTAATCTTGATCATTTACAGTCCAATGAAGGAAGTAGGCATGGTCATTAGAGCCCTCATATTTTCTCCTAACACTTCTGGAACTCTCTGAACTTCCGATGTGTTCATGACAAGATATTTTCTGTCATTGTCATCCAAGTTCAAGCCTGGTTATAAAAATTCTAGGTGCTCATTGGCTAGCTTTGGGAATCTTCCTTTCTTCCCTGGAACTAGAGGCACAGGCCTTCCTCATAATTAACTCTAATGTCCACAGTAGCAAGCAAGGGACTCTATTTGCTGCTCTGAATGTGCTGTCACTTGGATAAATTTCAGGGCACTCTTTGGCTCCAGGCCTCCCTCCAGAGTTTCCTCAGCAGGACTAATTTGATGTATTGCCTCAACAAATCCCATCAGCCCTGCCCGATCTGGAGCTGAGGGTGAAGATAGTTTATAGGGGCAATAACAACAGAAATGTCCTCTCAGAGACAGGCAAGTAATTTCCTCTCTGCTCCAGTCCAATACTGTTTCCCTTAATCTTTTTAATGCCTGGGAAGCTGCTGCTTCCTCTGTTCTCAAAGCCAGTTTTCTCCCCTGGAAGGTTAATATGCTGGAAAGAAAGTGGGCCTGTTGTTTCTGCTCTTCTGGGGAGGCACCCTATTTTCTTGAATTTTATTTGTCATTATATTGAAATGGCTTAGCATTGAAACAAATCATTCATACTCACTAGTGGTATAGTTAAGTTAAAGCCCTCGGTTGTCTCATTAAAGGGTCCTTTGAGACAGAACCAAGCTGCCTGCCTGAGCCTTGCTAGATCTCTTGCTCACCTGGCAGGGCTGCTGGTGACCCACTGGTCTACTCACCTGATTCGTGTCCCTGATTGGCTCAGTCCTCGGTATCTGTTGTTGCCTGACTCAGCCAGGTTTCTTCTTTGTTCCCATCTCCTCCATGTTCCAGCAGGCTTCATCCCCTACCTTTCTTCCTATCCTAAGTTGCCTGTGCAGGCACCTTTCCTTAACTGCCATGAAAAGGACTCCTCCTGAGTTTCTGGATCTCGCAGCAGTCAGCTGATGTCTTCCATCCCTGAGTGCTGCCCATCTAGAGGAAGGATGTGCTAGACCGGGATGGGATACGCACCTCCCTGGGCCTTCAGGGACTTCAGTGAAATCTATTTCCCTTCACAATTTTATCAGTGCCTCTATTCTCATAGTTTAAGAAACCTCCATTTCTGTTTAAAACAGTTTCTGAATTTAATATAGAAAATTCACCATTCTGCTCTACCTGTCGAACCAGTCTCGTATTTTCTCAGCTGGTTTTTGGGATGAAGACTGTTATGCACTTCTGTGATGGGAAAGGGCCAAGACACCCTCAGCTGGATACACTCTGCTCATAACCAGTTTCTCCTGAGTTCCGCTATCTTTTATTCTAGAACCATTTTTTGGTGAACTTATAACGAATGACATTTTTTGGGGGGTAATTTTATAGTAATCATCCATGTGGTACATGGATAAGTAGAACATAAAATTTTAATTGTAAAGCATTATTTTTACTATTTACAATATTTCCTCCCCTTCCAACATTCATTGCATTGTTAGTAGTTTCATTCACAAAGAGGATAGATGCTGTTGAGATTCTTGACGTAATTAATTGCTTTTTTAGTGATCCCTTTTATATTGGTTATTAATGTCTGGCTTCAAATGCTGTCAGGAATTTATACAAGCTTTTTAAAAGCCCCAGAAAGCATATTTTAAAGGCAGGTGGGGCTGAGAGGGTAACACCTCTCATCATCTTCCAGCTGTGGGATGAGTCTGGCCTTGGTCTAGCCTCTTTGGCGTATCTAGGCCTTAGTTTATGCATGAACAAAACGAGCATTTTGTGCCAGGTGACACCTACATTCCTTTCCAGGTCTAGCATTCTCTGTGTCTGCGATGATGGTCTACATTTTAAAGTCTTCAAAGTCATTACAATTCTTTTTGGTCAGACACAGTTTTTCCACACCCTGATTGGAGAATTGCTTGAGGGAGGATCTTTCAAATGAGACTCAGGTGGGAAAACAGAAGAGGGAGGATAGACTTGAACTTCAAATAATTGAATGAATCCTTCATAGATTGTAAGCAGCTATCCTCTAGTGGGCCCTGAATGCTGGGAAAGGAAAAATTATAAGACAAAGATTAAAACTAAGTAGGGGCTATATTTCCTGTTTCAAAAAGTGGTGTGAGGTATAAGGATTCTGCTGTTGATTCTTTCCACTGCAGTGAACTCATTGCTAAGGATTCCTTTGCTCCAAATGATAACCATGTCACCTTGACCTTGAATCCTTCCCATAATCCTTTCTTAATAATATGTTTTGTAGAGCACATTGTATATTTACATATATGACATATATGTAATTTATTATGAAATCATATATACACAGACACATACACAAATATACACACACTATGCATTTGACATCTTTCCGGTTTGATAGCTAAATTACAAGTGCAACATACTATTATTTATTCTAGCTGGAAATAAAAAGCTTTCCATGGAATAAAGAGTTGGCTTTTATAGGCATTTATTTCCTTTACCACACAATTCTTCTACTCCTGCTTTTAATCTGAATCCAGGCAGATTCTTCTTTTTTGAACTTGTGATAACCGAGGACATTTGTTCCTTTCTGTGTAATCTCTTCAAACCTTATAATCCAGTGGAGAATGCCTGTCGGACACATTGAGCAATAATTAATTCTTTTAATAGGCCTTTCCATGAGCAAGTCTTTCTCTTTCCCAGACATTTTCTATCAGTCTGGACACGCTCCTTTCAACAGCTGTCTGCAGCTTTCACGCCTTTTCTTTTTATACCTGATTTACTTCTGCCTGCTATTGTACTCTTTGCGGCTTCTACTTCACTCCGAGCCCCCGGCCTCTGTCCCTCATCTTATTTCTAAGGTCTTAGTCTCCACTTAAAGTGCTCACATTTCCTTGCCTCACCGATTTCTTCTCAGTCATTTGATCATAATTTTAACATTTCTAAATATTATATTTATGTTTACTATCACTTCCATCTAACAGTGGAACAAAAGGTATACAATAGTATTTTGGACATACATATATAGAAGACGTATTTCTTCCATGGACTCTGGAAGACAAGCTTTTCCCCACTCCAAATGCTTGACTGAATGAGATAATGTTTTAAAGACATTTAGCTTAGGGTTAGATGTCTAGAAGGAACTCTGGAAATGGTGATTCCCTTTCACCCTCTTTGTTGAATTTCATAAACTACAGCTGGTGAATCAGGGAAGATGTTTGCTCAAGAAGCTGCTCTTTCCTGAATTTCTCACATCACATTGTTAGTGCCTATTCTTTCTATTCTCAAGGTCAACCATGAGAGAGAGTAGGTTATTTTGGAATCTTGCACCTGCATGTGATAGAAACCAAATTCAAGCTATGTTAAGCAAAACTGGGCATGGGAAGGTTTTAAGCAGTCTCTCGCAATTCAAGGTCTATGGTGCAGGAATGCCTGGAATTAAAGTTAGCTGCACTCTCTCAGGACGTTCTCACAGTTATTTATGCATTCTCACTGTTATTTATGTACATCTATTTTATTCCTCTTTTCCCAAAGCCTTGCTTCTCATTTTTCCATGGGATGAAACAAGGATTTACATTTCTACAAATTAGGCCTTCCAAGAGATACTGACTTTCATTTCCAGGTTCAAAATTCCCCTGGAAGAAATCAGTATTAGCCCATCATGTGTGAGATTCTCACAACTACACTTATCTGGAAGGTTGAGTTCTTAGGAGAGACACGTTTACACTTGAACTCTGGGACACCACACTGTCTTGGTTGCTTTGTCTCTCCCCACCCCCTACCCAATCCTTCTTAAGCTCCTTTGCTGAATCCTCCTCATTTTCCTGGCGCTTAACACTGGAGGGTTTAAATACGCGGACCTCTTCTCTGTCTATACTCACTCCCTAGTCCTATGGCTTTAAATGTCATTTAAATGCTGATGTTCCCTATATTGATGTCTTTGGCCTTTTCTGCTCACTTGAACTTCATGCTCATTCTACTGCACACTTACGTGTAGAACACGGAAGCAGGTAAGAACACAGACTCTACAATCATGGTGCTGGGGTCAAGTCCCATCTTCACCAGCCAACTTTCCTGATCAGTACAAATTATTCACCTTCTAAGTGCTTCATTTTCCTCATCTGTAATGTGGAGATAATAATCAAACCTACCTCAAAGGTTGTTGTATGGATTAAGTAGATCAATATATATAAACTACTTAGGATGGTGCCTAGCACATGGGAGTTACTACATAAATGTTTGCTGTTATTATTTCTAGACGTCTCAAACATACCAAATATAAAACTAGACCTTTATCTCTCATCTTTCTGTCACCTTCAAACCACAGAGGGGGTAGATAATGAAATGCTTTCCCAGACAGTTAGCTCTCTCTTATCAACCTCCAACATCTCCTCTCCCTTTTTTATGCTCAGCCCATGATCTTGCCTCTTATTTCACTGAAAAAACCTACTTTTGCTGACTTTTTCAACTCAAGTAAAGGTGACTCTTTTTCCCCCCAGGTACACAAGGCAAAATCATCAGGTGTCAGAACTGGCCCATTTTTCTCTTTCCTATCTCATGTCTAATCTTTTAGCAGATCCAGTTGGCTCTACAGAACTCAATAATTTTCACCATCATTACTGCCCTACTCCAAGAAATACCCAATCACCTTTTGATTGGACAGTCTCAAGCAGACAACTAACCTCCCAGTGACCACACTTTCTCCTCTCCACTCTTTCATTAACCCTAGAGCAGCCCGAGTGTTTACTGTCTTTCCTTGCTAGAGTGTCACCTCCATGGGAGCAGAAACTTTTTCTCTTTTGTTTGCTACTGTTTTCCCAGAACCTGGAACAGTGGCATGCAGTAGGTACTCAAAAGATGTAAATTGAAAAAACTCATTAATCGGTGACTTTGTTGCCAAACAAAGTTCTTGGCTTATCAACTTTGGTGCTTAATTGTGCTTAATACTCTGTCAGGTGAAGAACAGGTGCTCAAAATATAATATTTGCTCAATCAAACCCCGAGTTATGGAAAAGTATTATAATACAAGTAAAGCACAAATTACTCTTTCTATCTCCTTTCCCCTGTTGTATTTTTGTTCCCTTCATTGTAAAGATGCCATAGAAAGTAAAATGGATAAATCTTTCCAGAATTAATAAAGGTCATTTGTTAGAATGAAGATCTACAGACCATGGTGGATAAAAAAGAGCTGGAGGCAGGGATGCGATTGAATAGAAAGCACAGAAGCAGAGCTGCCTGGGATATTGTGTGCAGGGAAATAAAAGCATGAACTCTCTACGTGGGAGCCTATAACACCTCCTGATGGAGGAAGGTGGGAGTGGATGAGTTTTCAGAAGCTGAAGAAAAAAGACCGTAGGAGTAGGACGTTAGCATAGTAAGTAATAGCTTAGTTTTTCCTTCTTTCATTCATTCTCATCTTTCACTCACTCCATTCCTTTTTTCCTTTTTTCCCTTCATCCTACTTGTACTGAACACTCACTGCATACCAGGCATTGAAGATGTGAAGACACAGACATGTCTTTGTACCTGTGGAGTTTGTGATACTGGATTGTTGGGCAAGGGGATACAGTCAACCTAAGAGGCACCAATAGAGCAACGTGACAAAATCTCTGCCATAGTGACATGTGGATGTAGGGTAGGTGGTGGGTGTAGGTGGATGTAGGATGTATGTACATCCAAGCTATTATTCCCATACACATGGAGGAACCTACAAATGAAACTGTGGGGACAGTGGGCATTTTCTAGAAGATTTTGAGATTTGATCTGTGTTTTAAAGAATGATTATGAATCTTCCAACTGCTAAAAAGGAGAAAGGCATTCTAGATAGAGGTGACAGCAATGTGGATTTGCTGAGAATGCAATGGGGTATATTTAGGGAATCACAAGTGTCCCGTGTCTGGGGAAGAGATGGCATGTGAGAGTGATTAAGGAGATGAAACCAAGGGTAAGCAGAAGCCAGATTATGAAGTTCATGGAAGCTAAAATGAAGAGTCTGAACTTGTTCTGGGTGCTCTGAAAAGTAATTTAAGAATGATGATAAGCAAAGTAAAGTAACTAATCAGATTTTGTTGTAGGAAGGTAACAATAAAGGGAGGGTTTCTTTCTTTGTTGAGCATTTATTATGTGCCTGGTAATGTCTTAGGAGTCTTAGGAGCTACTTCTATAGTATCTCATTTAATTCTTTTAACAAACCTCTGAGAAAAGCATAATTAGGTACATTCTATAGTTAAGAAAACTAAGGTTTAGAGAACTTTCCCATAGAAACATGGCTAGCATATGGTCAGAATGCTTAGATCTCTAGCTAAAAATCCCAAAATTCTTAATTAATATCGTCTGATTTTTGACTAGAATGGAGGTTGAAGGTGTAGAGCAGCATGGCTGGTGCAGGGAGATGAATTAGTATGTTGTTCCACCAACCTGGAGTGAAGGGATGCAGATGAACTAAGACAACGGCAGTGATGACTAAGGGAAAAGATGACTGTGATACAAATGAAGGAGATAGAATTTATAGGCTGGCAACTAATTGAATGTGGGAGGGCAAGTGAGAAGAGAGTGTTTGGAATGGCTGTGAGGTGTGAGGCCATGGTAACCAGTGGAAGGTGGGGCCATCCACAGTGATACAGGAGGATCAGGCTTGGGAGGGTTGTTGAGTGTCGTGATGAGTTTGAGGGACCTGCAGGACATGAGCAACTGGATGTACAGGGTTGAAGTTCAAGAGAGGAATATGAGTTAGAGGACAGCATGTAACATGGATATGCTGGCCTGGGGATGGTTTGTAAACTAATGAGAGCAGAGGGCTTATGATAGTGGGGGAAACCTAAACATTTAGTCAATTATCAGGGGAAGAAAACCTATAAAAGGCATCTGAAAGGGAACAGAAGGAAAAGTAGGAGTAAAGCCAGGATAGAGTGATAGCCCAGAAGCTGAGGAGGAAGCATTCCAGAGCAAGGAGGTGGTCAACAATGGAAAATACCTCAACAAGGACAAATAAGGTGAGAACAGAAATATGTTGTTTTGATTTGATGATATCAGAGTCATTATTCAATTAGCAAAAGATCTATACTGATTGTTAAGGAAGCTGGGCCCATCTGGCAGATCGGGGAACAGAGAAAGTAAAGGGTTGGAGCAGCCACAGTGTGGGCTAAGGGAGGTGTGGGGAGGTGGCCAGAGCAGGACAGGGGCCATGGGAAGGATTTTTGGGATGGAATTGTGGAAGTGAAATGGTGGAAAGATTATCCTTGAAGAATACTATGTTAAGAGACCTCAGAGATAGATGATCGACTTGTTTCAAATGGGTGTGTGAGGTGGGGGAGGAGAGATGCTATCTATATCTTTTTGGCCTTATTCAGTCTTGCCACCTGGACAAATACTGCTACCTCTTTAAGTGTGAAAGAGGTGTCTGTTCCCCTTTTCGTTCTTTTCTTCTTTATCTCCCTTTCTTTCAAAATACTAAAGCACAGAAACTTGGAGAATAGAGTTCTGATCTTAATTCCCCACTGACAGCTTTTTTCTCCACTGAAGTCGATTTCTTTGTTCAGTAAGTTAGTATTAGCTGTTCCCACCACAATGCTGTCAGGAGAAGATTTTGAGCTGGGTTAGGATGCTCGTCTGAGACGGTATTGTATCCAGAGTTATCAACAATGTCAAGCGGACTTTCTGTTTTCATAATCCTGGATCCTTTGCTTGGAAGCAGGCTGGATTCTTTATACTGACTTTAGTTCCATTTGACTGAAAGACTAAATGGTGTACTGTTTTCAGGTGTTTCAATAGAAGAATCAGAAAACAGCTTCTCCTTTTCTTAACTAGAGGAGAAGCACAGGCATTTGTAATCACACAGACGGACCATGATGAACATTTTCTTTATCGTTGTGTTCAAAAATGAAGGCGTTAAATAAGTTGGAGCTCATTAATTTCAGAAGCATTTGATTGTGGTGGGGGAAGGTAGAAGAGGGAGTGAAGATGGTGAAGGTAAGATGGTCAGGAAGCTTCCTCAGATAGAGTTGTTTCTTTATACCTCAAGGACTAAGGTTGCTGGAAAGTGTAGAATCCCAGGTTGGTTCTGCCCTTTGGTGCTTGTGTGTAGGCTACAACTTTTCCCAAAGATAAGTGAGGCAAGCCATGCTTTCTTCACATCTGAGTGCCACTAACTTCAGTTTTAGGTAGTATCAAATGGCCTAGAATAGATGGCATTTGCTTGCTCTGCCAGGTGATCATGCTAACCCTACCTGGAACCTGTGGTCATCTGGTAGGGAGGACTTAGACCAGCTGGTCACCGTTGAATATCTAAGAACTCAACAAAATCTCTGATGTGGCTGCTGTGAATACTCAATGAGAGTTAAAAAGTTGTCATTGACTAGGCTGAAACCTGTTGCTAGTCATCAATGAGTAGTGTTTTGGAGCCTTACTTAGCTCAACTTGACAAATGTGTGAACAGCTATGGTGAATTGTATATTACATGTTAGAACTGAGATTTGACTGCTCTCCTGTTTTCGCAAGAAGCCATGACACTGAAGTCACTGGTTATTTGCATGTTTGCACCACCTTCACTAATTATTAAAAATAACAACTGAAATTTGCATTTTACCTTCTTTTTATCAGTTATTTTTCCATGTTATCTTATTTGAAGCTCACAACAACGTTGAGCAGAAGGTTCAACATTATTAACTGCAAATTCAGAGGTAGTGGAAAATAAGGCTCAGAATGCCTCACTGCTATAACTAAAGTCATGGAACCAGTAAGAGGCCAAGGGGAAACTTGGTTTCCTGTCTTCTGTGTATTTGTTCTACCTATAGTTAGTTGCTCCTGCCCTGGTGTCAGGAATTTTTCAGAGTTTTGGCAGCCAGTGAAATCAGTAGGCTTCTGAGGATAGGCATTCCAGGACAAAGATAGCTTGGAGGTTGATGGAGAATGGATTTCTTAGCATTGGTCAGCATTGAGGTCAAATGCAATAACAGTAGCAATAAATAGTTTTGCCATTGTAGGTTACCTTGTGCCTCAAAAAATTAAAAGCCGTCTGACTCTAACCAGGCTTGGGCAGAGTGTTTTCTTAGGTCTCATGAAGCATCATATGAAGGGCTTAGTGAATACTATTTTAATGTAAGGCATGGAAACTTAAATATTTATTTTTGGATATATTATGCAGAAGCATGTAAAAGAAGAATGAAAATAAGAATAATTGGAATAATCAATAATCAATAAGTTACCAATAAAGTTTTTTTGTATGATTCAAGCACAGAATTTTTTGTAGGTTAATCTTCCAAAGGAAACAGGATTTTAAAAATGAAGTAATCTTTTAAAATATGGCATTAAAAATAAAGTGTTTGTTAAGTAAATAACAATATATTGTTATGTTAAAAAAGCAGCACATAGAGCAGTATGAGAGAGAGAGAGAGAGAGTGTGTGTGTGTGTGTGTGTGTGTGTGTGTGTGCGTGTGTGTAAGGAAAGAATTGGGGGAGAGACAGACAGAGAGAGAGAGAGAAAGTGAAAGATTACTGGAATGATAAATATAAAATCATAGCAGTAGCTACCTTTGGTTCAGGGATGTACTGGTTGAGTTATCTGGGAAGTAGACACTGTGACAGATTTAGGAATGCAAAAGAATTATTGAGAATTCAACAAATGGTGTTGGAAAAAGTGAATATACACATGTAAAAGAATAAATTTGGACATTTACTTATATCATATACAAAACTTAACTCAAAATGGATCAAAGACCTAAATGAAAGACCTAAAATTATAAAACTCTTAGAAGAAAACATAGGGGAAAATCTTGATGACATTGCATTTGACAACTATTTCTTGGCTATGACACTAAAAGCACAGGCAACAAAAGTAGAAATAGATAAAGTGGACTACATCAAAATTAAAAACTTCCATGCATCAAAGTACACAGTCAGAGTAAAAAGACAGCCTATGGAATGGGAGAAAATATTTACAAAATATATATATGATAATGGTTAACATCCAGAATATATAAAGAACTCCTACAACTCAACAACAACAAAATAAAACCCACTTAATAAACAGGCAAAGGAATTGAACAGACATTTCTTCAAAGAAGTTATGCAAATGGTCAAAAAGCATATGAAAAGATGCTTAATGTCACTAATCACTTGGGAAATAAAAATCAAAACTATAAGAAGATATCACCTCACACCCATTAGGATGGCTACTGTCAAAAAAAAAAAGAGAAAAGAAAATAACAAGTGTTAACAAGGATGTGGAAAAATTGAAACTCTTGTCCACTGTTGGTGGGACTGTAAAACAGTGCAGCCACTATGGAAAACAGTTTGGCAATTCCTCCAAAAAATAAAAATAGAATTACCATATGATCCAATAATTGTACTTCCGGCTATATATTCAAAATATTTGAAATCAGGGTCTTGAAGAGATTTGCACACCCATGTTTATAATAGCCTTATTTGCAATAGCCAAAAGGTGGAAGCAACCCAAGTGTCCATCAACAGATGAATGGATAAAAAAGTATGGTAATATACACACATGAAATATTACTCAGCCTTAAAAAGAAAGGAAATTCTGACACAGGCTACAACATAAATGAACCTTGAGGACATTATGCTTAGTGAAATGAGTTAGTTGCATAAGACAAATGCTGTATGATTTCACTTACATGAGGTAACTACTGTAGTTAAATTCATAGAGACAGAAACTAGACTAGTGGTTACCAGGGGCTGAGGGGAGGGCAAATGGGGAGATGTTGTTTAATGGGCATGGACTTCCAGTTCTACAAGATAAAACATGTCTGGAGACTGGTTGCACAGCAATGAATATACTTAACACTAATGGTTAAGATGGTAAATTTATGTGTTTATATTCCCACAGTTAAAAAAAAGGGTTATTGGGAAGTAACATTTATGAAAGAAAAGGGAAGGAAAGAGGATTAGGTAAAGGGATTATCAGACTGTGATGTGGACTTGATGGTCTCTGCAAGTCCAATGGTAGCTCCAGAGACAAGCCTGCCCATGGAAAGGGGCCACACTGGGTGGACATGGCTAGGCTTTCACAACACTTTCTGGGCTTTGGCCACCACGGCCTTACTCAGGCATTGGCTGGGGGCCATTGTAGACCGGCAGGACCCTAGCTTGAAAGCTGAGGCAGATGCTGAAGGAGAGAAGAATTGGAGGCTGTCTGCCAGGCTCACTCCTTGCAGCTGGGCAGCACGTTATTCCTTGAAGGGAGATCTGTGAGACACATCTCCATGTCTGCCACGCAGGAGTAAGGGTGAGTTTTATTTTCCTTTAGTTTGTATTTCTGTGCATTCCACATTTCCAATAATGAATGAGTGACTTTTTAATCAGAAAAGAAATAAAAGTTATTACTATAATAAATAGCAACCAGTAATCTTAATTGCTGAGCAATTAGTTACCTATTAAATATCCATTTCAGATTATTATGTGCAGACCCCTTCCAAGTAAACACATTCCATCAAAATAAATCAAGGAGTTATTAATATTCCTGTGAAGTTGAAAGAAAATGATTGTTCTGCCGCATTAGTTGATATTTGCGAAGTTGAAATATGCATATGCAATAGACATCAATGTTAAATATTGCCTATGTTAATTTTATCCTGTATCTTTTCCAGAGTGTAAACGGCATTTAGATGGATTATTGCAACAGTATTGACTACAATTATAAGCCTTGAAAAGGATCATTTTATGATCTGTGGAAAAAATGAAGTTCTTATAGTAGGCTTAAGGCAGCCGTGGAGACTTCCAAAGCAGGCCAGGTGGAAACAGAAAGACAGTTGAGTGTTATCATCCAATAATACTGGTAAAAAGTGATCAGATCTTTACATGAAAGGGAGCTTCTAAGAACAAGATGCAAGGAAAATCATCAGAGGAATGGTTTCTTAGACTTTATTTATGGATTATGTCCTTGGATCCCAGGCAGGTTGATGTCAAGAGGGCTTCCTCCATAAAAGAATAAAAATTTCCTAATTTCAATGATAGAAAGATGAACTAAGAGAACAAGAAAATTATACAGAGGATTACAGACTCAAAGGCCGAGACAAATACGGGGCTGTTGGATTTCCTACATCAGTCAGGAATAACTGCACTGAGATGTTGGGAATTCATCCATGTAAAATTACTTGAGTAATAAATTACCTTCTCCAGCAAACCCACAAAATAGAGGATCAATAAACTTCCAGGAGATAGAAAACACTGAGTAATCACATGCATCAAACTGAAGCTGTTGCTGCTATACACTTCTGAGACCTGGCCTTATGTCTAATTAGGCAACTGAACTGATTTATGGGCTATAACATTTGCTTTAAAAGTGGAATTTGAAGGGCGATATCTGTCTTTTCTAGACTTTACCTGTTCAAATAGGAATCTTGAGTCACCAGTTGTGAGACTCAATAAAGTCTTCAGTTAACGACTCACCTGGTTTTAGACAAGACTAAACTGATCACAGACTCATTTACCAAAACTTGCAAAATCCTCAAGCTCTTTTAACCTTGTAGGGATTTAGGAGGATTTTTATTTTTTTGTTTGTTTGGTTTTGGTTTTTGTTTTGCATGCTGACCATGTACAGCTAGTCCCTATTCTAAGTGCTCATGATATAGCAATGAATAAAACCAAACAAAAATTCCTGTCCTTGGGGAGTTTATCTTCTAGTGGAGGGGGGTAGATCATCAGTAAATAAAACAAATGAGTGAACAAGTTGGGATAGTAGAAGGTGATGAAGTGCGGTGGATAAAAATCACAGTATGAAAGATGTATAGGGAAATGCGAAAGAGAAGAAGTGAAATTTGAAGTCAGTAGAAGAGGGAGATGACATTTGAGCAAAGGCTTAAAAGAGACAGGAGTGTACAATGTGCACATTATCTTGGAAAAGGGCACTTTGGGCAGAGCAAACAGCAAGTGCAAAGATCCTGCATAACTCAGAGCAGAGACTCATGACACAATCAAATTATAATTAAAAAGTGATTAATTGCAAAGCTATGGCAGGTTGTGGATACTGTGACAAAGGACAGTATAGTTTTCAGGAGGCAAAGAGAGTCAGGAACTCTCATCATTACCAAACCTGACTGAGTGATGGGTAAGGTTGTTGGAACTTGGAGTAAGAGACAGCTGTGGTGGGAGTCTGCCTGCCAGTCGCTATGCCCTTAGGTTTAGGGATGCAGCATCTGCACAGACACTGCAGGAGGGAAGTGCTGGAGTGAGGACCCTGACCTCACTTTTATCTCTTCTTCACATCTTCTGCTGGGCTCCCCATGGGCGGAATCCACCTGCAAGCAGAGAGCCAGGGAGACAGTTGAGGTAGGTCATAGAGTTTATCTTTCCAGGGCACAGAGCAGGCTTGAGATGGGTGGAGAATGCATGTCTGGAGGGGCAAACAGGACATCCAGCACAGGACATCTGTTCTGAGATGAGATCATGGCTGATGTGAAGAAAGTAGGAAGGAGAAGGATGTCACTGTGATTCTAGAGGGGTGATTGAGGAGGAGAGCCTCAGGAAATGAGGTCAGAGAGCAGACTAGAATTTCATGGGCATCCTCGTGCACAGTCCTCAGCTGTTACTGTGGATCACACAGAGAGCTGTTGGAGAGCCCTGTGGGAGAAAATGACATGAGCTAACATCTCTTCAAAGTGTCTCACTCACTGCTGAGTTGGGAATAGACTAGTGGAGCAAGGGTAGAATCCTGAGACCAAAAGAGATGCTTTTGCGTCATTCAGGCAATAGAGAGACAGAGAGTGATTGGGACAGGTGAATGCAGTGGAGGTTATAAGAAATGATGGGTTTCTGAATAAATTTTAAAAGTAGAGCCAACAGGGTTTGCTGATAGGTTGCATCAGAGGGAGGTGTGAGGGAAAGAGAGGAGTAAAGGAATTGGAGATGACTCCAAGATGGAAGAATGGAGCTTCCATTAATTGATTTCGGAACATTGCAGAAGTGGGTCGGTTTTTGCAGAAAGCTTAGCAGTCAGTTTTGGGCATGTTGAGTTTGAGGTGTCTCTTAGAACCTGGGAAGTAGGCAGTTGGCTTTATGAGTCTTGACTTGAGGAGGAAGGTTGTAGTGAATTCTTATGATTTTGTGTTACCTTGGCATCCATTTTGAATATTAGTTGGACTTCCTTATATCAGAAGCACGGTTTAGTAAACCTGACAATTTCCAGTTCTCTGCCTCCTCCTGCATCCTCGATGCGATCAAGCCAGATCTCTGCCTTATACACTCACCTCCTCGTGACTATCTCCCAATGCGACACTGGATACAACCTAGTTGACTTGCCCCACTGACCCCCAAACCCAGCATGACTGTGTGGCTATGCCACAGTTACCACCTCTCAGCCACAGTGTGACTTGTGCCAGCTCACTGTAAACCTGCCAACTTGAACCCCCTCAAGAATCCTGCTTGGATAATGCCCTGGACTCCAGTTAAGGCTTTGGCCCACAGGTCCTTTTCTTGCTCTCTTACTTTGCACCCACAGGTTGAGTGTGCATGTCTGGGATGGCTACCCACTTCCTGCTGGCCCTGTGAGGTGTGCAGCCCTCTTCTCTCTGGGGTCTGTAAGTAATACTTACTGCTTCTGTTATGGCATGTGTTTTATCATGCTGCCTCCTTTGTGTCTCCCCTGACCAACACAGCTGAACTCAACCTCTCTCCTGGAAGGGACTTCCCTAGAGAATGGAGAGAATTCTTATTCTTAGTGCAAATAAACTGGACACAGGTCAGACAAGAGCTAGAAAGGTGTCTGCCAATATAAACATGTTTCCTGTGAAAGGGACACCTGGTCACAGGTCAGACACTTAGGCATCGTCATCCACCAAGATAAAGACATATCCCATGAGAGCCACACTGTGGACAGCCACGACCACTTTCCCTGGAGCCCTGTCAAGGCAGGGCTACAATTTATAGTCACTCCCCAGAGAGAGAGAGAGAGAGAGATCTCAACACCAAATTAGAGGAAATCACCACCAAGGTCTTACTGTAAGATATAAATTTGTGTATGTTTGTGTATGGGTAGTATTTATCATTTATAATCATTAAGTGAGATGAGGCCACTGAGGGAAGGAATGTGGAAAGGAAAAGACTGCGGCCTGGAGCTTTCTAACACTAAGGGGGAGTCAGCAAAGAACACCAAGAATGAGCTGCCACTGTAGCAGGGAGGAAAAATTAAAAACAGAAGGTGGTTTCCTAGAAACAAAATGACAAAAGTGTCTCCAGGAGGAGGGAGTGATCAGCAGTGTCAAGTGCTGCTGATTGGCACAGGATGGTCAGGACTGAGCCTGAACCACTGGATTTAGTAGCATGAGGTCATTAGTGTCCTTGATATCTCTACATTTCATAGAGTAGTGGAGACAAACCTGATTAGAGTGGGTTTAGTGAGAATGGAAATGATATGCACTGGAAATAGCATGGATTTCTCTTAAGAGTGTTTTGCTATAAAGGTGAGCAGAGAAATAAGGCAGTAATTGGAGAGAAAAGTGAAGTCAAGAGGATTTTTTTAAAAATAAAGACTAGAAAATATTTTAGGAAAATGAGAATGATCTTGTAGAGAAGAAAGATTGAAGATTTAGGAGAGAGCATAAAGAATCACTGGAGCAATGTCTTTGAGGAGGTAGAAGGGAAATAGACCATAGTGTTTGAATTGAGGGTTGGCCTCAGTTAGGAGGATGGTCATTCATTCATAGCAGTGGTCTTTAAAGTGCATATTGGAATCACTAGGGAGCTTTAAACACCCCTGATACCTGTCCCTCACGCCCTAAGAATTAAAACAGAATATCTGGGGGAAGACACAGCATAATTAAAAAAAAAAAAAGTTTCCCAAATGGCCCTTGAGTTTTAGCATGCATCAGAATTGCTTGGCAGACTTGGTAACACACAAGCTGCTGGGCCTCCCTGCAGAGTTTTTGATTTGACAGGTCTGGGTGAATCTGAGAATTTGAATTTTCAACATCCTAGGTGATGCTCATGGGCTAGAGACCACACTTTAAGAGTCATGGATGTATGATAATAGGAGGAAAATTGTAGTGTATGGGGCCAATGCTGGTAGGTGGATCAAGGTAGTGGTGGTGGGAACTTGAGATATTTCCCTTCTGATTGTTGAAATAGTCTAAGTGAAGTTAAAAAAAAAATGTTGTTCTTTGGGAGTATGAGGGGGTGGGAAGGTGTTGGAGATTTGAGGAGAGAAGAGAAGGTATCCAATAATCATTTAGTAAAATAGAGTGTGAGTAGACTGGAAAAATGTAGCATGATTTTGGGGCAGCAATCAGGGCCCACTGGAAATTGGATGCCATGAATTTACAATGAGAGCAACCAGAATGGTTGTGCATTTTACTCCAGCAACACCTAGTTGCATAGATGGAAGTGTAGAGAAGGGGGAGAGATGAATTTGACCAGGGTTCAAGTTTTGCTAGCAGAGTGCTGTGAAGTGAGAGAGAGAAGCAGAAATTGAGAGTGTCTACAAGGAGTATTTGTAATGGTTGAAATGGATCTTAAGTTTGGGTGAAGAGGAAAGGGAAGAGACTAGGGGAGTGAAGGACAGCAGAAAGGGGGCAAGGTTAAGGGAATGAGAGTTTTATTGGAGCAGAAGGATTGTTGTATGTTAGAGAATAGAATGCTTGAAATTAAAATGAAGGAGAGGTTGCGTTTTTTTCTCATGACAGGGTCTGGTTTATGACCCTGGGAGTTGGTGGTTGAGAAAGTGTTGATATCAAGATTACAGACGAGGAGTTTAATGAGCTGAGAGTCCAGGGTGTTGGAATAATCATTTATATGGGTATTGAAATTACTAAGACTGAGGGTAGTACTTTCTGGAGAGAGAGTGACAATAAGCTGCATGCTGAGGTTTTTGAGAAACAAAGAAGAATTCAAAGCTGGGCTTGTAAGGAAGGATAGAGGGAGAATGGTCTCGAAGCGGTTATGAGGAGCAAGGACAGCACTTTCCAACCTTCCCACCCAGAGTCTGGCAACTGTGGGAGAAAACAACCACCTCTTGAGAGGATTTGTGGGGCAGCACTCCCTCAGGGAGACTCAGGTTTCAGCTAGATGAAGAAGGTCAGTAAAGCCCCAGAGGAGAGGTTGGGATGGTTGGCTGTGTCGGTGATATGTGACTTCTGTTCCAGGGGGCACAGTGAAGAGTTTCAGGAGTTGGAGATGAGTCAGGGATTGGGATGGAACCATGGATACAGACAGAGTTGTGGGGAGTAGAGAAGATGACTGGGCACTGGAAATCAAATTTCTTGGGGTGACTGATTTAAGTAGTGGAAAGGACCATAATTTGATGAATACTGGTGGCTTTAAGACAGAAGGATGCTGAACCTTTTAATGTTGAGAGGAGTGAGGAGTGGGAGTCTGGGACACCCCCTTAGTGCTTCTGAGTGGTTGTGGAGGCCAAAGAGGGGTAGTCTTACCCCTAGGGTATGAAGCTCCCCCTGGTCTCCTGAAGACAGAGTCTTGGATAGATGGAGAGGGGATGTTCAACTTGAGTGCACAGCCAAAATTATTGGAATCAGAGGAAATGATCTTGTAAATGTTACCAGACTCAGAGAAAAGAAACTCAACTACACAGAGAATGGAAACAGAATCTCGGAGAGGGCTCACTCTTTATTTCTGTTATAATAAAACATAAAAAATGAAACACAAGCATAGCGGAATTCCCATTGTGTGTCTCTTAATTGGTTAATTTGGTTTCATTTCTCTAGCTTTTACAGATTCTTTTTTTTATTTTTTAGGTGTATCTTACTCAAATTACCTACATAGTTGCTTTGGCTTTGTACTACACTCTGTGAACAAGACCATCGAGATTTCTTGGCAGAACCCTGATCTGTAGGTATCCTCACATATTTTACTTTGGTGTTCCTTTAAGCCTCAATTTCTCTGGATTTGGAGCATAAAATTGAATCCAACTAGTATTTTTACTTTTTTGTTTATTCACATAGTTGTCAGTGTACATGAATCCAACTAGTATTTATTGAGTGCTTCAGGAGTGTACAGTAATTGGTTATGTCCTCTGGGAGATGCAGAAGAACTCTAAGATGCTTGGTAGCTTAAATGGAACTAAATTTTGCTTTGCATTTCTCAGCATTTTTCCCTGCTGATCATTTCCTGATAATATCAGAAGTACATCCTGAGCTTAAATTTATTATGGCTATTATTAAAATTAAAAATAACGATTTAAGAGAAGGTCTGTGCATTGAGAAACCCCCATTTATGAACATATACATCGGTTGTAGGACAGAACCAATTTTGTGTTTGGGATTAGAAAGTCTAGAATATATTAATATAAATAAACTTTCCTTTCTGCTACTGTTAGCATAAATCTGTTATTCATAGCCAAACTCCTGGAAAGTGGTTTTATACTTGCTAGCTACATTACCATCATCTGCAACTCTCTCTTGCACCTGCTCAATTTGGGCATTGTCCTTGTGCTGTACCTGGAGATCATGAGGGCCCTCTGAGCTGTCCATTTTTAGCTTCCATTTTGATCTTCATGTGGTCAACGTTTACTCCTCATCTTATTCTCTCACCACCTTGGGCTTAATTGACAATTTTTTCCATCTTAAGATATTTTCTCCTGTTGCCTTCCTGGACCTCACATTCTCCAGGTTTGATTGTTTCTCCACTGGCTGTTACTTAGCAGACTCCTTTACTGCCCTTTCTCCTTTTTCAGATGCATAAAATGTTGAAGAGCCAGGACTCAGTCTTTGGGCCTCCTGTCTTTTAATCCACACTCACCCTTCAAGTGCTCTCATCCAGTCCTGTGGCTTTACAGACTACCAGTAGGATGGTGTTTTCCAAATCTTTATTTCTAGTCCAAGCTCTCCCTGAACTCTAGACTCAACTATTCAACTATTTGACATCTCTGTGTAGAAGCCTGGTGGGCATTTCAAAATTACCATGTCTCCAAACTGAACATTGGTTTCTTCCTTTCTACAATTTCCCCCATTTCTGGAAATGACACTGCCATTTACCTGGGCGCCCTGCCCCAACGTTGATGATTCTTTTCCTTACACCCAACTTACATTAGTAAATCATTTGAGTCTACCTCTGAAATACGTCCAAAAGCCAACCACTTCTTAAGCTCTTCCTCATTACCATGCTTGTCAAGGCCATCATTTGGACTGCCACCCAGAGCCTTATAACATGTCTTCTATGCTTGTTCTCCTAGAGTCTAATTTACATACAGAAAACAAAGTGACCTTTTAAATATGCCAGTTACATTATGTCTCTTCTTATCTCAGAATCCTCCAAAAGACTTTCTCATTTATTATAAAATACAAAGACAAGGACCTACATTTCCAATTTGTCTTCTGTCATGCTCTCTCTTTCCCTTGGTGTGCCATCCTAGCCACACCGGTCTCTCTTGTGTTCTTTGAATATACTAAATATGTCCTACCTGGGTCTTTGCCTTTGCTATTTCTTTTGGCTGTAAGGCTCTCCCCGACATATACACAGGCTTCCTTTCTAATATTATTCAGGCTCTGTGTAAATGTCATCTACTTAGAGGGAACTTCCTGGGCCATGTTATTTAAATAGCAACTCCCCATTCCTCAATACTTGCTATCTTTCTACCATGTTTTACTGTTCTTCTTTATTGGCTCACATTATAGTATATATTTATTTGCTTATTTTTGTTTCTCCCAATGGAATGTAAGCTCACTGGGGTCAGGGAATTTTTTAAAATTTCTCTGCTGTGTCTGGGAATCCTAGAACACAAACAACCTAGGAAAAATTAAATTATTGCCAATGAAGTGAGCCCAAGTTGTATCTCTCTCTAGAAAGAGTTTCGATAATGGTAAATATTTGACAGCTGGCCTGGGGTTGTTATTTTGTTCTAAGAGTTGCTATGGTCTAAATGTATATTTTAGATAAGGAAACAGAAAAATTTAAACATTTTTATATTTTTATGTTTTAAACCTTGTGGTGGTGAGCCAGACTTATAATAAATGTTAAACAATTTTTTATTTAATAAATGTGTTAAATAAAGAATGAATACAAGGATGTGTATATGTGTATGATATATACTGAGAACACATTACAAATTACTAGATCTTCAATTTCTTTCTTTGCAAGGACCATGCTTCTAATGTTAAAAATATTATTTAATGAGGCAAATAAAATACGTTTCACTTTGCTTTATTTGAGTGCTAGAAAGATGTGACATTCTTTTGCTATACCTTCATTGGGTTCAAAGGCAAGGGACTTTTTATAATTGAAAGAAAAAATGAGTGTATTTTAATTAACAAAAGATATGAACTCTTACAGATATATTTAAAATGTAGTTTGACAACTGCTTAAGACAAAATAATCTGTATTTTTCAAGCTTTCATATGTCAACTCCACATGATAAATTTCCTGAAAAACTACATATATACAATCCAGATATCTCCAAATATAAGTAATACAATTTACTCAATTTTGAGATATTACATTCTTCCATTCTTGCATTTCTTCTACAAAGAAATTAGGGTTTGACATTCTTGAACATGAAATTCTGTTCTCTCTTTCTGTTTTGTGGTGATCATGTCAAACTCTTCACTTTTCCTCTGCATTTTGCACAGAGCATGACAAGAATTGAGTGTGGAAAGAGCAGGGACTTGGAAAGGGCATGGGTCAACTTGTCAGGAAATAAGAGTTTCCAGTCCCTGTCTTGATTTTTAGCCATGTGACCTTGAGCAAAGCACCTAACCTACCTTTGTTTCCACTTAGAGTGTGTTACGTGTTCGTCTTTTAGATCCCTTTTTGCTGTACAAGTCTTGGATTTGTGGAGTTCCCATAAATCCATTCATTCCAGGGCGAGATTTCTTCTTCAACATTGTACTTCGTTGATAAGGCCAAAGTAAAGTGGTTTAAGATCCTGTGAAATCCTAGATTTTGACTATTCTTTTCATTACCTTATATCAGGAAGTCACTTGGTTTGTGTAAGATACAAGCAGCATTGGATAAAAGTTGGCTAATTTCATGCATGAGGATAAATGGGACAAATGATATATTTTGGCTGAGTTTAATATGTTGAATTTAATATAGTTAAAAATGCAGGACAAAATAGGATTTGTTCTCATAGCACACTATTGTACTCGGAGAAGAGCATTTTAAATCCTATTCTATAATGATATGCATTAACATGTCAAAATTTTCATAGATGTTCAACTTTTATAAAATCAACTTTATTGAAGTATAATTTATATACAATATAATGCTGTTAATTGAAGAAATAATGAGGCTCACAATTTGGAAAGGAGAGCTTTATTTCTCATAAAGGGCTGCAGCCTGCTGTGGTCATTCCAGCAGGCTGGAAAGCAGAGCCCCTGGCCACAAGCCGGGAACACATACTTCAAGGCAGGGACAATGGGAATAGGAATTTATACTGAGCAGGATGGCTAGATATACTATTTAACAAGCAGTAGGAGGAGGCATGAATATTTATGAAAAGAGAAACATGCACCTGGGCAATGGAGCTTTCTGCCCTTTTACGGGGTCCATGTTCAGAAATGGCCATCCTCTCTGTCAAAAAGGTGAAACAAGGACACAAAGCCCCTCTCTGCACATGCTCCATAGACTGTTCAAAACCACTTCATGGTTGATGGTCTTTTATCAGGAAAGAATGCTGGTCTGGATCACAGATTGGCTTCTGTTTAGCCCTTAGGAAAAAAGCCTGATGGCCATTAGCAAAGGGAGGGGGTAAAATGATATGTGTCTGCCCTCTCATCAGGTCAGGGATGGGAACTCAGTTTTACGGTTTCTCTGCGGTCTCCTTGGCCAAGAGGGGGTCCATTCAGTCATTTGAGGGAGTTAGGATTTTATTTTAGTTCATAGTACACACATTTTAAATGTACGTGAGAATAATCAGTATGCTATTCAAATAAATTATCATTGAAACTCAACTCCAATCCTAAAAGAAGTGAAATGTTTTGACCCAATAAGTCAGTAAATCACAACAAATTAATATCAAAAGATTTCATTACAGAGATAACAAATGATGCCATCAAAGGGACCATTCAATGCTACCATTTGTGCCTATTGTATGACATTGAAATATTTGAAAATGTTGACATATACCCCAATTCTAGTATGCACCTTCCTTTGGTTTCACCTTTTCTCATTCCTGTGCTTTACCAAAAACCCTCTACACAATGAACCTTATAATACCTAGGTGCTAAAAGTGATACATTGAATATTTATTATATAATATGGAGCTTGTTCTTAGCTTTCATCTGACTTCCATGCAGATAATAATAACTCTTATCTCTAAAAGTCACTATAAACATTCCTTAATAGTTAGGTAGCACCAGACCTTGGCATTATATATTAATTTTATGATCCCCAACACACTATGCCCCTTATAATCATGTAATTCTAAAACCTGTCCCTCACACACTCACACATGTGTTTACTTGTGACTTTTTCAGCTCACTTGGAATGTGCTTTTTCTTGCTGTCTATAGGGCCTTATATGGATTTTCATTTCTTCTGTAAAGTATTCCTTAACAGTCTCAGTTGGCAGTGACTATTTCACTTGGTCTACCCTACCAAGCCCTGTGAAGAACACACGATAGGCCCACTGGAAGTGTTTGTTGAAAGAGTAAAAGAAATCAGCAACCACATCAGTATGCTATAATTTAGATTTGGTAATGTTTTTCTCCCTAACTCTAAGTTCTATAAGGACACCGGTAATATCATGTAGAGCAGAAGGATCTTTTAAATAGAAAGCTAATCTTCAGGGCTCAAACCATATGATCATTCTAAAAATTTTTTTATGAACTTTCATTTAAGAAAATCACACCCTGGTGAAACTTACAAATCATCCACTCTGATTCAAGAGAAAGATGCATGGTGAAAAAGTGTTAAGATGTGGTCTCCTGGGTGTGTGATCTGGGGTCAGGCCCTGGAGATCTAATGTCAGCCTATAAGCAACAGGAAACAATTAGAGAGGACTTTAAACAGAGAAGGCTGATGTCAGTTGGAGCTGGGCTGGGTGAATGAAGGGCTGAAAGAAGAAACCAGTTAAAAGAATATTGTAAGAGTTCTGGATATGAGGATTTAGAATAAGGAATTGGCACAAAAGAGAGAGGCCAGACTGAAAATATATCTAAAAGATAAGTTTAGAGACCAGCTGGGCACAGGGGATGGGGGGGTCGTAGTGAGGATTCCAGGACAATCTAGAATCTTAAAATATTGCTAGTATTTCCAACTCTCTAATTCTTTTCCATCTCATTTTCCTCTGTCCGCTTTCTTTTTCTTAAGTGTAAAGAAAGCCATAAAGCCAGAATAGTGGCTTCAGGATTTGTCTTTTCTTTTCTTTTTCTCATATCTTAAGTCCATCACTTAATCAGGGTTTGTCTTAATTAGAAAGAGACCTTGACAAGTAATAGACACCATCACTGTATTATGCTGAATTTAAAAATAAGGTATATTTTAATAATGTTTCAATGTATAATCAAGTGGCTTTAAATTCTATACACAAGGACAAGAAGACTTACTTGGTGGAAAACCAAGCAAATAACACTGTTTTGAAAGGAGGACAAAGTAAAATGTACAGTGTGGGAGGGATAGGAAGAGAAACAAAGGAGAAAGGCTGTCCTAGTGCTATTGAGCTGAGCATGCTAATCTTCTGCTAATGATTAGTATGCAGGCATTATCTAACAATTGCTTTTAATAAATAGCATTTCTGATGAGCTTGATGTTCTAAATTCCTTTTGGCATCTCTGTATTTCATCATATTTCACTAGGATTGGAAAGATGTTCAATCTGGAAGTAGCATAGTCCCTGTATATTTAAGCAGACAAAAGGAGAAATAAAAGAAATGAAATAACATGGAAATAAACATTTTTTCATGTTATCCTTATATAATCATAATTATAGTATACATTTATAGCACTTTATACTCTTCACCTTTTACTTTTTCATTTGATATTTATGATAGGACTGAAAAGGCAACATCATTCCCTTAATTTTGCAGATAAAGAAATTGGGTCCCTGAACATTTAGGTAATGTGTAAAATTTTATAATTTATGAATGGCTTATCTGTATCTTGACCTTTGGTTTCTTAACTCTTTGTCCAGGGATTCTTATTCCAATGTGTTTTTTATTTTGGGCCTGGGGAGGGAGGTGAAGTAATGGGAATCATTGGAGGATTAATAGAAAAACACTGTCCTTTTCTAAGCCAATTGCCTCTCCTGTACTCTATCTTACACACCTGGAATTTGATGGCAGTGAAGAGACCCATTGTTTAAAGTGAGTTTGGCCAAATTCCATCACCCTGAGACTCTGTGTAAATTTTTAGTAGGTGCAGGTCACGGTGACCACCTCTTTCCTCCATTGTTCCTCATTGGGCAAGTGTTGGATTGTGTGAGTTACTATTTAAGGGTCTGATTGGTCTCTGGGGTAATTTCACACACTTGTAATTTTCTGGCACTTGGAAGGTAAGGTGATGATGGCAGCCAAGAAATGCTGGAATAAGAACTTAGCAATGTGTGCCTTCAGTCAAAAGTTTTAAGAATGAGGTCATAATGGAAAAGCAGACCCACTAGTTCCTCATTTCCATGATATCCCTCCTGTAGCATTAGGGAGTCACCTCCATGACACCTCTCTGGGTCCCAGTGTGACCTTGTCTTGTCCAGACGGAGCTCAGTTTTGCCCTGACTCAGCTGGCCGCTGCTCTGACTTGGATGGTTCCCTTTGTCTCTTCCTTCTGCTCTACTGTCCTGTTCCAGAGGAGCTGCCAACCCTGCCTGGTCAGCAGTTTCTAGCTCCAGCAGCTCTTGGCTTCCTGCCCCACAACTGCTCTCCTTAACTCTGTTTCTATCCTCTGTTCTATCCCAGATTTCCCATCTGTGTGACATTCCCTATCCAGCAGGTAGCAAGGATGGTCTTTTTGCTCTTTCTGATTTGATTTTCCTCCTTTTTTGAGGCACTTGAATCTCATCCTCATGTTGGGGAAAGGGCCGGCAGATGACGCTTGCGATTGTGCTTTTCCTCTCCTCCCCACATCTGGCTATGCCTTGTGTGAGGTCCATGTCTTGGCTAAGTGATGATCTTACTTTCCTAAATGTTGCAGCATAGACACTTTTAAACTTCTGCAGGCAGGGGAGAGTCTTAGCTCCTCATTATTCCTGGGGCTTGCCACTAAGGATAGAAGAGCTTCAATAGGAAGTGTGAATCAGATTCTAACATTATTCTTGGTTTATTTTTGACTGACAACTAACAGCAGATTTGATTACTACCCCACATCCTTTTTTTTTTTTGGAGACAGAGTCTCACTCTGTTGCTCAGGCTAGAGTGAGTGCTGTGGCGTTAGCCTAGCTCACAGCAACCTCAAACTCCTGGGCTCAAGTGATCCTATTGCCTCAGCCTCCCAAGTAGCTGGGACTAAAGGCATGCGCCACCATGCCTGGCTAATTTTTTCTATATATATATTTTAGTTGGCCAGATAATTTCTTTCTATTTTTAGTAGAGATGGGGTCTCGCTCTTGCTCAGGCTGGTCTTGAACTCCTGAGCTCAAACGATTCACCCACCTCGGCCTCCCAGAGTGCTAGGATTACAGGCGTGAGCCACCACACCCGGCCGCTACCCCACATCCTTTGAAGACATCATTTGAAGCTGAAGATCCTGTTTTCTCCCTACAACTCTTTTTCCATATTAGAATAATATAATCCATGTACATTAAAAAGTTGCATGAAATTCTAGCTGGCCCCTAAGTATTTGAAGAGACTCAGAAGGGTAAACAATCTCATTCTCTTGCTGACTTGCCTTTCTGTAGCCATGCTCCAGCAACATTGAGGTACAACTGATACCATCAGAGATGAGAAATGCCATGTCTAGGAAGACAGGGCCATATTCCAATGTTTGTGAGCTTGGGCATAGTTTGGGCTGGAACCTTGTACCTCATGCTAGAACCTCCAACAATGCAAGCTAGTGGGAGAATTGGGAAACCAAGATTCAGAGGAACCCAGGATGGTGGCATAGGTGGCTGTTAGGACAAATTATAATGCTCAAACGATTATGATCATTTCAACTTGATCTGGGCTGGCCTAGGTTCCCTTTCAGGAGTGGGTGAAGGGTTTGTAAGACTGAGAGGACAGCCTGACTGAGGGATGTTGCGTAGATGTTAAGGGAGTAGTAGAACTTACTATCAGGTGGGAAGCTCAATTGGTTCAAAAAGGGATTCTGTCCTTTATCAAGGAATACAAATGGGGGAAGGGCGTGGCAAGTCAAGGTCATAGCTAAGAGGTCAGAAGGTTACAGCAGGATTTCAGACCCAGTATAGGCATAAATTCTCAGTGGGAAAGCAGATGGCATAAGGTCTGTATTGGTTGAGATTTAATCGGTAACTGAGTGGAACTGAATTTTCTTTTTTTTTCATTATTATTATTTGTTTTATTTCAGCATACTATGAGGGTACAAATGTTTAGGTTATGTATATTGCCTTTGCCCCATCCGAGTCAGAGCTTCAAGCATGTCCATACCCCAGATGGTGCTCACCGCACCAATTAGGTATGGATATACCCATCCCCACCTCCCCCTTCCCATCTGCCCGACACTCAATTAATGTTATTGCTATATGTGCACATAAGTGTTGATCAGTTAAAACCAATTTGATGGTGAGTACATGTGGTGCTTGTTTTTCCATTCTTGTGATGCTTCACTTAGTAGAATGGGCTCCAGCTCTACCCAGGATAATACAAGAGATGCTATATCACCATTGTTTTTTGTGGCTGAGTAGAACTCCATGGTATACATACACCACATATTATTAATCCACTTATGTATTTATGGGAACTTGGGTTGTTTCCACATCTTTGCAATTGTGAATTGTGCTGTTACAAACATTCTAGTGCAGATGTCTTCTTTATAGAATGTCTTTTGTTCTTTTGGGTAGATGCCCAGTAATGGGATTGCTGGATCAAATGGTAGTTCTACTCGTAGCTCTTTGAGGTATCTCCATATTACTTTCCACAGAGGTTGTACTAGTTTGTAGTCCCACCAGCAGTGTATGAATGTTCCTATCTCTCTGCATCCATGCCAACATTTATTGTTTTGGGACTTTTTGTAAAGGTCATTCTCACTGAAGATAAATGATATTTCATTACCAAGGTGTGTTGGTCACCCTATGAGGAAATGTTTGATAGTCTTGGTCAAATGTCTGCTCAAATGTTGCTCAAGGTTAAATAAGAAAAACAAATAAACAAACAAAAACTATTTATGTTTATATAAAATGTGAAATGTAGAATTGGTAGTAATCTTGTTGAGAAACAAATATTCATTTCTTACTGGTACATATTCAATTACAGAATCTTAAAATTTCTGAGTTGAGATGAAAGTCAGATATTATTTAATCTCTCATTGTATGAATGATAAAACTAAGAGTAAGGGAGATTCAATAAATAAGTTTGATTAGTTAATTAAGGGCATACATTTTCTGAGTCCAAATTCTTTGCTTGCCTTCACTGATTTATTTATTTATTTTTTGGTGTCACCTAAAGATTCTTCTTTTCCCTCTTGACAAGAGCCTTACTACACATAGGCTCTTTTTTTTTTTTCCAGTTAGAGTCAGTTGGCCTTCTTCAGAAGGTTATACTATAATCTACTATTTTACTATTGTAACGCTTCTGTGACAATTGTTGCTAATAGCATTACTACTATTACCAACATTACTGTAGTAGGAGGGGTATATCAGACAATGTTTGTTTCAACCCATTTCTTAGGTGGGTTGAAATACAGAACACCGTGAATTCAAGGAGCCTAGCAGTACTTCTTGGCTACTAGATATCTCTTTGTGGTCTCTACAGTAAATCTCTGAGATGGATACTTACTCTGCAGTCAGTTAATTTACTCTTTCCTACAGGTTGTCATTTTGGTTACTGTCTGGGCTATTAGTCATACTCAGGCCATGTATCCCTGCAGTAGGAAAAGAAAGAAAAATATTGCACAGACACCAAAGCTTCTACCCCAAAAACTGTTACAAGAGAATTCCATACCTGCAGTGAGTAAAAATGACAAATAACTCTTTAAGCTTCAAAGTTTAAAGGAACAGATCGATTTCAACTAGAGGGTCAGCTTGTCATCTTTCATTCTGTATATTGTCAGGTCCATGATGTGTACCATGCCCAGAGTAGCTCCTTGGGGACTGTCTGCTGTGGAGAGTCACAAATAGAAGGATGTTTTGAACACGTCCACAGATAAGATGTGTTCATGCTTTAATGGTGCTTCTGGTGAGTAATGGAGAACAAAACAATTTATGCTAGAAGACTAGCCTTGAAATAGCTCCTTGGCATTTCACCTGGCCCCCTTCAAGATTGGATTGAGAATAAAGTTGATACGGATTAATAGTTGAAAAGATAAATTCATATTTTGGCTATTGAGCCTATAAAATTACCAAATGACAGCTTAAATAGTTAAATATTATTATTGTCACCAATAATTTTGCTTTTTGTTTACATGACATCATAGATTTAATTTGGTTGAAGGGGCTGCCTTCTTCACCCAACAGAGTGCCTTGACTATTTTGGAATTGAGTAGATACTATTTTTGTGAAAAAAAATCTTCCATTGTTCCCAGGAAAGCTGTGGATTTTTGGAGTGGCTTAGAAAGAAAATGGTTGTTACCAGGGGCCAGAAACTACATAACTGGGACTAAAAATACATTCTCACATACTAGAGTGAAGTCATAGAAAGGGAAATTGATATTTTAAAATTAAATAGTTTATTCCCAGAATTCTAGAGAATATTTTTCTCAGCCACCCCTGATGCTTACCTTAGTGTAGCAAATCTTCAGGTAGATTGAAAATGTCCCTTGATGAACAACATATAATCTCTCATGGGGAGTTTTCTCTTTTTTAATTTGGATAATGTCACCTCTATCATGCTCTTACATAAACATCAAGTTTAATGTTATATAAGTGGTAATAACCAAGAGTTTCAGGCTTCAGTAAGTATAAGGCTTATTAAATACAAACTAAGTGAAATTCATTGTTTTTACTACTTAATAAGTGTTTAGCCTAAAATAGTTGCTTTTTTTTCTGGTATAAAAAACTTTGCATGTACTTGCTGAAGACAATTAAAAATTAGCTTCATGAAAAAATCAAATTTAGATGGTTAATAAACTCATATTGGGAACTGGAAGATTGCTTTCTCCGACAGAGTAAGAGTTTTTCTCTATAATATATTGTTTTCAATAAGGAACCAGCCCCTACATTAACTATTCTGATATTCATTACAAAGGAAAACATAATAAAACATCTCCTGTCAGATTAAGAAGCTCCTGAATCACCCTTCAGAAGACAAAATGCCTCTTCTGTATAAACAGATTACATTACGTAGGGCAATGCCAGCAGGCAATCTTAATTATGCATTCTTCTAGCATGTGGAAACATTTCCCTTGGAATACTGTGGGCAAACACTTAGGAGAACAAACAATCGTGTAATTTTTAGAGTAGTTGTATTGTGGGATGGTTCTTTGCTTTTCTGCTGTGCTGAAGAATGCCTGATGTTATCATTTTCTTTAATTTGATCCAATCACATTTGATTTTATAATTTTATCAAGGATAAATTCCTATTTAATCGGTAAAACACACTAAGAAAATAAGGAAAACACATCCTATGATTTGATCATGTATAAATGAGCAGGGCCTTCTTTCTGTGAACATAAAGGAAGTTAAAAATCTTTACATATTTTCTTGCACTGTCATGCTGTGTGAGGCAGACAGGTCAAACCCACCTACTAGTTTCAGTTTTCCCATGTGTAAAAATGGAAAAATTGTAGTTAATACTACTTTTAGAAGGATACTGCAAAAAAAAAATAAAAAAAATTGCCTAGCATAATATAAAATATTATAGCCATATTTTATGCACAAAAAGATTCCTGAAAGTTTTCATTGTAAATCTAGATTATATGAACAGAAAATTAAATTCACTAAGGGGACTGGTTATTTGAAACTTCATTGATTAATCTCCCTATAAAACATATTTTCATGTC
The DNA here is from genome assembly GCF_020740605.2 of Lemur catta. Classification (NCBI taxonomy): domain Eukaryota; kingdom Metazoa; phylum Chordata; class Mammalia; order Primates; family Lemuridae; genus Lemur; species Lemur catta. The sequence goes on from NC_059128.1 coordinate 269,318,077, forward strand.
TCATGCTTGCCTAAAGCATAGCAGAGACCATCAATAAAGGAAGCCACTGTATTCATAATAGAATTAATGAGAATATATAGCTTCCATATTTTACTGTTCAAGTTGTTCTGCATCTTAGATGAACACAGTTCTCCAATGAAACATGAGGCTGGAGATTGGGAGGAGATTCGCCCCTTGGGCTAGTAAGTTGTCAGTTCCTTCAAGTCCAAGCTCTGCAGTCCAAATTTATCATCCTGACTGTTGATCGAGCCTTGGCAGAGGCATGTCTTGCCATTTCCTGCAGGATAGCTCAACTACCCTGACTCATAGAGAACTTACCAGAATACACTGTGTTATGTTATGCCTTGTAGAATTCCAGAATATTGTAGTACCTATAATCCTGGTACACTTTAATCACCAGACTAAAAAAAGTTTTAGACTATGACTACATAAACATGCTATTTATCCCAAAACAAAACAAAACAAAACAAAACAAAACAAAACAAACAATGTGACATATATGTGGGCAAGGGAGAAGGGAATCAACCTTTGTTTAGTGCAAACTATTGTACCTAAAACTATGGTGGATTTTTTCCATACACTAATTCACACGAATGAACAGAATATGGTATCGATATTTCATGGAACTTACAAAAAGTTGATTTGATTCCAATCTAATGAGAGGCAGAATTATTATTGTGAACTTGGTAATTAAACATAAATGAGAAGGCCTAAAGACCGTGTTCAATTAAATCACAATTTTGGGCTGGATCATTTAAGCTGGCGATCTAGCTCCAAAGGAGAGACATCTTAGGCTCACTCATGTGGCAAGTGCAGAAGAGGACATTAGTAGGTGTGGTGGGCAAAAATCAAGATGGTCCCCATGACCTTTGCCTCTGGTATTGGTCCCACTATTGTAATATCTTATGTGGAAAAATGTAGTTTATCAGAATGAGCCTAATGTAATCATGAGTCCTTGAAAAGCAGGATTTTCTCTGGCTGGTGGCAGAAGGGGATGTCAGAGAGATGTAGAGTGTAAGAAGGATTCAATATGCCATTGCTGTCTTTGAAGATGGAGGGTGCCACGTGCGAGGACCAGAGAGCAACCTCTAGGAGCTGAGAGCAATCATCAACTAACAGCCAGCAAGGAAATGGGACCTCCACTCTATGGCCACCATGGAACCAGATTCTTTCAGTCACCCAAACAAGTGGATTCTCTTCTAAAGCCTCCAGATAAGAGACAGGCATATCAACACCTTGATTTCAGCCTTGTGAGATCCTAACCAGAGAAGCCAGTTGAGCCACCTGGACTTCTGATCTATAGTACTGTGAGCTAATAAATAGATGTGGTGTTAAGCTGCTAAATTTGTGATAATTTGTTATACAGCATAAGATACAATGGGGTAGATCCAATTCGTATGGAGAGTGATATTGTGTTGAACAAAGCACTTAATAGAAAATCAAGACTTTAACAAAATGTTGGAAAGTCATCTTGTTTCAACTTTATGTCTCCTAGAAATAAAACAACGCTTGGAATTTCCAGTCTGAACTGAATGGAGATGGCTGAAAGTTTCGAATCATTGCTTCAGTAACGGTTTAGCAGGACTGACTTTCATTCTTGGTCATGGAGTATACATGTGGAAGAATGAAAAATCTGGATAGTCTTGTTGGTCCAAGTCTTTAAATTTTCCTATAAGGTCTTCTTTAGAGACTGACAACACACTTTTCAGCCTATTTCATTGCTTGTATGGGATGATAGCAGTAGCTCTGGTAAATTTCCTATCTTTAAATTGCTAAAATTCCAAAAAAAGAAGAAAAAGCTCAAAATCAAAAATAATTCCAGGCAATAAAAATCTTGCCAATAACTAACTAATTCTGAGTTTTGTAGCCAAAGTCCAATATGGTACTAGAAGCACGTAGGACTAATTTTGAAGAGAATTCTACAAAAAGCAAGGAATTCTTCCTCTGAAATGACCACACAAATCTGTCTGGAATGTTCTCCTAGACAAGGCTTCTGCATAAAATGGTAGAGAAAAGCAAAATGTCTTTTTCAGTTAGTTTAGTAGTCTCATGTATGAAACACATCTTTCCACCACTTTTGAGGTATAATCAAATTGAGGGCACCAAAAATAGCTTCTAACCAATGATTTTATACTCCAACATTTTCAACATGTAATGTCTAAAATGTAACCAAGATAATATGATGATTGCTTTCTGAAATACTAATGCTATCTTCTCTATAAAAAGCATCCTTTATGGGCAGATAATCTGTGACAAGCTTGACTTTCTTAGGTAATTTCTCAAAGTGACAACCCTGCTATATCTAATTTTAAGTTTCTTTCTATTAAAATCAATTTATATGACTGGAATCAGCCTCAATATTTAGGTGTTCTCATATCAAATAAGATGTTCTAACATTAATGAAGGATATTTTATTTCTTTTAATTTTAATTTTATTTAACTTTTAAATAGGCAATACATTCACATTAAAATTTAAAAGCCATAGAAGAATATTCATGAAAAATTTTCCCTTCAGCCCCATCTTCCAGCCACCTGGCTTTATTTTCTGGAAACAACAATGTCACTTATTCCTTGGGTACCCTTCCCACAATAGTTTATGCTACATACACACAAATATAGGTAGGTAGATAGATAGGTAGATATGTTGTATGCTGGGGACTCTGATGAGCTATGTGGAATGTGTCTCAGAGTTGACTGCTTTCCCATGTGGTGGTAACTCCCTCATGCTTCCAGTATTGCACACCTTTCAGAACGGCTGAGCAGTTTCCACAGGTTTACCAGGCAATAGCAGCAGGGAAGCTCAAGAGCAGGAAGGTGGTAGGTGGTAGGGGGTAGTATAGCTGAGGACAGGTACTGTGTCTACACCTGGATAAGGTGGCTGGCGATCAACAGCTGGAGTAAAAAAAAATTGAGCCCAAGGAGCATGAGGAAAGGCCCAAGAGATACCCAACACATGGACCATTTTGCTATGAGTATGCACAGCCCCATGAAAGTTAAAGAGGGGGCAGGAAAAAGTTGTTGATACTGAAATTCTAGCACAGATTCAAATTTTCATAAATTCCTATGATTTTAGAAAGAGACTCATCTTGAGAATTTTCACTCCGTGGACTGACTTTTCCAAGTAGTTGCTACTAGGATCTGTTTTTCATGGTGGAAAAATATGCATAACATAAAATTTACCATTTAAATCATTTTTATGTGTACAAGTTCAGCGGCATTAAGTACATTCGCATTGTTATGCAACCTAGTAGGCTTTTGTAGAAGAAAAACATGGTAGAAATTTTCAAATTTTTGCTCATGTTGAAAGTTGCTGTTTTATAATTTATTTTTTCACTTAGATCTTGATGTATCAAACAATGCATGACTTTGAAGTCTTTTTGTGAGTTTGCCTTCTGCTGATCCCTTCTCATGAAAATCACTAAAAGATAGTATTACGTCTGGAATTCTAGAACTCTAGAAATGGCTGAAAAATACCAGGAACAAAACTAATTTAAAATGTTCATTATTTTACTCATTGTTTTGAGAAGTGTCAATTTTTGGAGTATCTGGACATGCATTATTGGTACTGTTGATAACTTGGGCAATACCTAATTGTGCAAAGATCTTTCTCCTAAGCAAAAAGAATGACTGGTTGATCCACAGTAAGAATCGGCTTTGGATGAGCTCTTTGCAGAGTACTGCTCCAGCTTCAGATCATACTGATGACAAATTAATGACAATTAATACAGATAGGATGTGTCCTTTGATGATATAATCCTTAGAAAAATGTATATCTTTCTACCTTTTAACGAATTTGTGCTCTGGTTGGTAAGGATATTTTTTTTTCTCCTTAAATTCACTATTCCTTAAAACATGCTTTCAAAAAATACCTAGTTTCTGATAATCAGCTATTTCTAATGGCATGAATACTAAATTCTAGAACTATAAAGCATTTTCCTCTCAAGAAGCATTTGAGCCTTCCTCTTTTTGGTATAGATGGAAACTCTTCTCTAATGGTGCCACATTGTACATTTGCAAACTCATGTTTCAGCAACATCACATCCGTGATTTTTGGTAGACACACATACACACATTCACACACACTTTCTCTCTCTCAAACCACAAAGACCAGTGACCTTTAGGGCAAGGTTTCTAAAGCATCTTGTTTCAGGAATTTTATATGTGACAAAATTTAATTTATATGTGACAAAATCACATATTCATGTTAATAGTCTCATCTCCTTAGATCTCTGGGGGAAATGACTTTCTACTATGCATCTGTGCAAAGCATTTTTGAATTTATTACTGGAACATAAATATAATTGTTCAATGGGATGTCTGAATCAATCTGAGGATGTTACTGTGTCTGAGGTTTCCTATGTTTTATCAAAGAGCAAGAAAAATATGATTCACATTGTGACAGATATTAGCAGCTTCCAAGTTATTTCTGCATTATGCCTTGTTGGATTAAAATCTTTATTTTGGCCATTGAAATATCAATTAATTCAATTAGGAAATTATCAATTAATTCAGTCAAGAAAATTTATTAGAAGACTTTATTATAACTTTTATATACAATGTTTAAGGCAATGTTTGTTAACTTTGGCAGTCCTGACATTTTGGGTCAGATATTTCTTTATTGCAGGAGCTATAGGATGTTTAGCAGGATTCTTGTGTCTACCCTCTGGATGTCAGGAGTCCCCTCCCCAAGCTGTGACAACCAAAAATGACCTCCAGATATTGCCACATGCCCTCTGGGAGGCAAAAACACACACATTTTAGAACCACTGGCTTCGGGGACTATACATGAAGAAATATTGATCTAAGGCATTGTTTCCAGAGCTTGTCTCAATACCAGCTAAAAAATTGAGGATATATGGTAGGAATGAAGGGTTGTGCTATTGTTAAAATATGGAGATAACTTTATACTGTTTACTAAATAGGTGCTTTACTGAGTCATCCAACTTCTCTGCCCTGACTGTTCCCCAGACCCCATACCTCCCAACTGTGCAGAAACTCGAGCACTAAGTCTGACATAGCAAGGGGCCTCCAGGATCTGTTAAATGATCTGCTATTAAATGTTATCATCTTGTTATCTCTTAATTTTATTTATATTTAATTATTACCCCTTCATATAACTTAGAAGAAACTGTACTCATTGCACCTCTCTATTCACAGTTGAGTCCTGAGCAGAAAGTCAGATTACTTTTCTATTTTCGTTTGTTGTCTTGATAGACAAATAGTGAGGTGTTTCCCTGTTCTATACATCGTCCCTTTTCTGAAATGACTGAGCACTCTTTACCACTGAACACATGTTAAAACATATCTGGCTTGAGTTTAATTTTCAGAAGAGCTTGTTTTGAGAATCAATGGAAAAATACCCAGAGAGAAATTGCTATGCAAACTTAAAATATAAAAATAGCTCCAGCTGAGATGATAACAAAAGCTTTGTCAAATTGCACATAATAGAGTGAATGATAGACAGTGCTTGAAATGGGTCCTTGTGGTGCTTAAGTCATTTATTGACAGACTGCTCATGTTCATGACAAACTGCTCAGATTTAGAGACATTGATAAACGTATTCCATAGTACCGTTGATCTCAGCCTACATTCTTATCTGCAGGATTATTGAGCATTTGAATATTTTCTTGTGGTTTCCCTGGATTTCAGAGAATTCTGTTTTGTTTGAATCTAAAAATAATCCATTTCTGCTTATGTCTTTCATTAAGAATTATTGATAAATTTTCTGAAGCTCCCTAAATTAAAATTTCCTCTTAAAATATGTGAAAAATAGTTTATATTATCTTGAGTTAGAATTTTAAATAACTATTATTTCTCGATTATAAAAAGCATGGACTATTTATCCAGAAAATAATAACATTTGAAAAAAAGAAATGCCCTTTCATCCAACAATCCAGAAATAAAAATTTTAATTTTTTAAAATATATTTTTCTAGATTTTATATACAGATAGAATTTTTGTTAAAAGCAAAATGGTATTATACTACAAATACTCTTTTTTCTGCTTAATATAATGTGGACATAAAATAGTTTTGCATGGTTCACTTGTGATAGTTGGACAGTATTTCTTTCTTTTTCTTTTTTTTATTTCAGCATATTAGGGGGGTACAAATGTTTAGGTTACATATATTGCCTCTGCCCCACCGGAGTCAGAGCTTCAGGTGGGTCCATCCCCCAAAAAGTGCGCACCGTACCCAATAAGAATGATTATACCCATCCCCTCCTCCCCTCCCATCTGCCTGATACCTGATGAATGAGCCTTATTGATACATAATTATATTGATTTTGTTATATGTTATATTTGACATTGAAATTACAATTACCCTGCACACATCTTTGCATATTTGTCCTATTATTTCTTTTAGATAATTTCCTCTAAGTGGGCACATGAAGTTATTAATAAAAGATTATGCACATTTTGATATTTGGTGTATGTTGCCAACCTGTTCTCCAGAAAGATCTTCCCAATTTTCATTCTACAATGGTCTGAGTATACCTATTCCTCACTAGATATATATTTTGAAATAGGATTTCAATTCATTAAGATGGCTATGAAAATTTTGAAGTCTTGAATTGATTTAGTTTGACTGTGGAAGCCTGTGATTGTGTTTTCTTAAGCAATGATCATAAAATTCAATGTTTTCCCAGGTGAAATGCATTTATTCCATAATAGAAAGTTGTCAGAGAGTCAGGGAGAGATGAGAAAGTGAATTATATGTCTGGTTATTAAGAAATTGGACTGTATCAATTTGCCTTATGAGAATAGTGTCAAAGCTATAACTGAACTGACTTTAGTTTAAGTTTCTCCCTTAGAAATTCTGATAAAGAGCAGTGGTTGTGCTTAACGTATTGCATTATTTTTATCACATTCAGCGACAAAGGAAAACCTTATCCTCACTTTGTCATGTTTCTTCTGATGGAGTTATTTTTTAATCCTTTCTCTCCACTTACTTTTTAGAAGCCAGAGCCCAAGTGAAGCACAGTTTGGTTCTGAGTTTGATGTGAAATGGTTTCCAGAAACTGAGCTGATAGCTGTCATTTAAAATATGGTGACTCCAGCCTGGCATCTGACCCTCTTCCCTGGTGGAGTGAAATTTAGCTTAGGGCTGGATCCAGGCCAAATGACACACTGGATTTTAACTTTTTTTCTGTCCTAGGCAGCTCCTGTGAGTAAATTGTGGCAAAGGACAGATCAATACCCATAGCTATTTCCTCCTGAGAGAGTCTATCCCTTGTGACTTCCTCTTCTACTCTCTTCTCTGACTCTCTTGCAAAGCCCAAAGGACAAGGACAATTTGCTTTTAGAGCTAGCCTTATGAATGAACTCCCTGTAACATTTGCAAGAGGGTGGTAATAGGATAAGAAACCAAAATTAATTGCACACTTAGGATATTCTAGCACCATATGGAACTTCTCCTTTCATCCTTATGACTACAATATGAATTAATATATTAGTCAGGGTTCTTCAGAAAACAGAACCAATAGTGTGTGTGTGTGTGTGTGTGTGTGTGTGTGTATCTATATATATAAAGGAAGAGAGAGAAAGAGATAGAGGGAGGGAGAGTGAGAGAGGGAGAGATAGATTTATATTTTTGGAAACACCACAAATATTTATTGACAGATGAATGGATAAAGAAAATGTGATATGCATGCATACATGCACACACACACAATGGAATATTATTCAGCCTTAATAAGAAGGGAATCCTACCATTTGTGAAAACATCGATGGACTTGAAAGAAATTTTGGTATGTGGAATAAGTCACTAACAGAAAGACAAATGCTACATGATTTCTTTTATATGAGGCATCTAAAATACCCAAAGTTATAGAAATAGAGAAGAAAATGATAGTTACAATGGGATATAGGAAGTGGAATATGAGGAGTTGTTATTCAATGGGTATAAAGTTACAGTTATATTCAGATAATTACGTTACATAGATCTGCTACACAACATAGTGCATATACTTTACAAGAAGGTATTGTGTAGTTAAAAATTTATCAAGAGAGGAGGTCTTGTATCAAGTGTTTTTACCACAAAACTAAAAATCAAAAATTAAAAATATAACCAACCAAATAAAAATGAACAATAAAAAAGTGACATAAGGAAACTTTAGGAGATAAATACATTTATTACCTGAATTGTGATAGTAATGTGAGTATATTATATATGTCTAAAGTTACCAAATTGTATACATTAATTATGTGCAGGTTTTAAAAAAAATTTATTCAGAATATTACAGAGGTTCAGAATTAACCCATGACATGAAACCACCAGAATTCTAGAAGAAAATATTGAAAAACTCTTCTAGGTACAGGGCTAGGTAAAACATTTATGAAGAAGACCCTAATGGCAATCACAGCAATAACAAAAATAAATATATGGGACTTGATTAAATTAAAAAGCTTGTGCCCAGCCAAGGAAACTGTCATTACAGTGAATAGACAACCTACAGAATGGGAGAAAATATTCACATGCTATACACTTGATAAAGAGATAATAACCAGAATCTACAAAGAACTCAAACAAATCAGCAAGGAAAAATCAAACAACCCCATTAAAAAGTGGGCAAAAGACATGAACAGAAGCTTTTCAAAAGAAGATAGACTAATGGCCAATAAAAATATGAAAAAATGCTCAATGTCACTGATCCTCAGGGAAATGCAAATCAAAACCACAATGAGGTATCTCCTAACCCCAGTGAGAATGGCTTTTATTAAAAGGTCCCAAAACAATAGGTGCTGGTGTGGACGTGAAGAGAAAGGAACATTTATACGCTGCTGTTGGGACTGCAAACTAGTACCTCTATGGAAAATAGCATGGAGCTTCCTCAAAGAACTAAATGTAGACCTACCATTTGATCCAGCAATCCCACTACTAGGTATTTACTCAAAGGAAAAAAAGGCATTTTATCCAAAAGACACTTGCATGTGAATATTTATAGCAGCACGATTCACAATCTCAAAGATGTGGAATCAACCCAAGTGCCCATCAATTCATGAGTGGATTAATAAAATGTGGTATATGTATATCATGGAGCTCTGTTCAGCCATAAAAAATGAATTAATTCCTTTTGTAACAATCTGGATCGAACTAGAGACCATCATAAGAATGAAAAATGAAGTACCACAAGAATGGAAAAACAAACACCACATGTACTCACTATTAAGTTGGAACTAACTGAACAGAATTCATGTGCACAGAGGGAAATAAAACTCAACAGAAACCATGCAGGTGGGAGGGAGGAAAAGGGGATGGGTGAAATCATATCTAATGGGTGCAATGTACACTATCTGGGTGATCGACACACATATAACTTTGTCTCAAGCAGTACATGAGATTGACTTATTTTAAGGAATTAATTTATGTGATCTTGGGGAACTCCATAATCTGTAGTAATGCAGGCCAGCAAAGTCTCTATGTTGCAGTCTTAAGGCAGAATTGCTTATTCCTCAGAAATCCTTAGTCTTTTTTCTTAAGACTTTCAACTAATTGGATGAGACCCACCAATACTATAATCTCCTTTATTTAAAGTCAACTAATTGTAAATGTTAATCACATCCACAAATAACCTTTATGGCAACATCTAGACTAGTGTTTGACCAAACAATTGGGCACCATAGTCTAGCCAGGTTGACACATAAAATTAACCATCACAGATAGGTCTTGGACATGTAGTCAAAGCAATAACTACCTCCCACTACATGACTTACAATTTATAGGTGAAGAAACTGAGGCTCAGAGAAATTATATAACTTCAACAAGATCCTGCAGCTTGTAATCAGTGAAACTCCAAATCCACTTCTGACTCCAAAGTCCACATATATCCATTATACACACACACACACACACACACACACACACACACACACGCTCTCTCTCTCATGCTAACATCTCTTACACTGTTTAGACCAATCTCTGGGAACTTCATGTTATAGAAGAAGAAAAATAACCAATCCAACTTTTATCATCATTGACATCTAAAGAGGGAGGATATACCACGGGGTAGGGGAAAATTGAATCAGAAAGAAGGCAGCTGTTACAGATAACAAATCAAAATCTCAAAATTTTGTTTGGGCCATATTTAAAAAAAATTCCACTGGATTTAGGCAAATGAAAATTGTTCAAAGATCTGTAGTTGAATCTAAGTCCTACATGCACAGAGCTTAAGAGAAAAATTATTAACCATGCCAATTTATTGAGCTATTCCAAAATATATATTTAGAAGCAGTGATCTACATCTCTCTCAAGTATGTTAGAGCTTTATAAGCTCCATTCTCTTCACCTTACCTCTTTTCAAGGAAATGAGAATATTTTGTTTTTCATTGGCTATATTTTAGGAAATTGGATGGTTTGGTGATTTCAATATTGGGTTCAATTAATTTTCATTCTGTATGTATTGAAGATCTGATGTGTTCCTTTATGCCACTCAGAAATATAAAATGGGAAATTCAAAAACAAGATCAAAATAGCATTACTTAATTAGAATATAATCATTCAACTCCTAACTCATCCTGTTTTGGCTCAGAGTTAGAAGGCAACATTGTTATTTCAGAAAAAAAGAAGCTTGATTGTAGAGATAACAATTTTCTTTAAAATTTCCACATTCATCTTTTCTTTGACTGATCTTACAGGAATAGCTTTTAGAGAAAGCTGGAAAATGCCATGAACTATTGACTCAAGGAAAATGCTAATCTTATAATGAAAAACACTATAGCTATTTTTAGATTTGAGCTCTTTCTCTGATTAGTATATGGGGGTCAGAGATTAAAATCTAGTATCTGACATAGGAGACATTTGATTGGTTTGGATTTTTTTTCTTTTGTAGTTGACTAATTTGGGAATGAACAATGATTTATATTTATGTGGATTCTCTAAATTTTGATATCACCTCCACATCCATCTCCTATTTATGAATGCTTACATGAGCATTAGGCATACATAGTATCATTGGAAATATGGAAACTTTTGAAAATTCATGGCCATTGACTAAAAATTTCTAACTTTGGAAGTGTAGACACTCCTTATATTCATTTTAAAGGGGAAGAACAGTATGCAGGACAGTTTTTTTGGTGGCTTTGGACTGACTCAGTTCTCCCCATTTTCTCACTTATAGTTCTTAATAACTAGAATGTGTTGGGAATGTAACATCCTGAGAATGTAATGGCCCAGGGTGTTCTGTTCCAGTCCCGCACTAGAAACAGGATGTCTTTCAATGCTTTAACCCAGTGAATCATGTTACCCTGGAGTATAAAACCCAGGGCAGTTTGCTTTTCAGGGTCCCTTAGCTGCAGCACAAGCAGAACATGCACAGTTAAGACACCATCTGCCCCAAGCAGCTTTCCTACACCTTGGGGGGGACTGACTAGAAATGAATCCCAGGCTTCTGTTGTGCTTTGCTGCCTCTCTATAAGAAATAAATCTGCTTTGTGTAACCTGTTGCACACGAGTGTGTTCTGTCTCACTGGACTCAGAGATGAGGGTAACTAGTGCACAGTGAACCTGCTTCATACAGAAAAATGATATTTTCCATTTTTCCTCTAGATCTGCCCAAAGTTATGTCCAAAAGATACTAAATATCCCACAAATTGCAATACCTTTAGGAAGTGAAAGGCCCCCCATGTGCCATGTGATATTTCAGTTCTGGCAGAAAACTAGTAAAACATTCCAGAAGAACATTCATAAGAACCAAGGACTTATCAGGCCCCACTTTTATGTTATCTGACACAGCTCTTCTTGTCCCTCTCCACTATCCCTAAAATGAATGAAATCAGCTGTGTACTTTGTATAGTATCACATAGATCATAAACATGCAGAAACACAGACAGAACCATACACGGAACCTGATCCTGCAGTCCAGGAAACAGCAAACAAGCTGGTAGAAAATTTCAAAGAGAAGACCTAAGGACTTTTTAAAAACGAAAATAAATTTTTGAGACTTAATCTTGTGCTGGGAACCTTCATTTCTGGATGTGCTCTGGTGGGAAGTCTATGAAGGGCTGGTTAGAGCTTTGCCAGTATTCTCCAGGCACTAGAGGATGTTTTGAAGTAAAAAAAAAAAAAAATCTTCAGGGAACTACTTGGAAGTGCTCCCAATTTTATCCCAGTATCACCTCTCTACCAGACATTCCCGAGTGCTATGCAACAACCCAACTATACCTCCAACTCCTTCAAGATTCATGGTGGTGACCCAATTTCCAAAATTTTCTTTTTTGTCTGTAGTCTATAAATATCTATTAGAGATGTGCTAGATGAAGCACTATGCTGATAAGTTAATGTCTGTTATGATGGGACAAATAACCATGGCTTAATTTGAAATGCTATCAGGCTACATATTTGCAAATTTGCCTTAACTCTATATCTTCACTTTACAGTTCTCTGTCTCTCTCTGTCTCATGCTCCGCCATGAAGCACCCCATCAGGATAAAAATGCAGTTATATAAATGAAAGCATTTTGGAATCTTAAGAGCAATATACAAGTATTATATATTACAGCAAGAGGATATATATTACATAATTTTGTCATTTGAACACATTGTAACTCTCTTTCTCTGTGTATATATGTATATATAGATACACATATATACATAAATATATATATGCGTAATCCCCAACTTAATGATGGTTAGGCTTACAATTTTTCTTTCTTTTTTTTGTTTCAGAATATTATAGGGGTACACACATTTTGCTTACATAATTTGCTTTTGTACAGTTTGAGTTAGAGCTATAGATGTGCCCTTCACCCAGATAGTGTGCATTGCACCTATTAGGTGTGAATTTACCCATCCCCACCCTCCCCCTCCCACCTACTTGATTTCCATTGAGTTTTACTTCCACATGTGCACATAAGTGTTGATCAATTAGTTCCAATTTATTATTGAGTACATGTGGTGTTTGTTTTTCCATTCTTGTGATACTTCACTTAGAAGAGTGGTCTTCAGTTCCATCCAGGTTGTTACAAAAGATACTAGATTATTATTTTTTGTGGCTGAATAGTAATCCATGATATACATACACCACATTAATAAAATGTGGTATAAGCTTACAATTTTTCAAATTTACAGTAAGGTGAAAGTGGTACCACTCAGTAGAAAGTGTACTGAGTACCCAGAAAATCATTTTGTTTTTCACTTTCAGTACATTATTCAATAAATTACATAAGATATTCAACACTTTATTACAAAATAGGCTTTGTGTCAGACAAATTTTTGCCCAGCTGTAGGCTAATGTAAGTATTCTTAGCATGTTTAAGGTAGGCTAGGCTAAGCTATGATGTGGGCGGGGAGGGGATGGAGGTATGACTACATGGTGAATGCCAGGCGCACTGTCTGGAGAATGGACACGCCTGAGGCTCCGACTCGGGGGGATGGGCGGGACACGGACAATGTATATAACTTGAGCTTTTGAACCCCCATGAAGAGCTGAAATAAATAAAATAAAATAAAATAAAATAAAAAAGAAAAAAAAATGCATGTTCAACTTACAATATTTTCAATCTAATAATGGGTTTATCTTAATGTAACCCCATCATGAGTTGAGGAGCATCTGTAATTATGTATGTATGTATCTATATGTATATATCATTATTATGCCTCAGCTTCGTCCAGTGACTTCTCATTTCTCTCAGAATAAAATCCAAAATCCTTACCATGGCTTACAAGGCTTTACAGGACTTGTGTTCTGATACTTAGGTAACCTTATCTCCATCTTCTCTCTCTTTCATTCACTCTGCCACAATGCCACAATGGCCTCCTTGCTATTCCTCAAACAGCCTGAATGTTCCCCCACTGCAGACTCTTAGCTTTCACTGTTCCCTCTTCCTGGTATATTCTTGCCCTAGATTTATCTGTAAGCCTTGCTCCTTTACTTCTTTAAGGTCCCTGCTTGAATGGCGCTGTATCAAGAATTCCCTGCCCTTTGTATCAAAAACAAAGCCTTTTTTTCCCAATCCTGTTATTCTCTTTGCTTTGACCTTCATTATTTTTCTCAGAGCTTTTTAACATTGATGCACTATTTATTTATTTGTTTATTTTTGTTCTTCTCTCCCGTTAGAATGAAGCTCTACAGAGTTTTTGTCTCCTGGAGAATCCCCACCACCTAGAACCGTGACTGATACCTAGTAGATGGTCAGCTAATATTTATTGAGTGAATGAAGGAATATTAGTAAAGTTAGACCTTTGTAAAACTACTTGGCTCCTCTTTGTTTACTGAACTGATGATCTGTGTCTTTATAAAGGGTTTTGTACAACTATGAAATAGTTGAGCCTTGCCACAACCAACCGGCCAACCAACCAGCCAATAAACAAGCAGTAAACAATGGATGTATAACTAATAGGTTTAATAACAAAACCAAATGAAAACAGTCAGTACTGGTCACATTAAAAGCTCTCAGACTCAGAAGATATATGTTTTTAAAGATGAATATTTAGACGAGATTATCTATGAGCGTGGCTTTAGCTGAAGCAAATATACAACCCAATTTTGCTTTATAGTGGTCCTGTCAGCCTTATGCCTAGAGAATATCCCACTGCCTTCATCCATGTTGACTGGTGTGAGCGCCAGGCCTGGTGCTTCCTCTGTCTATACACAGCTAAGTCACTTCACTTTCCACAATTTCAGCATTCCCACCTTTGAGATCACAGCTTCAAGCTTAACGACCTCCAAAGTTGCATCTTGGACTAATGAGCCTTTACAGCACTTCCTATAGTTGAATTTGATGAGTTAATTTTGTAGTGACTTTTTTTCATGTAGAGTACGTAGAGATTGCTATAATATCTATGAGTCAAGGGACCATATTTACCTTCTTCATTGCTATAACCCCAGCATTTAGTGTCTCACACAAAATAGATTCTTAATAAAAATATGTTGATTGAATAAATGCCCACATGAATGAAACTGATTCTAAAAGGTGTGCCCACAAATGTGCTAAGCTTACTTTTTGGTAACTTGCAGGAAGAGGTTATCATCTGCTGGTGAAATCTGCTAACCTTATTTTACTTTTAAACTTAGGGCTTGAGATGTCACTGTATCACTTGACTCATTTTAGTAGTTTTATGCTTTGTTTTCCTTAATATAAGCTGAAATGTTGCCTTTAATATTTCAATTTCAATGCTATCTTAACAGTTATAGGGCCTAACTCACTTAAATCCATGCCCAGCACGTGTAGAAAGCCAATGTTTTTATTTCCAGAGACATACTTCAAGCCTGGTGACATGAAAACAGTGCTGCCTGATTGGATTTT
Organism: Lemur catta; assembly: GCF_020740605.2. Lineage (NCBI taxonomy): Eukaryota > Metazoa > Chordata > Mammalia > Primates > Lemuridae > Lemur > Lemur catta. The sequence continues at coordinate 269,333,319 of NC_059128.1, forward strand.
CCCCTAACGAATGGAGACCATAAAAAGGACTTATGTCCAATATCAATTATTCATACTCCAACAACTTGTGCATTCACAAGTTACAACTCGCCTCTTCACCAACAATAAAATGCAGCTTTCCCCTGAACAGAATGCAGGGTGCTGTCAGGTAAAAATATATCCTGACTTTAACAATGGATATTTGCACCCACCCCTATGAGGCAGTGACATGTGGCCATTACTCGGGTGAAACACAGTTGTCAAAGCAAAACTGCTGTGAGAGAGGCCAAAGCACTACTCGAGATATTCTTGCTAATTAACCACCAGTCTCTGAACTTTGAAGAAGAGAATGGAGGTAGAACATTACTTAATACCCCCTTGTTTCTCAGATCAACCCGGTCAACTGAGCAGTTTGTTGCTAATGGCACACGTTAGGGTCATTAAATATCTGAAATGTTTCAAAAGTAATGATACCTTATGTAATTATAGATTTTTATCTTTTGGATTGACTCTAAGGTATACCTGAGGAAGCAAAATCTTGAGAGAAATGCTGGCCTCTGTGGCACTTGGGGTAGGACAATTCCTTCTTTTACACATTGTCTTTTGCGGTGCAATAAATACCAATAGCATCTCCCTAAGCATTGTGTCACCTGAAATTCTGGCACTGTGATACCAGTCCTCATCATGAATCATGCACATTAGGAAAGACAGCATGGAAAAGAGGTATAGGGGAGGGATCTGGTTCTTGTGATTATCACTTTGAATTTTAAGAACTTTAGGCTTAAATCCAACTTAGCCCTTATTAGAACATTTGCACAACTACATCCTATATCCTAGTTTATAGTTTTCTAAAACACAGTCAGAAATTAATTCAACATATACTTTTTATTGAGTGTCTATACTGGGTGCTGGGTATACAGTTGTGCATGAAACAGACATGCCCCTACTCTCGGGAAGTTTGCAGTCTAGTGGAGAAGGGCACAAAACAGAAACAAGTCAACAAACATATGTTTAATTAGATCTTGGGACAAGCGCTATGAAAACAGCACACAGGAAGTAGTGACACTGCATAATGAAGGACAAGGGGTTGTTGGAGGCCTACTCAGATTGGGTTGTCAGGGAAACCTTATCTTATGGTTTGGTATTTAAAGTGAGACCTGAAGAATGAAAAATAATCAGTTATGTTCCAGACAGGCATGAGCATATGAGTTTGGAACCAGTGTGGCAATAACAACTTGAACCAACAGTGGTGTAGAGAAGTGGCATAATGCAATAGTACGGTGGATGACAGCAAGGGTGCTGTGCTTCCCCTGGTCTCCTCTGCTGCTACTCGCCATGTGACCTTGAAGAAGGTTGTTCACCTCTCTGCAAATCAGTTTTCTCACCCCTTAAAGGCAGATAATTGAATGCGATAATATTTGTGAAGAGCTTTAAATAGTGCTTGGTACACATGAAGTACCATGTGTGTGTCAAATAAAAAGAAAATAAGGAGTGTAGTAGAAAGAAGAGCCAAATGACTTGAGTCTCTGTCTGAAGGCTGCCACCAACAAGCTGTCTCATTAGCAGTGGCTTTGAACAAGTCTCTCATCTCTTCTGTGTCTGTTTCCTCACCTAAGAAATACAGGTGTTATATAAAAGTATTTCTATGGTGCCTTACAGCTCTAAGAGTCTATGTGCTTCTTTTTATGGGCTTGATCATTCTTGAAAGCTGCCATGTAGTCATTTATTAGTCTCTTATAGGATCACAGAGCTAGAAATCATCTTAGAGATCATTTAGCCCAACATCCTCATTTTGTTACTACGAAAAGAATGGCCTTGCAGAATTCTTCACTGTCTGAAATCTGGTTAAGTGGTAGAGTGGAGACTAGAACCTAGGTCTCCTGCTTGCTTTCTCAAATAAATATGTAATGTGAACTCAGAGGAGTTGAGAAGACACACTGGTCTATTTTAATACATTAATTGACTTGCAATTTTTTTTTTAAGAATGAAAATGTCGGCCGGGTGCAGTGGCTTACGCCTGTAATTCTAGCACTCTGGGAGGCCAAGGCGGGTGGATTGCTTGAGGTCAGGAGTTCGAGACCAGCCTGAGCAAGAACAAGACCCCGTCTCTACTAAAAATAGAAAGAAATTATCTGGCCAACTAACAATATATATAGAAAAAATTAGCCAGGCATGGTGGCACATTCCTGTAGTCCCAGCTACTCGGAAGGCTGAGGCAGTAGGATCGCTTAAGCCCAGGAGTTTGAGGTTGCTGTGAGCTAGGCTGACGCCATGGCACTCACTCTAGCCCGGGCAACAAAGCGAGACTCTGTCTCAAAAAAAAAAAAAAAAGAATGAAAATGTCTCAGTCAGGACCCTAGTGAGAAATAGATGGCCACTCAAATGGAGTAATTTGAAGAGAGTTTATGAACATGTGGGTAAAGTGGAGGAAAACTGCAGGGGATAGTACAGTACCCCACGACTGGTATCCGTAGGGAAGGTTTCCCAGCCTAGGTCTGACTGGGCAAGGAGAGAGAGAAATAGCTGTTTGGAGAGGCATCCCATGGGAATTGCGAATTTTGTTTCAGAGGCACCATTCAAATAAATACCTCAAGTATTAATAAATATCCCATCTTTACTCGCTTTCTGCTTCCTGCTCTCCTGGGTGGGCTCCCAACTGGCCAAACTCAACCAGAATCCCAACTGGCAAAGGAACCCATTGGTGTAGTCTGTGCAGTGCAGACTCCTGGGGCAGAGATGGAGGGAAGAGAGGTGGAGAGTGGACTTGGAGGGGCCAGGAGGAAGGTACACAGTACAAAAAATTTCACGCAAAGCATCTTTTACTTGTCATTTCTATTCAACACTTTGTTCATCCAACACTTTTAGGCATCTTATGTCATTTCATTTATTTGCTCAAAAATCATTATATGATGAAGTGACATTTGACCCTCATTTTGGTTTCTGTAGACATATTGTTAAGAACTTATCTACAGATTGCCAAAATCATGGTCAATTCACATAAAAAACTGAAATAAATAATCAGTTCATCTAAACAGTCTGATAAAATTTTTCTATTAATTCACTTGAATTTGCAAAACAATAATTTAAAGTAAGTACTTTATCGCTATTTAGTCTATACTCGGAGAAATGGGTTAGTCATTGAAATCGCTGTATTTTGTAGTACAGAAGGCGGGTGCGTATGCAGTGCTTAAACTGTTCACTCTCAGCATTCAGGCTTGTCTGAAGTACTGAGAGGGGAACAGATCCCCCAACATTTTATTTGCATGAGAGCGTAAGAAGTCTCTTGGGCAAGGTCCATCCTAAGGAAGGAAAGACAGAATTATGTTCTCATAAAAATTTCCTAGTCTTCAGAAGGGAGTAGAAATTTTTTTTTTTTATGTAATAAAAACACACTATCACTAGAATTTGCCCTAAAGACTATGAAGTGATATATTTAAAGTTTCTAAACCTGCAAAATGGGGATAATAAAAGTACCTACACCATGGGGTTTGGGAAGATTAAATGCAAATTAAAAGTAAAGTGCTTAGAACAGTGCTTGGTGTGTACACCCCCCCCAACTATTTTTATTGTTATTATTTAAGGTAACAAGGTAACATATTTCTAGGGATGATTCCATTAAGAATCAAGCTTTTTACAGTGGTATTACTGCTTTACTGAACTTGGATAACACATATTGATCTCCATACATATTAAATAACAGTAGCGCAAAAACTCATTGCCATTTTATAACCAGTTTTAGTGTTTTAGTTTGTTTTCAGAATATTCAGTCGTTTTTCAATATGCTCTGGAGAAGTGGTAATGTGAAAACTATGGCATCTTAGTTTAGTGAAAATGCCTCTAGTGAATACTTTGGATATGGCTTCTGAAGTCTAAATTTCATCAGAATTTATTCTATGGAAATATGACTCATGAGGCACTTATTTGCTGGTATTTGGTTGGTCTCCTTTTTATTATGTAAAAAGAGAGCAGCTTAATTTTAATTTGAAGAATGATAAAAGTGCCTCTCCCAAACTGGCATGTTGTCTTCTTCTCACTACGTGAGTCACTCAAGATGAGCATGTTCCTTTTCATGAATGGACATGTGTTAGGTCTGTGCTCAAAAACACAACCCAATTGTATCTGGATTGACATGTACCATCAATTAAAAACCGTGAAGCTACAGCCTTTTGTCCAGTTCTCTGAGCCACACCTTGGATTATGGACTCGACTTAGAATATGTGTATACCCACATGATGAGTGCAATGCGCACTGTCTGGGGAATGGACACGCTTGAAGCTCTGACTCGGGGGGATGGGGGGACATGGGCAATATATATAACCCGAACTTTTGTACCCCCATAATAAGCTGAAATTAAAAAAAAATAAACATCATAATAATATAAAAAAAAGAATATGTTACTCACTATAAACTCACTTCCTCTAATTCTCAAAGTTGTTTTAATATGCTTTAATGTCAAATATTATTTGCTGACTTGATACATTCAATCATTTGTTTTATGTTCCAAATATCACGTAGGCTGGAAACTACAAATATCTAAGGGATAGTCCTGGCTCTCAAAGAGCTTAGTGTCGTATGGGGGAGATAGACATTTAAACAAATCTGTGACAAGGCTATAAGAGGGGTACAGAGTAGGTATGAAAAGAGCAGAGGTGGAAAACAATTAATTCTGACTGGAAAAATTACCAAGGTCCTCTCCTCAGAGTATCAGCCCTTTACCTAGATCTGGAAAGATGAGGAGGGTTTCCGCAGCATGTGTATCCTCAGGCAAGGAGGTAAGGGAATTAGTCCTGTGTGTTAGATGGTGGCAAGGGACCCAGAGGGTGGTCTCCAAATGCATTTTCACAGGCAAAGCAGAAGTCGATCTCTGACTCCTTAATCCTCCTGACTGCTTTCTAGTCAGTAGGGAAGATGATACACAAGATGTGGGATAATCAAGATATTAACTGATAAGATACAAATATGGGGAATCAGATCTATTGGTTCTCTTTGGATTCTAGTCAGAAAAAATTAAATTATCCATCTTTCAGGCCACAGAAACAATACAAGATCTCTTATTCAGTTATCACCCACGACCCACCGTGATTCAGAAAATGATTCTTTTGCCTCCTCCTCACACTTAGAACTGGCAGGTGGCACATGCTCAAAAGCTATTCATGACTAGGTTAGAAAAAGGAAGGCAGAGGAGAAGTCGAAATCAGAGTCTAACTGTGAATAATTTTTTTTAACCAATTTCTCCTTCACACATCCAGTGAAAGCAAATATTCCTAACACATGTTTCTATAGTTCCAAACATGTCCTTGGATTTGTTGTTTCTCTATTTTTAGCGAAGGCATTCAGAATTAGTTTAGGTAGCAACTTGATCCACTGCACACTCATCTGGAAACTTGTCTTGGAATTCTTTTCTTGATGAAGATTAAATATCTTGGAACAAAGTTGAAACAAAGGTTAGAATTGGGACTACGTTAAGACTTGTCCATAAAGGCATGTGGTATGTGGTGTATTTCATTCCCTGCCAAATGCCATGTGCTTTAGTATAGCTTGGAAAAGTAGTTTATGAGAAACACAAACCTGGTGTGTCTCTTTTCAATATTCCTTCGGACTGTAGCACTTATCTAGCTAACATGACTCTTGAATATTGCCAGCTCCATCCTACTCTTGTCAGTTCAATGAAAACAATGTGATCACAGCCAAGCATGGCCCTGGGATTCCCTTCAGCTGTTGAGCTGGTACATTCTTGTTAGAGGGAAGGTATTATTTCTTGCACTGCCTGAACTCTAAATAATTGACTTAAGGAGAAGGAGGTAAAATATCCTTGCTACACTGCATTGACTATTAAGAGGGCCCTTAATGCTCTCTGCCTCTTGGTGTCCATGCCCTTGTGTAATCCTCTCCCCTTTTGTGTTGGATGAACTTAGTGCCATGATTGTAAGGAATAGAATATGGTAAAAGGGATGGGGTATCACTTCCAAGGTTTCAGAAGTTGTGACTCCTGTCTTGCTAGCCCGCTGTCTTTTGCTAGCACTCTCACTCTACAGCGCTTGCTTGCTTGCTCTGGGGAAGCAAGTTGACATATTTCGAATTGCCCTATGGAGAGGCCCGTATGGCAAAAAATTTAGGATGGCCTCTGGCCAATAGCCAGTGAGTAAATGAGATCCTTCCCAAAGCCTTTGAGGAAATGAATCCTGTCAATGACCATGCATGGGAGTGAGCTTGGCAGCAGATCCTTCCTCAGTTGCACATTGAGGTGACTGCAGCCTGTGAGAGTCCCTGAGCCAGAGGACCCAGCTAAGTCGTGCTCAGATTTCTGATCTATAGAAACTGAGATAATAACTGTTGTTTCAAGTCACTAAGGTTTGAGCCAATTTGTTACACAGCAATGGATAACACACACATTTGGTGATAGAAGTGGTAAGGCTTGGGTCTGGGGCATAAACATTGGAAAGGGAATATGTATATATCATACATTTGTGTCTGTCTGAGTTACCACCCGGATGGGATCTTTGTGACAGATGTTCTACATACACTGTTTATAATCATTGCAACAACCTGGCAAGGATGGTGCTATTCACATATTTCAGATGAAACTGAGGTTATGGAAAGTCTGTTACTTGGCTCAGAACATATAGTTAGATGACAGAGGAAAGAGAGAATCCAAAGTCTCTCTTACTCTGGAGCCTCGGCTCTTTCCTCTGTATTAGTGAGGAGGCAGGGGCAGGGTTAGGTAGGGTGGAAATCAAAATCACCTGTGGATCTACTTAAAGTTAGTCATGTCACTTTCCTTTCCTGGAGGTCCTGACACTGTTTAAACTGAACCATACCACACAGCAGGGTTGCACCAGAAGAGCATTGCACTTATACAGGTTCAGCCATGTCCTATACATCTTGGGCCTGTCATCAGAAAATAAAAATTACACATTGCAAGCAGGTTCTATTTGAGGATCTGGTAGCTATTAGAAGCCTCCATGGTGATTGGCAAGGTGACCATGTGATTTTGGCATTCTGGTGTGAGGTTGTTTTGGTTAAGGAAAAAATATAATAATAGCACCCAGAGCTCCACTATTTGATACATTCCATATATAGCCTGATGCGTGCCAGATCCTGCCTTGCCTACAACCAAAAGTGGGCAAAGTGGGTTCAGCTAAATAAGGACAACTTAGGAGTAGAGTGGGTGTGTGGAGGGTGCTGCTTTTGTTTGGTGGTGGGAACAAGATTATGAAAAATAGAAGGGGTACACCATAGCACTACACTTTAGGAAGATGTGGGTAGCTCTGGATGGTCCCGGAGCTGAGCAGCTGCAGAACTGATTAGATTCTGAGAACAGGCTGTGGCTGTGTTTGCCAGCTGCAACACCGGTTCCAAGGTCTCTCTTCTATCATCAGCCCTTCCATTCCTGCAGTAGCTTTCCCCTGCCTGGCCGTGGAGTAAGGCTCTCATTGCTCATGGATTCTCATGCAAGTTATAATTTGCTTCCATGGCCATGACCTCTTCACACATACAAATGAAGGACATCACAAGTAACTGACTAAATCCATGGTTTCTCCTGGGGGAGGCGATTGGAGTGGTTCTTTCTTCAACTATTTCCTATCTCATTGCATTTTGCATGGAAGATTTTTCTAAAGAGCAGCACTACCCGATAAGGTAACCACTAGCCACACATGAGGCTATGCAGCATGTGAAATGGGGTTAGAGAAATCGAATTTTTCATGTAATTTAATTTCAATTCATTTAAACTTAAGTGATCATATGTAGCTGGTGACTACTGTGTTGGATAGCACAGGTCTAGAGGCTGTTCTCATTATATTGTTCTTTTGTTAATTTATTTTTGGCTAATATTTATAGAACATTTTCTACGTGCCAGACACTATACTTAGAATTTTGCATATATTCATCCAAGTTTTGCAAAATCTGATGAGGCTGATTATACTATTTACATTTCTCAGAGCAGAAAGTTGAATCTTTCAGAGATGAAGTGTCCTGCATCAAATCACACAGGCAGAAGAGAGGATTCAAAACAGTCTGCCTGGCTCCAGTCCTGTGTTTCCTGTACAGAAGAACAAGGCTAAATCAGCAGGAATAGAGGGTGAAAAGAAATGGACACAAGACAATGAAAATATAATCCTTGTTATAATAGATTCTTTCATTTTATTGCTTATTGTAAACACTTTGGCCACAGCAAATATGTTAGTTTTTAAATAACCATAATTCAAAGCTTTCACATCATAGACTATTTTCCCCCAAGAAACATCATCTATGAAAAACAATCAGTGAACTCCAAAAGTCTATAATGATAATGTGCACATTTGTGCTATTGTGACACTAAATACAAACAGTAAAAATACTCATCTATTGTAGGTCTATGGGTATGTGATATGCCTTAAGGGAGGCCATAAACAACTCAAAAGAGAGATAGTGTGGACTGAAATGGCTTCTATGCGGGGAATATTTGCAGAACATAGGAGGTATGCAATAAATGTTTATTGATGGTGAAGATGATGAAAATTCTATTTCTGCTGGTCTTTTCTCTCCATTTTTCTTAAGGAACATATGGTATACTTGCACCCGACATTCTCAAATCACACAGACCCTGTCACTTTGAGTGTCATAGCTGCAGTATAGTTGAGTCTGATTATACACAGAAGAGAAATAAATTAAAACATACGTACTATTAAAATTGTGCTAAAAACTGCATGGAGGTCAGGGAGCCCCTGACTAGAATAGGTTGGAACTCTTGAATGCTTTGATTCCTCATATGTACGAAAATCATCAGTGCCTAAAAATCAAGCAAGTCATTCAAAGTAAATCTAGCGTTTAGACCTTACTGGTAGTTAGACTTTATTTCAGTTAGACCAGTGTATTTCTAGTATAGTTATTTGAAAGTAAAATATTCTATTTATATCAACTATGTAGTAAGTTTCTTAACATAATCTATATCTTAAGACATTTCTTTTGATTGTTTTATTCAGCAAAATTCTTGGCATCACTTTGAAATTTCACTGAATTATGATGATGATATTGGATTAAACATTTTAGATTTAAACATGTATAGTGATACAAAAATCTGATTATCTATTCCCAATGTTCAAGACACAATTTTTAAATACATGAAAGGACTCACATAAAAACTGTAGAAATGTTAAGGCCACTTGCAGCAAAATATGGCACATTAGAATTATTTATTAAATGTTTTTATATCTAAAGGTAGGCACTTCATAAAATTTGCATTTTGGTAAAAGGTGACAATTTGATGTCAATATCTTAACTTTTCTATGAACTCTGTAACTTTTTCAAGAGAATATATTATCAAAATTTTACAAAAAAAAAAAAAAACCCTGAAATTTGTCTAAGACTTTTGCAGAAGGGAATCCAGACTTCATTTCCCCCTCTTACTTCTTTTTGTAGCCTTCTGTATATCTTTATGGTCAAGTTCTGAGATTTCACTCCCCAACCTAAAATCCTGTGGGAATATTTGGTTTCTCATCTTTTGCTCTGAAGTGAAGTATGTCTTGCCTGTAGAACTTGATACATTTTTTTCCCCTTCACAGTTGGAATAACCTTTACCTGATCCACTAAATAAAACCAGATGATTTTTAGGTGGCAGTAGCTAGTGTTCAAGAGCTCTTGGCTTTAAGCAGCTGTTTAATCCCTTTGATCCTGTTTTAGCTTTCTAACTGAACAAATAAGATTCAACTATTCCTGTTGTTTTCATTCCTGAACGCATATAAATTCACTTCACACCTACCTAAAACATAAGCAGAACTTGTGCGGCCCAATGGACCCATCTGCCATTTGACTTAGATATCCCTTCTAGAGCATATCTCTAGCTGATAGTCGGCCAAGTTGTGTTTGAAATCTTGGCAGCAGGGAGCTTCATAAATATAATCCAGTGAATCAGAAAGCTCCAATTGCTATTTCTTATACTAAAACCAAAGTTCCCTTTCTGTAACTTCCATCCAGTGTCTCAAACAGTGCCAGGCACATAGTGGGCTCTCAGGCACTTAATAGACGTTTACTGATGAATGAAAGAATGAACAATTCTAGTTCTGGTTTGTAAAGCTACATAGAATAAAGGCGCTTCCTAATGCAGCCCAAGCCATTCTCCTGTCCTGCCTTAAGTCTTCTCTTTTCCAGGATTGATATCAAAATTTAAGGACTTCATCTAGTCCTTAAACAACATGATTATCAGATGTTTCACCCATCTCATTACTCTTCTTTGTGCTTAAGTGGATCAGTAGATCTCTTAAAATGTGGTCTTGCAGAACCAGACATAATACTCCAGATGAGGTCAGCTTTGAGCCGAGTAGGAAACCTGTGTCTCTTAGCATGGACATTCCACCTGAAAAAGTATTCCTTAGAGTAATCCTTTCCTGCCTGTTTCTGAGTAGAAACATTTCATTCCAGGCAAGATCACTGGTTGGTACATGTTCTGTGCTGGGGGAAGGATTATTTCCTTGAATTTCCGGGATAAGGAGGGGGTGGAGAACGCTGTGCTGAAGGCTGAGGGGTCGGGGAGTAGGGAGGAGGCAAGTCTGCGGGGTATTCCATCTCGTGGTCGTAACTGTAGGGGGGTGGCGCTGTTGAAAAAGAAAGGGAAAAGAGCGTCAGGCATTTAGCAAATATTTGAGTGTCTACTCTGTTGAAGCCACTGGGCTGAATACTTTGGGAGGGGGAATAATTTCAGCTGTAAAAATCTAAGCTTTGTAAGATTAAGGACACATATGCATGAAAGGGCGAATGCTCTGAAATGTGGGGCCATGGGTCAAAGTGTTTAGAGGTGGTGGTTTAGGGAAAGTTTCTTAGAAATAGGATGCTGAAGGGGCAGAGAGAGAAGCAGCTGAGGGACAATTCAAGTTTGAGCAAAAGCACAGAAGCAGGAGAGGCCTTTGGCTGAAGCAAATTTACAGGGAGGGGAGAAATGGGAAAAGACACCGAGGACTCTGCTTGTATCATCTTCATGGTGGGCCTTGAAATTCATGGAAGTAGTGCATGACATGGAGTTAACAGAGATTTTTTGACTATGCTAGTGAATAGGCTTTGGGAAGATGACTCTCTCTGTAGTATGGATAGAGGAAGACCTAGGAATATGTGCAATGATTTAATCGCATACTTGAAAGATTATAAGGGACTCATGACAGTGAAGGGGAAAATTATAGAGCCCTTGAGCAGCTGAATACTTAGGTGATGATTGTTGTGTGGAAAAAAGTGGTGAGAGAGTAAAAGAAGGGTTGAGGAATTAGGTATCCAATCTGGGACTCTCCTGTAACTTGGAGGATGGTGGAGCCATTACAGAAATAAGAAAAAAAGAAAGAAAAAAAGGAAGACAAGCAGGTTTGGGAATGGGGATGAAGAATTTAATTTTCCGAATCTTATGTGAAACATTTTCTTCAATTAATTTTTTACTGTACTATATGTCAGGAGGCTTTTAAATCACATTTAATATACGTTATAATGACTATATGTGGAAGTCTATTTTGTAGTGATTTCAATCCCGTCTCCAGGGTTGAAAGAAAGATACTCCTTGAACTGAAATTCATCCATATCTTCAATAACTGAATCATTCTGCAACATCTGAGTAACGCTCCTGCAACCAAATCTGATGATTCGCCAGTAGTTGAATCACTATCATGATCCTGATTCTGTTTGGAAATTGACGTGTCTTAACTGCCTACCATGAAAATAGCCTAAATCACAAGGCTAGTGTCATAATAATGCAAACAAATGGCCAAGTTTTTAACATTAAAATGGCAGAAAAGAACAAGCAACACTTCAATAAACGTTACTAACTGTCTTGTAAATTGCACTCTTCCCAGCAAGAATTTGATAGTGTTCTGATTAAACAGGCATATACAAACACAGAGCCTCAACGGATACAGAGACACAAGCTATGTTATCTTCGGGATCCCTTTAGTTTGCCTCTCTTTACCAAGAGCTTGATGATTTGACTAATTTACTGATCTCCCTATACTTGGAGGATGTGAGGAAGCAGAATTGAACCACTGGAGAAAAGAGGAAGACAGAGTCACCGAATTGGGTGAGATGTCCCAGAGTATTGCTTCATTGAGCAAACTTCATTGAGGACACAGCTCTGCTAAGAAATCCGAGAGGATGCACACAGCTTCTCCAACGCTCCTCAGACCCTCAGAGACTGGGTGACTCCGATCTGTTCTCTACAACAAAATGTAATAACTCCTGTGGAGTCTGAACACACGTTTTCTCTGCATTACACCCACTCCTCGGCTTCATTATAGCTAGGACTGAGACAAAGAGATTCATAATAAACTTCATCCAAGCTAAGACAGAAACACCTCAGCCTCCATGGAAAATAGGAAGTTCAGCTGGATACCCATTGAATTGTTTATTACAAGCATGTGGTTCTACGGTGGTTTTGTGCCAAAGCTTTTCCCTGCCTCCCACTTGAGGAGCACACACCAACTGATACCACTGATTGATTCGACATCATTCACAGTCATGAAGCCACGGCATGTGTTTATGTGTTTGTAACAAAGCGTTTATATTCTGCCATCTGCATAAAAACTGCTGGAGGGCATTTCAACAAGAATTCCTATGGTTTATTCAGCTGCATGTTCAATATGAGAATCTGAGATATAAAACGGCATTCTTTCATTCATATATCTTTGAACTTTGATAAAGTGATATAATGTTAAAGAGCAGTATTTTCAGGACTATGCATCATGAAATAAAAATGGAACATCTTTTATAACATCAGCCCCTGGAGGACATTTGAAATAATACTTGTGTAATTGTGGATGTGTGCCCTTTCTTTCTTGCAGATGGGATTTCACTAGGACAGAAGCTTTTGGAGGTATCAATTTTAGAATTCCTATCAATTTTAGAACAAAACAAAAGAAGTTTTGTTCTTTTTTTTTTACAGGTCTAATCATCTTTAAAAGATGTATGGATGCAGTTGGACATATGGTGTTTTTGAAATTCTTTCATAATCGATATTCTAATTTTCCGATTTAAATAGGGTAAATATGCCATTTATCCTCAATGTCTAACATAGTTGTCCACAATGCTAAAACATTTAGGATGCTATGAAATTCAGAGAAGAAATGTCATGTTTTCAACCCATTCAGTCCAGTTTTTCTAAAGCTGGTGTGGTGGGAAGATGTATGGTGTTATTGAAACTATTCAAGATTATTTTAGAAAATTTGGAACAGAGGAAAATCATCTATAATTTTGTCAGCCTAAATAACAAATAATATCTTTGCATACTATTTTTTAGACATGTGTATTTATATCCTTGCAGTCATGGAATATGGTATATACTTTTTCACTTTGTATTATGACATGCCTTTTTCATTCTGCTACATATTTTTCATAAACTTTATTGTTAGTGGCTGCATATTATTCCACTGGCCATTCACTTACTTGAAGGTTAAATTTTTTTATTATAAATAATGGAATGATGAATATCTTCTTACACATAGACTTTTAAAAAATTATTTTGATTATTTCTTTAGAATAAAATTCCAGAAATTGATTAACTGGCTTAAATAATATGTAAATTTTATTGCTTAGAGAACATTATAAAACTGTTTTCAGAAAGAATTGTTTCATTTTATAAGGATATCAGCAAGGCATACAGGGACACTATCATTTTATATTTTGGTAATTTAATAAGTGAAAAAATACAGCTCTTTATTTTACTTTATTTATCATTTCTTTGATAATATTTAGTTTTGACATTGTTCTACATCTTGTCCAGTGTAATTCATATTGAATAAATTTTTTTTGTTCTGTACTGATAATCTATAAATAAGGATCTTAATTAAAATTAAGATATAATTAAGATATAGACAAGCATAGAAAATTATATATCTTTTAAGAATGACTCTGTTAAAATGGTTTATTTTATTATATAATTTTTAAACTTATTGACATACTGAAGTTTGAAACTTGTATATAACAAAATATATGGTTTGTCATTTTTTTGATCTCTTTTGTGTTGTTTACAAGTGTAAAAATTAGTCATCTTTTTCACATATTAGATATATAACCATCCTATTTATGAATTTATCCATTTGAATTTATATATTTAATGCTTTTTGACATCTGTTATTTTACTTGGTGTATTTTTGCCTCAGAATTTATTCTTTCTAAGCTTTTAATGTCAGTTAAGCCAAATTATTTGAATGCAGCCTATTAAATAATCCTCACTTTTTACAGTTTTTTAAATGTCTCCTTTCGACTATGTAAGATTCTAAGCTATCTGTTGTGTTCCAATGACCAAGGCATATCTTTTTGTACCAGAAACACCTTGATTTATTACCGGTTTTAGTACCTGGTTTTAGTACCTGGTAGAACTGGTGAATCTCGTCACTTATTTTTAAAGACAATTTCTAATATTTTTGCTAGACGCCAACCTTCTCTGCTCTCCTCCAAACCCCACTATTCGCAATTCACCTGAACCCCTCCCAGAGTAGAGGGTTTCAATGAAGGCCCACAAAGCCCCTGGCAAGACTTTTACTATCTCTACTTGAGCCATGTAATCTCCATACTGCCTATTTCTCCTCTACAAAGGCCTAAGTTGCTAAGATATATTTGAACCCATCATTCCTGTTCTCCTCAGAAAATGTCAAGACAATTCCCATCAAGTTTTATATCCCTCTGTCACCATGAGAGGGATGAGCTCCTAGAGCATCCTCATTGTAGACCTCTAACCCTGGGAGGCTTTGCACATCTAATCTCATTGATTTTCCAAACTTTCTCCACTCCATTTCTCTGTGCTCAGTGGGAAACAGTCTACCATCCTCTCCCTCTTTTTATTGCTCTACCATGTTACTGCAGCTCAGAACATGAGGAAGCTCTCTTCTGGTCATGCCTGTTTTCTCAAAGAAATAAGATCTGTTGAAAATCATCTGCTGAGAGTAAGAAAGGCTGAGGGGATTTTTGAGTTTTAAGAAGAGAGAAGAATGTATGATAGTTACCCTGGAATGGAAGGCAACATTCACTTTACCTTTTTACTCTAATTAAAATCTGATTTTCATGAGAGGACAGCTTCCTGGGCAGCACTACCAAATCAGAGCTGTTTTTTTTCCTCCCCCATCCTACAAACTACAGGGCTGGGGGGTGCTCAGGGTGTGTGTGATATTCATAAGCACTTTTCAAACCATTATCTTCCAAACACTCGAAAAACCTGAGCTCTGAGTTCGAGACCAGCCCGAGCAAGAGTGAGACCCCATCTCTACTAAAAATAGAAAACTTAGGTGGGCACAGTGGTGCATGCCTATAGTCCCAGCTACTTGGGAGGCTGAGACAGGAGGATAGGTTGAGCCCAGGATTTTGAGGTTTCAGTGAGCGATAATGATGCCACTATACTCTAGCCTGGGGGACAGAGTGAGACTCTGTCTCAAAAACAAAAAAATAAAAAAACCTAAAACAAAAAGCCAAGCCCCTGAACGTTTTTGCAGCACATGTGCTACTACCTTCCACTCTTCTTGTTATCAATATCTGGGGCCCACCCTGCCCCAAACCCTCATTCACTGAAGGTTTAGCATCTGGCCCATGCTCTTTCCACCACAACTTCTATTATTCTCCGAGATTTCAACATCCACATAACTCTGCCTCTCAGTCCCTTGACTACTTTGGAAGGTCACTGTCCAACAAAGAGTCAAGTATGGCAGCCGAAGGACATTTTTTTCCTCCCTAGTGCAGAGTAATAATGTTCACTGTAAGGTTTCCCACTGAGGACTTTCACCAAGGGATATGATAACCTTCACTATATATGTTCTCCTTATTTTTCTGGCCTCTAGGCAGTAGGACTACACAATAAGTTAGGCTGTTATCTCAATTATTACAGGGTTAATTAATTAATGTGGGTAAAAGCATTCTGTATTTCCACAGATGAAAGATTTCAAAAAGGATTCAACACTATTATATGTTGTTTGCTGATCCTTTAAGTAAAAGCTTAGTGACTTTGAGAAGGAAATGAGAAGTAATCGTGTACATTATGTTTTTGAAGACCTAGTCTTTTTGCAGTAAAAATGCTTCCAGCAAAAGGTTCATTATATTTCTTGCATTATTCAGTTTTTAGAACAATGCATTCACTGAAAATGCAACACGCTGCTGTGATCTGCCAGTATGAACGATGCCACTATAAAGCTTTAAGAACATATTTCCATGCACAAAATAGAAACCTCAAACCCAAGAAAACACATAACATCACTTTAAAATATCGAGCCCCATTTTGTATCTTGTAATTTTATTCAAAGTTTGGACCTACAGAAGGGCAAAATAAAATGTATTTTATTAAAGTATTTAAAAATGTTTTTAAAAAATATTTTTGAGCAAGCGAGTATCTAGACTGTTTCTATGAAGCAATTCTCACTGTCTTCTCTCCAATTGTCTCTGCTTGACCTTCCTCTGTTCTTCTCTTGGGTTATGGATTGACCCAGGGACAATGAAGAGATGTGAAGAATAAAAAATAATTCCATCCATTTTTTTTTCCTTATATCCCAACATATTGACACCATCCCCAACAATATTCTTGCAAGTTGGGAAGATCTGAAATGGCAAATTGCTTTTGTAGTGAGTAAAAGCTATGTATTTCAGGGTGGAATTTAAGGTCAGTTCCACAGGTATTGATGTATTACTAAATCAGGTCTTGTCACTAGCTGTGTTTGTCATTCATTCAGCTGACTGCCCGCCATCTTCCAGCCTGGTCTTACCCGCTAGGGTTAGAGTAGTGAACAAACTAGAACAAAATAGTGTTAACATTCTAGAGGAAGGAGATGGGCAATAAATAATAAACATAATGATCAGGTAAACTGTATGACATCTTAGAAGATTTAAAGCACCCTGAAAAAAAGCAGAGTGGCACAGGAGGATTGGGGTGCTGTGGGGAGGGACACATCACGATCTTAAATAGGGTGTAGTGGGGCAGACTTCATTCAGGAGGTGACCTGTGGTCAGAGACTTGAATGAAGTGAGGGAGTCAGTGTTCTCGGCAAAGCCCTACGGTGGGAATGTGGTCTGTGTGTTCATGGAACAGCAAGGGGAAAAGTGTGACTAGAGCCAGACTAGTGGAGACAGAGGAGAACGGTTGGAGAAATAAAAAGAGGAACCAATTAATGTGGCACCTTGAAGGCCCTGGTAAAGCATTTGCCTTTTACTTTGGATAAAATGAGAAACCACTGGCTTTGGCTCTTCCTCTGGGGCAAACAAAGAGCCACTGGAAGGTGTAGAGCACGGGAGTGATATGATCTGACATCTACTTTAAAAGGTTCACTTTGGCTACCGGCTTGAGAATACACCCCAGGTGCCGAAGGCGGATGCTCACAGTAATGGAGGAGGAGTAAAACCAAGGTAGTAATAGCGTTTATTTCTCACTGTGAGAAGTAGGCAGATACCAGATGTATTTTGACGATGGAGCCAAGAAGTTTTCCTGGTAGACTGCATGTAGGTTTGAAGGAAAGAGGGAAATCAAGGATGACTTCAGGGTTTTTGGCCAGAGTATCTGGAAGGCTAGAGATGTCATCAACTGAAATGGTGAAGGCTTTGGGTGGAAGGGAATTTGGGGGGAAGATATAGCTTTACACAGGTTAAATTTGGGATATTTATTAGACATTCAACTGACTATGTCCAGTAGGCACTGGGATAAAATGAATCTGAAATTCAGCAGAGAGATTTGGAATGGAGATATATAACTTTGGGAGGCATTAGCATATAAATGATACTTAATACCTCAAGGCCCAGTGACACAACCAAAGAAGTAAGCGTAGACACAGTGTAGGAGAAGACATAAGACTGACCCCTGAGGCATTGCAGGACATGAAGATGTGAAGATGATGGAGAAGAGGACACATTGACAAAAGAAAAATGGGAGAAACTATCATTCCTATGATTCATCTGAAATTTGCTCCCTCAAGCTGAAGATGATAGAGAAAAGATTAAAGGAGGAAGGAGGGATTAGGAAATTAATACACAAGGCAGATTGCATGTAGAGGGTACCCTGTCCTTTTTATATAGGGACTGACAGAGAGGGGACATGAGTGTAGACAGGAAATTATCTTCCTAAGGGTGTATTAAATTTAGAACTTGCTTGCCTTTTATACGTCACATTGTACATGCACAGATTGACCTAGAAAGCACTACTGAAATCATCTAATTCAAAATGAAGTATTTTGTTTATGGATTCACATGTGCTCAATATATTTATATGTGGAAATTTAGCATAGTCTCAACAAATACTTGTCAAATTATTAATATATTACCTTTGCTGTTTGTTGAGAATTTTATTAGATTAAAGCTATTCTTTGAATAATGAGGACATATAAAAACTTTCTTCAATAGTTTTTCACAAGACATCTATATCTATTGAATTGGATGCCAGTTTATTGAGACATATAACTTTCTCTATAATAACTTGTCAGAACTCACCAGCAGGTAGACACAGTGGGTGTGAATTGTCTATTTATCTTAATTCCGGCTGACTGGCAATTGTAGTCGATGAGACAGCCATTGAAAATATGAATATCTTCAAATATGAGATGAACTTTATTACTTGTATCTAATCTCTGTTCAAAGCTAGAATGTCAATCTTCAAATACTTAAAGATATCCTATAAAATGGGAGATTATTTCAGTGAGAGTCTGTAATGTTTCCTTCTCTCTCTAAGGTGTAGAGCCTAACTCAAAAATCTGACCTCTCCTTGGGGAGTAAACAGTTTGCTTACCAGGGTAGGAGGCGATGGTGTTGATGTGGGTAGTTCTGATGACACCCACCCGGGTGCCCCGATTGTTTTTTATGCACATGCAGATGCAGATGGCAATTCCAGCAATGACCCCCATGATAAATACAATTCCAAACACGATGCCAGCAATTGCAGTGCCCCTAAAAAGGAAACACAAAAGTATGTTCATTTAGAAGGCTCATAAGGATTCTTCAGTCTTTGAAACACAGCTCGCTGACTATATGACAAGTGATTCTTTACAAATGTTCTTAGGGATAATGTTGAAAAAAGAATGCCCTAAATTGACCAAGCAAATACTCTTCTGTATTTCAATAGATAAGAAAAAGTTATAAATCTTTAGGGCATCTTCTTTCAGCACAGTTGACCAACTCATCGTTCAGTCTTGTTCTTAAAATTTGTATATTTATACAAAGCACAATTCTCTAGATATGTTCTCTAAAATAATAATTTAAAAACCATTATGCTGTGTGCCTAAACAGCAAAGAATTTATCAATCGGACATACAGCATATATGTTTAATAAATGCAATTTGGTAAATGTCAAAATATTAACTAAAATTTAACATTTATGACTGACTAAAACTCTTTGTAGAACAAGAATAATTTTTTTTTTCTTAACAAAACAATAAGAAAACCCAAACCAAACATCACAATTTTTAATTATCCAGGGAACAGTTATGACAAACAAGTATTCCCATTAAATTCAGGAACAATGTAAGCAAAAATTCTATGTCTGTTAATGTTAATGGTTTCTTCCAGAAAGTTTTAGATCATGCAACAAAACCAAAAATAGAAAAAACTTACACAAAAGAGTAAACATTATCACTATTTGTGGATAATACAATTTGCAGGTGTAAATCCATTCATCCACTATTTTGAAAAGTAATGAGGAAATATTTGTTAAAATGTAAGTTTTGACCAGGCAGTATCATTTCTGGCAATGCCTCCTAAGGAAATATAGCACATATATGCATAAATAACAAGGATGTTCATCAAAGTGTTGTTGTTAATAGCGAAGTATGAGAAACATCTTAAAGGTTCATAAAGAGTGATTGACAGAAAAAAAATGGTACATAAGAAAATGAATCTTATATAATGATTAAAAAGGATGAAGAGATCCACAAGGATTGAGGTGAAATGTTTATAATACATGGTTAACTTAATGACTGGAGAAGCAAGTCCTAACAGGATAATACCAGTATTAACAGAATCATTGCAATAGGGTAAAACTGTATTTTTATATATCAAAAATTTCTATATATTAATATATAGTGATTATCTTGTAAATATGTGAAAATAAAGAAAATTTTCATAATGTGCCTGGATTTAAAAAAAAATCTATTTTGTCAGATCCTTAGGATTCTTCATGTTTGGAGACTCATGTTCTTCAGTTCTTGAAGCTGTTTCATAAATTGAAAATTTCCTCTCGACCATTTTCTGTTTCTTTTCTGAAAATCTAGTCTGAAATAAGCTCCTGAACTTTCTGGATGGCTTCACTAATTCTTTTAAAATCTCCTTTTTTTTTTTTTTAACTACCTTCTGGGGACTTTCATTGATTTTATCTTCCAAAATTTTATTGAATTTTTAAATTTCAGCTATCATATTTTTAATTTTCAGATGCTCTATCTTATCCTCTATTGCACACCCCCCTCCTTTTATAGTGTCCTATTTTGCTTTCACGGGTGCAGTCTCTCCTGTCAATCACTGAAGGACCAATGATACATTCTTTGAAACTTTTTCTGCTCTTTGTATTTCCTCTGTCCTATCTAAGTTCCTTCTTATTGATTGTTTATTTTGATCTCTTTCATGTTTGATGTTTTCCTCAAATGTCTGGAGATCATTGAATCCCCTCCTATTTAAAACAGCAACAATGAAAAAAGAGGCTCTAAGCATCTACTTAAAAGTTCAGTGGGTGAGGCCAGAATCTGACAGGTGAACTGCACAGAAGAGTACCATTTGAGGTCAGTTCTCATAGATCTTTTCCTTGGGGCTGTTCATTTTTCTCCATGAGAGGATTCTCCAGTTTTATACGTTTGAGGTATCAACCTGACTGCCTGTATCCTGGAGCTTGGAGTTTGACCGGTAAGGATATGAACTTTCACAAAATCTTCACACTTTCAGGTCAGAGACCTGGTTTCTGGCTCTTCTGTGACCGCTGTCTTTCAGGTTTAACTGTGGAGGCTTACAGGTTTATGTCTTTGGAAACAAATCTTTGTGGTTTAAAACCATGATCTCTGAAGCCAGACCACCTATGTTCCAATTGTAGCTGGGGGATCCTGGGGCAAATTGCTCGACCTCTCTGTGCCTCAGTTTCCTCATTTATAAAATGAAGATCAGATTGATGCTTTTCTGACTCTCCTCTCAAATGTCTTACAATGAGTCTTGTGCTTATGGACTTATTTGTAGGATAAACAAGTTCTTATTTTTAGCACCATCTAAACATCTATTCTATATTTTGCTAGGACAGGCCCATAATTTCTCACCCTAAACTTTGGGGCCAGACATGTCTTATAGTCAGGAATTTTCAGATTTTGGAAAGGGAATACAGTCTATGTGCTGTATATTGTATAATACTCCCAGGGACAGCTGGGGCAGCCTCCTGAAGACATTGAGGAGACATTTACATTTCTACAGTGAAGGTGAAAATATTAACACTCGTAGATAATATAGAGACTACACAAAAGCCACAGGTTTGTTCAGGTCCAGTCTTGCAATTTCAGAATCTGCAATTCTGAAATCCTCAAAAAGTTTTGAAAAGTGAAAGTGCAGATAAAGGACTATGAACCTGTATTTGTACTTTCCAGAAGATATTTTTCTCTCTAAGACTTTTTCCCACTCACATCAAAAAATGGAATACCATTAAGAATTTCAATACACTCCTTTAAAATATTTCTATAGGCATTTTCACTTTGTTATCAAATTAAGAAGGCAGAATGTGAGACATATTTGGATGTGCTGCTATTAGTAATCAAAGAATGGCAGAATCTAGTAGTTTATTTAATATTATAAATCTTTTCAGAAAAAAAGATTTATTAAAGGAGATAATTTGAAGTAAGAAAACTAAAAGTAATCTGGAAACCTCCTTTTTATTGTAATTTTCAGGTCCAAATAAGATTAAATTGGAGGGCTTAATTTATGTTCCAGAAATAATCAATGGCCCAATTACTCAGAAATGGAGTTTCCAAAGTATGTGTTATGGAAGCTGTTAAGATATCAAATTAGGGCATATTTATGTTCCTTAATTCCTTTTTTAAATGGAGGAAAGTAGAAAATTAGTCACATTTTGTGTTGGCAGCTCTAGCAAAAGTGCCTGCTCTTGAGGTCAATAATAAACTTTCAACCAATGTATTAAATTAGGATTTTTGCTTAAATCATGATTTTGGTGTCCTTCGTTCTTTGATATCCACTAGCAATTGTAAATTAGTTATTTAAGACATGGCAAGTATAAAATTTATAACATCATTTACTGTTATTAATTAAAAGAAACAATAAACAAATAGTAACCTTCTTATATATAAATAATTTGCTTTAGTCAACTGTTGGAAATAGAGAAACTATTTATTTATTTGAGAAATTTGGTATCATTAAAACCCTGACAAAATTTTAGGGAATGTATTTTGTTTTGAAACAATGCTTTGTAAGGTTTGCACATTCTCCGCCCTCTTTTAAACTTTTATTTTAAAATAATTATAAATTCACAGGAAGTTGTAAAATAGTACAGAGAGTTCCCTTCACCCGGTTTCCCCTGATGATTACATCTTAGGTAAATATAGCGGAACATCAAAACCAGGAAATTGGCATTGTTATAAAGTGTGTGTATAGTTCTGTGTCATTTTAACACATGCACAGAATCATGTAACCACTAGCAAGCAAGGCACAAGACTATTCCACCATCACGAAATATTTCCCTGGTGCTACCACTATGCTTTATGGTCTTACCCACCCCCTTTTTCTCCCAATCATCAGTAACTCCTGGCACCACTAATTTGTTCTCCATTTCTGTAATTTTGTCATTTCAAGAATGTTATACAAATGAAATCATACAGTATGAGACCTTTTAAGATAATATCTTTTTCTCTCAGCATAGTGCCTTTGGAATCCATCCTAGTTTTTGTGTGCATCAATAGTTCATTCCTAGAGGAATAGTATTTCATGATATGGCTATAATACAGTTCGTTTAACTATTACTTATGGTAGGATATTTTGGTTATCGGCTTTTACAAATAGAGCTGCTATAAAATATCATATGCAGGTTTTTGTGTGGAGAAAAGAATTCATTTCTTTGTGATAAATGCCCAGAAGTGCAAATTCTGGAATGTATGATAAAATAGATGCTTGATTTTTAAAGAAACTGCCGAAGTATTTTCCAGAGTAGCTGCACCATTTTTAAATTCTTTGTGTTAGAGATCCAGTTTCTCTGCATCTTTGCGAGTATTTGGTGTTTTCATTAGTATTATTCTTTTGCAAATTATGAATTTTACTATAAAAATTAAATTTCACAACAGGGAATATAGTTCAGAAAACAATTTTTAAAGGTTAGGACATTAATCAGAAAGCCTTATTTAACAACAAATGATTTAAATTGACTTGTAGTGTTTATATTTTGATTTATGCCACTACTTCTATTTGGTCCTTCTTTTTCTAGGCAAAGATCTGTCTCATAATTGACACAAATACCTTTTCCACAATCCTCCCCAAAATTTGCACATAGCACAATTGTCAAATAAAATACAGAGTGGCTTCATTATTTTTTATTTTAGCTGTTTTAATAGATGTGTAGCTGTATCTCACAATGGTCTTATTTTGCATTCCCCTAATGGCTCGTGAGATTGAACATCTTTTCATGAGCTTGTTTGTCATTCATTTTCTTCAGTGAAATGTCTCTCCAAATCTTTTGCCCATGTTCTAATTGGATTGTTTGGTTTTTTAATGGTTGAACTTTTGAGATTTCTTAATAAATTCTAGATATGAGTCATTTATCAAATATGTAGTTTGCAAATATTTTTTTCCAGTATGCAGCTTGTTTTTCCATCCTCTCAATTGGGTTTTTCACAGAACAAAAGTTTTAATGAAGTCCAATTTATCATTTTTTTCTTTTATAGATGGTGCTTTTGGTATCATGTCCAAGAACTCTTCACCAAGCCCTAGATCCTAAAGATTTTTCTATAAGATATATAGTTTTACATTTGATATTTAAACCTATGATCTATTTTGGTTTAATTTTTGTATAAAGTGTCAGGTTTAGGTTCAGGTTCTTTTTGTTTTCTTTTTGCCTGTGGATACCCTCATTACTCCAGTACCATTTATTAAAAACACTATCTCGCCTCCATTGCATTGCTTTTGCACCTTCGTCAAAAATCGGGTGATCATGCTTGTGTGGGACTATTTCTGTTTTGTATATTTTGCTCTTATTGCATAAGGGGTTTTATAAACGTTAATTAGATTCTATTGGTTGGTGAAGTTGTTCAGTTCTTCTATATCCTTGCTGAGTCTTTTTCTAATTGTTCTATCAATTATTGAGAGAGGAGCGTAGATGCCTCCAACTATAATTGAGGATTTGTCTATGTGTCTTTTTAGTTCTATCAGTTTTCGCTTCACATATTTTGAAGCTCTTTTGTTGACCTTTGCCAGTTGGCATTGGGGTCTGGTTGTATTTTTTTTTTTCTTGTGGTGTTTGTAGTCAAATGATTATTGTCTAAAAGTTTTCTGTCTTGCTAGGCTGCTTCTTTCTGACTCTTTTGGACACAGAGAGAAAGCTTTTGTTGGGGCTTTTATTGTGTGAGCCCTTTGGTGTTTCCAGGTTGGCAACTTCTTCATCTCGAGGTTTGGGATGATTGAGGCAAAAAGAAAACCCATGGAACTTACAGTTGCATTGTTCTTCAGGCCATGAGGTTCCTAGCTGTTCTGCCTTCTTTTCTGCACCTTTCAGAATCTTCGTATATGCTTGTTTTATATATAACATCTAGGGATTTTAAGTTGTACTTAGAAGGAGGAATAGGCAAAAATATATCTACTCCAGAAATATACTTTTGTACAGTAAAATGCTGTAATAAGAGACATTGTTTAAAATTGTAAAGGGATTTTTTTGTAAAGTACAAGTAACATATAAACACCTTTATATAATAGATTAAAAAACGTGATGAATATCTTTAAAGACACAGCTTTTAATACTGCTTAGGTTTTTAGGGCAAAAACAATGGTCATTGACCTACATATATCCTATGATTCTGGACCTTTTCCTTTGCATATTGGAGGTGCTCAAAAAATCTTTACTATATACACAAATTAAGCTACTTCAACCACATTTATTAAACTATTGTGAAACGATTACCTACAAACTCTTCCTCTGTAATAAAAGAAGTGGTACCCTTCCTTAAAGGGATTCGTCAATTTTTAACACAAATCAAACCTGAAATGGCATTTTTTGGAGGGAGAAGAAAGAAATATAACTTCTTTTTGATGCTGTTAATTATTTTAATTTTAACTGCCGATTATCTGGATAATAAGGTACAATCTGGATAAGTATACACGGAAAGAAAACATTCTGTTTTCAAAATGCTACTCTAATACCTTTCAAGAATTCTACAAAATTTCAGAATTATCTTCTCATGATATTTAATAATTTTGTGTGAGTTTGGTATTAAACAAAAACATTCAGCTTTCATGGTTACCTACAACAATCAACAGAAACAAACCAAGGCAGTATAAACAAATTTTTCTTTTAAATTATTCATTATAATTATTCCTCATAGTGAATGCTTTTTTAGTCAATTTAGTCCAGGAATAAGCAAACTAAAGCCATGGGCAAAATGAGGCCCACTAGTTGTTTTTGTAAATAAAGTTTTATTGGGATGAAGCTACATCCATTTGTTAACATGTTGCCCATGTTTGGTGCTTTGGTGCTACAATATCAAAATTAAATAGTTGTGACAGAGACTACTTGGCGTACAAAGCCCAAATGTTTACTATCTAGCTCTCCATAGAAAAAGTATACTGATCACTGACTTAATTGACTCATGAGTAAATTAATGTTGCCTTTCCCTAGGGGACTTTTTCTAAAAAGTTATGCCACCAATGACACTGTAAAAAGCAAGTGGTAGCATAGGCAGGACAATTTGTACTAAAAATCTAACATTCTATGGTATTTGGAAGCTCTTTTAATTCCATTAATTAGAAACTCTCAAGAGTTGCAAGGTTTGAAGATTCTTTTTGATTAACCCTATTAATATTATTTATTCACTATAGTACATTTCTGATGCTACCTCAACACAAAAATCACTAATGTCTTGTGGGATAATAAAAAATATTTGATCTTTGTCTTTGGCTCCTGGCACATAGCTCTGAAAACCCTTGGAATCTCTGGACAAATGAGTGTCTTTTGTATGCTAACAATATACCTGGTGGCTGGGGGGTCCCTAGATAGTTTCAAGATAGGGGCTGGTTGCTAGAAAGAGCAAGGCATGGTTAGAGCCATTGGAACTTTCAGCCCAATGGCCAGTGATTTTATCAAATATGCCTATGTAATGAAATTTCAGTTAAAAACCCCAAATGAACTGATGAACCCCAAATGGATGATGAACACATCCATTTGGACGGTTGCATGCCTGGAAAGGGCATGGAACTTCTAGAATTTCTGTGCCCCTTCCCCCATACTTTGCCCTATGCATCTCTTCCATTTGGCTGTTTCTGAGCTGTAAGCAATGTGTTGTACTGAGTTCTACAAATTATTAAACTTCAAGGAGGGGTTTGTGGGCACCCCTGACTTTGTAGCCAAGTCGGATGGAGGTATGGGTAATGTGAGGACCCAATGTGACTGGTGTCTGATGTAAGGGCAGTCTTAATGGGACTGAGCCCTTGAGTCTATGGAGTCTGAGGCTAACTCTGGGTAGGGTTAGAATTCAACTGAATTGTAGGCAGACACTCAGTTGATGTCAGAATTGTTTGGTGTCAGGAGAAAAAAAAAAACTCACATGCTTACTTTTCTGTTATACAAAAATCTTTGTCGATTTTGTTTTTTTTTGGTAGATGCATGTAAGTATCAGCTGTTAATGTTTAATTCCATAGGTAGATATTGACCACTTACTGATAATGAAAACATTTTGAATAAAATCATGGGTTGAAAATTTATAACAAAATGAAATTTTGTAATCAAGTTGTTAAATGTATCTGTAGTGGCTCTAATAATGATATGAAACTTTTTATATGAAACCTTTTATAACAGGGCTCAGAGATAATATATTTTATTCCATAAATAGCTTTCATAAGTAAAGATGATTCTGATAATGTTGCAATTGTGACAATAATATTTATAATACACTTTTAGGCTTAGCACTGCTATATAACAAGTTAATACAGATATCTTGATGTGGTTTTGCTATTAAATAATACTTAAGGAAAATAGTAGATATAAAAAGAACACCAGTGTAATAATTCTCTTCTCTGATATGACCCAATTTACAAATGCATTTTGCAAAACAGTATAATACAAAGGACTTATGAATATTCTATGTGTAATTTGATAACATCAGTTCCAATAAAATAGGAAAATTAAAAAAGGCCATGGGGATATTTGATATCCATATAAGAAGTAGGCAAAAGTACAGAATATTTTTGTTAAGAGAAACTTTCATATTGACATAAAAGTTTTTAAGAAGCATATAAGCAAGAGGTAAAAATTTTAGAAGAGGAGTTTTTTAAAAAAAGACCATATTTTCAAAAGAATAAACTTAAAATGAGTTTATTTCTTATTATCATGAAAAAATAAATTATAAGCAAAGCAAAAACATTTTTATCTTTTTATTAAAGAAGGGAATATTTAATAGTCCTATTTATTTATGATGATACATATGTGATGAATAAAGCAATGAAAAAAATCCTATTTTAATTACAGGGATGAAAGTATTAATAAAATGCACACATGAGAAGAGCAAAACTTGGCAAAATTCTCCATCAGACTATTCCATTTACTCAACAATCATTCTTTTGGCCAATGTAATGCCCTTCAAAACCAATATTTTATTATCAACTTATTGGCAATTTATAAGGTATATATTTTAGTGAAACTTTGACTTGCTTAACTTAAAAATAAAGCATTTTGTTCTCTGTTGCTTTAATAAATCATTGCAGAATGGTAAGAACAGACAAACATACTCAATGGAATATCATTTTCAATATTAAGAGTATTTACTTCTGTAACTTCCATTAATAACTAAAGGACCTCAGAACTATCTTTCCTTGTTTCTATTTCTATCTTAAGGTCTGTATCTGGCTACATATACATCTATATATATCAAATAAGAAAGCTGTAATTTCAAGTGGCTAAATTATTGCTAAATATTGTCACTATTCCATATATAAAATACTTATGGAGGGTAAGGAAAACAATCCATATGATTTTCCCAATGTCTATATAACTTGCAAAAAGTCCTGCAAAATCCAAATTTGCCAAAAATGTTTACTTTGCCTTTTTTCATTTTAGTGGCTTCCCTTTATAACTTTGCTCAACAAATCTTTTTTTTCGGGGGGGAGATTTTTATAGGTAACGTCTTTCTGTCCTCCTCAGAATAATAAAACTAGAAACTAATGTCTCTGAATGAATAAATTTAAATGATTTATTGATTCAAGCTCTATGGTTGAGTCAACTGTCTACTTCAATATCTGTTCTCTATGTTTTCCTTGATAAGACTTGAAGATTCACTTGATATATGGCTACCTGAAATAAATACTACATCTTCTAGATCCCCTTAAAGCTAGTCGTTTTTGTATTAAAAGTTTTAGAAAATAATTATAAGTAAAATATGTTGTGTCATCTTTCAGGAAACCTCCTTAAAAGATGGCTGGAATGGGCTTTTTGTCTCATCTTCTTCATCTTACCCTCCATTGTACTTTCTGAAATGTGGGTTTAATGGCTGAGCTCTATTCTCCATGCTGGACCATGAGGACTAGGGCCATAGCCTAGAGATAGAGAAAGTATGAGTTTGATGGAGTTCACATCCCTAATAGGTACAGGGAGTTGTGATGCAGATTGAGTATCCTTACCCAAAATACTTGGTACCAGAAGTGTTTCAGGTTTTGGATTTTCTAAGTTTACGGAGTATTGCATTATATTTATTGGTTCAGCATCTCAAATCTGAAAATCCAAAATCTAAAATGCTCCAATGAGCATTTCCTTCGAGCATCATGCAAGCACTGAAAAAGTTTCAGATTTGGGGGCATTTTGGATTTTGGATTTTCAGATTTGGAACACTTAACCTGCATTAGATCTCAGTTGCCTTTCTCTGGATTTCCCTTGCATGGGAGTGAAATGAACTAGTTTTTTTTTTAATTTCATTAAAGCTTCTGTTATTTTGGTTTGAGTGCAAGTGTGTGTGCACATGCATTTGTGAGATACACTGCCTAACCTAATATTCCCTAATACGACTCCTTTGCCAAGATTATTATACAGTGTAAACAAACACAAACATTTAATGTGGAAACAAAAGTTTTAATGAATTTACAGGTACTCTGAAACACTGTATAAAGGTTCCAAAGAAGCATACCAGGACCAAGAAAGCAAGAGACTGTATTTAACTTCCATTAAATTGGGATCATTCCCCTTACATCTTATGTGGAGTTAAATTTTATAACTCAGAGAGAGACTTTCAAGAAATATCTGTCTTGCTGAGATGTCAAATAAGTATACAAAATGAGAATAAAAAAGGGCCTTGAATGTGTCGTGTACAGTAGGGTGATCTACACAATAATACTGTATCACTGGAGTTCAATTATAAATGCCTTGATTGATGAAGAAAAACTACTTTTTGAGAATTGGTTGGTTTACCCTTATCTCTACTGATAAAATTTTCTGAACAAGTGCCTAATTCCTACCTGATTTTATGCCAATATAGATTCAGTAAAGTACATATGATTAAATAATAGTAATTTAAAAATATCAATTAAACATTGTTTTACAATTTGCTATGAGGTTTTATGGAGAGAGAGAGAGAAGAAGAGAAAATTGATATATAGTTCAGGGAATCTTCACTCATATTCCTATCTTTCCCCCCCAAATCAAATATCCAATCTATTTCTCTCATATATATTACTGTGTGGCTACCAAATGTCATTATTCGATTAACGGTCAGTATAGCTTTGAGAAAGCACAACATAACATATTGTATATCAAAATCTAAATGTGGTAATTCATAGTTACAGAAGTTTCTAGAACATTTCATGATATATACATTAAAGTGATTCATTTAACTGTTTGTTTAACAGCAACATTTGGAAAAGTAGTATTGACTCACACTTAAATAGTTTTAATTTTCCAATTATGCCCTCAAGGTGTGTGATTTATCTCTCAGTCATTGTGCCTACAATTCTATAATAAATGTCTGCCACTAGATAGCAATGTCCAGTACCTCATGAAATATATACTGAGCATCTACCATGTGCTAGCACTATGCTGGGTACTGGGGTACAAAGTTGAATGATACACAATACTCCCCTTGAAGGATGTTAGAGCCAGAGTAAACAAAGAGAGATTTTGGAGGTCAACTATCTCTAGGCATAGAAGATTAAAACAACAAAACAATGAAAGAATTTGGTCATATGCAGGAAAAGAGGACTTTTTTTAAAGTATGAATATAATAAACTAAAAAGAGTACTAATGATTTTTTAAAACTTTCTCTTCATTACATATAACAGTTTTTTGACCCAGAGGGTGCTTATGTGAAGTTGAATCCAACCCACGTGTTTTACAGGTGAGGAAACCAAACCTGTGAGAGGCTAAAATAAAACAGTTGCCCAAGGTCTCCTAGCAAATTTCACGGTAGAGTTAAGAACACAGCTCGGTGGTGCTAATTTTCACCACAGAGCTGTTTAGATAGCAATGGGCTGCCTTCCTCCCGTTCTCTCATCCACTGGACAAGCGCTTACGGAGGCTCTTCACTGTGCCAGATACTCTACTAAACACTAGGCCTGTAGAGATGAAAAAAGTCTAGTTGGGAAGTAGAGAGAAAGAAGAGAGAAAAGATTTCTGGAATGTCTGGGAAACTGGAGCTCTGAGATATGATGACTGATTCATGGGGAGGGGGGAGAGTAGAGGAGAGGCAGGAGTGTAGAATGCCTTCCATATGGGTGATTGCCTCTTGGTGCACCATGCAGTCAATAAAAATGTGTTGAAATGAAAAATGTGAGACATGCTAGATTTAAATAGATACAGTCTCTGCACACAGGTTCCCCTGCCTTCTCCCTCTCAAATCTAAAAAAATTCTCAATTACTTCTAGGTGTAATATTCTCATTTATAGTGCACTGGCATAGTTCACCCTTGAGAAGTAACCTTTGCTGAAACTTCCCACTGAGCTAATTACCTTAACTTGCTTATGATGATTACTTTAGACAGGACTTTCTTCTTTTTCTTTCTGTACCTTTTTATCATGCTTTGAGGGGAAAAAAGAAATCACAAACCAGTTTTTCAACAGTCACTACAAGGATCTCTATTGAAAGTCCATTTGTTGAGATTTAAATCCTAAGAGCATATAATATTTAAGAGATTGAATGTGATTATGAAAATTCAAAGCTAATCCGCTTTCCTTTCCATTGACTTTAGGATGGAGAGTTTCAAATAAACATGGAGGCTCACACAGTCATTGACATGGCAGAATAGCAGCTACCTTTCAGGGTCCGGAAATTTAAAGATTTAGTAAGGTTCTTATAGGACTGGGGTTGATGTTGGTGGTTGTAAACCTTTTCAAATTAACTGTTGAAGCAGGTAACAAACAGACCTTGATGGCATAATGGAGCCCTGGCAATGAGCCCGCATGCCTAACGAAGTGTGTTGTCCTGTGGCTCTGCCGGCTGCTTGACTGTGAATTACTAGCTGGCCTGCCCACCCAGTCCTCTGCCTGGACCCTCACAAGTCCTCATCCTCTACCAAGACAAAGCCTGTGATTGATTACTCTCTGCTGAGGGGATCTCCTGTTCTAGCCCTGCCAATGATTTGCCTGGTTCTGACATTATCTGCACATAACTCTCATGAGCCTGGGGCTGCCCATACCCGACAGCTGCTGCCTAGTAAACACCTCTCCAAAGGGTCTTGCTCACAACCTCACCTGTGCCAGCCTGATGTGATTGATTACAGGTGTCATAATTTGGCTTCCTCTTAGAATCTAGCCTCATGCTTTTTAAAGTCATCCATAAGCAATCCATTCTCATGACAGCATCATTCTTTTTCACTATAGATGGCTGCTGCTACACACCTCCAAATATTTTGAGTTTTATGTCTTACCATTATCCCCTAGATTTCAATCTTGTCTCATTCTAGTAGATTCAATCCCAGAGAAGGAATGTGACTGGCCCAACTAGGGTTGGGAACCCACCTCTAAAGCAATTCATATGGCCAAGGCCAAGGATACTACAATTACCCCAATTTGGATTAGATGCCAGTCCCTTGACCTACCATTTGTAACCAATGAAAAAAGACATGAAGGAAATAGAGGGAGTAGATTCAGGAGCAGAGGCAGGGGGTGGTGGTGGGGGGGAGCGGGTGGCTGGTAAATAGAAACATAAACATTTACACACATTATAACTTCAAGTCCAAGTATGAATTTAGTCTACAGATGTGAGCTAAAATTATAAAGAATAAAGGACACATAGAGACAAAAGTCCCCAAATCTCCATTTCATTTGCTCTTCACCTAAACGTATAAGTAGTATCACAAAGTCAGAAAGGTAATTTTGGGCATGTTTGCAGGTGTGAGAATATGAGATTTCTAATGGCCATTTGTCTGGCAGACCTTATTTAAAAAAATAATTTAGTCTCAGGTTTGGTGAGAATCATAAATTATGCCTCACCAAACATTTATTTGTATTCAAAATATTACAGGAATACAAATATTTTTGGTTATAAGGATCACTTTTGTAATGCTTGAGGCAGGGTTTTCAGTGTGCCTGTCACCCAGATAGTGTTCACTGTATCCATTAGGTAGGTTTTTGCCTGTCTCTTCTCCTCCTCCCCCTCCTCCCTGATTGATTCCCACTGAGTTATACTTCCCTCTATGCACATGTGTGCCCATTGGTTAGTGCCAATTTAATGGTGAGTACATGTTCACACCAAACATTTTTGAGCATCTCTTCTGGCCTAGGTATGGTGTGGGAAATTCAAGGAAGACAGAAACTGGGAAGACACATACACATGCATGTAATTATAATGTATGGCATTAAATGCAAAGGGTGAAGCACAGACTAGGTTCTATGACAGCAGAGAGGACAGCACCTAATTCAAATG
Organism: Lemur catta; assembly: GCF_020740605.2. Lineage (NCBI taxonomy): Eukaryota > Metazoa > Chordata > Mammalia > Primates > Lemuridae > Lemur > Lemur catta. The sequence continues at coordinate 269,366,275 of NC_059128.1, forward strand.
TTTTAGTGTGTGTGGGCACGTGTGTGCGTGTGGGTGAGTAGAGATTGGGTGTGTGTGAGTGAAAGAGGTCATGTGTGTATGCATGTATTTTGGGGGGTACCTGAGGGAAGTAACCCTCTCTGAATCTTAAAGGAAGAGTAGGAATTAATCCAAGAGAATTGAAAGGATTGGAGCAGAAGCACATTTCAGAGCATAAGAAAAACATAGAAATGCTTAGGAATGTAATATATCATGATGTGTTTAAGGGACCATGAAAAGTTGAGAGTTTCTGGAATAGAAAAGAAGGCAGTAAGGCTGGAGAGTAAGCAGAGGTTTGGGGGCAAATTAGGAAGGTCTTCAATGACACTGTAAAGAACTTGAACTTTTGGAGTTCATGGGAAACAAATGAAAAACTCTAAGCATGGATCAGTCTAACAGTAACATGGAGAGTGGATTTGATGGGTACCAGACTGTAGCCAGGCGCTCTTACTAAGAGATTGTTGTAATTATCTGGACAAAAGATGGTGAAAGGTTCAACTTGACAATGTAGTGGGGTAGGAAAGAAGGTTGGGAGGAGGGTGTTCAAGAACAACAAAGAAGGTAAAGCTAGTTACCAACTCACCAAGTCATCAAGTTCAAATACCTAAAGAACTATTATAACTCTATGTTATCCCCAGCCAACCAAAGCTTTTGTACACCCCTAGTATTTAAAAGTCACTAAGTCTGGTGACAGCTTATTCCATTACAGAACAATACTCCTATTGTGTGTGACATTTTAGGATGAATTTAGTCTACCAGTCTCTTATCACTCCCAAAGAAAGGGCCTCTACAGAGGGAAAGCTCTGACTCCTTATAGGAAAGAAGTAACAGGTCAGGCCCAGGAAGGTATCATAAAGAGGGCAGGAGATAAACTCTGCTTACTCTCGTTGCCTACTGGTCTAACTTTAACCAAGTGTGTTTTCCAAAGATGAATGTGTTTATAAAAGGCATATCTACTCCTTAATAGTGCATAACACAAACTTTTAGCATAATGAGCGTGTATAGATAGGTTTGATTTATTTATATAATCAATGGACCCTTAATTGTCCTTCTCTGAAACTAATGTTCTTAAACTTCTGTAAAACATAAATTAAAAATAATAGTCTTTGAGTTATTCTCAGATTGCTTCATGCAGTTTGATCTTCCCATCCAGATCTTTGTACAGTTGGAAACTAATTGGATCAGACAATGCCTGAGGTTCCCTCCAGCTCCCCAGTACCACAACTAATTAGCAGAAATTCTACTTTAATAATGCAGTTACTGCAGGTCAAGAAAGGAAAGCAAAGCAGAGGTGGAAATCACAGCCTAATGAACATTGAAAAAAGATTAGAAGTAAGTTAAATTTCAGTGTGATAATTAATTACAGTCCAACAAGAACAAAATTCTGTGAATATTGAGTAGTTGTAATTTAGCCTATATTTATTCATACAATTCTCTCCCCCAACATCACTTCCAATTCTGAGGAAGAAAAGAGAATATTTCTTTTCAATAATTCTTGTCTCATTTATTGTCAAGATAAGCAACAATCTCCAGTCTGTGAAGATATTATAATCAAGGTATCATTCAATAGTTTACATAATTATAATTGCATGTACTCATTCATATGATAATATCTAACTAGCTCTTAATTACTTCTTTCTTGTTTGGAAAGATAATAGTTCAGGCTCAAAGATCTTGGCAAAAAATGGATATACCATGACATACTAGTTGGTGGAAAAGATATCTTACATGGTTTTTTTTCTTAAGAGAATGAAAAATTCAAGATATGTTAATTAGCTTGATTTACTCATTGTACTATGAATACACGTATCAAAACATCACATTGTACCTCATAAATATATATATTATTTGTCAATTAAAAAAAGAATAAATGATTAAAAAATCAGGTGGATTCTGTGCATTTTTAGGAGCAGCTATTATAATGTGTTTGAATGTTTCACTGTATTCGTTGGAATTCTCCTAGGCCAGAGGGTTACTCACTCAGACAGCCACACAATTTACAGGGCAAAATTTATGCCAGGTTTGAACCATGTGATTAATGGTTCTTACACCACAGCTTTGTCTCTTTTGTAAGTCCCAGAAGTCAGGCAGACTTCATCCTGTTTCATGTATTAGGACAGGCAAAACGGAGGAGTAGCCTGAGAAATGACTGTTTTTCTACCAGGGGAGAAAAAAATTAGTCATGATAAACTGTGTAGACTGGCAGAATAAGGCAAACTACAAATATTCAAGTAACTTACACAGCCTGTGTAGACAGGCAGAATAAGGCAAATTACAGTCTAGGCAATCACCACAGATTAGAGATTCTTCTGATCAAATTAATGCAGATTGGGCAGTGAGAGGCAGATCCAACAAGGAGAAACACAGCAATTGGGGATTAGGAGGGAAATAATCTTTAGTTTCATAGATCCATCTAAATCAGGCGAGTGCTGGCAGCAGACCTGAGGCAGAGGCAGTTAAGGCCAAATGTCCACACATTCTCTGCAATTCACAGCTTCCAAGGCCTCTTGGAGGGGCCACGTAGCTAATTTTCCCCACAGACTATTAACAAAAGTGATGTGTCACTTCCTGTTGCCATCAGCCTGCCTCAGTGTTTCCTCTTCACGCCCTGCACTCCCCAGCCTGCTGCCCGCCTGGAAGCAAAGGGTTCTGGGATGGCACCCACAAAATGGAAAGAGACTGAGTCACTGAGGCATGAGGGAGGCCACCCAGGTGAGCTGCTGATGTGATCAAGAAATGAAAGTGTGTTGGGCTAAGCCATGGAGATTTCAGGGTTTATTTGTTTCTGCAGCATAATCAACTTCATGGTTAAGAGAACAGGATGTGGATTCAGAATACTGGCATTTAAATCCAGTTTCCACTACTATAAACTGTGTGGCTTGACCCCTCTGAAATTCACTTTTGGGGGCACGAATCTTGTTATCAGAATGGGGCTTGGGGTGGGGCACGGTGGCTCACAACTGTAATCCCAGGACTTTGGAAGGCCAAGGTGGGAAGATCGCTTGAGGTTAGGAGTTCTAGACCAGCCTGAGCAACATAGCGACAACCCACTGATACAAAAAAATAGAGAAATTATCCAAATATGGTGGGGCATGCCTGTATTCCAAGCTACTCAGGAGGCTGAGGCAGGAGAATCACTTGAGCCCAGGAGCTATGATGATGCCACTGCACTCCAGCCCTGGCACAGAGCAAGACTCTGTCTGAAACAAAAGGAGGGGGAAAAAAAAGAAGAATGAGACATAGAAAGGGTTTTAACCTCAGGAAATGAAATGAAACGTAAGTACATACTGTGACGAGTCCCTGGAAATACTAAATTCTAAGACAGATGAAACTTCCAAGGACTCAGGTTTGGCTATTAGGCTCCCTCTAATAATGTCACTTATTTAGCTGAATGGGGCTATGCAGGGCACCTGATTTGGTAAAGAATAACAGTCGGTTCCATTTTGTCTCTGAGCGAAGGCTATGATCCTCAACTCTGGCCACAAGTTAATTTTAAATTAAATCACAAAAATGCTTTGATGCCTGAGCCCAAAGCCAAATCAGTTAAATCAGAATCTCTGGGGATGAGATCCAAATATTGTTATATTTTTGAAGTTAACCTGGTAGTGCTAATATATAGCCAGAATTGGGAATCACTGAGTTGGTGTAACTAAAGGCAAAGATTTCTATTACACAAAGGAGTCTAAAACTGTCGAAGAGCTTTCTGTCTCAGTAGAAATTGGTTCAGGAGGTGACGGACTGAGCCCAAGGGGAAGAAACATCAGGCAGACTCAGACATGCGGGACTAGAAAAGATGATTTTATTTAATAGCATCAATTTCTCAGAGAAAAAAGAGATAGCAACTTAAGTCAAAATATTTCCATTGATAGAGATTACATAAAAGAAATATCATTATGAGTATTACTATTATTTTCTCAGCCCTCATTCTATTTCATATTCTCAGTCTACTAAATGCATTTAAAATATGGGAAGAAATCACAGGTGTACCAAAATGAATATCCAACATAGAAACCTTTTATGATTGGTTAATATATGAAACTAAGAAAACATTACAAAATGTTACAGAGATAGGGACACTGAACAATTGCTGGCAATGTTTTCTGTTTATATGTAGCCATTAAAAGATATGTTTGACTATATGAAAATAGGCAGATAAGTACATCCCAAATAGGGAAAATGAGGAGGAGATTTAGTTTAGCAACTTAGAAATTTCTACATTGGTTCAGTCCCATTATTTATCCAATATCCTAGTCCATTGCTGACCTAACCCACATTCAGCAAGGAAGATCAATTTCCCACCAGAAGTGAGTGAATCTTAATGAAAAGGTATACATTAATTTCCTTTAGTTATTTATAACTGTTACTCATAAAATTTCCCAGTTTGGGGACCACTGAGGTCTAGTGGAATGATAAACTTGAAAATATCTGCTAGTAAGGAAAGATACTTGTTGGATAGTACCTTATTAATTATTTGGTTTTGACACTTTAGAAAGTTATTTAGAAATAACCAAATAACTAAGTTGTACTGGTTCCAGAGCTTTTTATTTTTCTTTGCTTGAAATCAAAGTCAACTTCCTTAATAATTTTGACTAGCGCTTAAAACATTCTCACATTTGGTCAGATTTAATTTGCAAAGGGGCCCTTTCCCACCAATATGCCTTCAGAAGGAAATCCAGATCATAAAAATTCCAGGGAACACCACCAATGACTTATTTTATAGAAACAGTTTTGGATTATGCCAATCAATTCACCAGTCCATGATTTCAAAGACTTTTTCATCAGTCCTATGTTACTCAAGTCATAGAACATAAAATAAGCCCTTTAACAAGAATTTGGATTTGATTCTATAAGAAAGACAAAGTCATTTTTAAAAAGCAGATCAGCTAGGAAGAATTCTATGAGAAGCATACCTACAAAGAAAAATGGTCATGGAGGCTTCACCTCTGTTCCATAAATCTTGACCTTTATTTTTCCCTTCTGCTACTAGCAGATAGTTTGCTTCTTATATAGTTCCCTAAGGGAAGTTCTAGTATCATACGGGGCTAACAAATGTAATTTGGTCTTTTACCATTTTAAATTCAAGTTATTAAAATGCCATGGACTCAGTGAAGTATAGCTCATGTCCATATGACCCACCTTAAAAGGAGTCATACACACTGCCTCCTACAATGATATCACAATCATGTAAAACTAATCATTGCTTTTATGGGGGACCGATCAATTTAGAATCAAGGCCCCTAACTCTTATGTTGCAAAATGCCTTAGTAATGCACATTCTTTTCTACATTGAAAGACACGTGAGCATTTCCCTTCAGCAGACCCATGTGTAAAAATTTATCTTATGCCCTCTATTGAATTAAATTAAGTCTGAACTGAGTCTTTAATTGAGGCCACATATTTCATTTATATTATATATTTTTATTTGGTTTGAAATTTCAAGAAGCTAAATTTGGTGTCAGCTTTCCAAGATGTCTACCTTTTACATGTGGCAACTTCTTCAAAAAGAGGGGAGGAAACATCTCTTCATATAGGCACCTTCACAGATAAAGCACCTAGTAGAGGTGTTTTTCTAGGAGCTGTGGATACAATGGTGATCTAGAAGGTGTCACATTTGACCTCCACTGGGGAAGAAAGGCAGACAGACAACAAATGTATTTGATGTTTAAGATGTTAAAGTGTCAAGGAAGTAGTAATTAAAATGAGATTTGAAAGATGAGTTAGTCAAGGAAGAAAAGAAAGAGTATTCAGGGAGAGGAAACAAACTTCAGGAAGGTGAGATAGTACAGGCCTATTTTAAGAGAGAAAAGTTCAATATAGCAAGTTCTGGGTATAGTTTGGATGGTAGGAAGGTGTCTGACTGACTATTGGTTGCAGATCAGACCTGCTCATGAAAGGCCTTGTGAGCTATGGTAACATGGGAGTTGGAACACAAGGGGGTTGGTGGCAGGAATAGAGTTGTGTTTCAGGAGGGTGTCAGAACAAAAAATAGAATCCCAGAGGCAAGACTGGAGACAGGGACACCAATTGGGAGGCTGCTATAGTAACTGAGGTGAGGAAAGGTATTGGTAGGTGCAGTGGTTGAATTGTCACCAAAAAGGTATGTCCACATCCTAATTCTCAGAGCCTGTGAATGTTACTGTATTTGGAAAGGGTCTTTGCAGATGTAATAAAACTAAGGATCTTGAGGTATAGAGTTCATCATGGATTACCTGGGCCCTAAATCCAATGACAGGTATCCTTATAAGAGACACACAGGGGAGATGTGACAGACAGAAAAGGAGAAGGCCACACGACCATGGAGGCAGAGGTTTCAGCATGAGCCAAGGAATGGCAGCAGCAGCAGAAACTGGAAGAGGCAAGGAAAATTTCTCCTCTAGGGATTCCAGAGGGAGCACGGCCCTGCCAAAACCTTGCTTTCAGATTTTTGGTCCTCAGAACTATAAGAGAACAAATTTGTGTTGTTTTAAGCTAGAATTTTTGGTAATTTGTTACAGCAGCCACAAGTAACTAATGCAGTAAAGTAAGAGACAGACATAGGAGGAAAGAGAGAATATGGTGCATTTGGGTCACTGCACAAGTCCTGTAGGACAAATCTAACAGTATTCTTGAGTGAGAAGCTGGCAATGAGGTTGGACAGATCAGCAGGAGGTTATGTGTGTGAAAGGCTGCTGGGTCTGAATGCACATGGAATGTCAAAAGATCAGTGAGTGGATCAGACTGGCGGGAGGAGGAGTATGTTTTTGAGCCATGGAACAGAAAAACTGGAAAGGGAGAAAAATGAACAGAACACAATATCTTCATGGCAGAAGAGGGGTCTATGGCAGTGTAGGGAGAGAAGAGGAGAGGGCTGGGGTGGGGAAATATAACACCCTGCCCAAAATATGGCAGTGACTTAGCTTGCATGGCTTAAAGAGTAAGATATTTATTTCTCACATTTATGGAGACTGAAAACTCTAAGATCAAGGTGCCAGAAGATTCAGCTCTTGGTGAGGAGACACTTTCTGGCTTGTAGGCATTGCCTTCTTGCCGTCCTCACATGGCAGAGAGGAAGCTTTGCTTTCTTCTTATAAGGACACTAATCCCATCATGGGGTTTTCACCCTCCTGACCTCATCAACCTAAATTTCCCTCAGAGGCCTTGCCATTCTAATACTATTCCAAGACCATCACATTGAGGGTTAGGGATTCAATATATGATTTTGTGGGGACACAAACATTCAGTCCATCACAGGCAAGGAATTTAACTATTCATGCACTAGGTATGGGCAATATGGGATAGAGAGTCAGCCTGGAGCTCTGCTGATCCTGAGAGAACCACCTGGAAGGGCAATGGGCTGCAAAAGGAGCATCTTGAGTCTGTGTGGAATGGATGAGGGAAGGCCAGGAGGTGGTGCAGGGAGGAAGGGACAGCAGCCACTTGTAGTAGATGCTTGCAAGGCTTCCAGGCCAGCAGAGGAGAGGCTCTAAGTCCTGGGAGGTGCTATCAGAGGGGCCCAGCAGCTTAGGACAGTAATTATTGGGCACCAAGCAAGAACTTTCCTCTGCCTCCATTTCTGTCTTTCCTCCTGCAGCTCTGGTTGGGCAGCACTGGCAGGCAGGAACTGCTGGGTGGGAAATGGGTGGGAAAAGAGAATACTTGGCCACACCCTTCTCCCCAAAGGCAGGTGACCCACTGACTGCTGGCCTCAGCTGGAAGCTGGGGAGAAGCCTTGGATAAAGTCTGAAATGTTTGCTGATATTTTAGATTAGATATTTCTGAATGAGAGTGTTTTGAGACCTAGAAGACTTGAAGACTAAAAGTGAGCAGAAAAATTAGATGAGTCAATTTCAGCCATCAGAAGGGAAAGCTTCCTGTGAAAAGGTCGTGGGGTAGAGCTGTGTTTTGCCTATCTGTCAAGTGTCATGTTTGTTCCATGTACTGTTCAGACATTCAAAGAAAAGAATGGGCATTTCCTCTAAGAAATCCTAGTGAGTTACATTTCTTCTTGGAACAAAATCAAGAAGATGGCAAAGGCCCGTTCTGCATAGATGCTTTTCCAATTCCCTAGTGCTAAACTTAGGATGCACAAATCATGTGCAATGTATTTGGTTAGTTCTATCACTTCTAATTCTTAGAGAAAGTTTTATACAGAACTTTCTAAAGCATCATGTACAGATTCCATTTGTTTTCCCAAGCTAAGAGAGGCCTGTAACAAGGTAAATACAAAAGACCCAGAATTGAGAACTGGAACTGACAAGCCTTTTCCACTCTGTTCACAAGGACTCTCTTTTTCCCCTTAGTTCACCACTTAATCTTTCCGTCTCATTTTCTTCATCTGTACAGTGGAGATAATGGGTCCCAATTTCATTTTATGTTATCTTGATGGAAGGATTCCCACAGTTAGGCTGAATGAAAATCTGACCAGTAATACCCACTTATCTACCTCTCTGAAGTGTTGTAGGAATTAATGACAGCCTGCAAAGCACACTGAAGATGAAGGGCACACCATGAGAGAGAGAGAGTGCGTGAACTGATGAGTATTATTAAAAGTGTCAAAGAATAAGTATATTTTAATGAATTTGGATAGAAACATGCAGCATAGGATCATGGCTTGCTTGCCCTAGTGCTTCTATGCCTTAGGGTAGAAAGGAATTTGGATAATATCTGAGTAGAAAAATAAAAACAATAAGAAAGTCTGACAAACCCAGACATTAATAGTGAACTATTCTTTGCATGCTAAAAAGTTTCAGCCTAAAATTTTAAAATAAAGCACTGCTTTATGCACCCAGAATCTAATGAAATCAAGCAGTATGTCTTGGAAATTTAGAATAGTGTATATAGGAAGGCAAAGGACTAAAGACAGATGTTCAGAAATAGAATCAAGGCAAAGAGATCAAAGATCCTCTCTTCCTCAATTCAAAATGTAGCATGTGCAGAATTCATTTGCTGTATATAAACTTGATAACTGCTTTTTTTTTTGGTCTTGCAAAAGGAGATGAAATGGATATATGAATGTTGCTTCCTTAGGACAGTCAGGCAAGTACAGCAAATTTGACAGGAAGAGCAACTAATAATTACTTTGGTTAGTTACATTTATAGAGCAATAAGAGAAGAATAAGTTATTTATAAATTTAAACAATTTTAAAGAAAAAGTCACTGTTTCCTTCCTATGCACTAATTATTTCAGGTTATGAACTCTCCAGCAAATGAAGAATAAATTTTGGCCCTTAGAATTTCTCCTGGTTTGTGCACACATGAGGGTGGGATATGACGATGCCTGTTTCTTCTTTTAGAGGACTCTGATTCCTTGTGTACACAAAACAGGCGTCCGTTAGTCTAGTTGTAATATATTTAACTGCAAGTATATTTTCTATTTCATACTTTGTCTCTGTGTTGTCATACACCAGTGAGTTATATAGCTAATGTTAAAGAAAAGACGTTTAAGTTCTCTTATCTTTAATACTATATGCGAAACAGGTGGTACTCTACTCTTGAAGATGATGAATTGTTTTCTTTTTATTCCTTACTCACATGCACTAGTTTATTTTTGCCAAAATGTTTGTGTTCTGCCCTATAGATGTGATCTGAATGTATTTGCTGTAGTCAAAAGTAACTATTTTATACTTGATTCTGGAGCTAGGTGGGAAAAGGAAACAAAAGTGAATGGAATTCATAGTGGCCTTACTGTTATTTTCTCTTTTTCTCACAAGGCTCAATTTTAGAACTGCACTGGAGTCCACAAAACCATCAGTTTCTATGACAACAATTCTGATTTCAGTAGAGTAATTTTAACACCATTAAAGCACTTGGAAATACCATTATAAAGAAGAGAATATGGGAGGGCTTCATTTATCTAGGATATTAGTGAGATAATTTGTCATCTGTTCTTCAGTGGGGGGCATACTTGCAAATATTTAAGTTTTACCTTCTTTAGCCACTTGTTTCATTATTTAAAAAAGTAAGTAGCAATTTGAAGTATATGATCAAAATTAAATCAAAATTCTATTTAAAGAATATGCTACTGAGTATTACATTTTATTGGTAAAAGTTAAAATATTATTAAGCAAATCCTGAATAAATAACTAAAAATCCTAGTCTAATTTAAGCAACTAATTACAGATTGAAAATTTTCCTGTTAACTCTTCTCTCTGAGACACTAGAACATTCCTGTGTATATGGAATTCTTCTGTTTTCCAATGTACCATCTCATCTTATCTGTTCACTTTTGTGTCCACGGCAGTATCTGCCTGGGAAACCTTATTGCCTGGAGACCACTCTGGAAGAACATCCCACCTCTTTGGCCTCTTTGAGATTTAAGACATCTAATGAGGAGCTGGCAGAAAGTCACAATAAAACACTTATTTGGATATTATCTATTGAGGTAATCCTAACAACTAAAGTATAGGTTGCAAAGGAGAAAATAAGTACCTTTAGAAAATTGTACAAATCCATACAAAATGAAGAGGGGATGAAAAATAAAATCTATACTTTCCTTATGGGAGAACCTTTCAGATCCTCCCACACTATGTATTTATTCTGAGTTTTAAAACTATTCTAAAAGGCTTATATTAACTGTACTTTTAATTCTATTATTTGTCTGTTGTTCTCTTTAGCCCAAAGGAATTTTGAAGCAGTAAATTCAATAAAATGGTATAAGGACAACTGTGAAAAAAGTCAACAATAAAGGAGACAAAATGCAGCTATACTAATTCCATATCAACTTGTGGCATCCTGAGTGTGGTCCAAGAGTCCAGCACATCTTAATTGTGTCTGAGTATCTTACTGTGTGCTGGCAGAATACAATCACCAGCAAAAGATACTAAGGACAGATTTATACGTGGTGGAAGGTGTGCTCTGTTTAAGAAGTTAGGAATATATTTGGGCTATATTTTGCATTTTTGAAAGGTGGTTAAAATACTTTAGAAAGGTTTATGCTCAAAGGGAAAAAAGTTCTGTAAACTGGAAAAATTGTACCAATTAAAACACCCCTCAGAGATGAAATCTGAAAGAAAACATGGCCCCTCTTTGCTAAACTTTTATAGTTTGATGCTATTAATTACACTTTGTTTTTCATATGGTGCCTCATGGTCAGCAAAATAAGGGAAATTATTTAGAATTAATAATTTAAATTTTTATCCCAAAACGTGTAAAAAGCAATAAAAGGCTGGGTGCAGTGGGTCTTTGCCTGTATTTCTAGCACTTTGGGAGGCCGAGGTGAGGGGCTCCCTTGAGCCCAGGAGTTCGAGGTTACATTAAGCTACAACTGGGTCACTGCATTCCAGCCTGGGCAACAGAGCAAGAACCTGTCTCTAGGAAAAAATAATAAAAGCCTGAGTTGCCAATAACAATGTGCTTCTACAAGAGAATTTGAAGAGAATTTGGAGGCTTTTGGAAAGTGGTACTTTCCAGAGAGTTTAAGACTGAGCTTTGATAACAGACAAACCTAAATTTCTGCCACATTTCACAATGTGGCCATGCGTTGCCTGCTGAACCCTGCTAAGCTTCAATTTTTTGTAAGAAGAATATACATATTTATTGTACCTAGAAGGTTGTTAAGAGAATGAAATGAAAGTATGTATATAACCAGAGTACCTGGAACATTAAGTGCTTAATGCACATTAGCTATTATCCTTATCATTATTTTCAAGTTAAATTAAGCCAATATGATCATAAAGTCCTGAGGCAAAGTTTACGAGGGCAGTTGCAGAGCTGCACAGCTAATCACGAGCTGCTGTTTAAAAAAATGGAAGGAAGTTATTGTTTACGTAACACCATACAAAAAGGACATTCTGGAGAAACTAGGTTAATATGAGGAAACAAACAAAAGAGGTTTTTAATGCTTTTCATAGGGTGAGAGAAGAAATTGAGAAAAGGCTGCATTAAGGAACTATTTTATTCTTGGGAGATGTACAAAATCCAGGTCCTGCCCAGTTCTACCTTATCTCTGCTTTGTTCATCCTTTATGAAGGTACAATTTACATCAGTAGACTATATACATATTAAGTGTGCTGCTTGATGAATTTGATGGTTTTAGGTATATGCCCATGGAACCACAACCACACCAATATAGACAGTATCGTCATCTCAGCAGGGATCCTGTGCCCATTCACTGTGGACCCACAACCCCCCAAAGGTAATCACTCTTCTGTTGATGGTAGGAGGCTTCTGAGTCCCTTCCTAATCTAAGAAAAGGACCCTTGAGAAGTTTGAAGCTCTCATTCTCTTCCCTAGCTAAACTTGAATCCTCACCCATTAATTTTACTTTACTTACATTCTAGGTCACCTTGGCTCTAGCCTACAGTCATGCTATCATCCACATGCCCCTAATCCTAATTTGTCTGCATTATGACATTCTTCTGACATTTAGGGGGCTTTCTCTCAGCTATTATGTCAATGAGGTTTCACTGAGTTTTTTGATTCACAAACCCTATAAATATTATTTTTTTGACCATCATTCTATTGTGTTTTTTAAAGCATCCTGGGCCAAGGCTAAGTAAGGAAATGGAAAATGGCGCTTTAAGAATACAGGAAGGTGAATTGTAGAGGCAGCTAAACTCTCAAACTCAGCTTCCCTGAATAAGGTTTTCTGCTTCCAATTTCAGAGTGAAGTCATGATGCAACAGCAGAACAAGCTCAGTGTTCTTTTCTCAGTATGAAGCAGCTCTCCATGTGTTTTTCCTGCCAGTATCTCCTGTGCTCTTAACCTTACCAGGGAGACCTGACTCAGGTGTCCATGCTGTGAATCCTTCCATTTTAGGAAAGAGAAACAGGCTCAAAAGGTGTATTGACCTCTCTAGGTTTCTTACCCAGCCTAGGTGGGTACCCACTTACTAAAATGATTCAGGCCCCTGATTTGACCACTGGTAATTCTACCAGTAAATGATGTCCCTGGTGACCAGAGGATCAAGGTTTATAGTGGATCACAGTATTATTCCTAATATCATCTTTTTTCATAACCACTAACCGCTTTGAGCTTGGATTTTTCCACTCACTGTATGAAAATACAAAGAGTATAATAATGTGACTTGGAAAAACAATCAAATAGTAGCTATGAAAACGCTCAGCCCATAGGTTGCTGTGATTTTGACTTCAGTATGCTGAAGGTTTCATTTTACTTTCGGCTTTAAAATTCACACTCAATTTTGACACATGAGACATATGTCTCAGTTCCTTACAGTACCAATCGTGTAAAAACAGATGACTCAGCCACCAGTTAGAATAGCATATTATTGCAGTATTCAACCAAACATGCCTTATGCTGACGAGAGAGGGGTTTCAAGTTGATGAGGCAAAAATAGCAATGTCCCATCTCAGAACATATGCTATACCGTAGTAAGAAAAAAAGAGCCAAATATAAATACCAAACAATGTTGTAGTGCAGAAATGTAATCCTTTAGAAACATTAGGTGTCTTTATGTTTCCCATTATTTGATCATTAATTTTAGAGTAGCTACTCTTTTAAATGAAATCTATCCTTACACAAATTTTAGAACTAAATCTCCACATGAACCAAGAAACCAGGAGCTGATTTTTCTTAACGAGTTTCTCCTTTATAGCCAAAGCATCTGATGCACAAGAAAATGAGGTCAGTCCTAAGAAGAATGGCAATCATTTAATAACAACAGCTGTTATCCAAAGAAGAATTACAAAATAAATCAATTTGGGACAATAAAATGCTAAAAAACCCCACCCTGAGTAAGAAAAAATTGGAAATTGAAATACTGTTCATTTTCATGTTACCCAGCAAACAGCTCAAAGAAATTACTGCATTTTCCCTTATGAAGGATATGACAATATGACATCATTTTCTATCCGCTGAGCATCACAAAGGTGGGTCTTGAGATACAGATATGACAGCCTCCTAATTATCTTAACACCAAGCAGCGGAACCAGAATGGTATTTAGAGTTATTACTTTATTCAATACAGATTGAGCACCTGCTATGCATTTGCTTTTGTTTTAGGGGTTTGGCATAGAAAGAGTTGTCTTGTGGGGGTATCAGATGTAAGCTCTCCAAGTCATCACTGAAATAAAGTTACCTATGAGGGGTCCTGAAGGTGAGGTCAAGGAAGACTTCACAAATGACATGACATATAAACAGAAGCGGAAAGCAAGAGGAATTTGCCAGTTAGACAAGGTGAGAAAATACTCCAACAGAGGGCATGCCATTTGCAAAGTCATGGATGTGTGAAATAGCTTAGGATGACTGAAAAACAAGTAGCTTTTTGTGGCTGCAGCAAGTATGGCAAACTAGAAGTGGTAAGAGATGTGGCTAAAAATGCAGGCAGGAGATTGATCATAAGGAATCTTTTTTTTTTTTTTTTTTGGTATTCTTTCCTATCAGATAGGTAATATGCTGATGTTGTAATAGGTTTCAGGGAGGCACATCTCACACATGAGCACGAAAACCCAATCATTATGCCTATGAACCACAAAAGGACCCAATGAGTTTTGGTCATTCCTCGCAGGGAGAGGAGTGACACCCCAGAATTGTATTTTAGAAAGATGCTTTTTGTGGCAGTGTGAAATGAGAGGATGGTGCCTTAGAGACCCATTAGGGGTTGTTCCACCAATTCACCTGAGAGGGAATGAGGGCTGGACTTGAGGTTGGATTGGGTCCTGGGAAAGGTGGATTTGAGAGGTGTGTAGGAGAAAGAATCTTTAGAAACAATTACTAATGTCTGTGGTTTCCGACTTGAGATACTATGGTAATGGGGATTTTCTGAACTGAGAAAAGGAATATAATGGGCACGAGTTCTGGAGTAGGTAGGTAAGGGTGGAGAATGATTTTATTTTTTTGAGATACTCAGTCAAAGGTGTCTTGGGTATGCAGGTGGAAATGGCAAAGTAAACAGTATGGGAGAAATGCATTCATTCTGTCATTACCTAGGACACTCCAAGTGATAGCTTCATATGCTATGAAATTATATCCAACTATTTTTGATGATTTATAGTGGAGACTCTGGAGAGTAAAGGTTCTTGCAAAGATCTCTTGATAGCTTTATGGACAGTGTTTCAGATCAGGAGATTGCAGCTTAGGGTATTAGGAACCTTAGATAGAAGCCCAATTATCATCAATATAATGTGCACTGTGAACTATTACTACTGGCATTGGTTTGGTCAGAATTACTCATGAAGCAAAAAAACGCATGATCAAAGCTACCAATATATTGCAACACCATCTAATGTAAATAACTGTTCAGTGCCATAAATAAGCTTTTAGAAGACAATCCTTTAAAAATATAAATCAAACCACATCACTGCACTGCACCACACTGCCCAGTGGCTTCTGGTCTCACTCAGAGTAAGAACCAAAGTCCTCACAATAGCCCAGAAGTTCCCCCCAGGAGATGCCTCCTTCTTGTCTCTCTGACCTCAATGCTCTTCCCACTCCTCCCTCTCAGTCACTGTATTCCAGCTACACTGGCCTATTTGCTGCTCCTTAAACATCAAATGCTTGACAATTCCTTTTTGCCTAGAATGTGTGGCTTTAAGTCATGGATCAGATGTTAGCTTTTAAGTGAGTTCTTCCTTGACCACCAATTTAAAACAGTGGCACGTAAACATTGACCACTCCTTGCCACCTTCTGCATTATTTTCTCCATACTATCAAAGAGCAATTTTTGTGCTTCCTTTAACATCTTAACCAGAGATAATGGTATATTGGGAGATAATATTGACCTACTGCTGATAGCATCTGTAGAAAGGATCTGGATGAGTTGTATTAGAATAGGCAGAGCTTATGCTGCTATGACTTAAGAAATCTCAATGGCTTAATTAAAAAAGTTTATTTCTTCCTCAAAGTCTGCTTAAGTCAGATGACTCCCCAGGATAGCGCTCCTCTATGCAGTGACTTAGTGATCTGGGATCTTTGCATCTTATGGCTTCACCGTCTCAACATACGGCTTCCGTGCTTGCCACCAAAGGGGAAATGAGCATATTGAAACATCCCACCGGGGCTTTCACCTAACTCAGGCTAGATGTGATACACATCATTCCTGCTCATGGTTTAATGGTCAGAACTAGCGCCATGGTCCCACCTAACTGTTAAGAGGGCCGGCTGGGAACTGGGAAGTGTAGTCTCTTAAATGCCCTGTTAGGAGAGGACACCTGGCTACTGGTGAGCATTCCTGAGGTCTGCCACAGCAGCCAATTTGGAATGATCTTCTTAAGATGCAGAGTGATGCAATGTGGAGAGCACAGAAGTAGGATTCAGCAAGACTGGGGATAGGTTTGTTTGAACCAATCACTACCCATGTGGCTTTAAGTAAGTCAGATATCTGCTCTGCAACTCAGTTTTCAAACTCACAAAATGGGGGAAAGGATACATACTCTGCTCATATCAGAGAGGTTTCTGAGTCTCAAGTATAAAAGTTTGTAAACAGTATTTCCAAATGTAGGCTCCCATTCAAATGCCAGTCCATGAATAATGCAGTACAGAGCATAGAAAACCTGCCCAGATAAGATAAAATGAATTATACTCCCATTTTATGTCAATATTTATAAAACTATCTCATTGTTAGAGCCATAGAGAATGGTACCATTTCCAGACCTGCTGGCTTAACAGCTGGGATACCTAAGCAGTGAAGTAGGGAGCTGTTTATGTATCAGCATTGGTTTATTTTCTATGTGTGAAGCATAAAAAAATGCCAAGGAAATTCAGATATATAACAAACATTTAAGATTACCAAAGGCGAAATTCATTCAAGAGTGAGTGAATCCAATATTGGCAGCTTGTGTGGTATCTTATGTTCTGCTGCTGGAGGACATTGGCTATTGTGCAACATAGTCAACCATTTTTCCAAAGATTCATGAGTATTAAGCACAAGGTGTGATGTTCAAAATATCAGCTATTTGAAAAGTCTCATTAGTATGTATTTAAGGATATATTGAAATCTTTTAATGACATTAGTTTTTATAAATTTGGGGAATTAATGAATATATTTGTTGTCAGACTTCAAAAAGATACTGAATTTATACATAATAATTTTGTTAGCCACCTCATGGTTGTTGATGACGATAAAGTGTTAATGTTAGTAATGAAAATAATGATATTCTATTTGTCAATTTTCCCTATTCAAAAGTCTTATAAATAGCAAATGTAATCTTTTAAATAAATTTAATGCAAAATACTCAAATATATGGATTCCACTATTAAAATATGCTTTGGGTCCTCTAGAAAACTTAGCAAAATTCTACAACATTAGGGTAGAAGGAGTCCAAGTTACCTCTTCCAATTCGCTACCCAATTAACATGCTGTCCCTTTGGAGAATTTCACATTAATTTGTGATAGCATACCATTTATTATCAGTGAGAAAGTTCATTTCATTTGTGTATATTTATACCCAATAGAAAAGTATTTTATATATGAAGCAGATATTTGCCTCTGTTGAAACTCCACTCATTATTCTAGATCAGAAGATGCTTCTTGCTGCTAGTGACTGTATTGTACACACACATACTAAATATTAGGAGCATCTTTACAGTCATTTAAAGGTCACAGATTGAGAGACTAAAATATTAGAGACCATAAAGCTGTCACTATTAGGGTAACCAACACATAAAAGTCTAGATGAGAATTTTCTAATTTTGAACCTTGTCATGGAATTTTCCTGCCTAGTCATTGGCAAGAACAACATAGCTCTACTGTGAAGAACAAAAGAAGATGGATCCAAAAGGCCAGACACAAATAGCTACCCACAGCCACGTGCTGGAATGCAGACAGCATATCAACAATGAGATAAAGCTTTCTGCAACAGAAGTTCACTGAACCAACATTCTGAAACATGCCAGGTGCTTGCTTTTAAAATGGAGGGTGACAGAAAGCACAGTGAATTTTATAAGATGTTCTATATGATGTTATGATCAAAAAAGGGGCAGGTTGTTGCAAAATGAACGCTCTTTTGTTTTCTTTAGCTTACAACTTATACTACTGCCTCCACTCAAGGGTTTGGGTTACTTTCTCCACCGAAGATTATAACCTTGAGAATGATTGCTTTTCTCTTTTTCTTCTCTTTAGACATTTCTGCTGTTGTCTTTTTAAAAAACACTCAGTGCCAAGTTGATGGTACATTGTGTAGGCAATTTGGAGTAAAAAGTGTAGAAAAATAGCTGCATAAAAACAGAATGCCTGGCTCAAATGTCACTTTTTAAATGGCAGTTCAGAAATGTGTCAAAAATATTGTAAATACACAAAGTACACAAACATACATACACTGCTTGAACTATGGCAGGAGCCTCAGAACTGAATTCTTTTCTCCCATCTTTTCTCCCACTGATCTGTTTCTTATCCAGATTAGACAGTCTCATGCTTGTCTTTAATAAGCACCATCAATAGTTTTCCACCATGGCCCCCATGTCTTGCAGCTCCAGGAGTGTCATTTGCATTGAGTCTAATCAGGAGGCAACACACTATATCCTGAGGGCCAAATCTGGCCTGCTGCCTGTTTTTGTGTGGCTTAGTAGCTAAGAACATTTTTGTTTTTTACATTTTTAAGTGGTTGAAAAAAGTAAAAGGTAACATTTCGTGAAATTCAAATTTCAGTGTCCATAAATAAAATTTTGTTGGGATACATCTTCACTTATTTGTTTACATGTTGCCTTATGACTTTTTTTGAGTTACAAAGGCAGAGCTGAGTAGTTGTAACATAGACCACATGGTTTGCAAAGCCTAAAATATTTACTATATGGCCAGGTAAAACAGAAAAAAGTTTGCCAACCCCCAGTATATATTAATGGGACCCTTTGGGAATTGGCAGGGCATAACCTGTGTGGCTGTGTAACACAGCTCTGCTCTGGAATATCCATCATATTAAGTGCTTTTTCCCCTAGCCAAGAGTTTAAGATTTTCCACAATCTGGACCCAGATCAGATTCTTTCTAGCCTCCCCCACTCCCTTCTTACTCTCTTCCCTTGGTACCATTTAACTACTTCTGTGTCTTTGTTCATGTTGCTTTCCTGTACTAGCTGTGTCCTCTCCTTTATCTGTCTGTTGATATCTTGCCTAACGTTGAAAGCCCAGCTCAAATGTCACTTTCAACATGGCAGTTCAGAAACATGTCAAGCTAATGTGATTTCTTGCTTTTATGAATTCACACAGTGCTTTGTACTTTGTTGACACACTTAACCCTGCCTTGCCTTGTCCTTAGTTATACACACATCTCAAATCCTCTATTACAGTTGTCCCCAACCTTTTTGGCACCAAGGAACCATTTTTATGAAGACAGTTTTTCCACTGATTGTGGGAGAGGAGGGAATGGTTTTGGAATGATTCAAGTGCATCACATTTATTGTGCACTTTATTTCTATTATTATTACATTGTAATATATAATGAAATAATTATACAACTCACTATAGGTTTGGAACTCCTGCTCTATTATATCATGTGATCCTTAAGTCTAAGAAGTGGTCTTGGTCATCTTTGTACCTTCAAGAATGCTGTAGAAGTGGAAAGGCCTAGTTCAGATTCCCATAGACTGAGTGGTACAAGAACAAAGAGCCACGCCAACCCTTAATATGCGCACAATCACTTACTTCCTTAGTTGCACAGTCCAGGGGAAATTCCAGTGGTGTGGCAAAAGACCCAAGTTAGTGCTCCAACAAAGCTGCTATGGGGAAGGGTGGCTTAGTTCCATAAAAAACAGACAACAGTTTTGAAAGGCACAAGCCAATACGGAAGGGGATAAAGTGGGGGCTGGGGAGTTTGGCAAGGAGATGATGGAGGCTCAGTGTTAGAAAGACCAGGGCTCTAAGGAGGTGACTGGGAAAAAGTCCAAAGACAAGAAGCCATGCCTAATTTCAGAGAGAAACTACTACAGACAGGGTGACTTGAGCTGAGTCCCAAACATTGGGGGCAGGGAGATCCTTAATCTCCTCTTTCTCAGGTTTAGATGTAATCCTAGGGTTTTCAGAGTGGAGAAACTTATAAAGAAGGAAGACAAGAGACAGCAACACAAGAGACACAGAAGAAGGGACAGGGCAGAGTGTGGAAAGGGCCAGAGTGAGGGGAAACTAACTTATCTTGTGCACTAACCATTTGTCAGGCCCTGTGATAAGGCTTTTACTCACAATATCTCATTTAACATGCATAGTAGCTCTGCAAGGAAGTAGTATTACCCCCATTTTACAGATGAAAAAATTGAGCTTTAGAGAGACTAAGTAATTGGTGGAGCTGAAAATTGAAGACAGGCCTAAAAGAACCCAAATCAATTCCCCCACATGTCCTCACCACTATATCACACTTCTTCAATAAAGGAATTATGAAAGTAGGAAAAGTATAAATTGACAGTATTTTTACAGTTCAATATGATACATGTGAAAGTATTAATCTTTTCCCTCATGTTTTCTCTAGTTTTCTCTTGCAAGCTAGATAGCTTTTGTCTCTTCCATCACTGGACCACTCAACTCATCACTCAGGCATACTCTGTGTCCCACATGTCAACAGACGCATGAAGTAATCTAAGAACATACGGATTGCTCTAGGGAATTGCTTTGGATCTCTGGTCTTCAAAGCCTTCCACCAACTCATCCAAGTTTCCAAGAAGTTCTATTTAAATCACTGCATAATTTCTTTTACTACATAATTTACATTGTTGTGACAGTTTGATAGTTATGAAGGCCCTTTGAAAGCTAATTTGAATTGGAGGGCAAAACATATTTAGGACATTTTAAAAGCATATTAAAAGAGACTTTTCTTCTTATTTGATAAATATTAATGTATTTATTAATGGATTACCAATGGGTACTAAATTATGAAAAAAATTGAGTTTTCAGTGAATATAAGAAAATCCACTGCTATTAAAGCTAAAAATCTGAAATACATTATTCTGAAAATAGCACCTTAAAACAATTGATGGGAGAATATCAAACTCAAGGATTCTGCTGGATGTTAAGTTTCCTAGTTTTGACACGTTTATAGAGATCTTCCAAAATATAATCAATTTTTAATTATCTGTCTAAATAGGCAATAGTAGCTGTATATATTATGCATGATAATAGTAAAATTTAAAAGTCACTTATATTGGCCTCTAGAATGTCTTATGTATTTTAAGGAATATTTGCTTCAAAAATCTTTGCTTAACATTAAAATTCATCTGCAGCTAACAAGTAATGAAGGGCTCCCAGGGAATAATAAAAGCAATGTTTAGTCAGGATTTAAGAATTAACTAGGATAATCTATCCAATTATAATTTTGACTATAATCAAGGTTTAAAAGTAATGTACCTATCAATAAAGTGAATTGCTGTGGAAGAAATAGAACAGCCCTATACTAGGATTATCTGAGCCTATTCCTTCTACAATCCATTTTTTACTTTTCATGTTATTGTACACAGTTTTAATATGGTATTACTTTTAATCTTTCAAGTACCCTGTCAGATAAACGTAATTATTTCCCAGAAGTGGCTTGCAAGTGAAAGAAAAATAGAGCAGAAAACTTATCTGGATTTATTTAGTTTGTATAAAAATATTTTCCTCCTTATTCTTTTGTCTAAAAGGAGAAGACTTAGATGGGGAATCAGACATATTAAACCTTCTTGGCGTGGAGAGGTGAATTGCAAATTTGAGATAGCCCAGCTCAGACCCCAGAAGATTTCCACACAGGCACATATAGGTATTTCTTGGAGACCTCAGCACTTGTCTGTGACCTGAAGCTTTATCAGTGTCCCTCTCACATGGCCCTGAGGTCTTGGCCCACCACATCAATGAACCTTTGTGTCTCAGCACTTACATTGACTGGCTGGGTATAGCTGTGTTGAAGAAGTTGGATGTTTAACAAGAAAGGATTTATTTCAACATGGGTGGGGCCCCTGAGCATTTGGGAAGACAATGCTGAGATGGTGTTTGGGTTATGACAGCAGAAATCAACAGCTATGTATCTGTGACCACCTGAGGTTCCAAACTTAGACCGCCAACATGTTTTTCCAGGACGCTAACTTCTTAATCCTAATTGCTATGGTTTGAACGTACCCTCCAAAACAGTGTGATGGTATTGGGAGGTGGGCCTTTAAGAGGTGATTAGGCTCTGTCCTTCTGAATGGATTAATGTCATTATTACTAGAGTGGGTTGGTTATCACAGAAGTGAGCTCCTGATAAAAGGATGAGTTCAGCCCTATTTCCCCTTTATGTCTCACATGTTTGCTTTCGCCTTCTGCCTTCCACTCTGGGATGGCCTTTACCAGATGCTGCCACCATGCTCTTGGACTTTCCGGACAGACTCCAGAGTCATGAGCTAAGTAAATATTTTCTTTATTAATGATCTAGTCTATGGTATTCTGTTATAGAAGCAGAAAATGCGGACACGACTGCTTTAATCTGCTCATTTGTGAAATGCAGAAATTATGCTACTTTGTTCCTTGTAGCTCCATACTTTATGATGCTTCCAGACCAGTATGGTCCTAAAGCTAAGCCTTTTGACACATTAACAAGTAGTTCAATTAATTTGGATCCTAGCTCCTCAACAATTCACTATCTTAAGAAAGGGGCATGGCTCAGCATCAGGGTGTCACTCTGAGTTCAAGAATTAGACAGTAGCTTACATTTTTGAAGTATCACTGAAATCCTTGCAACAGGTGCCTTTTCTCCCAAAGTAGAATAACTTTTGTAAACCATCCCTGCTCCTTCTGGAAACTCAGGCCTCTTTGTGATTATCTGCAAACATTTTAATATAGTCCCAAAAGTTAGAGGTAAAGTCAGTTAGTTTTTGGAAGATAGGACCAAATCTTCTTATTAATTTTTATAGCCCCAGAATGAATTAAAAGCAAATTCTTCGGCTGTACAGCCAATCCATTCATTCACTTGACTCAGCAAGTATTTATTGAGAGCCTTCTATGTGCCAAGTATTATTTTAGATATTTGGAATACACCATTATGTAAGATACTTGTCCTTAAAGAGATTACATTTTGGAGGGGGTTGGGGAACAGGCAATAAACATAATAAATAAATAAATAAAGTATAAATATTGTCAGAAGTTATCAAAGTCTATAAGGAAAAAAAGAATAAGTCAGTAGGATAAAGAGGATCAGGGCAAAGGTTGTAGGTGAGTTGGGAAACAAAGACTTCAATGTGATGAAGAAGTTGGCTAAGTAGACATCTGGGCAGGAGCATTCCAGGCAGATGGCTCAGCTAGAGCAGGGGTCTGAAGGCCTGACATATTCAAGCAATAAAGTAAATGCAGCTGAAAACAAATACACATGGAAAAAAATGGCAGGAGATGAGATCAGAGGTTAAGGGGCCAGGTCATGAAGAAATTTGTAGGCCATTTAAGATTTTGGTCCTTACTCTGTATGAAAATGGGGACCTACTTAAGGGTTCTGAACAGAGCAATGACATGATCCAACCTCAGGTTTTGGAAAGAAATTACTCTGGTTGCTGGGCTGAGAATAGAC
Organism: Lemur catta; assembly: GCF_020740605.2. Lineage (NCBI taxonomy): Eukaryota > Metazoa > Chordata > Mammalia > Primates > Lemuridae > Lemur > Lemur catta. Next base: position 269,389,660 of record NC_059128.1, read on the forward strand.
TGCTTGGAGTGAGAATAAAGGAGGAAAATGAATTAGAAGGAAATTGCAGTAATCCAGGTGAGACAGTTTTGAGAGATTAAATCAGCAACGTTGGTTCCCCCATTAATTAACCCATCATGTTAACTAGCCCAGACTGAAATTGCTTTATACGTATACTAAAGAAATCTGTTTAAATTAAATAGTACTGCCAATCAGTTTTCACCTGGAGATAGTTTAGGTATTTTCTTAGTTCTTACATTTTGTAAACAGGTGGTACACTGAGTGGACACTAAATTCAATAATAAATTCCAATGAAAACCAACAGGACTAACTTATCCATAAAGGAACATTCAAATTAACATGAATCATCAATAGCAAATAATAACCTCCTTCATCTTGTTCCAATTTTCACTAAGGAGTTGTATTTCCATATATTTTCTAAAATAATTCCTGATGGACTGTTACCTCTATTGAACTCTTGAGTATATCTCATTCCAAAGAGAATGGTCAGCAAAATATTGTTTCATTGGGTTCCAAATACATGCTGTTCATTCCTATCTGTATACCCATAGCTTATCCATGACACAGCCTCCAAAGCAAGGCAGATTAATCATATTTCAAATAAGAAAACATGAAAAGACAGACAAAGTATTTGCTCATGTTTTGAAATAAAATTCAACCCATTTATTTATCAGGCAAAAGTACCATTTATAATGTTTTTCTCCTTGTTTTGGAGCTGTACTGTCCCCTTGTTAGCTGTTTTGTCTTTCAGGAAAGGACCTGGGGTGGTATGGATTGAAAAGTTTACACTAATCATTGTACAAATAAATTCTATCTGAGGTGAAAATTCACTAACAGTTTTACATTGATTTTGTATTATTCCATGTGGTATTCTGTCAAAACTATTATGTGCATTCTGGAACAAAGATTTCACCTTTATTTTTTAGCACATTTCAACCAATCACAGTATCAGACACCTACACTAGAAGGTTAATAACAATTAGCAATATGGGCAATATTCCTGTTATAGAGAAGATTTACCATGCATTATTGAAAAAAAAATATCTTGACCTAGTCTTGATCTACTCCATGAGTAGGTTTTAGTGGACCTAAAAGCCCCTAAAATTATTTGTGAACTTGTAAATCTGTTCAATGATCCAATAGTTTTTATAAGAATTTCAAAGGCATCTGTGATGCCACATCCCTGCAAAAGAAAGAAAGAACACTTAAAAACACTGATTAGACAAACAAATAAATAGTATTTATTTTCTTCAAAATATTAAGGGGATACAAGTACAAATGTTTTTGTTACATGAATATGTTGTATAATGTTTAAGTCAGGGCTTTTAGAGTGACCATCACTAGAAGAGTGTTCATTGTACCCAATAGTTAAGATTTTATCACTCAGTCCCCTCCCACCCTCCCCTCTTTTTTGTTTCCAATGTACTTTACATCTCTTTGTGCCAGTGTGTGCCCATAGTTTAGCTACCATTTATTAGTGAGAACATGTGTTGCTTGTTTTTCGATTTCTGAGATACGTCACTTAGGATAACGGTTTCCAGTTCTATCCAAGTTGCTGCAAAGACATTATTTCATTCCTTTTTATGGCTGAGTAGTACTCCATAATGTGTCTATACATATATGTATATACGCACATTTTCTTTATCCACTCATCAGTTGATGGGCACCTAGGTTGATTCTATATCTTTGCAATTGTGAATTGTGCTGTGATAAACATTTGAGTGCAAGGGTCTTTTTGATAAAATGACTTCTTTTCCTTTGGGTAGATACCCAGTGGTGGGATTCCTGGGTCAAATGGTAAGTCTACATTTATTTCTTTGAGGAATCTCCATACTGTTTTCAATACAGGTTATACTAATTTGCAGTCCCACCAATAGTGTATAAGCATTCCTTTCTCTCTGCATCCATGCCAGCATCTATTGTTTTCAGACTTTTTAATAATGACCATTGTGACAGGGATAAGGTGGTATCTTTTAACTTGCATTTCCCAGATGATTAGGGATGTTAGGCATTTTTTCATATGCTTGTTGACCATTTGTCTATCTTCTTTTGAAAAACTTCTGTTCATGTCTTTTGTCCACTTTTTGATGGAGTTGTTCATTTTTTTCTTGCTGATTTGTTTGAGTTCTCTGTAGATTCTGGATATTAGCTCCTTGTTGGATATGTAGTTTAAGACTATTTTCTCTCATTCTGTGTGTTGTCTATTTACTTTGTGATTATTTCCTTTGCTGTGAAGAAGGCTTTTAATTTACATCCGATTTATTTATTTTTATTGCTGCTGTATAATATTTGCCTTTGGGGTCTTACTCATATGTATTTTGTCTAGGCCAATGTCTAGATGAGCTTTTCTTATGTTTTCTTCTAGAATTTTTATGGTTTCATGCCTTACATTTAAGTCTTCTTTGCATCTTGAATTAATTTTTGTAATGGTGAGAGGCAGAGGTTTTATTTTATTCTTTTGCATGAGGCTATCCAATTTCCAAGCACCATTTATTGAATGGGGCTTCTTTTCCCCAGTGTATGTTGTTGTCTGCTTTGTTGAAGAGTTGGTCATAGCCATCTGGTTTTATTTCTGGGTTTTCTATTCTGTTCTGTTGGTCTATGTTTCTGTTTTTGTACCAATACCATGCTGTTTTGGTTACTATATACTTGTAGTATATTTTGAAGTCAGGTAATGTGATACCTCCAGATCCATTCTTTCTGCTTAATATTGCTTTGGCTATTCAGGGACTTTTTTGGTTCCAAATGAAGCTCAGCATTACTTTTTGTAGATCTATGAAATCTAACATTGGTATTTTGATGGGAATTACATTGAATCTGTAAAATCACTTTGGGCAGTGATTTTACATTGCTATTGATACCTTGCTATTTTGTTTTCCCTTTTGTGCTATTGTTTTATAAGAGCCATGAGCTTTAACTTTCCAGTGTTTTTACACTGGTGTATATCTGTTGTGCTATTGCATGTATAATGCACTCTTGAGGATTTCCTGTAGGGCAGGTCTAGTAGTGACAAATTTCCTTAGTGTTTGCTTGTCAGAAAAAGTCTTGATTTCCCTTTCATTTATGAAACTTAGTTTTGCAGGATACAAATTCTTGGCTGGCAATTGTGTTCAAGAAGATTAGAAACGGGGCCCCAATCCCTTTTGGCTTTAAGTATACTGCTGAGAAGCCTGCTGTTAACCTGGTGTGTTTTCCTTCATAGGTTAATTGTTGCTTTCATCTTGCAGGTTGAATTTTCTCCTTCATTTTGACTTTGGCTAGGTTGAAGACCATGTGTCTTCGAGATGTGTTGTTTGCTATAATCTTCCCAGTGTCAATGACCATCTAGTATCTGGATATCTGAATCTCTGGTGATACCAGGGAAGTTTTCCTCAATAATTCCTTCAAATACGTTTTCCATGTTTTTTTCTTTTTCTTCTTCTCCATCAGCAATACCTATAACTCATATATGGGATGGCTCTACATGGTCCCATATTTCTCTGAGTGATTGTTCATTCTTCTTTATTCTTTGCTCTGCATCTTTGACTGATTGGGTTAGTTCGAAGCCTAGTCTTCAAGTTCTGAGATTCTTTCCTCTGCTAGGTCTAGCCTGTTGTTGAAGCTTTCTGCTGTATTTTGAAATTCCCTAAATGCTTCTTTCATTTCTTTAAATTCTATTATATCCTTCCTTATGTTGTCTATCTTTTTACCAACTTTTTCATTTCTTTTCATTCATGTCCTGAAATATTTTTTTGGCTTTAAACTTTTTCTTCAATGCCATTCGTCTTATTTACCATCCATATTCTGAATTCCATTTCTGACATTTCAACAATTTCCTTTTGGTTGGAGTACATTTCTGTAGATCTATTGTGATCCTTTTAGTGTTTTGAACTATCTCGTTTTTTCATGTTACCAGAGTTCTTTTGCTGGTTTCTTCTAATCTTAACTTCTCTCAGGTCAGGGCAGATAGGTGCATGTTACTCTGCTCTGCACAAGAAACATATAAAAAGGCATTTGGACATTTGGAGTAAATTAGAGCCAAAGCAAAGGCCAGAAATACTGCTAGTTTCCTTCTTCTCTCTCTAGGCCAAAATATTACCAAAATAAGTAGTCTCATCAATAAGCTATGGTATGGAATTTGGAGTTAACCAACTATAATTTCTAAAGTATTATGGCCATTTTTTTTTTTTTGGCAGGAATGAAGTTGTGTAAGCTCAATGTATTTTAATTATATGAAATAATCCAACTTATATAACCAAACAAAATCCAATCATTTTTATTTTTACTCATCGAATGCTGTATATACCTCAAAGGTTAGAAAGCCAACCAAAACAGAATGTCAAATATGTAGCTTTCTATATTGGTTCTGAATTTAGAAATCTTTCATTATATGGACAATTACTGCTTGTTGAATAGATCTGTTTTCACCATCAAGTAAAAATGGCCTGTGTTGGCATGAATATGCTCCATTTTATTGCTGCTTTTGTACATTTCTTTTGTCCGGATATGTCCAGATCAATCATATATAAAGAAAGCTCAGCTCCTCCAGAACATTGCTATTTTATAAAGAGTGCTGCTGCCAAATTCAAAGCTAAATTCAGGTTTGAGATATCAGAATTTTTTATAGGTCCCAAGAGAATATTTTTTTCAAATAATATAATAGCTCAGTGATTGGGGTCTGTTCACCTGTTGAGTCTCTAGAAATATAATATTCTATAAAGTCAGAGATAATGAAGGCTGAGGCATCATTATTACCTGTTTTTTTAAAAGTTCAGACAAAGGAATAAATTGTTTCATAAAAATATCACAGAAATTTCAAGAAATAAACTACAATTTTATAAACAATAAAGTAAAAAATTCAGCAACACTTAAGATGAGTAAAAATCCAGTGACATTCTATTAGAAATATGGTTAACAATCAATCAAAAAAAACCAAATATCACCATAGAAAAAGGATTTTGACAGAATAGACATAGAAATATTTATTTTATTCCAAATTATGATTTTTTTCATAACTAAGTTTCTGACTTTAGCTCAAAAAGTTCGCATTTAAAACTTTTTTTCTTTCTCTCATCTCAGTATTTCTTTCTTTCTTTCAGTATTCCTGTTAAATACTATTTTCCAGAAATTTGTTAATGCAACTTGGGAAAGAACTTAAAATGAAGGAAATAAATGAAAGTAAAATCTAAGACTCAGTTCAATGTATTAGATGGTACCATTATTTATGTACTCAAAGGGAAGTGATTTCCGGATCAGAAATTAATTTGACCTACTGTTACCGAGGAGCTTTGTTACTCATTATATCTGGTCATCAGAAAAGAACATATACAAGGGAAGGAGGAACATTCAAATAAATATCTTATGAGCCTTTTCAACATAGGTTTTGAGGTAGCAGGTGGACTAACACTGCAAAATTTTCTTGGCTTACCATCTATTTAATGCAAACGTAACCCACTATTAGCAGCAAACAAAGGGTCATAGGTGGGATTAAAATAATTATTGAGTCCTTCCTCTTGATGGAACTTACATAGATGCTTTACCTATAATACTTATTTGTCACAGCAATCCAATAGATGTGCACAGTCATTGCTTCCTAAAGTATAAAGAAATTAAGGCTCAGAGGAGTTTAATAACTTGCCTAAGGCCACTTAATAAGTGGCAGAGGTGGCAATTTGGATAGAAGTAGGTCTAGTTTAAAGTTTGTTTTATGTTATCACATCAGATACTCTTACATGTGTTTCTTTAGCATCTTTTTAAGAAATCCAAAGTTTTATGAAATAATTAAGTTTCTGATAAACTGGATATAAATTAATTTATCAGCTGATTCACATATTAACATATATTGGAGGCACTCGCTTATTCAATAAATGTCATGCATTACACTTGTAAAGTATACAATTCATGAAGTAATCAGGTTGCCACAATTTTAATTTAAATTTTAGATACAAATGATCACTCTTGGCTTTGCCTAAAATGGGTTAAATCTACAAAAATTGTAGTTTTGTTGCATCCAGTAGCAGCCATTAGCATGGTTTGGGAATAAATGCCCTGCTGACAATTTGGAGGATGGCTGGACCAGTAGCACGGCACATACAAATGCAGATCCTGAAGGCATAGGGGAGCATGGTTTGCAGTAGCCAAGGATGATATCATCAGTCTCTATTTCATCTAATTTAAAATTATCAGCCGTAGGTAGTACTATTTTTGACAAAGGTCAACGAAGTTCAATGCTATTATCTTATTAAGCACTTAGTTGTTTGCTAGAATGATTGAAGGGCACAGGTATATTCAGAGAGGTTAAAGAGTTAGCTCTTAGACCTTTGGTAACAATGAATAGCTCATTTTTGAAAGCTCCTTTCTTGAAAATGTTATGTTATGGATACCCATCCCATCTTTTCTAGTGACAATGATAAACTGTGTTGAAACACTAATATATGTCAATAGGAATAGTGACATATGTTGTCATATACAAGTGTTGGTAAGCAACTCTACAGCCGTGGTAAATAAATGAACCATTCTTCCATCAGAGACTAGAGCAAACCCAAGCTATGTTATTTGGGATGCACTAATTAGCTTTGTTTTGTCAGCCAATTTGCTTGTACTTGTATGTCATGAAAACCATCAGAGCTGAGGAACTGCTTAAAGAATTAAATCTTCTCACAAGAAGATTGTTTTGCCAATAATAAAATTATTTTTTAATGGAGAAATGGAGTATTACATTATACTTACTAGTTCTCCATCCCAAATCTGAAGATCCAAAATCGAAAATGTTCCACTGAGCGTTTCCTTTGAGTATCATGTAAGCATAGCAGCAGCACAGTGAACAAATGCCACTTAATGCTATGTCGATCATGAAACAAGTAAAGGTCTATTACAATAAACTGAAAATTGAAGGGCTGTGAATATTCAACTGGCTTGGTACAGAAATTTAAGAGAAGACATGGCATTAAATTTTTAAAGATTTGTGTTGATAAAACATCTGCTGATCACAGTGAAGGAATTCATTGACAGGTTTGCCAAGGTCATCACTGAGAAAAATCTGATGCCAGGACAAGGCTATAACACTGAGGAAACATCACTGTTCTGGTGTTATTGCTCCAGAAAGATATGAACTACAGCTGATGAGACAGCCCCTACAGGAATTAAGGATGCCAAGGACAGGGTACTTGTGCTGGGATGTGCTAATGCAGCAGGCATGCATAAGGGTAAACTTGCTGTGTTGGGCAAAGTCCTGTGTCCTCCCTGTTTTTAAGGAGTGAATTTCTCATCAGTCCATGATTATGCTAAGAGAAAGGCATGCATCTTTAGGGACATCTTTTCTGACTGGTTTCACGCAAACATTTTGTATCATTGGCTTATGCACACTGCAGGGAAGCTGGACTGGATGACAATTGCAAGATTATGTTATGCCTTGACGACTGTTCTGCTCATCCTCCCGCTGAAATTCTCAACAAAAATAATGTTTATTCTATGTACTTTTCCCCAAATGTGACTTTTTAATTTAGCCATGTGACTAGGGTATCCTTAGATCCATATAAAAACACTTCCTTGAGCAGCATGCTAGCAGCAGTGAACAAGAGTGAGAGTGTGGAAGGTTTTCAAAAGGAGTTTAGCATGAAATATACTGTATATGCTGTTGGCAATATTTGGGACACACTGACTAAAGACACAGTTGTTGCATGCCTGGCGCAACCTCTGGCCTGCGATTGTGTTTAGTGATATTGATGAACAAGGTGGTAACTTTGAAGGATTTCATGTATCAGGTGAGATATGTAGAATATATTCTGTATATCAAGCGAGAAAAAAATGTTTGACCTCCTTACATAAGCAAAAAATGCACCTTATATACCTTCAGACTTCCTCACCAGGCTGGAGGAAGTGGATAGCAAAGATGTTTTTAACATTGATATTGAGGCTCCACTTGTTTATTTATTGACCAATGGTGAAACAGTAGAAATGGTTCTGATTCAAGGTGATCGTGAGAATAGTGACAATGACGATGATGATGTTAACACTGCAGAAAAAGTGCCTATAGATGACATGGTGACAATGTGTGAAGGGCTGATCGAAGGGCTAAAGTAGCATGCATCTTTAGAATAAGAAACCATGGTCAATTTATAAAATTAAAGGGAGACTTCTAAGACAAAAATTCTTGTTAATAATGTAGATGACTCTGGAGGAAACATTTTATAAAGCCATCCGGCAGAAGGCCTCCTCATCCCTAGAGGACTCACTTTCTGGTCCCTCAATTGCTTCTGGTGTTTCTTCTCATATAAAAAAATAAAATATGTGTAGAGTAACCTTTTAATCAAAATAGAGCCTTGTAGGTGAAGACTGAAAGCCTGATGTTGTTTGTTTTTGCTGTTGTTTAGCAGCTGATACAGGTATCTGGTGATACCATTGTGTTGTTTAGTTACCCTGAACACATTTTTTTCACTGTATTAATGGTACATCACATTTTTTACTGTTAAGCACTTATGTGTGAATAAGGGTAAGAAAATTATTGCTTATTGATAGCATATAAATTCAGTTAGGAATGACGATGATGCCAAACAATCAAAGATTATCCCCATCGGTGGCTGAGATAGTGACACCTTTGCTTTCTGATAGTTCGATGTACGCAAACTTTCTTTCATACACTAAATTATTAAAAACATGGTACCAAATTGCCTTCAGGCTATGTGTATAAGGTGTATGTGAAACATAAATAAACTTTGCATTTAGACTTGGGTCCCATCCCCAAGATATCTCATTATGTAAATGCAAGCATTCCAATTTTTTTTTTTTTAAAAACCTGAAATCTGAAACACTTTGGGTCTCAAGTGTTTCAGATGAGGGATATTCAACCATACACACACACATACACATATATACATACACACACACATTCACACATATTTACTTATTATGGGACTGGCTCACAGGATTATGGAGGCTGGGAAGTCCCATAATATGCCATCTATAAGCTGGAGAACAAGGAAAGCTGGTGATGTAATTCATTCTGAGTCCAAAGACCTGAGAACCAGGGGAGCCAATTGTGTAAGTCCCAGAGAAAGAAGGTCTGAGAACCAGGAGCACCTTAGAGAGAGCAAATTTGTCCTTTTTCTGCCTTTTTGTTCCAGCTGGGCCCTCAATGGATTGGATGATGTCTGCCCACATTGATGAGGGCGAACTTCTCTACTGAGTCTATAGATTCAAACGCTAATCTCTTTCAGAAACACCTTCACCGACACACCCAGAAATAATGCTTTACCATCTATCCGAGTATTCTTTAGCCCAGTCAAGTTAGCAATAACCATTACAACTAGATTGCTGCTACTGCTGCTGTTGTTATTGGTAGTAGTGGCGGTGGTGGTATGTGTGTGTGTGCGTGTGTGTGTGTGTATGTGTTTTGTGTTCAGTGCTTATTGGTCCTGAGAGTGGAAAGACTGTAAAAGTGAATGATAGCAAATACTAGTTTTCATAAAAACCAACCAGAGCCACTTATTCTTTCACAGCAAAAAGCCTAGAAGCTTTCGTTAAGAATTAAGGACTCAGATGTATCTCAGATTGATTCACATAATATCAAATTCAGTATCCAAGTCTAGTACCACTGACATGGAGCTCTAAGCACACATGGCATGCCACTCACCATTATTTCTAGCACTATTTCAGCATTTATTTCAAATCCATTTAAGCAATTTGTCAACTTGAATCTCATAATGATCTTGCAAAAGTACTTTGTCAATATTTCACTAATATTGCTGTAATGTATTCTCCTTTGTCTGTTTACCTGCCTAATTTCTCTATTACTACACTGTGAGGACAGAAATGATGCCTATTTCTTCATGACCTCAGAAACTAGCGGAGTTTCCTTACATAATAAGGGCTTAATAAAGTTACTGTTAAGTGAGTGAATTAATGAATTAGTTGCTGCTTTCTCACTCCACCAGACTCAGCTTCTGAGGCAGTGGCCACACTGTACCTCTACTATGTGTTAATGTGCTGGATATTTTCTTCTTATCCCTCCCAATCCACCCTTCTACCTTTCTCTGTCTTGCTCAGTAATCAGGAAGCCTGGCCCATAATGACTGTATCTAGAGACCAACTTGTTCTCTGACTTCTGTTTGAATTTGGCTTGGTATAGGAAAACAGATGTTGAGAGAACAGTGAAAAAAAGACCTTTGATCCTCAGGTTCCCCATCAGTGCTGCTGCTAGTGGGCTGTCTTACTCTACAGACAGCCCTGGCTCTCACGGATGCCCTTTGGATTTTGGCAACTGCTCCCTCCTTGCCCCTTTCAGGCTTAGGGATGGTAAAGGCTCTCAACTGTTGATATCCCAGAATACCATCTTCTGTTGGTTTCTCCAATCCCTGCCTGCACCTTTAAAAAAGATTTTTTTTTTTTTTTTTTTTGTTAAACTATCTTCACTTTCCAGTGTGAGTGTACTATTTGTTCCTGCTGGGACTGACAGATACACACAGGTACAGTAATAGTTGCTTGCATAGATTTCATGTAACTAATTTTACTCCTTGCACTTGCAAGGTAAATATGACTATTCTCATTTTACAGAGTAGCTATGATAGAACTATCTCTTATCTGGAACTTTTATTTTATTATTTATTTATTTAATTCATTCATTTTTGTTTCCCACAAGTCACTGGAAATTTGTCTCTTGATATGTGACTGCTAGTGCGGTTGGTACAGAGACAGCCTGGCCCAAAGGGAGAATCTCCATTGGATAAAAGGATAAGCCAGTTTAAGAGGGTTCTTTGTTGAATGAAGCCAAATGGGGGAGGGGGAAAGTTATAAAAGGTATAAAAGGAAGAATGGAAGAGGCTCAGCTCAGAATAATTTTGCTACTATAAAGAACTATATTATTAAAGTTTTGCTCATTCTCTTTATTTGGATGGAGGAAGGAAGGGTTGTGAGATTCTCACTAACAAATATCTAGCACAATGGCTGTGGAGTCAAGACAATGAGTCCTAGACCAGGTTTTACTACAGCACCCTCTAAAAACCAGGGGTTCTTTCATTTCATTTGTTTTATATAAAATATTGGCATTATGAGAGCTCCTATCCCATGTTGCAACAGGGAGTCAGTGGCCACTCTCAGATCCCCACTCTCCAAGGGCTACCTCAGTTTCTCCATCAGACTCAAGAGCAGAGTGAATTCTGAGGCACCTCCACAGGAGGATGTTTGTAACCTCCCTGTCCAGTAAGAATCAGTGAGTTATTATGTCTCCTTTGCCAATTCAGTTTTCAGTTGCCTGAGAAGTATAAAACAGAGGCCAGAGGTAACCTCTTGTTGAAAGCCGCACAGGTATCAGCCCTGCTTTTCTGTGAGATGCTTTATTATGCTTTTGACAAATGGGCCTATGTATAGTCTGTGTGAATTAAGAAAAATAAAACTATCTTATCCTAAAAAAAAAAAAAAAGAAAAAGAAACTGCACACACTATCAAAGAGAGGCAATGTCAAATTATAACATTTCAAAATCAGGTATGGCAGGAACGTAAGACTTTTTTTGGAAGATATAAGTGAGTCACCTTAGTCCATTTGAAACACTATTTCCTCCATACTTCAGAGGTTTTCGCTTTAGGAAAGCATAACAGGAGTCACTCTAATGTGATTATAAAGGGCCCGAAGCTTTGCTTTTAAAATTCAATACCAAGGTAGAAAGAAAATGATCACTTTTTCCCTTTGATTTTTATTCACTATTTTTATACCACTAGCAGCCCCAAGACACTGGAATGGAAATGTCTACACCTCTTGATGTTACCTGGGCACCATCACATCACAATCCTTTATGGGGTCCATTTTCATCTGTGCCTTGATCTTTATTTCTGCATTCCTCCCAAACGACATCACTTCTGCATTCTCTAGACTTAATCTCAGCTTTCTTGATGCTACGTTTGCTTGTTCATTCATTCAATAAACAATTTATGGAGAACCTATTGTGTACCAAGCCCAGATAGAGATCCTGCCCTCACAGATTCCAGTCAAGCAAAGGAGCCAAGAGTGTGTAATTGTAAATACTGATAAGTTCTGTTAAGGAAGGTTTAAGCGTAGGGGTGTAAGGCAAGGAACCTTACCTGGTGTGTGGGTTCAGAGAAGTTTCCTAGGGAAATGATGTTGGAGAAGAGCTGTGATTGATAAGCCTAAGCTAATTAATTGAAGGGTACAAGAGAAGGTCTAGGGAAGTTTAGCAGATAGAAATAATGGCATACGCAGGGACTCAGAGACTGTGTGGTGCTGAAATCAGGTCTTGATACATGCAGTGTCTGACTTAAAACCACTGTACTCCAACACACTCATGCATAAGGCTGAGGCTCGGTCATTAAGAAGTTTAGGTCTGCTTTCTCTATCCTATTCTTTTTTGCAGAAATCTTCTTTAGTTCACAGCTCAGAACACAGAATGAGCAGATACAGGGAGGTAGATGGTAGAGATTCTGGCTTTTATTGCAGCACAAACAACCTCAAGCTCTCAGTGCTTGGTCCAAGCAAGGTTTACATTGCTTTATGTCCAACTCGGGCTAGCAGAAAGGGAACTTTTGTCCTGTATGGGCACTCAGCAATTCAGGCTGGCAGAAGCTTTATTTGTGACAGAAATAAGCATGTGCCAAATAGTGAACCAGCTCTGAAAACTTGTCTCCAGAAGTGTTGCATGTTTTACTGGCCAAAGCAAGTCAAGGGCAATGCTTAACCTCAGAATAGAGCAGGGTGGTGAAATCCTACCATGAGGCTGATGAGTAGGGAGCTAGAAATATTTGGTGAGTGCTACAGTCTGAATGTCTGTGTCCCCCCAAAATTCACATGTTGGAACCTAGTCACCAATGTGATGGTGTTAGGAGGGCAGCCATTGGGGAAGCTGTTAGAATGGGATTAGTGCTCTTATGAAGTAGGCCCCAGGGAACTTCCTTATCCCTCTTTCACCGTGTTAGGAAAAGGTGAGAAGTTGCCACTCATAAGAAAGCAGGACCTCCCTAGATCAAATCTGCCCATGCCTTGATCTTGGAGTTGCCAGTTTAGAGAACTGTGAGAAGTAAATTTCTATTGTTTATAAGCTATCCAGTCCATGGTATTTTGATATACCGGCCTGGAGAGGAGGCGTTAATATAGTTTGGATGTTTGTCCCCTCCAAATGCCATGTTGAAATTCAGTCCCCAGTGTTGAATGTGGGACCTGGTGGGAGGTGTTTGTGTCATAGGGGGGATCCCTCATGAATGGCTTGATGCCTACGAGTGAGTTCTCACTTTACTAGTTCTCGCGAGAGTTGGTTGTTTAAAAGAGCCTGGCAGCACCTCCTTTCTCTCTTTGCTCCTTCTCTGGCCACGTGACAGACCTGCTCCTGCTCTGCCTTCTGCTTGGATTGGAAGCTCCCTGAAGCCCTCACCAGGAGCAGATGCTGGCACGATGCTTCGTGTACAGTCTGCAGAACCGGGAGCCTAATAAACTTACTTTCTTTATCAATTACCCAGCCTCAGCTATTTCTTTGATAGCGGTGCAAATATGGATTAACACAGCCTGAACAGACTACAGTGAGCAAGAACAGTGATCACCAGAGAGACAAATCTTCCTTTATCAGATATTACAGTCTATGGAAAAAGCAAATTGCTGATGCTCTGCCTGCAACCAACATGTTTTTGAACCTTTCCTTATTTCCAACCATCTGTCACTGCACAGGTGAATGGGCGTGGGCAGGGCCATTGTAGTGGAGTGACAGTGTACAGAAGTGGAAGTCAGAAGGTGTTTACTTAAGAGGCTCAAAGTTTTATAAGTGGAAAATAGTTATATTTGACTTTGCCCTCTGTTTCCTGGAAGAAGGAAAAAAGTAATGTTGTCCTTAATATTATTTTCTAATTATCTGTTGAATTCTTTATTGAAGCTACCTTAATTTAATTTCCAAGAGCTCCTTTTTGTTCTTTGTTCTTTTGTACATAGTGTACTGGTCTTGTTTTATGGATGCAACATAGTCTTTTATTTCTCTGAGGATGTTAATTATGATATTTCTTTCATGTGTTTATTTTTCCACCACTTTGTTTCTCTCCTCTCTTTTTTTCCCATTTGATTCTGTTTTGTTTTGTTCTGTCTCTAACTTTCATGGTAGAGGCTTTCCCCAAAGGTCAAATCTTCCTTAGCTTTCAAATTATCTTTAAAAGTGAGGCTCAAAGAACCTGGTTTGAAAGCATGAGCATGGCTTATCCATTTGTGAATCTCACTGTAGGTTTGCTACTGTGGGATCATTTTTTTTTTTTTTTGGTTGGAGAAATCTCCAAATGCCTAAGTCCTTAGTTTAGATGTTCTTAAATGTTTTTGGTGCCATGGCAATCACGTGAAGCCATGGACCATGTTTCAGAATTATGTCTTTAAATGCATGAAACCAGTTATATCATAATCTGGTTATCAAAATATTAAAAAATTAAATCTGTGATATAGTAATATATGCTTTTTATTAATGTATTATAGAATAAACTCTAGAGTTGCATCTAATAACTACTATAATTTTGAAATAATGATGCACATAAATGCTATTTTGAGATATTGCCATGAGTAATGTAATAAGAAAATAACTGTGATTTCTATTGGTCACAAAGACACAGGTACTGATTATACTATGACGGTTTGGTGCCTATATTCAGAAATGACAGAAATGTGAACTTTCAGAGGTTAGTGAAAATAAAAATGAATTATTGCTCTCATTCAAGTTCACTGAACCTCTGGTTAAAAATTCCTGCTATAGGTCTTTACTTCTGGGTAGATTGATTTCTTCAGAAAGCAGTTCAACAATCTCCAACCTTGAGTGTGTAAGCCTGGCTGCCAGCCTTTCATAAGTCATGTAGGGAACAAATCTCTCTTCAGTTGGAAGATTTTCCCATAATCCCCCTGATTTTGACACAGTAACTCACCCTCCAACCTCAAATGTACTTGCTGACTTCAAATTCAGAGTCTGTCTGATAAAACCTCTCCAAAAATAAACCTTAGGTTTTCTCTTAATGTAGAGAGTTGGAAAGGGAATATTCAGAGTCTAGCTTCTCTTTTAAAGATGTTTAATCCATACTCCAGTTTTTAGTCCCATTTTTTGTACATCTGCCTTTAAAGTACCAGTTGTCTCCAATCCCTGAGATTTCTGTAGCTTTGTGTGGAAATGACCAGCTATTTGGCTTTCTCCCTCAATATACTTGAGTCTCTGTATTCTCTAGCTTAAAGCAGTTACCAGCAGTTAAACTATTTCCCAGATTTCAAAATGTTACTTCTGTTGTCTGCTATCTTCTTTTTGTCCTTGTGAGTTTTTTAAAAGAACTCCTTTACTGTTATTGCTTTGTGAAGATTTAGGAGAAAGTACAGATAGACATTTGTATTCAATCTATGTTATTTAACCAGAAGCTTTGATGCATTCATATGTAGCATTTTCTTACGTCTGGGATTCACATCTTTCTTCCTCTTCATAAAAGTAATCTATCTCCTTCTCTGTGATTTAATATAAAAGTAAGTGGAAAAACAAGGCTGATATGCACTGCCACATTAAGGAAGACATCTATTTTGTGTTTCAAGGAATTGTTTCTTAAAAGAACTTATCTTAGACTGTCCCTAGATGTTTTCAGCATCTTTGTTTAGGACATTAGACTATGAGTTCTTCAAAGGCAATGACCAAGGATGTGAGCAGTTTCCTTTTATTTTGCTAAAATGGTAGGCTTAGCATAAGCCTACCACAGGTCACAACTATATAAATTCTTGACAAAAGTTAAAAACAACTCCCTAGTCACTGGAGAGAAACCAAAAGCAAGCGTAAATTGAAAGTGAATCAAAACTGGGAAGGAGGAAATGGAATTGAGTGAATGTCCCGTTGATAAGGCTTTTCTCCTAAGGGCATACCCCAGTCAGAGTAAGCAAGTTAGGTAAATCTTGGACAGAAACACCTGCAGTGCACTGGTGTTAAGAACCAGAGGACAGAGTTTAGATCTACCAAACCAGATAAAATATGAGAGGGGAAATCAGGGAAAGGAGAAGCTACAGAGGGCGGGTCATCAAAATTTGTGCATAAATTCTGGGGAAAATCTCAGGATACATCTGAACCATGCCTGCACGGGGTAAACTCCCAGCCCCCCGCCTAGGTTAACAGAACTGAACAGAAATTTTTAGGAGCTACTCACTGCAGGAATGACAAAAACTAGATCTGAATCCTGCCAACTTAACTACCAATTAAAAATCAAACAAAGAAATCAATATTTAGAGACATAACAGAGTTCAGTCTCTTCCATGTACTTTTTTTTTTGCAGTGTTCAGCATATAATCAAGATACATAGTCAAGAGGAAAGGCAATTAAAGAAACCAATCCTAAAATGATCCAGATTTTAGAATTAGCACATAAGGATTTTAATGAAACTATTATAACAATACTCAAGAATTTAAAGGAAAATATGTTTGTGATGAAGGGATATACAGGAAATCTCAGCAGAGAGATGGTAACTATAAAAAAGAACCAAATGAAAATTCTAGAAATGAGAAGTAAAAGGTCTGAAACAAAAAATGTTCATTGGATGGGCTTAATAGCATGTTAGAGATGAAAGAAGAGTCAGTGACTAGAAGACATCTCAATTGTACAATCTCGAGAACAGAGAGAACAAAAAGATAGAAAAAAATAAGAGTCTCAGTAATTGCAAGATGGTATCAAAAGGTCAAATACATGTGGAGTTTTAGAAGCAGATCAGAGACAGGATCAGGTAGAACCCCAACATTTGAAGAAAGAATGGATAAAAATTTCCCACATTTTATAGACTCAAAAACCTCAGATATCTTATGCAGTATAGAGAAAAAAAAACTTGGAAAAATCACAACTAAGTTGATGAAAACAAAAGATAAAGAGAATCTTGAAAGCATGTGGAGATAAAAGACAGATAACATATACAGGAACAGAAATACAAATCACCACTAACTTCTCAGCAGAAACAACAGGGGCCAGAATATAGTTTAATGTCATCTTTAAAGTGCCAAATGAAGACAACAATGTACAAATGTAGAATTCTATATGAAGCAAAAATAACTTTCAGAAATAAAAGCATTTTCAAATGAGCAAAAGCAATGATAATTCATCTCAAGGAAACCTATCCTATGAGAAAAGCTAACAGAAGTTCTTCAAGTAAAAGAAAAATTATATTGGATAAAAATTCAGATATTTATTTAAAATACTTATGACTGTTTAAAATCAAAATGATGGCATGCATAGCATTTTATGTAATAAACACAAAAACTACAGCATCAATGAAAGGGGCAAAAGACCTATAGGATTGCAAAGTTATTTCATTTCATGAGAAGTAGAAGAATACTAACTTTTAATAGACTGGAAAATTAAGGGTACATATTGTAATCTGCAGAGTACCTCTGAAATAATAATACAAAGAAGTAAGCTAAAAAGCCAATAGATAAATTAAAATGGAACTCTAAAAGCAATTTCAATTAACTCAAAAGTGGTAGGAGAAGAATGACAAGGGAACATGAAACAAATGGGACAAATAGAAAAAAATAGTAAACCAATAGACCTAAATCCTACCACATCAATAGTTACATTAATTAGAAATTAAGTACTCCATTAAAAGGCAGATTGTCAGAATAACTTAAAAAGCATGAACTATCTGCTCTCTATATGAGAAGTACTTTGAATACAAAAATTCAAGTATATGGACTCCGAGTACAAAGATTCACTTAAAGGCCAGGAAGATATGTTAATACTATTATACCATGCAGCATAAGCATCTAAGAAGGTGGGAGTAAGTACGTGTGTGTGAGAGAGATTTCCCCAGGAATGCAAGGGTGGCTTAAAATTTGAAAATCAATCAAGATAATTCACCTTACAAGAGAACTAAACATGCAGTCATAGTAATAGATGTAAAAAGTATTTGATGAAATTCAACTTTCATTCATTATAAAACTCTCAGGAAATTAGGAACAGAAAGAAATATCCTCAATTTGGTAAAGAGGATCAATGAAAAAAATTACAGTTAGCATCATACTTAATTGAGCATTTTCCCCTAAGTTCCAGAACAAGGCAAAAATATCTACTCTAACAACTTCTATTCACTATTTCTAGGGAAATGGAAAAAGAATTAAAAGTTATACAGATTAGAAAGAAGCAAAACTCTGTTTGCAAATGACTTTTTTACATAGAAAATCCTAACATATGTATAAAATAATTATTAGAAGTACGAAGTGAATTTAGCAATGTTGTATACATGATCAATAAACAAACACCAATTACATTTTAATACTAGAGCAGCAAACAACCAGAAAACAAAATTAATACTAATTCTATGTATTAGAGTGTTAAGAAACAAATTACTACTCAAAAATAAATTTAACAAGAGCAAGTACTGAATCATATTTATCTTTATTTCCACAATGATGAGGAGAGTGCCTGATAAATAGTATATTTAATAAGTTTTATTGAAAAGCTAAAGAATGTTTGTCTGCTATAAAAGAGATTTACATTAAAGTCTTTACAAATTAGAAGTTGTTTTCTCCTTTATCTATCAGGACTTAAGTGCACAGGGTTCAAAGGATGGTACCCTCATGCTTTTTCCCTTCTGTACTTGAACCCTGCACTACTTGTGCATTCCAGCCAGAGTGTGTATTGAAGTTGCACATGATCACCTCTGCTCACATACCATTGGTTGAAAGTCAGTCAAATGGTCACGTATAGCTGCAATGGATGGTGGGAAATGTAGTATTTATCCTGGAAAGCCACTGCACTCTATTAAATTGATATTACTATTGGATAAGAGAGATTGAATATTATTAGCAGAAAACAATTAGTCATCTCTAATACACCGGTTCCAACTGTCTGCCAGATACAGCCAGGAAGAATTTTAATTGCAACATTTTACAGTTCTTAAAGTGAAAACACTTTGAGATCATCAATGAGTTTAAAACTTGCCCCTAATCTACCCACCAGAATACATAAAAATTTCTGTTCAGTTGCTGTTTTTATTTAACTGAATTATGTGCAAATAATCACTTTTAATCATCAAAATCCTATGATATGAATTTATGAGACTCACTGCTAAAGGCAGAGCACTTGAAAACTAAAAACCTACACTGACTAGGATTTATGAATCCTATGTTAAAACAGAAATCAGAGAATAAGATGTATGCCTGATCAAATTATAGATTTTAGCATACTCACTCATAAATCAGTCACTTGAATCCCAAGAGCAATGAAAGGATTTATAAATCAAAACTTATTTAGAATTTATTGGCTGAATGTCTATTATAAGAAAGCCATGTTTATAAATCTCTTCTGGCTTACGAAACTAAATTTTATAAATTCTGCAGTCAGGGTCCATCTCTAATGACACTTTTGCCAGCTATACACTGATGCATCCTGGTGACACTTCAGATGTACTGATTAATGATAATGTCAGAGGAAAGATAACTTTATTAAATTTATTTAACATTATGTAAATAAATTTTAAAGGATAAACTTATAATTAAAAAATAACATTTTTATATTATGGAGATATGGGTTTAAATAAAGTATAAGATGAATTATTATGTGAGTATAAAATGACATACAAATTATGGAGCTCAGGAAATAGTACTCCAAAATGAAGACCTCAGAAGCAGAATTTTTTCTCTGAACTTCTCCTGTCCTCCTGCCTCTCAGCCCCATTTTTCCCTGAGGCTAGCCATAGAAACTAGAATCCCTCTTCCCCCGGGTGGGTCATAAAGGCCAGACCCCCTTTTCCTGAAAGCTAGCCATAAAACCTAAAATTAATCTATGCAAAAACTGGCCATAAAATAATTATGTGACTACCTTCTTTGCCTGTTGGTCATAAAACCCCCATTCCTGAGAGGACTCTGCCTTACACATGGAAGGAATGAATGAGCTAAGAGGCCAAGAGGAGTCTAGACAGGCCTTGCTGGGTTTCCCCACTCAGTATGTTAGCATTAGATCATACCCTTTTTATCCAATCGTGTTTCTACTTGGCTGTCCATACTTTGTTGAACCTATGCATAAAAATGGGCAATTTTCCCTGTATCCTCGGGTGTTTATTCTGAAGGCTCCTGTATATACATATTAAATAAAATATGTATGTCTTTTTCTCCAGTTAATCAATCTGCCTCTTGTCAGTGGTTTTTGAACGAGCCTTTATGGGGCCAAGGGCCTTGCTTCCCACAGTTGGACGTAATCATGGCAGGATCTCCAAAGCCACTCTGTTTTTCTGGAAAGCTGTAGTGAAGAGAACCCAGGAACCTGATCTGCTGCCAAAAACGGCAAGAATTTCTCCCCAGGCTGGCTCCTGGCCTCTCTCTCTGTAAAATCCGATTGAGCAGAACTTAAAGATCTCTATTTGCAGGGTCTTGATTAAGGGGAGAAAAAGGATTTGTGTGACTAGTCTTCATGCAGCAACTCTGGTGTACTTTTGGTATTTTGTGATAAGAATTCATACTGTTTGACCCCTTTTCTCCCAGAAATATTGTTTTCCTTTGTTCTTTTTGTGTTGTCTGTCATAAAGAGGGGTACTGCATAAAGTTCCCTCTTGTTTTGTGTCCTTGAGGGCTTGTCACGTGGGAGCACTCTCTCTTAGTCTCCACCATCTGAGGGACATAATTTTTGGGTGAGGTGGCCAGCAGGAAAATGGCTGGGAACTCCTGATTTTTTTTTTTTTTTTTTTTTTGAGACAGAATCTCACTCTGTTGCCTGGGCTAGAGTGCTGTGGTGTCAGCCTAGCCCACAGCAACCTCAAACTCCTGGGCTCAAGTGATCCTCCTGCCTCAGCCTCCTGAGTAGCTGGGACTACAGGTATGCGCCATCATGCCTGGCTAATTTTTTCTGTATATGTTTTTAGCTGTCCATATAGTTTCTTTCTACTTTTTAGTAGAGATGGGGTCTCACTCTTGCTCAGGCTGGTCTCGAACTCCTGAGCTCAAACAATCCGCCCGCCTCGGCCTCCCAGAGCGCTAGGATTACAGGCGTGAGCCACCTCGCCCGGCCTGATTCTTTTTATTGTTATTGTTCAGAACATGTCCAGTTCTTAGGAGTGTTTGTCATAAGAAGTCCTATCAATAATGGGCTTTTGTAATCTCAACCCTTGTTCCCTGGTTAGTGCTGAGAAAGTCCAAGCCCAGGAGGGCCTACTCAGTGTCACAGATTAACTGGTCTGTAACCGGCAGCAACCTCCAACAAATGTGTGGGTTGACATTATGCCTAACTATCTGTGCCCGCAAGAGTCTTTTGTTATCTTAGCCTATTTCTGGTAGAATGAGGGGATGTTTGGGATTGCTGCTTCTCTGAAGTGGCTATTGGATTAAGTCACTTTGGAAAAAGTACATTATTGAAAATTAATGGCCAAAAGGTGGATTAAATTAGAAAGACTTTTTAATTAGAAGACCCTTAAATTAGAAAGACTCCTATATTAAGAAAAAAAAGATTTTAGAGCTCTCTCATTCTAAACAATTGCCTTATTTGTAGTGATAGAAAAATTAAATTAAAAGAAAGATACACAATAGTGTCATGGCTAGCCTTAGAAATTCTCTTGACAAGATTAGAAAGTCTGACATAAAATAAAGATAAAAATCCTTTGTATGCTGCTCCTGCAGGGATGGCTCCCCCTTTGGAAACACCAAAGGCCAGTTCAGCTTGTGGCCTAGTGGTTAAGATTCTGTACTTCTACCCCAGCATCCTGGGTTTGAGTCTCAGGCAGGTAATAGTCTGTTTTGGTTTGATATTTGTGTGACTTTTGCTATTTATTGATCCTTTTCCTTTCTGTAGACAGCCTTAGATCCCTGTTTTCTTCCGCCTGTGCGAGGCACGTGAGGCATTTGAGCTTTTGTTGTGTAGACAGTCAGCTGAGAAGCTAAGACCCTAGAGAATATGGCCAGACAGAAAAATGGGCTGTATCCTGTTTGTGGCTAGCGAAAACTTCCTTTCATAGAGCTGTTTTTGTGGTGTTTTGGGATCTTGTGAAAATTGCTCTCTACCTCTTTCAAAACACCTTGTAGGTCCTTGGTTAAGTTATAACCTTGGTTAAAGCTTATTGGTTTAAGGGTACCTTTTAAAAAAAAGAGTTTGAAAGCCAGAAATACCAGCTGTTTGTCCTGGCTAAAATCTGCCCCCATCTACTTTTACTCCTCCCTACTTCTCCTTTCTCTTTGCTGTCTTCAGTACTACATGAGAAAACCTAGAGGGGACTTCTTATGACTCAGACCCCTTTAGGAACTCAGAAAAATGTGCCACTCATTGCCTTTTTGGGGTCTTCTGCTTTCCTTATGGCGTCTAAAGAGTCATGGACAGATTCCTTTCAAGTATAAAACTCTACTCTCTTTCATATTACCTCGGTATCCATTTTTAATCTTACTCTGACATATTTAAACCTCTTCTTTAAAACAAAAGTTCAGACTCTCTCTTTCTCTGTCCTTTGATGTGTAAATTGCTACCCTGTTTTCTCGAAAACCCAGAGAGGGCTTCAGGCCAAATGTGACAGATAAGCTTTAAGCTTTTCCAGTCACAAAGAGTTTGAATCCAGCTGTCCTTTTAAACCAGTAAATTTTGCTTAACTCATAGTTAAAATTCTAAAATCAAAACTACAAAGTCTTTGTGTGTATATGTGAATTTCGTATGCTGTATCTACTTAGACGTATATGTCTATACATATGTTTATATATTGTCTACACAAGGTACCAAATTAACTTAAAAATATGAGTACTCATAAATTAAGTAAGCCCAAATGCTTTTCAAGTTCATTTGACTTTAGTAATCTTTAGCAAACAAAGATAGTTTTAAAATTGGTAAAATAAAAACATCTTCAAAATTTAATTTAGATCTTTTTTTCCCCTGAATATACTGGGTAGGCAGGTTTATGTTATTTCAACTAAATGGTTTAAGGTCATAAAATTGTCGTTTCTGTGATATTTTTAATACATGCTTCACTTGTCTATAAGCTTATGTCTTTAATTTGAGCCTTTAGGCTATACTGAGGTCTAGGAAAAAACACAGGCCTGTCTTTCTGGCCCAGCTGTGCCTCTTGGCCATACTAGAAAAGATTAGATACTCCAAACATTGTCTTTTGTCCTGGGCTCTGTATCTGATACATAATTAATATTGCGTCCTTCCTGGTTTTTCACTGAAAAATAATGTTTACTAAGAGTTGTAATTAATTGTAATATATTGTAATTAATATATATAAATAAAACTACTAAATATAAGAGAAACAACTCTATATACAAAGTGTATAAGAAAAATAGGATGTGAATTTTGGTTAAAAAAGGGTTATAAGAAAGCATGAGAATGTGGTTTCTGTTAAAGGAAAAGCAATTTTATGTAGTTTAGACATTTTAAGGATTATTTTAAATTAATGTCATAAAAATAATGGATAAACTAAATGGATATAAAAAGTTGGGAAAGAAAGAGAATAAGGAAATTATAAAGGGTTTATAACTTTGTGGTCAAGCTGATTAAAATTGGATTTATTTATTTATAAATTTTTATTAAAATGAGCTTTAACATTAACAATACAGTAATTACTAAATACATTCATAATACACCAATACAAAGGTAAAACTTGGTTTTATCTTTTGAACAAGATTTTTGTGTAATATTAATAAAGATAGTGAAAGACTATTGTTCACCTTTTGAGTAAACTGACAAAAAGAAAGGGGAGAAAAAGAGAGATGTAATTTACCTCTTTATTAGCTTGTATTTCAGTTTGTCTTTATTCGGTCTTAGAATTATTTTAGAAACTGAGTCTCCTCTCTATCAAAGGGTAAAGTTTTTGTCTTTTAAAATCTTTGAATTATCACTGTAGTTAAATAACTTATTTTACACTGAACTGTGATCCTGTTTTGTGATGACAAGTGTTTTAAATCTTTGATACTAATATTTGACAAGCTTTCTAAAATCAAAATTCTAAATTCAGTCTTTTTGACCCAAACTAACTTTATTAATATTAGAGCCATTGAAATCCCAAGAGAGACATATTAGGCTTATTTGGTATGTTAAAAACATTGTCAAGTGTGAAATGGTGTTTAACTTTCTTTGGATTATATTAATATTTGTATGTGTTATTAATATGTGTTTCAAAATTATATGAGATTCCTAAATTCTGATATGTCTTGATATATGTTATTAGTAATAATTATGAATATTATGTTAAATTGTTGTATGACACAAAAATAACCAGTGTCAATTGTCTCTTTAACTATGGCTATTCTGACACTTTTTTTATTGCCCACAATTATTGTTTGACTTTGATTCTTCTCAAAATTGGTTTTTAACTGGCTACAGTCTAAAATTTGCTTCTTCAAGGAAAGTCATAAAAAATACTGACAAGTACTCTTGAATACAGGTTTCTGATAAGTTTGGAGATCATACTATTTGGACAGAGAAAACTTATAAGACTTTAATTAAAAAGCTTATGTGTTCATGGAGATTGCTAACCTAACCTCAAATAGAACAAAAATTAATTACTTGGAACTGAACTACTTTTTTAATGATTTTTTTGGTTGTTTCATTGCTAATTCTTTTTTGTGTTTTGTTTTCCAGTGCCAAGAAAACTGTTTTTTCCCTTTTTAGCTATTTATAGCTTACCAAAAATTGGTAAAGTATATTTACGTGAGCAAAATTTGAAGCGTTTGTTTTTCTCTCTACGTGATTTCTCCAGGTTTTGGGAACTATTTGTGAGTATACTTAATTTATGACAATATAGTTATTTGATAAGTTCAATAAGAATCTGTTTTCTTTTATAACAGGACACAATTAGAGACACTGGTTATTTTACCAGAGCTTTAACTAGAACGGCATATTTTCAGATATGTCCAAACTGCTTTGAGGAATTAAGGTTGACTTTATAGATCCAATAAAAAGCCCTTTGGAAATAATGGCCTGGTACCTTGTCCTTTAACAAGGTTTCCCCATTCAGTCTGTTAGCATTAGATCACACCCTTTCTATCCCCAAATATATTTCTACATGGCTGTCCACACTTTGTTGAACCTAAGCATAAAAATGGACAATTTTCCCTGTATCTTTGAGTCTTCATTCTGAAGGCCCCTGTATATACATGTTAAATAAAGTTTGTATTGTTTTCCTCCAGTTAATCAATCTGACTCATGTCAGTGGTTTTTCAGTGAATGTTTATGGGGCCAGAGGCCTTGCTTCCTATAGGAGGAGTAATTTACCTAAACACCCAAACCATTTCTGTGCGTATTGAATGTTTTAGAACACATTAAATGACAAAATTTCTCTACTATATATCCCATTCTCTTTTCAATTTCTAATTTGGCAAATATATTTGATTTTATGTTAAACTTATACATTTAATTAATATATAATTTTTTGTGCTACTTTGTACTATTTTATTTTGGGGGTTCAATTTTCTAATTTATCACATTCTGTTTAGAATGTCAGGATTTGCTCCCACTTGGTAAAATGGTTTTCTTCTAAATATTCACATGGGTGACTTCCTCATTTTGTTCTATTCTCTACTCAGTGTCACCTCCCTAGGGCCTCTTCTATGTTCATCCCTGACTGTCTAGCACGAAGTAGCACCCCATTACTCTATCTTTTAAGCTGCTTCATTTTCTTTTTTCATAGAAAGATACTAATAAGCAACTTGAAGTTTCAATTCCAAGATGGCAAAGTTAATGAGTGACAGCACAGGCAAACAGTTGAATTGTGTAATAGTTCTATCTTTGGTTTTATTCTTAATAAAATTAAAGATGGTTTACATCAGTGGTCTGCAACTTTTTTGGCACCAGGGACCTGTTTCATGGAAGATGATTTTTGCACAGACTTGGCGGGAGATGGTTTTGGGATGATTCAAGCATGTTACATTTATTGTGCAGTCAGACCTCTCTGCTAATGATAATCTGTATTTGCAGCCACTCCCCAGTGCTAGCATCACCACCTCAGCTCCTCCTCAGATCATCAGGCATTAGATTCTCATAGGGAGCTCACAAATTAGATCCCTCACATGTGCAGTTTACAGCAGGGTTTGTGCTCCTATGAGAATTTAATGCCTCTGCTGATCTGACAGGAGGTGGAGCTTATGCGGTGATGCGAGTGATGGGGAGTGGCTGTAAATAAGGTTGAAGCTTCGCTTGCTCACCCGCTGCTCATCTCCTGCTGTGTGGCCCAGTGTTGGTCCATGGCCCAGGGGTTCAGGACCACAGGCTTATATTATTCACGTCTCAATAAGGGAAGATCAAACAGATAATCTAAAGTAATTTAAATAAGCAAATAAATTCAGTGTTTGCTTAGATGGGACATAAATTTTGTTGTCCAGCCTACATATCAGAGATTTCTAAAGCAAAATAAATTAGGAAGAAATAGTTTCTGACTTTTAAAACAAAATGCAAAGTTCAGTAAATGTATCAGCAAAATTATGATCTGCTCAGTTATAAATTTTCAGAAAAGGTTGGGATAATATTTCTGTGGTCTTTAATTCTCTTGATATTTTCTTAAAATGCAGTTTTAAAAAATCAAAATGGAAAGTGTGATAGTACCTTTATTATAAAACAATTTATTATTGAACTGGTTTGGTTACATGTATCCCTCCCTCTTCACAAGATCCAATAATTATAGTGATGATAATAATAATAGGTGATTCTGCTATGATATATGAATCCCACCAAAACAAAACAACCCCCCCCCAAGTTTTACAATTTCACAAATTTAAAATAACAACACTTATGAGAAAAACAAATTCAAGGCAGTGTGGTTAAAATCGATGTAACTTGCTAATCACAGCCAGTGAGGGATCTGTATTTCTTTTTTTTTTATTTCAAAATATTAAGGGGGTACAAATGTTTATGTTATGTGGATACCTTTCATAATGCTTAAGTTGGGGCTTTTAGTGTGCCCATCACCTGAATAGTGTTCATTGTACCCAAGAGGTAGGTTTTTACTCCTCACATTCTCCTCTCTTGCCCCCTTCTTGATTTCTAAAGAACTTTACATCTTTTTGTGCCCGTGTGTGTCCACTGATTAGCTCCCAATTATTAGAGAGTAGGTATGGTGTTTGTTTCTCCATTTCTGAAATATTTTACTTAGGATAGTTGTCCACAGTTCCACCCAAATTGCACCAAAACATATGATTTCATTCCTTTATATGACTGAGTAGTACTCCTGGTATATATGCACCACATTTTGCTAATTCACTCATGAATTGATGGGTACTTATGTTGATTCCACATTTTGTGACTGTGACTTGTGCTATAATACACATTCAAATGCAGGCATCTTTTTGAAAAAAAAATGACTTCTTTTTCTTTGGGTAGATACTCAGTAGTGGGATTGCTGGATTGAACTGTAGGTCTACTTTTATTAATAGTTCTTTGAGAAAATCTCTATGCTGTTTTCCATAGAGGTTGTACTAATATGCAGTCCCATGAACAGTGTAAAAGCATTCCTTTCTCTCTGCATGCATGCCAGAATCTATTGGTTTTAGACTTTTTAATATAGGCCATTTGGACTGGGGTAAGGTGGTATTTCAGGTTGTTTGTTCTTTTCTTGCTGATTTGTTTGAGTTCTTTGTAGATTCTGGATATTAGCCCTTTGTCGGATGTATAGTTTGTGAATATTTTCTCTCGTTCTGTAGGTTTTCTATTTACCGTGTTGATTATTTCCTTAGCTGTGCAGAAGCTTTTTAATTTAAGCAAGTCTGATTTATTTATTTTTATTTTTATTGTACTTGCCTTTGAGGTCTTAGTCATAAATTCTTTGCCTAGGCCAACGTCTAGAAGAGTTTTCCTCTATTTTCTTCTAGAATTTTTATGATTTCAAGCATTACATTTAAGTCTTTTATCATCTTTAATTAATTTTTGTATATAGTGATAGATATGGGTTCTGTTTTATTCTTCTGCATGTTCTATCCAGTTTCCCCAGCACCATTTATTGAATAGGGCTTCCTTTTCCCAGTGTATGTTGTTGTCTGCTTTGTTGAAGATCAGTTGGTTGTAGATAAATAATAGTTTTATACCTGGATTCCCACAGACAACATTATACTGAGTAGGGAAAAGTTGAAAGCATTCTTCCTAAGAACTGTAACAAGACAAGGGTGCCCACTGTTACCAGTTCTATTCAACACAGTACTGAAAGTCTTAGCCAAAGTAATCAGGCAAGAGAAAGAAATAAAGAGTATTCAAATAAGGAAAGAGGAAGTCAAACTATCACTTTTTGCTGATGATATGATCTTATATCTAGAAAATCCCACTCCATCAAAAGATTCCTAGAATTGATAAACAAATTCAGGAAAATCTCAGGTTACATAATCAATGTACACAAATCAGTAGCATTTCAATGTACTAATAACAGTCAAGCTGAGAGTCAAATCAAAGCCTCAATACTATTCACAATAGCTACAAAGCAAATAAAACACTTAGGAATATATTTAACCAAGAAGGTGAAAGATCTCTACAAGGAAAACTATGAAACCCTAATGAAAGAAATTGCAGAGGACACAATTAAATGGAAAAACATCTCATGCTCATGGATTGGTTGAATCAACATTGTTAAAATGTCCATATGGCCCAGAGTGATTTACAGTCAACGCCATCCCCATCAAAATACCAATGTTATATTTTACAGATCTAAAAAAAATAATTCTACACTTCATTTGGAACTAAAAAGAGCCTGAATAACCAATGCAATCTTAAGGAAAAAGAACAAATCTGGAGGCATCACATTACCTGACTTCAAATTATACTACAAGGCTATAGTAGCCCAAAGCTCACCAGTATAGTACTGGTATAAAGTAGAGACATGGACCGATGGAACAGAATAGGGATCTGTATTTCTTCAAGTCTGAGGCTTGTAAAATTGTGGGGGCCCTCTTTAAGGAAAATAATACATTATATTAACTGACTGACATATGTCAGCAGAGTAAATTACTACATGTTTTACTACAATTTTTGGCTGCAAATTTTTTGAGCTCCTCTTCATGGGACAACTTTGCAATATCTTTTTCAAAACAGAAGAGAAAGATAATATAGAACTTCCTATAGCATGATGTATTGTAATTGGTTTTTGGCTATTCTTGGTTTAAAAAATTCTCACAGCTTGTAAGTGGTAATGTGTAAATATTTAGGACTCTTACCACATTTGAGAAATCTTCCATTAGGTTTCTTTCATATACAATGAGTAATATTGTATTTGGAAGAATTTGCCACAGAGTCTCTTTTGGCTCCTATATTTGAAATATCGTTTCTTTATCACTACCCATAAACTTTCATTCTGCTTAGTTGTAGGACACACTTCAATCACACATTCATGTTGCCATTTGACCTCTGGTTTTGCCCTTCCCGTTGGACTACAGGATGAGTTGGTGCAGTGGGCTGCTGATCATGCTAGGGTGATCATTCCTGTATTGGAATGGCTAGCAATAACTTAACTATACATGGAAGTGACTATGACTTACATAAATATATACGAAACTCAAAATAAACTTATTCACAATTCCGCTTCCCCCAGCTGGATCCGCTAAATGGTGCAGCCAATCCAAAGCCCCTGAGGGAGAGGAAATTGAAGTGGAAAGGGACAAAGCTCTTGATAAAGACAATTAAAATATCTTACTTTTGCAAGTGCTACAAAAATGCAAGACTGTGTGAATGCACCCTCTTAGATGCAAGGAAGGGGAGCATGCAAGACAAAAACCCTGAAGTGAAAGCTTCATTAGTGTCACAATAGACTCTACTCTGCTTAGAGTACTACAGCAACAATAATGGATAGATACCTCAGGAAATAACTTGCCTAGCTCAGGGAGAAGCTCATGGTGGCCTCAGGCTGCTTCAGAGGACATTAAAAAGGCACAAAGACAATCTAGTGGAAATGCCAGCTTCCCAGCTTCCAGACAATGAAGGTGGAAGTGGCCCTTGAGCACAGGAGGAAGTGCAACCTGCCAGAAGAAAGAGCGAGCAAAGCGTATTTTTCCGGTTAGGGGCCAGGATGGGGCTCAAGCATTCATTTTTATTTTTCTTAAAATAGAGCAAAAATGATGGATCCAGCCTGTTCAGCGTTTGGGCTCAGAAACTAATATCCCCAGATACGGCGTTTTGACATGCTGAACTGAACAAGAATCCTCAAGGTCTCTCTGACCTTCCCGCACTGCTGTCTCTCAGTCCTCTGTCTCTCCCAACACACCGCATAGACTTTTGCCACAAACCATTTTCTGCTCTGTGGGCCCTTCAGGCTCTGCCCAGGCCATTCTATGTTTTTGAAGCCCATTGAATTTTCCACAAAATCATTTACTATCCCTCTAAAATTATCCACACTTGCCCATCTTTCTTGCCCCTAAAAAGAAGGATATAGAACCATCTGTACCTCCAATGCGTGGTGGGGTAATCACTCTGGGTAATTCTCCCTTGTGCATGTTAGTAAATTTGTATACCATTTCTCCTATTAATCAGCCTTTTGCCAGTTGATTTTCAGCAAACCTTCGTACAGCAAAGGGGAAGCTTTCCCTTGGCCCCTACAGCAGCATTTAGGCTAAGGGTGTTGCCTTTTGCTGCTGAAGGTTGTAATTCTATGTCCACTTTTTTTGGGCTCCCCTTGCCAAGGAAAAATCATGTTTGAAACAACACAACTTCCCTGTTAATGCTAATGCCATTCCCTGATTGACCCATCATGTATGAGGAGTTAATTGATGTAATGGAAGCATACATGAGAGAATAATAGAAGGTACCTAAGAATTACTGAGCACCAGCTGCTGTTCTAAGTAGATTCATAATTATTAACTCACTTAAACCTTGTAGCAACCTATGGGGCAGATTCTGATGTTACCACTATTTTATACCTATTACATTTATGCCATTTATATCACCTATTTTGGGTAGGGTAAAAGCTTTGTAAATTTGACTGTTTGGGGGCTGAGAAGCCATTGGTTTCCCCTCCCTATTTAATTACTATGACCAAACAAAAATTAATCTTCATAGCATTTTATTTTCAATAGCTCTGAATATATTTACCATTGTAATTTAAAATAACCCTACGAGGTTTTGCAGATCTTTATGTAGGTCTACGCAAGTGTGAAGTTACAGTTAATGAAATGATGGCTGATTATATCTTATAATTTGATAAGAGGAGTACAAAATGAAATGTTTTTTGGTATGATTTATTTAGACCAGTGTGGTCTAAATAAAATGGTCCCAGGACCATTTTTTTCCAAAATCTCCTAGTTAGGGACAGTTAATAAAAATATAGATTTCCTGCCCACATTTTGTACCTACTGAATCTGAATTTCTAGATTAGATCTTGGGAAAATGTATTTTTAGCAAGCACTCCCAGGTGATTCTGATGCATACTAAGTTTGAGAACCTCTAATTTAAACTAATTTAAATGCTGTGAAATCTCTACTTTCCACTGAGTAGATATAATTAGGGTCTGGTGTTTACAAATGAAAGACATTTTAAAGCTTGAATGTGATTTAAGAAATGAACAAATATGATAAATATGTTTTTGCTCCTTGTATGCAAATACAGGCTTAAAAGTGTTACCTGAAACAAATGACATAGTCCAGGAAAAAAAAAAAAAAGCCTTACGAGGTTTTGCAGATCTTTAAATCAGACCATGGATTAATTGAAACATATAGGGCTTAGTCTTCCTAATAGCATAATCTGAAAAGGAGAACAGATTTTACAGGCTTCGGATAAATCGCTTCAGGATAAGGTCTTTTCCCTTATGTACTACTACTTTCTCCCTGAACCCAGAAAGGAATGAATTTTGGGGTCTTGCCATTCTATGTGAGTGCTCCCTTCTCATAAATATTCAGATTAGAAGAAAAAAGCCAGGATCATTCTTTTAAAAAATTTAATGAATTTTTAAAAATGTATGAACATAGTTGGGAAGCCTGCCAGTGATTAAAGAGTCTTGGTTTTAATATTACTTTCTTTTCTCTCCCCAAATTCTCTCCCACATTTCATGAAATAGTATATTTCTCTTAATAAACCTAAGGTAAAATTATTTTAGTCATTTTCATCACAAAATTTAATTATCAAAGTTCTTCATTTTCTGTTTCTTATTGTTTTTATCCCAGGTCACTTACAGGAAACACTGTCTACACAGTATGTTAAATTAATATTTCTATCGCCGGCGCAGTGTTTTTGGTTCACTACTGAAAAGTGTATGGTGTGGGCTATTTCCTCAAAGATCTCAATTCCCAATTGAGGTGTTTACATATACACAAAATGTAGGGGACTGCTATGTTTTAAAATGGTTTAGAATTAGAATAGAGTAAATCTAAGCTTCTATGGTATTATTAATAGTTACAATCCACTGGCACAACTCATAATAAAATTTTAAAAAAAAGAAAGGAAAACTGTCAATAATTTCATTTAACTCTGTATGTAAATCAACATATTGGTATTGTTCCTTTTCCTTTGTCAGGTGAGTTTCAACAAATTACAAGCATACCTCCTTTTATAGCGCTTCATTTTATTTTGCTTCACAGATATTGTGTTACTTACAAATTAAAGGTTTGTGGCAACTCTGCATCAGGCAAATCTACTGATGCCATTTTTACAACAGCATGTGCTTATTTTGTGTCTCTATGTCACGTTTTGGTAATTCTCACAATATTTCAAACTTTATCATTATTATTATATCTGTTATAGTCATCTGTGATCAGTAATTTTTGATGTTACTATTGTAATTGCTTTGGGGCACCTCCAGTTGCACCAATATGATGGTGAACTTAATCAGGAAATGTTGTGTGGGTTTTGACTGCTCCATGGGCCAGGCGTTCCTTGCTGTCTATCCCTCTCATGGCCTCCCTATTCCCTGAGGCACCATGATATTAAAATTAGGTCAAGTAATAACTCTACAACGAGCTCTACGTGTTCAAGTGAAAGGAATAATGCATATCTCTCACTTTAAATCAAAAACTAAAAATGATCAAGCCTAATGAGGAAGGTATGTTGAAAGCTGGGCTAGATAGGCCACAAGCTAGTCCTTTTGCAACAGTCAGCCAAGTTGTGAATGTAAAGGAAAACCTCTTAGGGAAATTGAAAGTGCTACTCCAGTGAACATCCAAATGATAAGAAAGTGAATCCACCCTATTGCTGATAGGAGACTGTTTTAGTGGTCTGGATAGATCAAAGCAGCCACAGTATTCCCTTAAGCCAAAGCCTAATCCAGAGCAACTGTCTTCAACTCCCTAACTGTCTTTAATTCTATGAAGGTGAGAGGTGAAGAAGCTGCAAAAGAAGTTTGAAGCTAGCAGAGGTTAGTTCATGAGGTTTAAGCCAACTCCAGAACACAAAAGTGCAAGATGAAGCAGCAAGTGCTGATGGAGAAGCTACAGCAAGTTCTCCAGAAGATCCAGCTAAGATCATTGATGAAGGTCGCTATACTAAACAACAGATTTTCATTATAGATGAAAGAGCCACCTAGTACTTTCCTAGGTAGAGAGGAAAAGTCAATGTCTGGTTTCAAAGGACAGGCTGACTTTCTTATTAGGGGTTAATGCAGCTGGTGTCTTTAAGTTGAAGCCAATTCTCATTGAACATTCTGAAAATTTTAGGGCCCTTAAGGATTATTGTAAATCCACTCTGACTGGGCTCGATAAATGGACGAACAAAGCTGATATGATAGTACATCTATTTGCAGCATGGTTTCCTGAATATTTGAAGCCCACTGTTGAGACCTACTGCTCAGCAGAAGAGATTCCCTTCAAAATATTATTGCTCATTGATAAAGCACTTGTTCACCCAAGAGCTCTGATGGAGATGTACAAAAAGATTAATGTTGTTTTCATGCCTGCTAACACAACATCCATTCTCTAGCCCATGAATCACAGAGTAATTTAGACTTTCAAGTCTTATTATTTAAGAAAAATTTTTGTAAGGCTATTACTACCATACATAGGGAATCCTCTGATGGATCTAAACTAGTTAAATAAAAACTTTCTGGAAAGGATTCAGCATTCTAGATGTCATTAAGTACATTTGTGATTCATGAAAGGAAGTCAAAATATCAACATTAACAGGAGTTTGGAAAAAGTTGATTCCAACCCTCATGGATGACATTGAGATGTTCAAAACTTCAGTGGAGGAAGTAACTGCAGAAGTAGTGATAATAGTAAGAGAACTAGAATTGTAAATGGAGCTGGAAGATGTGACTGAATTGTTGCAGTCTCATGATAAAACTTGAATGGATGGGGAGTTGCTTTTTGTGGATAAGCAAAGGGAGTGGTTTCTTGAGATGTAATCTACTCCTGAAGAAGCTGCTGTGAACATTACTGAAATGACAACAAAGGATTTAGAATATTCCATAAACGTAGCTGATAAAGCAGTAGGAGGGCTTGAGAGGATTAACTCCAATTTTGAAAGAAGTCCCACTGTGGGTAAAATGCTAGCAAACAGCATTGCATGCTACAGAGAAATATTTCATGAAAGGAACTGTCAATGGTTGCAGCAAACTTGATTGTTGTCTTATTTTAAGAAATTGCCAAAGACACTTCAAACTTCAGCCACCATTACCCTGATGCTTAGCAGCAATCAACACTGAAGCAAGGTCCTCCACCAGTGAAAAAATTACAACTTGCTGAAGGCTCAGATGATCGTTAGCATTTTTTAGCAATATAGTATTTTTAAATTAAGGTACATACATTGTTTTTGTAGACATGATGCTATTGCACACTTAATAGACTACAGTATCATGTACACATAATTGTTATATGCACTGGAAAATCAAAATATTTGTGTCACCCCCTTTAATGAAATATTTGTTTCAGTATTTGTTTTATTCAGTGGTCTGGAACTGAAGCTGTAATATCTCTGAGGTATGCCTTTACTTTGTCTTATGTCAACATAGCCACCCCAGCTTTCTTTTGGTTAATGTTTGCATAGTATCTCTTTTTCCATTCTTTTACTATTAACTTACCTACATCAGTAGAGTTGGAGTGAGTTTAACATTGATAACATATATTTGGGTCAGTTTAAAAAAAAATTCATTCTCTCTTCTTAGTTGGTATGTGTAGACCATTAATATGATTATTGATATGTTTGGATTTAGGTCTATCATTTTATTATTTGCTTTCTATTTGTTCCCTCTGTTTTTCATTCCTTTGATTTCCCTTTTCTGCCTTCTTCTCAATTATATGAACACTATTAGTATTTCACTTTAATTGATTTATTGTGATTTTGATTAAGGTGCTCTGTAGTTTTTTTATTATTGTTTTTCAGTGGATACTCCAGGGATTACAGAATATATACTTAACTTTTCATCACCACTTAAAATCAATTATATACCATTTTAGTTGGGATATAGAAACCTTATCATCTTATAGACCCCTTAACCTTTCCTCCTGTATGATATACTCATGTTAAATATTACATCTACAACCATTGAAAGTGCTATCATGCAATGTTATGTGGTTTTGCCTTCAACAGTCAAATGCATTTTAATGAATTCAAGAGGAGAAAAATAGGCTACTATTTACCTGGACATATACCCATTTTCTTACTCTTTTCCTTTCTGCTATTTCAAGTTTTCTTCTGGTATCATTTGCTTTCTTTCTGAAGAAATTTAGCAATTCATTTAGCTGGCTTAATATTTTCTCAGTTTTTCTTAATCTGAGCATGTCTTTATTCCATCTCTATTCTAGGAGAATATTTTTTACTTGATATAGAAATCGATATTGACAATTCTAATCTTTTGGAACTTAAAAAAATATGCCACATGTCTGACCTCTGTGGTTTTTGATGAAAAATGTGAAGTCATTCAAATCATACCTCCCCTGTAGGTAATATATTATTTTCATCTGGCTGCTTTCCAGATTTTTTTCTTTAGTTTTCAGGAATTGATTTTGATGTGTCTGGGTGTGGATTCCTTTGGATTTATCCTGTTGGAATTTGCTGAAATTCTTGAATCTATAATTTCTTTCTCTCACCAAAGCAGGAAATTTTTTAGTATCACACTCTTTCTCCTCTCTTCTGGGCCTCTTATAACGTGAATGCTAGACCTTGTCCACATTCATGTTGGGTATTGTCCCACAGATAACTGAGGCTCTGTTAGTTTTAATCCCCCATATTTTTCCCTCTGTTGGATAATTATCTGACTGGATAATTTCCATTGATTTATCTCTAAGTTCACTTATTCTTTACTGTGATATTTCTATTTGGCTATTGATCTCATCTAGAGAATTTTTTTAACCTTGGTTACTATAGTTTTTGTTCTAAAATCTTCATTTCATTCTTTATATTTTTTATATAAATATACATCTTGAGAATTTTGATCTTTTCACTAATTTCAAATAGTGTTCACCCTTACTTCTTGGATACTTTTCTGAATAGCTGCTTTAAAGTCTCTGTCACATAATTCTACCAACTCTGTTGTGTGTTGATGATATTTTCACATATGAGTTGAGATTTCTTTGGTTCTTTGTATGCTGGGTAATTCTGAATTGTGCCCTGGATTTTTTGAATATTATATCATGAGACTTTGGGTTTTGTTTAAGCCTCTGGTTAATTTTGATATTTTTGTTTTAGAAGGCAATCAGTTAGGTTCAGTTTGGACCATAAATTCTAGCAGGACTTCTTTGGGTTGTGGTTTCAATGTAAATTCCATTTTCAGAGACTGTGTAGTCAAGTTTTGATATGTACCAGGTGTACTATATACTACTCGGTCGCCAGTCTGGGACTTGGTTGGTTGTTAATTCTTTAGTCAGTTATCAAGGTCTATGGGAGGCTGTTTAGGGTCAGATCCATGTGTGTGCAACTTGCTATGAGCCTAGGAGTTCACAAGCAACTATGGGGGTCACTTTCCTGAGTTCCTTCATCTTGACAATCTCCCTAGTACTTTTTGGTTCTCTTGCCAGGAAGATGGGCTTTATTTTCCCTACTTTTTGAGTAATTCCACAAATGGGTTCATATCCAGGGTCAAACAGTGGAAAGACAGAGGGAGAAAAAAACCAGTGAAGATTTCCCCCATCTTCCTGGTATTGCATCATTCTGATCAGAAAAGAAGA
Organism: Lemur catta; assembly: GCF_020740605.2. Classification (NCBI taxonomy): domain Eukaryota; kingdom Metazoa; phylum Chordata; class Mammalia; order Primates; family Lemuridae; genus Lemur; species Lemur catta. Next base: position 269,426,570 of record NC_059128.1, read on the forward strand.
TTCTCCATTTTCAGAGTTTTGGGGTCCTGTTGCTGTCATTGTTACTGATGCTACTGCAACAACCAAAAGATCACTTGGCAATTGGGGGCATGAGAGAAGAGAGAAAAGAATAAGTATCAGAGTATTTTCCCCACTGTCTTTGAGTATGAAGAGACATTGCTTATTTAGCCAAAACTAGATGGCTTCTCCTACAACTGTGTCCATGTCCTGAAGCTCACTTAAGTCTTTTGGGCTATATTTAGTGCAGAGCAGAGTAAACAGAAGAAGAAAACTGGTAAACTTATGGCTAGTTAGGCAGGACTTCAAATTTTGGTCTTGTTCCCCAATCCACCTGCTATTATTTACTTTCCATGCTCCTGAAATAACTGCACCAGGCATTCTGTCCTGGTTCTATAGCTGCATCAGTGGGAGGCACAGGGTGGCATGTGCTTTCTCCATCTTACCCAGAAGGACCCAACCCTTCCAGCTAAAGATAATGAGACAAAAACTATTTTACCACAAACACTAAGCAAAATACATAACGTGTGTAATAATCTGGCTGTGTAAAGCCAATAGGCTGAATAAAAAGAAACTCATTTTAGAATTGATAGACCTCAGCTGATCCTTGCTATGATCAATGACTTTTTATTTGGCCTGCCATCTGGCATTTATTTACTACCACTGAAAACACTTTCAATCTGGCAGTTGTTGCAAATGTAGGTTATGCACAGTATCATCAGAGGCAAGTCGTTGCCCTTTTTATTCTTATAGTTCTTACAAGCACTGACTTACATTGAGAGAACATCTGATTAACACAGATTTTTCAAGAGCTTAATCAGGACAATTATAAAATGTTACATGCAAAGGCACACTCAAATCTGTAGAGCACTGTGATCACTCTGCTAAAATAGCCAGCAGTTAGAACAAGGTTGTGTGCATTCGTTATTGACATATTATCATCAGAGATGAACCAGGCTTATGCAGAATATATATTTCTGAAAAGTTGTGAACAAAATAAATTTTGAAAGAGAAATTCATTGGAATTCTATAATGAATCCCTTTGTAAAGTAAATCATTACCACCTGATTTTTGATATTATATGTGTGATTATTTTCATACATGGGGTTTAGATGTATGAAAATTTCATACATCTAAATATTTTCATTTAGATTTGGATTCCTGGTTTCTGGGTGGGTTTCTCCCTCTAACTTAGGGCAACATGGCAGGTTTGTATACCAGTGCACACGACTTTTCAGGCTGTATTATGGTTTTAGCAACCACTGGGCAGCAGGACACAGTACTTAATTAGCTGCCTTTGCAGTTATCAGACTGCAATCACATTTGATCAAGAAGGCCATTTATTTCACTCAAGGCTGAGAACACACTCCTGGGGAGAGGCAGGTGGTACTCTCCTGTTGATGAAGTCCAGAGAGCTAGGGGGAGAGCCTCTCGCCAGAAGTGCACTCTGGAACTCAGTCACAGACTTCCCAAATGACCTTGGAGAAGTCACTTTGCTCCCTATAGTTTCCCCTTTCCCCCAGATCCAGATGTTTTCAAAGCCCAGCATTGTCATTAATGACAGGAAAAATCTGTAAAGTCCTTCACCGTGCTTTTATGTACAAATATATCCTTTGGCCCAATTATGAGAGAAAGGCAAGTCGTTACCACTATTCCCTTTTTACACGTTAACAAACTGAGGCTCAGTGCTATCAGGAGAACTAAGTTCACACAACATAAAGAAAGAGGAACTCAAACCCAATGTTTCTGAGTCCAGACATTCATGGTCTTTCTTCTACAACTTCCTAATGCTAAAACTACTGTTAATTAAGAACAGAATTACAAAGAATTGTTTCCTGTTTGATTCTACCTGACAAAGGGCAAGAAGGTCTAGCTACTTAATATAAGAATGGGTATTAACCTCAAAGCAGAGTTTTGAGCATTTATTTGATAAACCTAAATTCTAATATATTCCTATGTGTAATATTTCAGAGGCTGATCTTGTATTATTCCCAGTGTTTGTAAAGGAAAAATGTCCTATCAACCCTGCGGAGTTGGTTATTTGCAACTACAGGTAGCTCTTATTTTTTGCAAATGCAGCATACAGTTCTACTCATGTTTTAGGACAGGGCAAATTCAAAGAGAAATATTTTAAAGGTAATTCAACATGTTTTTCTCTATATTTGTCAGATGTGTGCAAAAGCATGAGAACATTCTTCTTATTAACTGTAAGGTCTTCTTTCTTCTTTCCCTTTCTATAGCAGTGAACGTAGATACTACAAATTCTGTTTGTCTCTGAGTCACAGAGAGTGATCGTGGGCTAAATAGCTAAGGCTTTCACCCATAGCATTTTCAGATGGAATCCTATTGTACTTTATGAGGTGATCAATGCCCTCTGAAATTTTCATTAGTAACGGGTGTACACATCCCAACATTTTGTAGTTGGGAGACAGCTGGGAGATACTGTGTTCGGGACGGCAGCCGCCCACCAGAATTCTTTCAATATAATGGAGTAAAAATCACTGAGTGTCTGTAATTCTTTCCTCCTCCATTTGATCAATAGAACATTTTATTTCCAAAAATTATGCAGGTGACTAGAGTTGCATAGGAGCCTGTTGTCTTAACAGATCATATTGCCTCATTGATAGAGCACATGACAAGAGGTTAAATCATTTTGGCATTTCAATTCTATTAATAGTTCCTATCATCTGATTATAATTTTCTTAAATAGTGTGATTAGAAAGTGATGATTGATTCCATCACTGCTTTTATGCTGTAATGCTACCTAATCTGTATTCCATGAAAAGATATTATCTGAAACCAATAACATATTCAAATGGTGATCTGATTTTTCTAAGCAAATATTTATCCAGATAATGCACATTAATTTAGGACCCACAAAATGTCAGGTTTTTCATGTTTGAACAGAAGATTGACCAGGGTTTAAGTGATCCATTATGGATCATTGAGTCCATTAGGCCCCGTAGCTTCGATGGCGAGTTGGCCAACGAGCTGCTTGTCCTCTATAGTCTGGAGTGTAGAAGGGTAGACAGATAATTTAGAAACATCAATGAACTGATAAATAATAATTTGTTCTGGAAAGGATAATGTTACAGCAGCATACGGGAGGGAATTTAATCCATATATTAAGGATAATAAAAGGCTTTCCCCAAAATATGGTGTTTAGGTCTTCATAAGGACAGCAATGACTCCTTTCCATTCATCCCATCTCGAAACCTTCAGATCTTCAGGAGTCAGTGGGGAATAGCAGAAACAGGTCAAGAACATCTCATTTTAAATGCCAACTCATTACATAGCAGTTGTGTGAAATTGGGACAAATTACTTAACCCAGAGCCTCAACCTCCTCATCTGGACAGACAATAATCACATGTGGGTCACAGGGTTAGTCTGAAGATTAATAAAACAAACATATTTTAAGCATCTGTGACAGAGAACACATTAAAAGGTAGTTCTTGTCACTCTAGTTCTTGCCACCACCTAACACACTTTCTTTTATAATACCCATCTGCAATTTCTATCTAATTAAGGTAGCTCCTGAAACTGGAATAAGTTGATCTGATTTGGGCACAGTCCAAGTAAATAAAAATGGATCCTCACATAAACTGCTTTGTTACATAACATTAAATTCAGAATAAAGTGAAATGTCACCAATCCTACATTTTGTATAATATAGAACACAAAAAGCAAATAGAAGAAAATAAAGGCATTCATTGTTCCCACCAACATAGGATGTGTATTCAGGTTTATCTGTGAAGGACAGAACAGTTTTGATGGAGGTGAAGGAGGCTGAAATAGCATCCAATGTAGAGAAGGGAGAAATCAATGTATTCCTGCATTTGCTTGGGGTTCTGTTGTTGGCTTGCTGTTCTCTTTCTTGTACCTCTCTGCAGAACATCTCATTTATTCCAACACACCTTTTCAACCAGCACCTCTAGGCTTTTCACTCCCAAATTTTTGTGTGATGCTTCATGCTCTCCACTGAGCTTCAGACCGGAATATTCCACAATTGAAAGATCATTGAATTTGGTTCATAGCCTATAGGTCTCTCCCTATTCAATGTATTAGAAATGAAGTTCATTCCCCTCTGTGAACCTTCCTGAATATTCCCCATTAGTTCCTGGCACACCAGCCACCCAATTATCCAAAGCAGGAACTTCAGAATTAATTCAGACTTGATCTTCTCATTCAGCCTGGTCCCTAGCCCCACATCCCATGAGTCCTAACATCCTAATCTCCTCTACCCTTTCATCCTGTAGCACAGACATTGCCAGACAGCACCAGCACTCACTCCCAGGTGCGGCTGAAGGCTGGGCTGCATGTTAACAAGGTGTCCAGGGGATCCCATTCCAGCCATCATCAAACTTTTCCATTGCTTTTTTTTTAATTTTAAGGATTTCAAACATATAAGGATTACAGATAATATAAAACACCCACATACCCCCACCCAGATTTATTATATGTTAATAATTTATAATATTTGCTTCAAATGTTTAATTTTTTTAAAAAAAATTTGAGATGAACTCTTGCTGTGTTGCCCAAGCTAGTCTCTAATTCTTGGGCTCAAGATCCACCTGCTTCAGCCTCCTAAATAGCTGGGATTATAGGTGCATACCACTGTGATTAAGTAGTAAAATATTAGAGTTGAAGGCCACACATCCTTAGGGTGACATATTGTGCCAATTTTCCTGGGACCATCCAGATTCCAGCACTGAATGTCCTGCATCTCCGGGAACCCCTCAGTCCTGGGTAGTCCTAAAATTCATGTGTACCCTTCTTTCCCTCATATATTTGTATATTTACCACATTTGCATGTTTTCATAATAAAACACAGATTTTACGTGTTTAAGTTTATGCAAGTAGTATCATGTTGTATAGACTCTTCTTCAGTTAGCTTTGTTTCACACAGCATTTCCTGTATGGAGATTTACTCTAATGGTATATGCATTGAGTTATTCTAATTGCTATATCCTTGGCATGAATATACTCCATTCATCTACTCTCTTGTGATGGAAATTCTGGTTGTTTCCAAAGTTTTGTTGTTTTAAATATATGTCAGACAACATTACAAATGACTCCTTGTTCATATCTGTGAATTTTCTAGGGAATATATCTTGAAGAGGCATTATTGCTAAACCCTAAAGTATGTCCATTTTCAGCATTACTACCTGGGGTCCAATTGCTCTCCAAGTGTTTGTAACAGTGTATGTTCTCCCATTGGCAATGTGAGAACCCTTTTATCTTTGCCCACATTGCTTGATACTATTAGACTTATGGAGTATTGACAGCCTGATGGGTGTGAAATGGTATTTCATTGTTTTAAATTTTTTCTTCCCCTGCTTTAGTCAGGTGAAGCACCTTCCACACGTCTATGGTCCATCCAGTTTTCTGCTTTATAACATTTTTTGTGCACATACATTGCCCAATTTCCTATTGAAGTGTTCTGGAAACTAATCTTTTGTGAGTCATATCAATTGCAAGTATCTTCTCCAATTGACAGATTTATTTGCCTTACACTTTTATCTATGAATCCTGTTGCTCTATAAATTTAAAAGTTATTTGGGAAAAATTGAGATATAATTCACATACCATAAGACTCACCATTTAAAAGTGTACAGTTCATTGGCTTTCAGTAATCTCTTCTTTTACTATTTGTGCTTTTTATCTTTTATTTTGGAAATCTTTCCTGATGCCATAATGCCGTTCTCCCCCGTTTTTAAAAAATTGAAAACTTTTGCTTCTTGTATTTATGTATGTAGTCTGATAAGAATGGATTTTTGATTGTCAAATGATGGACTGATCTAGTTTCATTTTTATCCATATAGATAACTAATTGTCTTAGCATCGTTTCTTAAATAATCTATCCAATCTATCCACCTCCAGTAGTTTGTAACGCCATGTAAGTTATTTATCAAATTCCCTTAAATACATAAGTCAGCTTCTAAGCTCCATATTCTTTCAGTTTATCTGTGAACCAATGTCACACAATTTATTTTTTATTACTTTATAATAAATCTTGATGTCTACAAGACATGTCTTCTCACTTTTTCTTTTTCATAACTATCGTCTCTTTTCTAGGCCCCTTACTGTCCCACATAAATTTTAGGCCCAGTCTGTCAAATTTAAGAAAAAATGGTCCTGTGGATTTTGATTGGAATTGCATCGAATTTACAGATAGTTCAGGAAGAACTGACATATCCCATTATTAACATCCTTACCTTATTTCCATCCATAATTCGATACATCTCAATTTCTTTAGGTCTCTTTTTTATCCCTTGAAATTGTTATATATTTATATTACTCCATAAATGCCATGCATATATTTATTATTGTATTTCCTACCTGATATCTTATAGTTTTTACATTTTAAATCAGGTTCATATTTATTTTAATGTCAAATTAGGTACTTATCTTTGTATCATTATTAAAACAAAGTCTCCTACAAACCTTGACTTGTTCAGTATGTACTTTTCAGAGGTGTTTTTTTCATATCTAAATACTGAGATTATTTTAATTTAATTAATTAAGTGATGTTTTTTTAAATGCCAAAGGCCTTTTTAAATGCATTATATTTCTGTCTGTGTTTGAATAGCCTTTCGTGTTTAATCCAGAACACTAAGCTACTTAATGATCATAGGACCTCAAATGCCATTCGAAAATGTGAAACCTTTATCTTTTAACTCAGTTTTGCTTTCATGCATAGCATGGCTCTAAAATCACAGTTGTGATATTTATTAGCTGTCTTTGCAAAACTGTGGGTAATACATCTTTCACATTTCATTGAGAAGAAAAGAAATTTAATCCCACCAGGATCTCCATTATTAGTTCTTCCTCTTGAATTTTTTTCCTATGGGGATTTTATGCTGGCCAGATGGTGCTCTGAAGAATCCTTAGACAGATCAGCATTTTACAATGGCAAAGTGAAAAATCAAAACTCTATCTCTAAGTTAGGAGGTTAAATTCTGTATCTTGTCATCTGGCTCAATATGTCCAAACTTGTCAATATTTGGTTCATATTCAATATTGTACAATTACTGTCTTATGTAGTCAAGGACCTTCATTTTCAGTGAAGTCCTGTTTTTGCTTTGTTCCATTGGATAAAAGTAATTAGCCACTCAGTTGCACCTTCTAGTTCCTTGAATTCTACCAATTCTAAAGAAACCACATCTTCACATTGGATCTTCTCTCTAGGGAACGTAAAAAAATTTCATCAGCAGCAAAATTTATATATTCGTTTCCATATTCATCACAGAATATTTATCTTCCATGGAGCAGGGTTGCTGAATGAAATGTTCCAGAATCAATCTGGTAGTAAATTGTTTATTTCTCAAATTGGCCCAATACTCATTTTTAAACATCCTGAGGCTTCTAATCTTCAAGCAGTTGCCTTCATGGTCAAAAATCTCTTAAATGGAGTAACAATTACAAGATCACATAGTCTGTCATAAATGGCTTCAAAGAGTGTAACCATCTCAAAGTGTGCGTTCCAAATCTTTCATCTATGGAATGAAAACCCTATCTTCATTTGGAGCCTTCTCACCTTAGTCCACTGTCTTAATGATGTCTAAGAATGTGTCCTTTCTCTATAAAATCAGATGTCTTATTTCCAGAAAAGTACTCAATTATTTTGTTTTAGCTTTGCAATAAAAGGATATATCTTTTGCTTTACCTACTTATTCCTACATTATATCCACAATTTACCCTTCCTGCTCTGGCTACACTGAAGAACATGGATTTTTCCAAATGGACCATTTCCTTTCTTAAATCATTGCCTTTGTATGCAAGAGTCTCTCTGTCTGGAAAGCATTTCCCTTGCTTCACTGTCCATTTATTTATATCTACTCTTCCTTTAAAATTCTGATCAAATTCCATGTTTATGATGAATGTCCTCACTCACATACACACACACACACACACACACACACACATGCGCACACACAAAGACTTAGCTATAGTCTCTCTTTCCATCCTCTAATAACACTTCATAGATTAGTTAATTCAATTAGAATCACTTGTCTGCGCCCTCTTCTCTTATTAGATTTTGAAGTCTTAGAAATCAGAGTACATCACTTATTCATCTTTGGATCCCAGGACCTAGTACAGCACTGCCATGGTAGGTAAAGCCACTCAATGTGCATTTATAAATAATTAATTGATTGAATTGAACATGCTGTAAAAATTATTCTTAAATTCTGGAAGATAACACTATGGTTCTTCTGTACTGAAGTCAGTATCTGTGACCATAATGACCCAGAGTAGATGTGCCATTTTTAACTAATTTTTAAAGTTTTTCATGAGAGAGAAATAAATCTTACAGTTCCTAAGGCAAATAAGAAAAAAATTTGGCCTGGGGATAGACAGGGAATCTGAATTTATTTGTCAAAATTCATATTTAGAATAGAAAACATTTCAAAAAAGGGAAGAGACTTAAGACTTTCCAATGAAGAGATAAATTGAAAATTAGCTCCTGTGATTGCTTTATAAACAAATTGTAATGGTTGGTTTGCAAACCAGCAAGGGCAATTGAAGTTAACAGAATTAAGGACTAAACATCTCTATTCAACTCTGATTATTTTAGGGGGTGACTAGGGAGGCCTCGGTTAAGAAGAGTCAAGTGGACCAAACCTTACCAATACACAGTCTTGAATGGCCTGAATGACATTTTACGCTCTTTCTATAGCTCATTTTAAACTGAGGCAACAGTTTTATTTCTCAAACAGAAAAATACAAATCAAATTATAAAATTACTCATTTATGTTACATAACATTTCCTTGTATTTATTTGCTTTCTCCCTTATTACTTTTCTGATAGCCACAAAGATTTGACTTTCTATTAAGACAATTACAATGATTTCACTAAGAATGGGCCTGGATGCTTGAAAGAAAGGAAGCATAGTTTATGAGTTTCAAAACAGCAGTATTTGAAAACATGTGCATGAAAGAACTCTTATAAGCATTCTTGGAATAAATCTTTTTAATACCTACTGCACCCCCCGCCCAACTTAAAAAAAGAAAAAAAACTTTGGGTGGAGTTAAGAATTCTTTTCAAATGTTAAACAATAACTGGATATCCTGCAAATGTATTCTCCTTTATCCAGTAGGAAAATATTTTAAGGTCCCCTCTTTTTTTGGCTAAGAATTGGTTAGCATGAGATTTACTCAGTGCTTTAGATTTTGAATAGAAAGTTCAGTTTTCACGGCCTGAAATATAATGCCATCTGTGTTTATTTTCCCTTCCAAAGCACAACTCTTTTTTTTCCAAACATAACAAGTACATGCTCCTAATAACCCAGATACATGTATCAACTCAACTAATTCATTACTTTAAGCAATAGTGAAATTAAAGACCTAGAACATGTACCATATGAATGTGAACTTCATTGTAAACACAAATCATATCAAACACATTTATAAATTCAAAAAATTTTAAATATTCTGATAAATAACTAATCCTGTGTTTTATATACATTTACCAGGGTGGAGGTAGCTATGAAGTGAGAAATAGGTGCACAATGCACACCATGGTGTAGTTAGTGCACAGAGAAATGGGCCAGAGGCCAGAGGACCAAAGAATTATAGAATCAATTTGACCTCATGGTCCTCAAATCTAAACCACCTGCTGGGCCACTCACACCTCTACCTGGAACAGCAGCATCTGGCATGTGGAGACCACTTGAAAATAAAATTTTAATTTATTAATAATGTATTTTATTATAAATTACTTTAAATACTATAAGGGGATATACAACTGTAAACACTATTATATATTTATATTTGGGCTGACAAATTCCTGTAAAAAATCATTCTGAAAGTTTTCTAACATAGGAAGTGGGCATAATTTCTTTGCCACCAAATTATCCATGAGGAAAAATTCAACATTTTATGAAGAGTTTATTTGCATTTCAAAGAATGCTTAAAATCCATACATCATTTTTTATTACAGCCTGACATTTCTTTCATGGCTATCATGGTGCTCAAGGGCATCCCAAAGTATGATTTTTTGGTCTGTATTCAGAGGGACGTACTCTCTTACCATCAGCCCCAACACTGATTCTAGAAAGTTTATGTGGTGCCAAGTTTTCTATTCTCAGGAAACTGAGGATGTGTTATGAGCCGTCTCAATGGACACGTCCCTAAAATAGCTGGGCACGTATGACTTAGTGCCTAATATTTCCTGTTTCCACTGGAGCCTGCATAGGACATGAATTACGCAGAATTGTTTAGGAACAGAACATTTCCCAAATCATCCTGATACTCACTTGAAAAACAAAAACCGAGGAGGACCGAGGCTAGATTGCTGCTGCTACCTCAAAGCCATGGGATTTTTGACTCAATAAATTCTGCTGTTCCTAATCCTCTAGCTTTTATTTCTCAACTGTGTGCTGCTCTCTGGAGGAACTGGCAAGTGCACACTTTTACAGACATACGACCCTGGAAGCAGGACCTGCTTCTCCGTTTCCCTTGGCCCAGAATCAGCTCTAACATTCTTAATTTGTTACGGAGAAATGCTTAACACATTCTACATGTATGTATTTCCTTCATGTGTACGTGCTTTGTTATTTATCACTTTACATTATTCATACCTAGCTTTTCTTAGGCTCCAAACTTGTCTCCTGAAGTTGTTTTATATGTGTTATGTGAGAACCGACATTTCATATCTCAACTGTTTTTTCATTCATAACCTTTCTTTTCCCTGACATACACTGGATACATTAAATTAATACATAACAAAATAAACTGGCCACAATTAAGGAACAAATTTTGACTTACAAATCCTTCAGCAAAGTAGAAAAAAATATCATTGACATTGTTAAAATACTGTCAGATGATGTCTACTTAAAACATTATTATAATATGCAAAATTAAATAAGAGAATACTCTTTTTAACTGTCTTCTAATAAAGGCAATTTATTTTGTATATTAATTTCCACATTTTGTCTAGTAATATAGCACATTAGATAGTGATGAGTGTTTAATATCTCTTGTAAAGGTTTTATGTCAATAACCAATCTTAAAATCTCTTGCCTTAGTACTCCTTGAAAGTATAACCGGATGAAGGAAAGAACATCGATATTGCCAAATTTGACTAATACTCACGAGAGGATATTCCCAATGTAAGCATAGTAGGAGCAACAGTAGGGTGTGGTTCCATCACAGCAGTAAGATCTGCAGTCTTTGCCACACTGAGCAATGCAATTGTCTACAAAATAAAAACCACATGTGAGCCGTTAATGTTGTAAAATCACAGTTTAAGGAAAAATTATTCTATTTCGCATCTTAATCAGCCAATGACCACTCTTTAGTACATTTAGATCTTCATTTTCATACTCAGAATTCTAAAATAAGGGTCTAAACTAGCCTCTCTTCCCCACTTTAAGCTGGTAAAGGCAAGGACAGTGCTTGAATCTTGTGCACCAAGAACCATCACTGGCAGTTAGGGTTGGTTGAATGACATAATGAAAGAAGGAATGAATGAATAATTCAATAATCAGTCATTAAATTTGTCAGTAAAGTTTTTATAATAATTTTTAAATTATAAAGTCTTTTGACTTTAGGGTATTATATTTTCAATTAACCTCAATTAATGGAAAGGGTTACTGACATAGATAATAAATAAGGATAATGCATACTTTCCATGACAATGCACTGTAAGCTTTTCTTTTATACCATTTTTTTTATCTTCATAATTACAGTTGGCATACATATAGTAACACAAATGAGTCTGCTTCCTGTCCATCCCTTTGGGTTGGAAGTTGATGGGTGAGTTATAGGAAGAAGTTCTCATAGGTAATTAATTTGTGAATACTTAACAGTTTAATGTTAGATTGAAGGATCAAACTATCAAAGAGCACCATGTGAAGGAGAGTATTTTTTGATTTAAAGGATTTGTTGGAACAAACAACTAAATTACTAATTTTTTCTATATATTTTTCAGCAAGAACAATTATACCAAAAATGTTTTAAAAAATTACCCTAGCTTTTAAAAATTCTTTATTCCACCTAAATGATTTATGTTTGACAAGTTAAGCTTCTCATCGAGCTATAATCAGTAGTATAAATTATTATGGATATGTGAGTTTCAGGGATATGATCAGGAAAACATTAAGTACAGCCTAATTATTTAAGTTGCCCGTTTAAGAATCACAAAATAAATTATTTCCAACTCAATTCCTGAAGGTAATAGCAACTATTATATAAATTATAAAAAACTTTGCTTTCCTATCAAAATTATCACATCTAAAGTACAAAGTATGATATTTTTGTTGACATATCTATGTAATTGATTTATCTAGAAAGGAAATTTTACATAGATTTTAAATCACCTCCCTGCCAAGATGATTCTTTACAGAGAGAGGTGATTAAAAGGTAGCAAAGTTCATCTGCCTTTATCAACAATGCGTGGCTTTTGTGTAACTAGTGACAAAGTTCATATTTTTACTGCCTCAATTTTATTTCTATATCATAGATTGATAAACACGACCATGGAGGATTTCCTCTGGGTCATGGTAAGAAGGGGAAAATAATTACTTTGTAAGATTTAGTAACTCTACTTAAATCCACTTTTAACATTTGAAGACAGAAATACAATCTAATGATTTAGATCCAAGGGAGAAACTAATATACTGACAGTAAATGCATTTTGAAGAGTACATCATACTTTTTAAGGCTGCTTATTTTATAGTTTTCTCAGTGAATTTCTATAGCTCTCATTTTTAGTGCTGTTTATTCAAACATTTAGACTATCTCAAGAGCTTAGCAGGGATGTTTTGCTTCATGCTCTTAAAAGCCATTTAGATTGTGAGAAAGCTAATGTCTCATTATTCTGTCAGAGTAGGACAACCAATGTGTAAGTAACTTCATGGGTGCCTTTTGAATGATGCCCAGGACAATGACAGTTTATTAAACTCTCCATGAATATCAAAGATTCAGTTACCTACTATTGTATTCCAATGAGTACTGTTATAAGGACAGGGTGTTATCAAAATATTTTGAGCCAATATTACAGGAAACCAAGCCCAAAATTTTGTAACCAAGAAGCTGGATCATGCTTGCAGCAAATATCTGGATCATGCCACACACTGGTCATGATTTTTAGGATATTTTCCAGTGCTCTTGTCTACTTCCCAGAATCAAGCTACCGAAAAGGGGGAGATTTAACAGTATGGCAAATACATTCACAATCACAACATTTCCAAACTGAGCTTTCCACCACACCTCAATGCTTATTTTGTTATGTTAGTTACTTTCTCTGGCTTATTTGAGAATAATTTTATGAAGATCAGTGTTTGGGCCATTCAGGAACTTTTTCTCACTTGAGAAAGAATAGAATATCCCAATTTGTCCTCACAAGATACTTCTAATATTCAAGTTAATACGCCTGAAAATTAGCCACTTCAAATTTTCTTCAATGATTTTTTACTGAAAGGCATGATCTGGAATAAGGTTTCCCAACTCACCGCTGCCCCCACACCCCCCTGTAAGGAATGTGCAGAACAGGAAAAGCAATATCTGGCTTGAACCACTTGCTTAGAAATGGCTCTTGCAAGCCATAGCTAAGATAAGAGAGGAAGGAAAGGGAGGGGACAGAAGTCACTGGCAAGTCCCGGAAGGTAAAACCTTGACCAAATCCTGTCTTTGTAACCTGCAGTGGGAGTTGGATGATAATATCAACACTTCATTGGGTCTCTTTCCAAAAGAGACTCTATAGTAAAACACGATGCTTTAGGTATAGAAACCTTGCTCTCATTTGCCTAACTAGATGGAATGCGAATTTATTGCATTTGTTGTGGGGAAAATAATTCAGGTTATGAATACTGCATCTACTTAGGTTTTTGTCCCATAAAACCAGCAATTCATTTAACAAGGTGTCTGAACTATTTTTATTTCTGTGGCATTCCAGCATCTAACCCCAGCCCTCACTTCCAGTCATATCTCTTAGTTCCAACCAAACTGAAATATCCATTGTTGCATATGCACATCTCACAATTTTTGCCTTTGTTCACCCTATATCCTACTCAATCTCCTTTTGTTCAGGGTTTCCCTGTATTTCAAAGGTCTAGTTCCTTCAAGTCCTCCTCAGTTTAGTTTTCCTGGGCAAATATTTATTAAGCTCCATTTTGCTGAGCAAAATAGATATTGCTGTCATAGAGCTTACCTTCATAAGCCAGCAATAAGGTCCTCTCCTTCGAACACACGCAGCACGTGACTTTACCTCTCCTCTGAAACAGCCTTTTACACGTTAGAGGTATTTATGGGCACTCCTTATTTCTCAGAGAAGACTCAGAGCAGACCTCTGTTCTAGGTATCACTCAACATATCTCAATAAATATTAGTTGAATGAGTATGAAAAGCATAAAAAAGGCCTCTGAAATAAGAATTCCAGTAATTAACACCAAAGAACTTATTAGCTACATGATTCTTATCAATGACACTAAGTCAACCTAGTATTGGCTTGCAACTATTTTGTAGCCTACTAGGGAAGGATTTGGAAGCACAGAAATGAATGGAGTGAAAACTTTCTAAACTAATCACCTTTGCTGTTGGCTATCTTTACTGGTTTCCCGAGCCCTGGGAGTTGGGCACCTAGCACTGGGGAAACAGGAGGAAGGGAAGGACAGGTGTGTAAAGTACAAGCTTTCAGTTTACCACAGGGAATAAAATAGACAAAAGAAGAACAAAAATAAGTTGTGGTTCAATGGACTGGTTGAGTAAGTGTGAATGAGGGTATTAAAGTTTCATTTGCTTTTTGCTATTTCCTTATTTTTGCTTTCTTTTGATGATCAGAGGTGGGGGCAAGAATCATCATTGTTTTAAAAGAACTAATGAAGAGATTTTTTAAAATGTAAATCTAATATTAATGCAGTTGATTCTTTTAATCCCTCAAGTGCTGAAAATCTTATAGATTTCAGTAAAATAAATAAATGTTGTAGACAGATTACAATGTGGACTCTCTAAATAGGAAGGACTTATCCTAGTTTTATGAATTTCTGCATTAGAAAGTCAGATTAAAATATCTTTAAAACGGTAACTTCTAGACAGGCACTAATTTACATTTACATTTCAATAAACAGACTGAAAATTTCTATAAGAGTTACGGTGACTCCTTTGTGGCAAGGTTGAATGAGAAATTCAATTCTTTTGATGTTCAGGCAGCAATGTGGAAAATATCTTCCTTTCGCTTGCAGTATTTTTTTGAATATCAAAAGATAAATTGCAGTGCTACACATACATTTATCATTGCAGGGTCATGGGTAAGCCTGTGATTTCTGTCATAGGAAGTTAAAGACAGGAAAACATTTCACAAAGAACTTTGCTTTTAGCTTGCTCTGTTTTGTGAATATGAACAGCTGCAAAGAACACATGTGTAATTAACTTTATACCTGAATAACCAATGAAAGGGCATTTAGGACTTCCTATTAATCATGGAACAAGAAAACCCACTTTGCTTCATTAATTATTAGCAATTCTCACCAAGAATAATTAGAAGGAGGGAAATGAGATGCCCTCCACCTATGAACAAACCAATCAATGAAAACTGATTAGACTGGGCGAATTCATGTCTCTCAAAAAGCTTGTATTTGAACTCAACACATCCAGCTGCCCAGTCTACCACACTGTGAATCTTCCAAAGAACAAAATCAAGTTCTAAGGCTTTTTATTTCTAAAAGGGAAAACCTGGAATATTCAGAAAATGTAAGGTGGAGGGGGCATTGGGTAGCCTACAGAGAAAGGGAAAAGTCACCAGATTAGTTTATTTTAAAATTTCAGCAACACCTCTAAACTTCAGGTGCTTTTACCTGTAAACTTCAGGTGCTTTTTAAAATGCTTTCCTGAGTCTCACCCCTTAGCTCCGACTGCACCCTCAGATTCCTCTGGAGTCGTGGATACAATTGGATACATTTGATGCTACCCAGAGAGTACAATCCCCTAAACCTGCCGATTGCCAAGAGAGAGGAAAAGAGAAAAAAAAACGCAAAAAAGAAAAGTCAAAGGAAAAGGAACAAAACAGAACCGCATGAATGAAAGTCGAGAGGAGGGTTGAAGCGCGCGGGTTTCTGCCGTCGCTTCCCAGGGACCAAGCAGTCTCCGCCCTGCCACGAGGGGCCAGGTGCATCTCGCCCAACCCGCCTTGGCCCGGACTGTGCCCCAAGCGCGGCCCCAGGCCCCCTGACCCTCGCCCGCCGTGCTCTGTCACTGACCTGCGTAGACAAAAAGCAGCACCAACTTCGAAAGCAAGACCCTTGGATGCCCGGGCGGCGTCGGCGCGTCCATCCAAGCCGGCGGCGGGAGGTTGCGCACCAAGAGGGACAGACTGGGGAGAGGCCGGGAGCGAATGGAGAGAGCCCGGACCAGGAGGGATGGAGAGAGAGAATGCAGGGCGGTCAGATGGAGAGAGCAGCGCCGCACGGAGCCCTGGCCATTGCCCAGGTGGCGGCGCGGAGCTCCGCGGAGCTGGGGCGCGCGTGGCCCGGGCCGGGCTGCGCCGGGGACGGAGGTGTCTTTGTCTTGCCCCACTGCGCTCTGGCGCGGGAGGCCGCTGCTCCAGCGTCCTCGGCCACCCGGCTCACATTTCATCTCCGCGGGTGGCATCGACCCTGGGCAGGGGGAGGGAGTGGCCCTGACTCCTCCCCACGCTCCTGTTCTTCCTTCTATAGAGGGACTGGAGGGCTTGGCCTGCTGAAGGGACTTTTTCTAACCCTTTGCTTTGGCTATTGCTAGGGAGTTCAGCGCCTTGTCCTCCGTTACAATTTCTCCTTTCTAAGCAATGGATGACGAAGAACTTTGCTTTTTATCTTTAACCCAATGGAGGGAATTTTCAAGGTTGAAGGTATTGAACAAAGAATGACAGCAAAGAAAATCCAGGAGAACTGAGAAGTACAGAAAGTGTATGGTATCTCTGCTGAAAGGCGGTAAGATGTTTATTATTATTTCCAGTAAAGTCAGGGAAAACAAAACAAAACATGAATGCACACTGTTATCACTATTGTTTGGCAATGTTTTGGAGTTATTGGCCTAAGCAATCAGACAAGAGAAAGAAAAAAGATTTATAAAAATTAGAAGCAAGATTGTCATTACCAAATGAAATTCTTGTGTAGGTGGAAAATCAAAGAGAATCAACTATAAAGTACTTGTCTAAAAACACAATAGTTTTCTTTCCTGCAAATAAAAATCAGTTAGAAAATTCTCAATGTTATGCATGAAGGAAAAAAAAAGATGTGACTAAGTGAATGGAGATACTGCTCTTGACTAAGAGAATTCAGCATCACAAATATAACAAGGTTCTTTAAATTAGTTTAGAAATTTAGAAATGGAGCTAATCTCAATTCAAAAACATCAACATGAAATTTTCCAAGCCAATCTGATTCTAAAGTTTCTCTGAAAAATAAGCATGTAAGAATATTTATTTAAAATAAGAGTAATGAATGGGATTAGCCTCAACAGATTAATTAAATATAACATTACAATAATTAAAACAGTTAACATTGCAATAGATAGGCTCAATGGAAGAGAACAAGGAATCCAAGGTAGACATAAAAATGTACAGCAAGTCATCCTTACTTCCAAAGAAGAAAAAAAAGTAGAAATAAAATTGATGGTGGGGTATCGCTTTTTTTTTTTTTTTGAGATAGAGTCTCACTCTGTTGCCCAGGCTAGAGTGCTGTGGCGTCAGCCTAGCTTACAGCAACCTCAAACTCCTGAACTCAAGCAATCCTTCTGCCTCAGCCTCCTGAGTAGCTGGGACTACAGGCATGTGCCACCATGCCCGCCTAATTTTTTCTATATATATTTTTAGTTGGCCAGATCATTTCTTTCTATTTTTAGTAGAGATAGGGTCTCACTCTTGCTCAGGCTGGTCTCAAACTCCTGACCTCGAGCGATCCACCCGCCTCAGCCTCCCAGAGTGCTAGGATTACAGGCGTGAGCCACCTCGCCTGACCGAGGTATCGCTTTTTATATGTCAAACTAGCCACCCCCCGGAAAAAACAAAAAACCAAAAACAAATTATCTTTTAAGGAGAGCAATGTGGCCATATGTATCAAAATTCCAATACATATGTACTTAATTTTGTCAGTCCTCCTCTAGGAGTTATTTCCTATAAATTCACCACTGCAAGGACATAAGAAGGTGGGAGGATATATTACCTCCAAGATAAATGTAACCTGAGTTCCTTACTGTGCTTTACACCTCTATGAAGTTTCAACCATCCACCTGGTCCAAAAGAAGCCTGATCAATTCCTCTTTTTCTCTCACCCACAACAGCCAATCTATCACTGAGTTCTACTGATTGTATAGCTAAGCACCACCCAAATGTATTCCAAATTTATTCTCTATTTCTGCCCTAATCTAGACTCTGCAGTCTCCCTTATAACAGGTCTCACTGGCTCCAGGGAGATATTTGCCACACTGAAGCTAGCCTAATAATATGCAGGCTAGAAGCAGTTTCAGAATAAACAAAAAGTGAAAAGCAAACAGCAAAGCATTTTTTAAAAATTCTGAGCTATAATAAAATTTGACTTTTCAGACTTAAAATGGTAAATGAACTCTAAGAAGAATTTTTTGAAAAGAGGCACACACACATATATATCTTAGAGACCTATTTGAAAAAGTATAAATTTAAAATTGTATAAATTTGAAATCATACAAATTTTCATATATAATTTTTAAAAGTTTACTTGAAAAAGAAAGGGAATAAGACAGGCATCAGACTTCTCATTTGCAAATCTGGAATTTAAGAGAGTGAAACTTTTTCTAAACCACTGAAAGATAAAAGCTACATTCCAAGAATCCTATTCCCAAATCAGATTCTATTAATGTTTGAGTCCATTAAGATGTTTAGAACAGTGTTTGTTATAATTTTAACACATGAAAAAGGTTTTACATATCCAATAGAGGTAAAAAAAATGTTAAGTAAACTAGGATACATGCATATTATGGATTAACATCCAATACTTTAAAATGATGGGGAAAATGATATGATATGTAGTTAAAGGGAAAAATGGAATACAAAATGAACTCAACAATGGAAAAATGTTGATAATATTTTTTTCTTTTATTGAAATTTATTTTTCCCAAACTTCCTCCTGGGTACCTCTTTCTTTTTTTTAAAAAAAAGGTGCCTTAGAAATAATGCTGATTTTTAATTTTCAATTTTAAAATATTATCTGATCATTCCAATGACGTTACACTATAGGAACAAAGAACATCTTGGGGAAAAACGAAGTATACAGGACAGATTCACAGCCTTCAAGATTTTGTTTAAATGTCTCATCTTTGAGGAGGCCATTCTGACTGCATTTTAATATTACATCCAGCCCTTTCTTCCACCCTACACTGGATCCCTCACACCATGCATGCTCTCCTTTTTTTAGTTTTACATAGTATATTTTATCTTCTAACCTACTATTTAATTTACTTACTGATTTTGTTTACTGTCTGAGTTTGTGTGTGTGTGTGTGTGTTCTGCCAAAACGAGCCCCCGTTCATTTGTTTTCCCCTTGTCAAATTCTGCTCCACCACTAATTGGCTTTCAGTCTTGTGATCCAAGCCAAGCCAATCAGATTCTCATTCTTGGAAATTTGAATACTGATCAGCTCTTTTGCGTAGAAGGAAGGAGATTGTACCATACACAGAAGGTCAAGGAACTGTTGACATCCTCAGGATGCCCCAGGCTCCTTTTTATTCCAGAGATTTGTCATTCCACTCATAGGTGTTTAAGAAAATGAAAGCATATGCCTACACGCACAGTTGCACTGGATGCCCATAGCAGCTTTAATCATAATGACCCCAACCTGGAAATGAACCATGGATAAACAAACTGTAGTATGTCTATACAATGAAATACTATGTTGCAATAAAAAGTTTGAAGTATAGGCAAAGATATGGATAAATCTCTGCAACAATATGCTGAGCAAATAAACCAAAGATAGTCCATACCATGTAATTTGTTTATATGAAATTCTAGAAAAGGCAAAATTAATCCATAGTGACAGAAAGCAAATTAGTGATTGCTGGGGTGGGATTAGAAGACTGATTGCAGAGGGTCATGAGGGAAATTTCGGGGGCTGATACAAATGTTCTGTGTCTTGATAATGGTGATGGTTGCACAGGTGTATGCATGTGTCAAAGTCATAGAACTATATACTTGACAGTGCACTTAAAATGTGTGTGTTTTTGTATATGTAAATTAAATGTCAGAAGTTGATTTTTAGAAGTGGTAGGTAGTACGTACATGAGGGATGAGTGCACATAAAATTTTTATATAGCTATTTTATTGACTTATAGAATTCTAATTGTTATTTCACAATTGCCCCAGATTTTCACAATAGCTCCATAGCTCTTAAAATAAATATAATACAGGTGAATGCTATTTTAAAATATAGCATTTTACATAGGTCCATGTTTTGTAATATTATTCCATCAGTCAACCCAAGTCTGTGGAGAATATTAAATAGTATAGGAAAATACTCATGGCTTCCCTAAGGAAGAAACAAAACTGTGTTTACTTTAAGATTCCAATTTAGTGAATAAATACATATTCACTTTTTTATTCTTTTTTGTATGTTTTTCAAATATTTTACAATAAACATGTATTGTTTTGGAATGAGAAAAATGGGTTTTAAAGTAAAACCCATTTTAGCTTGGTTATGTCAACTAGGGAAGATATTTTCTAATAGCTAATATTATATGAAAGTCTTTAAATATTATTACATTTTGAATATGGAATAGTTTCACCTCTGGAGATATTTTAATTTTAACCATAGTTCTGAAATTTTAAGATACGTGTTCATTAATAAGCATTTATTAGTATATCATGTGTAATTTGGTGTTATATTTGCATTATAGTCCTGCCTTTGGATGATGTATATACCTACATTTTAAATGCTTGAATATGATTTAAAAGCTATAGGTGAAATAAGACAGGTGAACAGTTTTAACTTATAGTTTTATTTAGGACCAAAAAGTTAGAATAAGACAAGACTTCAAAGATTGTCTAGGTCAGTTTCCCAGTTTCTTAGATGAGAAAACTAAGGCCAAATTACCAAGTCCATTAGAGGCCGACAACATCCCATGCCCAGAGATCACACATCAGCTTTTGCTATGATGTGACAGAGTGTGCCTGAGTTTGGTGAAGTGTGCCTTTGAGTTCTTCTGACACACACTTCTATCTCCAAATAATTTATTTCACCATGTAGTCAAACAGAGCAGTATAACTTCTTGCAATTGCTTACCTATTAATAAATACAAAAACATTTTATGTACATTTAAGGCTTCCACTTATGTTTGTTCTTCATCTCCATTAGAGGATGTGTGAATGCCAACAAAAGAAAGTGCCCCTACAGACACATGCAAAAACACCAGAATAAAACATGTAGAAAAAAACATGGGACATGATTTCAGTGTAGCATTCAGGGTGCAGAAAGAACATTGATGCTTCTTAGGCACCACGACCATTTCTAAGTTCTTTAGAAGTATTAATTAATATTCTCAGCATCCCAATGAGGTAGATACTGTTATTATCACCCCTATTTGTATGAATAAAGGCATCAAGACAGAGAGGGTAGGTAACTTTGCCCAAGGTCGCACAGCTAATGCCATGAGCGTGTGACTACAGAGCAAAGCTTCCACTCTTAACCAGCAAATCTAAACTGTCTTTCAAGACTAATAACTTGTTTGGTTTGGGGGAAATTTGACATCTCAGTCTGGCTATATCAAAAAGAGAAGATAAAATACTTGCTAATGACCTTTCCCAACAGCAATTATTTCAGTTAGCATCAATAAAGCTTTACAGAAGCACCTGTTCTGTGCAAAGGAAATAAACTTTATTTAAAGTTTCTTCAGATATTGGTTAGATAAAAGCACAAAGTAACTATTGATTTTAGGGTTTTGTATCTTACAATTTTACATCACACAATAATCTACCATTAATAATGTTTTTTATTACAGTTTAGAAAATCATCTTCACATGTGTAATATCTTATTTAATCACCCTAACAATTCTAAAATGTGTTATATTACTGTTGTTATTACACTATAGTTTAGAAGTATGGTTCTGAAAGCTTTAGCATGCATCAGGATCACCTGCAGTGTGTGTTAAAATAGAGACCACCAGACCCTATCCTGATTCAGTTGGTCTGGGGTGGCACCTGATAATTAGCATTTTTAACAAGTTCCCAGTTAATGCAGAGGCTACTCACCAGGCACTGCAATGAGAACCATTGATTTAGAAAATTCTTGCTTAGGGAATGTTGCCCCTTGCCTCTAGTTACTTCCAACTGAAAAAAGCAAGCTTTGAATCCAGGTTTCTCTTTCTAGATTTCATGTCTATTTTAGTGTACAACTGTTTCTTGCCCTTGTCTTTTCACCAAGGTTTGACTCTTAACAGCCCTCAAAATCACCCTCTCCATGTCCTCATTTTTATGCCTCACAGGGTTTAGGATAAGCATCTCTAAATTAAAAACGGGCTTTGAGTTTGTGGGTATTTTTTTCCTCAATATGGCCATATTAGCATTTCAAAAGAAATTTGGAAGAGAGTTCTTGTTCAAAATATGCCTTAAAATATTAATTTAATTAAAAAATCTATCTCTAAGGAAGTAATTTTGTTTTTGTAATTAATATTGGTGGAATTAAGTACTCTTAAAGGCTGCAGTTTAAGAACTTCACATTTTTAGGCTGGTCATGGTGGCTTATGCCTATAGTTGCAGCACTTTGGGAAGCTGAAGCAGGGGGAGGATCTCTTGAAGCTAGGAGTTTGAGACCAGAGTCAGCAACATAGGGAGACTCACATCTCTACAAAAAAAAAAAAGAACTGGGCTTGGTGGCACATGCCTGTAGTCCTAGATACTTTGGAGGCTGAGGCAAGAGAATCCCTTGAGCCCAGGAGTTGGAGCCTGCAGCGAGCTATGATCATGCCACTGCACTCCAGCTATTACTAAGTATGTAATGTAGCCTATTTTATTTAATTATTTTAATTAGACACTTCATCATTTTTCTAAGTTTGTGGCAAATACCCCAAAATCTGTCCCTAATTCAAACAAAGACAAAGGACAACATAGAAGCTTACTGTCTGAATATTTTTCTGTTAGCCTTATCAGCAGACACTGATAAAACACTTGCATTCACTCAGAGGATGATGAAACAATGGCATTTGTATACATTTTTTTTTCTTTTACTTTTTTTTTTTTTTGAGACAGAGTGTTGCTTTGTTGCCCTGGCTAGAGTGAGTGCCATGGCGTCAGCCTAGCTCACAGCAACCTCAAACTCCTGGGCTTAAGCGATCCTACTGCCTCAGCCTCCTGAGTAGCTGGGACTGCAGGCATGCGCCACCATGCCCGGCTAATTTTTTCTATATATATGGGCAGATAATTTCTTTCTATTGTTTTTTAGTAGAGACAGGGTCTTGCTGTTGCTCAGGCTGGTCTCGACCTCCTGACTTCAAGCAATCCACCCGCCTCGGCCTCCCAGAGTGCTAGGATTACAAGCGGGAGCCACCGCACCCGGCCTTTTGTTTTTACTTTTTATTTGGAAATGTCAAATAGAAAATTTGCAAAAGTAGTACAAAGACAGCCATGTATCTTTTACTCAGATTTACTTATTGTTAACATTTTGTCCCATTTGTTTTATCACGTGTCCTTTTTCTACATATGTGCCCATATTACTGTTTTTCTGAACCATTCAAGAGTGAGTTGCACACATTGTAGCTCCTTCCCCCTAAACACTTCAGGGTGCATGCTAATCTGTTGGAAAGTTCCAGTGTATGGTTGCTAATTTTTCCTTTCCTAACAGTATATGATCTATGGGGATACATTACCATGCAAATATCCTGCTTTTCAGCAAAATATCCTCCTTTAGATTTAACATGTATTAATAATTGTTGCTTGAAGCAATCTATACTGTGATGGCTGCAAAATAATCAATTTTTGAATTCCCGCTTTCTGTCTTTCTTCCTTCTCTCTATTCACTAATTGGTGTTTGGCATTCAAAATAAGCATGCCCTCTCCCTCATTGATTGATTGATTGATTATCATTGTGGACTTATGAATTCTTATTTTTTCAAAGGTTTTTAATTCATTAATCTCAAGATGTCCCATATTTGACCCATGGATCCCCTTCAAGCTAGCTACTTCGTCCTTGTGACACAACCCTGTAATTGTTTTGGGCATTTCCTGACTTTCTGACATAAAAGATGTTCCAGGTTCATATTGAATCTTCCCTGCCCCGTCCCTGAAATCAGTCATTTCTCTAAGGAGTCTTTGTTCCTATTAATGGATAAAATCAAGATCTCATTACTAGATGTGCTTGTTGCTATTGGAGTCCCTTTGTTTCTTGTCCCTCTCAGAGGACAGAGCTAGGAAATATGTGCATGTTTGTACACACACAAACACACACATAGGTGATCATATATATGCATGCATATATAACACATACCTTAGAAACCATGAGTCTACACAGATACCTCCAATTCCGACCCACATAAGGGCTCTTCCTGACTTTCTCTCATTCCATATCTGTAACTTGTTTTACATCTTTGTGTATGTTTCCTCCTATAATACATCTAAAATGGTTTCAAAATTGCTTTGTCTATACCACCACCCAAGATAATAACAATACAAAAAAAAAAAAACACTAAAAAGAGTTCAGGATGTGCTTTCATTTTATTTCCTTTCCCACTCCACTCCACCCAAGACTGAGGCTATGCACTCAATTACTGTGTTCATAATCTACTTGAATCAGTAGTCCCCTCCACACGACACCTACAACCCCAACTTTAATTCAGTTAAAATGTGGTTGTCTTCATTTATTTCCACTTACTTTCAGTTTTACTTCTTTGAGGTTGTTGCTGCTGTTGTTGCTGCTGTTTGCTTTGTTTTCTTTTCCCATCCTAGTTGATTTAATTTAATTTTGTTTTTTGAATATGCAGAACATTGGAAAGCTTCTAAAAGTCAAAAGCATACAGAAGGCTATATTCAGAGGAGTGCTGATTCTTTCCATAGGCCTCCATCCTTCTCTCCACTCCTTGAACATAACCAGAGTCATTATTGTCCAGATTCTCTCTCATGTGTTTCTTTTTTAAACAAAGATAAGCAGATTTTTAGTAGGTCTTTAAAAATGATACAGCAAGCAATTCTGGAATTATTTTAGATGCATTATAGGATTGTGAAACTGGTAACAGCAAGGAAGAACCTTGTGGTGAGGCACAAGGTTAACCATGTAGACTTTGTTATTTGGCAGTGTGGGAAGGCTGGCTAAGGGTTTGTGCCCAGGGCACATGAGGAACCTACCTCCTATAGCCATGGTGCTACTGAACAGCTACTCTGATTTGCAGTCTCCTTTGTCTGAGTTTCATAGCAGAGTTTCCGGGGCTTCAGATGGAAGGCCTGCCTGCCTCGTTTTTCTCTGCCTGTCTGCAGGGCTATTTCTCCCTTCAGACAGTCATGATGCTACGTGTGGGTTAAGGCAAGGACAGGTCTCCTGCCAGGGAATCCAAGAAGGAGGGGGAGCTTTTGACCACCTCCATTTTATCTTTTCCAGTGTAAAAACTGTGAGTTGGGGGGAGACTTTTCCCCCTGTTGGTGCCTGGAAGAATGAGGGAAAGGGGCATTGAGGATGCAGAAGTCTGATTCTCCTAGTCTGCTCAGAGTTTATCTACTTCTCTGTGGCCCTGGGAACTATCTCATCCTCGTACTTGAGCTCTGGGTTGTTGCTGGTGTAGATCTCTGTGTTGTATGTTTGGTTTTGATTTTCTGTGGTGGTGGAGGGGGAATGAAGCCAGCTTGTCACTACACTGCCATTTGGGAACCAGAAGTCCTCATTCGTCTTCTATTGCTCCATAGACTTACCAATACATTGAATGTATGTCACTGTTTTCTCATGTTTCCATATTTACGTAGTTTCCAATATTTGCAAATACAAATAATGATGCAATGAATAACTCTGAGAATACATATTTTCTTATTGTTGGGGCTATATCTTCAGGATAAATTCTCAGAAGTGGTAATACATAGGTAGTTTTGCTAAATATCGCCAAATTCCCCTCTAGAGGGACTCTGACAATTTGCATTCCCACCAATAATGTGTCTCCCATAGCTTTGCCTATATAATATGTTTCCAAGCCTTTGATTTTTTCTGTATCACCAATTTGATGGGAGAGGTGGCATTCCTAGCATTTCTCTTATTATAAGAGAAACTGAACATCTTTTCACTGGGCTATTATTAATGATCTTTTTGTGAGTTATTTACTCAAATCTTTACCCATTGTTCTTCAGGATTTTGATGTTTTGCCCTCAATTAAACAAACTATAATATTTGTATATTAGAGATACTAGGTCTTTTAAAGAGATATATGTTGTGATTACTCACTCCCAGTTTGTCATTGTCTTTGTTATGGTGTTCATGCCATGCAAATAATTTTAATTTTTAAGAGGTCAAATTCATTAATTTTATTTTTGTGGTATCTGGATTTTGAAGTTATAGTTAGAAAGTCTTTTTATACTCCCAGGTTACAGAGGAATTTACCCTCTATAATAATACTTGTACAGTTTCATTTTATACATTTAGATCTCTGTGTTGTTAGGTGCATAATTCAGTAGGGTAGCAGGATATAACATTAGCATGTAACTTACATGAATCATAACTACTTAGAAGATATATTTGTTTTGTTGATGAGAAATTATGTGGGGAGATTTGAAATCAGATAGTTACCATTGTTTTCCAGTTGGAGGTCTGATGCATTAATTTTAATATAATTGGAAATTCTTCAAGTAGATAATATATTTGTGCTTGTAGTACAGACAGTGATATAAAAAAACCAATGGAATGCCTCTTTATACTAAAAAAGCCCTCAGATTTACTTATGCAGTGATGAACACAAATATACATATGACTCATATTATGACAATTTTATCTTCTTGGTGGATGACAAAAAATGTTTCACCCTAAAGAGGAATGATGAGAGAAATCTTTCATTTAATTAGAGCAAAGCTCCCACTCTATGTTGTTGTAAAATAATACTACATTAATTTAAATTTTGAAAAAGTACCATCTATACTCCCACTATATTTTTTGAGGGAGGTAAGTTATACTCTTATTTAGTTTTTGTCTGTATGCATATATAACTTCACAATACTGAGGCATAATATCTATATAATTTTATCTTTTTTTCACAATTAATGTTGTATCCTAAGTATTTCCCGTATTTTTAGTCTTCACAATTATTATTTTCAATAGGTGCTAAGTATTCCATAAAGTTATCTTAGCATATTTTACTTAGCACTCTCTTTTGTGTTCCAATAGCCTTCTTCTTTCTCAATTTCCAGTCTTGCTCATATCCAAACAGTAACAGCTGTGTAATCTTTTAGAAATGAAAACATATCCCAATCCTCCAGTGATTGAAACTCTTTCATATATCCTCTTTGGACTTTTAATAAAATTCAACCTTTTTACCAAGACCTAAAGAGTAACACACGATTTGGTTCCCAGCTGCCTTTCTGCGTTCTTTCCCTACTAAATCTGACCAAAAGAGCCTCCTTGGAGTTTCTCAGAAGTACTGATCATTTCCTTGCCACTTGCTATTCCATTTCTCTGTTGTAGTCCTCTCCCCAAATCTTCACCTTCAGATTGTGCCTAAATTATCACTTTCTCAGAGGTCACTTCATTGATTATTCTTCCTTATTTTCAATAATCAAAATATCATATTGGTTTATCATGCCTTCCAAGTAATTTTGATGCGTATTAAAATTTGAGAACCATTGGTCTAGAAAATTGCTGTCCAATAAAAGTACGTGAGCCACATAGGTAATTTAAAATTTTCCATAGCCATGTTAAAAAGGTAAAATGAAAGAAGTACAATCAATTTACTAATGTATTTTGTTTACCTTGATCAATCCAAAATTGATTACATATTATTTCAAAATGTAGTTAACATAAACAATATTCATGAAATATTTTACATGCTTTCTCCCCCCACCTCCCTTCCTCTCTCAGGACATATTTTACTTCATTTATTTTTTTAACTTTTTGGACATATTTTAAGTAAGGACAAGGGTTAATACCATTGCTAGCAGTGCTGTTTAAATAGTCTACTCGAGACCTATAAAGTGGATATGAATTCCCAATGAAATGTAATTAATTGTATGCTGATTTGATAGATGTGTGACTTTGATGTGCATGAAAAAATAATATGGGTTGATCATTTGACTTAATTTTTTCAGGAGCTATTAAAGCATTAAATGACAACAAAATGTCAGCAAATGAAATATTAAGACTGCTAAATTCAACTTTTATTATGTTGCTTGTGGCAACATTTATTCCCAGGAAATCAATTTCTAAAATGATCATGGATATCAGTAAAAAATGGTATTTCAAAAACAAAGCAACAAAGAAAAGGAACAGGGCCTTCCTGTGATTTTGTGGAATTCCACCTTACTGGTAGTTGCCACCTCTTCCAACTTACAAAGACTGTCCTGCTTCCTGGACCACACTACCTGCTCCCTGCACTCAACTGTCCTCTCTGTAAGATCAAAGACTGTGTCTTGTGTACTGTTGAATCCCCCAGGGCCTAACACGGTAACAAGTACATGACAGAATCCAACCTGATTTTTAATGAATATATAATAGTAGCACAAACATTGCTACCCGTATCCATCCTCTACTAGGAAGGGGGAGCTAATGCGGTCAGAAATAATTAAGGGACAGCAGGAAGGTTTGGATGATATTATGTGGATATGTGTACCTTCATTCTGAAATTGAATAATTCTTGCCCATTTTACAGGAAAAAGAAAGGGGACTTAGGGCCTGCTGACCAAGGCCTAGGAACTTTTCTTGGAATGAGACTCATAGTGTTCCCATGTTGAACCAGAGATCATCTGGCCAAACACTTTCATTTTATGTGTGGGGAAACTGAGACCCATAGAGAATAAAGTGACTTCTCACACCATCCCCCCCACAAGTCCTTCAACCCTGAGACCTGGAGCACTGAGGCCTTATAGTTAGAGTATACAGAAAGGAGCCAGACGCAGTAGAATTCCCTGCTGTTTATTGGCCACACTCTCTGCACATCCCCCTACTATGCTGCGCAACCCAATCCCCCTCTGGAAGAGTTTCAGAGATGGGAAGAGAAGGTGGGATGAGGAAACACAGCCCAACACTCAGCAGCCACACTCCTTACCAACAGTAGTTGGGCCACACATCAGTCCCATTTTCTCCCCAAACCCCTCTGGTCCCTAACAAGAGGACAGACTTTACATGCTTTTTAATACAAAGTCTTCAAAATCCTATGTTGTGTGCATTTTACACTTACAACCCTTTTTAATTTGGGCACTAAATTTTCATCAAATATACCAGATCTACATTTAGATTTCAAAAAATGTCCAGTTGAAAAAATAAATTTACATATCAAAGTTGCTCCAAACAAATTTAAAAATTTTCCAGTAACTGAAAAGAAGTATATATTTTTAATTAAAATTTAAATGACTTCAAATGAAATAAAATGGACAATTTAGCTCATCAGTTGCACTAGCCACATTTTAAGTGCCCAATAGGTGCATATGACTAGTAGTGACCACACTGGACAGTACAAATCCAAGTATACCTTGGATACCCAAAGTATACCCTGAGGCAGTGTAATAGTGGAGTCCACATCTTGGGCACCAAGTACCATTAGGGGAATGCCTGTTGCTGCTCCCTCTCTGGCCTGAATGACTTTTTGCAATGCCAAACCACCCTTATGAAAAGTAGATTCTATGTGTGCTTTCATCTTGATGGCTCTTTCTTCTGTATTTAATGTCTTAACAATGCATCTGATAAGAAGAGCCAAAATCATATGCCTGAGCTATAGTAGCAAGAAAGGCTGAGATGTTGAGTTTCTGGAATCTCCCTGGGGCTGGCAGTTCTCCATAGATGGAAAATTTGCAAGTCACAGGAGAAAAACTCAAAAAGTGCTAGGTAGTCAGAGATGCATGGCATGTATCCACTGTATGTACCCACTACAATGGAAGCTCCCAAAGGTGGGAACTGGGTCTATTCTGTTCATGGCTGTTTTACCAGGAGCTTTAAACACAGTTTGGCTCATGAATGGATGTGCAATAATTTTTGGCTTATTAAATGAATTTATGATTTAAATTTGGGAAAGTGAACTAAGAAACATAAAACATATGTTCGTTTCAGCATCTGGGGAAAATTAGTTTCAATCTTACACTGTCATGAGGAAGACGTATGCTTATCTATTTGCTTTTAACCTCTGCTACTGCCAGGTCTATTTGTCTGATATCTTCCAGGGATTTCTCTGGAAGATAAATTAAAAATGAAACATGAATGATAGCAGAGCTGAAGGGTAGAGTGACCTTGGGTATGCAGCAAAGGATGATTCAGCTGGTGATTTCACGAGATATGTCAGTCAGGAAACTTGCTTACCTTTAAAGGGAAATGGACTTGATTGAAGTCAAACTCAGCGGAACTGCAGGCAGATGTTTTGGTACCAAATGACCCTTTCCTCTCATAGCCTTGTTGATTAGATTAAGAAAGGACATCTGATGCTAGAGTAGTCAATCCTTAGATTGACAAGCATTTTATGGCACTACTTAGAACCAAAAGATGAGTTTGGCCCATCAGACTACAATACTTGGGAATTCAAATTAGGAAATACTGAAATAATGAGGCAGGAAACAATGGGAGCTGAAAATGCAGAAGTGTGAGAGAGGAGAGGGCATGCAGCTATAACATGCCATTTGCCAGCTCAAGTTAATGACAGAGGAACAACTATGAATAAGTAGAAGCAAGGGCAGAGAGAAGTTAATTTAAGTGCATGTATACATACATATACACACATATGTGTATGCTCACACACACAGAGCACTGGATGTTTCCTTTTCCTGAAGTCCTCTTTCTAGATTTTCACATGGGAAACCTTTAATTATGTCCTCTAATTGTCTTTTGGGTTTTGAGTCAGATGTCAGTTGATGTTTCCCTTCTCCTCTCCCACTTCCTCCACTCCTAATTCTCCCCAACCCTATACACACCCCATATTTAGATGCTAGACAGTTTGTGAACAAGGGAGTTTCTGAATCAGTGACCTCGAGCATGGCTGTACTAACATAAGCAAGGGGGTAGTGTTATGAGATGGTAGATGATAGTATTGTACTCAAGCCTTGATGGTCCTGGTAGACCATGGTGAGAAGCACAGTATTCATTCTAAATATGGAAGGAAGAGTTGGAGGGTTTCAAGAAGAAGAATGCCATGATTTGATTTATATATTTTAAAAACTATTCTGATTGCTGTATGGAAAATGGATTATAGAGAGATGATGATAAGCAAGGAGGTAATTCGAGAGACTATCTTTGTTTCCATGATGGTCTGGATATGTGTGGTGGCAAAAGAGATGAAGAAATTGATGCTTCAGCTGCCCTTATGGACAGTGAAGCAACAAGAAAAAGCTGTTGGAATATATGTAGGAGATGAGGATAAGGGAGGAGCAACAGGTGACTTTTAGATTTTTAAACTACACAATGGTGCAGATGTGCGGCTGTGAGCCCTATTTACTCAAATGAAGAAGGCTGGGAAGGAAAGGTATGGAGGTGATGGGACAGTTGGGATAGTTGATAAATTTGACACTTGTTGAGATGCCTGTTTAGATAATCAAATGGAGAGGCCAAGTAGGCAATAGGATCTCTCAAGATCACACTAGAGATATAAGTGTGAAAGTCATATGTGTATAGTGTTCTAAGTTAAATTTCATCACCCAAAAAGGTATGTGGAAGTCTTAATCTCCAGTACCTCAGGATGCAATCTTATTTGGAAATATGATCATTGCCAATGGAATTAGTTAAATTAAGATGAGGGCATGATGGAGTAATGTGGGCCCTTAATCCAATATGACTAGTGTCATTTGAAGAGGAGAAGAGACACACAAACACAGATACACTGGAAGAGAACCCGTGTAACAAGGGAAGCAAAGATTAAAGCTCTGCAGCTCCAATTCAATCACTGCCAGCAAAGCATGAGACACTAGGAAGAGGCAAGGAAGGATTCTATACTATAGGTTTCAGTAGGAAAATAGCCCTGCCAACATCTTGATTTTGGACTTCTAACCTCCAAAACTGTGAGACAATAAATTTCCGGTGTTTTAAGCCACTTCTTTTGTGGTACTAGGCTATGGTGGCCCTAGGAAACTAATTTAGATAGTATTCAGGGACAGAAACCTAGAGAAATCATTGAAGGAGAGAATGTATACAGAAAAGAGGGCCAAGACCTGAGCCATGAGCTACTCCAACTGGGAGGTTCTATGGGTCGCCCCAGTTTCTGACTGGTTTCTGATCCCAGTGGTAGCTAAGTGCTTCCTTCCATGTAGATGAGCTTGTGATATCCTACTTAGACCCTCCAAGAACTTTGATCACGGTTTTTCCTGGTATTGTTTTTGTGTTTATGCCTGTTACATACCAGCGCTGCCTTACTAAGAGGGTAGACAAAAAGAGCAGCAAACTTGTGAGGTACTGCTTGTATTACCATCTTGTTAAAGGGGTTTACAACTTGTCTAATTATAGCTCATAAACAATGCAGCCAGAATATTAAACAAGATCAAAGGACTTCAAAACTCATTCTCTTTCCACTGCAGCCTATTGTGCCAATTCTGAGATGCGTCAGCCTTTACACATGAACATTACAAACACGATAATAGTCTGCTTTAGTGGAAAAGCAGCCTCTCCTTCACAACATCTGATGCAATCCATATTTCATATCATAGGCTTAAAGATCAACCCACCTTCAGTACGAGACATTCAAGCTGACAAGGAAGAAATCTTGCCTTCTGTCTACTGAAATTAATTCCTCTGCTCCATAGTTTTCAAGCAAATGTGTAAGGCTTCTCTTACATATTCCCTCTTGATTATGAACACAATTTATATACTTTAATGCAGGTTTACCATCTTCCATTTCTTTATGATCACACATTTTCTATTTCTATATCCTGAAGTGAGAAGTAAGCTGGGATACAGTAATATTTCCTTTTTATCAAGTTAATTCAAACTTAGGGACATAAAGAGGCTTGTTGACTAGCCACCCATAAATTAATTGTCCTATTACCCATGTATTATTAGAGATATCAGTCTTAGTTTAGCATCTTTTCCCAAATCTCTACTCCCAAGCCAAGATCAGCTTTTTTTCCTATCCAAGGTTAATTCATCCACTTGTGTTTTGACTTCTGTCTCCTAATTATTGTCCTCCTACAAGATGTTTTTTTCTTCATATATCTCTTATATCACATTTTAGAATATCTTTCTTTCTTCCTTTGCTCTTTTCCTTAGTATGTAAACATGACTGCAGATGTTATAAACTGAGAAGCCATGTAGTCTCTTTGGTAATTTTAACTGTTGTGTATAAGTTTTTGGCAGATATATATCTCTACAGATTTTGTTGCTTCTTTGAGAGATGTGTTTCTGTTTTATGAAGATATTTATAATGTAGCCTGCTTGTGTACTGTAATTTATTCTTTGAGATCGCATGTATTCTTGCTTGAGCAGCTGTTTTCTGGAATGAGGGTCTCAAATGAAGAGGATTTCAAGAAAGAGATACAGGAATAATTTTAACTCATGCTGGAAAGAAACCAGAAAAGGAAAGAAATGTTTTTTGTGTATGGACACCTTTGGAGACTCTTGATTTCTTAGCAGTGGTGTTGTCTGAGACTGAATGACCTAGACTCTGGGAAATGACTTTATTCAGGGCTACTGTGTTCAGTTATGGTTGTCCTGTTGGGGGCAGAGTAAAAGCCACATCTCTGTGAGGGGGAGTCTTTCCTTAAGGGAGAATACAGTCCCTCAGTTAATTAACTAGGAGAAAAGGAGATCCTGTGACAAAAAGGCAAAGCTCACGGTGAGGTGAAAGAGAGCCTTTTTTTTTTCAGTTCAGTTCTTGAGACAATGGAGACTATATTCAGAGGTATGACGACAGTCAGGACACTCTGTAGAGGTATGAGTTGGCACTGCTATATCATCTAATGAAGGGATTAATCATTAGGTCTATGGTATGGAACATGGATTGAATCAGATGCTATGAAGAAGCAGCTATAAGTCCATGTATTCCATGCAGCTAGAAATACTGCATAAATCCCAGGAATGGGCCCAAACCTGGGGACTCTAAGAGCATGTGTACACAGCAGAGGTTAATAGCTACCCTCTATGCTGTGATTTCATTGAATCTACAGTAAGTCATTGAAAGATTCAGTCTGATCTTGACTTTGTGGCTTAAAATGTAGTCAGATGTGCTTAACATGGTGACAGCAGTGGTGGGCACCAGTCCAGGATGGGTGGGCCTGGCAGAGTGGCAATCTTATGCCGAAGCAGCGGTGGCCAGCTCCATGAGAAGGTCAGCACATTTGAGAAAGGCTCATGGGAGACTCATAGATATAACTGGAAGATTAGTCAGTCTCTAAATGTATAGCTATTGCTGAGTCATGGCACCCTGGGGCACTGTCACAAGCATTTTACCTTTGAGATTAGTTAACATGATATTATCTTCAATAATCTTTCATTTTCCCTCCCATATCACAAGTAAAACTATTTCTTTCCTCTAATCCTGAAAACATGCAATGAAAAAATAATTATAGTACTCTTTGTGACCCATGGAGAATGAGGAATTTGCCAGAGGAATTGCAGAGAAAATATAGTGCCTAATTAAAAAACAAATCTAGAAGCTATAAATGGTAAGTTGGATATTGATATTTGACCACATTTGAGAAAATAATTTTCAGGTAAGTTTTTAAAGCAGAGTAAACTATAAGCCAGTACAGGATAATGGGAAAAGAAGTAGAGTAAACATCAAAAGATCAGGATTGTAGTTCTGACTAATTCTTACTAACAGTGGGTCATTCTAACTATCATTTTACCATTCTGAGTTTTCATTTCTTTGATAGTACAATGGGAACACTTATATTGTCTCTGTTTATAAAATAGTAAGAATAAAATTAAGTGATATATGCAAAAGATATAATGTATATACCTAAGTCGTCAATTCTACTACCATTCAGTGATCTCCTATATCCTTTTGAGTCATGATTCCTTGACTTGGTGAAAGTTAAACACATATAGAAATATTTAAAATTGTTAATAGTAATTATAATAATATCCATATTATATTGAGAGACTGGAATAAAAATATTTTCAACTGTACATTTGGTTTGTAGATCCAGAGTTAAAACTTCGTACGATCAATATTATTATCCTGGTGAATATAAACAAAATAATAAAGCTTTGCCATCCATGAAAAAAGGCATTTTCAGTTTGTCAATTATTATAATTCCATATTTCTTTATTCAGTTTTCTTAGCCACCTTATAAGAAAGTGTATATGACTTTGGGGGACATAAGGTAAAACGTTGAAGAGTTTTTGTTTGAGAAGTAGTTACAAAGATATGAAAGTAGCCATCTGTATTAGACTGCTAGGGCTGCTACAACAAAATACCACAGACTGGGTGGCTTCAACAGCAAAAATGTATTTTGTCACAGTTCTGCAGGCTGGAAGACCAAAATCAAGGTGTTGGAAGGTTTGGTCTCTCCTGAGGCCTCTTTTCTTAGTTTGCAGATGGCTGTCTTCCTATTGTGTCCTTTCATGACCTTTCCACTGTGTGTGCATCCCTGGTGTCTCTTCTTCTTATAAGGACACAAATCATACGGAATTATGTTCCCACCCTTATGACCTGATTTAACCTTACTTACCTCTTTAAGGGCCCTATCTCCAAATCCAGTCATATTGGGAGTTAGGGCTTCAACATATGAATTTGGTCCAGAGCAACATCATAAGACACTTTTCTAAAACCGATTCAAATTGGCAACATCTAAGGTATATTAACAATGTACAATGTACAATTAACAATGTAACAAATTAAAACCCCAATGCTAGCTAATAGCAACAAAAAGAATAATTAGCTGACTTATTACTTTTCCTTCTGGGTGAAGCTTAATTAAAGAAAATTATTGACTTATAAAAAATACTTTATGCTTAAATCCCAGGTATGGACATGTTGACTGTGATCAATTCGTTAACATAAAAACATAATTCATGACATTAAACTATGGAATATTAAAAACATTGTTTCATTTATTATAATCAAGGTCCAAGATTTTATATGAACCCACATAAAGAGAGGACAATTTAGAAATTTTTAAATTGTGATACCAAGTACAATAAAGATGACCTACCTGTGTGTTAATAAGTAAAGGTTTTTCTGGAAGAAAAGAGTCACCTCCCCTGGGGAGGTTGCTTAATGTTTTTGACTCTCAGTATCCTCAATGGCAAAATGAAGAAGTTACATTAGTGAAGACCAAATTCCTTTCCATTGCAAAAGCATAAACTGGTTCTCTGCTGGGTGCCAGCCCAGAGTGAAAGGGTGAAAGGTTCCTTGGGGCTGAGGGGGTGGGGATGGAATGGAGAAGAAGCTCTCGAAGAACCTCTCCTGTTTCTTTGCCCAAGGACAAGGACTATTAATCTGAGTGGTCAGATTATAGGACCTTACTGGGGGCACTTTTACAAGTGGGCAGGTGACCTTGTGTTTAGAGGGTACAAAATGGATGTGGCTTTCTCGTCTGTCCGTTTTCCTCAGGGGTAGGAAGAGGTGCACTGAACCAGATTCACACCCACAGAAGGAGCACTTTCATCCAGCTCTATTCTTTCTCTTCTCCCCTTGAGATATTCTGGGAAAGTTGTTCAGGGCCTTCTCTACTGAGAGACTGGACTGGCTGTCTCTATGGGACTCTGGCACTGTTGCCTTTTGGATCTGTTTTTCTCCTGTGTGGCCAGCAGTAAGATGAGACTTATAAAGATAAGTCTTTTAAAGATAAGACTTATAAAGATAGGACTTTTATAAGATGAGACTTATGAAATGTGATTTGGCCTAGTTTATCAGTAATCTCTTCACTAGAGTTTCTGACACAAATCCAGTCATCAAATGAACAAAGAGTGACCCTAAAAAGGAAAAAATTCAAACAAATAACACATAGGAGTATTAAAAGATAAATGATCTCTAAATCTTTGATACATTGAACATTAAAACGTCAAGAAAAGTGTATTTATTTCGTTTGAAAAATTTCATAACAACCTTCTCCATAAAATACTCTATTCCTCCTTTAACTTACTGAAAACATAAGAATGAGGTTTGAGGGAAGATGTTTGAGAGAAGAATATGCAATACGATGCTGTGTTATGGGAAATTTAATCCATTTCCATGGTAGTTATAATCGTTTCCGTGGTAGTATGAACATCACCAAACTGATACAAAACCCCCCAAAAAATGAAAAACAAAAAATGATAAAATAAAGCAGGGGGAGAGAGAGAGAGAGGTAATTTTTCTCTGATATAAGGTGGTTTGAGATAAAACATTTTGTGAAAAGGTGCATCTCAAAGATCTTTGTGAGAGTATGAGACTATGGCTTATGGAAAATGCAGAGGACAAACCCCTCCTGGCCATTCACAAGATCCTGTTGAAGATTCAAGTGATCATTACTGCAAATTGAGTAAAAGTTTATAATCTGTTTTTTCTGCTTGTTTGTTAATAAGGAAGATACATCAAACCTATGGTGCAATTTTAATATATAGGATGTGCATCTTTTAATCTGTCACATGACAAGACAGAAGATAAAGCATTTTCTATACATTGCTGACGACACTCAACATTTGCCACTATTCTAGGAAACAAAACTGGTTTAGATGATGTCATTCCTTGCATTTAAGTTTTTCTGTGGTTTTTTTGCTGTGGATCCAAGTTATGTGCCTTTTGTTCAGAAAATGCCCTTAGAATAAATATTCCCTGAATGATCGTCTTGATTCCTAGAATCATTACTGACTGTTATTGATTCTTAAGATGGCTGGGATTTTATTAGCTCATCTTACAGGTCCAGTATGAACTTAAGTTAATTGACGTTACACTCAAGCATGTGCTTGCCAGGTTACTCACCTTTGTGGATTTGTTCTTAAGCACCCATTGCCCTTTTAAACTGCATCTTCCCATTCTTCGCCCGAAAGTGAAAGGGGAATGAAAACTAATTTTAACATTATGCAAAGCAAAATGTAATTAAGAAAATGCATAAAAAAATTAAAAAGCTGAAATCCTCATAATGCAGTTCAAAGCTAAATAGAAAATGATTTTTTAATTATATGCTCATTTGAGTTATGTGCCACAGCTTCCCAGGAGAGATGCCTGTTTAAATCCAAGCACTGGCCTCAGTGCTTCATTATTACATTTTCAACTGTACACCTTGGGGTGATATAAAAGGAAAGAAATTATTGTTCCCCTTCCTCTCCTTCATTCCTTCTTGCCTGGGCCTAGGGATGGAGTATGGTAAAAATACGCCCCTTGCTGTTCTTAAACCAACATTCATCCTTCTTTTCAAGGATGTGCTCAATACCAGGGCAATGGGTTGGGATAAGGTCTCAGACAACCCTCCTGTTTGGAGCCCAGTCTGTCCACCACATTCACTTCCTTAGCTCTGTTGTGGCTCTGCAGGGCTAGCAGATTTGCTTGCTGGGCAGACAGGTAGCTTTCTGCTGTCTCTGGCCAGTTGAATCTGTTATTATCCATCTGTTTGTTCTCCAGCTTCTAAAATTTTGTTAACCTGTCTGTTCTTGTCTCCTCTACTGCTCTCTTTATCATTGTGGAATTATAACTTTTACCTTTTTTTTTTTTCTTATTTCTTTGCTGTCGCTTTGGTTAGATTCCTGAAGGCAGCATGGGAGAATGCATCTGTGCAATCTGCCATTCTTAAACAGATGTCCCTGAGACAGTATTTTGAATCAGGGGGAAATAGGTCTTTGCTCTTTGCCTTTCTCCCTTTCTCTCTACAATCTTCCTCCTTTATTTCCATCTCACTTATGCTGCGAATGGACTGATAGTGTTTTCAGCCAGCTGTCAATTCATGTCTCTTAAGGCATTAGTTGGTATCAGCTTACAGAATTAGCCTATGTAGGAACACTGCAAGTATTTTTTTTCATACTCCAAAAGGAATTCAAGGCAAAATGATACAGAAGGGTACAAAGAACTAATAAAATTTCTTTTAATGGGGACTCTAAAAGACCAAAAAATCCTCAAGACTACCAAGGAATAGATAAATCTTGATCGAAATTTCAGGCTGAGCCTATTGTTTATAGATAGAAGACTGTCTCCAACTAATCTGATTTACCTGAATCAATTCAGGCAAACAACTTGCCCCTCTCTGAGGTCCAAGCACTGGTATGATATTAACCAAAAGTTTCCCCTTGTAGATAAACAACTGAGTGAATCAAAAAAAGATCATTTAAAGGAGTAAACCTTTCTTTCCAAAAAACTCAGTATTTTTACCCTGGGCTACTTTTTAATTGATTGACTTAGGTGACATTTCTAAATAGTGTTTATGTTCCAAAAGATTAGAAAAAAGTATTAATATCTTTTTTCAAAAATTCTAAGCATCAGTTCATACTTTTGAAAAAATGAATTTTTAAAACCACTTCAGTTGACAGCATAAAGACAGGTTAAGTAAACCACCTGAGAGTCAATTGTCTGAGATCTCTGAGAAAAATTACTAAAGCAGCTCTCCTTTGAATTACTATTTGTGTTAAGCCTGACTTACAGACTTCATAGCTGGGGAGACCCTGGAATCAACATAAGAAATAAGTTCTTGAACATGTTTATAAATCCTTTAAAAAATAATTCTTGGGTATATTATTTCTTCATAAAATAGGCAGAATATGAAACAAACCCCTCAAATCCCAAGGAAAAAATAAGCAGTAATTAAAAATCTATTATTAAACAGTGACAACAGCAAAATTTATTTTTATGGCTCTGTGGCAATAATGGAAGTGTTTTTTAAAGCTATGTATGTAACAATATTTACCATTAGCCAGCTACTGAACATTCCCAAATGAAAGTTTCAGAAATCTTATCCAATATTAAATCTTAAACAAGGAAGCTGACATAGTAATATTCTTAAGACCTCTTAGAAAATCACATTGTTCAGGCTTTCATCCTATTGTACTTTAAAAAACGAAACTTCCTAGGTTGGATCCTCTTTCTAGGTTTGAGCTAGGGTTAAAAAGTTTGCATAGTGAATGCCATCATTTAATAACTGTAGGTGGCTGGGGTGTTGAGCTGAAGGTAATGAGACACAAAACAAAAACTCTGGTTTAATCATAGAATTTCCCACATTATTTGAAGTTTTACTCTATCACAAAATGTTTCTTAATCTCCTTTCAGGAGTGAAACTCAAGCAGGCCTGCAA
Source organism: Lemur catta (assembly GCF_020740605.2). NCBI lineage: Eukaryota > Metazoa > Chordata > Mammalia > Primates > Lemuridae > Lemur > Lemur catta. The sequence goes on from NC_059128.1 coordinate 269,466,794, forward strand.
CCTGGATGGACTTAGGGAAGAGTCTGGAATATTGACCCCTGCCTGTCAGGAAACATCAGGAATGTTTTGGAGGTTGTCTTATGCCTGATTTATGCACAAATAGGGTTGGCAGTGTCTTTCAAAAAGTCTGAGTTTTTCCAAAAATTCAGTGGTGGGGAAGAGTGTGTGTGTGCATGTGTGTACCGTAAACCATCTAAGTAAATGTATGAGAAACTTCTCTCATCTGGTTACATTCTCTCTCTCACTTCACAGATAGAAGCATGCACCACTATCCATCCTTACCTCTTTCCATGATATTTCTGGAAACTGAGAAACTGAACCTCTATGTAACCTTTTTATGTCACTAAGTCCATACATTTTCATACCTTTTGCTAACACTTTAGCTCTTTTTAACTGTGTTTGTTAACTTCATTCTATCAAGGACACTACCATTTTGTTGTGATAACAATGCACCACCACCAATTTAGAGTATTCAAGGCATCAAGGCATTGGAACATTTTATTAGAAATAAATCTGTTTTCCAGAAGGGTAAAGCCTTAACCTCTGAAATGCAGGAAGTGTTAAAAACTTGTACTCTTAGGTCAACGTAGGATATACTGCTAAGTTTTTCTAAGAATATCCTGCTCTTTTGTCTTTTCTTTGTTGTATTTTTTGAATCATTTTGTATTTGTCTGAGTACTGGGAAAATCCCAGTAGCATCCTGGGCAGTGGGTGACTTCCATGGTGTCAGACCTCTCTAGCCTCTAGGGGGGATCATCTGTGACACTTCCCTACTTCTGCTGCAGTGAAGTGCTAGAGGTGGATCATGCCAGCCAATTGTGTTCATCTCTTCCCAACTTTGCATTTGTACCGTGAAAGGGCCATGTATGTAAAGCACACTCCCAATGCAGAGAAAGCCAAAAGACCAAAGAACAGGGCAGAAAAATCCAGTTTGTCTGCACAGGGTGATTTACTGGGGAACATATAGACAGAAGCATGGTCTTGAGTGGCCACAAGACAGGTAGATCTCCACACTATTACTCCCCAGGCATAGGGCTTGTATAACATAGGGAAAGCATATCCATGCAATGTGTAGGACAATTAAAGGCAACTCTCCAGAACAGGCAAGAATGCTGTGTGCATCACTGCTGAGGCTTAGGGTCGAGACATGAGAACTGCAGGAGTGGGACAGGACTTTGCCAAAGAGCAATCTGTTGACATGTCAGTTCATTAAGCAAAAGCAGCTAGACCTTGAGAGGGATATTCCACCGATCAGGGATGTCTGCAAATGGATCCTGCCTTGAAGCCTGAGGGCCATAGCCTGGATGTCTGCAAATGGATTGGGGCTTGTAATCCAAAGCCAGAGAGAATGATCAAAGGATTTCAGCCCAGCAGATAAGAGCAGTTTGCTATTCTAAGCTTGAGGCAATGTTCGTATCTCTCTCCTGAGTTCATGTCACAGTAAATGAGGAACTAGATAAAGTAGAAAGAAGCACGTGGTCTCTTTGTTCCCATTTAGATTATACACTTTACTGTTAACTCACAAGCTTTTCACATGAAATCTTTGTGATCTCTAACATGAAAAAGAGAATAAAAATGGGTGCTAGACTTCAGCCAGTACCACCTGGCTCACAGGAATTCTGATGGTCACCTTACTTTTTGTGTCCATATCTTTGTCTCTCCCATCTCTTGCAAAGCACACTGCCCAGGGACCTGGTTATACTAGGGGCATCACGAACCCCCAATACATCACAGCCTATCATTTGTGTGATAACATCAAGGTCACTTTGATCTAAGGGCAGAATTTATAGTGAGTACCTGTTCTCACATTAAGGACAGTAAGTAAAGTAGAAATCAGGAGGTGTTCCTGGAATTGAGGTTAATTAGAAGTCAACATGGTGGATTACAGTACAGCATTCTGCAAAGGTAAGTTGGTAACATGGACCAACTATGGTGGGAGTGTTTACACCATTAAAATTGACCATCAGTACAAATTAGGGCTTTTTTTTGTTGTCTTCCTCTCCCTAAATAGGTTGTCAAACATTTATCAGCATTCCACTGTCCCGAAGTATCTTCATATACATTCTGATCTATTTAAATGTGTTATGTTATAGTATAAATAGTAAAAAAGATCAAAATGTCTTTTCAAAGCAACTTCTCCAGTCTTACAAAACACCACATGTTCTTCAGTACTTACCCAGTCCCTCACTCATCACGTTTAGCTGTTTGCAATGTTGACACCCAGACTCAGGAGTCCAGAAGCTCAGCTGCTTCAGTGTCTCCCAAACATTCTAGCTTAAACTCTTCTTACTCCACTATACTTTCTGAAGTGTCCTCTTAGGAATTTGCTGAATCATGTGTTCACTTCTGAGTGGTTTAGTACCATGAAAGAAAATTTGTATTACTGTAAAATATTTCAGACAAAATATAAGGCATAAGGGATATTATAATGATCTCTCTTGCATTCACAGCTCAGCTTAAAGAAAATCAGTTGGAGCTTCCTGCCCCTTGGCTCCCTTTCATTGTTGCAGAAGTAGCTATTATCCTTCACTTGATGTTTATCATTCCTATATATTTCTTGATATATCTTCTACACATGTGCTATTTTTTTATTGTTTTAAATGTTTGATTAAATAGTATCATAACATTCTTTTAAACTTGCTTTTTTTCTCTGCTTAATATTATATTTGGGAGAATTATCCAAGTAGCCCATGTTTAGCTGTTTTCATTGCTGTATAGTGTTCATTTGAAGAATATATAACAGTTTACCCATTCTTCTGTTGAAAAGATATTTATGCTATTTTGACTTTTTGTTTTTATAAACGTGCTGCTATGAACATTTTTTGTAGACAATTCCTTATGCACATATATGACAATTTCATATATAAATAGGGATGGAATTACTGGATAGTGGAGAATGCACCTCTCCTACTTTCTTAGATATTTGCTAAATTGCTCCCCAAATTGATGATGATAACTTACATTACATCTAGCAGAATATAAGCATTCTGATTGCTCTATAATTTCCCTAAAATGTGATATTATTAGACTTAAAGTTTGGCTGGTATGATGGATATGAAATTAACAAAGTGGTTTTCAGTAAAAACATCAGATATATAAATATATTACTAAATACAAAGCAGCAGGAGAATCAAAAACTGGAAGAAGTCAGATGTACCTCAACATGAGAATGGATAAAAATATAGCATACTCCTACAATGGAATACCACTCAGTGATAAAAAGGAACGAAGTACTGATACATGAGAAATACGGATAAATCATAAAATGATTATTGCATCATTACACTGGTCAGCTCTATTAATTGTGGGGAACTGTCAGAAAAGAGGGCAAAGAAACTTTCTGGGTTAATTCAAATAATTTATATAGTTTAAACGTTGGGTGTTGGTTATATAGGTGTATATATTTGTCAAAACTCATTAAATTGCACATTTTAAGATTTTATAGAATATAAATTATACACATTCATTACCTTTTTAAAAATGTTGTATTGGAAGAAAATAAAATTGTAAGATCAAAGAAAAATATTGCATATGAATATCCACAGTCTCTTCGCCTCCCCCACAATAAGTGACAGTCCATTATATTGCTTAAGCAACAATATAAAAAGGATTGCCTTTTTATTTATTATTATTTTAAAAATCCATGTTTCTCAGCACAATAGAAGCAACTGCAAAGAATTAGAGAGTAAGAAGTTGGGGGAGCTGGATGGAGAGAGAAGGAAGACCAGTAGTAACTATCTTGCCATATTGTACAAGATATTGAAAGAGAGTGTCAGGTAAGAAAATTTTTAACACATTTTGCTCAGAGTTAAAAATATAGTTCCTCTTTAATGCTTTTCAAGAGCAGCAGTAAAAATTTAAATTGCCTTCCAATTTCTTTTGAATATTGCACTGGTGTTTCACCTAAATATATTTTCTTTGCTGAGGTAACAGAAAACAATGCCTCCTGAGACACTTTGGTATCATACATTAAATCTTAATATATTTTTATTACCATTCTTACGATATATCAAATTTTAGTTTTTTCAAATAATAAATGTTATCACTAGTTCATTTATTTTAAATACATTATACACAAAAAGTGTGATTTAAAAATAAATAATAAAAAGTTAAAAATGAAATACTTTATTTTGGAAGTCAAATATATATGGAATATTAAGTACGGTGGTATTAAAAACATACAAAAGCAGCTTTCATTATCTGGTATGGGGAAATCTTGCAATTTGTATTCTTTTTCATAATTTTTGTTTTGTTTTTAGATTGGATAAATAGAGAGGCCACTTATAGTTGTTATTTCAATAATGCTTTGTAAGTATGCTTTATGTGTTTAGGTAATGATTATTTCCAAAGAGACAAAAGTCAAATTGGAGGTATTTTATTGTTATGTTTTGTCTTTTTCACATCAATTTGTAAACTTGAAGAATCATTTAAAAATGCCAGTTAAGAATTTCAATCAGCTGAATCTAGTAACTATGACTCTGAAATAAAACTTCAGATTTTTATGTACCTCTCATTATAGTTAGTTCAAAATCATTGTTTTTTATGCTTCTTGCTTTTGATCAATGGTCCAATATGGGTATGCATGTTGAATATCTCTAATCTGAAAACTCAAAGTATGAAATACTCCAAAATCTGAAATTTTTTGAGCACCAGTATGACACCACAAATGGGAAATTCCACACTTGACCTCATGTGATAGGTTTTAGTGAAAAAGCAGTCAAAACTTTAAAAATATTGTATATAAAGTTACTTTCAGGCTGTACGTGTAAAGTATATAAAACATAAATAAATTTCACATTTAGACTTAAGTCTTATTCCCAAAATTGCTTTATGTATATACAAATATTCCAAAATCCTAAAAAATCCAAAATCCAAAGCACTTCTTGTTCCAAGCATTTTGGATAGGGTATACTTAACCTGCGTATTTTACAGGATATGACTAAAATTAAAAGTAGTTAAAAAAATTAAAATTTCCTATTCCCCAAAACTCTCACAGTGTCCAGTCAGGTACAGAGGAGTCATAAATCCATGAGTGATGCCCAGGAGACCATTTCCTGATCTCCACCACCTGTCACCACACTCCTCTGCACAGAGAATATGTTTAAATTTTGTTTTGTGAATTGATTAACAATAGAGAAATAGAAACAGCTCTCATGAACTCTCTGGAATGCTTTGACACACTGCTGGTCATTCACAAATTACTGGCTGTGAAAAGCTGATCTGGTTCATGCTTTTGATTTCAGGTAATAAAATCATCACTGTAAATAACATACTCCTGCCCCACTCCAATTTCCTAAGCTACAAGGTAGCACAATGTGCAAAGATCATAACATGGTAGACATAATCCAAATGAGTGAGTATGTTATACATTTATCAGGTGTTGGGCAGATGGGATGGGGGAGGAGGGGATGGATATATTCACACCTAATAGGTGTGGTGGTGTGCACCGTCTGGGGAATGGACATGCTTGAAGCTCTGACTCAGGTGGGCCAAAGCAATATATGTAATCTAAACATTTGTACCCTTGTAATATGCTGAAATAAAAAAAAAGAGTATGTTATATATTTTTCAATTAATTAATAAGGATATTAAAGCATGCATATAAGATTAATAAGTGAATAAGACAATTCATAATAAGATGCACTTGTAGGTATTTATTCAAAAGGATTGAAAACAGGATCTCTGAGATATCTGCACTCACTCCCATCTAAATGTACAAAGTACAAAGGTACAATCTACATGTACAAAGACAGATAAATAAATAAAGAAAGACAATTTAATATATACACACAATGAATTATTATTCAGCCTTAAAATAGAAGGCAATCCTGTCATATTCTACATGGATGAACTTTGAACACATTATGTTATGTGAAATAAGCCAGTAATACAAGAGCAAATACTCCATGGCTCCACTCTGATGACGTATCTAAAGTAATCAAGCTCATTGAAGCAGAAAGTATTAGGTTATTAAGTATGGAATGTCCGATTTCCTTAAGTGCTCAGTTTGAAAGTTGATATTGCTGACATTTCAGTTTAACACTTCTTCTTTTTTTTTTTTTAATTGTGAAGGTACATCTTCATTTTTTTTTCAAACACACATTGTGGTTTGTGATTAGCTTTCATTTTTTTTTTTTTTAAGAGCAATTTTTGTGAAACCATGGATAAGTCAAAATTTTGTGTTTTTTTTAGTGAGTTTGATCATGGAACCAATGCAGTGCAGACTGTTCAAAATATTAATGAAGTGTTTGGGAAAGATATGGCTAATGAACGCACAGTACGTCAAGGGTTTGAGAAGTTCCATTCTGGTGATTTTAATCTTGAAAGTGAGCCACGTGTGTGACCTGAGAGCAAGGTGGATAATGATGAGCTGAAAGCTATACTGGAAGCAAATCCATCTCAACCTATGTGTGAATTAGCAACAAGGTTTGACATTACTATTCCAACAATATTGGACCATTTAAAACAAATTGGCAAGGCAAAGAAGCTGGATAGATGGGTTCCGCATGAATTAAACAAGAGTCAGAAGAGAAATCGTCTCAAAGCTTGCCTTTCTTTTCAGTCACAACATAAAGGCAAACAATTTCTACACTGTATTGTTACTATTGATGAAAAATGGATTCTTTTTCACAATCACAAGCATTTGGCACAATGGTTGGGTAAAGATGAAGTGCCAAAACATAGTCCATAACCGAATATGAATCAAAAAGCTAATGGGGTCTGTTTGGTGGTTCAGCGCTGGTATTATCCACTACATTTGTATGAAACCTGGTCAAGCAATTACAGTGGATGTCTACTGCAACCAATTGGATGAAATGATGAAGATGTTTGTGATTAAGCAGCCAAGACTGGTCAATAGAGACAGGCCAATCCTCTTGCAAGACTACAAGTTGCAAAAAACAGCACTGCTCAAACTACAGAAGCTGGACTTGGAAACTCTGTGATCCACTGTATTCACTAGACCTTGCATCAATTGACTACCACTTCTTCCAGGCTTTGGACCACTTCTTGCAAGGAAAAATATTCAATTCTCAACAAGCTATGGAAAATGCCTTTGGCGATTTCATTGCCATTTATTCTCCAGACTTCTTTGATGCTGGCATAAACAAGCTACTGTTAATATGGCAAAACTGTGTTGATAGTTTAGGCATAAACTTTAATTGTACTGCTTCTTGTTTGAGATAAAATAAACTATACTTTTGATTCAAAATCAGACATTTCATATTTAATGACCTATAGCATGGTGGTTGGCAGGGGAGGCTAGGGGAGGAGGAAATGGAGAGGAGCTATGCAATGGGTGCAGAGTTTCAGTCATGCATGATTAAAAAGTTCTAGAGATCTGTAGCACAACAATGCACATATGGTTAATAATACTGTAATGTACACTTAAAACTATGTTAATAAGGTAGATTTCATGTTCTGTGGGTTTTACCACTATAAAATGCTAAATATATGTAATAAACATGATTTTGAGTTCATTGTCTGTAGATGGTTGCTTATATCAGTTTTCATAGCATGAGGAAGCTTTAGTAATAATAGGCTTCAGGGAGAGTTTGAGATTTCAGGGAAAGAAAGGGCTGTCTCAGGACAGGCTCCCCAGAAAGGTGGCTCTGAGTCAGACTTCAGTGTTCCGGAAGCTGCTATAGGGAGTGCTTTGGGATCAACAGTCCGGGGAGAGCAAAGGAAGTAGTATCAGGCAGAGGAAGGAGCAGGGCTCTATTGTGGCCAAAACCAGGCCCTTGCCAACCTGCAGTGGGAGCTGGATGGCCTTTCAGAGGCGTGCCGAATGGGGCCTTGGGGTCCAGGCCTCCATACCCTACATCTGCTAGTCGTTGGATGTGCAGACTCTGGGAAGGGACATGACTTGGATTAGGGTGTTCTCTTCAGTGGAGGGTAATAGCATGGGGAGGCAGTGCTCAGCTTTGGGCAAGGAGCACCTCAGTCTGGAAGGAGAATCCAAGAACCAAACTGGAGTGTCCACTAGAGAGGGTGGAGAGACATGAAGACAGGGAGACAGGGTGTTTAGAGGTTAAAAAGGGATGCAGAAAGTGCAATAGGAGAGAGGGAGATGAATGAATCCGAGGTGGGTGGTAATGTTGCCCATAGGAAGAAGAAAGATGCTGATTAGAATCTAGGACTATTACTTCTGAGACCCAAAAGAAGTTTGTCCAAATGAAATTTTATGCACATGTCCTTATTTAATGTTGTGGTGTTAGTGTGAAAATACGATCCAGGAACTCTGGTTTACCTGAACATGGTTCAATAAATGTCACAAACACCATTTGTGATTATTTTTGAAACAAATGCCATTTTACATAAAATCTATTTACCGCTAGTGTAACTTTCTGTCTTTAAACCTGTGTTTAAATATTTGCTATTGTTATAATTATCTATCTTCCTTACGCATGTTTTACTTGGGTATTACAGGTTCTTAATGAAAAATTTTCTTTACCCTCTACTCTCCCCTTCGAGGTCATAATGACAATTACACATCCTTCTTGCTCATACATAATACATGAGCACTGCAGAAGTAGGTTATTGAAGCATTTCACTTATCTCCTGCATCACCTTTTCAGCTGATGCGTAGTGAGGAGAAATTTAATATACAGATGTTTTCTTCCACTTTTATGCCCTAATTGTAAATCTAGGTTGCATATACATGAAAGGAAGTTTAAGGGAGTTAATTTTTGGAATAAACAGTGTGCTAGACCTGAATTCCAGTCCTTTCTCTGCTATTAACTTTGCACAGGACCTTGACACACAGTTTTATTTTTCTCAGTCTCATTTATTATTTGTAAAATGAAGTTTTGAATTGCATGATTTATAATACCTTTCTGAGAAATCAGAATTGTACTAACACTGCCTATGGGTCCCCATTTCCTCATCTGTTGAATATATCTTAAGTTTTCTATCTATTCACAATTTTCACTGTTTCACAGCAAATGAATGTTTTCTCTCCTTATTCACTATAGCTCAACATACACAGGTAATTTTAGGGCACAACTAAATTTCAAACATTACACTTTCACCTGGTTCTGTAAACTTAAATGCAGTTCAAAACTGTAGTAAGATCACTTATATATACCTATAAAATCATATTATAAAGTATAATGGTTTCACTATTTTCCATAATTGATCAAAAATTCCGAAGACCCTTCCATTGCTGCTGGAGGCAAGAAAAATTCAAACTCCTGTTCAGGTCTGTTTCTGTTTCGCATCCTATTTCCCAAGTGGAAGAACAGTTCACGTGTTCCCCTGGGATATGGGGAGGGTCTCAGATCAATGTGTGAGTGGTTGTGTGTCCTCAAGACTCTCATTGTCTCTACCCTAGGTGGCCACAGGCACTGGTGTCTGCTGTGCCCCAGCTGGCTGCTCTGGTGCCCTGGTTGTGATATGGTCTGTGTTTCCTCCCCTGTTGAAGTCTAGGATCTGGTGATACTTCTCTGTGGCCTCACTTTATAGGTGCAGGCTATGTTCTGGTCTCCAGAGCTATGACTTCTGGCTTCTGTTTCCTTGTAGGGCATGATTGAGGGTCTTCAGGCACTAGGTGGGGATCTCCTCCACAGCTTCCTGGAGTTGGGGGTCCATTGGAGTCTTGATTGCTCCCTCTACCTAGGGTCTGTTGAAAACAAAATCCCACTGCTCTGGAGTTCCTCAACTTATCTGGCTACTTTTAAACAAATTCACCCATTGCATAAACTTAAACATGAACATCTGACCTCCTGTATATTATTTTCCTCCTTTTTCCCTCAGGCCCCATCTGAAACCCAGAAGGTTTCTTTCACTTCCCTTTCCATCTAGTAGGGACCTCTCTGCATTGATTCCATCCTCCAACTTTCCAAAGTGGCATGTGGGTTATTAATAATAAAGGTCCTTTGAGTGGTATTTGAAACATATCATTCCCACTACTAAAGCATGTAGTTGATCTCCTCAAAACTGAAAGCTAAGTTGCTGCATCTTGTATGAGGAGAGGGAAAATGCATTAAATCTGGTGGCAACGTGCAACACATTGAGGGGCACTTCTCTGACCCACTCCCGGGTGACCCTGTGGGCTGCTGGGCGTAAGTGTGTCTCAGAGAAGCTTCCTCAGCAGGTCCTGCGGGGCAAGCAGCTCTGTTATTTGGACCTTTTGAATCAGCACAATCAATTTTCCTTGAACTTTCTGTAGCTGACTGGATTGTTCTCTGGTTCCTTTAGCAAATCCCAGTAGGAGAATGACTGCAAACCTTCTAGGACAGCATGCTGCAAACTGTGTGTTGTGACCCATTAGTGAGTTGTGAAATCCATTTAACAGGTCTTGAGCAGCATTTTTAAAAATATGAAAGAAGATAGAATAGAAAGGAAAAAAAATATCAGAGTACATAGCCTGTAGTAAGGGTAACATTTATTGAATCTTGTTTATTTTGTTCAAGATCTTCTGAGTGTCTTGTATTGGGTTACAAATTAAAAAGCAAAAGCATTCTTTCCAGAGTCCTGAGGCCACAAATGTTGAAAATCACTTCTCTAGGATATTTGAGCCAAGTCATGCCTGTTTTGTCAAATATTTGTTTCCTTTCTAGAAACAGCCCTTGGCTTGGTACTGGGAACTGGAAGATGGAGACCGGGTCCCTGATGATAACGCTAGATTGTCATATTGCTCTTCTTGAATTGGGTATTATCTGACTCACCAATCAATAAAGTAGTGCCTGCCCAGAGCCACTGTATCATCACATGGAAGTGCTATATATGGGATCAGACACTAACTAATCCAGAGCACACAAATAAGTAACAGCAGTAAGCTGCTCTCACTGTCAGCACACATCCTGCTCCTGAACTGCCACCAATCCCACCACCCACAACTGGAGTCACATGGGGAGTTCCATTTGATCTGTTGGCTGAGGGAAAAAAAATGAACAGATTCCAGTACACAGGTGGTTCCTCCTAAAGTTCTAAAATCAGCTGTAAGTAGATGTGCAATGTTACACCCCCATCAAGTGTGATTCTAAAGGATGGTGGACAGAGTTTGCCACTGAGTTGTCCATTTTTGCCTGGAAGAAGAGAGGATCTGAATAAAGGTTAATATTATTTTGTTGGTTTGGCTAGTTGGCCTGGGATTTGAGGATCGGAGACAAATAAATTTAGGGGAAAGAGGTATGTGGGGGAGCTTAGAGTGTGAGGCTGTTTGTATTTCATGTGAATAGAATAGAAAGGAAAATATCAGAGGTTACTTCTGAAGAGACATCTCTGAGTTAAGGTGGACAAAATGAATTACTCTGTGAATATCAATCAGCTTCATTTTCCACAAACCCCAATAGTGGTCCAGTGGTGTGAAAAGTGGCCACGGCAATACAAATCATACATTTAACACTTCTCTTGACCAAGGCTTATCTGAATATTGGAGGCTCAATTTGCCATCAGCAGCAAGCAAATCTGAGATTCTGTGGGAGATAGTATTGATCTTTCACTCAATAGTTATACCTTGAGAGAAGAGAGATGTACATAAGAAATAACGATCTGCCCTTTCCTCCTGCCTTTGGATGTTGTCACAACATGAAGCTCAGGACTGTGGCAGCCATTTTGCCACCTGGGGAAGAGAGCCAAGAGATTCATGAGAAAATCTGGACTGGAGCCCTGGACTTCTCAGAGCTTCTGAATTTACCAGTCCTAGATTATTGTGACGTGAGAAGATAAACCTTTATTGTTTAAATTACTTTTTTATTTGGTGTATTAGTTTTGTATGGCTGCCATAACAAATTACCACAAACTTAGTGGCTTAAAACAGCACACATTTATTCTATTACAGTTCTGGAGGTCAGAATTGCAAAATCATTTTCACTGGATTTAAATCAAGGTGTTGACAGGACTGTGTTTCCTCCAAATGCTCTAGGGGAGAATTTGGTTCCTCGCCTTTTCCCGTTTCTAGAGCTGCATTTCTTGCATTCCTTGGCTTGTGGCCCTATCTTCCATCTTCAAAGCCAGAGGTGTAGCATCTTCAAATCATTGTGTGCTTCATCACATTGCCTTCTATGTCCATCTCTCTCTCTCTTTCATTATAAGGAAACTTGATAATTATAGCTTGGCATCACCTGGATAATCCAAAATAATCTCCCATATCAAAATCCTAAAGTTAATCACATCAGCAAAGTCCTTTTTTGACATATAAATTAACCTTCATAGGTTCTAGAAATTAGGGCCTATATATCTTTGGGGGGCATTGCTAAGCCTACCATATTGGGTGTTCTATAAATCGCACGTGAAAGTTTTCTTACCGATACTCTCCCCAGTGTGGAACCTTACATGGTGTGTGGGGGGCTGCCAGCAATTTTTCAAGGCTCTAGGTTGATTACTTTGGACTTCTTCCATCACAGAAGACAATAATTATCCTTCCTGACTTATAATATCATACTGGATTTGAATTTTTTATTTTTTCCTACCATGCCATAAATTTGCCATCAGCAGAAACCAAACCTGAGACTCTGTTTGATCCTTGAGCTTGTTGCATGTCTAAAAGCCTCGGCATAGCACCATAGACAGCATTGTGGGAGCTGACACTCATGAGATTTAATAGTCTTATCATATCTCCAGTGAGTCTTATCATATCTCCAGTGAGCTTTAGAAGCTTTTGGTCTTCCAGAATAAAGAAAAGGCTTATTGTGACCTAGTTATTATCTAATTCACCTGGGAGACTATTTTTGCAGGATACAGTATGACCCAGAAGCCAATATGTGCTGTTGATTCTCCCATTGGCAGAATATATCAATCTTGAGAGCAGAAGGTAGAAGTGAGGGCAGCAATTCTCATATTACACACTCATAGAAAATGTGGCTTCTGTCCCCCAATTCTGGGATAGTTTGGATTAGAGACTTTAGGAACCAAGAAATAAATGAGACAAAATGGTCTCAGCATGAGACACAATTTAGACTGGCCCTTTGAGTCTCTTCAGCTACTAGATGAACATCCACCAAAAGAGAGGAGGGGGAGGGAGAGAGAAGGAAAGGAAAGGAAAGGAGAAGGATGTGGTAGTATTTTCTGGGGTGATTTGTCCTATCAAAGAGAAATAAGATTGTAATATTCATCAATATTTCTTTACTTGCAGTGTAATGTATATTTGTTTATATTTTATGTACCACCTTCTCCACCTTTGTGGTAAAAATGCAATTTAACCATACACTGAGGAATATCAAGGTTGTACAGTGACAGAACTAGAGAGAGATTGCAGTACCCCCATGATCCTGGAGATGATTCGGTTTGGGGAAAAATAATGTATTTTATAGAAGTTATAATCTTGGCTGATAAGATCAAAGGGCAAATCTGAAGCAAAGCATAAGTGTGGATATTAAGCTGGGGTATGTTCAGAGATCCTGGTCCCTTGAGTCTCCCCAGGTCTTCATTGCAGACTAACTGGTCACAGTGTTCTGTCTGACCATGGTGAGGTCCTGCCAGGTTAAGCCCTGGGTAGAGCTTACCAAGTGGCTCATTCCCCCACCAAGGCACCTTTAAATAATTACCTTATGAAGATCTAAACCCGCATTTACTATGCCACTTCAAGTGGCTCTGGCATTCAGGTTTCAGGTTCAATTTCTAACTGTGCCTCCAGTGCCATCTGCTCCATTGCCCTCAAGTTGTATTGTAATGACTAGGCATCACATGTGTGCACTTACAATTATGTAACCACTGATATCTCCTGTACAACAGGCCTGGAAGGGATACCTGGCTTACCACACGTTATTTGCTATACATAGCACAATATTTATTTATTTATTTTTTTTATTTCAGCATATTATAGGGGTACAAAAGTTTAGGTTATGTATATTGCCCTTGCCCCCCCTCCCCCCCTCGGCCCACAAGCATGTCCATCCCCTAGACGGTGCGCATCGCACTCATTATGTGTGTATACACCCATCCCCTCCTCCCCCACATCTGCCCAACACATGATTAATGTTATTCCTAAATGTGCTCAGTACATAGCACAATATTTAATGTATGGTATGTTCTTACTGTTCAGTTTTCATGGAATTATTGGAATCACTTCAATTTAAAAATATTTCACATAAATTAGATTGAGTGGATTCCTGAAAGAACATACGAAAGTGAATTCTCCTGAGCATATGCTACTGTGGGAATATTTCATGCTAATGTCATTGAATAAAAGACATCTGCATGACAAGTTTAGTTCAGGGGTTCTTGACCTTTATTAAGCTGTGAACTGCTTTGGCTGTGTGGTGAACCCTACGGAGCTCTGCTTAGTGTAATGTTTCTGAGTTCATAAAATAAAGATAGGATCACAAGTAATATTGAAATACAATTATCAAAATAATAGGATTCCAATTTTTGAAATTGTAATATATGTGCTTTTTTAGTAATATGTAAAATAATGTACTGTAGCAGTGGGTTGAAGTCTGGTGTAATTTCAAGTTAGTTTTGAGCACAAATGATATTCTGTAACAACCTGAATGTGATATAAAAGTATCAGCAATTTTTTGAAAGCACAATACTTTTAATACTATAGTGGCTTGTTGCCTACATTTATAATTGTAAGAAATGCTAATTTATTGAGTTAGAGATTAATGAAAATAAAAATTTATATTTTTTCTATCCAGGTTCAAATACCCCTGAATTCTATACACAAATCCCTTCGTTAAGGAACTGTAGATAAATTCTGAAGATTCTGATAGATATGCGAAGACAGTTCTTCATAAGAAGGCTACTATTATAGCAAATAGTAAATTTTTCACATCTTAATATCATTAATTTGAACAGTGCATTCTAATATTTCTTTTGTAGATATGTGTCTTAGCCACTTATCTACACTGTTTCATCAAAATCCTTACAAGATTTGTAGTGCTGTTTAAAAGAAGAGAGGGATACAACGTGACAACAGGATGAAGAAAGCTGATTCACATGATATGGGGTTCAGAGGGACACTAAGGTGGTAGGAAAGGGTGAGAAAGAAGTATGTGCAGAGGACCCACAAGGAGTTAGGTTGGTACTGATGGTTTGTGGATTAGAAAAATGACAGGTGTTAGAAAAGATGGATGAGGTGAGAAATATCAGTAGAAAGTAATACATACAATGTTTCTATGTGATACAACAAAAGTTTCTATTTGATTCAATGATATAAAAAATAAGAAAGTGTTTAAAGGATTTTAAATAGCAAACATTATTAAAATAAAAGAAAAATTACTACAATGACATAAATAATAGACTATATTCATTCAATGTATATATTAAGATAAATAAAATGTTATTACTTTGAACCTTTAATATAATAGAAAGTGTTGCCATATGTAAGTATTCCATATTCAAATGAGGATAACATCAAAATCAGATATCTATATGTTTATCATGTTTTTATAATCTTTAAAACTTGTTGGTCTTTAGGAACTCAATTTACTCAGATGGCTTTGTATCTATTTAGACCTTTTAGTCATTTGGCAATGACTATATTTCATTAGGATTGGCTATTTCTAAACCCTAAGCTTTTTCCATCAACCAAATATTCTTTGTGGATAAGTAAATTCAACTGTTCTTAGAAAATGTAACCTTTAACCTAAAAAGCTATATTTTATGTTCAGAAGCTATACAATTGGTATTATACATCTTAATGAAATGTATAAAAGCTAATTTCTATAGCTATTGCATAAAGTTTGCTCTTTTTTAAATCTTTTTCTTTTCTTTTATTTTCTACATTGAAAAAAATCCCAATATACATTATTGCTGTTTAAGAAAGAAAAACATCATTGAGTATTTAAGGAGTTTTGTTTTCTCTTCTTTTTTTAATTTTAGAATATTACTAGGGTATAAATGTTTTGGTTACATAATTTGCTTTTGTACAATTTGAGTCAAGGTTATAAGTGTGCCCATCACCCAGATAGTGTGCATTGTATCCATTAGGTGTGAATTTACCCACCCCCTCCTCTCCACTTCTGCCTGCTTGATTTCCGTTGAGTTTTACTTCCATATGTGCACATGAGTGTTGATTGATTAGTTCCAATTTAGTACTGAGTACATGTGGTGATTGTTTTTTCATTCTTGCAGTACTTCACTTAGAAGAATGATCTCCAGTTCCATCCAGGTTGTTACAAAAGGTATTAGTTTCTGCATTAGTTCCATTATTATCAAGCAAATAACAAAAAGAAAAACACATTGTATTGGATGTTCTAGTAAGATCTATGCTGTGTATATACTTGAATTTCATACTTTCTCCTGAATTTTTGTAACTGTAATTGACATAAATTAATTTTGGAAATCTTTATGTGGAATGGACATATTATAAAAGAATTACTTGTTTAGCTGATAGCATAAAATATTTTCATTAGTTTCGCTCTGGTTTGCCTGATGCATTCAATGATTGGTTTAAAAACAATCTCAGAAAATCTCTCACCTAATTATGCATTTAGTCAATGGACCATGAAATCTCAAAAGAGACTCATTCTAGTTTATTGAGTTAATAGGTATTTATTCATGATGGAGTTATACCAGTCTCTTGGGTGAAAGCTTATTTTAGAAATCCCTCCCCCAATTTTAAATGTACTTATATAATTGCAATAAAATTGGAATCTTAAAAATGCAGTTTAGCATTAAAACCAAAAATAAATTAGCTAGTGTTTGAATACTGAGATGATTTTCAAAAACAAGAATTTTTACTTTTTCTAGGAATAATTATTTAAATAATCTTATAAGTAAAAAAATTATTTTCAATTTCTCATCCATTTTTTCTTCCACCATTATCTTTCAAGAAGGAAAAAAAAAGTAAGCATTTTCAAAGCAATGATATCTGGAGGTATAATATAAATACATTTTTATTAATGAACAATTATTAAAACTATAGCCATTCTTTTTCTAAGCTTAATCTTTAAAGCAAATGGAAAAACAGAAAGAGGCAAATGTTTCCCTAGCTGTTTAATCGTACAAACTGGATTTTATTTGACTCTTAAAGGAGTTCCTTTGTTGGATTTGCACAGTCATGTTTAAATAGCTAGGTTCCACGTTCTCAGAGCGAGGGTCAAGTAATATGTTTCTGATTTCAGGAGTAGTTTCTCTCAGATTTATCCCAAATCCTCTAACACTGTATATTTCTATAAGAAACTCAGTTAAGAGTATTATTCCACTTAAATGCTGAGCCATCTTTTATGTTCATAAATCTCCTTTTGAATGAAATCAGACCTGTGTGAGGGCACAAGATGAATGGAATATGGGGGAAAAATGATAATCTGACCCTCAGCTTTTCCATTAAAAAAATAAAATAAAATGCAACATTTCTGTGGCTTGTGAAGATGATGTTGCTATGGAGACTGCCTTTATGAATCCCAATGAAATTGATGTTAGCAACATTATTCTGACTTCAACTACCCATGCTTCTTGTTCTCCAAACCTTTTTATTTTTTGTTGAATATGCATCTCTAGGGCAGCAGAGCAAGGCATGTAAATCTGTAAGACAGTCATGTTTTTTCATAACAAAGTAGAAAATATGGTGATAAGATATTGACATTTTCAAGGAAAATAAGCATTTATGCACGATATGGAGAATATTCATAAAATAGCTTTTTGTACTTGCTTTACACATGGGAGAAAGGAGAAAAAGCATAAGAAGTTTGAAAATCATTTTTCTGTGTTTTTTACAGCTTTTTATGTGGAAATAGTGCAATCAAAACAATATTTAATATTTAATTTAAATAATATTTTAAAATGCTAATTTGATCCCCATCTATTTACAAGAAATACAACATACACCAAATTAAATTTCCTCAGTAACATTTTTCCCTTTTAATTTTGTGACAATAACAGATGTTCTGTTATTTGCTTCCATAAATAAACACCGACTTCTGTTTCTGAATGTTACTGCAACCATGATTGTACTATTTAGGGAGATGAGAGTAACACTCAACCTATCTAAACCAAACCAAAATGAAAATCTGTCCCTTAAATGGGAAGACACAAATGACCCAAGATGAGAATGAGTAAAATATCTTTTCTTGATTAAAGTTTTAATACAGTGTCCTACTTTAATTTATGATGTGGTAATTTCTAATATATCTTTCCTTTTTGAAGCTGACAGTTTGATGAATGTCAAAATATGGCTTTAAGCATCTCTTCCCCTGGAGATCTCATAGCACCTTTCACATGCTTCCTCCAATCCTGGCCCATTATGGTAGTGACTTGCTTCCTTCTCTATATTGTTTCCAGGCTGTAAGACATTGGGATGCTGAACCTGTGTTCTCCCCATCCTCTGTGCCCAACATACACGCAGCATAGTGCCTGGTAAATGGAGGCACTCAGTCTTTGTTGAACAAACACAAATCATGTCCTGCTAAGATTTGATGAATCCTTCTCAGTTATTTTATGAGGGGTCTTTTTAAAATATTTGTTTCTGGTGTCCAGTTGAACGTATACCTTGAACTCTCAGATGTGTTCCTTACACATAGAATGAATTTATATTACATGTGAGACCACATATAATTTTCTGTAAGATTTAAGGGATTGGATAGACATTAGGAGAGCATCCTACTTAAGTTTTACTTCCATAAGAAATTTAATAGTTTAGAAAATAAATTATGTTGGGGATACGGAAAATGTCCATTATGCTTTTAATAATGTGCCATCCTTGCTTTGGAAGATGGGTATTAAAGGACAGATAAGTACTGTTTATCTTCAGATAAATTAAAATGAATTTAGAAAATGTTAAATGGAAAAGTGGGGAAAACATGTATTGTTATATAGTGAAGCTTCATTAAATATATGGCTGTTGATTGCTTAAAATTCCTCTCCCTCGGGATTTGTAAGAGGAATCTTCTCTGTTTCTCTCCTCTCAGATTTTTCTTTATCCACTTTCATGTTCTATCTTTTCCGAGAACAGACTTTCTCCAGAGTTCTGCTCAAATCATTTTCCCTTCTAACTCTGAATTCTTTTTGAAAGTACCATTTTTCTGTTGTTGTTTTTTTAACTGAACATATGATGATGATCTCAAAATCTGCCATCCTGATTTTGCCATGGCTCCTAAAACTTCACTCATCACCTTCTCTGCCCAAATCTTTCTCTATTTCCCTCTCGCTTAGGAAATCTCCATCAACCCAAGCATGAAATCTAAGAGTCATCTCAGTCTGACCCTTCCCCCTTAACCTTCTCATCCTAGTCCTCCCAATTTAATTTCCTAAATATTTCTGGAATCTTGCTCTTACTCACCATCCCTCCTCCTTGAGACTCTAATTGTATCTCACCTGAACTTTTATACTAGCTCTCCAATTGGTCTCCCATTTTTCAGGCTTCATCTTCCTGAAATCTACCCACCAACCAGAAAAAGCTATCCAAAATAAATCTGACCTGAAAAAATAATCCTTCTAATGACACTGGTTTTCTGCCCATATATATGAGGTCCCCATGACCTGACCCTTGCCCATCTCAAAGAGCTTTTTTTCCTTAGTCTGTACCGGACATTTTACTCCTTGCACTTGTTAGCCAATTAAAGAATTTTTATTTCTCAAAACATTTATGTTTAGCCTGGAAGTTCTTTCTGCCTGGAAGGTCTTTCTCAGTTAAAAATGTCCCATTCATTTTTATTCATCCTTCAATACTTAACTAAAGAATTACCTTCTTTCTAACATCTTCTTTCTGTCATTTTGTTGGATTAAGTTTTCCTGCTCTTGGAAATTCCTATATCTTCTTATAAATTATAATATAATATGTTACAATCATGTCTGCTTGTTTCTTCCTTACTAGATATTGAATTTCTTGAGGGCCCAAACTATTTCTTATTCACCCACCGTAGTGCCCAATACATAGTCAGAGTTAAGTAAATGTTATTAAACTGAACTGGGTTTAAAAGAAGGAAAAAAATGTTTGGTTAATATTCATCATTGTAAGTTAATGTTTTGTGCAAGCCCTAACCAAAAAGATTCCCATTTTTTGTTTGAGTATGTAGTACTGTTGGCCACTCTGCTGGCTGATACACATAAAATGTTAGTTAAACTTTTATCCCTATCACAAACCTAGAAGAGGTAGTTGCCTTTGCTACCATTTTAGAGTTGAGGGAAAAAAATTGTGTAATATCATACTCCTAATAAGGGGCACCTTTTACTTACATACAAAGATAAATTCTCACCAATACTGCCTTAAATAGGATAAGAGAATCTTGTGTTCAAGCTTTAAACCAAGGTGTGCATCTTCTAGGTGCTGTGTGTGTGTGCATGTACAGGCACGTGGTTGTGGTGATAATCGTGCTTCTTTCTTTATTTGTTTACCTAACAGAGTTTACAAGAAAAATGTATCATCCCTCCTCCAAAAGTGAGCTTTCTGAAGCATTGCTATAATATGCAGAAAGGTGGTCAGTTGGGATCATGCAAAACACCTAGGTAAATTGGCATGTGCTTCTATGGTCATTTAAATAATTTCTGCATGACTATTTATCCTCCCATGGAAGTTTGCTATAATGACCTAGGATTAATTACCTTTTATGCTCGTTAAAGTCCCAAGCTAAAAATGTCTCCAGCAGTTTTAGAACTTGGAAATCTTGGGAAAGAATACTCTGTGCCAATTATCCTGCTCTTTCCATCTTAAATAAATATTTTATTTTTATTATCTATTTGTAGGATAATGTATAATAAAAAAGAATATAATAATTTTGTATGTTACACTTTAAAAAACATTTTGAAAAGTAATCAAGGCTCTTTCTATTGAAAATAACAGACTTTTTCTATAGTGCATTTTTCTTATCAATTTCGTATTTATAATCTATGCAATTGTGCTATTGAATATAAAGTCATGCAGAAATCATTATAGAAGCAAACAGAATGCTAATGACATAGAAGTAATTCAGGTCATCTCCTGTTAAAATTTTAGCAGTAAACATTCAGCTGAATACCAAATTTTGGTAATGCTTTATGTTTGAGAACTTTGATTTTTAAGACTTTAAAATCAAATTGAAAAATAGAATGCATTCATGTGAAAATTTTCTGTCTGCCTCAGTCTTAAAGGTAAGTTGCTAGTCCAATAAATTTCATTAGTGGCTGTCCACTTGATCATGCTGTTTTGAAATGATAGGATAGAATCTAGATGCTTTATCTCACAAAATACTAAAATTGCAATGATCATTATTAACTTTAGGAATGTGTGGTTACATTTTGCCAATTATCCATATTGATATGTATAGCTCTAATTCATGTGTTTGGAACTGCTATTTTATATTATTAATACTTTATTGTGTGAACATACCACATTTTATTTATCCATCTGCAGGTGAAATATTTAGGTTGTTTTTTTTTTTTCCTGCTAGAAACAATGATGCAATGAATAATTTTGTAATCTGGTATGTGTTTCCTCATGCATAAGTGTCACAGTTCCTCTAGACAACATACCTTGAAGTAGAATTGCTTGATCATAGAGTAGGATATACACGTGTTCAACATTACAAGATATTGCCAAATTGCTTTCCAACTCGGCTGAGGCTATTTGTGTACCCATCACCAGTGTATAAGAATTTTAGTTGCTCCACAGTCTTTACATCACAGTCAAACTCTGATAGTCAGGTGTTTTTTTTTCTTTTAAATTTTGCTTATCTGACCAGGTTAAATGTCATCTTGTTGTTCAAATAAGTATCTCTCAATTTTGTGAGATGGAGCATATGTTCACATACATGCACATGTTGTGATTACAGTATTTGGAATTGCCTTTCTCATCAACTATCTATTTTTCTTTTGGATTGTTTGTACATTTTTTATCTGTTTATCTAATTTTTTGACACATTCTATACTCAAATATCTTTATCAGTTATGTCCCCTGCAAATATCATCTTTATGCCATGGGCTTGCAATTTCACTTTTTAAATAATATCTTTTGATATACAGAAGCTTTAACTTTAATGTAGTCGAATTTTCTCATTTATGGTTCATGAGTTGAAATTTCCTTTTTTTGTAAATTTTTCTTTTTAATTATTATGGGTACATAATAGTTGTGTATATTTATGGGGCACACCTGATATTCTGATAAATGCATGCAATATGTAATAATCAAATCAGGGTAATTGGGGTATACCTTAAGTGTTTATCATTTCTTTGTATTAGGAACATTCCAATTCCACTCTTTTAGTTATTTTAAAATATATAATAACTTATTTTTTACTATAATCACACTGCTCTGCTATCAAATATTAGATCTCGCTCATTCTACTTAAATATATTTTTTCACTCATTAACCATCCCTCTTTGTGCCCCTCCCCACTACCCTTCCCAGCTTCTGATAGTCATCATTCTACCCTTTATCTCCGTAAGATCAGTTATTTTAATTTTTAGCTCCCACATATGAGTGGGAACATGTGAGATTTGTCTTTCTATCCTTGCCTTATTCCACTTAATGTAATGTTCTCCAGTTCTATCCGTTTTGCTGCAAGTAAAAGGATTTTGTTCTTTTTTATGGCTGAATAATATTTCATTGTGTATATGTACCTCATTTTTTTTAACCATTTATCTGTTGATGGACACTTAAGGTTGATTTCAGTCTTGGCTATTGTGAATGGTGCTGCAATAAACATGGGAGTGCAGATATCTCTTTGATATACTGATTTGTATATATATAGGCAGCAGTGGGTTTGCTGTGTCACATGGTAGTTCTATATTTAGTTTTTTGAGAAATCTCCGTACTGTTCTCTATGGTGATTGTACTAATTTACATTCCCACGAGCCGTGTACGAGGGCTCCCCTTTCTTCACGTTCTGCTAGCATTTGTTATTGCCTGTCTTTTAAATAAAAGCCATTTTAATTGGGGTGAGGTAATATCTCATAGTTTTGATTTGCATTTTTCTGATGACTAATGACATTGAGCAATTTTTCATATACCTGTTGGCCATGTATTCTTTTAAGAAAGGTCTATTCAGATCTTTTGCCCATTTTTAAATCAGATTATTTGATTTTTTTCTTATTGACTTCTTTGAGCCCCTTATATATTCTACTTATCAATCCCTTGACAGATCGGTAATTTGCAAATATTTTCTCCCATTCTGTGGATTGTCTCTTGACTTTGTTGAGTGTTTCCTTTGCTGTGCAGAAGATTTTTAGCTTAATTTGATCCCATTTGTCCATTTTTGCTTTGGTTGCCTGTGCTTTTGAGGTATTACTCAAGAAATCTTTGTTCAGACCAATGCCCTGGAGTGTTTCCCCAATGTTTTCCTTTAATAGTTTCATAATATCAGGTCTTAGATTTAAGTGTTTAATTCATTTTGATTTGATTTTTTGTATATGGTGAGAGATAGGCATCTAGTTTCATTCTTCTGCATATGGCTATCCAGTTTTCCTGGCACCACTTACTGAAGACAGTTTTCTTTCCCCAATGTTGAAAATGAGTTTGCTATACATATGTGGATTTATTTCTGGGTTCTCTATTCTGTTCCATTAATCTTTCTGTCTGTTTTCATGCCAGTACCATGTTGCTTTGGTTACTAGAACTCCGTGGTATAATTTGAAATCAGGTAATGTGATTCCTCCAGGTTTGTTTTTACTCAGGATGGCTTTGGCTATTCTGGATCTCTTGTGATTCCATACAAATTTCAGGGTTATTTTTTCTGTTTCTGTGGTGAGTGGCATTAGTATTTTGGTAGAGACTGCATTGAATCTACAAAGTGCTTTGGGTAGTATGGACATTTTAATAATATTGATTCTTCTAATCCATAAGCATGGAATATCTTTCCATTTTTTTGTGTGTGTCTTCTTCAATAATTTTAAACAATGTTTTATAGTTTTCATTGCAGAGATCTTTCACTTCCTTGGTTAAGTTTATTCCTTGGTATTTTATTTTATTTATAGTTATTGTAAATGGGGTTACTTTCTTGGTTTCTTTTTCAGGTTATTCACTCTTGGTGTATAGAAATGCTACTGATTTTTGTATGTTGATTTTGTACCCTGCAACTTTACTTAGTTTGTTTATCAGTTCTAATAGCATTTTGCGGAGTCTTTAGGGTTCTCTAGATATGAGATCATATACTTTGACTTCTTCCTTTCCTATTTTAAAGCTCTATATTTCTTTCTCTTGTTGATTTTTCTAGCTAGAACTTCCAGTACTATGCTGAATAACAGTGGTGGAAAGAAAGCATCCTTTTCTTGTTCCAGATATTAGAGGAAAGACTGCCAGTTTTTCCACACTGAATATGATACTAGCTATGGGTTTGTTATATTTGACTTTTATCATGTTGAGGTATGTTCCTTTGTACCCAGCTTTTTTGACAGTTTTTGTCAGGAAGAGGTGTTGAATTTTATCAAATGCTTTTTCTGCATCAACTGAAATAATCATATGGATTTTGTTCTTCATTCTGTTGACATGATGTATCACATTCATTGATTTGTAGAACCATCCTTACATCCCTGGGATGAATCCCACTTGATCATGATGAATAATTTTTTTAATGTGCTTTTGAATTCAATTTGCTAGTATTATGTTGAGGATTTTTGTGTCTATGTTCATCAGAGATATTGGCTTCTAGTTTTCTTTTTATGCTGTTTCTTTGTTTGGTATTGGTATGCCATTTTGTTTTATAATAAAAATCCATTCACACCTTGATTTCAAGTATACGTTCTTTTATATTTTCTCTCTTTTTTTTAAATTTCAGAAGATTATAAAGGTACAAATGTTTTGCTTACATGCACTGCTTTGTACAGTTTGAGTCAAGGTTGTAAGTGTGCCCATCACCCAGATAGTGTGCATTGTACTCATTTGGTGTGAATTTACCCATTCTCTCCTTCCCCTTCCCGCCTGCTTGATTTCTGTTGAGTTTTACTTCCATATGTGCACACGTATTAATTGATCAGTTCCAATTTAATAGTCAATATATGTAGTGTTTGTTTTTCCATTCTTGTGAAACTTCACTTAGAAGAAAGGTCCCCAGTTCCAACTACATTGTTACAAAAGGTATTAGTTCACCATTTTTTGTGGCTGAGTACTACTCCATGGTATACATATACAACATTTTGTTAATCCATTCATGTATTGATGGGCACTTAGGTTGTTTCCACATCTTTGCAATTGTGAATTGTGCTATTATAAACATTTGAGTGCAGATGTCTTTATTATAGAATGCCTTTTGTTCTTTTGGGTAGATGCCCAATAATGGGATTGCTGGATCAAATGGTAGATCTACTTGTAGCTGTTTAAGGTATCCCCATATTGCTTTCCAGAGAGGTTGCACTAGTTTGCAGTCCCACCAGCAGTGTATGAGTGTTCCTATCTCTCCACATCCATGCCAACATTTGTTGTTTGGGGACTTTTTGATAAAAGCCATTCTCACTGGAGTTAAGTGCTATCTCATTGTGGTTATGATTTACATTTCCATGATTAGAGATGTTGAGCAATTTTCCATGTTTGTTGTCCATTATCCTATCTTCTTTTGAAAAGTTTCTATTCATGTCCTTTGCCCACTTTTTAATGGGGTTGTTTGATCTTTTCTTGTTAATTTTCCTGAGTTCTATACAGATACTAGTTATCAGCACTTTATCAGATGTGTAGCATGCAAATATTTTCTCCCATTCTGTAGGTTGTCTGTCACTCTAGTGATAGTTTCCTTGGCTGTGCAGCAGCTTTTTAATTTGATCAGGCCCCATTTATTTATTTTTCTTGTTGCTGTGATTGCTTTTGGGGTCTTCTTCGTAAATTCTTTGCCTAGGCCGATGTCTATAAAAGTTTTTCTATAGTGTAGGTCTTTTAGGAAATTTTCATTTGCCTATTTTTCTTTAAACATCACTCAATAACGATGTCTCATATTTCTTCTTTTTATGATTTTTGTGATTTCTATTTTCAGGAGATGTCTATTTTGTGAGAGTT
The DNA here is from genome assembly GCF_020740605.2 of Lemur catta. Taxonomy (NCBI): domain Eukaryota; kingdom Metazoa; phylum Chordata; class Mammalia; order Primates; family Lemuridae; genus Lemur; species Lemur catta. Next base: position 269,492,571 of record NC_059128.1, read on the forward strand.
GTGACCAGAGCAATGTCAGGGTGGATAAAACTTTGATATCATAAAATGAAAGCAAGGGATAAGGAATTTTTTCATTTATTTTGTGATTGATAGGGTTGAAATGGTTACCTTACTCTTTTGTTTTTTTATGTAAAGTCACCATATAAATGGATTCCTTGGAACAGCAATAATAAGATAATAAGATAAAATGGAAGTTCTTTTTTCTGTTTAAGTTTATTAAGGATTCAGTTTGTAGAATGCTACTGTACCCATTAAATTAACAATTCTTATCATGTGATTTTAGTCTAGCCTAAAGGAAGCAGCTTTATTTTTGGTGGGTGCAGTCAACAGAAAAGCTAGTTTTTTTCATATTTGGTAATTTCCCTGTAGTGTATTTTATCTAAGATTGAAGGATAAAAGAGTTGCTTTTTGGAAAAATAAAAGGGAAAAGAAAGTTTCTCATCATACAATGGATCTTGAATCTTCCTTTTAGACCTACACACACACACATGCACACACACACACACACCCCAGAATAAAACAAAGGATAGAAATAATCAGTTCAGTAAAATATAATGATATGGAAATAATTATGCCAAATTTAAAGAAAGAACATGAAAATTCTTACCGTATATCACTTATTTTACAATATTACAGGGGTGCCATGGATTTGAGGGACATATAACCCAGTCACAGTGTGTAAGAAATTTCTTTTTTGGCATTTTTTTCTGCCAGTTTTGTTAAGGTATACTTGACAGATATTATTATATATATATTTATGGTATACAATGTGATGTTTTGATATATGTTATACATTATGGAATAATTAAATCAAGCTAATTAACATATCTGACTTCACATAGTTATTAATATTTTTTTGTGGTGAGAACATTTAAGATTTACTCTCTTAGCAACACTTAAGTATATAATACATTATTATTAACTATTGTCACTATGCTGTACAGTAGATCTCCAGAAATTATATATCCTATCTAACTGAATCTTTGTACTTTTTGATCAACTTCTTCCCATCCTTTGTCCCAAACCAACACTCTATTCTCTGCTTGTAAGAGTTCAACTTTTTTTTAAGATTCCACATATAAGTGAGATCATGTAGCATTTGTTTTTCTTTACATGGCTTATTTCACGTAACAAAATGTCTTCCAGTTTCATTGATGTTGTAAATGACAGAATTTCCTTCCTTTTTTTAAAAAATAAGCTTTCTGCCCATTTTTCTTTCTCTGCTCCTTCTGGGACCCCCAAATGTGTGATTTAGTTTGCTTGATAGTGTCCCATAAGTCCCGTAGGCTTCCTTCACTTTCTTTATTCTTTTTGTTATTTCAAAGTATTAAGGGGTTACAAATGTTTTAGGTTACATGGATCATTTTTATAATGCTTGAATCCTGGCTATAGGTGTCCCCATTACCTAAGTAGTGTTTATAGTATCCATTAGGTTAGTTTATTCCTCCTCTCCGTCCCCCCCACCAACCTGGTTGCTTTCTGCTGAGTTTGACTTCACTCTGTGCACTTGTGAGCTCATCAGATAGTTCCAATTTAATAGTGAGTAAATGTGGTGTTTGATTTTCCATTCTTGTGATACTTCACTAAAGAGAATGGGCTCCAGTTTCATACAGATTGTTGCAAAAGGTATTAATTCACCTTTTTGTGTGGCTGAGTAGTACTCCATGGTGTACATATACTATATTTTTTCAATCCACTCATGAATTGATGGGCACTTGGGTTGATTCCAGATCTTTACAATTGTGAATTGTGCTGCAATAAGCATTGCAGTACAGGAGTCTTTTTGATAAAATGACTTCTTTTCCTTTGCTTAAATACCTGGAAGTGGGATTGCTGGATCAAATGGCAGGTCAACTTTTAGTTTTTGAGAAATTTCCATACTGTTTTCCATAGAGGTTGTACTGACTTGCAGTCCCACCAACAGTGTGTAAGTGTTCCTTTCTCCCTGAATATACACCAGCATCTATTGTTTTTGGACTTTTTAATAAAAGCCAGTCAGACTGGGTTAAGATGATAGCTCATTGATGTTTTCATTTGAGTTTCCAAGATGATTAATGATATTGAGCATTTTTTCATATGTTTCTTGGCAATTTGTCTTCTCTTAAGGAGAATCTGTTCACACCTTTTGCCCACTTTTTAATAGGGTTGTTTGATTTTTTCTTGCGGATTTGCTTGAGTTCTTTGTAGATTGTGATTATTAGCCATTTATCAGATGTGTAGCAGGTGATTATTCTCCCATTCTGTAGGTTGTCTATTTGCTCTATTGACTGTTTACTTACAGCAGAGTAAGTGCAGAAACTTCTTAATTTAATCAAATTCCATTTATTAAGTTTTGTTGTTGCCATGATTGCCATTGGATTCTTTTTCATAAATTCTTTGCCTACCTAGGCTGATATCTAGAATAGTTTTTCTTATATTTTCCTCTATAATTTTTACAGTTTTGTGCCTTAAATCTAAGTCTTTTATCCATCTAGAATTAATTTTTGTGAGTGGTGAGAGGTAGGAGTCTTGTTGAATTTTTCTGCCTTTTTTGTTCCTCTGGGAAATTTCAAGTGACCTGGCCTTGAGTTCATTGATTCTTTCTTCTGCTTGATTGGGTCTGCTATTGAAGCTGTATGGAATTTTTTATTTCAGTCATTGTACTCTTTATTTCCAGAATTTCTGGATTTTTTAATTTGTTTGTTTTGTTTTTATGGTTCCTATCTCTTCTTTAAACTTCTCATTTTGTCATGTACTGTTTTCCTAGTATCATTTAGTTATCTATATCTTATAGCTCACTGGGCTTCTTTAAAATGATTATTTTGAATTCTTTGTTGACTAGTTCAAATGTCTTCATTTCTTTAGGGTTGGTTACTAGTGCTTTATTTTGTTCATTTGGTGGCGTCATGTTTCCTTGATTATTCATGAATTTTTTGCCCTTGTATTGATGTCTATGCATTTGAAGAAGTAAGTACATATTCCAGGCTTTACAGACTGGCTTTGGCAGGGAGAGTCCTTCATCAGTTAGCCTGTCCAGAAATTCTGGGCAGGCTGCCTCATGGGTTCCATGATTAGACTTGCTGCTGGAGTCCTTGGGCAAGCTAGCCTGGTACCTGGGTCAGCAGGTGAGTAGGCCTGGACTTGCCTCCACAGGGGATGGCCTGGAAGTTGCATATGTTGGGGCAGGCCTGGAGTTTGCATTCATGACCCTGTCATGGTGCCAGGGTCCACTAGGGTGGGTCAGTTGACTGGGCCTATGTGGGTAGACCTGGAGCCTGGAGCCATGGGGGTGGACCTGGAGCCTCTGTTCATGTAGGCCAGCTTGTGGCCTGTGTCCACAGGGGCTGACTTGGCACTGAGATGGGCCTTGCTCCTGAGTCTGCAGGTGCTGGCTTGGTATTGGGATAGGCCTTGCACCTGGGACCAGGGAAATGAGCCTGTATCCTGGGTCCACAGGGGCCAGCCTGGCTCTGGGGTTTACTAAGGTGGGCCTTGACCGTGGTTATCCTGGGACAGCTTAGTTCCTGGAGCTTCTGGAGCCTGGGACTGCAGGGACCAGCCTGGAACCTGGGGCCAGTCTGGTGCTAAGATAGGTCTGGAATCTGGGTTCATGAGGATGGTCTTGCAGCCTTGATCCATGGCTTCATGACTGGCACTTGGGTCTACTGGGGCAGCTCTGGACCCTGGGTCTTCTAGAAGATGGAGATGTGGGGGTTGGCCTAAAGCCAGGGGCTACAAGGCCAGCCTGGTGCTGCATGGGCCTGTATCCTGTATCCATGAGTATCAGCCTAGTGCCTGGGTCTGAAAGAGCCATCTGGATGCTGGATCTTTAAGTGCCAGCCTGGAGTATAGGGTTTTGGGGGCCAGCTTAGTACTAGGGGTGATTTGGAGCCTGGGGATGCTGGGGCTGGCCTGGAGATGGGATCAGCCTGGAGCCTGAGGCTGGGAGGACCAGACTGGCAGTGGGATGGGCCTAAAGCCTTGTATATGGAGGTTGGCCTAGAGCCTGGGAAGGAATGGCCTGATGTTGGGTTTCATCTAGACCTAGTGCTAGGGTTCCTGGCAAAATCAACTGTTCACTTCACTCTTCTTCTCCAATGCAGAGAATATCTCCTTGCTATGATACCTGGATTTGGGAGACGGATGATACAGGTAATGTGAAACTATCCTTCCTACTTTCTTTAATGTGTCTTTTCTTATTTCTATGCTATACTGAGATGCTGTAATCTCTTACCTGGATTTCTTAGCTCTTGTATATTTTTGTGTGTGGACAGTTAAAACTAATATTTCTGAAAGAGGACAAGTGCTGAAAAGTTCTATTCTGCCATCTTCATGATATCATTCCCTTCTTTTTTTAACTGAGGTAAAATTACTGTGAAATGAACAGATATTATAGATTAAATTCAGTGAATTTTGATAAATAGATGCAATTCTCCACTCAGGCAATTCCCTGTAAATAGGCATTGTTCTAATTTCTATTCCCATAGGTGGGTTTTACCTGTTTTGAACCTCATAAAAATGGACATTTTCACAAAAATATAATTTTTGGTATATACATTTTTGCAAGTAAAATTTTTTGACATTCATTTACACTGCTGCATATATCATTATTCATGGTTTTACATCTAGAAGCATGATTTCCTCTGATCAATATAGCACCATTTTGTTTATCTGTTCTCTTTTGATGGGCATTTTAGGTTGTTCCCTGTTTGGGGCTAGTATGAATAACACTGCCATATTCTGGTATGTCTTTTATTGGACATATATTAATATGCATTTGTATAATCAGTTCTGGGAGTCTATAACCTGCAGGAAGTAGAGAGGAAACTGGAAATGTGAGCAGTTTGGGGATCTGGCACTAAACCAGGGAACATTATTACCTTCCACTCAAGCTTCTCTCTTCTTGGTGCAAAGGTGACAAAAAACAGAAGGGCATGGAAGCTTTGGGAGGTGTTGGATATGTCTATTACCTTGTTTATGGTGATACTATCATGGGTATTTGCATATGTTCAAACTCCTCAAATTGTATACGTTAAATTTTTGCAGTTATTTATATATCAATTATACCTCAATAAAGCTGTTAAATAAATATAAATGAATACCCAAGTAAATCTATGTATAATAAAGATGACACTTGATCTGTCAGCTGAGGTCCTGCTACGTTAGGAGACAGCCTGCTGCCATTGACTCTGATTGCCGTGGCACATGTCTCCCAGGGCATCCCTGTCCTATTGCTTTGATTCACAATGTGACAGAGACCCCACAGATACTCTCTTCCACTAAACTGTCTGCTACCCTCATCTCTAGCCCTTCTTCTCCATGTTTTAGGAAGTTGCTGCAGTTCTGCCAGGATTTCCTCTAGGTATGTTTTTACTCCCTTATTTTCTCGGGAAAGGGAGTTATGAGTTAGCTCTTGGGAAAATCTTTTATTCTAGCCACACCTGGATTATTTCTGTTAGAAATTCCACTAATTTCATAGCATGTCCTTGGTATACTTCTGCCATCTCTGATGCTGATGTAGATTTTCTCCTATTTTTACATTCTTTTGGCCCTTTTCTATAAGTTCTTTCAGTTGAATATTAGTATTAATATTTTAGTCGTGGTCATTCCCAGATGTACTCTTTACACAGAGGTTTTTTTCCTTTATCATTTCTTTGGAAATTTAGAATTCAGCATTAATATTTTCAAGTTAACAAAGAATGAAGGCAAAAGAGACAAGACATTAGTTAGATACTTTGTAATTTCAAATTCTGGAGTAATATCCTTGTTCCAAAATACCATTATGTTACAGATTCCTGACTCTGGTTGAATCTGAGCAATACATTTGAGAAGGGATTACCCAGAGTTTCTTCCTTTGCCATAACATGTTTTGCATGTGGCATATGATATTATTTTGTACTGTTAGACTTTAGAAAGTTGACAAGAATTTTGATAAGGAAGGATCAAAAAGTTTCAGCTTAAGAATTCTACTTTAATAAGTTTGATGTATACAAGAATGAAGAGTCACAACTTTCATTTAGATCATTAGCAAATAGGCAAAATTTAGATAATAGAAAAAAACTATAAAATCAAGTTGATCCTTTTTTATTAGCAATAAATGTGTTTTCTAATAATAGCCTTGGGATTAAAAATGTTAAATTAATGTGAATAATCTTGACCTTTTTCCAACTCCCCACAATTAGGAAACCATCAAAATCCTCTCTATCTCTGCAGCATCCCCTACCTACTTCCGAGAGACTCATGTTTTCTCAGCCTCTGCAAAAATTGTGTCTTCTATGGTCTATCAAAATGCACAAGGGGCTTCACCTATGGCCTGAGTGCCCATTGTTGAGTTACTTCTGGTGGCTGCTATACTACTGTTTCCTACAGCAGCTAAAGCTATGGTCACCCTCCAAGGCCAAAAGAGATGTCAAATGATAGCAGTGTCCAGTATTGACTGGTGCTCCTTGTAGTGCTAATAAAATTGGCATCAGCCATGCTTGTGATGTTGTTGTTTCCTTCTGTCCTTATTCTACATGTTTGCAGCATGCCAGTGGCTCTGTTTCAAAGCAGGAGGAATTTCTTCCCACCATCCTCAGAGTCATGCTGCTCCAGAGAGAGGGCACCTTTGTACCCCTGTTGCATTGTGTACTTGTGTATGAGTGTTTATTCAGTTTTTGCTTCTATCCCATTTCTGCTACAGCTTAGCTAGTCATCTGAGGGATGGAACTGAGCCAAAAGAAAATGTGAATTGTCTGTGACATTTGTGTTAATGGTCTCTTTAGTTAGATTTTTATTCCCTGGAAGATTCCTCTGGCCCTGTGATGACCTCACTCACCAGTATTCCAGGCAGATCAAGATATATTTAAATTCCAGTAGTAACCACAATTTAGACTCAAGCCATTAATTACCCCATCCCATTACATGCATATTACTTTTAAAATTAAAATTCTATTCTTCCTTCCAGAGTTGCAGACTGCAAAGCTTATTTTCAAGCCACTGAAATTTAAGTAGTTTAGTTTCTTGGACCCAAACTTCAACTCTTATTCCAGATGTCAAGGATTGCTAGATCACAATATTATTTGCATAAAGACACTTATATTTTATGATACACAACCTCACTCTATTCTATACATATTTAGAGCTAGCCTAGAAGAAATAGTTTTTAATATTGATTGTATAGTTGATATGTTCTTGCCCATCAGTGCAAAATATTGGACCAAGATGGTATTATTGTTTTTAAAGACTTTTAAAATGTGAGCTGTAATACACCCACACAAAGAAAAATTTAAAAAATAATGTGTATTCAAAAATTCATATGCCTCTTAACCAATTACTAATAAATATTTTTATTGAAATATATGTAGAAAATCTCTCAAATAGGCCGGGCGCGGTGGCTCACGCCTGTAATCCTAGCTCTGGGAGGCCGAGGCGAGTGGATCGCTCGAGGTCAGGAGTTCGAGACCAGCCTGAGCAAGAGTGAGACCTCGTCTCTACTAAAAAAAAATAGAAAGAAATTATCTGGCCAACTAAAAATATATATACAAAAAAAAAAAATTAGCCGGGCATGGTGGCTCATGCCTGTAGTCCCAGCTACTCGGGAGGCTGAGGCAGTAGGATCGCTTAAGCCCAGGAGTCTGAGGTTGCTGTGAGCTAGGCTGATGCCACGGCACTCACTCTAGCCCGGGTAACAAAGTGAGACTCTGTCTCAAAAAAAAAAAAAAAAAAAGAAAATCTCTCAAATCACAGTGAGAATGCTAATGTAACATGATTCAGGCCCTGAAACATAATGTTACCAGCATCCTTCATGTCCCCTTGAGAACTATTCCCTGGCACTGCTCAGGACCTTCCCTAAAGGTAATTACTATTCTGATTTTTAATACCATAAATTAATTTTGAATTTTTAAAAATGTTTTAAATAAAATTCCATTGACTTAGGACATATGTATAGAAAGTAACAAATCATAAACTTCACGAAGTACTAAATCTATAGAAAAAGCAACCCAGAGGTCTTCTCAGGCCTCCTTCCAGAAACTTTTTCCCCAACCAGAGGGTAACTACTATCTTTACTTCTCACACTATAATTTAATGTTGCCTGTTTTTGAATAACATATAAATGTAATCATACTCTATCCCATCTTTTGTGCTTGTCTTCTTTTGCTCAATATTATGTTTGTGAGATTCATCCTTGTTGGTGAGTGTTGCAGTGATTCATTTGTTTTTCATTGCTTGATGGTACTTCATTCTATGAATATAACAAAATTCATAGATATTTGGATTGATGAACACTTGCATCGTTTCCAGTTTGGATTATTACAAAAAAGGGCTGCAGGGAACATTTAGGAATGAAAGTAGGCACTTCAACAGTGTAGTGATAAATATTCTTATATAGGTCTTTTGGAGTTCATAAGTACAAAATTCTGTTGGTAATAGACTGAGATGTGTACTTGCTGGGTCACAAGGCATTCATTTGTTGAGTTTTAGTAGCTACTGCCAAACAATTGCCAAAGTGCTTATACCAATTCACATTTCTAATAACAGGGTATTGTAATTTCTATTGCTCCATATCCTAGCCAACACTTGGTATTGACAGTCTTTTTACTTTTGGTGAGCATAGTGTGTACTTAATATGTATTCCCTTGGTATTTGTGAGGCCAAGGAACTCTTTGTATGTTTATTGGTCATTTTAGAAGTCTCCGTTCAAGTCTTTTTCCCATTTATTTTTTATTATATTCTTAATATCTATCTTATTGATTTTTAAAGTTTTTCAAAAAATATATTCTGGATGGGTTATATCAGGTGGTTGTAGATATTAGAAATGTCTTTTTGACATTTTGTGATTTGTGTTTTCACTCCATTATTGATGTCTTTTGATTAACATATATTTTATTTTACTTTAGTCCATTTTTATTAAATTTTAATGATTAATGTTACTTTGGGAAGAAATCTTTGCCAGTCCCAAGGCCAAGAAAATATTTTAATCAGAAACTCTGCTGTTTTATTTTTTATACTGAGATCTACAATCTGTCTGGTCTTGATTTTTTGCATGTGTGTGTCAAGGAGCAGGGATCATTTCTTTCCATTTAGATATTCAATAGATTCAACACAATTTATTGAAAAGACAGTACTTCCACCAGTGTTCTTTAGTTTTTGTCTTTATCATGTTCCAGTGTCATATATGTGTGATTTGTTTCTAGATCTTTTCTAATTTACTTGCTTATTTGTATCTCACTCATGTTTTAGTTACTACAGATTCCAAAATGTTTTTTGTTAATTTGGCAGATCTAGAGACTCTTATTTTTCTAAGGTGTTGGAACTTTATTTATTTACTTATTTATTTAATTTGTTTAAGGAGTACAAGTTGAATTCCATTACATGTATATATTGTATAGTGGTGGAGTCTGCGCTTTTGGTGTACACATCACCTGGGTAGTGTGTATTGTAACCCATAGGTAATTTTTCATCCCTTATCCCTCTCATCCTCCCCTCTTATGAGTCTCCAATGTCCATTACACCACTGTCTGCCCTTGTATAGCCATAGTTTAGCTCCCACTTATATGTGAGAACATGTGGCACTTATTTTTTATTCCTGAGTTACTTCACTTAGGATAATGGCCTCCAGTTTCATCTGAGTTTCTGCAAAAGACATTATTTCATTCTTTCTTATAACTGAATAGTACTTTACGGTGTGTATATATACACTACACTTTCTTTATCCACTCATCAGTTGATGCTCACTTAGGTTGATTTCATATCTTTGAGATTATAAATTCTGCTGCAATAAACATATGCATACAGGTGTCTTTTTGATATACTGCATTCATACCAAGATCTATTGTTTTTTAACTTTTTAATAATGGTCATTCTGACAGGAGTAAGGTGGTATCTCACGGTTTTAATTCACATTTTCCTAATGAGTAGTGATGTTAAGCATTTTTTCATATATTTATTGGCCATTGTATATCTTCTTTTAAAAAATACCTGTTCATGTCATTTGTCCACTTTTTAATATGATTTGTTTTGTTTTGTTTTCTTCCTGATTTGAGTTCCGTGTAGGTTCTGGATGTTAGTCCTCTGTCAGATACATAATTTACAAATATTTTCTCCCATTCTGTAGGTTGTCTATTATTTCTTTTGCTGTGCAGAAACTTTTTAATTTAATTAACTCCATTTGTATACTTTTGTTTATTGTATTTGCTTTTGGGTCTTGGTCATAAATTCTTTGCCTAGGCCAATGTCCAGGATAGTTTCTCCTGGATTTTCTTTTAGAATTTTTACAGTTTCAGGTCTTACAAATAAGTCTCTAATCCATCTTCAGTTAATTTTTGTATATTGTAAGTGATAGGGATCCAGTTTCATTCTTCTGCATATGAATATCCAATTTTCCCAGCACCAGTTATTGGATGCTGTGCCCTTTTCCCAGTGTATGCTTTCATCTGCCTTGTCAAAGATCAGTTGGTACATGGTTTTATTTCTAGGTTCCCTAGATTAAAAAATCTTGATAATTGAGAGTGCTAGTCCCTCAGCTTTGTTCTTTTTTCCTTCAGGATTTTCTTGGATATTTTTAGTTGTTTTCAGTTCCCATATAAATTTTAAACAGCTTTCCATTTTCCAGAAATTACTTGCTGGGATTTTGATCAGAATTGTACTGAATTATAAATCATTTGGTTAAAACTGCATTTTAAAAATATTTAGTCTTTCATTCCATGAACAGAATATGTCCATTTATATAAGTTACCTTTAATTTTGTCAATAATAATTCATAGTTTTTTATGACTATTTCTTACATGCTTTAAAAGTATTTATTTGTAGCTACTTGTGGTTTTAATGATATCATTAATAATATATTTTGAGTTTATTTTTTTAATTGCTCATTCCTGATACATATAAATGTAAACACTTTCTCCATATTGGCCTTATAGACAATGATCTTAATAAATCCCTTTGTTAATTCAAATAGGTTATCTATAGTTTATGTTGGATTTTCTACATATGCAATACTTTATCATGGCCAAAAGTAGAAGTCCCTTCCCTTCCCATCATTTTTGAAGAGGTTTGTTTTTATTTTATTTTTGCTATAAAATTTTGATTTAAAATGATTTTTGTGCAATTATAAGATGGCATTACTTTGTCTTCTGGCTTCCATTGTTAATTTTAAGAAGTCATCTGTCAGTCTTGATTGCTCTTTTGATATCAAGATGCCTTCCTCCCCCCACCCCCCAACACTCTGGCTGCTTTTAAAATTCATTATTTATTTTAATTCACTGCACTTTTACTATGAGGTCTTTAGGTGTCATTTACTTTACGTTTATTCTACTTAAGGTTGATAGAACTAGTCACATGTGTAGCTTGATAATTTTATGAATTTTGGAATATTCTTGGCTGTTATCTTTTCTCCAGTTCCCCTTTACTCTTTTTCTGAGATACTAATCTCCATATATAGTTGACCTTTCCTTTGTGTTTCATATATCTTTTATGTTCTTGTATTGTGTGTTTTACACTCATTTTCTCTCTGTACCTCAGTATAGATATTTCTTTTTGCCATCTTATCACTTTACTTCATGCATCAGCAATGTCTAATTTGCTCTGAAATTTTTCTAATGAGTTGCTAATGTCAGTCATTGTATTTTTCATTTTTATGATTTCCTTTTTCTTTAGTACCTTACAGTTTTCTGAAATTCTCACTTGTGTCTTTTAACTTAGTAAGAATTTTTGTTGAATATAGAATTTTGCTTTGATATGATAGTTACTTTAAATAGTATATCATGTATAATAAAATAATAACAGTTATTCTAAAATCCATATCTGATAATTACAAATCTGTATGTCCTGTGGTTCTAATTCTATTTTTCTTGGTTCTCTGAAATATTTTATCTTTTTATAGGCCTAGTTATTTTTGATTGATGACAGATATTGTGCATTAAAAAATGTAAACATTTCAGTCTGTGAAGCATTATTTACCTCTAGAGAGGATTTAATTATGTTACTGGCAGGGTGTCAAGTCATTGGTTGATTATTGTTATCTAATCAATCTAATTAGGATTTGAACAGGTTAGAATCTGGGCATCAGCCTTACAGGTGCTGTTCTATTTCTGGTATGCACTTACTCCCAGACTGTAGCCTCTTGGTGTTCCAGCTGAAATCCTTCGGTGTTTTCCTGAGTCCCTTTTCATAACAAGTCTAGGATTCTAATTTTAGTACCCCCACTCCTGTGAGTCTTCAAAATCACCCTCTGCTCAGTTTTTCAATGCCTCATCTGCAATTTAAGAAAGGTAAATGCTTGAGGGGCAAAGGAGCACTAAATATCAGGCACACTCCTCTGCACATTCTGCACCCCTAAGTCTTTGTTGGCTTGGTAGCTCTGTAATGTCTCCAAGAGAACATGAAATTTTTGTGTTGTTGTTGCATTCAAGATCCTTGCTAGCATCTAGAAGCCTGTTAAAAGTTAAACATAAAAGAAATTAGATTGGAAAAAATGTGTGGAAATATGCTATGTCTTAAATGAAAAAAATATGTTATGCAGCAGATAGCATTCCACAAATACTAAGAGTTAAGTCCGTTTCACATATACTATACACAAATGAAAGACAATGAGAAAGCAGATGAGATCAAACTAAAAGGAAGAGTCTATGGCACATTGTTTTGATATATTGTAAATAATATTATGAAAACTATGAGACTATAAATATTAATAATGGCAACTCTCAAGAAGATAATTTTCCAAAATTTTCTGTGTATATGCAGAAAACTGTGCTATGGAGATTATGCAGATCTAGTTCTGCATATTTAAAATACTAAAAGGGAAAAATGAAATTGTAACTTTTTTTCTCAAGAAAGTACATCTCTAAGGTCACCATACATTCTGTACATTGACTTGAATTTCTACATGTACAGAACATCATAAAACTTGAGACTATACATCACTGTTTACATTATATTTCATATGGCCAGTTAAGATGTGGGAATAATACACAATCACTTTTAAAATCTATCCAGCAAAAATTAAGTACAAAAGGGTGCTATTTTAATCATTTGAATAATTATGTTATCTTGAATAATGCATTCCCCTAAAGAACTAGATTTATGTTATGGGGAGTTATTCATACATTCAATAAATATTTTGTCATTTGATGATAAGCATTTGTATATAGTGTTGAGATATTATTAAATATCTGTAAAAATTTTATATTAACTTATTTTATTGCAAACAATAATTTCTAACGGTCAGGATATGAGGATATGTACTACCACCAAATTTAATATGTTATTTATGATCAAAAGATATACAAAAGACAATTGGGAACTAATTTCCACCTTGCATATAGGAAAAATATGTACTCTTTTTTTCAACTGTCCATTCTTTCTGAGACATATGCAGTGATAGTAAGAACCAATACCTTGGAACATTTCAGCAATAATTTTTCCAATCATAGCCTGATAAAATGAAAGAATCTAACAACACCCAACACCTATTCTCATTTCTAGCTTCTGTAGAAACTGTGGCTTTTGTAGAATGGCAGCTGGCTACTGAGTTTTAGTACCACATTCTTCAAACGTATAATGGGAGTCTGATTGATTCACTGAAGCACTTGCTTACTTGTAATTACTCTACTTTTAGGGCCACTGCCACAATTGACTAGATGACATTTAGGCCCACTGCATTCTTATGCCTGACTGTTTTGTGCAGGTATACAAGGGCTGTCCGTAAAGTATCCAGCCATTGTTAATATAATTAAAACATATTACCTGGCTCGATACTTTCCGAACAGCCCTTGTATTCTAATGCTTGATGGAGTAACAGAGTAGTGCTGTGGAGAAAATGCAGTAACTGGCAAATTACTCTATAATTCCGGAACCTCCAGCGACTGAAAGGAGGACTGGGTAAATTACATCTGGTGGGTTACTTGACAGCCGATTTGCACAAAGGGTGCCATGGGCTATGGTAAAATAATGTGTTCTTCTTGTGGCAGGCGTGCTCCGAATAAAAGCACACTCATGCTGTAGTCTGAATAAAGCACAGTGGAAAATAAGATAGAAGTTAAATAGAATACTTCTCTTGGCCTTTTAATATACATTCAGTAAAGCATGTTAAGCATTGCTTCATGTGGAGGAAATCTTCTTTTTAAAAAGAGTTTTAGAGACATTTATAAGAAAATATAGGAAGGTTGTATTTGTGTCTAATTACAACAATGTATGTTATTATAAGGCTTATTTTTTCTTATTGTAAAAGCAAAACATATTTAGGAAAGATATAAAAAACAAAAAAAGAAAAGAAAAATAACCTACCATCCCAGAAATAGTTCAACATAACTTTTTATATTACTATATACACAATTTTTACATGCTTTGTTTTAATGAGAATATATTAATTTTTTGATGTTCATTTAAAATATATGAATATTTTCACATATTAATAAAAACATTCTGTAATAGTCATTTGAAAGGTTGCTGAGAATTATTTAATTTTATGATGGATCCTAATTATATAATAACTCCCATGGTGGTAAACATTGAAGTTAAATAACTAGAAATGTAAGTGATGGATCAAAGGGTATGTGCTATGGTATAGAGATCAGCTGTACTCAATAGAGGACCAGCAAAAAGCATCTTTATTCTTTCCATCACTATTCCTATTAACCAAATTCATACATTAGAGTCCTAACCCCCCAAGACCTCAGAATGTAACCTTATCTGGAAATAGGGTCATTGCAGATGTGGTTAGTTAAGATGGGGATCAGACTGCAGTAGGTTGGGAACCTAATAGGACTATTGTCCTTATTAAAAGGAGAAACTTGAACAAAGACACATACACAGGGAGAATGTCATGGGAAGATGAAGGCAGAGATGGAGGTGAAACATCTACCAAACAAGGAATGCAAGATTGCCTGTAAACCACCAGGAGCTGGAGGAAAGGCAAGGAGCAGAGTCACCCTCACAGCCTTCAGAAGGAACCAACCCTGCCAACACATTAATCTTGGGCTTCTGACCTCCAGAATGATGAGCCAATGAATTTCTGTTGTTTAAGCCTCTCAGTTTGTGGTATTGGAATATGTTTAATATGGCAGCCTCAGGACATTTGTACATATGTGAAAAAACAAAACAAAACAAACAAATCCCCAAACAGAAAACCAAAACTATCATTTGAAAACGTAGTCAGAAACAAATTCATTACAATATGCTAGCACTATGTATAGCACAGGTGGGACAAAGATGTATGGTAAGGGAGATAGTGACTAAAGACTATAGTTAGATAATTTTTTTAAAATAACCTTTATGTTTAAAAGAATAGGTTAGTATTTTATGACTTGGGCTATGTAAAATAAATAAATAAATAAAAATTAGATGTCACAGATGCATTATAAAAACAGTTTAAATTACCTTTACTTGACATGATTCTTTAAATGAAGAAAACTTTTAAAATACGGTGTTGAGATATAAATGGTACTCACTAGGAGCACAATGTGAAGTACAGTAATATAGTTTATCATTAATTGAGTTTTACTATTAGTATCTTGCATTTTGCTAGCTCAAAAATGGCAAGATACCACATTCCAAAAGGTTTAAATTTAGCTCAAAACATCTTTCAATATAGCAAGAGGAGCTGTGTAATTCAAATTTTCTCTTTGTGCTTCTGTAGTCTTTAAGACTAATGAAATTGGTTGGTGAATTATTATTAAAATATCATTCAAGTTTGACGCATTTCCCAACAAGTTATTCAAAATGCCAATTGTTATCCTTTTACCAGCTTTCATTTGTACTTTATGGGTCAGTGACTAAAATGTAGGATGCTCTCTAAGTCAGAGTGACTTCAATATAAAAGATGTTAAGGAAGCAAAATTGCATGCCAAGCAAATCTTTATCTTAATTAGCTTCTAGAACATGAAGAGTTTGCTTCTATGCCTAAAAAGTAATATAGCTGCATACTTATGTGTAGCCTTTACTGTACTACCCAATACAGATGATTTTCCACAGTCACTCAAGATATTGAAATTTTTAAAGGAGAAAAATAAAGCCTTTTTTGGATGCAATATATTCTCCAGAAGAGTGAAGCACGTAAATTTCCATCAAAGCAGGACTTCCCTGCTTTTAAAAATATCACATTCAAGCTTAAAATTCAAGGCCACAATTTTCAAATGGTAATTGTTATAGGCGATTTATCTTTGTGAGCAGAAAAGGTTGTTCCTGCATCTATTTCCCCTTGAAACTGGCTGACACTACTATTTTTTTTTTTAACTGAGAAAGGCATTTTTTTTTCTCATGGTAAAAATTGAGAAGAAGAGGAGTTTCTAAATTCCTACTGAACAATTCCATCCACATCATTTTAACTCTGTGAGACAGTGTCACAGTGAAACTACAAACTGTACCATGAAGCTTTTCTAAATGAATTCATTTGACAGAGGTGACTTGTTGCTGCTGATCTCACCTTTCTTAGACTTGGCAGCAATCCACATTGCCTTGATCATGACTGTTAAAATAAGATGGCATTCTGTAGTATTTGTCCAAATCTGGCATATCATTTCATGTGGATACATGACTGTTCTTGCAATTTTGAGACACTGCTGATAGAAACTCATATAAGATAAAAGACTAACAGCAATGACAGGAAATATAAGAAGAAAGTTTTTCTGTGTCTTTATAAGAGTTGATGGAGAAATTATTATGCACATGACTATAGAAGGTTGTTCGGGAAATACAAAGACAAGTGGTTTCAGAAATTGATGTAAGGGTGTGATGCTAAAGTGTGCAAGTGGAATCCCAATAAGACTATTTCCAGCATCCCACTTCTGGAATACCATATTCCAGAGCTCAGATTGGACTGAAAGATGTGCTTATGTGCACATTAGTGTTGATCAATTAGTACCAATTTAATGGTGAGTACATGTGTTTGTTTTTCCATTTTTCTGATACCTCACTTAGAAGGATGGGCTTCAGCTTCATCCACAATAATACAATAGGTAGTTGGCCATTTTTTTATGGCTGAGTAATATGCCATGGTATACATATACCACATTTTATTAATCCACTCATGTATTGATGGGCACT
Source organism: Lemur catta (assembly GCF_020740605.2). Lineage (NCBI taxonomy): Eukaryota > Metazoa > Chordata > Mammalia > Primates > Lemuridae > Lemur > Lemur catta. Next base: position 269,509,572 of record NC_059128.1, read on the forward strand.
TGGGTTGTTTCCACATCTTTGCAATTGTGAATTGTGAGTTGATTTTTGTGAGAGGTGAGAGGTGTGGGTCCTGTTTCAGTCTTCTGCAAATGGCTATCCCATTTTCCCAGCACCACTTATTGAATAGGGATCCTTTTCCCTAGTGTATGTTTTTGTCTGCTTTGTCAAAGATTAAATGGCTATAGGAGGATGGTTTTATGTCTGGGTTCTCAGTCCTGTTCCATTGGTCTGTGTCTCTGTTCTTGTGCCAGTACCATGCTGTTTTAGTTACTATAGCCTTGTAGTATAGCTTGAAGTCTGGTAAATTGATGCCTCCCAATTTTTTCTTTTTGCTTAAGGTTGCTTTAGCTATATGGGGTCTTCTTTGGTTACAGATAATGTATAGAATTATTTTTTCTAGATATGAAAAAAATGATGTTGAGTATTTTAATGAAGACTGCACTGAATCTGTAGATCATTTTGGGTAGTATAGACATTTTAACAATGTTGATTCTGCTGATGAATGAGCATGGTATGTTTTTCCATCTGTTTACATACTCTGCTATTTCCTTACTTAGTGTTTCATAATTCTCCCTGTAGAGGGCTTTCACCTACTTCATTAAATATATTCCTAGATATTTTATTTTCTTTGTTGCTATTATGAAAGGCATTGAGTCTTTGATTTGGTTCTCAGTTTGTTGTTGGCATATAAGAATGCTACTGATTTCTGTACATTGATTTTGTAACCTGAGACTTTTCTGGATTTATTTATCAATTTCAATAGTCTCTTGGTAGAATCTTTGGGGTTTTCTAGATATATGATCATATCATCAGCAGCAAAGAGTGATAGTTTGACCACTTCTGCCTTCATTTGGATGCCTTTGGTTTCCTTTTCTTGTCTGATTGCTGTGGCTAGGAATTCCAGCACTCTGTTGAATAGAAGCGGTGATAGAGGGCAACCTTGTTTGGTTCCAGTTCAAAGTGGGAATGTTTTTGATTTTTCCCCTTTCAGTATGATGCTGGCTGTGGGTTTGTCATATATGGCTTTGTCATTTTGAGGTAAGTCCTGTTTATGCCTATTTTGGTAAGTGTTCTTATCATAAAAGGGTGCTGAATTTTGTTTCATGCTTTTTCTGTATCTATTGAGAGGATTGTATATTCTTTGTTTTTACTTCTGTTGATGTGGTGAATTCCATTTATAGATTTGCATAAGTTTAACCATCCCTGCATCTCTGGGATGGAGCAGCCCACTTCATTGTGATGGATTATTGTTTTCATGAGCAACTGAATTCGATTTGCTAGGATTTTATTGAGAATTTCTGTGTCTGTATTCATAAGGGACATTGGTCTGTAGTTTTCTTTTTTTGAGTCCTTTCTTGTTTTGGGATCAGGGTGATGTTGGCTTTGTAAAATGTGTTGGGGAAGATTCCTTCCTTCTCAATGTTGTGGAATAATTTCTGCAGGATAAACACCAGTTTTTTGTAGGTCTGGCAGAATTTGGGTGTGACACCATCTGGTTCAGGTGAAACCATCTGGTTCAGGACTTTTTTTTTCTTTTTTTTTGGAAGATTTTTTAATTGCCACTTGAATTTTGGTACTTGATATTGGTCTGCTCAGGAGACCTATTTTTTCCTGACTGAGCCTAGGGAGGCTGTGTGTTTCTAAGAATTTGTCCATTTCCTCCACATTCTCAAATTCATTTGCTTAGAGATTTTTATAGTATTCAGAGACAATATTTTGTATTTCCCTGCTATCAGTTGGAATTTCTCCTTTTTCATTCCTGTTTGAGTTTATGAGTCCTTTCTTTTCTGCTTCTGGTTAATCTAGTGAGAGGCATGTCAATTTTGTTTATCTTTTCAAAGAACCCGTTTTTTGTTTCATTGATCTTTCATATAGTTTTTAATTTTTTTAATTCATGAAATTGTGGGGATACTTTTTTATCAATTTCATTTAGTTCTGCTCTGATCTGGGGCTGCCTTTTAAAATTCTTTTGATATTGGAAAATGCCCCTGGCCATCCAGAACCTCATTAGTTCAATGCCAAAAGACATTGAAGTGTTCTACTTGCCCTCAAACACATTGTCTCTAATTCAGCCTCTCTGTTCAGAGGTCATAAGGATCTTTAAGGCTCATTATGCAAGGTACTCTACAGAAAGGATCATCAATGCTATGGAAGAGAACCTCAACAGGGAGAACATCATGAAAATCTGGAATGATTACACCATTGAAGATACCATTGTTGTTATAGAAAAAGCTGGGAAAGCCATTAAGCCCACAACAACAAATTCCTGCTGGAAAAACTGTGTCCAAATGTTGTACATGAATTCACAAGATTTATGATAAAATCAGTCAAGAAAACCATGGATAACACAGGCACTGAAACTAAAGCAAATGGTGGAAGGAGAATTGGTACAGTGTAGAAACACTTTTAGAGAAATAAAACAACAAAAACCTGATAGAAATTGCAAAATATTTCCACAAAGTTACACCGAGTGTGCCTGCCTCTCCTGCCTTCCCTTACATCTCCTCCATCTTTTCTGCCTCTGCACCCTCCAAGACAGCAAGACCAACCCTTCCCCTTGCTCCTTCTGCTATTTGACATGAAGATAATGAGGATGAAGATCTCTATGATGATCCACTTCCACTTAATGAATAGTAAATATACTTTCTCTAGCATACTCTATTGTAAGAATACAGTATATAATATCTATAACACACACAACATGTTAATCACTATATGTTATTGGCAAGGTTCCCATTCAACAGTAGGTTACTAGTTAAGTTTTGGGGGAATCAAAAGTTATGCCTGGATTTTTGACTGCTCAAGGGGGCAGTGCCCCAACTCCTGAGTTGTTCAAGGCTCAACTGTATATGTTCCTTAGGCTCCTTCCCTGCATGTTGGCTGCCTCTCCCTATGAGAACTGAAGTTTCTCTCTGGAAGTTCTCTCAAGTTCCAGATGCCCTTTTCAAGTTCCAGCCACTGCTTCCTACTTTTCCCCATTTGGTATAGGGGTAACAACTCTTTGTAGTTTCTGGCACTCCCAGATCCAACACTACCCTTGTCAGTTTTCCTAAACCCTGTCCACACCTTAGTAAGCCACTCTTTTATTAAACTTTCTTCAATTACTCAAGCTTGTGTGTGTGTCATCTTTTCCTTCCAGGATCCTGGCTGATACAGCAACTAAACTTACACATTGGCTATGTGTCTATTAAGCCTATACATTCAAGTTAGTAGTCTTGCATTATATTAGTATAAACACAAGGATTTTATAATGAAGAAGATGCATAAATGTGACTGTGTAATTTGGAGATACTTAGTTCATGGGTCTTTGAATACTTAATGATTGTTGAAAAGATCCAGGCTGATATTGCTCACATTTTTCCTAATTACCAGAGATTCATTTCAAAAAGATTGGAATGACAGACTAGCTTCATGTTTCCACTTACTTAAATGCTACCTGGTTTATACAACCATAGTAGAATAAGTGTTAAAAAGACTTGATTTTCAATATAAATTTTTGTAATAATTTTCATAATAATTTTCTGGGTTTTAAAGATGGGAGATGAATGGGGTGTATGTGTGCGTGTGTCTGTGTGTAGGGTAGGCAAAGAGAATTATGGTTTAAATTAGTGTCAGTTGTTGGTATGGAAATATAAAGAACCATTCTAGTAACATGCAGATATATGCTGTGTTTGTGTTTAACATTTGATCAAAATATTTTTTAATTCCCAGTGCTATGAGAACAGATTGGACCATTTACTTGAGCACACAGTAAAGAGGTGTAAGGATCACTTCTTTCCAACTCATTAGTAAATATGGTAACTTGTGAGACAGAAAGAAAAAAATATAATCCAAGAACAATGTCAAAAAGAAAGGTTTTGAAAAGCAAAGCACTAACAAGAACATTATCAAGAATTCAGTAAGTGGAAACTATGATGCTTAAAACAAGAATTGTATGGTAAGTTATATAGCACTGTATGTAAGTCAACAATTTTTTTTTTCCGGGGGGGGGGTGAATTCAGAGCTGCTGAAGCAGTAGTACCCAATGGCACGTGAACTAATAAGGGAAATTTGATAGGTGGAAAAAGTCTAATTCTGATCTTTCTCTCAAGAAAGAAAGGACCATAGTTATTGATGATTTTCTGAAGAATGGTGGAAAATGGGCAGAGCCTTCTTAACAGATGATTCATATTTTCACCATAAGTATTTGATATATTGCTAGAAACTTCTGAGCTCTAACAAACCCATTGACACTCTTCATGTCCACTGATTAATATGGATGTAAGTTCTTTTATTAGAATGAACTGGAAATATTAAGGAAATTGAAATCTTGGTCAAACAACTAAAGACTGTGGTCACAAAGAATTGTTTACTTTTATTTTTATCTCTCAAGGAAAATAAAGTAAATTTCTACAAGGTTTATATAAAAAATGGAATTTGATTTTCTGGTCTATGATTTATGATTCCAGCATGACTGTCTTCTGAGTGGGGTAGTCCATCTCCTAAGGTTTGGGAAGAATGTGTTTTACAGGAAATTTGCATACCTGATCAAAATTACTTTTGAAGTGAAGTCTGAGGGAAAAAAAAGCAACATTAAAAAACAAAAAAGCACCCAAACATGAGTCTGGATTGTATGGAAAGCAATAGCTAAGACATTAAAAAATCACAGTATGGCTGCTTTGAATCAACCTCTTAGTGTAATGAGAATGTTAAGCTTCTGAGCAATCAAAGATAAAGGCATTTGCATTCATCAACCAGTGATGTTTTCACGATCAATAACTAGGTAACCCTCTGTGCATCTATGTCACATTAGTGAGCTTGACCTGAAACGTCAAAGATCTAACTGGAGCAGTATCTCCCTTTCCCTAAATTTCTTAATCATTTTTGGAGGCATAATAGACTATATCCAAAGAATAATTTTTAAAAAACTAGATAGAGTTTAAATATGTAAACTGGGCTTATTTCTACAGTGCTTTAGTCTTTAGATGACTGTTACCTGTGACCACAGGCTTAATCACTAATCTTTCAGACTGTTGGTGTCCTTTACACCTTCAGAACACTCCCACATATCTCAGACTTCTCACCTGAAAAAAACAGAATTTCAAGCTTTAATAGAGAAATGATATTGTGGGGCAGCAATTTTACTACCTACTGTGACTTTACCTGAACTTTCCTTAAATATACTATTATAATTATAGTAAGGCAGGAATTTAATTATATTCATATTTTGAATTATAATATTACAAAAGATCTATTTATAATTTTGTAAAACTATAACGAACAATTACTTAATTAGTTTCTTTTTAGGTGCTGATAAACATATGGTCAGAGAGGAGCAATAGCACCAAGCTGATTTTATTTGTAATTTATTTCTTTGGAAAGGTGCCATTTTCTCTAAGAAAACAGTTTATCAGTCTTGTCAGAAAGTATTGACTGCTCTCTTGAGCAGCTGGCTTATTTTTATTTTATTGTTACTGTGATCCACGTAACCAATGATCCAGTTACCTGATCCACACTGATGTGACTGTATTTCTTTCTTTGCTGAGTAGCAATTCAGATCTTAATTAATGTCCTATCTTTAGCAAGTGGAAAAGTCCCACACCAAGTATTTTGTCCATTAACCTCAATCATGGCTTCTTCTTATTTTGCCCAAATTAGTTTTCCTTTCACTTCATGTATTAAATGTTTATTATGTTGTGTCTATTTTTGAAAGCCAATTTAAATTGTTTTTGAAGCAAGCTGGTGCATAAATAAATGAGACAGATAATAAGGGAATAGATAACAGATAATTTAGAATCTAATCTGTATTATTAAGTAGCACAACTACAAAGAACTGTGGTGCAACAGAAAGACTGCTAACCTGTATCACAGAAGAATTGGTGCTTGGCTCCTGTCTCCCCCTTAACTGGTCTTGAAATTTTGGAAAAGTCATTACATTTCCCTAAGCCTCGATGTTCTTATTTGTCAGTAGGGAGAGTGATTGGATGACATTTAAAATCCATTCCAACTTTAATAACATATGGGTATAAAAATACCACCAGCAAATGCTTGTAGAAAGTTCTCATGCAGAAGCATGCCATTAATAATCACTACCATGCAAAAATTATTACTATTTTCTTACTGCAATGAGGAAGTTTTCTTAAGTAGAGGAAGAAGTTATCAGATGAGCAACAAGAGTGCCTCACTGTGGAACTCCAGAACATTAGCCTGAAGTTCTTGTTGAAGTCATGGTACTAAAGACATAGCTGAGTTTGATTTTAAACCACCCAGGTGAGAGGAGGTTGGTGACGTATTAGGGAAGAAATCCAACAGAATGATAGGACAAGCCTCAGTAGTAGCAAATTATTCCCCAAAGACTATTTTTTCGGAAAGTTTGGTTGATTTTCTATAATATAAGTAATCTATCTTTAATATGCAAATGTTTACCTTAATGTAAATTTTTATATTTAATTCTTTTTCATACTTGGTGTTGTTTCCCCTGTTTTGTAGAATTTGAAACTTCAAAAATAAGAAATTCACAGATGCCAGCAGGTGCCATTGTATAATATAATATATGATCCCATTTGTAAATTCTTGGGCCAACACTTCCAATGCCACTTTAGGGTAGAAAGATAATGAACAGGTTTTGTTCTGAGAAGCCAGTGCACTAATATTTCAGTCATGAGTGTTGGCTACTAACAGCTCACAGCTTTGCCCTTCTTAGAATTACTCTAGGTTTGTAATAGCCACCTCACATATCTGGAGAACTTTCTGAAATGTTAGGCCCACTCCTAGGAGGCAGCAGTTGTCAAAGATGGACAGATAAAAATGGCAAAAAAAAAAAAACAAAACACGGCAGACTTGCTTCAAAAAACGATAAGTCTGTAGTGTTGTTCATGCCCCAAAGCTCCTCAAAGGCTCAGGGTGAGGCTAGACTTCAACTGAACCATCTTCTAGACTGGGGGGGGTAGGTGCCTGCAAACTATATTTCTCATACTACCTTGCTAGCTGTATCCCTGTTTAATTTTATTTCAAAATATTAGGGGGTACACATGTTTTTCTTACATGGATACCTTATATAATGCTTAAGTCAGGGCTTTTAGTGTGCCTATCACTAGAATAGTGTTCATTGTACCCAATAGGTAAGTTTTTGTCAGTCACCCCTCACGCCTTCCCCTGCTCTTGGTTTCCAATATCCTTTACATATCTTTTTGCCCATGTGTGCCCATCATTTAGCTCTCAATTTTTAGAGAGTACATACGTTGTTTGTTTTTCCATTGCTGGGATACTTCGCTTAGGATAATGGTCTTCAGGTCCATTCAAGTTCCTGCAAAAAACATTATTTCATTCCTTTTTTTCAATGCTTATTGGCCATTATATACCTCTGGAGAAGTGCCTACTCAAGTCCTGTGCCCATTTTTTAAAAATTGGATTATTGTTTTATTATTATTATTTCAGCATAAATCTCTTATGTTCTCTAGAGTTGGAACCCATTCTACTAAGTGAAGTATCCCAAGAATGGAAAAATAAGCACCACATGTACTTACCATCAAATTGGTTTCACTGATCATCACCTAAGAGCACATTTGGGAATAACACTAATGGGTGTCGGGCAGATGTGGGGCAGGGAGACGGATGGGTGTATACCTACATAATGAGTGCGATGTGCACTGTCTGGGGAATGGACATGCTTGAAGCTCTGACTCAGGGGGGTGGAGGGGCAAGGGCAATATATGTAACCTAAACTTTTGTACCCCCATAATATTTCATTCCTTTTTATGGCTGAGTAGTACTCCATGGTGTGTGTGTGTGTGTGTGTGTGTGTGTGTGTGTGTGTATTGATTGATTGCCATATATTGAATCATTCTTGCATCCCTGTGATGAAATCCACTTGATCTTGGTGAATTATCTTTTTGATGTGCTGTTGAATTCAGTTTGCTAGCATTTTCTTGAGGATTTTTGTATCTTTGTTCATATGGGATATTGACCTGTAGTTTTCTTTTTTTGTTGTGCCCTTTCCTGGCTTTGGTATTAAGGTGATATTGGCTTCAAAGAATGAGTTAGGGAAGATTTCCTCATTCTTGATGTTATGGAATAATTTCTGTAGGATAGGTATCAGTTCCTCTTTGTAGGTTTGGTAGAATTCAGCTGTGAATCCAACTGGTCCAGGGATTTTTGTATTGAAAGATTTTTTATTACTGCTCCAATCTCACTGCTCATTACTGATCTGTTCAGGATTTCTGTTTCTTCCTGATTCAGGTTTGGGAGGTTTTGTGTTTCCAGGAATTTATCCATTTCCTCTACTTTTTCTACTTTGTGTGTGTAGAGATTTTCATAGTATTCATGGATATATTTTGTATCTTTTCTAGTGTTATTTATCTCTTTAGAGAATTGCTTGTTCATGTCCTAAATTATTTTTTATTGTTGTTTCTTTGAGATGGTTTTCAATTCTATTCATCTTACTTTCCATCCATAATCTGAATTCCATATCTAACATTTCTTCTATTTCCTTTTGCTTGGAGTTCATTACTGGAGAGCTATTGTGATCTGTTGGGAGTGCTAGGACAGCCTGTTTTTCATGTTGCTGGAGTTTTTATGCTGGTGGTTTCTCATCTGGGGCCATATCTGTCAGCTCAAAACAGATAGTAGATATGGTACACCTGTTTTCTTCTGTGGGGACCTCTGTTGCTCAGTAAAGTTAAGGATGGGTCCCTAGATGGAAGCTTGACCAGGCAGGAAAGAGACAGATGCACAGTGAAACTTTAATGCTGCTGCTTTGCCACATCTGCCCTGTTCCCCTGTGGTTGTCACTGGGCCACTGTGGAAGAGCCAGCCCCTGGTGCCAGGTGTGGCAGGGCAGGGCATACATACAGGATAGAGGAGGTCCTTTGGGCACAGCATGCACACATGTAGGCCTGGGCAGCCAAGATGCCAGGCACATGGGCATGGTGAGGCCTGTGCAGCATGTGCACAGGGTGTAGCAGGTGCACAGGGCATAGTGGCCCCACAGGCCCACAGGGTGCAGAAAGGAGTGGACCCTGGTGCAGAATGGGCCAGCAGGTCATAGTTCATGCCTAGGGCAGAGCAGGAATCCTGGACCGAGGAGGTTAGGTTGTAGGAATTTCAGGTTGAAATTCTTAGAGTGATGCTCATGTGCTTGGGCTGGGTTGGCAACAGGGTGAGGTGCATGGGTGAGGCAAGGTGCATGCAGGGCATGATGCCCAGGGTGCCTGTGCAGCACAGTGTAGGTCCATGGCATGCAGACCACCCAGATCCAAAGGCCACTGCTTCACTGGCTTTTGTCCCACTCAGTGGCAGTGGCAGCAGTGGTCCACCTGCCCCACAGTAACATACTATGCTCTGGCCAGGTCCCATAGGAAGTGCAGTTGAGCAGGATCACCCAGACCACAGCAGATGGTGCTGGGCTCATGGACTCCTGCTCTGCCCAGGGCCCTGGTGGTGGCAGTGGCAGTGGGGGTACATGTCACCTGCCCACGGGGTGCACAGGAGTGTGGGGATGTCCTGCTCCCTCCTCACCTGGCAAGGAAGAGGGGGTGGCTGCAGGCACAGATCTGACCCCTGGGCAATAGTAGCGTTCAAGGGTTGGGATGTTAAAATAGCACCAGCTGCAGTACCAGGGTTCACAAGCCAGCTGTCCATTCCTTCTGGAGCAACACAGCTGCACAGTCCCCAGTCAGGTCTCTGTATCAGTCTAGAGACCTGCTTCAGTGGGGGACCCTCCTGCCACTCTGGTTGCAGTATCCTCAGTGAAAACGTGCAGCCTGCAATTTTCTCCTTTGTTCCTTTCCCATGTGTGAGCGCCTTCCTTAATTGCCTTGGGTCCTGCTGAGCAGCTCATCCTACTTTTATCTCCTTCATGTCACTCCCACATCCTCTCTGTGAGAGCGGCATTGTGCAGGCTTCTTCTAGTCTGCTATCTTGGCCTCTCCTGTATCCCTGGTGAATTCAGCCTGTGGGAGACACTGGGGCAGCTTAGCAGGAAAGGATAAAGAGGAAATATTTAGCTGTTGACTCCAATAGCTACTGTACTTTCTGGCAGGATCAGAACAACTGAAGGAGCAGCTAGCAGCTCAGTAGCAAGTGTAGAATAATTGAAAAACTGAAAAATTGAAAAATTTCCTAATTTCAGGCTCTCTTTTCTCCTTTTCTGAACTTCTAACAATTCCCATTCCTTTTGCTCTAGCCTTTTAACCCCATTGTAAACAATTTCTTATATTAAATTCCCACTGTTTGAAATTCCTAGAGTGATTTTCTTTTGTCCAGATTGGATTCTGGCTCATAAAGCAGCTAATACTTATATAGTACGTACTGTAAACTAGGAACTTTAAAAAGTTTACTCCTAATCTTCACCTTGTGAGGCACTGTTATTTTGTAAATGAGGAAACTGAGGCACATAGAAGTTAAGTAATGAGCGTAAGGTCACATGGGTCATAAGTGGCAGAGCTGGACTTTGAACCTGAGCCTTGGGTGTCTCTGTGTCTTAGAGCGTAGGACATCCTTCCTGAGTGTCAGTTTTCTGGTATTCATCTAACATTTCTTCAACTTCTATAAGTATTTGAAAGTCATGGGATATTTAAGTCTTTTGTGCAGATTTACAGTACTGGCTTTCATGTATTCAGCTTTGTTTGAAATTCTAAAGAGCATGATGCTGGTTTGACAATTAAGGAGTTATTCATTCTCAGAATTTTATTGGCCAAAAAGGCCCACTTTTTCTAATGCTTCAGTGGAATGAAATAACATTGAAAATGATAAGAGGACATGTGTAAAATTATTTCTCTTGGTGCAAAATTTTTCAAAGACTAATGTTCTGAAAAATGAAGAATAAATATTGCACTACAGCAGTACTGCTAGTTTTTTTTGTAATCAATTTATCAACTTTTAAAATTTCTTCTTAGCCACATTTTTTTTTCTGAAATGCAATAAATTCACCAAGGACTCATTCTCCTTCAAACAATGATGAGGAGGAGTTAAGTCTATCAAGCTTCTAATACCCCATTTAGTAGAGATTAAACCATCTTTACCTATGTGATAATCAGTGATGAACACAAGATTAGCATTACATCTTCTTTAATCAAGTAAAGTGGTTCTATCACTAGCTCCACTTACTAGCTAGAAAAGTTATTTAAACTTTTTGCTCCTCAGTTTTCTCATCTGAAAAATGGAGAAAATAACAGAACAATCTCATAGAATTGCTGTGATGGTTAATTAAGACAAACGTATAAAGCATTTGCCTGGCAGAAGAAAGCTATATGTGTATTAGTGACATATGTGTTAAATGTCCTCCTGTCTTTCTCCCTTTTCCTTCCTTCCTTCCTTCCTCACCTCTCTTCCTCCTTCCTTCCTTTCTTTCATTTCTTTTTCTTCTCTTTTCTTTCTTTCTTTCCTTCCTTCCTTCCTTCTTTTCTTTCCTTCCTCCCTTCCTTCCTTCTTTCTTTCTTTCCCTTCTTTATTACTTTGTCTCTCTCTCCCTCTCTCTGTATTTCTCCCTCCCTTTTCCTTTCTCCCTCCCTTTTCCTTTCTCCCTCCCTTTTCCTTTCTCCCTCCCTTTTCCTTTCTCCCTTTCTTCCTTCACACTTTCCTTCTTTTCTCTTTCTCTCTCTCTTAGAATGTGGGGATGGGGATTCTCCTTGTGCAGCTGAATGGTCTAATAAGTGAGAATTTATTTAACATAAGTTAGCTAAATCACAACATTCACATTTTAATTTCTGTGAGTAAAGACTATAGCTAATAAGAAACCATAAGCAACTTTCCCAATTAACACAAAAAAATACCTAGCAACTATGCCATTTTAAGTAAAATTTCAGCATTACTTTGAATTAAGTGACAGCATTTAATTATAAGTGCCCAACATTCTAAGTATCATTATCAACAGAGTGATGCCCAGGAAGATCCTACTGTTTCTTCCATCCAAGTAGCTAAAATTTTGTCCTTCCTGCTCACTGTCTGGCCTCTCCTGAGATTCCTATCAGTTTAAAACATTAGATTTTATTTGAGCAGTACACTTGTAAATGAAGTGGAAAAAAATAAGAATTGGAGGGATTTTACAAGAAAATTAATATCCCCAGGCATTCTCTGTTCTTAAGCCACAGAGCTCATGAAGATGAAGAATTGCAGGAAGTTAAAAAAGAATATTTTAAAACTGTTACCTGTTAAAATCCACTAAAATGTGTTAAGGTGCTTGCTTCATTGACAGAGAAAAGAGCATTTGGAAATCTCTCTACAGATTAAGATTTTACTTCTTTGTTTTTCACTCCCATCTCTTACTCTGCCATGCTATGTTCTGCCCTTTCTGCTACATTATATGCATATTTAGATACTGCTAAGGATGATTAACATTTATATGGTCACTGGCAATAAACCAAGATTAAAAACATGACAAGGCCTGTGTCAAGAATTTTTTCTTTCCTCTTTGCTTTTTCTTTTGATGTAAAATTGCCAGTTACATCAATGTTATGGTCATTAACCATATTTGTTGGGGGTAGACAGCTCACAGCAGCTACTAGCAGTCCCACTATCTTTGAATGGATGACTTCATTCCCAACACAAACTATCAGAAAAGAATTATCAGATCCCTAATGGTTGTGTGGGAAACCACTCAAAGAGACTGGGAAAATAGGAACCTTACTTATATGGATACCACTTCAAAATCTCATGTGAATTTTCCAATTCAGGAGGTGTATGCTGTCAAAAAACCCAGCTGTAGGGATTATGGAATCATCACTGACTTTTGAAGTAAAGCCTGCTGTCCCAGCTCTGGTTTCTCTTTTTGTTGTTGTTGTTGTGGTTGTGGTTGTTGTTTTTGGACAGAGTCTCCCTCTGTCCCCCCAGGCTAGAGTGCTGAGGCATTCAGCCTAGCTCACAGCAACCTCAGACTCCTGGGCTCAAGCAATCTTCTTGCCTCAGCCTCCTGAGTAGCTGGGACTACAGGTGCATACCACCACACCAAGCTAATTTTTTTCTGTTTTTAGTAGAGATGGGGTTTTGCTCTTGCTTAGGCAGGTTTCAAACTCCTGACCTCAAGTGATCCCCTTGCCTCGGCCTCCCAGAGTGCTAAGATTACAGGTGTGAGCCACTGCACCTGGCCCTGGCTCTGGTTTTGAGACTGCAAAGATGCATGTATTTGTGTGATGTATATTCAGGAACTAGACCAGTGAAATCTACATGTCCTGTAGTAGCTATTAAGGTCATTCGTCCTCAGTAGTTCCCACAAACCTCTTCTTTAGACCTAACCTAATGTGCTCAAGGTAGCAATGGTTAAGCCTTTAGCTGACCTTTATCTAGGAAACATTCTCAGTAATTACTGACCTCACAAATTTGGCACACCTCTTGTTCTGGACTTCCCTTTGTAAGATCCAAATGCCCTGCAAGCTTGGGTATTTTACACTATTGTTGATTTCCTTGTTTTGCTGTTTTAGTACTTCTGTTTGCTAGCAAATGTCATAGGAACATTCACACTGTCACAACTGGGCAATAGAAGGATGATGGAATGCTATTCTCCTAAGTCACAGGATGGCTAAGGTAAGAACTGCTCCAAGCATGAAGGTACCAGACAGCAGTTTGTGAGAAGATTGCCGGGGTGACTATACAGCTATCCAAATACTCAAGCCTGTTTTCGCTAGTATCTCTAAAGAATGTAGTTTTTGTCCCCTTTGTCCTATAAGAAGGCACTGACAACTTCATTATTCCTACATATTAAAAGTGGCATAAATGAATACAGGATCAAGCAGTTTAAAAACCACCACAATGAGAGCATAAAAGTGTAGAGGAATTATTCAACCCTAAATAGCCAAACCTTCATATTTTAAAACATTGATGATATGGCTGAGCATATCCTCCCTTAGGGGAGAAAAACCAAGTGAGGCTCATGTCAGGATGAAAATTATATTTCTTTACTTGGTTCTCATAAGCATATTTGACTGATAATTTAAATTAATGAGGCAGCAGGAAAATTTCACTTTGCATTGCAAATGGAGCAGAGAAACATGATTCAGCAGGAAAATAGATTTAATAGCTGTGAACATAAACCATATTACTATAAAGGTCAAAATATTGTTTACTTCTTCCCATAGCAAATAAAATAGAATTATCAGTAAAGGCAGCCATTTGATAGAAATAGGATTCTTCCTTGACAATAAATATTATTTTTATAAAAGCAATCTTTGTTCCTGATCCAGAAAGTAAAAGAGTTTTAACATTACTTACATAGATACTTCATTTGCACACAAGGAGAACTTTAGGCCTGTGAACTTTTTTTAAGTTGTCAGCATGTATTATATTAAAATAATATGCAACTTAAAAAGAAAACACATTCAAATTTGTTTTTGCTTATTTGTATTAACCATTTTGTTAAGTGTTTTCTAAACTTACTCCTTTGACTATGATAGGAATATTTGGAACCTTGAAGGTCGATTTGACGCAAAAGAAAGCTATAATCTATACAACTTTGATAATTAGCATATTTTGTGCACAGAACGTTCTCTTTAGTATTCCTTGCTTAGGAAGAATGTGAAATAATTAGAAACATCACTTAAAGATCATCTTAGTAACCCAAAATGTGTAACAGAAAGGTTTTCCCAAATTAAGACAAGAATTAAGCCATTTTAAAACTGTCTTCCTTATATAATATAAAATTACACACTCAATTCAGTTAAATAAAAAGAAATAAAAATGAGCTAGGGTTCTGCATCACTAATCTTAAAAGTCATCCACTTGAGCATAACCCGGCTTAGAAGTTCAATCATCTCACCTGTTTGACTGGGTTCTTCTGACCTGAAGACCAACATAATTAAGAGAGTATGAAACTCATTTCAATATTTCTTCCCTGATATTATGAGCTTGAGTAAAAGAGTGGAACTTGAGGAAAGGTGAATTATTTGCAAATATAAACATCCCATCTGGTTTTGAAAAATGAGTTAATATTTCCATCAGAACTTAGACATTGTTTCTGTTGTAAGCAGCTGAAGATGTTTCATCAAATCATTATGCAAACACTAAAGACTGGCTAAACAGAGTGCACCCATTAACACAAGGCACTTTATAGCATCCCAGTTGATATTAACTCGTAATACAGGCCGGGCGTGGTGGCTCACGCCTATAATCCTAGCACTCTGGGAGGCCGAGGCGGGAGGATCGCTCGAGGTCAGGAGTTCAAGACCAGCCTGAGCAAGAGCAAGACGCCCGCCTCTGCTAAAAATAGAAAGAAATTATCTAGCCAACTAAAAATATATATAGAAAAAATTAGCTGGGCATGGTGGCACATGCCTGTAGTCCCAGCTACTTGTGAGGCTGAGGCAGTAGGATCACTTAACCCCAGGAGTGTGAGGTTGCTGTGAGCTAGGCTGATGCCATGGCACTCTAGCCCAGGCAACAGACCGAGACTGTCTCAAAAAACAAGCAAACAAACAAAAACTAGTAATACAAGGTAGAAATTCATCAACATACAGAGATCCTCAACTGTGCCCAACTTTAATTAGTGTGGATCAGCTACTTGTTATATGCTTTTATCTTCAGCAATTTCAAACTCTAATCTTCTGAAGCACAGGACTTCAGTAAACATTAAATGTCTTTCTTTATTTCCACCAGTTCCTAACTTGCGAGAAAGAATGTGCCGACTATGCTAGTGCTCTTACTTTAAAAGGTAAGATCTTTGCTTCTTCATCAATTCACTTCCTCCCTCCCTAGCTTGCCTCTCCGTTCTTTCATTTTAGTTTTAGCATTTGCCATTGTTTTTTTTTTCTTCTTAATAGCCAAGTAGTATTTCTCAATTACTGCCTCAAATCATTTTGGCTTCAGTTCAGATATGAAGAGGGTTGAGTAGGTTTTTTCTTTGAGCCATAGGTTTTCTTTTTGCTTTAATTCTCCTTTGCACCTGCAAAGAGTTTCTGCCTTATGGTTTAGAAGTGGCAAGCAACATCCTCTCTAAACCACTTCATGTGACTTTATATCATGCAAAATCACCTCCACATCTTTATCTTCCCTACAGTCTTTCATGTTTCTTCAAGCAAATCTAGTCTTTGTTTTCCCTTCCTCATTCCCTTCTTCACGTCTGCTTTCCATTAGGTCATGTTCAAAATTGGTTTTCTGTTGTTCTCTGTCTCTGTCCCATGTAAGACTCAGCTCAAAACTCTGTCAGATATCAGAAAACTATTCAAATAGATTAAGAAAGGCTTTTCTTGTTGCCTTCAAAGACACAGCAATCTGTTCTTTGCAAATATGGGATAATATGAAAGCAACGATCAAAAAAATCACAAGAAAGAAAAGAAACATTTACCTGAGGAATGTAAGCCCCCTTTAATGATCAGGCCCAGAGAGGCATTGATATGACAGTGGTCACGCCCCATTCCTTTGAGCTAAGTAATCATTTTGAAACCACCTGCTATATAAACTCTAGACTGAGTGTCCCACCAATATCTATAAATTAACCCAACAATGCCCTATGCTGGACACCATGAGTCATACCATATACTTCAATAATGTATGGCCAATCACTAATCAATGTTATTTCTGTAAACCAATGAGAATTCCTGAAAAACTTTTGTGGTCACCCCTTTAAAAACTTGAGCCCCTCCTTTGTTCTCTGGAGCACTTCCCAAGATAACATAGAAGAGTTTCCCAGGCTGCAGTCCTGGACCTTGGCCCAGGGAAACTCAACCTATATTAATTTTGCCTCAGTTTATTTCTTAAGGTCAACAGTAACATTAACTCTGTGTTTGGCAAGCTTATTGGTGTAGGGAATGGGAACCATGGAACACACTGAGGTGTTACTCTCCTGACTCCGTGACCCTGAGTAACTTAAAAACTTCTATAAACTTAAACTAGTCCATATGTAACATTGAGGTAATAATGTCATATTGCTCATATTTTAAGGTAGTTCTGAGAATTGACCGAAATAAGGCATGTGAAAGCAATTTGTAAACTATAAAAACTACACAAATGCAAATTATTATGCTTATTTTATCATTTGCTTTGTTTCTTTAAATTGTAAGCACAGACATGGCAGGGACCTTCTTCTGTTAGCTCTTTAATAACCCTTAGCAAATTCATAGGCAGAATTCAATGAATTTCTAGTCATGGAAGTTAGCAGATGTTAAAGAAAATCATTTGAATTGTTCCTTTTGTTACAAAAATACACATTACAGTGTGTTTAGCTTTCTGTAAAATTACAGTAGCAATGGTTACGAAATAACAAAGAATGACTTTATACATCTGTGTTTAGAAAATAAAGGCTGAGAAGGCATATCTGAGGTTAGCAGAGCACTATTGAATGTAAGTGCAAAATGAGAAGGAGAAGCGATGATGTTGTCATACTCTTCTGGCCTCATTACTCCGGGGAAGAACTTTTTTTTTCCTTAATGCATGGATGCAACTCCCTGAATGTTAATGAAAGTGGCGTGTGCCCAATGAGGAGAGAAGAGAGCTCAGATTAAAAACCAACACCAATGATGCACATTTAATGAACTAGTCTTACAGTTTCATGCACTGCTTCTTTAAAATTCTAATTTTTTTAAAAGATACATTAGCAGTGTCTATTTGAGGCCTAGAAGTTCAAATGGAAGAAAACACTTGTTTGAAAAACTAGGAAGTGAATAGTTTCCATTGCAAACAAAAGCTTCTGGTCTTAGAGCTGTATGTGAAAATTCATGATTTTGATTTTTTTTTTTCAGAAATGTGAGAGTGTGACTAGTAATCATTTGTCCAAGGCATTGTCATGTGCACCAAGCATTTTTCTCATCCATGTCTAATTGATATTTTTGTTGCATTCTTATGTTTGGAGCATGGATCAAGTATCATATCTGGCTGAGGTTTTAGTCAATTTTAGGTCATTTGTTTGTCTCTCCACTGTTATTTTGAATCTTTCTCCATTTGGAAAATTCTACTCAATATGGCATCATCTAACATTGATATAATAAGGCCAAGAGCCCTACTCCCATGTTTTACAATATTACATAATCTACCACGTTTTGAAAGCTTATAATAGAAAACCATCATTCGATCTCTTTTCAACAATTTGGCCTATCGTTGGGACACCTGTTAACCAAAATGTAGCTAGGAATATCACTTCACTTTAAAGTTACCTTAAATTAAACAAAATTAGGAAAGTAAATAATGTATTATGAAATCAATTATCAATACTTATCTTGTCTACTACTCTATTAGGGAAATTACACCACTGTCCCTTCAATTACAGTAGATACTTAAGAGGTGAAATGTCACCATAGTTATACGAAAAAGTGAATTTAAAAAACATTAATACCAGCTTTCATGAGGTAATGATTATTTAAAGCACTCTTTGTTAAAGTAAGATCTTGTACCACATACATAAGAATTTCCTGGGTGCTTCTAAGAGGATGTTTCCTGGTCACCAATTCTGTAATTCTACTAAGTAGACAAGAGAGGTGTCTAAATATTTCTACAATACTTTCAGTTGAAGCATTAAGCTGATAAGTAACCATGAAAAAATTAAATAAACATTCATGGAATATGTGAGCATCATTGAGCACCAAAACTTTTTAATTTCTTAATTTGTAATTTATGTGTGTATTTGAAAGGATGTTGGTTGTGACAGAATATAGATCACGATTTTGCCTTATGGGTTGTAACATATACAGTACATATTAAATTTTTAATGGTTACATAAGCAAGTTTTCCAATTGAAATGTATCCAGGAGGCATTTGGTTTAGTATCAAATTTCAAATGATCAGTCCTCCTTGTGAAGTAAGTTCCATGATAGCTTACTATTGGCTTCTGAATACACTTTGTACATTAATTCTGTTAAAATAATATTCATCATTTCTCTAGCGTGACATGTTCTTCCAAGTTCATGTTGTTTGTTTGTTTGTTTGTTTTTTGCCTTAAGGTTTTTTATTAATACATTCTGTGTAACCCTTACAGTTTAAGTATGAACTATAGGAGGAAGGAACAAAATCAAAGCACACAAGATGAAGAAATAATTTTTCAATCATCTTTTTCATCCTAGAGTGAATACAGATGTGTTCAATTTTATTTATTTTGATACCTGAAGTATTATCATGATAATCCAATCAGGACCAGCAGACATTACACTGTGCTTAAAGATTAACTTATATTTAATATATTCCATTGTCATAACATATTTAAGGATTTCAATAAGTATTAAGACAAAAGAGACAAACTTGATTAGACAATATAATTTCTGAGAAGAATTTTTTCCTAGAGTAAGCATTCTAATTAGATTTAACCACAGCCTCATAAAAAGGTATATTTCCATGCTTTTTTCTGGGAGGAAGGGGGTTCCTAGCAAATGACTCCATGAAAACGTTTGCATAGAATTCCCATCTGGGCTATATTTGCCTGATTTGGGGGTTCTGAATCAATAATGTTGAGTCATGTTGTTTGTTTTCATCCAGATTCTTGCCATTCCACCATTACAGAAAATGGGTAGCCCGTTTGTTTTTCTTGTTGGTGTGAAATCTTTCAATGCTTTTGCCATCTATATCAGTCTTTGGTTTGGGGAATTGTTTTTAGCAGCTATAATTTTATTTCATTTTAGCAGCTACAATACTATTTTAGTATGTTCAGAAACATATTCCAAAGTATCAGTCTTTCATTTTAATAAAGAGCATTCAAGTCCTACTCATGTAGGTTTTTGTAATTTCACAGTAAATGGCAGAAAATGAAATAATTTTAGTTTTCATGATTTCAAGTTGTGTATTTTTGCTTTAATTTATTTTCAGTTTTCACATTAAGGACAAGGAGGGGGAGGAAGAGAGCTTAGGAAGAGGAAGAGAAGTTTTTTTAAAAATTCCTGGAGAGTACATATTCTATTTTGCCTGTAAGGCTTTGTGCCTCAGCCTTTATGGTGTTTAGTCAACTTGATTAGCCATCTAAGGACAGATGGAAATGAAGTTCTTCCTCACTCTAATGCAGTCATTAGACGATTATCCAGTCCATTCAGTTCTAAGTGCAAATTCACTGTCATTTTTATTTCTAATCATAAACCTTTAACTGATGAGCTGAGCAATTTGACTTTACCTAAACTTAGTATTTTGTTTCTACCAGAAAGTAATGGGGTGCACATGCCTAATATGAACACTTTACAAAAGAGAAATAGATTTTAATTTAAAAACTAGCTTCCTTACCAGAGCTTACACCAATTTTATTTTTAGGAGTTATTAACAAGATGATACAAATATCATCATAAAATTGCTATGGTAGATGGCCATTTGATTTTATATTCAGGTCATATTCTCTATTTCCATTTGAAAATATTTGAACTATACCGGATCTAGTTTATGAGGCACTTTTCTGTGGCTGTTACAAGAAGAAATGCATAATAATATAACCAAGGGCTTGAAATTGCTTTATGGTAATATTTTAACCTACAGAAGTGAACTTTCTCTTACTCTCTTTTTGAAACATATACAGCCTCACAAAGATGCATGGCTTTTATCTACTCATTCTTAGCAGCAGAAAATGAGATTACCACTAAAGTGGAATGCTCTAAATAAATTAAGAAATTAAAGGAATAGTAGTCTATCAAATACCAGGATTGTATAAGTACTCCTACCTCCTCCTCCAGAAGTTTTTCTCCTTTGATATTTTATAAGTGGTTTGCTTCACAGTACAGATATTTTTATAGACCAGCATCTGCATATTTATGCTTATTTAAATCTATATTTATATGACAGCTGTCACTCTGGAATCAAAGCTTTTGAATTATAAATTAGGATAAACTCAATTAGCTATATCAAGAAAGGTCAATAGCAAAAGTGCTCCAGAAACTCTTTCTTATAGAATTTTGAGACGTCATTGAGTCCCTACACATAACCTTTGCTTCTTAAGTAACATTTATCAGTTTTAAACCCAAAAGTAATAGTTGTAGAAGTTACTCAAAATAAAAGGGTAAAAGTAGAATCACTGTCCTAAGTGCTTTTGCAAACCAATCAGGAATTCAAAGCCCACATTCCATTTGTGACACAGTTATCTAATTAGGGTTACTGTTGGCTGTGCAATTGGAGAAGGCTTCCTGCAGGAATAGAGAGAATTATGAGTACTAACAGGTAAAGAGTAGTTAAATCCATAGAGAAAAAGAGAAAAATCATTTTATATGGTAAATTCTTTGATGGTAGAAAATATATCTGTTCACTATTACATGCCAAACATCTACCACACAAGTTGGCTGAATTATTTTGAAGGAAGTTGGAGATAGTTCAGGAAGAAAAATTATGGAGTGTGCAGGAAATGGCAAAAATTGACCTATACTGAGTGGAGGATATATTCTGGAATGATTAATTTGAATGCAGGGGGAGAGTCGTGACATAAATAATATTATAAAATCTGAAACAACAATAAAGAATAATTGTAAGGGAATTGATGCGGAAGTGATTACTGGGTGTCTTTCCCGTGAAGTTATGGGTTTATTTGGTTGCACAGGAATGTGCACCTTTGTTTATTCTTCCATTGACTGAGATATATTGCAACTGAGTAGAGATAGAAGTTAGGATGTAGAAAATTGATGGCTATGCAAATAAATTTCGATTGTTTGAGAAAGTTTTGATTTCTTTTCCATAAAAAAGATAACCCAAAATTACATTTTATTCTCTTATAGGATATCAACCAGTTTTGCATCTACTATAATAATTGTAGTTCAGTATTCCTGATTTTATATACATTTATAAGTATATATTCTGTTCTCAGCTGCTTTTAACATACTACTGATTCCTTCAGTCATCAATTCCCTCATGTTGATGCCTGTTCATTTTATGTTTGAATGAGAGTCATGATTTTGCCTTTTTGAAAATTTTACATTAGCAGCATAATGGATTGTTTGGGATAGAAGTTTGAAATCTAGAGACCAATCAAGACTGCTGTAAGGAATTATTGTCTTCAGTAGTCAAGGTCGGAGGCTGAGGTCCTAGATTTGGGTAACCACAGTATTTTGGAAAAGAGTAGAACACCTGAGACATTTTGAAAACACAACCAGAACAGGATTTTTTGGGTATATTTATAGAGGAGCTAAAGGAAATGAAAGACGAGTCAGAGGTAAAACCATAGTTCTTAAGCCATGAGGGAAAGAAAACATCTGGTCTCATCTGGGTCTCCTCTCTAAGGCATGGTCTGATACTTACTCGATGACATGTACCCCTAAGAGTTTAAGTGACTTGCTTCATGAGTCTCTCTCCTTTGGTGGTATCCTTGCATCATATTGTGCTGGGGAGTTGTTGCCATATTTTGGCAATTGTTTGGATAGTTTATAAATGGGGAGATACATATTGATAAACAAAGCTAGAAAATATCTTAGGAAAAAACAAATCAGGGGTAAAAAAATACCTCAACAATATGTATTTTTAAAAATCTGTATTTATCCTTTATCAACAAATACAATTTTAAATACACAAATACTTTAAAGTGTTTAAATATAAATACTTTTAAATACATTATTGTGATCAAAAGAATGTGAGCCACCTAAGTGTTCAGTGAAAATAAAAAGTGATTTAAATTATGACCTATTCATTCAATGGAATATTATTTATTCATGAAAAACTACCCTTGTGAAATTGGTATTTTTAACAATCATTCATGGTTCAATTTATACAGCAGATTATAATATTTCAGGTAAAATTGGACTTCAACTAAGTAAAATAAACAAACAAATATAGATCTACTGTTTGAGATTTTCTAGTGTCGGACCCAGAAATCAGTGTTTATGAATTTCCTTCAGATAATTCTGCTTGGCAGCCAGGTTTTGGAATCATTAGTCAAATTCAACAGATTCAGAATCACAATAATTTATTTAGCAAGCTGCTTTCTTACTGCCTGCTGACACATTTATCATTTCAGAGGACAGAGCAACTGATAGGAACATTTTTTGGATAATTTTGATTTCTTAGACATTTATTCCATAAATATTATCCAACATGATCATAGGCACTGGGGATATATCAACAAACTTGGTAAAGGTAAGCAACACTCACTCCTTTATATAAACCGAGTCACTGGAACGTAAATTATTGTAATATAAAGCACATTCTATTGGCTTAAATTCCAATGACTCAATATGAATAAATAAAGAGATAACTTTACATTTTGATGGCCTTTATCTAAAGGAATAACTTGTGTGTATGACCAAGTAGCTTCTGCACATCCTTGTCTAAGTGTAGCAGCTTTAGGAAGCATGTAAATAAGGCTGCCTTTGTGTCAGGCACTATTCTAGCATTTTATATGCATCAGGATATTTAATCATATCATATTACAGTAGATTAAAAGATTATAGGGTTGTATAATCCATCTTCACCCAACACTCAGCTGCTTACTCACCCATACACAAGAATATCCGCCAACGCCCTGGTTATTCCAGTCAACATTCACTCTGCTTTACTCTGCTGGGAACTCTTTACCTCTTTTCCAGTATCCATACCCTTCCCTCTTGCTTCCCAGTTTTCTTCTTTTCCACTTAATGGCTGCCTACTGCTGTAGGTAGGCTCAAAGAAGTGGTCATTACTCATAAACTCTGCTTCTGATCTGGGATGTAGGAATTCAGATAGTGTTTTACATATAAGGAAAACAAGGCTTGGGACGTTGAAAGTTTCAGAACTAATCGCAAAGTCAGTATCATTGTTAACCTCTATGTGTGATTTACAAGTGATACCACTAATATGCTCTCGAGTCATTTTTTTAAATCTATGATCTTGAGCATCCCTGGGCTGGTGATAGAGGTTTTGAATGAATTTGTTTATTTTCCAAATTCAATGTTTATTTTCCAAATTCATCAAATTTGGAAAAATATAGTAGATGCAAGTTATTAGTACTATCCTAGTTATTAGCTTGGATAAAATGCTCATGAATGTTCATTATCTTGTTATATTTTATAACTAACATATATATTACTCATATTATTATATATAATATGTACTATATAAAATATATGATATTATATATAATATAGATTCAAATAGGTAAAGAAAAAAAGGAAAACAACAAAAGCAATACAAAATGCCTATTTAAAAATCTGAATGGAATAAATTATAAAATTAGATGATAACCTAAGCATATATTTGAAAATATACAAATTCTAAGCTACAGTTTACTCTTTGCCCATTTCTTGGATCACTGTGATTGGAACACTAGTTTGTCACTAGAACTCATATTTTTGTCCTAACAAGTTTTGGTTGCACCAGGTTATTAACAGTTAAACAGGTTTCTTTACTGCTTGTTGCTTGATATATTATTTAAGGTGCAGTCTAAGCTGCAAAAATATAGTGGCTTAAGGTAGGTATGAATATATTTCTCTCACATACTTGGTTTATCATTGGGCAGAATATCTAGGGTGGGTAGGAGGCTCTAGATTTCATGTAAGTTAGCTCCTTAATTGTTACTTCTTCTCAGACTTCAGAAAGGAGGAAAGTGAAGTGAGGGTAAGAGGCTTCCTTTCCAAAGAAATGATCCGTAGGTGTACATAATCACTTTCCCTCACATCCCATTAGTCACATGACCACAACCAGATGCAAGGGAGTCTGGGGATTGTAGTTGCTGGATGGGTTAGTGGGATTGAGGAAGGACTCAAGAAAGCTCAGTGGTGACAGGGATTCTATGATTAAAACAAAAAGGGAAAAATGGATATTAAAAGACAATTAGCAATCTTTGCCCCAATGTCTAAAAGCCTTAATGCCCTAATGTATATGTTGGATATTTTGGCTTGATGGGTGGAATTGAGGTGGAATGGAATTTTTCTTGCAGAATTTCTCAAATTGATTTAACTTGCTTCTTTGCAGTAGTTAGGTATGGTGTGCCAATTCATTAGCCTTGGACACTAACCTCACCTAAGAAGTATTAACAGATTCAGCTTGACTGGGATGTAGAGCCTTCCATCTGCAAGTATGCACACAGGTAGGACACTTCCTAAGAGTGTTAAAGTGCAAAAATCATTACCTTAGTGGAAAGCGATTATGTGGTCCTCAGTCTTCTAAACCAGATCTGGACCTGCTCTAAAATGGCTTTTATACTTGTCAAGTAATAAGGACAAAGAAATTTATTCCAGTCCTTTCAAACTCAGGTACAGGGACAGATAAAATTGAATCCTGAAAAACAAACTTAACAACGGAAAAAGTGAAGCACACTTCTAGTTTTTTAATTAGAAGTAGGATCTGCTCTCAATGGTCCTAATAAAGCAGGGCTTTGTTTTTCATTGCCCTTTTTATTCATACGAGATACTCATTGTAGGTGTGTATGTGCATGTGCATGTGTGTTCTCAAGTATTTTATCTTGGTCAAAAATAAAATTAAAATAATACTAGGAAATACTTTTGAGATAGGCTATGAATAGTATGAGAATACCGCTTTGGTTATCTTGTCAGATTCAGAGTATTCAATGAATGTAATGCTTGTTTCCCTTCCACACTGACCAAGGTAAGATAATTCCAAACATAACTTAAAGAAAATGCTAAAGGTATTGCCGCATAGCACAGAGCTGGTGGGCATATGGCAGTGTCCTCCTGAGAGATACTTTTAGAAGTAGATTGTTGTGATTGATGTGTGAACAGCTGAAGAGTAATAAAAAAGAAAAAGTTTAATTAGGAGTAAATGGCGAAGGACTTTAAGCATTGGAGGAATAATATTAATATCATGGAAAGTAGATTGAATTATGCTTAGTATTCAAAAATATTTGATGCTCTCATCCCTCTCTTTCATTCCTAAGAAGAAATCTACATGAAACTGCTTTTACATAGTAGAGTTTGTTTATTTCTTTATTCCTATTTACTTGCTCTAGACTAACTCTGCCATACCTGCAATTTTCTCATCTACATTGTTTCATTGTCCTATGATATAGATCTAATTTTTCTAGCTTATGAGCAAAATTTAGCTACCACAAAATCTTTAAAGCATTATTTGGGTTTAAAATAGGGTGGGGAATGTCTGCATCCAAAATTAATTGATTGACATGGAATATCAGAAAGGATATACGTTTCTCCAGTTTATGATAGCATAAAATGGTTTTGCTTAGATGAGAGAAGGATGTGAAAAAAGATTTGAGAAGAGAATGAAGATTCTGAACTTTTGGGCAGGAACTCCTGTATAAAATGGTTGCAAATTTTTGTTTTTTTGTTTAAAGTTAGTCTTGAGAAGAGTAAATTATGTTACCGTAGGATGCCCTGGACACTGTGAGTTTAATAATACTTATTAAAATGCTTTGAATCATATTGTACTTTTTCTGCTTCATGTTAACTTTGATAATCACAGTTGCTAGGACTACTGTGAGAAGTTGGGAAGTAAGAAGGCTGATTAGAGACACCAAGAGCAACTCCGAAATTCTGTAATATATCAGCCCTAGGTTGTAGCTGCTTATGTTGATTTTTGTTTGTTTGTTTTGCTTGTCCACAGCTGGAGACATTTGTGAAGATTTCAGTACCTTCAAGATACAATATCATCCATTCTAAAATAAATAATTAAAAACCGGTTAAGATTATAGTTGCTTGGGACATCTTCATCTCAGCAGAATTCCCTGTTTGTAAAATATTCTCTACAACCTTAAAAAGTCTCTCTCAACCAAATTGTTCTTACTATTTTTTTCCTTTAGAAAAACACCATTCTTTCTTTAGAAACAACTATTTCCCTGCTTATTTGTTTTTAAATCAATACTATACTAAATAAAACTACTTTTAACTACCTTTCTAATAATTAGCAATTTCCATGGTTGATAAAACAACTTTATGAACCACTTGCATATTTACCAATAAAATTTCATTTTGAATATTTAAAAAACGTAAGGTTTTTAGGTATTTAAGGTAGTGATATAATGTTCTTGCAACATGTCTTCTCGATAGTATAATCTTATTCTTGAGAGAATTAAAAACCTATTTCTTAATAGGAACACTAGCAGAATAAAAGAATTTTGTGATAAACCATGGCGGCACATTTTCAGATTCAGTGCCATTTGCTATACTGCTGGGGTTACAAACTGCATTTATTCAAGGGAACCATGACTTGTTCTATTATACAGTTAGGACAATTTGTAAATAAAACTATAAAAGATCCACTTGGTATAGCATTATGCTGTTGGCAGGACTGTTCTCTGGGTAGCCTTGGACTGACCCAGTTCCCTCTGCCCCTTTCTCACTTGAACTTCTCAAGACTAGCTACAGAATGTGCTGAGAACGTAATGTCCTGAGTTAGGGACTGACTGGAACAGCTTAGGCTCTATTCTAAGTGCCCCCTAGAAACAGGAGGTTTTTCAGTGCTTTAGCCCAGCAAGTCACATTGCCCTGGGGTGTAAAATACAGGGAGGGCTGCTTTCTGGAGTCCCCCAGCTGTGGTGCAAGTGGAGCATGCACAGTTAAGACTCCATCAGCCCTGGGGCAACTTTTCTGAGTCTTGAGGGACCGCCTTTCAGTGAATCCTAGGCTTCTGTTTTCCCTTGCTGTCTATCTGTAAGTAATCAACCCACTTTGTGTAACTTGTGTGCATGGGTATTCTGTCTCACCAAATTCAGACAAGCTGGTAATCAGTGGACAGTGAACCTGCTTCACACTCTCTAGCGTGATTTGCTAAAATGGTTTTACTAATTTACTTTTTTCACATTGCCTGAATTTGTAAATACAAAACTGAGAAAACTTGCAGAGGACACTCTACTTTTGTGTCATATTTAATATTATAATATTTCTCTAAAATATAATAAGCTCTCAAAGCATATAAATTAATATTTTTGGATAAAAACCAACTTAGAAACGTAGCTACATTTCTATGCAAATGAATCATCCTTTCTTCAAAGCTAACTAGCAATTTAAAAATGCTATCAAGCACAATCTTATCTTCTAGAAGATATTGAAATTTAGAAGGCCAGCTCAAAATCACTTTGGGTTAATCCAAATTATATTTTAGAAACTAGAGAGCTGAAATACTTTTTTTAAAAGGAACTTTATATATTGCCTTAACATTTTGTGAATAAAATTCTTTTATATTTTCTTCCTTTTACTTAGGATCCTTGGATGTCACTTGAATTCTTGCTAAAAGCTGCCATTTTCATTTCTATAGCTTAATCGCTTACAATTTAATGATGCATAACATTTCACAATATTCACTTAAGTAGCTGGGTATCTATTCTTATTGTAACCATGCTCATAAAATTAAAGGCAAATTGAAAGCCTTGCAGAATCTGATATAGGCAAGTTCATTTTTCCTTGTTCAGTGATTGCCTATGACATTTAGAGTTGTATTATATCTAAGTTTTTATTCCAAGCAGAAATTGCATGTGTTTTTCCCACCATCTCATGCTCCTAACTTGTGAAATAGGGACTTATAAATTATTCTTTTTAGGGCAAGCCCATTAATTTATGCTTCCTTTGCTGAGAAAATTAGAAATGAGCAGTCCTATCAAAATACAGTTGCATAAGAATGAACCACCTTATTGTTTATTCCAGATTCACTTTTACCAGCTTGTGTGTACTGTAGACACAAGTCACTGAATGACATCATTCGATGGTTTCTCTTTGTGGTTCACTGCCTTTGAGACCACGCTCATTAAAGTACACTTAACGGAAGGGTCTCAGAGCCTTCTCAAGTGTTTTGCTGAGCCAGAAGAGCAACTGAATTATAGATTAAAAGAACTAACACGCTTCACTTAGCGAAAGGCTGTCTTACAATTCACAGACTTGCCAATCTCTCCTTCCTACTATGAGATATTTCACCCAGATAGCCATGGTAAAGCATTCATTTTTGGTTATGAACAAATTACTTTAAAATGAGCTCCTGAGTCATTGCTCTATAAAGAAAATTTTCCTATACTCCCTCCAACACAAAGTAAACTGCATCCTAATTCATTTGCTCAGTAGAGAAAATGAATACTTTTCCCTAGTCTTGTATTTAAGCGTCTTTATAGAAGTGGAGCTGGGAGAATAAAAGCAACAGAAACTGGAGGAAAAAATGAAAAGAGAAACATCACAAATGATTTGATATAGGAATGACTAAGCTTGACTAAGTGAATTGTGAGGCATAAACTTGCCAATGAGATATTGGTTGTAGAAGATTATATAGTGCGTAAGATTCACAGTTGACATGTTTGTTCAGAAACTGCAGAGAGATTTACAGAGGCAAACCCTGAAACTAGGAAAAGGAAACTGAAATACTTACATTCAATATATTTCTCCATCAAAGAACGAAGTAGCAAAATGGCTGAGAATAGGGTATTTGACATGACACTGCCTATATTTAATTCCTGGGTCTGCCACTTACTACCTAACCTTGAACAAATGACTTTACTTGTTTATGTTTCATTTTTTTCATCTGTTAAGTGGAGGTAAGGCTAGTATCTAAATGCTGTTAGAGGTTTAAATGAAATACTTTATAGAAAATGCTGAGCACAATGCCAGGCACATAGTAAATTCTCTGTAAATGTTAGCTCTGGCTATCCTCATAAACATTTCACCTTCAACTCTGGAAAATTTGAATTATAAAATGAGAAGATATTTATTCATTATTTAGTCAATAAAGATGCATGATGTGCCTTCAAAAATAAGACCATAAAAGATGGTGAAATAAAAATGAAATACAGGGAAGGAATGCTTTCCCCCCTCTAATGTATGTGCTGGTTAACACTCTACAGAAAAATGTACAAGACCCTCTAAATCAGTTGGCTGTTTTATTAAGGACATATCATTTTTCACAAGGGAGTCTAGATGAATACAAATTCATCACCTCTATTCATCCATTCATTTGTTCACCCACTAAACAGTCCTCTATTTCATACCAACCACATATCACGGAAATGCTAACAGCCAAAACCACAAAAACTAAATCACATATGATCTCTGACTTCAAGAGCATGGAAATCTCATGGTGTGAAAGATATGTGAAGATAAATTACAATTAATTGACACAACATGTGCTTCATTGGAGGAGTGAACCCGACGGTGGATCTTAATCCAACAGTGAGGCTGGGATAGGCAGACAAGCAGGGAAAAGCATTTCTGGAGTGTTAACATGTGGCCCAGGGAAGCAGGTATGCCAGATTTGGAAATGGAGAGAAGCCTTCGTGCTTAGCCAAACCCAGGTCGTACTGGAAAGGGGCTTCAGCATCAAGCTAAGAAATTTGGGCTTCCTAAAACTGTAGTAACCAATGGGGGATTTTAAGCAGGAAGGTGACTTTGTAGTAGCAAGGAAAATGAACCAGAGTAGCAAGGATGTTGCAGAGACCTATGATAGAGAGACCGGCGAGAGGTGACTGCAGTACTCCACATGAGAGATTACTGGACTCAAAATGCTGGAGGGAGATGAAACTACAAAAAAAAAAAAAAAAAATCTGTGAAAGTGAGTTGATAGTAGAATCTTTAGGAGCAAAGGTCCACACATATTTCATTGGAAGAGGTAGTATATCTTGTGATTTTGTGATTAGCACACCTTAAAATTGAGGTTACTATATTATGATATAAAACTATAAGTGCAAATGTTTGATACAGATATTTAGAACTTGCCTTATTTGTAAACTAGCCTATAACTTAAAGTATTTATCTTAGAAGTGAAAGTGGCTTTTTACTTTTAATGAGGGTTTCTTAAAACTCCCCTGTGAAAAAAGCCTTGATCTAAAATTATTCTTTTTTACTTTATGCTCAGCTTTGCAGGAGTGTATCTATGATGGAAAACCAGGTGGCTATATTGCAATTATTTTCTTTTACATTTTGTGGAAAATGATCCATGATCTATTTGGGCTTATATAAGATTTACTCATAAATATATATGAGGGTAATGCCTTGAAGCTCCTGTTTAATGCATTTATGAAAAATTTTCACTTTCTGGGAAGCTTTTCATTCAGGGAAGCTGCCTAGAAATACTTATGGTCTCTGAGGAGAAGCTTTGAACATGAATAGATATTTTTTGAAATGATACATTATTAGGCAACTAAAAACCACAAGCTCAACACAATGGCATAATCTTATTGTCAGAGATGCAAACTGTCTCTCCCTTCTTCAGGCTTTTAGAACTTGGGAATTTTTTCTCTGAGCATATATTTCCTCATCTGTGAAACAAGTTACCACTCCTGTTTCATTAAGCTGTGGTGAAAGAAAAGCACAGAACAGGTAAATAATCAATTACGGTGAGTATTAGAAAGGGGCTTTACTCGCTGCTCTACCCAAGTAACACAGCACAAGGCAAGGTAACTCTTGGTAGGATACCAATCTGGTAGGATACTGGTGTCCAGATTTTCAGGACTATAATAAAGTTCTGGTGACATTGAACTCAATCTTGCATTTAAATTGGCTTTTTAAATTTGTAATGTTCTTTTTTTTTAATTTTCAAAACATGACTTTATTTTTTTGTTCTTTTTTTTTAATAAATTTCAGAATATTATGGGAGTAAAATGTTTTGGTTACATAGATTGCTTTTGTACTGTTTGAGACAAAGTTATAAGTGTGTCCATCTCCCAGACGGTGTACACTGAACTCTTTAGGTGTGATTTCACCCATCCCCTCCTTCCTCTTCCCACCTGCATGATTTCCGTTGAGTTCTACTACCATATGTGTACATGAGTGCTGATCGGTTAGTTCCAATTTAATAGTAGGTACACGTGGTGTTTGTTTGTCCATTCTTGTGATACTTAGGAGGATGGTCTCCAGTTCCATCCAGAGTGTTACAAAAGGTGTTAATTCATTTTTTATGACTGAGTAGTACTCCATGGTATATATACATCACATTTTATTAATCCACTCATGAATTGATGGGCACTTGGGTTGATACCACATCTTTACGATTATGAATTGTGATGCAATAAACATTTCAGCACAAGTGTCTTTTTTGATAAAATGACTCTTTTTCTTTGGTTGAATACCCAGTAGTGGGATTGCTGGATCAAATGGTATGTCTACTGTTAGTTCTTTGAGGAATCACCATACTATTTTCCATAGAGGTTGTACTAGTCTGCAGTTCCACCAACAGAGTATAAGTGTTCCTTTCTCTCTGCATCCATGCCAGCATATATTGTTTTGGACTTTTTGATAAAAGCTATTCTCACAGGGGTTACATGATATCTCATTGTGGCTTTGATTTGCATTTCCCTGATGATGAGTGATGTTGAACATTTTTCGTATGCTTATTGGCCATTTGTCTATCTTCTTTTGAAAAACTTCTGTTCATGTCTTTTGCCCACTTTTTAATGGGGTTGTTTGATTTTCTCTTATAGATTTGCTTGAGTTCTTTATAGATTCTGGTTATTTGCCCTTTATCAGATGGATAGCATGCAAATATTTTCCTCTCATTCTGTAGGTTGTCTTTTTGCTCTGTTGATTGTTTCCTTGGTTATGCAGAAGCTTTTTCATTTGATCAGGTCCCATTTATTTGTTTTTGTTGTTGCTGTGATTGCCTTTGGGGTCTTCTTCATAAATTCTTTGCCTAAGCCAATATCTAGAAGAGTTTTTCCAACATTTTCTTCTAGAATTCTTATGGTATCATGTCTTAAGTCTGTTATACATCTTGAATTAAGTTCAGTGAGTGGTGAGAGATATGGATCCTGTTTCAGTCTTCTACATGTGGCTGTCCAATTTTCCCAGCACCACTTACTGAACAGGGATTCTTTTCTCTAGTGTATATTTTTTTCTGCTTTGCCAAAGATCACATGACAATATGTGGATGGCTTTATATCTGGGTTTTCTGTTCTGTTCCACTGGTCTATGCCTCCATTTTTGTGCCAATAGCCTTCTATTTTTGTTACTATAGCCTTGTAGTATAACTTAAAGTCTCATAGAAGGATCCCATCTTCCTGAAAATAGGGCTGTAGATTTAGGAGAATTCTGGAAAGAGAATTCCAGGCTTCTGGAGGTAATGTTAGAAATAAACATTACTGGGAAAAGGATTTAGGAAGAAAATTAACCCAAAAGCTTAGGCCTTTATAATGGAGCATATAATGGGCCTAGTAAGGAAAAGTTTGTACAACCTGGGGGTGGGAAATATAGGACATTTATACATAGTGTCCTATTACCAGAATAACATTGAGGGGGTGGAGACGAGGCTCAGAGTACATATCTAGGGGCACAGCATTCACAGCTAGGGCATGCTAACAGGGAAAGTGACACCTTCAGACCTTTACTCCAATGTGATTTAGAACAGTGAGGGGTAGTACTGAGCTTGCAGATAACCGTCTGAGAAGTTATGGCAGGAAGAGGCAGAAAAAAAGTACCTGTAATCCCTTCAGCCTGAAATGAGAAACAACCCAATCCCAGTTGATGTTCTTGTCTAATAAAACAAAATGCGTCGGTGATGGTGTCCAGCACCACAAACAAATGTGTTAGTCAGGGTCTTCCAAGAAGCAGACACCAAGACAGATGAGATTAAGGGTGCAGGAAATGTATTAGGGGAAATGCCTGTGGGAGAAGATGGGGAGGGAGAATAGAGAGGCTGGGAGAACTGTCAGATCATGATGCAAACCTGATCCCCCAGAAGAAGAGAGGGAAGGAAGAAAAGCAGGAAAGTTGGGTGGAAGTGTCTTAGACTGTAGTATAGTTCTGTAGAGTCCTCAAGCTTAAGTCACTGTCAGAGGAGTCTCCTGTGGCCCAGAAATGGACCCGTCCTTGTGTCCCTGTTGTGCTCAGTTACTGGCTGGAAGCAGCTGCTAAGAAGTGTAAGTACAAAGGTGATGGATTCAGAGCCCAACACTGGGCTTGTCTTTACAGTAAAATGTTTCTGAGAAATCGACAGGCTTGTTGAGTCCCTTAGGCCTTGACATATGTCTCACTCTAATTGTTGCTTCTTCTGATGGCCGGCTGGCTCTGAATCAGTCTGTCAATCACTATTCTTTGTTGTAAACAACAGAAGCCTACTGGATCAGAATGAGCAAAAAACATGTTTTTAAAGAAGCTTTGGGGTAGCTCACAGAATCATTAGATGCATTGGAAAGTTAGGCCCAAAGCCCTGGAATACTCCCTTAGAATCTGCTACTCTGAGAGAAATCACTCCAGCTTTCACTGAGCACCAGATGCTACTGTTAGCACTATAGCCAATTGTGGATGTTTTACTTCTGCATGGAGACTGAACTTGCAGGCACTGCTGCTGTCATCACTGCCAGAGAGAAAAGGTGACCTCCTTCTCCTTCCTTTTTGTCTCACTGGCTCTGATTGGCAAAGCCTAACTCACATGCCTGTAACTAGCTAGCTGCAAGGGAGGCTGGAAAAATATGTAACAATCTCAACATTCCTGTGGGAAGAAAGTCTTTGCACCCTACCAAGACTCCAAAAATGGAGAATTGTCCAAATAAAGAATAGCATTCAGTTGTTGAGTAGCCAAAATGTTTGACAAATTTTCACTATAATTGGGTGTCATCTCTATCCTGGTCACCACTGCATCCTTAGTGCCTGGAAGTGTAGCCTCAATAAGTATTTCCTGAGTAAATTAATGTTTCCAAAGAACACGTCAATTATGAACAATCTCAAATTACAATTCAAAGAATGGAATGTTTTACACCAACTCAGAAGTTATATTCTTTTTTGGCATAAAATTTCTGGGTAGAAATCAAAATTGACAATTTTATCTAAACACTATTAGCCAAACCTTTCATTGAAACAAAATCTTCTTACCTCTTGCTCTGAAAGACATTTGGGTTTTCCCAAATGTCTTTGTCATCAGTTGTGATTGAGCTGCTTAGCAAATTCTTGTTCCTCCTTTAAGCCTCTGGTTTACTTGCCTTCTTCCAGTGAGGCTCCATGGTATAGTGCTCTCGGCTGTGTTTATGTCCCACTGGACTGCAGTCTTTCTGAGGTCAGGAATTTTGCCTGTCTGCTTTGCTGTTTTATACAGCTGTGGTCTCCAATCCCCGGGTGCAGACTGGTGACCTGTTAGGAGCTGGGCTGCAGAGCTCCACCCCCCTGAACCTGGTCCCTGGTGCCAAAAGGGTTGAACACCAATGAGTTATGCTTCAAATTTAGACATGAGGCTATCAATAAAGAAGCAATCAAGGGTGAACAACACGCAAGCAAGTGAAGCTTCATCTGCATTTATAGCTGCTCCCTATTGCTCACATCACTGCCTGAGCCCCACCTCCTCCTCCCTCCCCTACACCATCCATGGAAAAATTCTCTTCCATGAAACCAGTCCCTGGTGCCAAAAATGTTGGGGGCCACTAGTATACAGCATCCAGTACAATCCCCAGTGCTTATTATGCATTCAGTTCATGTTTTTTAAACAAATGCATGAAATCATTGTCTATACCCTACTTATAACAAATTGAAGAAATGATGAAATACATTCTTAATACAGATATTTTCATGGTATAGAGCAGATTTAATTTTCTATTATGTGGTTTGGCTTCTGAAAATTTATTTATTCAATTCACTTCTGGAGTTAGATTCAGATGCACACCTATTATTTGAATATATTCACACCATCTCAGAGACCCATAAGATGACAAAGCACGTATAATGGCTATCAATTTTCCCTAAAAAACAGCAGTTATAAGCAACTACTCTTCACATCATTGATTTTATAAGCAATGTAGGAACTCTACATTGAAATAGGCAAATGGAGTGAATTCTAAAATCAGAACCTGACCTATTTGGGATCATTATTAAAAAGGCCTTTAGGATACATCTATATGTCTGTGTGTTTCTTGGAGCCTCCGAATCAAGGAAGCCAGGACTTCAGTAATGGGTTGACTGAAGTTGGCTTGGATTTGTTTGAATGATTTAGGAGGAGTCAATATGGAAGATAGAGCACCAGTGATCCAAGTTAACCATGTTTTAAAGTCTTTTGACATGATTTTTCCTCTTTACTCATTTCTTAGCTTGCAGCAGTAAGCTCTCCTGTTAGAGCATCAGCACCAGGAATAATTTTGAAGTGTTTTTGGCCTGCCGATGGGGTGCGTTCACCTGACTTCTGCCTTCCACACTCTCTTTGGTCATTTTCTTCCTCTTTTTCGTACTATTCCAAATACTTATCCATATGCCAGCCTGTTGGCTATGCAGAACCCTCACGTTTGGCATTCCTCCAATATTTGGCATCCATAGCTGGAACTCTCATGCTGAATGTTCTTGCTGCTCTCTGGATATCCTACTCTACAGGAGCTGCTCTCAGCAAGCTGTCAAGTTAGAAAGGAAATAATGAACGATTTGCTGAAGAGTCAATATCTGATAAGGCTTAATGTGCCAGCCCTTACAGTAGTTTGCATTTTCTTCTGAGAATGATTATTTGAATATTGGAAAAACAAAAAAAAGTTATTTCCAGATCCCCACCCCCAGTGAATACCAAAACCCACAGATGCTCAAGTCCCTTATGGAAAATGGTGTAGTATTTGCATATAACATGCACAACTTTCTGTATATTTTAAATCATCTCCATATTACTTATAATACTTGATACAATGTAACTGCTATGTAAATAGTTGTTATATTGCATTTAAAAATTGTATTATTTTAATTGTGGTATTGTTATTTTTTATTGCTTTTTTTCCTGGTATATTTTTGATCTGCAGTTGGCTGAATCTGGGGAAGTAGAACCCATAAATATCAAGGGAGAATTGTATTTAAGGTCTACAGTACAAGACAGTAAAGATTTTGGAGACCAGTAGAATTTCCTGATATAAAGAAGGCTACCACCTAAGTTGCTTTACAGTTTAGAACCATCAATGAATTTTTATGATGATCCAGTCCAAAAAAATTCAAATAAAAATGAATGAATATTTAAGAAATTATTTGATTTTGTTCTTCTAGTAACTAGACAGCTATGGTCACATTACTTGTGATATAGATATAGCTTTAGTTGTTTCTGGGGAATTTTGAGTTTTATTAAACATAAATACAAAGTCTAAGAGATATTTATTTTATTAGTGCCTCCCCCTCTTCAATCATCATAATAAAAAATAATTTCCTAGCAAAAAATGACTAAAATCTTATAATTAAAGCAATTTCCCATTTCCACACTTCTAAATCATTATTAAAATATTTTTTCTTTTCTCCCTCATTTCCTGCTGCAAGGAGTTATGTAAAACTAAACCCAAAATATCCAACCAACAGCTCATATAACCTGCACATAAATAGAGAATATATGTCAACTTCCAACTTATAGATTCACCAAGTAAAGGATAAACTTTTAATGATTTCAGCTCCAGGAAGGAGATGTGTTAACCACCATAAAAATGGTGTCATTGGAAAACCAATCTATTTTACATCTCAATATTAGCAGCATCATTTGCACTAGTGTTATAGTTTTTCCTAAACCTAAGAAAGTGGTTGCTTAAGCTTATTATTGAATGCAAATAAACATATTTTTAATGTAGATTATTGTTTACTATGTAATATGTATAAAGGATAATCCCTAGAAAAGAAAACAACTCATTAAAAGTGTCACTTGTTACTGGAGCAATAATCAATAGAGCATTAAACATCACATTTTATTGCAAGGAATGGAGAATAAACATGAAGACCACAGTGCACTCTTGTAAATGGTATGACTTGTAAATGTCAGTGAGGACTTATTTAACACTAAAAGGCTATAAGAATTTGCAAAGGGAGTTTTAAAATTCGTCGAAGACAGCTGAAGTTTACATGAGGAAAGGGCAGCTATATATAGCATGCACACACACAGGTAATGTAAAATATGAATGGATAACAAAGAACCAAACCCAGTTCTCATTACAGTGTTCATTATATTTGGTATTCTAGAAAGAGCATGTATTGAAGCCTGCAAGTTTGGCATTATGAATATTTTATTGCATACTTTCCTTTATATTCATATAAAGCAGGTTATCTTTTCTAACATAAGCAGTGTATGTGTATCGGTAGAGAGCAAAGAGAAACTTTATAGATAAATGCAGTTAAGTATACATCATTTACATGAATTGTAATCTCTTTCTGGGAAACTGTCTTTTAAAGTTTATAATCTGTAACATGTATCTGCACGATGGTTCTCTCTCTCCACTCAACCTAGTTAAATTTGGCTTGATTTATCAGCATTTTGCTCAACAAACCTGATAATTGATAAGGAAGGTTGCTGGAAATTTCTCAAACCTCTCATTTTTATAGGTGCAGAATTTCATGCAGCACAATCAAGACATTCGGACATGGGGAAAGTATCAGTATATAATAACAGGAGCCCCAGGGGCTTAACTCAATGGGGAAATGGACAGCATGGGTTATAAAACCCATATCTGAGAGATGGTTTGGCCATTTTCAAAGCAATATTCTCTTTCAAGGAAATAGTTTCAGTTTCTCACCACAGACTTACTTAAAGGTGAAAAAATTAGAGAAACTCCATGAAAACTTTAGGCATTGTATTCTGAGTATGTTTCAGCAGTTAGAAATGAAATGATACCATTTTTACAATATAAGTTTAAGTGTGCATTCCTCAAAAGGGGAAAAAAACAATGAAATAAAGCCTAGAATAGTTTATATTTATAAAAGAATTTATCATAGCATTCAGGTTTTTTTTTTTAGGGGTCAGGAGAGAGGAAGAAGGAATTAATACGTATGTTGTCAGCTTAGTTCCTGAAAAACAATACTGCAAAAGCTTCCATATACATCCCAAGATTAGCATTCCAACTTTTTATGAATGGATGCTGTCAGGTACAACAAAAGGACAACCTTCAAGGCAGTGCAGTTGCCTTCTGTTTCTAATAATTTCTGAAACAGGGTAGAGTTTTCAGGATTTTTTTTTGGATTTCATAACTGAAAATAACAATAGAGTAGAGAACTTATTTTTGCACAATACCTAGAATTAAACAATGGCAAATTAAAAAAATATATAAAACAAGCCCAAAGTAGAATAAGAAAAATATTAGATGATAACAATAATGAAAATAGTGCTATGTGCTATGCATTGCTTAAGATCTTTATACATGTCATATGGGTTTTCTATTGCTGCTGTAACAAATTACCACAAATTTGATGATTTAAAAAGACACAGATTTATTATTTTACAGTTCTGGAGGTCAGAAGTCTAACTTGGGTCACAGCGCTGTGTTCCCTCTGGAGGCTGCAAGAGGAATCTGTTTCCTTGCCTTTTCTAGCTCCTTGAAGCTGCTCACATTCCTGAGCTCATGACCCCACACACACTAGGACGTCTACCTCCATCATCACGTCTCCTCTGAATTTGACCTTCCTGCCTCCCTCTTACATGGAACTCAGTGAATACATTGGGCTCACCCAGATAGTCCAAGACACTTTCCCTATCTCAAGATCCTTAACTTAATAAAACCTACAAAGTCTCCTTTTCCCTGTAAGGTAATGTATTTATAGGTCTGGACATCACATCATGGATGTTTTTGGGGACCATTATTTTGCCTACCACTCGTAGATATATATCATGGAAATGCTGCATTATTTCTGGCCCTACCATATACCCACTGATTGACCTTTATTACCTATTGTTTTGAAATCCCCTTTTCAATGTTGGGGGTGGTGGTAGAGAGGAGAGTAGGCCAAATGAATTACTGGATGTGCAGGGAGTAGGAACGATATTATTTTACTAAGAACTTCAAACTCCATTTCAAAACTTTCCTCCACATACCTAATGTATAGCAAAATTGATTCCAATATAAAAGGATTCCATTTTAATTTCCATTTCCACTCGATTTCAACATCCTTGTTTGCAAAGGTGCAAATAAGCTGTGAAACGGTGGAATGAGCAGGCAACATTTCTGAGAAAAGCAACAGAAGTGGGAGAATTGACTCAGACACAAGATAATAAAATCATGGTTACTTATGGGGAATATACTCCTCCTTAAAGAACAATGGGATTGTAACTATTGAATTATCTCTGAAGAGAAAGAGGATGCAGAAAGAGCGTTTTACTGTAAAATTATGACAAGATGGTATCTTTCACCACCCTGCCAACCACCTTCCATCAGCAGGGCTGTGCTTTAACTTTGAGAGAGACGTGATATTTACTCCTCTTTTGCAGGAAAAAAAAAAACCCCAAGTTACTTTGGATCCTTTTCTTGGGTCTCATTTTCTATTATGCTTTGTACATTGACATTTCACAGTAATGAAATTCCAAGTACTCTTGTCTGCCTTCAGGGTAGCTAAACCAACAATATAATCAAGTTTACCTACTAAAGTCTGGTTTTGTGAATAAATGAGGGCAGTAGATAGACCTGTATTCCCCAGATTTCATGTTCTAATGAAAATCATTTATATAAGATATAGTTTTAATACATGAAACTAACTCTTATGTTTCTATTTTGTATTAAAACAACTAATTTTGAATCTTATATTTCAGATCCAAGCCACAAAGATAATTTTAAATATTTAACTAATTATCACTGGGACACTGGCCAGGTTAATTAACTTCGTTTTTCTCCTTCTTCTAGAGGCCAGACCTCCACATGGGCGCGGGTTCTCTAGATCTCTTACATCCTCAAGGACTTTCTCCTCTTGAATTATCATGTCTTTAAATTCTCCCTCTCTGCTGGATAATTTTCTTCGGGAGATAAACACCCTGCACTACCACCAATGTTAAAAAAACTCAAAGTAAACCAACTAAACTAACTAAACAAATAACAACCTTCTCTTATGCCCATCTTCCCAAGGCAAATTTTCTCCACTCCTTCATAGCCAAACACTGTCAACATGTTGTCTACACCCACTGTTTCTACTCTCTTTTGTGCCACTCCATCTTTCTTTGTCTCTGTTAGTACATACTTTAGGCAATAAGAAAAACATAGAGCATAATAAATACTCATGTAATTTCTACCCACTTTTGTCAAATGCCAACATTTAGAAAAATTTGTTTCATAACTTTTTAAAGTAAAATAATTTGGTGAATACAGAACCCTCTTATATCCCCCAAATACCATTCTACTCCTCCCTTACAAAGGTGTCCATACTGTTCTGAATTTGTGCCACTTACTACCAAGGTATCAATAAATGAGAAGTAGGGATATTCCACAGTCCCTAAATCTCGTGTCAATGGTATCCTTCTGCACCTCGCTGTTTTCACTTAACAATATGTTTCTGAGATTTTTTTCAAAGATGATACAGCTCTAGTTTACTCATTTTCCACCGCTGTATAGTTTTCCATTGTTTGAGTTCATACATGTTTGAGTCTGTACATATGAGTTTATACATTGAGTTTGTGATAACATACTTCTCCTTCCTCCGCTAGGTCAATATTCAGATTGTTGCCAATTTTGCTGTATGAAAACAAAGCATGCTGCAAAAAATATTCTTACAGATTTCCTTTGGCATGACTCTAGTGAACAGAATTGCTAGGTTATTGGGTAGGTACATGTTCAAGTTTAATGATCCACTTAACATGACATTGCGGAGTAGTTTTCCAAAGTGCAAACACTTGGTTTATTTATTGTCTTTGTGAGTCTAGAGAATCTCACTGTGGTTCTTCTGGTATTTTTACTTTTGGTGTGAGAAATCGTCTTCATCCTGGCTTCATCAGTGAGAATCCTCTGCTGCCAGGATGGAGGGCGTGTCAGGTATTCAAATGTATTATCAGCCAAAAACACTTTTTATGTTAATTTCTCAATTTGTAAGTTGTTAGTAAATTCACACCCTAAACTCACAACATGCTAGTTATAAATTCTCAGTTGAGAATTTTTTTTTTTTTTTTTGCCCCTAGGACCCAGGTAGAGACAGGAAAGATTTTTTGTTGTTACATATTTTCCATGTTTTCTTGTTGTTACACATTTTCCAATCCATCTGTTCCTTGAGGGGAAGCTCTTTGAGGATCATTGCTTTATGTTTTGGAGGTTTCCTTTACAACTAACTTCGCCTTTTCATAGCTTCCTCCCTTGCTCCTGTGTGGTTATCCAAACTCAGCCCTTTTGTTACTGAGACTGGCAAGTTCACTGCCAGGGTGCCTATACTTTCAGCTCAGGCTTCTTGCTCTAGTTTTCAGTTTCCTATCTGTGTTTGTCTCCTAGGTATTTCCTTTGCCTTCTCAGGAATTAGCCTTGCATTTCGACAATATTTGTAGTATTTTATCCAGCATTTTATATACTTTGTAGCACAAGGTAGACTCATCTATTGCCAGAGGGTACATATAATCATAAAAGATGACAAGTCCCTAATTCTTCTCTCTAGCTATCTTTCTCTTTTCAATTCTACTTGACATCCTCATTTAGCTGAGATGATGTTTCATCTAAATGGAGAATATTAACATGTCAAGTTTAACAT
The DNA here is from genome assembly GCF_020740605.2 of Lemur catta. Classification (NCBI taxonomy): domain Eukaryota; kingdom Metazoa; phylum Chordata; class Mammalia; order Primates; family Lemuridae; genus Lemur; species Lemur catta. The sequence continues at coordinate 269,551,622 of NC_059128.1, forward strand.
ATCCAAGGCTGGATTCTTTTAACGTGTCAAGTTTCACATATCCACAATTGGTCTCTTGGCCCTTATAACCTGAGTGTTAGAGTTCTCCAGAGAAATAGAACCAATGGGATATATAGAGATATGTAAGAAGAGATTTATTATGGGAATTGGCTCATGTGATTATGGAGACAAGGAGGTCACAATATGATGTCTGCAAGCTGGGGATCCAGGAAAACCAGGGGTGCAATTCAGTTCAAGTGTGAAGGCCCAGGAGCCAGGAGTGCTGAAGTCTGGGAGCAAGAGAAGATGGATGACCCAGCTCAAAAAGAGAGAGAGAGAATTTGCCCTCCCTCCACCTTCTTGTTCTACTGAGGTCCTCAACAGATTGGATGATGCCTTTGCACATTGGTGAGGGCAAATCTTCTTTACTCAGTCATCTACTTATTCAAATGCTAATCTGTTTTGGAAATACTTGCACGGAAACACCCAGAAATAATCTTTTACCAGCCCTTTGGGCATACCTTAGCCCAGGCAAGTTGACACCTAAAATTAAACCATGACAACTTGCTTCTCTTTGTTGGGTGATTGACAGTGGGAGAGACCTGCAGGCTTTGCCTTGAGCGGCATCCTCTGCAATAGCTTCTCCCCCTCCCTGGCTTCAGCAGCTTCTAGACTGGCCCACCGTGGTTCCCACTTCCACACAGCCTTCGATTCTGCTAATATTATCTCCTCCCTCCGACCCTCCAGCCTTAGGATGGTAGTGGCTTCTTGATGTTGTCAATCCATGGTTGTCTCACCACCAACTATGTTTAGCTTCCCGTCAATTCTATTATAGCGATAACCGATTCCATATATTAAGTTTTGTCATTTAAAGATACTCAGAGTGAATTCTGCTTTTTTAGTTAGACTCTGACTGGTATAATGTATTTTTCCCTTAGATTATTGCCAAGGAGCCTCCCAATTTGTATCCCTGCTTTCATTCTTAACTCCCAAATCCACTCTTTTTACCATAAATTAGATCATATCATTGGATTTTCACTACATTTAGAATGAAATATGAACTGCTAACCAATAATTGTGGGCCCACCTAAAACATTTCAACCTCAGTCTGTACCACCCACCCCCACTCAATATTTGGTAGCCTCACTGGTCCTTTTTCTTCTACTGGAGGTGACAATCCCTTTCTACTTCTGAGTCTTGGCACATGTCGTTCCCTCTGCTTGAAATGCTCTTCCCCTCTGAGTTCTGCCTGAGGGTACTTCATCCTTCAGGCCTCAGTTTGAATCACCTCCTCACAAACTTCTCTGATTGCTCAAACCAAGGTACATCCTCTTGCTATTGACTTTTAGAGCACCTTTTTCTTCCTTGGGTGTTATCACGATTTGAAATTACCTAGTCACTTATGAGTTCATCGGTTCAGCATTGTTTTTCACATTGTTAAAAGCTCCATGAATCTAGACTCATAATAAGTCTGTCTCTCACCATCTCCTTAATGCCGTAAATAGTACCTGATGCAGAGGAGTTGCTCCATAGAGAATTTGTGAATACATGTTAAATGCATCAATAGAGGGATTCTTAAGATTTACTTTTCAACTAAATTAATAACTAGTTTGGATTTGAAATTGAACACCCTTGAGAATAGTTAATAAGCGTGTCCATACTGGATGGCATTTTTCTCACAGACCTGGGGCAGTATTTCATTTTTCTTCAGGTTGCCTAAGCCATGGGCTTTGCTCTTTTGCCTGGGTGCTTTTCATGAGCTGTTGCGTTTGATACCTTCAGAAAGTAAAACAAAACAAGAGAAACACTGGAGCTAACTCTCTTTGAACGCGAAAGGATTTCCTGGGTCAAAAAAGAAGCCCTTTTCAAAAAATCTCCAGGAAAGCAAAGTTTTCTTACCCATTTCCATGATTCTTTTTCTTCTCAGCAGTCTCTCCTAAAAATAGTTGCAGACTGCAGCTGAGAGTGAGCACCGCAGACTGCAGGCCCTGGTGCAGAGCAAAGGAGGGTGTACAAGGGCGGGGCTGGCTCGCAGGAAGAAACCACCAGTAGGCTACACATCAAATGAAAGGAGCTGTAATTTAGTCAAGAGATTCCATTTAAACATCGGACACACGCAACGACACCTTTAGGATTCATGTATAGTTTTATTTCTTACAGATCTCATTCTTTGAGCACAGAAGACCAAATATACCGTGGTCTATAATTATCTACCTTTCTTTCTGTTTGAACAATGCCTGTTGCCTAGGGACTGGGGTGATAGGCATGCCATAAATACATGCTCAAATCATCTCTCCTTTTTTTTTTTTTTTGCTGGATCAATTTTTTTTTCACACTGCTTCTATTGTTATGAAGGTTCATTAAAATACATTCCCTATTCTGAATATGTTTGGAATATGTACAAGCTGTGTATGCCCAATTAAGTATGAATAAAGTTTCCATTTGCCTTTCAATTTATTATCTGACATAATTTGGCTTCTGTGGAAAACAACCACGTGTGAATCATGGAAAAGTAAGCAGTAAAAAGGTGATTTATCTAGCATTCTATCAGTTAGAACTCTTTTAGCTGATAATTTCTCCCACACAGATGAATGAAAACTAATATTTATCACGGTGATGTTGAGAAGGTAATGACCTTGAATCATCTCAAAATTAGTGACTTAATCCAATCCTATGATTTTATGCACCAGGGAAGTGAGTCTCTGAGAAATAATCTGTCCCAAAGTCCACGGTTAATGACAGGCGGGGGACTGGAATTTGGGTCTTGTGACACCCATGCCATGGTACTCACCATTTCATTCCTTGCCTGAAATTTTACTCCGTACACACATGTTGTCTACTCTAAACCTACAAATCCATCAATTCATGCCAGAAATGATCTCTGTGGTTTTTTTGAATGTCAAAAGCATTTAAATATCTGGGTCTTTTATCTTGATACTAACCAGATGATTCCTCATTTAATAGACTCTGATGACAAATCCATTTCAAGCCTTCTACATAATCAGAATCAACCCTATTGAATATTATTTTTCTTTTCTGAAACCTTTCATTATGTTATTTGCCCACAAATAGAATATAAGAAAGCATATGTAAGTTAGATAGGATAGCAATCACACAAACACTCAAGCATTCACCATATCAGGTAAGAACTTGCATGTAACATTTATTGAAGCTACCTTTGTGTTTCTCCTCCCCTTTAGTGTTAAACAAATTTGTCATTCTTAAGTCTTCCAAAATTCCTGTCTATATGGGGTACATGGTAACTCTGTCTAGTGCAAATAGGAAAAAAAAGTCCTTCATTGCATTCCTGCATTAATTTATTCACTGAAACTATCATTCATTCATTTGACCCTTAATGAATACCAATGTTACACCAGGCACTGCTCTAGGAGATATGGAGTAATATTATACTACATTAAGTAAAACAATTTTATGAATTATGGAATGGAGTATGTATGTGTTTATATGTATTTATATAAAATCAATATCTGTATTTTTTCTCTTCTCAAAATATTTTAACTATTATCAAAGGCTAGATGTTCACCAAGACATTATACATTTATTTGGCCTTAAAATAATAATAATATCCCTCCATTACTGAACACTTACTCCATGCTAGGCACTCTGAGATCACTATCTCTTTTAATCTTAGGACAGCCTTATGAGGTGGTGCATTATGTGAATCCTACCCCCAAATCCCAGTGGCTCAACCAAGAGAGATTTAATTCTTGCTCATTTCACAGTCCCTTTTCTTCAAGCAGTGATACAAGGATCCAGGTGTCTTTTAAGCCAGTATCTCTACCATTCCACCCTACACCTCCACTGGAGCATTTGCATGCAGCTGGCCAATCAGTGAAGAAAGCATGTGGAAGGGTGCATGGGACATTTCAGGGGCCGGATCTGGAAATGGCATGTACCTGCTCTGCTCACATGCCATTGAATTAGTAACAGCATTCATTTGAGTCAAAGTGAGCTGGGAAGTACAGTCTACCTGTGTGCCCCAATAGAAGTAAAATTGTTTGGAAAACTCATGGTATTTTCTCTCCAACAACTAGGTGTTATTATTATTATTATTTTCAATTTATATTTGAGAAAGTCAAGGCTTGCTCATGGTAGGTAAACTGTTGGGATGAGAGTCTAACTCAGAGCCACACCCTTACTTGTGACAAAATACTGCCTCTTAGCTCTCTCGGACAAATCAATGTTAATTACACCAGTGGTCTCTTGCAACACACTCCAACTATTAATAATAAGGAAAACACGAATGGATTTCTTTTAGAAATTAAATGATTGCCTGGGTATTTTTCCAAAATAAACCAGCATAGTTACCTCTTGTATATTTTATTTTCTGAGTCATTGACTTCGAAGTAAATGATTTTGACTGCTCATAAATCAGGTGTAAACTAATTATTTGTTTTAACTACATCAGTTATAATTAATTATCAGGCAATTTGAGCTTTTTCTAATTTTGCTTTGTGAAACTTAGAGTCAGAGTTAAATATAACTTCCTTTAGTGATGACTAAATTAAAAGAAATTATGGCTGTCTGGGCCATCTACATGAGGCACTTCCAATTCTGAATTAATAATTTACTGCTTTTTTCATAAACTATGTTGACATTTTGCAATGATTTAGGACTAAAGTGGTAGATTATTTCTTCATTTTGATGACTGCTCCACACAATTTCTATTTTGTTGCAAATCTTGAGTTCTTGTACTTAGTTGAATACATTTTTAAAATAAACTCATATATAAATTTTATATGGATCCATTCTCTGTCACCTAGGAACCATATAGAATGTCCTAATTCCTTAATATTCCCAGAATTTTTAGCACCAAGAAAGGATAATAAGAAACAAGTCAAATGTTAGAGTAAAAATCAAGTGATCACTACATATCTGTTTTAGCAATACTGTTCAAGGTATCAAGGTATTTGATTAGCCCGAATTCATGATGTGACTTTTGGAATAATTGGCAGCATTATTTTCTGTCATTTGATTTATAGACCTGCTCTGAAGGTTTTTTGTTTATTTGTTTGTTTGAGGAGAGCAATTTTGTCCCCAACTTGATGCAGAATCTTTGAAAAATTGCTAAATTTTTGTAGGCTCCTTTGTTGGAGAATGTGGAATAACTATATTGACCTGTGCCTCTCAGAGAACTCTAAAGAGAACAAAATTAGCTAACTGGAGTGAAAATGCTTTGAAAATTGATATAAATGCTACAAAACAGTGTTTTAAAAAATCTGATTTTGCACTGGACACCTCTCAGCCAAAATGCTAGAATGGCGTTATGGCTTGAATTGTGAATCCCAAAAGACATGTTGAAGTCCTATGCCCCAACCTTGTGAATGTGACCTTATTTGGAAATAGAGTTTTTGCAGATGTTAAGATGAAGGCATTAGGATGGGCCCTAAATCCATTATGACTGGTGTCCTCGTAAGAAGAGGGAAAACTGTGTGAAGACAGACACAAAGGAAAGAACACCACCTGACCACAGACTGCCACAGAGACTGGAGTGATGCAGCTGCAAGCCCAGGAACAAGGAGGGAGGACCGACAAGACCCCACCGGAAACCAGGAAGAAGCAAGGAGGGATTCTACTCCGGGTCTCAGAGGGACCTTGGCCCTGGAGACACCTTGATTTTGGACTTCCAGTCTTCCGAACGGCGAAAGAGTAAATTTCTGTTGTTTTAAGCCACCCAGTTTGTGGTACATTGTTACAGCAGTGCTAGGAAATGAGTACAGTTGGCTGTAAGTCAAACACGGGAAAGAGAAAACTCTGCTTACTTATTTACTCCTCCGTTCTCTTTGGGTTGAGAGGAGAACCCACTCTCGGAGCCGGCCACCTTAGCTGTCGGGATAACCTGAGGCCCGGCTGGTGCAGCTCTGCAGTGGTGCATCAGAGGGAGCCGGGCAATCTACATCTACTTTAAAAGTCACAAAAATCAAGTGCATTAAAGACTCAGGTGTCCCCATGCCCCTCCCCATGTTACTACGATCATGGCAGTGGGAGTCGAATTAGTAATAAAGCCGGCTGTTTTACAAAACCTTTGTAGGGGATAAAAAGTTTGAAAAACTAAGCAATATATTTGCTCTTTTCCCCAACAAACGCTGTGTCACTTTCCTGATAGTGGTGGTCCTCTCTACAGCCCAGGAAGCTGAGTCATTCCGCTTTCTCAGACCCAAGGTTTGGGGGAGACAAAAGGGAGCTCGGCAGCCCTGGGACTGGCTGCCCTGTGGTCTCCTTCAGAGCCGGGACCATCCAGGAGCTGCAATAATAGTTGTCAACACTAGGTGGCACAACGGCAGAGCCGGCAGAGCCCCGTCCCCACTGGAGGGAGCTCCACGCAGCCCTGTGCCGAGCGGTTAGATGAGCTCTCCTTCCTCTGTGTGCACCTCTTGTTTTCCGCAGCCTGTACCTCGCCCATCAAGCAGAAGTGATGCCCAGACGTCCTCTGAGGCAGTATTCAGCCCTAGATAGGACGCATAATTCCTGCAGCATCAGAATCCTGCAGAAGCAGGCGGTGGCAGAAACACCTGCGTGATGTATTGAGGAGGTAGGAAGAAAGAGCCCCAAACCTGTGATTTGAGTCACTTCACGATGTCCCCACCCACCTAGGACAGTGGAGTCACACTCCCTACTTCCCCACCACCTACCCCCACCTTCCAATCAAACCCTTTGTCCAAAGTCCCTTTAGGATACCTGTTGCGCTTCCCAGGATGCTTTTGATATTCATTTTGGTCAGATTTTACTAGGAGGCCACCCAGTGTGATTTACTTCATCTCACAAAGTGTGGCTTCTGGTGTCACCGTCCTGCCCTGTGTTACTGGGAGCACGTGAACTGCACGTTGGGACTGGTAATAAGACCCTTCCCGTTCCTTAGTGCTAACCCGCGGTATCAAAGCCTACCGCTAGTTTTCGTGGAAGCAGCCAGCATCTCTTACTGAAATTTCTCATTTCGTTTCATAGACAATAGAATGGGTCAGCCACTACCCGTGCTTTAAGCACATTCAAGATACATTATAATTGGTTTTCATGTAATCAACCTCAGCTCAGGTGGAAGTAGTCCACTTTAAAGACCTTTGATTTGGAAGGACTTTTTCATTTGTGATTAATATAACAGTATGCCTTTATAGTAAGTCTTCAAGCAAATAGAATAATGAAAAGCAGTTTGGATCAATATGATTGTGAATACTCAAGTCTAAGACACGTGAATTAGGTTTCTCTTGAGTTCAGTGCAACAGAAAATCCAGGTGTCTCATTTTATTTCAAATTGTTGCATTTTACCAATCCATCCGTTTCAAAGGTAGGCTTATATGAACCGTCTCTTGGTACATTCAATACTCTAGGATTGCTTACAGTTTGGCCATTAAGATCTTTTTTAATGCAGCTTGTGTTTTAGGAAATTATATTCAAGTACAGTTTACTGAATTTTATTTAAAATTAAGATTTCTAAGAGACAATATTCTATTTTATTTCAGCTTTAGTTTCTTCCCAAAATAGTAAAAAGGGCAGCATAAAAGCAAAATATTAGTATAATATTAATAACAGATTTAGTGCTAGCTGATTCTGGGTTAAATCCGCCACCTTGTGGTTAAATTAGGAAATTTTCTTTTTGAGTCAATTTAATGATGCGGAATTTTCCTTCTTTTGTCCTTCCATATTAGAAGAGACTGCTGCTGGTGGTAAAATTATTCATAATGTGTATATAGATCCCCCAAACAACATGATATGTTGGCTGCAGAAGCTGTGTTTTGGGGTATGTTGGGGACTCAGCAAATACACTGGTGTCATCTGGTAAAATATGACCAAAATGAACACCAAGTTAGTAGCTTGAAGGCTTTACTTCTTGTTCAGAAACCTTTCCTAAGTCTTTCTACATAATAAATTAATACTATACAACTAATACCTACGCAAATAGTCCAGAAATAAATACAACGGAGGAGTGCCTGTGTGCATGCATGCCTGTGTGTGTGTGTGTGTATATGCGTGCGTGTATGTGTGTGTGTGTATGTGTGTGTGTGTAGGTGGAATAAGGGAATAGGAAATAGCCCTGAAGATAAAATTAGTTCTACTTCCAAAAGCCCACAACCGCCACCCCTACTTCTCTTGACTCTGAATTCAGGAGGAAGGATGGATCCACCGATACCTAAGGAAAGCTCACTGTCACTGGCTACAGAAGATGGAAACTTCCAGTCTCACCAGCGCCCTCCAGAGCCCGGAGCCATCTCAGCCCATCCGAGTCCTTTCATGAGGATCCTCCCTACAGATGCTTTCTCCTTTCTTTTTTCTCCTAAGGAAAGGCCACCCTCATGCCACATTCCACTTCCACAGGCTTATTTCTTCTTTCGCCACAAGAATTTCAGAAGTACATTTTTGGGCACATTAATATTTACTGCCTCTGTTTCCGTTGTCTAGTTTATTGTTTTCTCCCTTCAGTGAAATAGCTTCTGACAACAGAATGAGTCACATTAGAATTCCTTAATTTAAGGAGAGATTAAAGTGTGGTTTGTTTTTTATTTGTGTAGCTTGGGTTTTCCTTGAAAGTATAAACCTCAGAAAGAAGGCCCAGGCCTCCTGGTCCTTTTCCCTTTTCCTTGCAAGGAGGACTGAGACTGCTGGTGCCTGACCCCCGGTTCTCAGGAAACACATTCCTGTGGTCAATTTAAAAGCTTTGGCACAGGAAGAGAAAAAAATAAATTCATTTACCTGTAATATTTTAAAAGTGGTGCTTAACATAATGTCACATATATAGAGCATTAGTTTAAGAGAATTATGAGAGTGGGCAGGATGGTGGGGAGATTGCAGATGAAATTGGTGATAAAAAAAATGTAGCATCTTTAGAGCCTTAGCCATGTGCCTGGTGATATGTTAAGAGCTATTCACATGTAATCTCTTCTATTAATCATAACCCTATAAGATGGGACTACTACTGTCCCCATTTAACAGGTAAGGAAACTGAGGCATGGGGTCATTGTGAAACTTGCCTCATGTCATACAGCCAGAAATTGGCAGAGTCCAGGATTTGAACCCCATGTCCTTCTGCCTCCAGTGTTCATGTTCGTGTTCTTGATTTTGTGGTGTGTTCTTCATTTCAGCACTATCCTTGATTTTGCGGTAACAGCAGCAAATCAGTATTGCACCACACTGCTGTTATTGCAACAAACATTTGTGAATACCCATCATGTGTTAGGCCCCGTGGTGACCACCGAGGATAAAGAGCTAGATGACCCAGTCCCAGCTGTCAAGTGTCTCATGAGTCTTTTTCAACCTTTGAGCACAGCTGTGGGAAACGTCCAACACCACACACAGCTTCCACCCACAGGGCAGTTCCAACAAATGGCATCTAGACTCCACATACCATTGAGCCACTGCCTTGCCAGCCATGAGGTCACACAAGGCAGCCAGTCCTCAGCACGCAGGCTGCGTTGGCGAACTCTCAGGCCTGCTAATTGGGACAGGTGCAGAGTGATGACAGCAGGCCACCCACGGAGGTCTGGCACAGCCGGCAAGGGCATGGGGAGCGGGAGAAAAGAAATTAGAGAAAGGCTGCACCACAGCCTGAGCAATGGTGGCTGGCAGATAAAAACATGTAGGCGAGAGACCACCCTGGGATGCACCAAGAAGTTGGCCATTTTTACAATGGGCATTCCCTGAACTCTAAGGCAAACAGTAAAGCCTCAAGAAACGGGAGCTTCTGGGAATATATGCCTACATGCAACCACCAGCCTTCCAACACGAAAAGACAAATCACACACACACACACATACACAAATTCCAATAATCATGGTAAAAGCTGTGGATCTTTCTAGGGAGTAGAGGGAGATGCTAGTTCAGGGAAGTCTCTTTTGGTAGCTGATTTCAAATGGATAGACAAGAATTAGAGGTAAAAATAAAAGAAAGACTATCTCAGTTATTGGCTAAAAGTTGGTTAGAAGAGACTCTGAAAATGTTAAAAGGAAAGTAGCAGATTTAGAAGAAGCCTGTAAATAAATAAATTTGACCTTCCTAAATTCTAAAGTTATCAGCAGAATTGATCTAATGTTGTAAGCATTGGCAGGAATATTCTAGGAGGAGACCAACAGGAATGAAATAAGGTCACTTAATTGCAGAAACTTACGGTATGTTGGAACAGGACAAATCATTGAGAAATGCCCAAAGTTTTACTGAAAAGATGTTCATTTTTATTTGAACTAATGGATATTAATCTACTTTGAAATGTGTAATAACTGATAAAATTTGAATCCTATAACTGCATATAACATACACTTCTGGTATGATCTGTTAGGATTTGAGTGAGACTTTGAAATAGAAGCATGACTCTTAATGAGAAGCTAACTATGAAAATAGAATATGTTTTAATTATGCAACTCTTCTTTTTTTAGTTAGGAGTCAATAACAATGGATTACTTAACCTATGTACTTGCAATTAAGCCATGAGTTGAGCATCAGATACACACTCGTTTTCTTCCACATCAAAAGTTATCTGTAAATCAGAAACACTTAGAACATTTTAACAAGCCACCTTCTTTTATTCCAAAACCTTGTACTTTGCAATGTAGTTGTTATCACAAAATACTCGACAACTACACTGTCTCATTTGGATGTTGCAAGAATAAAATTAAGATAATATTCATGAAGTCTTCTTAGACCCTTATTATAGAGATTTTAGATAAATGTTTCATTCTAATTAGAAGCTAAAGCAATATATTAAATCCTCATAAAATTTATTTCTTGATTGTGAAAACTTGAAAGTTATTTGGTTTCTGTTATAATTTTAATACTTAGATTCAACACACAAAAGGTAGAGACAAATGAAAGGAAATTTATTTGTTAATTTTTGTGTGCATCTGTGTGTGTATTAGGATGAATTATGCTCCACAGAGATATTCAGCCCCTAATCCCTGTGAATGTTACCTTCTATGGCAACAGGGATTTAGTAGATGTGACTAAGTTAAGGATCTTGAGATGGGGTGACTGTCCTGAATTAATCAGATGAGACCAATGTGATCGCAAAGGTCCTTATGAGAAGGAGGATTAGAGTCAGTAGTTGACAGGACCATGGGAGCAAGAGGTTGGCACGATGTGAGGAAAGAGTTATGAGCCAAGGAACGCAGGCAGCCACTAGAAGTTGAAAAACACAGGGACACAGATTCTCTCCTGGAATCTGCAAGAGGAACCAGCCTTCATGGCACCTTGACTCTAATCCAGTGAGACTGATTGTGGATTTCTGATCAATAAATTTGTGTTGCTTTAAGTCATTAACTTTGTGGTAATGTGTTACAGCAGTCCTGGGAAAATAATATCGTGTGCATGTGTGTAAATCCACATGCTCAATGATCTCTCACGTATGTAAGAACATGAGTCAGATCATCTCTCCCTTTAATTGAATTCAAAGTCAGCTTTATTTTTTTTTTAAATAATTCCTGTTTTTAAGATACTTTTACACATCACAGTATGGATTCTATTAAATAAAAACAAGGGTCAACTCTTCTTCTCATGTTTTCTCCTATGTTATTACTTGTTGGATCTTCCAACAATATTCTTTGGAGACCATCTAGAAATGATTTTCACTGGGAGAAGGGAGGTTTATTTATTTGGGGGAATAGACTGGTGTAAAAGAATCCAGGCACAAGCAGTCACTCAATCCACAATGCTAAAGAAGGCTGCTAACAGCCAGCAAAGTGCCTTCAGCCCTGGATTCTCTGCAGGTGCACAAAACAAGGAGACGCAACTGTCAGGGCAAATTGAAGGTTGAGAAAGTTTGTCTTCAGGGGCCTCCCAGACATTTTTTTCTCTGTATACCTTCTAAGAATAAGGCCAAGGTATTTCTTGGTTCTAATATACAACTCTTTTCTCTGTTAAAATGGAAAGAGTATGTATGATATTACATTTGCATTTTATAGGACCTAATTGATAATAATGGGGGAATAATTTAAATCTTAATTTGCATGTATAATTCTCCTTAATTACGGAGTAATTTTAGGCTGTGATTAGCAATAGTTAGAAGAAAGTTGGAGGCCTTTATGCATGATAATGCTACACATAAGACTAGTCCTGGCCGGCACGGTGGCTCACGCCTGTAATCCTAGCACTCTGGGAGGCCGAGGCGGGTGGATCGCTCGAGGTCAGGAGTTCGAAACCAGCCTGAGCAAGAGTGAGATCCCGTCTCTACTAAAAATAGAAAGAAATGATCTGGCCAACTAAAAATATATATAGAAAAAATTAGCCGGGCATGGTGGCACATGCCTGTAGTCCCAGCTGCTCGGGAGGCTGAGGCAGTAGGATCCCTTAAGCCCAGGAGTTTGAGGTTGCTGTGAGCTAGGCTGATGCCACGGCACTCACTCTAGCCAGGGCAACAGAGTGAGACTCTGTCTCAAAAAAGAAAAAGACTAGTCCTAAAGTGTGCTCACGACATTTTAGGGTACCTTGGTGAGTTTGCTCAAAAGAGGCAAAGTGTTCCAAAGACTGACAACAGTCCTCCACTGGTGGTATGTTCATAAAGGCTAGCAAGAGCTAATGTTAAATATTCAAGAATTCATAAAGCAAGTTGTTAAACCTTGATCGCTTAACATTGGCTGTAGGGAGGGCATTTACATCACAGAAATTGGCAAAAGCTACAAGTCAGGGCTCTTTTCCCTCCACCATCAGGAAGCCGGTTAACCTGCTTATTACAGTTTATTTCCCTTCCTCCCTTACAAATAATCTTTCTTCTGTTTTCCCTAAGCTGTAAGGCTTTTCCCTGGGGATTTTGAGTCCATCCTCATTGTGATTTCTTTTTTGACCACTGGTATTTCCTCTGGTCGGGCTGGCTCATCCAACAGGTGCAGTGGACAGAGTGGCTAGAGCCCACAATACTTTCAGGAGCCCGAGAAATATTTAATTTCTTTTCAAATTATATGAAAAATATGGATATTATATGTATATATATCACATATATTACATGTGTAATGTTTAATATATAACGAATCCAGCCTGTATTACTTTCATCTACATACCAATACATTCATAAAATGTAATTAAAATATAATTTTTTATTTTTTTAATAGAGAAAAGGGACCATAAAGGCAAAATGCCTAGGGCCTACAAAGGTCATAATGTGGCCCTTCCTGGAGATCCTATTCAGCCTCAGGGCCCAGGGTTAATGTGAGACGTGTCTTATTCTTTCAGCTGCTCACACTTATAAAAAATCACCAGTACTCCAGCTGCCTTGGGACCAGGCACTACATCACCCTCAGAAGCCCAAGTTAACCCCATGTTTGCATGTGTTTCTAAGTATGTCTGTTTTTGATTAATACAGGCTCATCATTTTGTATTTTACTTGTCATAGATGGCAAAAAGCAACACAGCCAGTCTGTGGATTCCAATGAATAGAACATCTCCTCTTTCTGTCATATATTTCACATTCATGCTCAGTTTTCTGCTATGCTTGTAATCATTCAATCTAGTGGTAAGGATTTCAATGAAATATCCTGCTTCCTTTGATATCTTCTGGTTTATCCATGTATATGTTCCATCAGGGGTTTAGGGTTTTTTTTTTTTTGCTTTTTCTTCTTTTTATAATTTTTATTTTTAATTGATACATAATAATTATATGTGCTTATGAGGAAAATGTGGTGTTTTGATGCATATATACATTGTACAATAATCAAATCAGAGTGTTTAGCTTATCTATCTCCTCAAACACTTATCATTTCTTTGTGGTGAGAACATTCAAAACCCTTTCTTCTTATTTTGAGACATACAATAGCTAATTGTTGACTGTAGACACCCTACTGTGTGATAGGACAGCAGAACTTATTCTTCCTTGAGTAATTTTTTTTTTTAAGTTGAATTCTATCTTTACCAAAGCCTTAACAGTTGAACATTTATTAGAGGTGCCAACCAGAGCTTGCAACTCCATGGTGGGCTTGGAGGGAAGTTGCTGAACTTTTCTTCTTCAATAATACCTACAGCATAAGGCCATTAAAGCACTCAAAATTGCCCCATTGGAATCATTTTTTTTGGTCACACTTTAGTGTCTATTTAAATTCTTCCTTCTCTCTCCTTCCCTCCTGCACCATCACCAGTCCCCCACACTCCACATCCTTCATCCCATGTGGTGATGACATTTCAAATTTCCATGTAAGCAAATATCACCAGGGAAGCCTACTAGGAATGCACACATCTGGGCCCCACTTCTAAGGCTCCAATTCAGCAGGCTCAGGGTGGGGACTCAGGATCTGCATTCTCACTAGGCCCTACTTGATGCTTAAATTCTTACCGGCTTATGCAAGAATGGAGCTTTATTTTTCAGATACTTCACAAATCATGAAGTCCAGAACCAGGCTATAAGACATTTCCAAGACTATTTGAGGAGACAAAAGAGTATAATATTAGTAGTTGCCATGAATTGATTGCATACAATATGCTTGGCTTTTAAAACACGTTAATTTTAATCATCATAGCCACTGTTAGAAATTAGAAAAGTGAGGCTGAAAGGGATAAACAGGAGAAATGGAATCTGAATCCAAATGTAATCCCAGAGTCCTTGCTTTGGGGAAGGAGAAGGTTTATCTACTGAATCTGATACCGGTTAGTGACTACGGCCATTTCTTGAATCAGTAATTCTTAGCCTTTCATGGAACCTAGAAAAAAACCCAAGTCAACAAAAAAGGTGCTTTTTATTTTTACTGATTTAATTGTTCTCTAATGCTTTCAGTTACGCAGTTTTGAGCTCCTTATTTTTGTTTGAGCCCAAGGGAGTATGTGTCCTTGCCTGAGTTTATTGAAAAGGCAATTTCCTCTTCTCCTGGGTATAGATTTGATTAAATTGACCTGGGGACTGGCCACTTGCTCTGTTCAGCCACCTCCAACCTACCTGTAAGTGGCCACACATGTCTTGCTTAGGCTACTGCCATGGCCCTTAACTGAATGGCTATTAATATAATCCACTCTGTGTCCCCCTCAATGCAACCAGCATGTGGTTTTCAAAATGTAAATGTGATCGTGTTGCTATTGCTCTTCCCCACTTTCTCCCCTTCTTCAGTACAATGTGTTTTAAATTGATTTTATGATTTAAAAAAATGTACCTCGTTAGCATGATCTACAAGTCTCTCTGTACCCTGCCCCACTTTATCTCCTCTGCTGCAGGCTTCCTGCTTTCCTTAACCTCCACTTCTGTCACATTGCCCCTTACACTTGAACTTCCCACTGTTGCCCCTTACACTTGAACTTCCCACATCCTTTCCACAGCACAGCGTTTGCACTTGGTTTTCTGGTTGCCTGGATTGTGCTTCCCTCCCCTCATTGCCTTGTTACACCCACTTCTTCGTACAGATCCCAATCCACGCATCACTCCTCTGGTTTTGTTGACTCAGTTAAATGCCTGGTCTTGGGCGTGAACAGAACCACGACCCTCTCCTTGGTAGCCCTTGTCACTGTGGCATGTCCACACTTGCAGGTGTGATGATTTGGCTGTACCTGCCTCCTGCACTAGACTGTAAGCCCCTTGGGGCAGGTACAGCATCTGTTTGTAATCATCATGCCATCCTAAGCATCTAGAACTGTGCTGGCACATATTAGGTGATTAATAAATATTTGTTGAGTATGTGAGCAAATGAAGGAATGAAATTGGAATACGTGAACTTGTAAATTTTGGATAACAATGGTTAATAATTATATAAATGTACATGTGTAAAAGATTACATTTTGACCTTTTAGGGAGTCATTGGCATTTAATTTCCCTATAAATATAATGTCTTTGTGAATTTTGATTTGTACAAGAGTAGGGTGAAATTTCCCATGATTTAAATTTCCTATAATGGCATTTTTTTAAATCATGGATTTCCTAGTTTGCTTAAAATTTTTAAAAATGTATGAAATTGTATTCAACTAAATGAAATGATCATAATGAATGTCCTTTAAAAAGTTTAATTTTATGAAATTGTTAAAATGGTCAAAACTGTAAGAACTTAATGAATTAGTTAAAACTATAATTTCTAGATCCTTAACTAACTTTTTAAAGGTCTGTACAGTGCAATATGGTAGCCGTTAGCTACTTGTGCTCATTGAACATTTGCAATGTTCTAATTAAGATGTGCCATAAATGTAAAACATACACTGGATTTTGAAGACTTAGTATAAGAAAAATTAAATGAATCTAATCATTTTTATATTGATTACTTGTGTAAATTATAATATTTTGGATATATTGGGTTAAATAAAATATATTTCTATTAGACAAAGCTTTCTTAGATAAGTGTTTAAGTTAATTATTAAATAATCTCTGGACAACTGGAGAATTTATAAGTAAGGAATAGACACAAAACATTAGTCACTAAACAGAATTATAATTTATCCTAATTTTTTAGATCTATAGATGAACAAAATATTAAAATTCTTTTGGAATAAATTTTATACATGTACATATATGTATATGTAGTACCTCACATTGTTACAATGACATAAAATGAGTGCTCACAGAGAAAAAAGAGCTAAGCAACTTCTTGTTTTGTTTTTTGTCCTCTAGTTTTCCTTTGTTTCTGGAGGGAAAAATGTCAGTTACTGGATCAAAGATGTTAGCAGAAGTTGCTCTACAGAGAAATATAAATATGCATACATGATAATGAGTACAATTTTACCTTTTGATATTTAGAGGGTTTTTACCATTTATCAAGATAGTAAATTAAATATAATACATTTTTTCTGTTTAACATACTGATAGGTTAATTACAGTTTAAAGGTATAATTAAATGCCTTAAATTTGTTACCTATTTGTACATTTATATATTTATATATGTCTAATACACATAAAGGTACATAAATGAATCTTTTACTACAGGTTGTTGAATGACTAATGTACAAAAGGTACACAATTAAAATTTCAGTCTTTTTCCCATACAATGACTAAATTAATCCAAGCCCAGATTAGCAGAGGTTCCTTTTGTTTCCTATATATTCTGTTAATGCTTGTCTTTAAGTATAATAGTGGTATAATAAATGACTATGAAAAGATTTTGTTCTAGGATTCTTTTTTTTTATTTCAGGAAATTATGGGGGTATAAAACCTCTTTCAGTTTTTTTCATGAAAAGTCTAGACAGGTCATTGGGGTACTCACTCGATACACAGAAATCACAGAAGCCCATTGCTTCGAAATACCTAAATATTACATATTAAAGTTCAACTAAAAAACCCATGACTAGGGGAAAAAAGCCAACCAGATCTCTAGAAAAGACCCAGTTGACTGTTGGGACATAGGTAATTTAGACTCTTGTCTTTAGGTACTCTTGTAAGAACTAATAACCACATTTTTTTTCTGGTGATTGTCTGAGTTACAGTTGGCCAGAAGATCATTCCCAGGGTTGTTTCAAATGTTACTGCATGGCCATTCTCAAGTTAGATGATCCAGTAACTCCTCCTCTAACAAAAGGAGCAAGAAGGACTAACCTAAGTCCAACTACAGACAATTTTCCCTAGATAAACTCTCGACTGGCAAAATTGTGGAAATGACCTGGATTTTGGACATTTGTGTCCTTCAGATCTATTTTCTTTACCCTTGGCCAAAAGGGGTTACTGAGAAAGAGAAAAGCACTCCTGACAGCTGTCAGCCAGGCTGGCCTGGCTCCAACAACTAAGCGATGGGGTTCTGCTGAGCATAAGGAATGTCACTTAACACCACATCAGACAAGGCCACTCTGTGACTATGATAAAGACAAAAAGAAATCACTCCATAGTGATGGAGCACAGCCAAAATCAAGAACATAGTGCAAACCACAGAATGATCAGATGTCCCTCTCTCTTACAATTCCAGTGTCACTCTATTTCATTTCTCCTTCCTTTAGATAAAAATTATTAAGACACTCCAATTATATAATAGCTCTTACTTTGGCAGCACTTAACTCAAAGCAAATCCATGCCTCTTCAAACCTTCTCCAAAATCATCTAACATAAGCCCCAATTCTCTAACCTCCTCCAACACACTTAACACGCTTTCAAAGAGATGCTCTGGGGCCCACCATGCGTTATTCCTCAAAGCAAAAAGTTAAGAAACCCACCTTTGTTTGACTCAAAGTATACTTTGACTAGAAGGCATTAATAGTTCTTATTACGGTTTTTAATTTTAATGATATCTTTATTTGTGCAGTTATTTGTTAATGTTGAATTATAAAAGCAGGAATTGTGTTGATTTTGTTCACATTGTATTCACAAAACCTGATATATTGTAGTGTATTAATAAATACTTGTTGAATGAATAGGGAAGGAATAAAATCTGAGAATGGAAAGAAATCAATATATTTGACTTGAAAAAAGTTTTAAAAATTATCTTCTTTACTATGTAATACTCCATAAACTAATTGCACCAAGTATGACAAGCCTAGAATCAATATCATTATTTTAGAAAGACTTATCTGAGGAACATAACCACAATGGAATATTATTCAGCCATAAAAAATGAAGTATGTACTGATACATTATACAACATGGATGAACCCTGAGAGCATTATGCTAAATGAAAGAAATTAGTCACAAGAGGCAATGTTCTATATAATCCTATTTATGGAAAATGTCCGGAACAGGGAAATCTATATCGAAAGTAGATTAGTGGCTGCCTAGGGTTGGGTGATGGGATGATAGGGGGTGATAGCTAAAAGTCATGGGTTTTTTGTTGAGTAATGAAAATATTCTAAAGTTTATTACGGTGATGGTTGCACAATGGTTTGAATATAGTAAAAACCATGAATTGTATACTTTGAATGGGTGAATTGTATACATATATACTATATATATGTAGATAAATTGTATCTCAATGAGGCTTTTACTGAAAAAAACCTAACTATTCATACATCATTTTATATTCACTAGAGATGGCACTTTTGATGTTTTCAGTGACATGGGAAACATGCTATTAATATAATGTTATATTATATTAATATATAATATAATATTCCATTAAACATTATATGATAGAATTATATAATGAAAATGAAATTAAAA
Organism: Lemur catta; assembly: GCF_020740605.2. Taxonomy (NCBI): domain Eukaryota; kingdom Metazoa; phylum Chordata; class Mammalia; order Primates; family Lemuridae; genus Lemur; species Lemur catta. Next base: position 269,570,574 of record NC_059128.1, read on the forward strand.
AATAGAAAGACACAGAAATGAACAAATGAACATACAATGTGATGTATATTTATGTACATATGGAAAGGACTAAAATGAAATGCCCTAAAATGTTAATGCTATTTATAGTCACATTTCAGGTGACTTTTATTTTTAATTGCATAATTTTCATATTTTCCAAATACCCACAATGAGAAGCTATTACTTATAATCAGAAAAATATTATGGAAGTGTTTTTTCTAAAATACTATGATTTCTTTCTTGAAACAGCTCTATTGTGAAATAGAAGAAAGGTTTTTATTTCTTCCAAAGCAATCGTCAAATCTTACAGAGGACATAGGGAATATATGTACATATATAGAGAGATGTATGATTATGAAAAGGTTATCTTATTTTTTTGATACATAATGATCACCTTCCCAAGAGTATAGCTTGTCAGAGATTAACACTTTCTGATGGGATTTGGTGATAGCATTGGAGTCAAAATTACCAGCAGAATCAAAGACAAAACCCTAATTTTTCAAAACTCATCTTAACACTAATATGTCTTTGGAGAAGGCAGCATAGTTCCACTTATGATAGAATTTTTAAAAATCTTGATATTAAAAATTCCAAAATCGTTTTCAGTTTAAGAAATCTTCATAGTTTAAGAAAGTCTCAAGTGCTATAGAGAAGCTCTAAATTTAAAGTACATCTAACTTTTCAAAGAAAATGTTGAAAGTTACAATGACATGTATAGGAGAGAGAGATTAATTTTTAGAGGATGAACCTGAAAAAAAATACGAGGTCTCCTATGAGAAATGATATGAGACAAGAGCAAGAATTTTGGTAAATACTTGAAAAAGTCTAATTCCATTCCATGATGAAATAGCTTTCCAATGCAGTTTTTCGGATACATACGAAAGAAATGAGCAGCACAGTTCCTGTCCTCAGGAGGCTTCATACTAGCTGGGGATACTAAACAGAGACAGGTTCAAAAATACATAAGGATGCTTCTGAAGCAATATGTGATCAATAGTAAATTCACTTTACAAATATGAACAAGCACTGAGAATATGCAGCAAAAGATAGAGAAGCAGCCCTGCAATCCACCTCCTGCAAACCAGGTAGTTAGAGTTGGAGGAGAGCCTGGAGCACAGGCATTAAGGCTCTTGGGGACCCAGAACTACATTTTATTCTCCTCTGAGAATGGTTTTAACTGACCTAGCTTCCTGCCTTTATTCATTGGTTCTCTTGATAGAAGCATTCTTAATACTCCTTCCTATCCAGTCATCTCTGTTTCTGTCTCTATGCTTGTCATAACTTCGTTCTTACTGTGATTTTAATTCTTTCAAGAATTTCAGTTTTGTAGATGTTATGGACTAAATGTTTGTGGCCCCTCAAAATTTATATATTGAAGCCCTAACCCCTGGTGTGTTGATATTTGGATATGGGGCCTTTGGGAGGTGAGTAGAATTAGATGAGTCCTCATGGTGGGATTAGCGACCTCATAAGAAGAGACTTCAAAGAGCTTGCTTGTGCTCACACGTGTTTTCTCTCTCTCTCTCTCTCTCTCTCTCTCTCTCTCTCTCTCTCTCTCTCTCTCTCTCTCTCTCTTTCTCTGTCTCTCTCTTTCTCTCTGTGCCATGAAGGGACTCAGGAAAAATGTAGTGATCTGCAAGCTGGGAGGAAGATCCTCATCAGAAACCCACCCTGCTAGACCTTGATCTCAGACTTTCAGCTTCTCAAACTGTGAGAAATAAATTTCTGTAAAGTTCTCCAGTCTATTGGCATTTTTGTAATGGCAGCCCAACCTGACCAATATAGTAAACTTTCTCCATTGCCTCTTAAAAAATTTAATTTTTAAGACATTTTAAGTACTGAAGCTATGGTAGAAAATATCGAGAAAATCGAGTGGCTAAAAAGTGTCTGCAAAAAGCATAATTAGTATGTCCTTAAATTTTGTAAAATTCCACAGCCAAGAGTAAGGGTGTGCCTTAGTCCTTCCTTTTTCATTTTACCTTATGTATCTTATTTTCTTCACTCCAGTTTTAGATTAATGGGTTGTTTGATTCTCTTACAATAGAGCTGAGGAAAAGTATTTTCCTGTCTGCTGTCTGCTTGTTTTCATTATGATAAAACAGGAATGACCTGAAGAAACAATGGTTTTGCTATCTTTTTGTTTCCAAAATATTAATACTATTTTTGAAAATTTGTCTTGGAAAGAAATTTTTATGCATAGCGAACTATACTTACTTAACTAGTCAGTATCAAATCACAGTTTCTAGAAGATTTACTTGATCAGTTTCATAAAACTGCCTTTTGTAATAAATCAGCTTGTCAGGCACATGAGGAAATCATGTTCTTAGAACATGGTTCTTGTTCTGTTGCATGACTGAGGTTTTTCAACTGTCCTGGTGTGCATCTGGCAACAAATGCTGTGAACCATTTTCAGAATAAAACCATGTCTGTCATGCTCCCCAGTGAGAAACTTTGAGTCCTCATCCAAGCATGAGTACAGGAGCTGAAGGAGATAAAATTTACTTCCTCAGAGGCTGGTTGTGCCTATGGGCACCCCTGCAGTTTACCTGTCTTGGCATTTCAAACAGTTTTTGGTTTCCAAAGCTGAAGAGCTTATACTGCTGATTCTAATAACAGTAGTGCCTATCTGCTTCCTAGTCCTGGATAAAATCATTCTGCAGTTCAGTCTGACATAAAGCTTCTATCAAACTCCTGGTGAAAAGAAAAGACATTTCCGGAAGGTAATGTAGGAGACAAGCTGATGGCCACTCTTCTAAGCAATTTAAATGGAATCTTTGGATAAAAATATCGTATGATGGCTGCATAGGTCAATCATAGCACCTTAGCAACAGAATAGATTCACCTTCACTGGACTGTATTGTAATGTTCAGCTTTGGATTTTCTAAGCCAAAGTGAGGAACTGAATTTGTTGTTAATATTACTTTTATAAACACTTGCATTGCATCACTCTATAGCTCCAACCTCATGTGACAGAAGAAAATGTATTTAGGCACTTGGAACACTGAAGCCTTTGTACGAATTGAGGAACTGATATATTTCCTTCTCTCCAATAGAGTTAAGAGATGGCAGATATTCTGTTCGCTTTGGATTCTGAGATTCATAGTTAGGACTTGTATCAATGCTAACTTAGGGTGTAAGATATTTGCTTTTCTCCTTTTAGTTCGATTTTCTTACTTTTCCATGTTGTTATTTTTATAGTGCTACCTTTTCCCAATAACTCCCTTCAAATCCTTTTGTTTCATAGTGAGAAAGTTGAAACATATGATAAATACTTTGTTTTTTAAAATTAACATTAAAAATGAGAACTGTATGAAGTTAAACTAATGTGTCTATCTCTATAGGACCCACTATGAAAAAGAAAAATCAGCACCCCACTAACCTGTCAGTACAGGAACGGCCACTCCAATACTCACAGAGAGAGTAGAGTAGACATTGCCAGATGCTGAAAAACCTTGTTGGTAAGAGACAGAAAATGATTATGGCCTTCTGTCTCATCTCCATGATAAACGCCATTTCATGAAACCTAAAGGTAGCTACAACCGTCAAATAACTGCAAACACAAGGGCTTGTGATGTCTATACTAAGCTTTGATATATACCTTGACAGTCTTTGCATGGATTTATCTGTAGGACATGGAAAATTCTGATTTGTTATTTTAACTGAACATTATCTTTAAGTTAGATTAAAAACAGCTAGGTTCAAATGTTCTTTTCAATATTGTTAGTATTTCAGTATATTTTATCTACTTAATTTCTTATAAAAGAAAAAAAACCTTTAGCTTCATACAGAAAAGAGAACCGGGCTAGGATGAATTTGTAAATATAGTCAGTTTTCTCTTTTTTCCCCAACCACTTCACATGGTTCACTTCATTCCGTACGTTTGGTCTAATAAAGACATTCTTTTATAACTTGTCATCTATATCCACTCATTTGACATTTTCCCACCACATCTGAAATGTTAAAGGAATAACACGTGAATAACCCATCAGAATTGTCTTTTTTGAATTCAGGGCATTTCAAAGCAGGGATTTCCTGTATTGATATTGTCATTAGAATTGAGATTTATGGAAAACCCAATATAAGGTGAAAGACCTGAGATTACATAGAAGACCTTGGGTTGATGTGACCCTATACTTCTGGCTCAGTGTGTCATCTCTATTCTGTCTTTTCTTTATACCATCTTTGAAGCTTACTCTCTGTCACAATTCCTGACTCATAGCTGCATTTTGAGCACTTCTTAACAGAGGAGCTAGCTGCCAGGTGGTGAGGTTTTTTAAATAGAAAGGCAGACATCAGAGAGTTTATTTTCAGAACCCATTAAGCAAGCACTACTATACATGACAATAAAATAGACATAAGAAAAAAATTTTCTTTGTAGTTGTCACAAGCCTTGATGTTAGATACTTGGATTTCTTATAAACTATAGTTAGTGGGGCTTGAGGCCATATTTAATTTTATTTAGAAAAATTAATGTTCCATTTTTGGCTCCCGATTATTAAATTTAGATATGTGCCACTAAATCTTGAGCCACATCTGAATTTAATTCACTTAACTTTTTCTGGGTGGCAACTTGGGTGCATTCCCAGTGATACAGCAAACATATGAAAAGAGCAAATGTACTGAAATAAGGTGTGCACTCTCCTTACTTTTGAGCTTATTATCACTGAACAAGCCTGAAGAGCTTGTACAAAGATTCTTGCTTAAAAATATGGCTTCTTGTGACCTTCCTGAGAGAGCAATTATACCATGCTGTCTAGAAAGTTGAATTTCCACTAAGCAATCAATTTCAGGAGCATGTAGAGTATTAAAAGAGAAACCAGACTACCTCCAAGCCAGTCGCACTTGGAAGGTGGAAAGTATAATGAGAAGCCATTAACAAATTAAGCAATACATATGGAGAGTTGTTATACTATTTCTATGTTTTGACAAAATAATTCTGTTTCTAGGAATATGTACAACAATTATATGCAAAATATACTATAGTAGAATTCTTAATATTTGATCAAGACTGGGAACAACTTCAATGTCCAATGATACAAAATGAGTACATGCATCATTTGGGGAACTCTCTGCACCATTTTTCTATGTAAGATTACTTATATCCTGGATCCCATGTTGTACTCTTTCTTGATTTTACTTGTTTACTTGATTTTATTTGCTGGATCAGATCTTCCTGTAGCTTCCTGAGAAAGAGTGCAGAGAAAGGATGCAAATAAAGTGATGCTCTAGAATATATTGTGTCTAAGGCTTTGGTCCATACTTAATAGTTTGGATATCAAATTCAGTTTGAAAGACATTTTCCCTTTGAGTTGTGAAGGTATTAAGCTATTCACCTCTGGTTTCCAATGGTGCTGTTGAGAAGTCCTATGTCATCATGATTTTTTCATCTTTTGTATAAGACCTTATTCCAGTGTTCTGAAATTTCACAATAATATGCCTCAGTGAGATTACTCTTTTCTTTATTGTGCTTTGCTTTTTGATAGGCCCTTCAAATCTGGAGTTCCGTGTCTTTCAGTTGCAAAGTGATTTCTTGAATTGCTTTATAATATCTTTTTCCCCCTCTGTCTTGAACTGGACATTTTATCCCCTACACAGATCATCTGAAATTTTCTTAACTTTTCTTTACAATTTTGCATCTCTTTTTATTTATCTTTTATTTTACAGAAAATTTCCTTGACTTTATTATATATTCCTTTTATTTATTTTTTTATTCTTACTATCATAATTTTTGAATTTCTAGGAGCTCTTTCTTTCTTCAATATTGCTTTTTTACTATTCCACATATTTACTATTATGGTACGTTCATTTTCCGTATCTGTAAATTTCTCTTTCATATTTTTATCTATTTTTACAGCTGCTTTTTGTGCAAACTTCTTGATATATATGGGATAGTAAAAAGAACAGACTTTTGTCATTGTTGATCTTTTTAGTTGTATGTTTGGTGACTTTATTAATATCTACTCACTTCCTTTATCTTTTTTAGTTTATTTTTCTCTTTTTCCTTAACATTTAAGTGCAATAACTAATATAATTATTTAGTTCATTAATTTATTCCTCTTAAATGAGCTCATTTAATAAAATTATTTCATTAATTTTCAGACATTCAATTAAAAGATCTTCTGATGAAATGCAAATAATAAAGAAATCTCAAATTGACTTCAGATACATATGACTACTTTAGCAGATACAGAGAAAGTGTTTGATAAAATCAATATAAATTATGCTTAAAAATAAAATAATATTAGTAATAGAAGACATTTTCAACCAGGAAAACCATACCTATGATATATAATTTAGTATATATCATAGTTAATGGTGATACATTGAAAGCATTTCCTTCAGATCAAGAGTGACAACTAGCACTACTTAAAGTCAACATTGTTCTACACAACCCAGTGCAACAAAATCCTTAAAAAATACCAACTATAACAGAATAGTAAATATTAAGTTATTCATGCTTTATTCCTTGTACCTAAATAAATTGCAAATGGATCAAACCCTTAAATATTTAAACAAAAATATAAAATTGTGAAAAATCATGAGACAGTTTCTTTATGACCTCAGAGTGACGAAGCTTTTAAGCTAAGTCTTAAAATCCATGGCAACAAATAAATTAATAACTTCAATTACATCAAAATAAAAATCTTCTGCAATGCAAAAAATAAAAACAAAATTAATTATAATTTACTCAGCATTCCTACCTGTGAGAATCTATTCTATAGGTATGTCTGTACTCTCTATGTAACATTATGGCATTGTATATAATATAAAATATTGAAAGTGTACACCAATAATGGAATTATTATTGTTATTGAATAATATCCAGGTTAAAAAATAATGACATTGCTCCATGATAACACTATATCCAGGATATGTTGCCCAAAATGTTGAACAGTGCATATAATACACCATTTTTTTATGTAAGAAAGAGAAAAAACTAGCAATACATATGTTGTGCTTTCCTGTAAAGTTCATAAAGAAACACTGAAAGAACATTTAAGAAAAAAATAAAAGTGGCATCTATAGAAGGTGGGAAGAGGGGAAGAGCTTAGAAGTGATCACAGTAGATGAGAGACTTCTCAGTGTATGCCATTTTATATCATTTTGATTTTTATATCATGTGAACATATCCTGTTCATTCATTCATTAACATCAAATATAAGTAATATAAATTAGCTAATAAAATTCTAACAGATATGCACAAAACCTCTATGGAGAAAGTTATGAAATTATTGACAGAAATTAATAAGATATTTGTACTCATAAAATGTAAAACTCAGTATCATAACAAAGTCAATTCTCCTCAGAATGATTCAGTGACTCAATTCATGTTCAATTAAAATTTAACAAGTGTTTCCGTGAAACTTGTCCACCTGATTTTAAAAATGTATGTAAGTGCCAAGATCTATTTATAGGCAAGACAAACCTGAAGAATAACAAATTGGAAGGACATGTTGTGCAAAATATGTAGACTTATTTTATTTTTATTTTATTTTTTTTAAGATTTATTTATTTATTTATTTATTTTCAGCTTATTATGGGGGTACAAAAGTTCAGGTTAGACTTATTTTAAAGGTATGGTAATAAATATAGTATAGTTGTAGAACAAGGATAGACATACAGACCAATAGGACAAATTATGAACCCATAAGCACTATGCACAGACACATGAAGGCTGTCCTGAAAATATCCAGCCATTGTTAATATAACGAGAATTGTCACATGGCTGGATACTTTTCGGACAGCCCTGGTATTTGATGGTGGTGGTGTGGTAGGGATGTTAGGATTCACCAAGTATCCAGGTGCTCCCACTCATTTCCTAGCTCCCTTCACTTAGGCTGGAGCCATCTGACTAGTTCTGATCGATGGGCCATGAATAGAAGTGATGCGTGTCACTTCCAGGCCAAGGTAGTTAAAAGCTGTTGGAGGGACAAATAAGGGGTTACAAGCTATGTGTAACATTCAGTTTCTTGGTTGAAGTGGAAGGTATAAAGATATAAAAGTATATGTGTATTTTTATTTTCTTTAAAATGTACATATATTATTTTCTATGATCTCTTTTCATGCGTATGCTATTTTTTTACAATTGTGGATTATGGGAATTAGAATAGGTGAGGAATGGCTTCCCATAAATATTCTAGGCAAATAGATAGCTTTTTGTCTATTACTGCTGTTTGCATAGCATATGGTCAGGTTTCCCTACTTGGTAAATAAAAGATTTTTTACTATAATGTTTTTGTTATAGATTTAACCTTTTAACAATATGAAATGTCTTAACTTTATTTCCTTTAATGAGTTTTAACTTAAAATATGTGATGTCTGGTATTATTTTTACCTTTGCTTTCCTTTCTTAGTGTTTTCCTGGTAGAGATTTTGCTTCTTATTTTATTTGTAACTTATATGTGTGTGATTTTTAATATATATTACTTTAAAAGTACTTAATTAGATTTTTAAAATCTCATTTTCAAATTTTACTGCTTTAAATGGCAACATATTCCTGGCATGGACTCAGGATTGACTAAACGTATGCATGGGAGGAAGAAACCTTCCTTATAAGTCAAGTTTCTTAGACCTAAACAATGTCTTATAAAGAGACAGTAGAATCAGGACTAAAAACACATGCTGAAGAGAAAGTGTCAAACTGGTAACGTAGGCGGCTACCATAGGAAATTTCTCATCTTGGCCCCAAAGAAGCAATGACTCTAAGAGGTATAGCATGCAGAAGGAGATTTTATCCACTCAGACATGGAAAATATACCAAAAAATTATATAAAATTGGTAAATGTTCTATAAATTAACCTCAAGATTATTTTCTTCTTGAGTGGAAATTCTCGACTTCTGGATTCTGGACCACTGGCAAATGACAAAGTGGCATTTCATTGAGGCTGAAGCCAATATGGTTTTCTCCTTCCCTCTGACATTGTGTGTGTCTACTATTTTTGGCAACATTAAGTACTCAATAAGAGGAAGATAATTTTGGCTAGGATAATAAGTAAGGAGCCAGGAATAGTTTATTTTCTAGATGTTGTTGGTGTGGGATTAATGTTGGGATAATCTGCGTCTCTTATTATATCTTTACATCCTTTATAAATGTGGCTCATAGCGTATATGGCATTCAACTAATCCAAGCTGTGAGGCTCTGGAAAAGATTGCATGCATCCCAACGAGAAAGTGCGTGGGTACATAAATTCCACAGGCAGAAGTTATTGATTTGGTCCTTTTTTCCGTAAAAAGAATGTTAACCAGAAGCATTAATAGGTGAACTGAGCCAATGTGATGTTGAATGAGGCATTGACTAAGTCCACAGATGGTGGTGATGAAAGTAGCATAGTGAGTGGGAAGGCAAATCCACAGCCAGAATGAATCTCTGTTAATGTGAGAACAACTGAAGTCCCCTCCATGATGGAAGAAATCCAATGTAATAAAGCTTCCACCAGTTAACTGGTTGCTGCCCTTTCCTTATGGTGCCAGTTTTGAAAATCAGCATTGGTCTCTGCTATTGGCCACTTGGGCAATCAGTGCTTGCTAGTCATATCTGCTTTTTCTTTTTTACTGCCTTTTTTATTTATATAAATGTAGGAGGCACATGTGCAAATTTGTTACATGGCTACATTGTATAGTGATGAAGTCTAGACTTTTTGTGTAATCCTCACTTGATTAGTATATGTAGTAACCCATTGGGAAATTTCTCATTCCACACCTCCCTCCTGCCCTTCTGAATCTCCAGTGTCTAATATTGCACTCTCTGTGCCCACGTGTACTCATTTCTTAGCTCCCACTGAAAAGTGAGAACACGCGGTATTTGACTTTCTATTTCTCAGTTATTTAATTTAAGAAAATGGCCTCCAGTTCCATCCATGCTGCTGCAAAAGATATGATTTCGTTCTTTTATTCTTTTTTATGACTGAGTAGTATTACAGGGTGTGTGTGTGTGTACTGCATTTCTTTTTTCTATTTTTTAGTTGATGGACATGTAGGTGGATTCCAAATCTTTGTTATTGTGAATAATGCTGTGATAAACATACGAGTATAAGTACCTGTTTGATAGAATTATTTTCTTTTCTTTTGAGTTAGATACGCAGTAGTGGGATTTTTGGATTGAATGGTAGTTCTATTTTTAGGTCTTTGAGAAATCGTCATACTGTTTTCTATAGAGGGTGTACAAATTTACATTCTCATCAACAGTGTACAAGCATTCCTTTCTCTCTGCTGCCTCATCAATTTTTGAATTTTTAATAATGGCCATTCTAACTGGTATAAAACTGTATATTGCTGTGGTTTTAATTTACATTTCTCTGATAATTAGTGATGTTGAACACCATTTCATATGTTTATTGGCCATTTGTATGTCTTCTTTTGAAAAATGTCTGTTCATGTCCTTTGTCCACTTTTAAATAGGGTTCATTATTTATTTTTTTAAAAATTGAGTTGAGTTCCTTGTAGATGCTTGCTATTAGTCCTCTGTTGGATGCATAGTTTGCAAATATTTTTCCCATGCTATAGGTTGTCAATTTACTCTGTTGATTATTTCTTTTGCTATGCAGAGCTTTTTAGTTTACTAGGTCCCATTTATCTATTTTTGCTTTTGTTACATTTGCTTTTGGGGTCCTACTCATAAATTCTTTGCCTAGGCTAATTTCCAGAAGATTGTCCTATGTTTTCTTCCAGGATTTTTATAGTATCAGGTTTTACATTTAAGTCTTTACTCCATCTTGAGTTTATTTTGGTATATGGTGAGAGATATGGGTCACGTTTCATTCTTATACATATGGCTATCCAACTTTCCCAGTACCATTTATTGAACAGGGTGTCCTTTCCCCATTGTGTGTTTTTGTCTACTTTGTTGAAGACCAGTTGGTTGTAGGTATGTGGTTTTATTTCTGGGTTCTCTATTCTGTTCCATTGATCTATGTGACAATTTTTATGCCAGTTAGCATGTTGTTTTGGTTACTATAGGCTTGTAGTATAATTTAAAGTCAGGTAATGTGATACCTCCAGTTTTGTTCTTTGTGCCTATAACTTGTCTGGGCATTTGGGCTCTTTTTTGGTTCCATATGAATTTTAGGATTATTTTTTCTAATTCTGTGAAAAATAACATTGGTATTTTGATAGGAATTGCATTGAATATGTAGATTGCTTTGGGCAGTCTCATAATTTTAACAGTATTGATTCTTCTAATCCATAAGAATGGAAGATTTTTCCATTTGTTTGTGTTGTCTATGATTTCCTTCATCAGTATTTCTTAGATTTTCTTGTAAAACTCTTTCACCTCCTTGGTTAAATATATTCCTAGGCATTTTGTGTGTGTGTGTGTGTGTGTGTGTGTGTGTGTGTGTGTGTGTGTGTGTGGCTATTGTAAATGGGATTGAGTTCTTGATTTGTTCCATGGCTTGGTAATTGTTGGTGTGTAGAAATGCTACTTATTTTTATACATTCATTTTGTATCCTGAGATTTTACTGAATTCGTTTATCAAATCTAGTAGTCTTTTGAAGGAGTCTTTAGAGTTTTCTAGGTATAACAATATATCATCAACAAACAGAGATAATTTGACTTCTTCGTTTCTGATTTGGATGTTCCTTACTTCTTTCTCTTGCCTGATTCTTTGGCTAGGATTTCCAGTACTGTGTTGAATAGAAGTGATGAAAGTAGGCATCCTTTCTTGTACCGGGGGAATGCTTTCAACTTTTCCCCATTCAATATGATGTTGGCTGTAGGTTTGTCATATATGATTTTTATTATTTTGAGGTATTTTTATTCTATGCCTAGTTTGTTTAGGGTTTTTATTATGAAGAGATGCTAAACTTTATTGAATGCTTTTTCTGCATCTGTTGAGATAATCATATGGTTTCATTTTTAATTCTGTTTATATAGTGATTCACATTTATTGATTTGTGTATATTGAACCATTGTTGCATCCCTGGAATAAAATTCACATGATCATAGTGTGTTGTTTTTTTCATGTGCTGTTAGATTTGGTTTACTAATATTTTGTTGAGGATTTTTGTATCTATGTTTATCAAGGATGTTGGTCTGTAGTTTTCTTTTTTGTTGCATCTTTGCCTGGCTTTGGTATTAGTGTAACACTGACTTCATAGAATGAGTTAGAGAGGATTTCCTCCTGCTTGAACTTTTGAAACAGTTTCAGTAGGATTGGTACCAAGTCTTCACACGTCTGGTAGAATTCATCTGTGAATCCATCCGGTACTGGGCTTCTTTCTGTTGGGAGATTTTTTTTTTTTATTACTGATGCAATCGCACTACTTGTTATTGGTCTGTTTAGGATTTCTACTTTTTCCTGTTCAATATTGGGATGTTGTATGTTTCAGTAATTTACCCATTTCCTTTAGATTTTCTAGTTTGGAGGCATAGAAACATTTATAGTATTCTTGAATACTCTTTTGTTAATCAGTTTTATCATCTCTTTTCCATTTCTGATTATGCTTATTTGAATCTTCTCTCTTCTTTTCTTGGTTATTCTAGCTAGAGGTCTGTCAATTTTATCTTTTCGAAGAACCAACTTCTCTTTCATTGGTTCTTTGTATTTTTTAAAAAATTTCCATTTCATTAGTTGTGCTCTGATCTTTGTTATTTCTTTTCTTCTGCTTGCTTTGTGTTTTTTTTCTAGTTCCGTGAGGTGTGATGTTAGATTTTTAATTTGTGGTCTTTCTCTCTTTCTGATATAGGCATTTAATGTTATAAAATTCTCTCTTAGCACTGCTTTTACTGTATCCCAGAGATTTTGTATGTTGTGTCTCTCTTTTCATTCACTTCAAAAATTTTTAAATTTTTGTCTTGATTTCATCATTGACCCAAAAATCATACAGAGCAGGTTTGTTAATTTCCATGTATTTGTATACTTTTGAGAATGCCTTTTGGAATTGATTTCTAGTTTTATTGCACTGTAGTCTGAGAAGATACTTGATGTGATTTCAATTTTTTAAAATTTACTGAGATGTGTATTGTGGCCTAACATATGGTCTATGTTGGAAAATGTTCCATACATTGATGAGAAGAATATATATTCTGAATTTGTTGAATTCAGTGAATTTGTTGGATTCAATAAAAACCAATACAGAATTTGTTATTTCTGTAAACGCCTGTTAGGTCTATTTGGTCTAGGATCCAATTTAAATCCAGTGTTTCTTTATTGATTTTCCATTTCGATAATCTGTATAATTCTATTAGTGGAGTGTTGAAGTACTTCACAGTTATTGTATTATTGTCAATCTCTCTTCTTAAGTCTAGTAATATTTCTTTTATGAATGTGGGTCTTCTACTGTTTGGTGCATATATATTTAAGATTTTTATATCTTATTGTTGAATTTATCCCTTTAATATTATATGGTAACCTTTATTGTTGTTCATTATTGATTTAAAGCCTGTTTTACCTAAGTATAGCTATTCTTGCTCATTTTTGGTTTTCATTTGCATGAAATATCTTTTCCCATTCTTTTATCTTGAGTCCATAAGAAAATTTACTAGTTAGGTAACTTTCTTGTAAGCAGCCTTTGGTTGGATTCTGGTTTTTTATCCATTCTCCCAATATATATCTTTTAAGTAGAACATTTATATATTTGAATTTCCATGTGCATTCAAAGATATTAATAGTATTGATATGTGAAATTCTGTTCCTGTCATAATGTTAATTTTTACCTAATTTCTTTGTAGTCTCAATTGCGTAATTATTTTATAAGACCTGTGAGTTTTAAGCTTTCTTGTGCTTTTATGATAGCAAGTATTGACTTTTCATTTCCATGTTTAGAATTCCCTTGGGCATTTCTTGTAGGGTTGGTCTACTGGTGATGAATTTCCTTACTGTTTACTTGTCAGGGAAAGACTTTATGTACTTCTTATTTATTAAGCTTAGTTTAGCAGGATACAAAACTTGTGGCTGACATTTTTGCCTTAAAAAGATTGAAAATCAGACCCCTATCCCTCCTGGTTTGTAAGGTATCTGTTGAGAAGTCTGCTTTTAGTCTTACGAGATTTCTTTTATAAGTGATTAGAAATTTTTCTCTTGCTTAGTTTACATTTTTTTCCTTTATGTTGACTTTAGAAAGTATGATAATTATATGTCTTGGTGAAGAACATCTTGCAATATATCTCCCTGGTTTCCTTTGAGCCTTTCTTATCTGGATGTCTAGATGTCTAGCAAGAGTAGGAAGGTTTTCCAAATGTTTAACTTCCTCTTCTCCCTCATGATTATAACACATTGGTTCAGTCATTTCACATAATCCCATGCTTTGTTTATTTTTTTAAAATTCTCTTTTCTTTATTTTTGTCTGACTTGGTTAATTTGAAAAACCTGTCTTTGAGTTCTGAAATTCTTTTCTTCCGCTTGGTTTACTCTATTTTTAAAGCTTTAAACGATATTTTGTATGGCCATCAATGAATCTTTCATTTCCAGAAGTTCTGTTTTTTTTAATCTATTTAGTGCATTTTTTATTCATATACTGAAAGTTTTTTTGTGTGATTTTTTTTTTGTGTTGATTTTCAACTTCCTCTTGGATCTCGAGTTTCCTTGCAATCTATACTTTGAGTTCTTTATCTGTCATTTCAGAATTTTCATTTTAGTTAGAATCCCTTGCTAGAGAGCTGTGTGATCCTTTGGGGGTGTCAAACAACAGTGTCCTTGCCAGAGTTCTTATGCTGGTTCCTTCTCATCTGGAGAAGCTGTTCCTTCTTATTTTTTAATTTACTTTCATTTAGATAGGCTTTTTAATTTTCTTATTTTAAATTTTTTTTTCCTCTTGAGGGTGTGATTGCATGATTGTGTATTTGGTCATTTGGCTTAGATTCTCGCTGCTTTCAAGGGGCCAAGACTCTGAATCTGTTCCTTGGGTATGGATAGCCTTTACGTGGTGGCTTTCTCAAATGCTGGTTGTAGTAGCGATGTACGAGGCGTACGGGCAGTCACTGGGATTGTGGAGGTCTCAGGAAGCTTATTTCACTCCGCCACGTTGTGCCCTTCTGTGAGCAGGTTTTGTATCGGGTTGTGCAGTTTGACCTCCAGGCCGGGAGGGGGCACTAAAAGGTAAGAACCAGCTGTGGCAGAAGCCTATGGGTATGTGTTTGATCTTTGTGGGGAGGGGCTCTGTGTCGTCTCAGGCTATGAACGGGTCTGTGGAATGTCCATTGCCACTAGTTCCCTGCTCAGCCTTGGAGTGGGAGACGAAGCTGGGTGGCGCTGGACCCCCAGGCTCACTCCCGGTTGCTCCAGTGACAAGCACAGGCTTTGGCCCTGGCAGAGGTGGTGAGGGGGCTCCTGGTGAGTTGTGCCAAGGTCTCTATGGGGAGAGGGGGCTGCACCGGCTCTGTGTCCTAAGCTGGACAGAACGTGATCTGCTTCCCTATCGCGCCCTTGTCCCAGGGCTGGTGATTTTCAGTTCAGTCAGACACTATCTTCCATCTCCAAGCCGCAAATGCCTGCCCCGTGGCTCTCCCCCAGATTGTCTCAGGGCAGAACCTCTTCACTCAGCCCCAAACGGACAGCTTTGCAGCTTGCCTGTTCTCCTCTGCGGAAACACTGCAGCTCCTCGCAGAGAGAGGGGGTGGGCCCCCCTTTCAGCATGCACACGCCGGTGAGTACCGGCTGTGGTGCTGCTGGCAATTTGGGTCAGCCCAACCTCACACCCCAGCGGGAGTGTTCAGGTGCCGGCAGTGGTGGACTTGGTTAGGCAATCCCCGATCCCCAGGCCCATAAACACTGCGCTCTAGTCCTGAGGGTCCTGGACCGGGCCAGCAGATTTGTCCTCAGGCCTCCCTGGGTTCAGGCGCTGGCTGTGATAGGGAGGGCTGGGCTGGTCAGGAACATTCAGCTGGGGGCCTGCCACTGGGGGGGCAGGCCTCTGTCAGCAGTTGTGGAGACAGGCAGCTGCTGTGGGGCATGCAGGACACAACATAGGGCATTCAGGTTGCAGAATTCTGGAGTCTGGGCAGGCGGGATGGTGCTGGGCTGCAGCTGGAATGCTCAAGGCAGGGAAGAGTGGCTGTGCCACGGCCTTGCCATTAGGGAGGGTGGGCCCCTCTCAGCTGAGTCAGGTGGCTGTGAGGTGCGCAGTCCTTCATTAGCAGTGGCGGTCGTTTTCCTTCCTTAGGACGCATGAACGTGTCCAGCTTCTCCACTCCCTCCCTGGACTGGTGGTGGTGACTGTGGCTCCAGAGCAGGACAGAGATTTCTGTGGGCTCGGCTCTGTCGATAGCTCTAAGCTGCAGCTGTTCAGGGACACCACGTGAGTTCAAACAATGACTATGCATAATGTCTAGGTAGCTCCTTGCATTAGTCTGGGGACCTATGAGGGTCTAAAGGCTCTCCCTTAGCTACCCTGGCTAGGATTTTTAAAGACCATAATGAAAATGTGGAGCCCCAGGGATCTGTCACTCATGCTTTCCCTGAGTCAGGGAGCTTTTCTTGTCTCCCATCCAATCTTAGCCAAGCAGGCTGCCTGACTTCCCTCTCCTCTGCTTTTCCTACTTCCTGTCTGTTAAATTTCAGTGTTCTCTTTTAGGTGATCTCTTCGTAGGATGAATATCTACTCACTATTTTGATTCCTCTGCATGGGAGCAGCACACATTAGCTGCATCTAGTCAGCCATCTTGAACTGGAACCTCTATACTGCATCCAGATCCGCTTTTTAAAGGGGAAATACATGTTGTTCTATTCATGCACAACCTCTGGCTTGGGCATCACGGGTACTTCATTCATGACCTATTGAGCGGGCAATGGCCCACTTGGAAAAGGAACTGATTTACATCCACAGAACAAATCATTCCGTGCAGCACCTCACTGAGGAGGTCTTATGAAGTCGGTGCCCGGGGGGAAGCATGTACCTGAGACACAATTACTCTCCCTTGGCATATTTTTAAAAGTCCATATCCACCTATGTCTCAGACATCTTTGTAGAAAATACAATCTTTCTTTTCTTCCAAATTCCTAACTATCCAAACCATTAGTTACTTTCCACAAATCAATACAGATATCTAATTCTGACTGGCTTTCCTTCAAAGTCTACAGGCAAGTGTATCCCTGGAAATTCTATTTTGTCCACCTCCTCCCTTCAAGGATAGCTATGATTGCACAGCAGTCCCTTTCTTCCTTAGTTTTGGACCATTTATAAGCCAGATTCCATTTTTTTCTTTCCCCATCAGCTGTCATGGAGAACTCACGATGAGGCCATGAATGTGGAATTAGGGAGAGAGGGTGTAGCAGTAGATATAGGGGTCCTAGAAGTGTGAACAGTCTGCTGATAAAGAATACTTGTATTTATGGACTTTATCCTGATCTTTTTTTATAACTTTTCTCCTTGATGATGTAGTGCTGCTATATTTACACTCAACTTTGTGACTTGGAGGATCAGATAAAAGCCAGATCATGAGGATAGCATGGGTTACACAGTCACACGGTCAGGCATTCAGTCACTTCAAGGACTGAGTAGTGAGCCAGGAGCTGTGTGTGTGTGTGTGTGTGTGTGTGTGTGTGTGTGTGTGTGTGTGTCTGTGTGCAGGAGACAGAAGGAGAGAGAAAAAGAGCGAGAGAGAATTTGTTTGCAAACGGGAACAGAGATTCTCCAAAATCTCTATGGTTGTGCACTGATTCTCCTATATTAGTTTGCCACAGGCTCCACACAGAACCCTAAGCTGCCACAGATACTTCAAACACTATTTTATCTGCTAGATTATGAAGCCAAATTGGCAGAGCCTTGCACTTCGGCCTGGATCAGCTGCGGAGTATTTCTTTATACGACCCACATTCAAAGCTGGCTTCTTTACAGGATGTTTGGTAAATGGGTCAAAAGAGATCACCTGAAATTATTTGCCTGCAAAATGCAAAACAAATAAAAAGAGCATTATGCCTCTTTATTAGAGGAAAGGGGAGCAAGATAGAATAAATTCTATTTCTCATTATATTGTGATATCTTTATATTCCCCAGCCCCCACCCCTTCCAAAATTTCCCTGAAGTAGCACACTTCTAATTTTTTATGAAATTCTGCTCTGTTTCATCTTTGCCTTAGAAGAATCAAGAAACCTGTGACTTCTTGCTCACCAGGCACTTTTGGCCCACTTTCATCACTAGTGTGGACTAGCCTCTGTCTTGTGGTAGATGAGACAAATCAGGTCTTTGAGACGTAAATAGTAACAGAGTCAGAGAACCGCTGTAGTCCTGACCAGAACAGTGAACATGCATTGCTGTCACAAACAAATGAAAAGAAATTGCTCTGGTGACTTAGATCTTATGTCTGATAGATATAGAGAAACAATAACTACATAGCAAGAATCAACTACTATGGATTTATTATAGTAAAAGGACAAAATCTAGATATTGGAGTTCAAGTCACCATCTAATTTAAAGTAAATCTGTTTTCATTTTTCAAGTTATAACTCTCAACTGTACATGCCATCCAGGCAAGTTAAGTGAGCATATACAGGAATCACCACACCTTCATCTCTTAAGTCTTTGAAGAACGTAGTATGGCTTTTGGTTTATTCAGCTTGTGGGGTGGGATAAAATTCTGTGAGCCTTCGCATGCTAATAGCTGTCAGTCCATGTTTCAGAGAACGAATGGAGTCTAGGGATTTTATTTTCAACTATGCACTTAGGAGCTAAGTGCTTCTTCCTGTGGGATACAATGAACAAATTCACTGAACTCCTGGCCCCACTGTAAGATGGACTTGTTCAGAATGCTTGTAAACTTCAACTCTGTTTAGTGGACCATGGTGGTGTCTGGATCTACAGAGATTTCCACTAATTCAGATCCAGGTACTAGCAATCACCAAAAGGTCTGGGTATTTCCCTTTACCACTATATGTTCACCCTGTTACATACCCACAGGTCTCTTTGGGAGAGACCAGAAAGAAGATCAGTAGTATGTACTTATAGCAGTGTCACAGGTCCTTGAGCTCATCCAGATTTCTCTTTATTCAAGGGTTTCCAGATTTGTCTTGAAGTATTAATTTGGAAATTAGATATGGGATTGGGCCCCTCTATCATTATGATTCAAATCTGATCTACATTCAGTAGATGTAGAAGTTTTATATTTTCAGTTACTTAGATAAAGTGGGACCTTAGGATACTTATCCTCTAATTCTGTTTTTAAAAATCCATAATTAGTTTAACCATTGCCACAAATCCTGCAAGTTAAAACATTGTGATTAGCATGGTGATCTTGCTGCCAGACACAGAAACTACATCCACCCTGTCTCTAATGGTCTTTCTCACTTCTAGATTCATCCTCACAAAAAACATGGAGCCCAATTCAATGACAACATCCCTCTAAGGCAGATGCTACCAGTGCTCCAGCCATGTCCTCGCTGATCCCTGATCTTGAAGGACAAGGGCATACAAGGTTAGGATAAAGTGAGGTGGTCACACAGTTATGGCTTTGAAAGGGTTGGAAATCCTATAGCACATTTTTATTTGCTGTCTGGTGCATAAATGAATCAGCATGGCTAAAAGCATAGACAGTAGGAGATTAGCCTACTGTCCCATCACCTGAATTTTAGCAAAATTTAAGGAAGAAAGGCAGACACACAGAAAAGCTCTATTTCAAAATCAACAGAACTAACCCGTGGGTTAAATGGCTAAGCAAGCTCCTAGATTAGATTTATCTAAGATTATGACAGTCAGCAAATTA
Source organism: Lemur catta (assembly GCF_020740605.2). Classification (NCBI taxonomy): domain Eukaryota; kingdom Metazoa; phylum Chordata; class Mammalia; order Primates; family Lemuridae; genus Lemur; species Lemur catta. Next base: position 269,590,207 of record NC_059128.1, read on the forward strand.
ATGCGTAATGTGCTCATAGCTTTAGAATCATAACAACTAAAGAAGAGCCACATCTCTTATCAGGGGGATAATTTGATGTTATCAGTTGGCATGCTTGGCATAGAGAACAATGACATAAGGCTTCAAAATACCCCCAGGAGCTCTGTTGAGCCATGCTCATAGGAGAGTATTTCCCAAGGGTGGAGGTGTACTTTTGTACAATAGTGTCACAAGTTTCTACAGCACCACTAGGTCTAACCCCACCCTTTTGACATGGAGAGAATATATAGTATTGTATTATTGTACTTGCTTGAAATTGACTTTCAGAATTAATTTTCTTTCTTGGGTGCAGGATGATATAAAAATGAAATGTTTGTCCAGGGAGACATAAAATCCTGGAGAATAAATATGCAGTGCTCATCTGTCCAGCCCTCTGCTTATAAGCACAAAGATGGGAAAGCATTTCCCAGTCGCCAGGTTGAGCTCTACAGCACTTTATATGTATTTTCCTCATTTTTTGTTCCATGATATAGTTGAGAAAAGTAGGAAAACACACAATCAAGCACTGATGCATGGGTTTTATTAAGAACTATAACATTATGATTGTACTTTAGGATCAGAAAAACAGACGAAAGAAATGCACTGGTTATACTAATAGTTGTGATATATTACAGGGTCATACAAGACCAATACATATTGATAAACAGAATATTAAGAACATTTCTGGGATAGAGAGGGGGATTCTTTAAAGTCAATTCATTTGTAATAATTTATGTTCTGTGTTTTTTGTTGTATAAAAATTTACCACAAATTTAGTTCCTTAAAATAACACATATTTATGATATGGTTTAACTAGGTTCTATGCAAGGCTGCAAAGTGTCGGCCAGGATCGGGTTCTTATCTGGAGGCTCAGCTAGGGCAGGGCCCACCTGAACCTCAGTCAGGTTGTTGGCAGACTGAATTTCCTTGTGGCTGTAGGACTCAGCAGCTTGCTTCTTCGAAGTGAGCATACGGAAGTGTAATGGTTAATGTTATGTGTCAACTTGGAGGGTGTTTGGGGATAAGATTAACACTTAAATAGGTGAACTTTGGTCAAAGTAGGTTGCCCTCCTTAGTGTGGTTGTGCCTCATCCAATCAGATGAAAACAAAAAACTAATCTTCCCAAGGAAGAGGGAATTCTCGGACAGACTGTCTTCAGACTTTATCTGCACCATCGGCTCTCCTGGGTCTCCAGCCTGCTGGCCCACACTACAGATATGGACTCACCAACCTTTATAGCCATGTGAGCCTGTTCCTTACAACGAATCTCTTTCTATGTGTGTGCACATCCTAATTGTTCTCTTTCTCTGGAGAACCCTGACTAGTACAGAGAGACTCTAGAGCCAGCCAGCTCCCAAGATGGAGTCTTATATAATGTAGAGTGGTCAACAGAGTGACATCACGTCACCTTGGCCATATTCCATTAACTAGAGGCAGGCCCCAGATCTCATCCACATTTTGGGGGAGGGGATTATATAAATGTGTGAATACCAGGGCAATGGGGACCTTGGGGGTCACCTTAAAGTCTGTCTACTACATTTTCTAAACCCTTAAGTGGAAAACCGTGTAGAATAAATGGAAAAAGCCTGGGCATTTGACATAGACATGACTTTGTATTCTGGGCCCTCAGCTTTATATCTGTATCACCTCGGGCACTTTTTTGTACAACAAAGGGATCTCCAAATGAGAGGAGCCAAATCTGCAGCCCTAATGGGGGTGATCTGCTGACTATGGTAATGTAGGAATTTACAGATGAAGATAAGGGCAATATAGTGGGGAGATGCAGTGAATCTCCCCCCGGAAAGGTGTGGAGGTTGGAGGGGACAAGGCAGGAAGAAGGACTCACCCTTTCTACTGAAAAGGAAAGTGCTGTTAGTACTCCCAGGACTCAGAATACAGAGATTCTTAAGAGGCTAAATGACTTTGAGTTGCAGGAAATGGAGCAGGGTGAATTAAGACAGATACTCTCAGCATTTAAAGATCATGAAAATAGGTTCTCTTGCTTCCTACCCAGGCTAGGGAACAAAGGAATCTCCCCATACGATGTGGTTCCAGAGAAGACTTGGCCTATGGTATGAAGTTGCCCATCTCAGAACACCTCAGCTGGAACATGGAGGTCAGGAGAGTAGGAACAGAATGTGTTGACAATGACATAAGGAGCACCAAACCTGGTGGCATTTAGAGTGGTGGCCAAACTCCCATGACTGAGGAGAGAGGGAGTTCAAAGGAGACTGTAGGCATTCACCCCACACTTCCCAGTAGGGGCTCCCCAAGAAACTTGGTTTTGCTGACAACAGTGGAATCATCCACCAGCTCTGCATTACATTTCTCCAGGCTGATGGAATATGTGAAAACTCAACTCACAGGATTGTTATAAGAATACAATGAGATAGGGAATAAAAGTTTCCAGCATATATTTAGTTCTTGTTAAATATTATTTTCATTTCCAATTGGTGAAAAAAAAAGTCCGGACTGGTATCTACTTGATAACTTTAAAGTGTTTCTGAAGTTGAGATTATTGAATTGAGTAAAAATCTTTTCACTTAAAATAAGATTCAGAAAAATTCAGACAAATTCAGACAGCCAAAGCAATCTGCACAGAGTTCTCTGTTTTCTTCATGATTTGCATGGGACTGAAAATTGATTGAGACATATTACAAAGCAAAGATAAAGGAAGATTTTTTTTTTTGTCTTGTTCTTATTGGCATGGGTAGGAGAGAGAAAGTGCTGGAGAGCTGGCATGTTAGCATTAGATTAGGATCTTGAGAGGCCAAACAGATTTGCTGTGGACATTGATCTAGAGCTATCCATTAGCAAGTATAATTCTAAGATTGAATTGAATCTTATTAAAAGAGATAAGGCAGAACAATATTGAAGGCATACTAACAAGTATGAGGCACACGTTGTAACCAATGGCCAAGAAAAGAGTTGCAAGCTAAATAGAACATAACACAGTGGAAAAACAGTAAAGCCACCCAAGCAGGGCCATTTTCAGGGCATGTACCCCATGCAGCACAGGCTCTATGTTGTAGAGGGCCCCACACAAACAAAGACCTCATGCTTGGTTTAATTTTCTGCTGTTGTTTTAAAACTGTTAATAATTTCTAAAAAGGGACTCCTCATTTTCATCTTGCACTGGGCTCCAAAGTTTTGTAGCTAGTCCTACTTCAAGGGCCCAGGCCTTTGACAAAAGTGAGAGATCAGGAAGGAGTGTCCTGGCAGGATGGCCTCAGGGGCTGCCAGGGTACAGGGCAGAGCCCTGTGGGGCACTGTGATAGGTAGATGTGCCAGTTACCCTCAAGTGACCTGCTATTAAGTCTTCATGGTCCAGAATTTACCAATTGAAAAGTTTTCGGTCAAAGAATTATACCTATACTGTTTTGTTTTGTATCGTTTGTCCTATTAAGTTTGATAGTTCTTTTTTAATTTTTTTTAAACTGCTTTTCCTTTTCTGGCCTCCCAAAAATCAGTTGTGACTCCGTTTATTAGTCTTCTTACCAGGCTTTAAGATTGATTAACTTATAGGGAAGAGCATAGACATTTTAAACGGGGAATCAATTTTAAATACACACACACACACTTTGTGTTAATATCCTAGAAGCAGAATTCTATTGCTTTCAATGTGATACATAAAGTGAAAGCTCATCGATATGTAACACATCACTCTGTGTATAGATTTGTCCAATGTTTTGTGAAACCAAAACTTGCTGTTTAGGTGTATTTTTAGACATGATTTTTAGAGGCATTCACATGATGCCAAAGACAGTGAAAAATAATATCCAAGCACCAAGGATAAAAACAAATTAAATAAACTGACTTATTTATTCATTTACTATATGGACAGGTTCAGATGGCAATTCAGCTATACAGATTATCAGTCATCCAAATGCTTGGGACCAGAAGTGTTTCAGATTTGGGATTTTTTTCATATTTTGGAATATTTGCATATACATAATGAGATATCTTAGGGATAGAACTCAAGTCCAAACACAAAATTTATGTATCTTTCATAGATATTTTATACACATAGGCTGAAGGTAATTTTATACTATATATTTGATAAATTTGTGCATGAAGAAAAGTTTGGGTACATCAAATCATCAGAAAGCAAAGGTGTCAGTACCTCATGTCTGCGCTCAAAAAGTTTTGGATTTTGGAACATTTCAGATTTTGGATTTTTGGGTTAAGGGTGCTGTATACAGTTTATTTGGAAAAGTTGTAAATAATGTTGATTACTATTTTGAAAAAGGTCTTTTTCTAGGCATGCTCGCTCCCTCTCTTTCTCTCTCTGTTTCTCTCTCTCTCTCTCTCTCTCTCACACACACACAAACACACCGACTCTCACACACCACACTTCACATACATATATTCATAGTTCACCCCCTTCCCTCTGCCATGCTCTTTTTACCACCCTGAGCTAGCAATGGAAAATAATAAGAACAAGTGGCCCTTCAGCAAGAACCCATAAAGATCAGTCTGTGCTTTCCATTTGGGGCCAGGAAGTCACATGAGACTTACATACTGTGCTGCTAATGTCCAGTCCCCTAGGTGATGCTCTCATCACCATGAAGGGGTAGAAGTGGGTTGTTTGGAATGCAGCCTGTCACTGTGCACACCCTTTCCCTCTAGTGATCCCACCCAGTGGGGTGACCTGAATTGGCCTCCTGGGACAGAGCAAGGGTGGATTACCTATGTGGTCAGATTTCATGCTTTGATAAGTACAAACTTACTGAGACTCCTTACCTCATCTAATTATTTTTTTTTTAAAAATCAACAAATAAATATTTTGCCTATTACGCTACCTAGCAGAAAACAGACAAAGGATTCATTCAGACTGCATTTTTTTAAAAGCCTATCACAACCACCAACACAAAACAAAATCAACATGTCCCAACCAGATCCGCAATGAAACATACAGTAGTTATTTCACAAAGATATAAAGGTAGCACCCAAATTCTGCAGAGAATGTGTGGATGCTCTCCACGGTTCCCCACCCTTCAGTGTAATGAGTTCCCTGTAGCCACTAAGGAGGTTGGGAGCAGCCCTCACAGTGCAGGTGTTTCTGAGTCATCACAGCAGCAGACAGCCTACAAAGCTAAACTTGGCTAAGATGAGATTTTTAATCCATTTCTTACCCTAAAGAGTCTGTTAAAAATGTTCCCTATGAGATGAAATCACTATTCAGTCATCAACTCAAAGAGGATAGATATATCCCTCCAAATGATCATGAAGTAGCATTTCATGAGATATCAAATGTCACCTCGCTATGGCCGGCAATGTCTTCATTCTTCCCTGTCTTTTACATATTCTGTTACATGCTCTCCTCTCATCTCCATCCAGTTTGGTCTTAAACTCAGAGACTGGAATGATGAGCTAACCAGATCCATGCTATCAAGTCCATCATTGCAATAATGCAATAACAAGTGGCCCAGGTTCACAAAAGACATTATGTTAATAAAATGGAAGGGGCATCCATTTCAGCACTTAAGATAATTTTGGAAACATTCTGGTGAATTATGAATTTTCTTTCATTTTTAGGACCAAACCAGATTGAAGATTTTAGTAATGTAGCAATCAGCAATAGGAATTCATGGTTACCCACCTTAGGTGTAAATCTTCCCAGCACTTATTAGGATATTAAGATACCCAAAGTTGTTAGTATTTGGATTTTAGATGTTTCCTAATTCAGTAAGGCTGAAATAGCTAAGTGTTTCTAGTATTTAGTCATGTTAAACATTAAATACTTTGAAATTTTCTCCTTATCAAAACTATCATTCTGAAAACCTGACTGCTTAAATTTGAATAGACGGCAGCTTATAGAGATTAACATACACACACACATGCTCGCACATGCATGTGCACATGGATATATTTTTAAAAATTTTTATTGATATGTAACAGTGGTACATGTTTTGGGGGTACTTGTGCTGTGTTGATACCTGTATACAATGTATAACGATCAAATCAGGGTCATTGGAATATCCATCTCCTCAAACATTTATCTTTTCTTTGTATTGGGAACATTGCTATTCTTCTCTTCTAGCTATTTTTAAATATATAATAAATTATTAACTATAATTTCCCTACTAGACTATCAAATACTATAACTCACTCCTATCTAACTGTATTTTTGGTTAAGGGGTGCAAAACCACACAAGTATATTATAACACACACAGATATATGCAATATGTTATATATATTACATGTAATGTCCATAGTTTTCTAGGTTGAACTAGTATTCTGTTCTATAGACAAAAATCATGTGTCACATATGGGTCACAAGAATTAATTGAGAAAACATGTTCATTGTCAAGCCTCGTAGGTCCAAGCTCAGCATTTAGTGTGCAAAGGCCTGGGGGCCGGGTACAGATCTAACTTTTCTAGTGGACTTGCTGTATAGTTCCTAGCAGTTACTTAAGTTAGGGAGCTTCAGTTTTCACATTTCAAAGATTAGGATGTACACTTTGCTTACATACTTCACAGGATTATTTTGAGAAACAAGGGAAATAGGCTATGTGAAAGCACTTTGGAATCTATCAAATATTTCACAAGTGTGTGTGTTCATTGTCCACAACTGTGTCTATCCTTTGTGGTGGTGGAGGGGAGTGGTTGGATTCCAACATAAATTTTTCAGTGGAATATTTGTTTTTCATAGTGTTCATGTGAATACAAAGCAGACGGAAAATTAAAGGAAGATCATTCTACTCATAGGAAAATAATTTCTTAACAGTCAGAGATTGTATTTTAAGTATATAATAATACCTTGTAGATGCCTAATAAATGTTAGGCAATTTTTAAAGTTTTTATAGAATAATAGCATATCTAAAAATTGGGTTAATAAATGAAGACAGTTTTCTTAAATCTATCTTACCATGACAAATCAAACACAAGGGGGCGTCTCTTATATTTGTTTTAAAATACTTCCCAATGGATTCTATATACAAAGTAAGTGTTTTCCATTCTAACAGCTCCATATATAAATATGACGGACCATACTCACTAAAATTTATTAGTTCCAAATATAACAGTTTCTACACATTACAATGTTCACATTCTATGCATAAAATACTTTCCCTAGTGAGTCTATAACTGCATTTTTGGTTTAAAAGTAATTTTATACTAAGTCAGTGACAAAGTTATAAAATTCCAACAAAAAAGAATAGCATGTACTGGACAGCATAAAAATACTCTGAATTTTAAGGCCTTAAAAGGTAAACCTATCAGAAGCTTTCAAATGTCTCTCTCTTATCTATCCTTTTCCCCCATTTTGCCCAGCAATTGTGCAAACCCTAATTGTCCTGACAGGTTCAGAGACACACTAGTTTGATTAAGAAGCTGCCTGTGTCCATGAAGAGGGAATATGCAATCAAAATCCTATTAGGTCTGGGATAGTAAGGAGCAAATTATTAGAAACCACAGTTAGGTTGAGTTATAATAAAAAACCAGAGAAGGCTTATCCTCTGCCTCCCATCTGGAACTTTGGAATAGATAGGAATACACATTTCAGTACGGAAAGATAGATTCTAAAGGGAGCGTGTGTGTGTGTGTGTGTGTGTGTGTGTGTGTGTGTGTGTGTGTGTGTGTGTGTGTGTGTGGTGTCAGAGGTGGTAAGTGATAAGCAATGAAGAATGTCAATGAGACAGTATGTTAAGAAAGGCCTTTATTTTTACTAAAAAATAAAGTGATATTGCAAAAAAAAACCTCTTTGATACCATTACAGACAGCAGAAATAGAAGGAGTAAAAATATTGGAGTTGGAGCATGTTTGGTATCTTTGGAGAATATAAAAGCACCAACAAAGCAAGATTAGAGTGAGTGGGGACCACGGTAGGGTATCAAATCAGAGAAGATCAGGGAGCAGATTAGGTAGCATCTTGTGGTTCTTTGTAAGGTCTTGGCCTTTACTCTCACATGAAAGGAAAAAAAGGAAGAAACAAATTGAGGGTTTTGAGGAAACGAATGACTTAATTTGACATTTGCTTTTTAAAATACAGTTGGCCCTCCATACCTACAGAATCCACATCTGCAGATTCAACCAACTGCAGATAAAAACTATTCAGAAAAAAACAATTAACAGTAATACTACAATAAAAATAATACAAATTTTAAAGTACAATGTAACAACTATTTACATAGCCTTTACATAGGTGTTATAAGTAATCTAGCAATGATCTTTAAATCATTTATATGGGAGGATATGCATAGGTTATATTCAAGTGCTACACTATTTTATAAAGAGACTTGAGCATCCACAACTTTTGGTAACTGCAGGGTTCCTGAAACCAATCCCCCACAATTCAGGAGGAGCCACTGTATTATTTTAGATTAACTGTGGTGGACTAATTCCAGGCAGATGAAAAAGACCCATTAGGAGACTATTCCAATGTTTCTGGGGGAAAATGATGAAGGCTTAGACCAGATTAGTAGCCATAGAGGTGCTAAGAAGAGGTTGGATTCTGGATAGAGTCAAAAAGATTTGTTGATGGATTAGATGTAGAAAGTAAAGAAGTAGAGAGTGAAGAATAACTCTAATGTATTAGGCCCAAGTAACTGGAAAATAGAGTAGTCATTAACTGAAATGTGAAAGATTGTAGGAAAAAAAGATCTGAAGAGGAAGATAAGGACTTTGAAATATCTATTAGGCATTCAACTGGCGATATTATCTAGACAAGTCAATATATGAACTGGCAGTTTGAGGTTGAGGCCAAGCCTCAAATCTTTGTAGAGTAGAAATATATCTAAATATATTAAATTTCAACATGACAGTAAATACATTGTACTTTCCTGCAAAAAATAAAAACAAAGAATCACTGATTTTTAAAAATCTAGCTCTAATTTTGGGAAGAGACAAGATAAACAAGGACATTAGAGAGGTCAAAACTAAAAGAATAAAATCCTATATCGCAAAATAATACTACTTAAAGGAAAAATGGTATGTTATATTATAAAACAGACAAAATAGACCTTAAGGCATAAAATATGTCTAGAGACAAAAGGGGACCACAACAAAATAGTGATTCAATTCACCATGAAGACATAATAATTTTAAGTTGTTATGCAAGTAATAACATACTTTCTAAATAGAGGAAATATGATAACACTGAAAGAAGAATCTGACAAATCCACTATTATTTTGACAGATGTTTTGACAAAAAATATCAGTGTGGAAATTTTGAACAATTAACAACCTTGAGCTAATCAACATATATATTGAACAATACACCCAATAATTGGATAATATATATTTATTTTGAAAAACACACTTGTGAAAATTGACCTCAGAAACAAAGAAATTTTCAACAAATTTTAAAGATTGAGTTTTTAATCACTCCACATTCTTTTACTAAAAAGCTAAGTCAGACAGTGATCACAAAATATTAATTACATAAAAATAAAAAATATATATTAATTTGCCTGCATGTTAACCATTTTTAAATGAAGTTTAAAAATCAACCTTTTTTATCAAGGAAGAAATTATAAGATAAAGTAGAAAATACTTAAAGCTAAATAATAATAAAAATATTGTACCTATGGGAAATAATGAAACTAGTGGAAAACAATTCATACAAGGACATGTGTACTTAGGAAAATAAATGGGCAAGCAATCAATTACAAAGTTAGCCAGAATTTCTCAACAGGTGTGTTATTGGCCTTTGGAAAAAACACTTCTTTGTTGAGCAGGAATGTCCCACACGTTACAGGATGAAAAACAACCTGGCCTTCATCCACCTAAAGCCAATAGCACTCTAGAGTTACTGTGAAAACAGAAAATAGCTCCACACATTTCTAAATCCCCCCAGGTAGGTGATACTACTACCTCCAGTTGAGAACCATTGAATTAGACAAAGAACAAAAGAATAAACCCAAAGAGAATATAAATTTGAGGTAATAGCAAAAGTAGGAACATGAATGCACAAAAATAATAAAATGCAGAAGTTCAAAAACCAAAAAAATTTTTTTTTTAAATACTACTAATAAAATTAGTATGGCAAGTTTGATTAGAAAGAAATAGAGAAGACTCAAAAGAGAAACCAATGTGAAAAAGCAAAATTGGGTTCATAGATACAGACTTCGTGGAGACTAAAAATATAATAAAACTATATTGTGAATAACTTTATGCCAATAAATTTGAAAAGATAAGTAAAATGGAAAAATACTTATGTACATACATATCTATCTTAAAAAATATATATCTCATATTTGTGTGTATGTATTAATATCTTTAAAAAGACTCAGGCAGAAATAGAAGACCTAAATGTTTCTGAAATCAATTTTAAAAATTGTATTTGTATTTGTAATCTTTCCCACAAATAAAATAACTAGCTAATTCTACAGAACATTTAAGAAACAATTATATTCTGACACAAAATCTCCAAGAGGAAAGAATAATAAGGAAATCTCTCCAACTTATATTATGGAGCTGGCATAACCTCAGTAACAAAACCAGAAAAACATAGTGTGAGAAATTAAATTATAGATCAATTTACCCATGACTGTCAAGGCAAAAATCCTAAATTAGGCTGACAAAGTAAATAAGCAAATATATGACAATATTGGATTAAATATCTAGCAGTGCAAGATTGGTTTATCATTAGAATATAAAATCATGTATTTTACCACTGTAACAGATTAAAAAGGAAAACACATGTGATTATCTCCATAGACACAGAAAAAAGTATTTAATAAATTTAACATTCATTTTGTGGAATTTCTTTTGCCTTTTAAAGATAATCTTAAAAATGTTACAAACGGTCATGAAACTTTAAAATTATCCCCTTTAAATTTGGACCCAAACAAGGAAATTCACCATAGTCTTTTCTATTTAACAATGTAATAAAGGACTTAGCCAGTGAATACACCTGAAAATGTATAATACAAGTCATAAGGATTGGTAAGGAAGGCATATAGCTGCTAGCATCAGCATTTTTTATAGTTGTTAATATAGAATGCTGAAATAAATTGCCAAAAAAAGAATTTAACAAATATGCTAGAAATGAGTTCAATGCACAATTAATGTTGTTAATTAACAGGAAATGAAAATACAAAAATAATAGCTACTATTTTCCTTATATCTATATCTATAAATAACTTTATGTATATCGATCTACCTATCTAAATCTAGATCTATTAGAATTTGCTTTATTTTTTTTAGTTCTTCAGAGACTAATGTTGCCCATATTTTAATGTTCTTTGTCCATGTTCAATATTTGTCCCTTTCTTTCAAATTTTTTTTACCTATTTCTTCATTTATTTTGATTTTTAAATGTTGTTCTTTTTTACCTATCTCTCTATTATGTCATTAGTTATTTTTGTTGTTGTTCTTGTATTTCTTCAAACTTTGCCTTCAATTCTGAAATAATTTTTAAAATTTCTAGCATTTTCCCAAGTTTCTTTTTAACCTAATTTCTGAGGTTCTGTGTCTGATTTATGTTGCCCTTACACACACTGTATTCCATTTTGAACCACGAGGTTGTGGTTTTGATATGTGTTTTGGGTGTGTCTGTCAAGTATGCTTTTATTGTGCATAAGGATGTTACTCTGCTTCTTTTTTCCTTTTCTCTTTTTCTTTTTTTCTTTTTTTTTTTTTCAGACAGAATCTCACTCTGTAGCCCGGGCTAGAGTGAGTGCCCTGGCGTCAGCCTAGCTCACAGCAACCTCAAACTCCTGGGCTTAAGCAATCCTACTGCCTCAGCCTCCTGGGTAGCTGGGACTACAGGCATGTGCCACCATGCCCGGCTAATTTTTGCTATATAGATTTTAGTTGGCCAGATAATTTCTTTTTATTTTTTTTTAGTAGAGACGGGGTCTCACTCTTGCTCAGGCTGGTCTCGAACTCCTGAGCTCAAACAATCCGCCCGCCTCGGCCTCCCAGAGTGCTAGGATTACAGGCGTGAGCCACCTCGCCCGGCCTTTTTTCTTTTTTTCTCAAAATATCTTTGCATGGGATTTGACTTTGAAAGCTTTATGTTGCTCATCTTTTTGTGAAATTGTTCTTCTTAACTTTTAAAAGGAGGCAGTGTTTAAGATAGCTTTTCTAAATTGGTGTTTTCTTGTAATGCTCAAAAATACAGTAACTTGGTTTTTTGCAAACTTTTGTTTCTATCCCCCTCCTGATTCTATATGGACTTTTGAACTCCTTTCCCATTCTCAGTATGCTGCTCAGTTTTTATTCTACTTCCATTAGTTTCTCTTCAGTAGGAGGCTGAGTCCTGGAAGGGAGCCCTGCCTTGGTATACATTTCAACAATTCTTAGAAGCCAGGTGGCTCTGGCTCCTTCATCTTTTTACGGTGAATCCCTTTCATTCATGGTGATTACATTCGACAAAAACCCTTGCCAGTTTCAGCTGCCGTTTGAAAATTGGCCCTCCCTGCTTGTCTATAAATACCTGCTGGCTGTTTTCAGATGTTTCTCTTCTCAGGTAAGGCAGGGAGTGCCCCTCCCTATGTCTTCCTACACAAATGCTGAAGCCATGAAGTCTTGTCCCTCTTAAAGGTTTGTTTTCACTTGCTTGTGTTTTGGGGTTACCTTGGCATTTTTATTGAAAGGGTTGCACCTAGGATTTTAAATTTGCAATCTAGTTGTTCTATCTGGTTTTAAATAGGGATTCATGGAGATCCCAAAACTATAGCTTTACCAATGCTGCCGTCTGCCCAGAATCATGAGTCTTCAATTTTTTCAAGGGAAAAGAAGAATTTATTAACGGGACTTTAATTTTTTTAATGTAATAATGGAAAGTGGTCCAACTTTAAATTGTGAGGATTTTAACATTGCTGGACTTTTATCATGTGGGTGATATGGGGCTATTTTTGATGAGCAAGAATGGGCAGAGAGCTGGGCTAATTTAAGATGAGAAATAAAATAGGAGTCACGTATCCTTGGCTTGCATTACTTTCCAAACCCATTTCAGAAGCTTCTGGGAGCAACAGCTGAACTGCTGTGCCTTGCCTATTTTGTTAGTTTTAGAAGGATACAGAGAAGCAGTGAAGGTGGTAAAGTGGCCTCGTGCTTCCCTAGGAGGAAAGCCAGTGGCTATTTTTGCCCAAGGGCTCATAATAATGGACTCAACTCTCCAAGTCTTTTGATATTAGGTTTACTGTTACACAGAGCAATGGCAACTTAACTGTTTCTATTTATACTTTTGACTTAATCTTGGGACTCTGCAACATACATAGAACTCATTAGAGATCTTCCATATTTAAAGGGGCATCTTTCAGTTGCACAAAGGTCTGGCTAAAGCTTTCAAAATTCCATTTATATTTACTGTATTAGTCAGAGTTCTAATACATCCTTAAGATTCTCTTTCTCTACAATTGCTCTCAGAACCAAAATCTGTGTTAGTCAAGACAAGACAAGACAGAATCAATATGGTGTGTGTGTGTGTGTGTGTGTGTGTGTGTGTGTGTAGCAGTCCCCCTTTATCCACAAGGGATACGTTCCAAGAGCCCTAGTGGATACCTGAAAAAGTGGATAGTACTAAACCCTATATACACTATGCAAGAATTCCTTTTTCCTTCTTCACAATTTCACAGATACAAGATAGATTTCAGCAGCATATAATTTTTTTTCTTTCCTTATGAAGTTGAGCACTTTCACCTTTTCACTGTTCAAGGAAACACTTTAAGGGCTTCTCTTTGGTTTATTCCAATTGCAAGTATCGCTACTCTTGCACTTTGGGGCCAGTCTGAGGTAAAATAAGGGTTCCTTCTTCCACCCACTGTGATACCACAACAGTCAATCTGATAACAGAGATGGCTACTAGCTGACTCACAAGTGAGTAGTGCATACAGTGTGGATCCACTGGACAAAGGGATGATTCACATCCCAGGCAGGACAGAGTGGGATGGCGTGAGATTTCATCACATTACTCAGAACAGTGTGCAATTGAAAACTTATGGATTGTTTATTTCTGGAGTTTTCCATCTAATATTTTTGAACCATGGTTGACCACAGGTAACTGAAACCATGGAAAGTGAAACTGTGGATGGGGAGGGGGGCGGCTACTGTATATCTATTATCTATCTATACACACACACCCCTAATATATATACATGCATCCTGTTGGTTCTATATGTATACAGAAGATTTATTGTCAGGAATTGGCTCATATGATCATGGAGGCTGGCAAGTCCAAATCTGCAGTGTGGCCCAGCAGGCTGGGGACCCCGGAGAGCTAGTGGTGCAGTTCTAGTCTGAAGATCAGCAGCCTGGAGACCTTAGTGAGCTAGTAGTGCACTCTAGTCTAAAAGGTCCCAGGCAGAGACCCCCAAGAGCCCACCATGCAGATGTAGTCTGCAGTCTACTGGAGGATGTCCCTCTCACTCAGGGAGGTCCATCTTTTTGTTCTATAACATTTAGGCCTTCAACTGATTGAACAAGACACATTCACAGTATGGAGGGCAACATACTTCCTCAAAATTCACTATTCACCAGTTTTAATGTTAATCTCATCCAAGAAAAAAAAAAACCTCTCTAAGTTGACACATAAAATTAATCATAACATTTGTCTTGGGTTAGATTAAACTTTTAGACTAGGTATCCTCCCTAGTACCTAACTAGGATATTATTTAACAAAGCAAAATAAAACAAAAACTTCATGATTTCCAGGTGAAGAGTGATTTGTCTTCCATTTGCAATTGAATAGCTTCTGTGGGGATTCAGGGAAGAGTACGCCAAAAGTGATTCTCAAATTGCCACCATCTTTGCAATTTCGCTTTAATCTATTATAATTATGTATTTATCTTGGGCTAATGCATAGACACTTTGTGATATAAGATTTCATGGTTACAAGTTCACTTCAGGGTAATTACAGATTTTTGTTTCTAGGAGAATAAACTCAAATTAATATGCAACGGTGTTATTATATCTTAAAGATGTTCCAGATCTCATTTCCATGTTTTATGAAAGAGCTATAAAAGTCATGTACTTTTTTCCTTTAAATTTGCATAATTTTCTTATTTTGTATATGTGCATTGATTTCTGTGAAAAATTAAATCTCTTCAAGATTCTCCAAAACAACATAAATTGTTTTTCTTCTTTAATTCTTATGCATTATTGACCTGTAATGAAAAGAAGTATCACTCTGAGATCAAGAAGGAAGGGTTGATTCAAACAACAAGGAGGACTGCATCCCAAGTTAAACATTTATTAAATTCTAATCATTCTCACCTCAACAATTTTCACTCATTTCTTGCATGTATGAGTGCATAATCTGCATGAGTTGATGGAACAGAGGACTTTTAGTAATAGCAGCTTGAGGTTCAGTTTGAAGCCTTTCTTAGCTAAGTGCTTGCTACTTATCCACCTAATACTACCCATTCACACCAATATGATTGCACCTGACTGATTCTGACTTGACAAAAAGAGGACAGACTATACACATCTCTAGCTTTGCTATGATGGTTCCTCAGCTGCCTCTGTGAAGAGAGTCTTCATGGTTACTTGATTTTGAAGGAAGAAATTCTATTGGCACTGATTATAGCATGCATTAATAACTAGCTGAGTTAACCAGTCACGTATTTGATGCCAAACTAATTATCGCAGTTTGATTGCTAAGGGTGTGTGTGGGAGGGTTGTCTAATAAATACAATAATTTATTAGGAAATTAGTAAGTAGAATAACCAAAAAAATCTCAGCTTATGTGATATAGATGCAGGAAAAAAAACTTCTACTAAAAATATAGAAAATTGTTTATATTTGGAAGCCATCATAATTTAAAATTTCTGCTTCATTAACTTGAAATGTACTCCCTAACAAACTCTTCAATGTGTTTTTCAATGTTTGCCAATTCATCTCTTATACATCTGTTGGGAAAAAATATATATGTTTAATGTGCTGGGTCAAAATGAACTGTTGAGATTAATGAAGTTAAATATAATAAATCTACATGAAATAATCTAATTATAAGAAAGCACATTTGGGTGAATCTAGGAAATCTACTATTTGTTTTCATTAATTAATTTAATGTCAAGAGTGCTTCTGACAAAACTTAGGAGAACCTGTGAACCTAATAGCTTTTCCAAGATTTCAAAAATAGATAGCAAGTGTATCTTCCATGAAAAGTTGAAATTTCTTTCCTCATTTTGATTTGCAATGGTTACATTTATCAGGCTCTATTTTATAGTTCTATAGTATATTTTATTTCTTGAGTACTCTTTTTAGGTAGTTATTATCTATTTCTTCCTATTTTAAAGTAATTTTTAAGTGATATATTTATAGAATACATAATTTTGGTTCAATCCAAAATAAGAAATGAAATAATGTTGCTATTCTTTTCATTTAGCCTAAATTTTGGCAGGATGATTTCAGAAGGATGCAAATATTTCATCTTCAAAGTGACTTTAGAAATTACTAAAGGGTCAATAGTTGATTCCACTATAGTTTGGGTTTTTTACATCTGAAAATGCCTCAACAAAACAGAGCCAAAGATAATGTTTAAATATTAGTGTTTATTAAAGTCATCCAAGAAACATTGCCCAGCCTTTAGGGATAACTGTCCTTAAATCCAAGTTTCATGATTAAAATAGCAGGCAATTAGAAATTAAAAAGTTGGATCAAAGAAAGGTCTTATACCTATTCCCTTATTAAAAGGGAACTTATATATTCCATGCCAAATTATAGAAAACATTTTTATGATATTAAAAACCAATTCTATTTCTTTGGCTTGAAATATCTTGTTCAGTTAACCTACTGACTAATGTGCAAAGGATTTGGATTTTTGTCAAACCAAGAACTCTTCAACTATTTCCCTTGCCAATCAATTTTAATCTCTGTTCTGAAGACTTTCAGTTATCTTGTACTTAATTCATAGGCTTCTTCTATCAGTTAGCTATTGCTGAGTAACAAATTATCCTAAAACTTAGTGTCTTAAAACATGTACTCACCATCAAATTGGTTTCGCTGATCATCACCTAAGAGCACATTTAGGAATAACATTAATTGGGTGTCGGGCAGATGTGTGGTGGGGGAGGGGATGGCTGTATACATACATAATGAGTGCAATGTGCACCCTCTAGGGATGCACACGCTTGAAGCTCTGATTGGGGGGGAGGGGTGGCAAGGGCAATATACGTAACCTAAACTTTTGTACCCCCATAATATGCTGAAATAAAAAAAAAATCTAAAAAAACCCCAACAATTGTATTATTTCTGATGAGTTTACAGGTTGGCTGGTCTCACAAGTTTACAGGATTTGCTGATCTTGGCTGGCCAATATTATACTCATTACCACTAAATAACAAACAAATCCAGATTTTCTCCTGTCTCTGGAAGTTTATCTGAGACTCATGCACACATCTGGCAGTCAGCTGGATGTTAGCTGATGGGCTCAGGCAGGAAAATTTTCTCTGCTTCACATGGTCTCTGATTCTCCAATAGACTATGTCAGAGTTCCTCAAGAAGCTTCCTTACATTCCATGATTCTGGGAGTCACAGGTCTCAGCATACAGTCATACTCATGGTTATGATTTATTATAGGAAAAAGATGCAAAGCAAAATTGGCAAAAGCAAAAGGCAAATGGGATTAAGTCCTGAGAAAACCAGGCATAAGCTTCCAAGAGTCTTCTCTCAGTGGAATCACACAGGATGTGCCTAATTATTCCAGCAATGAATCGTGACAACACATCTGAAATTTTGTCTACCAAGGAAGCTCATTAGAGACACAGTGCCCAGAGTTTGTATTAGAAGCGGGTCACATAAGCATTCTCTGCTTGGCCCATACCAAAATTACAGAATCTCAGAATGAAAGTAGATGTTCAGCAAAAACCGTATTGTTTGCACAAACAGTTTAGGCACAGTGAGCCTAAACTGTTATCAATTAGGGTTAATATTATCAATTAGGGTGGTGGGAACATTCCCAAAATCCAAGTTTCTAGATGCCAGCAAGGACCTATCCTGCAAGTAGATCTTTCCAAAGATAGCAGTCACAGACTTGCTATGTTAACACTTTTCTGGATATTATCCCAGAATTTTCTCTGTCTAAGGCAAAGTTACAAAAAGACAAGCGGAAACTCAAAAAGCCTCTTGGGGCCTATGCTAGGAACTGGCATACATTCACTTCTGATATAACCTATTGACCAAAGTAAGACCCAAGATTCAAGAGGAGAGGAAATAGACTCCATCTCTTTATTCGATTGGTTACAAGTCCACATCACAAAAAGCATAGTCTTCAAATAGGACCATGAATGCATTGATCTACCACACTTCCCCAACTTCAATCCTTTGCCATAGAGAGTTTTGAGAAGCTTATGAATTGTCCCATTCCATACATGATCAACTTTGATCACAATTCCTTTCCAACCACCTCTGGATGAGATTCTTGGCATTTTCCAGAAGCTAATTCTCAACCTTAGTTCACTATGGTGTCTCCTACAAAGCTGAATCCATTGGGACAACTGCTTGAGTTCTATGATTTCTCTCTTCACCCTTAATGTGTGGATTTGCAATAAGACAGCTGCAACCTCTCAGGAATTTGGGAGTTTATGCCTTAGGCAATCTAGGATGGGTCTCCACGAACTCCAGCTCCAGAGACTCAAAGAGTCTCTATCTCACTGATGAACTGCAGTCACTATTACACCCAAGAGGTTTGAAACTCAACTGGACTCAGTCCTCTAAATAGCAGCCAAATCCAGGACGTATCCCATCTCTGGGAGTCTAAGTCTAGAACTTTCCAAGATCTCATCCAAAGCTTCTTGGGCGGCTGGTAGAGAATACTTCAGGGAAAATTCCAGGACAGTCTAATACAGATCCCAATTCTGGGTTTGGGGGGTAGACTAATTACATGAAAATGAGAAATAATTGATGCCTAACACTCATTCCCGTTGATATTTTCAGGCTAGCTAGGATCAAGCCAGAGCATGTCACTAGTAGGAGAACATTATGGCTTTTATTGGTAAAATGGCACAGCTGTAACAGTTTCTTTTTAGTGGAGTACAGTCTTAATACCCCAAATAGCAGATTTTAGCATGGACTTTAAAGGAACATTCCTCTTAGGGACTCTTTCCCGGATAATATAATTCCTCCCCACGACATTTCCTTGGCAGGACAATCTGACCAACTTTGTCTCGGCCCAGACATGACAACACTAACTGCTCTTTCTCATGAGCTAATTAACTGTTCCCTCTGATTACCTTCTTCCCGCATTCATTTGGCCTGAGTTTTAAAGGTAATTCAACAATTTCATCCGTGATATAATGATTCTTGAATAAAGCACCATTCCTTTCAATGAAGATGTGCATATAACATTTTTAAAGGTTGAAATTTGGGGGTAAATTTTTGACAGAAAAGCTTTTATGTTCTCTTAACAAACACCATAAATGTATAATTTAATACACAAAGTAAAGACATGCAATTGAAAAGATGTTTATATTTAATCAAAACTAGTTTATTTTTGGTGAAGACTTCAATAAGTTTAAAAGGCAAAATAAAATTTTTCTCATCTAAATGATATTCTTTGCCAAGATTGCCCAAAAGACAATATTTTTCTGATTTTGCTTGAAGTAAATTATTTTATCAAGCTTACATCTAAGTGTTTATTATGGGAAAGGCACTGCATTGAGGACTTTATACATTTTATCATATATATCAGCCCTATGTCAAATAATACTGTTCATGGATACCATTTTGTAGATAAAAAGCTACAACTTACAGCGGTTTAGTAGTTTAATCAAGAACATACTGAAATTGAGTAGCAGGGTTAGCACTGGAATTCACTTCTATCTGACTCAAGGGACCAAGACTGATTTAAAATAGTCAATATTTCTGGACGTATTCCAAATGCCAACACACGCATGCGTGTACACACACACATATATTTACATTGTATTTGGACACTTACAAAAAGGTTACTCCCCAAAATGACTTCTTATTCTCAGAACAACATTGGTTAATACTTTAATCATGTGCTATAGATAGAAAGAAGCCACTTAAATATGATATACTGACTATATTTTGAATGTTCCCTCAGATTCTAAGACTTAGAAGATTGTTGCTAGGATGTTATTTCTTTTTCCAAAATGATGGTTCTTGGCAGGCAGAGTGTGATTTTATTCATAGGAACATTGTCTTAGGGAATTTTCTCAGTAGGAAACTTTTGTAGAGAATTTATAGAAAACACTGCTCAGAAAACTTCCTTTTCAAGGCATTCTGTAAGAAGACTGGCCCTGTCAGAGAAAATGCCTAAGAAAAGATTCCAAAATGAATCATGGAGACTTTCCTAAAAAGATTCTATTAATAATAAAAATTAAGAATGTGCACCCTCACTTGGAAATGAATTTAACTTTATTCAATGGAATTTTGTTAAAAGCATAATAAAGATAAGCTATTATGGTTTCTTCTTTGTTTACTTATTTTTTTTTTGTCTTATTTTAGAAGTTGAGTAGTGGGAAGCCTGAATAGGAGACAAATTCATTGTTATTTAGATGAAATAATTATGGGTGGATTGGCCATAATATTTAATATAACCCCCTACCCACCAAGTACTGGACTTACAAAGATGCTTGGGAAAGCCAAAATGTCTTCTCATCCCCACAGCAACGTAAAGAACATCTGGAACCTATATTTGGTTGTATGGCAAATTTTTATCCTTGTTCAGATCCCTGGGAGAAATAGAAGTGGTAACCCTCAAGAAGACACCTTGATTTTGGGGTGCATCTATTCCCCACCCTACAGAACATCTAGGATCCAGAGTGCTGTTAAGGGAAGACCCTTGAGTATACAGGGCACATTATGGGGCATTGGCAGGACCCACGGAACCGGGAGTGTGTGATAGTCACAGAGAGAAAAATTAAGACTTTCGTTCTACCTTGACATAATAAGAATATTAACTAGCACTTATTTGAAACATGTTAAAATCCAAGCACTTTATTGGGCATATTGCATGATTAAGTTAATAAATTTTTGAAGTACTTTTACCCTTTTCTTTTTACAGATTATGAACCTGAGGCAAAAGAGGTTAGGTAACCTGTCCCCGTTAACACAGAGTCAATGTCAATGTAATACAGCCACTTGAAGACTGGCATTATTCCTCTGAATCTTTCCTCCTAGTCACTATACTGTGCTGACTCTCAATTAAAATGAGAACGGAGGGAGTTGAGCACATATCCTCAAAATCGCCTTCCACTTGTAAAGGCCCAGTGTACTCTCCATGGTACCATAGCGCCACCTACGATTCTAGACGTGTCCTACAATTAAGAAGAGAGGATGAAACTAGGAAGATATGGACGTTCCCAGGAAGCCCAACTTGGTGTCAGTGTCATGATAATCCAAGTAATATAAACTTAAGTAGTGCAGAATGAGTTACCCCTTCAGAAATGACCTACTGCGCACAAAACCTTTTCCAAATCTTGCCCAAGCTATGTCATCTTGCCCAAGCTATGTCACCAGCAGGAAGCCACAGGGAAACTCCAGATCAAGATTGGGGCTCTCCACTCTGCAACCATCTTCTTACCACACTTCTCTCTTATCATTCTTTTCTATTATTCTCCTTTTTCCTCTTCCTGGGATGGCTTGTGTACTGCCAATTTTCTTTCCAAAGTCCACCTCTCCTTGGACCTCCTGCCAAAAGGATTATTAAATGTTCTTTTCCACACTGGAACTGTGAAGGATACAAATCAGAAGCAAGAGTCCTTCACTTGTCTCTTTTCCTTCCGGTATTTTTCTCTGCATTTATGATGACTCTTTTCAACCTTACATTTTCCATGGCTGACTCCTGTGCCAGTCCCTCACTTATACCCATAGCCCACCCTCAGAATTTAGGACTTGGAATTTTTGCTTGAAGGAAGGATTCTGAAAAACAATTTACCTGCCAACATTCGGGTAACAAATTCAATAACCAGAAAACAAAAATAAATAAACTCAACTTCCTAGACATAACCTTTCATTAGGAAAGTCCGCGGCAGAGCACAGATATCTCAGTTATGGGACATTCTTGATTTCCCTCATCAGTTCCAGCCATTTCGAGGCACACTTAGGGTGACCTTTCAAGGAATGATTCTTTTTGTCAGGTGACAACTGTTAGTGGGACAAGTCTCTGGAAAGCCTCTTTGGAGAACCGTGGGTTGTGTTTGTTAGCATGCTGCTCTCAGCTGCAATGTAGTCATTCAGATTTCTTTCGTAGGCAATTTGTCCTTGTCTACACAGAGACATTTCCCCCCCACACCCCCGACTACTAGAACATTTGATTTGTAATCCTAAAGGACTGCATGTTTTAAAACTGTGTTTGGAAAATTTCTTCAGCATGTGAAATTTTCATTTCTTAATTTGCAAAGTGAGCAGCTTTTATCAGGGCATTCCAGTTTAGCAACATAGTCCATATGCAGAACTTGTGAGATGTTAGAACGATAACACTGAGCTCACATTTTAGGAAAATATGTATAGGAAACCAGAAGAATTCACACACTTTGATGAGTCAGGTGTGCAGTTACAACTATTCAGGCAGCTCAGACGACTGAGTAATTGTCAATTTTTTATGACACTGACAATTTTCTTATGAATACATAGTTAAAGAATTCTTCTTTGTATGCAAACAAATAAATATGTACACTTAGAATTTACCTATCAATATGTAGAAAGCTTAAAAGTGGATGGAGTTCAATTTCCCTAAGTGCCTGTTCTAGGAACATAAAATTAACCTTCAACAGGAGTTAGACTCCACCCATTTCATACCTCAATTTCTTTTTATTTGCCAACATATTATGTAATCTTACTTAAAATCTAAAAATATTTTCCATCATTAGTGTATCTGAAATCACTATAGTTTTTTTTATATTTTCAAGTATAATTTCAAAGTTTCCCCCTTGTGTGTATAATTTATTGCAGATTTTATAGATACCAGATTCAGAATCAAATAATTATAATCAAGGTTTGAGTGGTAATTTTCTCTCTGAACACATTGACCTGTCAATTGCTAAAATATATACCAATATTTACCACATAATGGGATATTTTAATATAGTAAATGCAAGTTTCTTCAAAAACTCCTGGTTTTTGAAGAAACATTCAGAAGTCTAATTATTGTAGAAATAGCTTCAGTATTTTGACCAATGACCACGTGGCCTCTTCATACATGCTTCTAGAACCTCACTACTTGATGCAACATTCTAATTGGTATGGATTTTCCTTGGACTCAGGACTAAATTTCTCTCTTTTGTCTGAATTTTGCCCTCTAGGCCAACTCAGAATAAGCCTAGTAATTTTTATCCAAGAAAATTCCTCAAATGTTTAAGAATATCTATTCTATTTTCTATAAAATTCACCTTTACAGATTGTTTATATAAGTTCTAATAAATAAAAACTAAGGAAACTAAAGATTTAGGATTTCTTTAGACTCATGTTATTATATTTCACGTATTGAGAACTAAAATAAAAGTAAATGTCAAGACTGGGAAAACATTAGCAGAAAACAAAATGCATATTTGTTTTAAAGGTTAAATTTCTCAATTAAATATTCTGAGTATATCAGATATCTAAGTCCAATATTTTATCATTTAAAAGTCTGCATTACATTCTTAATATAAACAGTTTTTAATATTTCCTATTTTAAAAACATCTAGTAGTAGGCTTAATTTAATATAAACAATCTACCATATTATTTTTATCTTTATTGATATAACATGAGACATGGACATCTGATCCATTGTTTTGCAAAAATGATTTCTTTTTGAGATTTGAATGCTTGTTTAGTTTAGTCTAAAAATAACAAAGCTAATCTTAAGGAGTATAATAGACTATCTCTTGGCTTTGCTACAACAAATGGAACAATATATTACTTAGGATGTACTTGTTATTACTGAATAAAACATAAAGTTAATGAGATGGTGTCCTTAAGAGAGAAGTATGGCTCTTGTGACAGTGATGAATTTTGATTTTAGTCTCTCTGCTTGGCAGACTCTCATATCTTATTTGTTTTGATTTTTGTCACTACTTTCTTATGAATTATTCTATTTGACAGGTAATTTTACATAAAAGTGTCCCTTGACAGGTAATATTTGAGAAATGTAATTTTTGTACCTTTTAGTTTTTAAGGGTGGGCCCCTTAGATCATTTCCATAGATGAAGTAACATCATGAGATAAATGAATGTTCTTTCCTGGCCTTCAAAGTTACTGGTCTCCTATTGACGCTAATGTAAGTTACTAATGTATTATTTACATTAGCAATCTTGATAACATACAGGCTGTCTGAATTTATCTACAGCTTTTAGCCATCATCTCAAAAGACTCCACTATGCCTTCTATCTGCCTCGAGAATTTTTTTATCTTAACACATGTTCATTTTTGTATCTTGTTAGCTTTATTTTCATGCATCCTGTAACATCGACTGTGGTCTGAACAGTTGGGTTTATTTATATTTTGTTTTCACATTTGTATTTGGCTTATGATTTATATAATTGTTCCTAACCTGAGTTGTCTTGCTGTTAGCAGTCAAGTTGGTGACGGATATTATCAACAAATTACTCTGCTGAGAGTCCATGTACTCACTTTGAGCCAAATGCTGGCCGTCAGTGACTGTTACACGCAACTGCAGGGTCAGTTCCTGCCCTTTTACTCTTACGTACAAGTGCCGTGGAAATCAGCCTCGATGCAACTGGAACTGAGCCTGAGTGTCCGGTTAAGATTTGGCATGGAAGTCACTGACAGCAGAACTTGGCTCAGGATTTGTTTAAACGGAGTACTCACGTTGGACTACAGGAAAGGGGGGAAAGAGAAATAATAAAGAAAGGAAACTTCTGCCTATTTTGGGGTTGTCTGGCAGGACAAAATGCTTTAAGCCAGTATGCAAAACAAAATGACTTATTAAAGGAGATTTTGTGATCTGATATTACAACTCAGAAAGTCTACATGATAAATTTAATTCTTTAAAATGAAAAGCCACCAATAAAAAACAGGTAGGGCAGCAAATCTGTAATTTAATTTATTTATCATCTATTTCCAACATATTTTAAAATCTACCTAGGGGCTTTCTGGTTCCCTCTCTCCACCTGATTGTCAGCAAATACTGATTTTATCCAATGTAAATTCTTTCATACCCTTCTCTCTTGCTCACAAACTATCCTTGGCTTTGTTTTCCTTGATTTATTTTCCTTTCTGTCACAGATATGTAGGTGCCTTTCTTCTTAAACAAGGCTCACCACTCATCGACTCTCTTGATCTTGTCGTCTCCCAGATCTTCCAGGTTATACCTCCCTTAGTCATTGGCCCTATGTTTTTCATCTTCTCTTACTTTGCCTTTGGAGTTTTAATTAGGATATTGGGTGCTGGACACAGAGATTAACATAGGAGAGCTCTAGAAAAGGTGAGGCAGACCATAATAGTCTGAAAGCAGGGAAAGAGGAAGGAGTTGTGCGGTCACTCCTTTGACCACAGAAGCAGGAGTTTGGGAATGTTGACTCTGGTGTTCCACCAACAGCTTGATTGTGTTGCTCTATCTGTGCTTCTCTTTCTTCTTTTTTCTTCAGCTCTTTCGACCAACTGGCTCTTTGACCATCTACTGTGAGCATTTTGTCTTCCCAAAGCTACTACTTACTTGTATTTGTGGCTTACTCACAGTTTTTATTTTACCAATGACTCATCTTTAAGGATTCATTCACTCTCTAATCCCACAGCTAACTGCGTGATTCCCTGTGCACTCTTAATTCAGATATGGAGCGTGAGCTCTCTCTGATGTAACTCATCCCTCACTAGACAAAAGAGTTTATCATGGATTACCTCATGGCTTATAGCTGTCTTGGTAAATGTTTGTCTTAGATGCCTGATCTTGCTCCAATCACTTATGGACTGGGTGAACAGAATTATATAATAATAAACATTGCTATCTAAGGCTATGAAGAGGATCAGATTGCTTCATTTAGTTGGGTCTGTGGGTACTTCCAGGCCAGTTTTTGAGTAAAAATTTGTCATTTTTCTCTTTTACCATCAAATTCACACATTCCCAGCTAATGCCTCACTCACCTTGAGATCAAAATTTAAGCTGCATCAAAAATTCAGTAATAAACATAAGGAACATTTAATGCAGTATTTGTTTAAAAATAAAAATTAATGCAAAAACTTATGGTGAACAAAATATCAAAATGTATTACTAGTTTTTCCTGTTCCTCAGGCTCCAGTATGGCCTGACTTGGCACTGATCCCTACTTCAACTAAAAGAAAATAAAATTGTGCCCTTTTTATTTATAGTTTTACATGTTTGTTCTTGTAAGCCTGCTAAGTCTATTTCTTTGAAGTCCATTTCTCTTGAATCTATTTTGAAATAGCAATAATTGGCAATTTATTTCTATGTGGTTAACAGTGACTTTTTAATTCAGAGCAGATTTAGAAAGTTCTCACTAGAAAATTCAGGGTTTTGCTAGAATTGGTGATACAGATAAAAGGAGAATAATTCAGACTGTAGGAAAAGCACAAAATATTGGAACAGCCATGTAAAAAATGTGTTAGTGAATCAGATTAGGGTTCAGGGCTACTAAGAGTATGCAGATTTTCTCCTGGTGGCATCTGTTCCCCCAAAGCCTGGACTGCCCTTGGCCGCTCAGTATCATTCAGTGATTTAGGCTGCCCCCTGTCCCCCAGCCCTGATTGAAACCTTCTAGAACACCACACTCACATGGTTCCCTCATGTCTCTCAGTCAGTGCCCCTTCAGCTAGTTTATTGTCACTGCTTCTTTTTCCCACTTCCTCAGGGAAGATGTAATTCAAGGCTCAATCCTCAGAATTCTTTCTTTTTCATCATCATAGCAATCTCGTTTACCTTCACCATTCAATTTTCATCCCCATAGAGACCCTTCTGGAAAACACAACTCCAGTTCTGAACTTCCCTGTTTCCATCGGCTCCTGTATTTGTCCTTCTTCTCCACCTGTCCACCTCAGCCTCACGCATGGCCATCTCACCCTACACCTAGACCTGTGTTTAGGGTACAAAGCATGTTCATATATTTAGTTCCAAAACCAGTCTTTCTTTTTTTATTTTGTTGAATAAAATATCAATGTTTTATTTGCTTCAGAGAAGTTAGTTAATATACAATTCTGTTTATGTATTTCTTACAAGGAAATGGCATGTTGAATAGATTGTTTGAATAGATCCTAAAACAAAAATCAAAAGCCTGTAACAGAGACCTCTGCTTTTTGAGCCCCTCCACTGTCTGCTGGAAGAATAAGAATCACAAGCATAGTCCCTGGAAGAAACTGACAGCCATTTGGGGGGATTTGCTTTGCAAACCTCACTCTTTTCTTTCTTTAACTGTTTGTTTTGGATAATCTCAAACTATACCATGTATAAATAATAATTTAATGAATTTAATTTAACTATCACCCAGTTTAGCAATTATGGGCTCATGGCTAATCTTGTTTCATTTCTAATCCTCACTATCTCTTTTCCACCCCAAACCAGTCTCTTGAACTGTTTGTACTTCTCTCTTGTTTTCTGGGTCTACTTTGCTCTTGCTCCTTCAACATGATGCAATTGTTGCTCACTTTACTGGCTCCTTGGCTTCTAACCCCCAGTGTCAGTCACTATTTCTTTCATCTATCCTGGCATTCTATGATCAGGAAACTCATAACAGCACCCCCCCCTGGGGAGCATTCCCTGTATCAGTTAGCTTTTCTTTATAACAAACCATCCCAGGATTTAGTAGACTTCAACCACAGCCACTTGATTCAACTCTTGGCCTTGTTCTCTCCGAATCTTCTAAGATATAGTTCTCTGTTATTGTCTCAGTCACTGCATAAAATCAAAATGTAATTTTACTTTCCAGACAAGAGCTAATGAGTTCAAGCATATAAGACTTGCATTCCTTTCTGTAAGAAATTTTGCCTGGGAATGAAATGAATGACTTAATCATTGGGGATGATTTTGTCCAATATTAATGTTTTTTAAAAAACTGCAGAATAATGAAAGCTGCAGCACAAACTCTCAATTTATCTTTTAAATTTGAAATTGATTCCTTGAATTACCAAGCAATGCAATTTTAACCATCAAATTTCCAAGCCAGCCAGGCGCAGTGACTCACACCTGTAATCCCAGCGCTCTGGGAGGCCAGCGTGGAAGAATCACTTGAGGCCAGGAGTTCAAGACCAGCCTGGGCAACATAGTGAGACCCCCGCCCCTACAAAAAAAGCCACTTACACTGACATACTCTTTTCCATTTCCATTTCTTTTTTGCCAGTTTTGTCATCCACTGCTTCTCTTGTTCCACCCAAGAGCACTGGTATCTGGATTTTCTATTGACATAAGCTTATTCATTTTCCAATGCATACTTAGGAAGATGATTTTTTATATGAATCAAAGATAAGATGGAGATACAAAGGAAATAATGCACATAGTTGGGTAACAGTGCAGAGCCTGTAGTGTTATGTTGGAAGGAAACATGAGTTAAAGATGTGTCCCCATGAGCCCTATTCTGTTGTTAGTGTGCTAAGGTATAGGTGTGTTTGCCTTGGATATAAGAAAACTATTGTCTTAAGAGAGCTCTTTAGGACATGGTGGGATTGGGGGTAGAGGGTACAAAAACTGGCTATCCATGTCTGGATACCATCTCGCCTTTAGAGAAGAATATCCTTATAATTAAGCATTGTCCTTTCTGGCCTGTTCACCAAGTAGAGAAGCAAACAAGCAAAGGAGTAAAGCATACATTTTAGTCAGAAATAGTACATATTTGCCAATCTTGTTTCCTGACTTATTTATTTTTCAACGTTCAGTAAATATTCGTTGAGTTCTTACCATGGATTAAGTGATGTACTAGGCATGGGAGCCAGGGTGGGTTTTAGAGCACAGCACTGAATGCAAGAGTCAAAAATGTTTTCCTTAATGAGGTTCACATTTTAAGACAACTCAATCATGTAATACATTAGATGGCTATAGGTGCTCAAGAGAACAAAAAAGAAAGAAGAGAGATGTGGAGTAGGGAGTTTGCAATGTTAGTTAAGAGAGCTGAGAAGATGACATGTAGGCAAAGAACTGAAGGAGGTGAAGGAGTTAGCCATGCAGATATCTGGGAGAGGCAGGTTCTAGAAAGAATAAAAAGCAAGGGCAAAGCCTCTGAGGAAGGAATACACTTGGCATGTTTAAAGAATGGCAGCTCTGGCTACAGCTGAGTGAACAAAGAGAAGAATACAGGAGGCAAGATCAGAGAGGTAATGATGGGAGTTGTCAAATCAGGTAAGGGCTTGGTGGGCAGTGTAAGAACTTTGGTTTTCATTCTGAATGAATTGAAAAGAAGAATTTTGAGCATGCAAGTGAAAAGATTCTACTTATACTTTAACAGGATCATTGTGGCTGCAAAACTGAGAACAGACTGGAGTGGAAGAATGCAGAAGTAGAGGGAGGGAGACTTATTTGGAGGCTGCTGCAATAATCCAGGTGACAGACGACAGTGGCTTGGACTGGGCTGATGGCAGTAGAAGCTATAACACTTGTTAGAACTGGAAATTCTTTGTAAGTAGATGGACTTTGGATTGAGTACTTGGAAAAAGGAATTGTCACTACCTGAGATGGGGAGGGCTGCAGAGGACACAGGTTTTTTTTTTGTTTTGCTTTGTTTTTTAAGTAAGAGTAGTGGTGGTAGAGGGAAGAAGACAGGAGTTCAGTTTAGAACATGTTGATTTTGAAATGCTTTTAGACATTCCAGGGAAGACATCTAATTGGTAATTAAATAGAGGAGTCTAAGTTTCAAAGGAGAGTTCTAAGCTTCAGATACAAACTTGAGAGTCCTCAACATAAGGATGATATTTAAAGTGAGAAGATGAAACGAAATCATGAAGAGAGTTAGTAAAGACACAAAAGAAAAAAAGACACAATTTTTAGAGATTAGGGAAAGAAGACAGAGAAAAGGCATCTAGTGGATAGGAGAAAAAATTGAGAGTATGGCTTCCTGGAAGCCAAGTGAAGAAATACTTTCAAGGAGAAACAAGCAACCCTGTGTCACTTCTTGTACATGCTACTTTGGGATCATCTTCCCTTTTTGCGATTCCATGAGGGACCTTCCCAAAGTTTAGTCAGAAGGATAGCTTTCTACTGAAAAGAACTTTCCTTTGTTTGAGGATGTATGTTTCTCCATCAGGATCTCCAAACAAACCCTAAGCACTCATGACAGGGGGAGTACGAGCTCTTCCAAGACCACAGTCTAACTTCTCAGCCACCACAGTGGCCTCTGTTAGGGCTTTGGGGGAGACAAAAAACATCTCCTCCCCCCAAAAAAGGGTTATGCATTTGTGTTTTTTAAAGCTTTCATTTAAATTTTTTTTTAAGCATTTAACAAGTGGCTAGAAAGCAATTATAGACTGAAAGCCACCTCTTTATGAAGTAGCAGCCACAAAGACAATGGAGATTGTGTCATGACTAAGCAACGGCTTCAGTATTACAAGAGAACAAGGCTGGGCGTGGCACATAAGGCAGCAGCTATAAAGTGTGGGTGCTGATGTGTGTGGCTGGAGGGGGAGGTAGAGAGGGTTTATGAAAAAGCAGTGGTAAGGCCGGCTGCCAAAAAAGAGTTCTTTCTTTAGAGATAGCTAGAAAGAGAACATAAATAAATAACACAGTGATTCATTCTGTGTGATGCTGTAAACCTTGTCCGGCAGACCCTATTTACGTAGGAGAGGGGACCATGATGACTGCAGTTGTTTGTGAGAACGTGGAGAAACTATTGGATTGAGCCCTAACTTGACTCAGATTGCCAGTTCCTATGATTGTCAGTTTTATTTTCTTTGGGAAACTTTAGAAAGAAAGCAAAATGCACGTAGGACAAACAGAAACTAGTATGAGATAACGGCAATATCCAGAAATTTGTATTTAACTTTTCAAGGAACTGCTTATCAAAAATCTTTGAAACGTGGTGTTTCTAACTGAAAATTAGAACAATGTCATTTGTCTGTATTATTCACTCAAATAAATGATATGCAAAAACTACATGTTAAAAGATGTACTATCATCTACAACCTTCCATATATCTCTCTATATCTATCAATCTAGCTATTTATTGTATATATCAAAGACTACAAAACTTTTTGACATTTTCCTGTATGAATAAATACAGAATACATTTCCAATTTTTTCAGAATGTCTCCATGAAACTGTGTCAGAAATAGACTCTCAAGTTTGCACAAATAAGAAATCAAATCATGATTACAAGTGCTCTTTCCTACTGACATTTATTCAATGCTTTCGTGTGGTAACAAATGACAGCTTTAATTTTTCTAAGCTAATCAAAAGATCTTTCTTCTTTGACCTAAATCCTTTCTTAGAAAGATACCAAATTTAAAAATAAAAAAAAGGTCACAAATGTGAACTCTTGTGTACTCACCAATTTACTGGTTTGGGACTGTTAGTGGCAGTATTTTCCTTCCTTTTGTCAGGACTAGAAACCTGAAATTACACAGCAGTTCAAGAAAGGACTCCAATGGTGGAAGGCAAAGGTCCTTTCCTAGGAAAGAGGTGTAGCAAATGCTGGAGATGCAAGTTGTTCTCACTTTGCCTGGAGCTGAAGTATGAATCTACTCACACAGTGTAACTTCTGTGGACTCCACCTACTCCAACTATAAACTGATGTTTGAAATTCCAATTCAAAATTATGTTAAAAGTGCAAAGAGTTGGAGGAGGGATAGTTTTAAGGCCTGAGAAACCTGATGTTTTTTCTTCATTACCCTTTTATTCTTGCAGGCCAGTTGGCTACCAAGATGGGCTATCTCCACTGCCTGAAAGAGGTAGTAGCAGGGATACACCGTTTACCTTTAAGAAATAGTACCCTGAGAGGCAAGTGATTGCTTAAGCCCAGGAGTTCGAGGTTGCAGTGAGCTATGATCACATCACTGCACTCCAGCCTGGTGACAGAGTGAGACCTTGTCTCTAAAAAAAAGAAAAAGAAAGAGTAAGGTGAGACTATATAAACTATTTTCTTGAGCTTTGTTGTCTTTTATTTTTACTTAGCACCCTAAGCTGACATAGACCCACCCACAGGTGCCTACACACACACACACACACACTCACACACTCTCACATATGCACACCTTCCAGAGGAAAGTTTCAAAAACTCCAATTAATCCACTTTTCCCATTCCACTAGCTCTCTGGCCTGAGCCATCATCATCTTCCTGCACTATTGCCTTTTCCAGCTTCTCAAGACCACTCACATTCCCTGACTCACGGCCTCCTCCCTCCCTCTTCAAAGCAGCAAGACTCTCTGGGCCGTCTTCCATCATCACAACTCCATGACCACAGCTTGTGCAGGTTCTCTGCTCTTTATGGACTCAAGTAATTACCCTGGGAACACTAGGAGTATTCAGGATAATCTCAATCACATCTGCACATACCTTTTTCTTGTAAGGTAACATATTCACAGCTTCCGGGTTTAGGGGATAAGCATCTTTGTCAGGGAGGGCATTATTCTGCTTACCGTGGGGGAGGTATCACTAATTATAAAGCCAAATGAAAAGTGTGAACGCACAATTGCAAAGATGTGGAATCAAGCACCCTTCAATTCATGAATGGATAAAGAAAATATGATATATATATATATATATACAGACACTGTGATATATACACACACACACCATGGAGTACTACTCAGCTATAAAAAGGAATGAAATATTGTCATTTGCAGCAACATGGAGGGAACTGGAGACCACTATCCTAAGTGAAATATCTCAGGAATGGAAAACCAAACACCATATGTTCTCATTGATAAGTGGGAGCTAATAGATGTCTACAGATAGGCACAAAATGATATAAAGGACATGAGAAACTGAGGAGGGGGGAGGGCAGGAAAGTAGGGGTGGGATAGTATCTTACCTATCTTACAATGAACACTATTTTGGTGATGGGCACACCAAAAGCTCTGACTTAAGCATTATACAAGATACCCATGTGATAAAAAACACTTGTACTCCCTTAATTAATATTTTGAAATAAAAAAAATTTTTAAAAAGAAAAATGTGAATGCATTCTTATCACATTGGCTCTCCCATACATTTCTATCCCTTCATTTCTCCATTGACACTACACTCGGATAGGGCAGGCCTTACAGTGATCAAGTCTGTGCGTTTGTGGAACTGGCAACCTCATCGAGCTGTGCCACCATCACAGCCCAAAAGGTACAGCAACCTATTTTAAACTAGGTTTTGATGTGGAGCAGAGGCATACAGTTATAGGAGCTAGCTATTGTACATTCGCTCATTTGTTATTTCAATCGCTCAAAAAATATTTATCAAGTGTTTAACATGAAAAAAGCCACTCCACAAAAGGAAATCTCAATTTCTGGAAAGCTTTCAAGACTATGAACTATGACCTCATCCTCTCTCAAACAAACCAACCATTCTAAACATCCCAGAAGAGGCTTTCTGAAGCCTTCTCTAGAGAAGGGCTAACCCAGGGCATGTGCAGCAGCTCCAGTGGTCTGGAACTTCCTGCCAACTGCATGCAATGTTGTGCATGTTTGTGTGTCTGTATGTTTGGGGCACAGGGGAGAAGGTCCATTGTTTTTACCTAGTTCACAAAGGGCTCAATAATCCACCCAAGGTAAGCATGGCAACTCCAGGCTATTGCAGTTTGGGATATCAAAGACCTTCCTGCTCAGTTTCTACATTTGGCTGTTGATTCCTCAGACTCACCCCTTGAGTTACTGACACATCATCACATCTCTCACTGTCCATTCAGTTCTTACACTGTTAACAACACAACTGCTTTTGCTGACCATGTGCCATGTGACAAAGGAAAATTAAGCCTTAGACAATGGCAGAACTGGAAGATCAGCTTTGGAGTCTCGTTTCCTTTTCTGACCCTGGAAAATTGCCCTTTTGATGGTCCTACTCCATCAGTTGTCTGCATCCAATCATATACTATAAATCATGTATGAAAAGAAAGGATCAGAAAAGAGATGGGAGAAGCATTGTATTTAATGCAAGGACCTGTCCTTCTGGCATCAAAAACAATAAAATCAATTGAAGAGGAAAGTAAATGAAATGGTATCCTTCTACACAGATTGAATATAGAACCACTCCCTTCTACTGCCCTCTCTCCAAAGCTGCACATTTGAAAAAGCATTACTTCGTTCAGAAAATAAGCCTGATTCCTGCAGGGCAAGGCCAGCTGTGGGTGGTTTGGGCCGTGCTCCCATTTAGGAATGCTTCCAGGCCAGACTCAGAAGACCTACTGCTTTAACTTTTTATCCCTCCCTCCTCCTCTCTAATTCCAAGAAAAGCATGAGGATACAACACTGAGTTCCTTTTCTGAATGTTTCAGTTGTCTTTTGTGGAAGGTGTTGCCACCCATTTCAGTCTGCCCTTCCCCCATCACACTGCAGAGCTGCAGGGCCCCGGGGCTGACCTTGAAGAGCCATTCCCAGGCTCTGGAACAGCTCACCCTGCAGAGTGTGAAAGTGGGTGGCAAGTGGGTGATGTGCCTTACGGAGATATGTCAGTCCATGCACTCATATGCATTGTATATGGTTGTGAACTGAGCCCATTTATGGCTTGAGTGTGTGTTTTTTGTTTCCTCCCTTAAAAGAGTTCCCTTGTCTCTCCTTCCCAGTCTCAAGCTTTACTCTTTTGCTCATCACATCCCTCTCCATATACCTAACCCCACCCACCTGCATTTCCTGGGTATGACAGGAACAGAAACTATGTCTTCATCTATTGATTTTACGTTTTAAAAATTATCTAGTTTTGCTGGGCTGGTGGTATCAGGAACAGACAGAATGAAGGAGACAGGACAAGTTAGGAGTTAATTAGAGCTGGGTTTCTAAGTGACCTAGCTGAAGAGGTTGAACATAAGCAACATGTAGAATATCTGTGATTTTACAGGATTTGGGAATTATGAAAATAAAATGATGGGCTACAGCCTGCATTTTTTAGAAACAAGAATTGAGTGTCCATATTGAATGAATTCATTTTTATAAGGGACTCTGGATCCACTAGATGATCTCCGCTTACTGCTTGTGTCTGTCTGCAGGATCACATGATCACACATGATGTTACTTTCATTTTAATCCATTTGGAAAGGTTCCAGAAGACTGAGAAAGAGAAAATGCTCATTCGGGAGTTTACTCAACATAGTCTAGTTTTGTTATCCATAGAAAATAGACTAGTGGAAGTGGCCAGATAAGTACATACCCAGGTGGGGGTCCCACGCTCCGTTCAAATTCTGTTTTCTCATTAGTGGTTTCAGGACAGAGCCTGCAGAAGGACTGCACTCGAGCAAGTTTCCAACATCACAGCATCTGCTAAGAGCCAGAGGGAGATTTGAGGAGAAAACTACTGTGAAACAAGGATGCAATTATCTCAAATTAAAAGCAGTTTCATGATTAACTTATTGTCCTGCTTACCATAGCCTCGGGACATATTGGAAAGCTTCGATGATTCATTACCATTCACGTGTTCTGTCCAAGTGGCAAAATGTTTAAAAAGAAAATAGTATAGTCCCTAATTTTAAAATATTTTTTCCTGCATTGTTCAATTCCTGATTTGAAATAGTATGAGGAAAAAGAAATCTCAGTTGAAACCGAATACATTGGCAAGCTAGAGATTTATCAAATGAGAGCAAATGATGGGAATTTTTTACAGGCTCTGGTGGGGAGAATTATGCAATGTCCCATTTTTTTGTAATTGTAAATTCTACTACCTTTTAAGGAGAAAATACCATCAGCCTCTAACTTGAGAGCTTTTATGAGAACCAGGAAAGGATTTTCCTTCACTCACATCTGTCTTCGTTTGCTGGGTGTATGCTGTAGGTTTCTTGCTAGTTAGCTAAATTTGAGAACTAGAAGATGACTTGCTTAAATCAAGCAAATGCATGTGTCCTTATTAAAAAAAAATTACATGACAAGAGGCTTACCTTGGACTATATGATCCATTGTTCCCAATAGCAAAAGAAAAGACATATCAATATATGCAAATTCATAGATTTTAAGTAAAGATTTTAGGTTCTATATATGTGGGTGAGACAAAGGATCATGTTTCAAATGATGTTTTTAGATATCTTCACCACATTTACATTTCTATATAGCTGGATAAATACCTTAAAAAGTGTGCGGATTTCTTTTTTTGCTTTTTCCATACCCAGGCATTTAGTATCATGGAATCACAGAAATTTTGGATCTCAAACATACTTTTGATAATCACTTCTTTCAGATAATCCACATCACGAGCTTTGCTGTTTCATTTTATTTGTGCATCAATATTTGCTAATCAACTGAATTTTCTAAAGCAACATATTAATATTTCCAATAAGAATTCATCTGTTAACACAGCATGCATGACAGATGGAGATCAATAAGTTACATACTTATTTATCTATTGTAAATATTCCGTAGACTTTATTCTCTCAGGTACATGTTTTTTGTTTTTTTTTTTCAAATTAGACCACACTTAACATGCTAACCATTAGAATGAAAAATGAAAACTTGAGTCATTGACCAATCAGCAAGATCTTGGGCACCACAGTGACCCAATTCTAGATCCCTATGAATTGAAGGTATGTTTTGAGGTTAGAAGGTTGTGGTGATGCAGCTATTAACTATGAAGATTCTTCTTGAAGTAATATAATTTGTTTGTAGAAATGAAATAGTATGTACTATATAATCGGCAATATGAGTTTTGATATTATGGTTTTGGTTGCTATATTTAATATTATTAACATGGTTATACATGCTTGAATCCCAACAATCATGCCCAGTGAAAACTATCTTGTACAATTCTCTATTTGGCATGGCACCACTTTAATTCTGAAGTTCAAGAAATGTCTCAGAATATCTGTAAAAATCAGCAATTATGTTAACAATAGCACAAATAAGAAATCTCTCCCTAGCCCTGCGCCACCTCCCCTACTTGCTCTTCCTTTATTCTTGCCTTCCTTCTTTATTCTTCTTTTCTTCCTTCCCTTCCACCTTTAACAAAACCTGCTCCCTTGTCGCTTTGTGAATTACAGGAAACCTTTTTTTTCTTCTGGAACCAATTAGCCCTTCTTCATTTGACAGGGTGCTGTTGGGCCTAGAAGAAGCAGACCGTATTGTGCACCTGCTTTTGTTCACCTGTGTATGTGTTTTAGAAGTTGCTTGGGTAATATTGTGTGGTCTCCCTTTCATTTTTTTTCTGCCTCACCTTGTCTCATAGTTTCACACTTCCCCACTAATGTTTTCTCCCAACTTAGCAAAGAGTATCTCCTAAGAAAAAAACAAACCTAAGTACAAAGGGGAATAATGATTTTTGGAGCAGTGAAGTCTAGCCAAATATTTTTTCATCTGTAAATATAGTTTCTGAGATTTTTTTCTCCCAAGTTTTAGAATCCATTCTCATCTTTTATATCACGTATAGTATCTATTGCACAATCTATTTTATAATTACAGACAACAGTTATTTATTGTCTCAGTATGTCAGGCACAGATCTAATTAAAGCATTTAATCTTCACAACAGCCTCAGGAAGTAGGCTTGTTATTGCCTTCACTTTACAGATGAGGAAACTGGGGCATGGATAAGTTAAGTCTTACTCAAGTTCACACAGTTAGTAAGAGATGGAGCTCAGATTCAAACCAAGTTATTGAAACTGCCAAGTCTCTGCTGTTAACTGCTACCCCTCAGCAATGGCTTGCCCAAGATAAATAGTGGTCAATAGATTAGAAATTGTATCAGGACTCTAGGGCTTCACTCATTGGATTAGTTCCCCTTAAAATTTCTGAATTTGAGGTTTTAATATTATCTATTGCCCAATTAATGGTTTGATTCCTTTTTCTCCAAAATGATGAAATCAAGAGTAATTCTGTGACCTCTGATGCTATCCAAAAGTCTCTTTACAGACCCTAGGTTGGGAAATTATAATCTCTTAGCTTCCTTACTCTTGATATGAAACTATGCTCCTCGGAAACATGCTTTAGAAATCTGTTTAATTAAGCAAATTACTGCTAAGTATTCCAAAATGTAATTGTCTAAAAGAATTAATGGACTCAGTCATGGCCCACCTAATTCATTCAACTCTAGTCCCTAGTTGAATATCAGACTACTAGGAAGGGCTCAATAAATAAATATCAAATGAATGAACTGACCCAGATCACTCAGGGAAACAATGTTGGTGTGCTTCTGAGTGGTTCTAGCAATAAAGAACCTAATCTCTTGGATGAAACAAAATGAGGTATTATTGGCAAAATATCTTAAGCACCCACTGTGGAGCTGTGCACACAATGAGAGCTGTTTGAGCATCTGACGGATAATACTCACGTTCCATTCCCACTCCACCTTAGATTCCTTTGGTCTATTGACTCAGCCCACCTTTTCTAGTCTGCCAGGCGAATGTAATTAATGCCAACAACCTCTGCCAAAAAGCAGTGGTGATATTTAAAAAATTCATCAGTTGGTTCAGGGCTCACCTCAACCAGTCAGACTTGGCACTGGCTGTAAACAACCTATGCAGCTGTACTGGGGCTTACTTGCTGACAATCAGCACTGCTCACAAGCCCTGCAACCTCAAATCCTCCTAGAGGCCCAAGGGTCTCTAAGAGGATCCTCTTGTTGCTACGAAAGCATCTAGCCCCTAAACACATATATTCTTTTTATCAGCCATCTTAGAAAAATTCCTGGGAAATTTGTCAGAATCTGTGCAATCATCATTAATTTAGCAATTCTCAAAGGTAACCCAGAGTTCATCCAGCTGCAGTTTATTCCATTGATCACAATTATCCACCCCACCCAGAACTTTCCCCATGAAAGGAATCTTCTTGGAGTGGCCATCTGGATTGTATTATCCTAATCAGAGAGTAGGGAGTATGCAAGGTGCAGACACTGCTTCCACTGAGGAGTCAGGCTCACTCATTCTTGGATGTGCTTTCTCCTCTCCTTCCACTTCTCTTTCTTTGTTTCTTTTATCTCCACTGAAAAGGTATTTGATGATTTTACTGACATCAAAAAATAAGACTATAATAAATTTTATTTTCTCTGAATAATTCACACTTCTGAAAAGTGGCACCCCCATTTATAGATATCAGGCCTGGGGAGAAGGTGGAGCTAAGCTGAAAACAAAAACCTTCACTCTTACAAGTAATTGTTTAATTGGCAAAAGATTCAGCTCAAGCTTGGATGTGCCAAATCACAAACCAGTGGCCCCAAATTTAGCTTACAACTCTTCTCTATGCTTGATTTCCAGAAATTGTTAAACAGGTTATATATATACTTTCATATGGACATACAAATAAAAACCTTTGATTGCCAGTATAGTATAGTGATTGTGGAAGGGCAAAGTTCCTGGCAAACATGAATAACTGGGCTATTAAAAACATTTCTTTCATAATGTTTCCAATTTAATATCTCTAAAGCCATGGAATTTTGATTTTTTAATTCTGGTTTATAACTTAGATAAGGGATGAAAACTAACATTTATCAAGTGCCAAATCCGTTAATATGTTAAGATATTTTTATCCACATTTCTATTTCCCTGCTATAAAAGTGAAAGAAAATAAAAGGCAACAAAATGTAAATGTGGTGTTCTGTCTTTCAAATTAGCACCCCAAGTAATTAATGAGCATTTGATCTTTGCTCTCTACCAACAAGATGAATCAACACACGTTGGGGGCTCTTTTCTATATCATTTTGTGACTAACTGAAAAATAGAAAATCTAGATTCTTATCACTTAAGGAACAGGGGGACAGCTTATTTAGAATAGTAGAATATGTTCTAAACATTGATTTAAAATCCAATAGACTACGAATTAACAGAAAACCAAATAAATAGTATCTAAAATAAGTAAAGAATTTTCTCATAAGGCAAAAGTATCCAAAACTGACGGTCCAGGGTCCTTGCAGATGTCAAGGGAATGAGCTATCGTAGAACCAGACTCCTTCAGTTGCCTTCTACTGCATTTGATCTCATGGTCACAAAATGGCTATGAAAACTTTAGCCATCACATTCTCATTCCAGTCAGCAAGAATAGCTTTGGAAAGTGTAAAAGTCCAAAGCTTTCTTCTCACAAGGTTTTCCTACTCTCAGTTGAGAAGAATTCTGTGAGTCCCATTGGCCAAAACCATTTTTCATAGTCACCCCCTGTCAGCAAGTGAGAATGAGAATTTTATTTTAAGTTTTGGAAAGGAGGAGTGAAGAGATTTTGGAACAGGGGTTGAAAATAGGCCAACTCACAATATTTGTCACATATGCTTCTGACCAACAAGT
The DNA here is from genome assembly GCF_020740605.2 of Lemur catta. NCBI lineage: Eukaryota > Metazoa > Chordata > Mammalia > Primates > Lemuridae > Lemur > Lemur catta. Next base: position 269,630,348 of record NC_059128.1, read on the forward strand.
AGACAGCCCTTTATGAATATAACATGTGTTTCCTCAGACCACACAGGTTTTGGGGCAAAAATATGAGTCACAATAAGTCTCCCTGAGTGTTTTGTTTCTGTGACTCCCTCCTGCCGATGGTCTTCCAGACCTAAAGGAACCTTCATTGTCCCTTCTAAATATTTCTGTAAGTCCCCAGAGGATGTCTTGTGAGGATGCATAAACTCAGCTCTGAAATACACCATGTATGTCCATTTTTCTTTATTCCTGTGCTGGCTTCACACAGTGATCAGATATTGAGGTATCTGATATGTCTTATAGTGCCACAAGCCACTCTTAATACCGCTATTGTTTTCTTTTGCTGCCATTGGCAAGATAGTCCTGTAAAAAAAGCCACTCTCCACACAAGCTATCTCACAGCACCCAAATCCACAATCCAGCTAGTGGCCACTAGAGGTAATGTTTTTGTCCAGAGTTGATGTGGTGGAGACACCATAGAACCATAGCCATGGTCAGTGTCTTCCCTCACCTTTGAGTTCCATGGGTCATGTCTTCCTTGTTTGTGCTCTCCATTCCTTGAAGAATTTTGATTGGAAAAATTCTTTCCATTTCTAGTCCAGTCCACTCCATAGTGCTCAAGAAAAATTGCATAAGGTTGGCTATAGAACCATACATGGGACCTGCCTTGTTCAAATTTACCCTTTTTTCAGCTCTTGGGACATTTTTCTAAGACCAACCTCGTATGCTTTGAATTTTCTTTGTTGATGATTTTTTATCTTAGGGAGCTCTCATCAGCATCCTATGCAAAGTTTGCACAGATACTTGACACCCTCTGATTTACCCCAATCAAGAGATAAATTCAGTTTAGGCTACCAAGATGGCATTTCTAGACTCAAGGTAATAAATGTTAAGTGCAGTATATCCATCTGCATATTAACCCCATCCATATCCATCCCTACCTGTCCATATTTTGGGTTGTCAGAATTGAATTCAAATTGGTTTTACTATTCAAATTCCAGGTTTTACACACATTTGCATTTATGTTTACAGACCAACTCTCCACCTTCCATATTAAAGCAATGTACTTATGCTCTTGAAATTATGAGTCCAGCAGGTCACAGTATGTTTACTTCCATAGACAATCACAGTTTCCTGTTTATGCCACTCTACATGGAAAGGAAGTTTGATGGTCTACTTAGGTAGACCCTCTGACTTTTTGAAAACTCCCTTCGAGCCAGTCCAGGGAAGTTTTGTAAAAAAGAGAAAATTTTTCTCTGTTCTTTCTCTTATCCCCAAACCTGGATCTGAAGTCCCAGACAGAATCCTGCTTGGGGTGGGGAAAAATTTGGTAGTAGTGTTGAACCAAAGCTAGGAATTCAGTGATGAGAAAAGAAAGAAAGTGGAAGCCACTGTACCTCATGCCACCTACAGCACATGCAGAACAATGCTGGGAATGAATGTCCTAGCGCTACCGTTAAATCCATCTGAGAATCTAAATTAAAGTTAAAAATACACATAGAGAGCAAACTGAATGCAAGTAGAATAATGGCAGTTATGAACACGATTTTCAGATAGTGCCCTACCTCCACCTGTAAATTGTATTTTCAGCTTTCCTGGAACAACAGAAGCTACTTGGGAAGAATTTATGCCTAGAATGAGAACAAATGAGATAATACCTTTTTTCTTAAACTTACCATACCAATAAATACTCCTAAACAAGCTAAATGTCTCATTTTTGTATGTGATTACCTCTAGAAAGAAAACCTGTGGGAACTGGTAAACTATGCCAATATTGAGTTTCGTGAGGACATGGGTTTTGGGGCAATACTGTTTAAGTAGTCCTTTTAAAATAGCCTTGAAATAGTGAGTACAAGACATAGCTGTACACCTTACAATTTGACTTCAGTATTATTAGAATATTGGGACGCATTCAATAACTGAGTTCCCAAGCCTGGGTTAGCAACAGACATTGCGAGAGCAACAGCCAAAACTTTCCCTCTCTTTCACCTGAGATAAATTATTTCTTCCAAGAAATTGCTTTTCCTTTTTGGCAAGTCATTTTCTGGGTTGCTAAAGGAACTGGTACTTTGAAATAGATAATTCACCTCAGATGGGTTAAGCTATTAATATTTATTTCCAAAAACCAGCTTAATTTTTTTTCTTCACTCTAACTATTGGGTCAAATCCTTATTAATAAAATATGTGCTACTGGAAAGGAAAGACACCTTTGTTACTTAATCTATGCATGGTCATTTATATTTGGAGTGCATAAATGTCATGAAGAACAGGAAAAAATATAATTCCTGAGTGAAATGCATTTTATGCTACTGTCCCCTTGCCAAATGAAGTATTACAGTTGGAAATTTAGGGTGGAGGCTCACTTTGGAAAAAAGGAAACAAATTGTCTGGAGAGTTTGCTTTCATCATCAAAGGGCTTTTATGAGTAGGGATGGACCATCAATTCTTGACTTGGTCGTAGAGAATATTCTTATGTCGCGCAACTACTGTGGGATTCCAGTACAGCTTAGTTGAAGTGCCTTCTTTTGACTAGAAACTTTGTTGACATATTTTTCAATATCCATTTTGAGGCAGTAAAAGTAGGATGGAAAAATACATCGTCTACATTAGAAACAAAGCTTTCTTGAACTTACCTAGATGATGCTGTCTTGATAAGCTTCCTTTTCCTTTCCAAATCTATTTATAAAAGATTCATTAATCTCAAGGTTTTAAAACAGAGAGGAAAATTCTAATCGTATATTTTTTGCATTATGAAAAAAATGACTGAAACTAATTTGTCATTACCTTTGTTATAAGGATAGTGTTGTTCCAGCCATAGCCATTTAGGGTCTGAGCATAGATACCTAGGACTCTGTTGATAAAGCCCACACAGTTCTAAAGCCAAAAGAAAAGCAAAAACAAAAACCAACTTTGTGTTAATAATTTTTTTCACTAGATGTATTAGATGCTAAATTCAATTTTTTTTTATTTGGAAGGCAAAGTTTTTAACACTTTCATTTTCCTTTTTTTTAAAGTCTACCATAGCAATTTATTTTATTTTTTTATTTTTTTATTTCAGCATATTACAGCGGTACAAATGTTTAGCTTACATACATCATCTTTGCCCCACCCGGATCAGAGCTTCAAGTGTGTCCATCTCCCAGACAGTGCTCACCATACCCATTAGGTGTGTATATACCTATCCCTCCTCCCTTTCCCATCTGCCAGACACCCTATGAATGTTATTACTGTACGTGCACTTAAATGTTGATCAGTTAATACCAATTTGATGCTGAGTACATATGATGCTTGTTTTTCCATTCTTAGGATACTTCACTCAGTAAAATGGGTTCCAGCTCTATCCAGGATAATACAAGAGGTGCTATATCACCATTGTTTTTTGTGGCTGAGTAGAATTCCATGGTATACATATACCACATTTTATTAATCCACTCGTGTATTGATGGGCACTTGGTTTGTTTCCACATCTTTGCAATTGTGAATTGTGCTGCTATAAACATTCGAGTGCAGATATCTTTTTTATAGAATGTCTTTTGTTCTTTTGGGTAGATGCCCAATAAAGGGGTTGCTGAATCAAATGGTAGTTCTACTTGTAACTCTTTGAGGTATTTCCATATTACTTTCCACAGAGGTTGTACTAGTTTACAGTCCCACCGGCAGTGTTTGAGTATTCCTATCTCTCCGCATCCACACCAACATTTATTGTTTTGTGACTTTTTTATTCTCACTGGAGGTAAGTGATATCTAATTGTGGTTTTGATTTGCATTTCCCTGATTAGAGATGTTGAGCATTTTTTCATATGTTTGTTAGCCATTAGTCTATCTTCTTTTGAAAAGTTTCTTTTCATGTCTTTTGCTCACTTTTTGATAGGGTTGTTTGATTTATTCTTGTTGATTTTCCTGAGTTCTATACTTATCAGCCCTTTATCGGATGTGTAACATACAAATATTTTCTCCCATTCTGTAGTTTGTCTGTTTGCTCTTATGATAGTTTCTTTGGCTGTGCAGAAGCTTTTTAATTTGATCAGGTCCCACTTATTTATTTTTGTTGTTGCTGTGATTGCCTTTAGGGTCTTCCTAATAAATTCTTTGCCTAGGCCTACATCTATAAGAGTTGTTCCGACATTCTCTTCTATAATTCTTACAGTTTCACGCCTTGGGTTTAAGTCTGTTATCCACTGTGAGTTGATTTTTGTGAGAGGTGAAAGGTGTGGATCCTGTTTCAGTCTTCTACATGTGGCTATCCAGTTTTCCCAGCACCTATTATTGAATAAGTGTTCTTTTCCCAGTGTGTGTTTTTGTCTGCTTTGTCAAAGATTAGATGGCTATAGGAGGATGGTTTTATATCTGGGTTCTCAGTTCTGTTCCACTGGTCTATGTCTCTGTTCTTGTGCCAGTACCATGCTTTTTTAGTTACTATAGCCTTGTAGTATAGCTTGAAGTCTGGTACACTTTCGTTTTCTAACTGAAATTAAAAGTACACATAGAAGTCTCAGCATTTCTTTACCTGTCTCAACATCCGAGGTGCTGAAGGTCACTTGCTCACACAGTGATATAAAGTGGATGAGCAATAAAGACACTTAACTTTATTTCTGTACATGCATCCTGTGATGACAAAATTTGAGATAGGTCAATAGAAAATATTTACTAGATTTAGTAGTTTTTTTATATTTAACTCGATAGCTTCTAATAATTTTGCTTTGCTTAGAAGGTTATAAGAAATTTTCTATGACAAATACTCAGAATAAAAGTATTCCTTTCACTCTTCACATGCATTCTTCAGATATTCACAGACTATTCTTCCCTGCATAGGCTCTTGAAAAACAAAATATGGTGGAAAGCAAATTCATCATTTCTATTTTATGCTGTAGAAATTACCTTTCATTTCCACTTACCTTTACGTTCAAGGTCAAAGCCAGTCCCACTAAAACTCCCCAACTACACACAAAAAAACCAAACCAAAGCAAAACAAACCATTGTAAGAACATGAAATTTGTGTGGAAAACATTTGGCTGACACTGTCTCTTCCTCCCAGCTGTGCTTGTCACTTATTATTCATATAAATTGTGAGCAAGGTTTAGTGTCTGAATGTTTACTTATAGCCCCTATGATGTGCATATGTGATTTTTGCCCACATATTCATCACCACAATCCTGTACAAGAAAAATAAATTTAAAGTTGCCACAACTCAGTTTCATTTTCTATAAAATATGGTGATAATACCTGCTTTAGTTATTTTAGGGCTTATTATGTCAGATACGGAGAAATTTTTTAGAAAGGAAATGTGTGAAGAAAGCTTAAACATAAACACCAACACTTAAGCAAATTTTCATGCTTGGCATGCAAAATTGTAGCTGATTTGCTTGGCAAATGAATGTGATCGTGCTTTTACCACCAGAACTCTCATTGTCATAGGTAAAGTAATCCAAATATTTTAGTTTCCAGTGAAAGCATGAGGAATAAATAAGATAAACACTGTATGCTAATTCCGGCCATGAATCCTGAGTATAATGAAAGTTTGAATGAGGAAATCTGTTTTGGTGTCAAGTATAATAAAATGAAGAGATGTTTGTTGATGGGCAAAAGGAAGAAATGGGTTGAGAATATTCTGTGTTCCCTGCTGAGAGAGTAGTTTTGACTTTGGATAAAATAATATTCAGCTTTAGTTCCTTTTTGGATTCATTATTGCTCCTGGACTCTCTCTAATTTGAACCTTGTAGGGGTCATCTGTGCCTCTGTCATCTCTAATACTCTCCACTTCAATGAATCATACTTCATGCTGCCAGGATGGCCACCCAGAAAGGCCTGTTTATGTAGGACTTGGCTTCTGCAGAGTTCATCTTAAGTCCTGAACAGCTGAGTTGGGAGCTTCACAATGGTCTCCTGTTTGTTTCTGGGCAGGGTTGGAAACATGATCATCTATAAGGCCTAACAACCATCTGGGAGTTAATCTGTTTGTTGGAATTCTCTTCTTATCATTGCATACATTGGACTGTACTATAGTGTTTATATATTTTCTAAAATACTGTCTTGTTCTAAAATAATGTATATGTCAAGAAAGTCAGTTGACATATGAATAAAGAGGTTGAGATTAAGAGGATCCAGAAATAAGCCATCAACCAATTTACACCTTGTTTCTTGTGGCTTCTACTTCTTTTGTCTGATTTTATAATCTTACTATTTTAACCACTAAAATACTAGAAAACCAAGATGGGTCATTTTGGTTAAATCAATAACGATATTTTAAGACTTGGGGAAGAGTGTGGAAGATTTTCCAGTGGATATAAGGGATTATTGAATGAAATGAAATGTAACAGCTTTTGAAGATTGTGATCCCACAGGGATATGTGCCCTCATCTTTTACTAGGCTCTTTTACGACTCTGCAGAGATAGAAGTTACCAGGTGGAAAATTGATAGAAATAATTCCTATCTCTAAAAATGCAAATTACATCCCTTGGGTTGTCACTAATGATCACCCTGTGGATATTGAGCAGTTTTGCCAGTTTTGCATTTATTTGTAAATTCATTTCAGCATTTCTGCCATAAATGTGTTGTCCTTTGAGTTCTTTTGATCTGTTATACATTTCATTGGTTCCCTAATTAACTGAGTTAAGTAAAATCTTTGACATATGCTCATTTTATATTTGTAGGAGAGTCGTCATTTCATCTTCTTTTAAAATTCATCGTTTAACAAAGTGTTTATAGCAAGTGTTCTCCATCAGTTTTCTGTAACAGATATTAAGTTATCATAGCTGATAGATTCAAGATGAACTTCAAGATAAGTTCAGGGAGGCAGAGATGAAGGAAGGATAATAAAACACTATTAGCTATGATTTTCAAGAGCCCACTTTCAGAGACAGAGATGATGAAGCTTCTAGAATCAATGTTTAAAAGATTCAAGGGCCCAAGAAGAGTGGATAGAATAGAGGGCAGAATTGGTAAATGAATAAGGTACCAAAAGTAAACTCAATTTCATAATGTCACTTTTAGCAGACCCCATGTATTTAAGCATGATATTCATTTTAAGCTTAAATAAACTTGAACTTTTAAAATTTGTATTTAGCTGTGTTTCTCCTTTATAATTTTTTTTGGGTGGCAGATTGTATTTTCCCAAAGTGACTGCAACAATGTCTTCTATTTTACATGTTCTACTTACAGTGTGACATTGATACTCATCCCATTAAGAAAAGAGGGTCTATGTCCCTTCTTCCACTTTTAATCTGGATGGATTTATGACCATGGCAGAAATGATGCTGTATGACTTCCAACACTAGGTCATTAAAAGCATTCTCTTGGGACTATTGCTCTTGGAACCCAACTACCATCTTGAGAGGAAGCCCAAGCAGCTTGGGGAGATGCCCACCTGGAAAGGTCCATGTGGAGAGGAACCAACCCACAGCCTCAGATGAGATCCCATCTTATAGCCAGCATGAACTTCCCAGTCATGTGAGTCAGTCATTTTGGAACTGGGCTCTCAGGTCCTGAGTTGGGTTGTTCCAGCTGATGCTTCATGGAGCAGAGAGATGATCCTGTCCTACCAAGCCATGTCCAAATTGCAACCTTGTGAACTAAACAAATGATTGCTGTTGTTTTAAGTCACTACATCTTTAGATGGTTTGTTTCTTCATCATTGGTATTTTATGCTGTAGATATTACCCTTCATCTTTACTTACCTTTATGTCCAAAATTAAAGACACCACCGCTAAAACTACCAAACTACAACACCCAAAAACAAAACCAAAACAAACCACTGCAAGAACCTGAAATTTGTGTTGATAACATCTGGCTGACACTGAAATAGATAAACATCATGAAATATCTTGTTATATCAGGTGGCTCTGAAAATTTGTACGTTGAATATTTCGAATGAATTAAAACTCCTCTAATAAGGAAGTATTAGAAAATGACTGTACTATATTAAATTTATTCATATGGTATGAGAAATATGGACAAATGGTAAACCCATATAGTCCACATTCTTTGTAGATTCAGAGGAAATTTGGAAAATGTTTTCTGATTATAATCATATGGCATTTTTGAGAGCAAATTTAGAATTGTTTGCAATCACCACGGTTATTCATAAATAAAGATTTAGATGGAAAATTTTGTGTGTATGTTTTGTGTGGGCGTGTATCCTCTGAGGGGTTTATCCTACTCACTACAATGTGTGCTTTGGCTCATCCGATTATTTCTGGCTCAGGGATACAGACGCTATCATTGTCTTGAGACCCTCAAGTTCAGGTTCACCAAATTTCTTTATCTCCTTCCAATATCAGTTTCAGTCTAATCATCTTTCTCTCCCTAAATTCAGGATGTCTCTGCCAAACTCTGATAGCTACTAATTTTCCTCAATTTCCTCTTTTCAGGCTGACTTGCCTGCCCAGAAGTACTATTTTTTATTATGGTAAAATATACATAACATAAAATTTACCATCTTAACTATTTTTAAGTGTACAGTTCAGTGACATTAAGTACATTCACATTGGCAATCTGCTGGCAGAATTCTGTCTTCCTGAGGGGAGAAAAGTCTCTTTCTGAAGGCCTTTCAACAGATTGTATGAGTCCCACATTATGAAAGGTAATCTGCTTTACTCAAAATCTACTGATTTAACTATTAATCTCATCTAAGAAATACCTTCACAGCAACATTCAAGTGTGTTTGACCGAATATTTTGGTACTGTGGCCCAGCCAAGTTGACACATAAAAAAATTAACCATTGTAATACCTCATTTGGTTCATCATTTTCCAGCTTCTAATTTACCTTAGTCATTGACCAGGTTTCAGAGTTCTCATAAGTTATTCGTATGTGTTTCCAAATAATTTTGAGCACAAATTTTATCTTGACAATTGAATGACATTTTTTTAAAGCTTGGATTAAGATTTATTTTTTAATATCCTACCTGTACCACATATTATAGCATTCAGAGGAAAGTTAGTATTCATCAAACACTAATTAAGCATTTACACAGCCTCTAAAGCCTCAATTTAGTGTTGACTTCCTTCCTGGCATTACCGGCATACCTTCAGGGTACCCATCAGGCTTTCATGGAATCCTTATTGGTTATAGTTATTGTCATTTTACCCCAAGTTTAAAATGGTTTAATGGGCCATTTTTTTTTACCATTTCTATTACAATTTCCCTAAAAGAAACCTCTGTTCTAAGTTTCTTTCTACCTCTAAGATTTGTTCCAGTTTCTGCCATACCTCTAGAAATGTCATTCTTAGTGTATCCTAATACTATCCATTGTTTAAATCATAGTTCAAATTCCTTTTCCTCCACAAAGACTTTCTCAAGCATCTCAGTCTACATCACTCTCCGTTTACTCTATTGCCCATTTTATCTGTAACCCTTGATGTTGGCAACAAAGCACAGAGGACCACATTTTGTTGTTGTTCAGTGATTTTATCTGAGAAGTTGACTTTCCAAAGGTGAATGTGGAGATATTCACTCTTGTATCTGTTTTACCTCTCCCGCAAAAGAAAATCAAAAGCTCTATATAGAGAAATAATTAGTAAATATTTTTTAAAAAATGAATTAATAAAAACATACTAGGATCTTGTTCAGTGTAAGGTCAGTCTTTTACGGTTCTGAACTTTGGCTTGGGTTTGTAGCCAACATATATGTGTTAGGTAAGTGTTTTTTAGTTTGTTTATGTGTGATTTTGGAAAGCAACATTTTCTGATTTTGAATTAATGGTATTTTAATGATTATACCAAAATCTTATCTTTTGAGCATTTTTTTTCCTACATGAATTCAGAGCTGTTTCATTCGAACACTAAGTTTATTTACCAAGCTGAAAAGCCTCATGTCCTCTTGGGCAATCTCCAGCCGGAGTTATCTATGAATGATACTTTAGGGACCCTCTTTACAGACTGAATCTGGTTTTTTTTTTTTGTACAACGCAAATAAATAAAAACATAAAGTACATGGAAAAACATATGAGCTAAAAACTATTTCTGCAATTAGCTTGTGTATATCTGTTTAAGTTCATGCAGACCATTAGGTTCTATTCACAACCCCCTTATAAATTTTTTGTAGAACCTTCCAGGAGCCACTTCTCGTTTTCAAGCTGGTCTAATATTTCCAGCAATCATGTCAGTGTTTATCATTTTGTTTGGGTTTGGGACAGTGGCACAGCACTTTAACATTGCTTTCATGTTCCAGTATGTCAAACAACGTATAAATATCAAGTATTTTTAGTCTCTGCATCATCATTGTTACAGGATTCTAGACTCCCAGTGTGCATTTCATCCCTAGGGTACAAAATCACAGTGAGTCATTTCACTAGGAAATAAAAGAACTTTCCATCCAAGTGCTGTTAAAGTTTTCATGCTTCAAACTGTGTATTAGAGTCCCTAAAGCATTTATAGTCATAGCAACTAGTTTTTCAAATTTTGTATATAATCACTTTCATTAAGCATTTAATCTAAAAATCAATCTAGTAAAAATTTAATATATGTTTAAGAGGTAAATATGTAGGCTTTTAAAGTTGTGAAGCCCCTACATTTTCTAGTTTAGAATTTGTTTCTCTTTGATGAGGTTAAACAAGGCAACCAATCTCTGGTACAGTTCTCATTTATCTCCACTAGAGGTCTCAGTTGATATCGTATTAATATTTTTTTTTCCCAAAGAAAACTAAGATATTGTACTGTTATTGTGGATGATCTGATAGCCAAATATTGCCACAAAGAGCAATAACCATACTTTGGAATAACATTACTTTTTAGAATCCATTATAAATAAAAACAAGTTCTAGTACTTTTTCCAATGTTTATATTTAATTGTACATTTCCCCTTACAACAACGTCCTATGTTCACCATTTAAAAACATCATTTGTAAAAGTCACAATATTCTTTATGCACATGAACAAATAGAGATAACAATGTTTTTTACGTGACAAAATCACAATAAATGGGAAATTTATTTCGAGTCATGTCTAATGAAAACCACCTACACTCTCACTTTTTCTTATGGCCATGATTTTAAATACCTAGAAGCTCTGATTTTTGTCATTAAACTTATTTATCAAAAGTGTGTGCTATTTAATATCTAATTTATTCTGAAAAGTGAACCAAGGAAAGAGGGAATCTGGAATTTTTGTTTCAAGAACATAGACAGTACAAGTAGAAGCTTAAGACCTTGTTCCTCCAGGGCAGTCATCACCACAATCGAAATTGTCTCAATTATAACAAAAATAAAACTGCCCAAAAGCGTGTCATAAAGTTGGGAATTGCTTAAGTTTAATAAGAAGAAATATATATTTATTTTATTATAAATTCAATACTCTGGAAAAACAGATTTATTCTTTGTGATAGAATTCACCACACATATTGCCTGTTGCTTTTGCAGCACTGTCTAGGTCATGGGTAACCCTCGCTTATCTAAGCTTCTGTTAGGGCTGATAAACTTGTCAACTTCTAGAAGCTTCTGAAGGCCAATTGAACTCAGATCAGTTCTTATTAGCAAGAAACCTTCTGAAGTAAGTGCGAGTGGGGCTGAAAGCATTGAATCATCTAGACATAGTCTGCCATGTGCTCCATATGTTAATATCAATAACAAGTAATATTTCCCCAATGTGCCAGAAGCTTCACATGTAATATCTCACTTATTTTAGAGTAATCCTTTAAGGTAGCTCCTCATTTTACAAAAGATGAACCAGAAATTTAAAAAGGGTAAGTAATTTGCCAGTTTACAACTACAGATATGTCAACATCAGTAGCAGTGAGGGCCCAGATTCTCCTACAAAGCTACCTGAGCCATGGTAACTGGTAGATGTTTTAAGTCATGCTTGCTCTTTGCAGGAAGCACATATGTTTGTCAATGAGTAAACTTTCATTGAGTTTCTACTATGTGGGGACTACAATTCTAGCAACTCAACAGGAGGGAGAGCTATAAAGAAAAAGATGTGGTTTTATTATTAAGAAACATAAAATCCACTTATAAAGAGAAAGCAAAAGAGCATAAAATCTAGATGAACACTTTTAAAGGGAATACGTGTCTGCTGGGCTCAGCACATGAAAACATACAGTTCAAAGTGAAAACTTTCAAGCGATTCTGTGCTAGATAAGGGTCATTTCAACTAAATATATTTCTTTTTTTAGTAAACAATTAAAATGACAGTATAATGGGGGGAAATTGAAAAAACTAATGTTTTAAAGGAAATTGCCTTGGCTATCACAGTGATATCCGCCTTTGTGTGGATCTCTGTGTCTTGAAGTCCAATATCAGGATATAATGAATTACATATGGCTTTTGGTTTTCCAAGTTGTTATCCAGCAATATGAAGTATTAGAAAAAGAAAAGGATCTTAGACCATAAAAATAAGATAACCCAATTCTCTTATTTTGTTAAACAACTGCAAACTAGAAAAATGAAGTGACTCACTCAAAGTCACATATTTAGTTGATAAAAGATACAGGACTTCAAACTCAATGACTGTAAGCAAAAAGAATTGAAGAAACTTTTGCTTGTTCATTTTTAGTGCACTAAAATGTGTCATGAACGTGCAGCAAGACCTTCTCATTGGGAAACGGAAATGGCAGACAATGTAACCTAGTATAAACAAGGACTGCCTGTCTATGAACTAAGATTTTGAGGATACTGATTTACTGTAAAGAGCTTTAATGAGCACTAGGTTCTAGGGGGAGAAAAGATTGCTTCATGCATATATCTATGGGACTCTGGGTTTTGGGGGGCTTTAGCCAGACATATGATAGTTACTTTAAGTTATAGTCATCATAAGCTATCCCCTTTTCCTCCTAGCGCAGATACAGTGATATGTGTGTATATATTATACATTTTCTCACTATGCTCTCTGTGCATACATTTGTACTCTTATTTGGTAGGACCAAATATGTATTTTATAGCATAAATTTTGGTGTCAAGTTGAAACACATCAGTCAGTATGAAGAGTGTAGTACAGAAATATAGATGGTTCTTTGTGGAGAAATATAAAAATCAAACATGACAGAAAGAGTTATATGTATTCTAACAAGTAACGGGGCTGGTGGCAAAGGTCTTTGTCAACAGGACAGGGTATATATGCCATTAAGTACTAACCTGTCTCCCTACTGATTTTGCCTTGGAAATACTGTCCTATTCTAAACTGTTATTTTAGTATCTACCACCATATAAAAATTAGTAGTGTTTACTAGATCTCAGGTACTAGTTTAAACACTTTGCAGGTATTACAGAATTGGATCCTTTTACCAACTGTATGAAATAAGTTACTGTTATCATAATTCTCATTTTATAGATGGAAGGAGGTAAGAGTAAGGCAAGTAAATGGAAGAGGTGGGATTCAAGTCCAACTAGCCTGATTCCAGATTTTGCATATTCAGCCACTATGTCAACAACTTCTCAATGTGACTGAATCTTTTTCAAGAGACAAACCAAAACCCACATTCAAAAGCTCTCTGGCCCTTTTAAGGTCGTCATTTGGGAAGTACACACACCTTTTCTAGTAACACTGCCATGGCTTAAATATTTCTGAAATATAATCCATGGAATTAACTTCATAGCCTGCAGCTCATTCTTTGAATATCTCCTGTAGTAGCAAATCTCTCTTTGAAGGAGGATTTTATTTTGGATATAACCAAGGTCCTTTGCAGCCAAATACAATGACTAAAGTGGGTCTCTAAGCTGGGTGATGCCATTTTTGGTCAAAAAAATGAAATGAAACATGTTAGGGAGGCAATGGGACAGGTTGTTTCTCTGAATTAGCTCTGAGGACAGTTCTAAGGAGGAGCCCTAGAATCTTTGGAGCAATTGGCTGCTCTAAATAAGTTCATGGCTTGCAGCCCAAAGTGATTAGACTTGGGGTTAGTGGTTGGTCAATTTAGATACCCAAGTCTGGGCATGTTTTATCTTCAAAGGTCACATCCCTTGCCTCTGTAAACTGAATTTATTTTTCAAATGTTTATAATAATCTAAATATTCAATAAATTCTCTAGATAACTTTCCAGAAAGCAAATTGACTTATCTAGTTGAATAAATTAGATGAAGCCATCAAGGCAGGTGGTATCTTTCTGGGTCTTTATTTTTGCTCCATGCTGGAAGGGTTTTCTATTCCCTGTTCTACCCAGCCCATCTGGTGACATTATCTGTACATGGCACTAGTCACTATGAGGAACTGAGCAAGAACAGATCACATGGATCAGCCCCTTTTGTTCTTGCTTCTTCTTTGCCAACATTTGGAATATCTCCCCCGCCTATTTCAAGTCCTTTAAACCTGAAGTGCCACATTTATCTCTGTAGTCCTCCCTTGACCCTTTGACCCAAAGGTGATCTCTCCCTTCTGTATTCTGGCTCACATTATGCATACAATTAATTGGACTCACTTCCTCAGATTGTGAATTAACTTTTATTGTGTATATATTTTATTTCTTCAGCTATATTGTAAGACTGAAGGGAAGAATTTTTCTTTCTCCCTCTCTTTCATCTTCCTTTACTTTCTTCCTATTTTTCTTCATTTTATCTTTTCTTTATCTCCTTTTTTTTTCTTTTTTGTGGGCTCTTGCTCAGTCCCTATGACAGTGCCTTACACAAAATAGGGATCCAGTGATATTCACTGTTTCTTACTAATAGCTATTACATAAGCAGAATGAATGATCTAATTGCCTATCCTGCAGATTTATCTTCCTTACGATAATTTTCTTAAGAAAATGTTGTTTTTCCTTTTCTCCCTTCCTCCTTCCCTTCTTTCTTTCCTTCCTTCCTTCCTTTCTTCCTTCTTTTCTTTTTTTTCCTTGACTCATGCCACTTGAAAGATTATATTTCAGGAAAAGGCAACATGAATTAAGCATTTTTATCGTTTGTTCTAGGTGATTAAGTACAAATATATTGACAAAAATTGACTCTATCTTTTTTGCAGGTGATGTTTTTCTTAAAGATATGCTGTTAAGATATAATTGACTGTTCTCACTACATAAAACCTTTGGGGTTGACAATTTGGTTCCTCAGCAGTCTCTGTGAAAATATTACTTAAAAGTAAGCATTTGTAACAGTACTAGTTTCCTATCTCCTTTGGCTTCTGAATATAATTAATAAGTATAATACCCTGAAATCTGGAGATGGACAATCTTGCTGTTTTAGATGCTCTGTAATCAACATTCACATTTTAGCTTGTACCTTTTCTGCAGTTATTGATAATTAAAGTCAGATATGGTAACAAGAACTAATGATGTGGTCCCACAGTTTGTGCATGGCAAAACTCCTCAAAAAATGTTCAGTTCTCTAATTTTGGACTGTCAATAATGTCTTTTTTTCTATTGCAGAATTATACCCTTTCCCTTCTCCCAGTCATGCTAAGAACTAAATATTACTGTGTTTTCGACTGCACGTGCAATTTTTAGTGTAGTCCCAAGTGAGGTTTCTTAGAAATGTTTACAGTTGTAGGGGATCAAAAGCTTTTCCAGGTGTTCAGCTTTGTTTACATTTTAATCTTTTAAATGTTTCACATGCACGTGGATATTAAAGGAAAAAATGCAATGCTATGATGACTTTAGGTAGAAAACCAGTGTCTTTTGTTTTAAGAAAAGAAAAAGGGAGCCCACAGAGCAAAGATAAATTGGGTATACCCAAAGATAAATTGGGTATTTCCTGAGCAATCTTGTACAGTGATATGTTAAAGTTGGAGGTCAAATTCAGTCATGCTGCAGGTCTATCGATGGAAATTCTATTGTCCCGACTATCTTCTTAAAGGAAACGATCAAACTATTTTAATTAGGAAACTACAGGGCTTAATTAACATCTAACTGCTAAAAGTAATTGACCTAATGGTATAGAGAACATTCTAGAATATCTTGTACTTTGATAACTGGAAATCTCTACGGGTGGGTCTTTACGAGCAAAAGACCCAGCCCATAGACTTGAAGAGCTAATATTTGAGAATATGTATCCTTGTTGTTTAAAATGAAGGCCTCCAGCCAACTTCTATTTATTCAGAATTTGTTTATCAAGCCAAAAGATAATGTACGTCCCTACTCTTCTTTCTTTTCTCCTCAAGTATCCTGTGGAATGAGTCAGTTTTTATTATTACCTCTGGCATATTCTGAGAAGAGAGGAGATGAAAGCCAAGCCTGTTGATTCTACTCCTGTTAATGACTTTGGTGAACATTTTGAAGGTGAAAGGTTCTGGAACATTCAGAACTGAGTAAACCAATTTGAAATAAATAAAAAGCCAGAGCAATATTATAATGTCTCCCACTGCCAGCAGTTTTTCAGCACTTGTGTTCTTTATTTGGTGCACTTCTCTGCTTTTATGCAAGATGCAGCAGGGACCTGATAAATTCTTAGCCCACTTTAAAGGAAAAAAAAAAAAAACAAAGAAGAGACACTGTGTATACAACTAATCTAATACATCTGGTGAGGAGCTTCAGATAGAAATCAAAGATCTTTGAGCCTTGCCCATTTATTTACTCTTTCAGCTGAGCTACCTCATCTGCAACTTCAAGGTTGCCAAATGTGGCCTCTATTTGGACTGACAATCATTTTCCTGCTTCACCAGTGGTCTCTGCCTCCCTCAACTTTGGAAGACACTTCTAAGTATCTTCATATTAATTCTCTTCTCTTCACTCAGCTTTTATTTGCTTTAAAAACACCCCTTGATATGTGCTTTATGTAGCCATAATGCATTTGCTTTTAATCTTTAAGATTGAATTCTCAGTGCATGCAAGCAAAAGTGGCTTTCCATTATCATTCTCTACTTAATTTTCTTCCTCTGGGTGCAAAATACAAGTTCTTGGAAGCTATAATACGAAATAGTAAATTTTTGCAGTCTATAATAATACTTAAATCATGCCTGTGTAAAAGAAGTGATGAATTCACAGCCCATTATAATGGCCCATTATTCAGGCCTATTTAATTGCTCTATATTTTACAAGGCTGCAAAGCAAAAGCATGTCTTTCTTCCTTCTCTTCCTCCCTCCCTTCTTTCCTCCCTTATTTTAGTCACCACATAATAATTTCCTATTGTCCTCTGTACTAAGCCTGTTTTAGAAAGTGTTCCTGAGTTTTAAGTGTGCACACTTTAAATACATCTATTCTTCCCCCAAACAAATGGAAGAGTAGAAAAGGACACCAGTCATATTTTAAATTGCTTCAAATACTATTACTGATTCACAGGTTAGACAAAAGAAATACATATTCTCTTTATTTTTAACTTTTTATTATAAAAATGTATTTACCCAAAAGTTGGAACAAAGTATAATGAGTTCCCATTTATCCGTACTTCAGCTTTAACAATTATCATCATTTTGCCAATGTTTCATCTACATCCACCTTTTCTATTTTTGCTTGAAAATTTTAAAGGAAATTCCAAATCATTTCATTTCAGTGCATACCTTTAGTTTTTGAAACAAGATACAGTTTAGAAATATCTGCCCTAGTTATGAGACGATAGGACCTTTTCATTCATGTGTTTTTGTTCAAGGCAATAAACACCACTGCGTTAATAGCCCATTATTCCTTCCTAACATGATATTATGTCGGTGCTTACCGAATAGTCTTTTACTGCTAAAGAGAAAAGTTTCTCCACCTCTCTGACAGTTTCCATAAGGAAAATGAAAACAACTAAAAAGGATGATTTAAGCAATTTTGAAAGTTTTTTCCACAAAACTGTTGGTAATAAAAAGGAATATCATCATCACACCTTGGCTTTATTCTTTATGCATATGCCTACAAGGAAAATTGTAGCATATTCTTTTGCCCTTAGTTTTTGGTGGATCCTTTTGTCTCAGAGGTAATCTTGAGCAACCTGGATTGTTGGTGGAGAGCTTGAGCCCAGCCCTTTCCTCAATTCTGACACTTGGCTACTTTTGTATCTCCACTACATGGAAAATGGCACTAAGCCATTCATGAGGGATCTGCCCCCATGACCTAAGCACCTCCCACTAGACCCCATCTCCGACACTGCCTCACTGGGGCTCAAATTTCAACATGGGATTTGGTGGGGATACACAAACCATACCTAAACCATAGCAGTGCCTGAGTTTGAATTTTCTCTGCCTTTTGCTAACAGTCCTACCTATGTAACCAACTCTATGAACAAATTTCAGTGACCCCTACATGTTCTTTTATAGTCCTCTCCCTTAACTACTTGACATTTTGAGTTGTTTCTCAGAAATGGTGGATTTTCTGCAAAACAAAGGAGCTGAGATGCTTTGGGCAGATCTCTGTTAGTTGGAGAGACGGATTCAAGATATCTTCTCCCTTCCTCTTGACAAGACATCTGTCATGTTAAAAAATTCCTTTCTTCCTTGGTAACCTTCATCAGCTCAATAATTGGATCTTTATGTGATGAGCAACTGCACCTAGACTGTAACCCCCTTGTGGTTTCCACAGCACCTAGACCAAGCACTGGGGCTTCCCTTTGCCTCCATTTCCTCATCTATAGATAGAAATAATGAGGATATCCACATCATAGTTTTTTGGGGGGGGATTAATTGAGTTAATTTATATAAAACACATTGGGAACTTCAAAGAATGTTGGCAATCATTATTACTAAGATTCAAGTATTGTTATGTTAGTAAATAGTCTACAGTGTACCCTTTTGCTGTCTGCATTTAGACATATGCAACATTCCTATATAAATCTTTATGAAACCTTTATATTATTTATTCAGCACAGACTTTTAGAAGTAGAAATGTTTATGTACAATAATTTGACTATTTTTGAGGGTTATTGATTAAATAAAAATAATATCTCATAGGCACAGTTCTAGGAACAGGGGAAAAGTTGGTGAACAAAACAGACCCAGAGCCAGAAGAGTATATGATTTCCATGAAAAGTGACAAGGAAGGAATGTGCAGAGCGCTTTGAGAATGTAATCTGGTAGTGGAGGGGTTAGGATAAAGTGACATTTATTAATTTATTGAGATCTAAAGAATGTTTAGTGGTTAATTGAGGGCCATTTGGAACCATGGAGTGAAACCAATGGCCTGTGAGAAAGCCCTGAAGCAAGTTTGGGAGAAACTTCTAAGAAAGCCAGCAGGGAAGGAAGAGAACTTGTGGATGAAGGGAGGCAGCTGGCGAGATGGGAGCTACAACTAGAATAAAGTGATGGGGAGGGAGGTGCATGGAGATGCTGAAGAGACTTCAGTGTAGCAATAGGACCTGCCTGTGGACCATGTGTATAATCAGGGGGATGGAGACCACCCTGGTAACTCCTGGATCCCTGCTTCTGCTACATACTAAGAACAAGAAGAATGGAGGAAGATCCTTTAGCCTGGGACCAGACCTTGAATTTAATTTTGAAAATATGAATTTTGAGGTTGCACATTAAGATTACAACTTCAAGAAAGTGTTATGATTTACATCTGCATCAGTGGGATTTCAGGGGGCTTTCACACAACCTTCATTTTTTAATATTATTGTAATTTTCACTAACATTATTTTTAAGCTGTGCCTATTTGGTACTTGAATTTTAATCTTGTTTAAAGATGCACACTGGTTTCTTGTAGTCTGAGCATTCTTTCTTAAGTTTATGTGCTTGTAGAGTTTTTTACAGTTGTCTATTTATACCTGTGACAATGTTTTAGGGTCTTTTCTTATCTAGTTATATAAGCTTTTTCTGCATAACAGATTACAATCTTTTGTCTTTTGTGTCTAATAGAAATACTTTCTTCATATTTTTAAAGGATTCTTTTTAAAAATAGAAGCTTAAAATTTTAAGCTGATCAAATTAAGCTATTTGTGTGTGTGTAGGTGTGTGACTTGGCTGTATAATAACATTGTCTGTTTCTATGCTCAGATATCCTTTCCAACCCAGAGATCAGATAAATATTTCTCTATATTTGCTAATACTTCTTAAAGTTTTGTAATTGCTAATTTTATATGTCAACTCGACTGAGCCACTGAGTGCTTAGATGTTTGGTTGAACATTATTTTCCATGCTTCTGTCTGGATGCTTCTGGATGAAATTAACGTTTGAATCTGTAGACTGAGTAAAGCCGATTATCTTCCCTAATTTAGGTGAGTCTCATCCAATCTGTTGAGGATCTCTATAGAACAAAAAGTCTGAATAAGGGAGAATTTGCTTTTTCTGCCTGTCTTAGAGCTGGGACATTGATCTCCTTCTGCTTTCAGACTTGGACTCATACCCGAACTACACCATTAGCTCCCCTGGGTCTCCAGCTTGTTGACTACAGATATTGGGATTTCTCAGCCTCCATGATTGTGTGAGGCTATTACTTATAATAAATCTCCTTGTATCTACCTATAAAGATAGAGCTATAGATATAGATATAGATCTCTTATTGCTTGTGTTCCTCTGGAGAAGCCTGATTAATATGAGTTTCATTTAAATGTTTTAACTACTTATATATCTGAAATTTAAGTTGATGAATAGTCTGAAAGAAGGCTCTAAATTTGTGTATTTTTTTTCCAAACAAATAAATTTTTGAGGGGGCTATATTTTGAATGATTCTTTTATTCTTCACAGATTTATTTTTCTAACTTTATCATACACCAGTGTTTTGTGGTTAAGGCTCCTAAGATTTGTTTGTGGGCTATTTTTCTCATGCACTAATGTGCTTGTCAATAATTCTAGAAGTACCAACTTTTTTCTAATTGTATTATAACTTTACCATCAAACAAGTCTCTTATATTACTCTCTGTTTTTCAGTTATGTTTCTCTCTGTCATCATCAAACTTAT
This sequence comes from Lemur catta, assembly GCF_020740605.2. Taxonomy (NCBI): domain Eukaryota; kingdom Metazoa; phylum Chordata; class Mammalia; order Primates; family Lemuridae; genus Lemur; species Lemur catta. Next base: position 269,651,004 of record NC_059128.1, read on the forward strand.
TTCTTCAGATGAACTTCAGAATCATGTTATTAAGTTCCAAAAGTTTATAAATCATTAGTCAATAATTAGAATTTTATTAAATCTAGTCATTATTTTAGGACAAAATAAAAAGTGTATAATTTTGAGTCAAACTCAAAGAAATTTGCATGTCTCTTGCTTATGCAAGTCTTCTTTTAAGTTTTTGTAAAGTTTTTCATTTTTTCTTACATATTTGGTCTGTCCTTAACTAGAGAGAGCTGTTAAAGACAAATAGTATTTTCCTGTTGATTATCCTTTGTATTTTTTAAGGTTTTAAATTTATAGAGAGATGTTCTATTATCTGGGACATAAATTTTATTGTGGATTGTACTTTTAATCCACAAAAATGTTATTCTTTATTTTTTTTTTAGTGTTTTTCCATCTTAAATGTAATTTGGCTGAAATCATATTCTATTCCTATTTTCTCTGTGTTTGCCTGATAAATCTTTGCACTTCTTTGAAAAAAATGCCACTTTGATTTAGATAGTTCCCTTGTACTAATCATGTTATCAGATTTTATTTTTAAGCACATCCTGAAGATGTATTTGTCTTTTAATAGGAAAGTTTAAACAATGCATTATCATAAAATGTGATTGGGATTCTGTCATCTTACTTTGTATTTTTAAGTTGCTTTCCATTCTTTGCTTTATGGGTTTTATGTGTATCCCCTTCTCAGGAAAAGACTTCTTTGGTGTTTGTTTTCAAGAAATATCATTCATCTATCTGTATTTATCTAATTACCAAATTCAAGGATAAAATTGTATCCTTTGATAAATCCCAAGATGAGAAATGTCTTTTATAATTTTGTTAATATGACATGCAGTCTTATACTTGAATTTTTGTTATTAATAAAATATTTTACATTATATGTGACTTTTAACTGGTATTTTTATATTTCCAGTTAATTTTAAAACCATATTTTCAACAATTATTTATATTTAGCTATAGATTTAACTGGTTTTATACTGAAAATCTTATTGTTTTAATTTCTGTTGGTCTCTAAAAACATAGTGCACATATATGTTGCACAGAGAATCTCTCCACCCAAAACAAAAACAAAGAAAACAGAACAACAACAAAAAAACCTTTGGACTCATCTGTGATGTGTTTTCTTCCCCTCACATCTACATTCACCTGCAAATCACATCAATTTGAACTACAGGATTTGACCTCCATGGCTATCACCCTAATTCAGCCCATAGTTGCCATTCATTGCAATTATGGCCATAGTCTCCTATTTGGTCCCCTTCCATAATGGCCCCTGATTAAAATATTAAGTCCACTCATGTCTCTCTTCTGCTCAGTTCCCTCCACTGGCTCCCCATCTCACTCAGAGCAAAACCCCCTTGCCTCTCACTGGTTTCCAGAAACATCTCCTTATTTAAGAAGGCAAATAAATTATCTTGATAGAGGTTGTTATTGCAAGGGGCAAGTTGGGCCACTGAATGGAATGGCCAAATTCTGTGTTTAAACGAGTTCTGTAAAACCAGGACTAGTTCCCACAATGTGGGAAGACTTGAACTTTACCTTTCTGTCCCATAGCCTAATAGGTAGGAAGACAGTGAACCAGAGATTAACATGATTCTCACTTTTATACCCCACTTTTGTACCTGTACACCTGACTCCTGAGAATTTTATGTTCATTGCTTGGTGGGGGAGGGGAGGAAAGAACATTTTGAATAATTATGAGGGCAAATTAGAAATTATCATCTGAATCTGAAATCAACATGCTGTATTTTAATATTCGAAAAAAATTATTCTAACGAGGGTGGAAAAAAAGATGAAAACATAAGAGTTGGAAATGTCAATGCTTAACCATATAATCTGAATCTTCTGGTAAATAAACCATTTCCTGGGAGAAATGTCATTACTTTGGAAACAGTTTGAACTTTTAAAGTCATTGATGTACATTTAGTACTTAAAATATAGTGATTCACAGACTACCCAGTGAGACCTGGGTTTTCCAAGCTTTCTCCCAAACATCTCAGGTATTCCAGATGGGCAAGAGAAACATTTGGAGGGTTTGGATCACCATGTATGTCTATCCAAAATCTAATTTATGAGTTATTTTCTAGTCAGTAGCTTAAATACTTTCATATATTTTTACTTATGTGATACAATTGAGAAAGATATGAATTCAAAAAGCCTCCAGAACCCCAAGTTTTTTCCATTTAATTTATGGTATACATCAGGGGTTGGCAAACTCAGTCCACAGAACATCCACCCCATCACTTGTTTTTGTACATAAAGTTTTATTAGGACACTGTCATGTCAATTCATTTACATAACCATTTACAGCTACTTTTATGCTACAACAGCATAATTATGTAATTGTGACCAAGATTGTATGGCCCACAAAGCTATAAATATTTGCTATCTGGTTTAAGTTTGCCAACCACTCGTGTGTGTGTGTGTGTGTGTGTGTGTGTGTGTGCACATGTATGTGTGTATACAAAAAATATATGTATATATACACACACACATATATATATTTTTGAGACAGTCTAATTCACTGGTGTAATTATTACACACATTGTAACAAAGTTATATATCACCAGAGATATCATAGATTCCTTTCTTTTTAGCACTCATATAAATCAAGGATACAAGAAATATACTTCATTAGAACAAAATCTTTTTGCAAAAGAATTTCAGAAAATATTCAGTCTTCAGATTCAATGATTGTCTCTCAGATTTCCTTCCCAGGAATTAATTCTCACTACAAAAAATAGACACACACATTCAAAAAGTGTTCTTTTATTATTTCTAGTAACATATATTGTATAAATACTCTATTTTTATATGTACTTTTACAAAAGCGATATAACTTAAAGGTTTTATTAGAAATAAATGTATAAAAATAAATATGTTATTATAGGCATTTATTACAAACTACAGTCCTTCTTAGAAGGAACACACAAACCGATACTTATAAAGTACATATAATTTATAGTAACATATTTTACTATATACATACAGAAAAAGTTGTATTCTTTCTCACAAAAGAGCTAAACAGACATTCACCAGGATACGACTGTTGGGCCAGCTGCCAGGGATGGACCTGCTACCCCTCGGCAGACTCCCCGCCACAAGACACATGATCTCAACGTCCCCAAACCTGTGGGACCCTGTTCTACACACCCCATTCTTTTTCTGGCATTGCATCCTTTTTGTGTGATTTTACTTTCTTGAGACACAAATTACGTTTTCACATCCACATTACCAAAGTGGGCTTACACGGTAGGGAAGGTTGGAGGTACCAAGCTCATTGTGTCTCCTCTAGTTTTTACCAGCACCTAATACTTTGCTGCTTTTTTTTTTTTTTTGCCTTTGTAGACTTAATGCAATTTTATCAAAACTCGGAATTGTTTCTTCCTCAAAACGAATTACAGAAATAAAGACTGAGATGGTACAAGAAGGTAAAGATGGAGTCGTGTGAGTCAACTCACATTGCTGAGTCTTTCTCTCATGTTGAACAACCTGAACTCTTAAGTCTTGGTAGAAAAGATGGATAAAACATTCTCTGAAACCAAAGAAGCCATAAACAGTGCTGATCAAACATCCTGCTTGGACTGCTCTCTCCCCTCATTGTTAGTGAGTTTAAGTAAGCCAGGTCTTAAAATCTCATCTTTCTCCTACTTTTCATTCCCCATCCTCATGACACAAAGCATGTAATCAGTACCAGGAAACAGGGGTGGTAACAATTCTTACTTTTTTCGGTAATTGCTCCTGTTTTTTTTTTTAAACTTGTAATAGATGTAACAAAAGAAGTAATAATAATGCCCTGGGGCTTTATCATGCTATATCACTGCTCAGAGGTTAATAATCCTCATTAACTACCCTATCAAATCTGTAACTGGCAGTTTACTCTGATGATTTAACTCCTTTCTACCTACCTCCACAATCCCACCTTAACGACACACCTCACTGGATTACCGGCAAGATACACTGGCTCCCTCCAGCCTTCTCGATGTCCGTCATCAGTCCTTCCTCACTTTGCCTTGCCCTCAAAACTCACACTACTTAACTGCATTCTGCCATCATGCAAAAGTCTATGTAATGTTTAGGTTTCTTTAAAGGATCGCAGCTCTCAGGAGACAACACCCCCCCATCGTGGGAAAGACACTTCAAGGTTCTCTTTTTGTAACCCTTCCCACAAGTCTTGGAACACGGCGACCAATCCCCCAACTGCCAGTGGGGGCAAGGCAGGTCTGCGCAGGGTCTGGTGCTGGCCGGCTTCACCTCCTTCGCACACTCTGACGCAGGCTGCCCGTTGATGTCTCGGCATTCGACCAGTCTTCTCTGCCAACCCAATCCACACGACTTAGAGCATTCACCCCACTCTTCAATTACCCATTCTGAGAACGTAGGGATAGCATTGAAAGATTCCTTCTTCTTCTTCACAAAATAGGTATATTTAATTTTAGGTCGAAGGGCATTGCCCACAGTAAGAACCTGGATGGTTAAGGGCTCTTTGAGGGGGCTGAAGCTGCGAATTCTTTCCAACGCTGCAGAGGAGCCGCTGTACCTCAAAACAACACCTTTGTACGTAATGTCTTGCTCTAAAGTGGATAAAGTGAAGTCACCGTTCAGGATATATGTGCCATCAGCAGCTTTGATGGCAAGAAAGCTGCCATTGTTTCTGGATCCCCTCTGATTCCGTTGTTTCACTTCAATGTTGGTGGCTCCAGTTGGGATGGTGACAATATCATGATATCCAGGTCTGTAGGCAAGAAAAATAGATATGACTCTCTCATTCATTGGCTAATTAGATCACTTAGCTTTGAAACATGTTAATCTTCTGTAATGTATTTTTCTCCCGACCTGTTAAAATGTACATCTAAATCATAAGGTCTCTGAGAGAATGTATTTTAAACTTACTTTGCACTGGTAACTGATCCTGATATTTTCTTGCACGTAGATCCATTTCCTCCACAAATACCACATTTATCAAACTTCTTTTTGGAGTCTATGATGCGATCGCAACCAGCTTTTACACACTGTCCTTGCACACAGACAGAGGTAGAGTCCGGGCTACATGGAGTACCATCTATCACCTGAGACAAAAAACATGTATCTTGTGTTACACATTAGCAAGGGAAGAAGATTATGCTATAAGAATGAATGTTCTCTCTGCTTTCCTGCCTATGCTAATTAAAAATTGTACCCTAACATACATGTTATGCGTTTCCTTTCACTCTGGCTTTTTTTTCAATAGTATGTAATGACATCTGAAAAAATTATCTTTTGATTATTTGTTTATTGACCTGTCTCTACTCTAGCGAATTTCAATGAAAGCAGAGTTCTTTGTCACTTGTTTACTACTGTATCTTCAGTGCCTGGAATAACATTTGGCAGCAGTAGGTGCTTCATAAATCACTTATTGAATATTGAATCTGCAACTTGGGAATATTTTCATAGCATACAATACTAATGACATGATAATCTCTATCAAATTAAATTCCATTTCTACCTTAGGCCAGATTTATTCTCCCATTAAAACGGCAAAAGAAGTAATGCTAGTTCAATATATGTCCTCAGACGTAAGAATTATCAATGCTCAGACTTCCCTTTTAATAAGTCCGTTTGCACATGCTACTGCTAGTCACTCAGTAACAAGTACTTTGGACCATGCCTAAACTATTTTCCAAAACTACTGGTTGCTGTGTGAACACATAATTTATCTAGCCAGGAGTTGTGTGTGAACCCGGTTATAGGGAGGAGCACTTGATTTTTCAAAGAGCTTATCTTCGTATATAAAAGAGTAATAATAAACAATTGCAAGAATCTTAAGTGCTGGATTTAAGCTTCATTCATAACTGAAAGCAAAACCAAACTCTAAGCAGGCAGTTGCCAACGTATACAGAAAAAAGGTGTTCAAATTTGAAATTGAACATGTTAATATATAAAATTAAGAAAGCACATCAAAGCTTGCATGAAAAGGTCACAAACCAAGACCTTGGTTCTTAGGCAAAAAATCAGTGTACAAGTAACTACCTTGGGCTGTAAAACGAAGAAGTAGCCGATGAGTTTGGCTTGACAGATGAGCTTGCACCTGTCCTTCGGTGAGACGCCAGCATACTTGGGCGTCCACTCCACCGCGGGCCCACTCCCAAAGGAAGGTTTGGAAAACTCATTGTGTGCCTCACATTGCTCCTCTCTAAAGGTTTTTCCTGGAAAGAGAATGATACGATGACATTATCACTTTCCGATCTTTAATCACCTGTTTGAGGGTACATCTTTCTTATCCCGCTTCTCAAAGTCGGAGTACGCTGCTACTCACCATTATTATCTGGACAGTCCTCGATGTTACATGACCTGTAGCGCACACGTTTGCCCTCACAGTACTTCCCTCCATTTTTGGGGACTGGGTTGTCACATTCTCTCATTGTATACTGAACTCCTCCACCACAGGTTCTTGAACAGTCTCCCCAGGGCCCCCACTGCCCCCAGCTTCCATGAACAGGCGTCTAAATGGAGACACAAATCATCAGCATTAGAATTCTCAAAAGAGACCTTTTAGGAAAAAAAGAAAAAAAATGGAAGAAAGAATCAACTCTAAAAATAGGCTATCTTGAATTCCCGCTAGTGGACACAGATGGAGATGTTTAACTTGGTATGGCATCTTTTAGCATCACTTTGTTCTTTTGAATTCTGGATGCGTTTCAGGAGGAAAACTCACATCAAAATGCTTCTTGTCAGTCTTGTTCACACACTTGCCGTTGACACACCATTTCCCTTCTCCACAGCTGGTCCCGTCTGCCCAAGGGAAGTGTTTGGTTTGGCACACCAGCAACCCGCCAGAGGTACCGGTACACCACAAGGTGGTGCACGTGCTGGCTGCATCCGGGCAGTGTTTGGACTCCTCCCCAAATGTAAACTGGCACTGCCGGTTGGCATCATACAAGGTGCCGGGGAGATCAGCCGGGAGCTGTATGGGACTCTGGGGCTTGTCCAACAAACATTCCCCTGCAAAGAAAATGCCGGCCAAGATTAATAAATAGTCAATGAAAGCATGTAGGGGTAGAGCACTGTTTAAAAAATATTTATCATATGAAATAATGCATAGCAAAGTGATTTGAAAACTGTAGAGCTTGGGGGAGATACCAGGGAGATTTAGATTGTTAGTAAGATCTTATCTCAAGAGGGTATTTCCATATTAACAATGACACAAAAGTATTGTTCTGCTGAAAACATGAATCAATGGACTTTGAGAGCACTATTAACCAGAACCACTATCTTTTATTGGGAATTAAGATCTGAACAGGTATGATTTTAACAGTGAAAAGTAACTTTGAAGGAGGGAAAATGAAAACAACAAAAAAGAAAGAGCTCATTTAACTAGACCCAACACATGAAAGGTTGGATGCCATGCAGAAAGAGTAGCTTGAGCGTCTTACCATGACCATTATCCAGAAATGACGTAATCATGTAGGCACTGCAGGGAGACCAAGGCTGGCTACGATCCAAATTGGAAAGCATTGATGCCATCATGTGGGAGTCCTGGTTCACACTGTTAAGGCTGGCACACTGCTTGGCATCATCATGCGGCATGTTAAACACGTGGCCTAGGAAGCAATCCAAAACCCACATTAAAATATAGATCATCTGTAGTGTTTTTCCCCCAACAGAGATTCATTTGTCTCAAAGTGGTATTTCTAGAGAAAGACGTATATTTAGGAGACACTGTTTTGGAGATAATGTCTATTTTCACAGGGTGTAAACAAATGTAAATTTCCAAATGTTCATAGTTCCTAATATCTTAATTTTTATTCTCATAAAATGACCATGTTTAAAATAGTGGAAAGTATTGTTTACAGTATCTAAGATGTCCTAGTACCTAAAATAGCAACATACCTGCAGATTCTTCCTCTTAAATTATTATATTATTTTATCAATTTGAATTGTGAATTGAGCTTAACTCCTACTCTGAAACAGACTTACCTAGTTCATGGGCTGTGGTGAAGGCAGCTTGTAAACCATCATCTTCTATGACTGAGCAGCTTCTGCTTGGATCACACACAGTTCCAACATCAGCCATCCCAAGAGTATCACATGTCTGGGCCCCACACAAATCCTACAAAGAAGCAAAGGTGAATTCCAATTAATAAGGGAAGCATAAACCTTGGGATCTAACTTTTTGGTGGGGTGTATCTTTACATATGCTTTGGAGCATCTACATTCATTACTGTTGAACTAGGAAGGCTTCATGTGACTTTACTGAAGCTTCTTCCTAATGCCTTTAAAATAGAACTGGGAAACTTGAAGTATTCAATTATAGACTCCCAACTATAGATCCAATGCAGACTCCCAAGAGGACAATATCCTAATTGGTACCATCCTTCTCTCACCTGTCTGGTGAAAAGAATTGCCGTGTCATAGTGCTCTGCATCCCGGTCACTGGGTGGGTTATGCTGCTTTTGCCAGTTGCAGAAGTTCCGCAGAGTAAGAGCAGCATTGGAGGTCACTTCTGGCCCCTTCTGTTCTTCATAGATAACCAAAATCTTCACCACCACCAGGCTAACTGAATTCCGAATGCTGGGGTGTTTGTACAGCCTGGCTGCCACCGAGAACAAGGTGAGAAGGTAATGCTTTAGACCACTGCCGTGGAATTCTGCCATTGACTGGTCTGCCACAAGCATGGTTTCCACATAGCGGGGGCTGGACACAAATCGCTTCTTTCTTATGCTTCCAGTTCCTGTAAAGAAACAAGAAAGAGAGTTTGCTCATGGGCAGGCTATCCAAGAATAGTCACCTTCCCAGAGTACATAAGGAAAGCCTAAACCAGTCAAAGCAAATAAAACTAAAATATAACCGGAACAACAATAACAAAAATATTTGCAACTCTTTTTCCTGAAAGTGTTATTTTTGAAAGTTTTCTCCTTTGCTTTAAATAAAAAGACCATGTGCTCCTCTGAGTGGTCAGGCTCTTTGTGTGTGTGTGTGTGTGTGTGTGTGTGTGTGGAGTTCTTCTGTTCTCTTTGAAATTCTACAATCTGAACAAGGCAGTATGCACACCAGCCTACCCAGCTGTAGTAAAATCTTGGAGCAAGGGCCGCAGACAGAGGCCCTGAGTCACTCTTTCACAGGCCAGGACTCAAATCCTGAATGAGATCATCCAGCTCCACGTGGAAGGCCTCGGGCAGGGTCTGGGCTGCTGCCAAGGGGCGGGGCCTGAAGGAATCTCAGCCTGCACTGCTCCGCTCTCTCATTCCAGGGGTCCCTGGGGTGCTCTGCTCTTGCCAATTCCAGGCACAAGGACCACCCACTCTGCCCTGCAGCCTATTACCCCACTCCCACTGCCCCAGGGAAATAAGTTCCCGCTTTGAGCCAACGTCGATTATTTGGAAAAGAGCCCTCAGACACCCGACTGAGACCCAACCCCCAGGGAAGTCCTGAACTGGCCTGTGACCATGTAACCGCTCGCTCCTGGGAGCAGAGGAGCAGGGGAAAGGAGGAGAATTCTTGAAAACAAGACACTTGAGAAAGCGAAAGAAGAAATAAGGCACCAAAGTGATAAAACGAAAAGAACTGGAGAGTAAGCACTGCATACAAGAGAGCCAGCAGGCAGGACCTGCGGTGACTAACGTTCTACGGGCCTCCAGAGCAGAACTACGGCCGCGAGAGGGAGTGCAAGCTGGGAGGCGGAGTAGGAGGTGCGGGGAGGCGGGGAAAGCTGGGTAAAGACCTCCCAAGCAGGTTTTGCTGAGGGGCCCAGCCGCCACCAGCCTGTCCCGGTCAGCCTTTTAGGGGGGAAGGCGACAGAAGCCTGCAGAACAGAGATCGTAACACATTCCGAGGTCACCGTTGCGCCCCAGCCAGCCCCTCCGCCGCCCCCCTGCAGCGAGCGCAGGGTGCACGCACGGGCAGCGGCTACAAAACTCTGCGCAAAGTTGCACACAAAATGGTTAAAACGAAATAAAGGGGATGGAACGTCGTCGCACACGCTCACACTCAACGAAAGGTGGAAGGAGTCGGGTTACAAACTCTCCCTTCCTGGTCGAAACGCTTCGCTTTAGTTTGTAGAAAATCGTTGATTTGTCAAGCCTTTCTTAGTTATTCATTATTCGGGCAAATGGAATTAAGGTTTCTAGCCGAATTCACCCACCCAAACCTCCCTCCGTCCCCTCCGCAGACATGTGCTCCTGCCCGTAAGCAGGAGTCTCCCCTCCAGCCGCGTCGCATAGAGAAAGCGAGGAGAGAAGGATGAATGGAGAGACATTGAGGGCAACTCTTCTACCTGTCGTCTGTCCTGCGCCTGGCGGGGCCCGGTCCCGCGGCAGCCACTGCGCCCCAGCATCCTCGCCCTCCGGCCCCGCACCCCTGGCCGGCAGGGTCTCGTCGTCCGTGACCCCGCACTTGGCGCCGCGGCCGCCCCGCCGCCTCCGCCGGAGGAGATGGAACTGCGGCCCCGCCAGCGGCTCCTCCCCCGCGGCGGCGGGGGCGAGGCGCTCGGTGGCGGCGGCGGGCGCGGGCTGGATGAAGTACTCCTCGCCCTGCAGGTAGAAGGCGCCGCGCACGCCCTCGCAGAGACTGAGGGCGGCGGCGGAGCTGGGGTCGCCATTCACGGTGCCGGAGTAGAAGCAGTGTGCCAAGTCGCCGGGTGGGTCCGAGCGCGGCGCCTCGGGCTCGGGGCTGCGCCCCACGGTCTGGAGCGTGAAGCCGGGCGCCAGGAAGCCGCGGTCGGGCTGCAGCTCCAGGTGCAGCCACCGGCCAAAGGCATCCAGGCGGAGGAGCGTGGTCCCACGTCCCGGGGCGCGCTCCAGCGCCGGCAGCACCAGCTCCTCGTCCTCCTCGGCGGGGCGCCCGCGTGCGCCGGGCACGGCTAGCAGAGCCGCGGCCGCAGCGAGCAGCAGCAGCGTGGGCGCGGGCCTAAAGCTCCGAGACCGCGGCGCCCACTCCGCGTTCCCCATGTCGCCGCCCAGCTTGCGCCTTCGGGACCCTGCGAGGACCGCTCGCTTCATCAGAGCCTCGGGAGACACCGCGCGCTGCAGCGCACCAAGCGAGGGGGCTTTTGTTCGGGTCGGGAGAGCAGAGCCTCGCTGGCCTCAGTCTGGATTGTTAAAGTTAACAGTTACTATTAGTCTTTGAAAGTGCGCGCAGAGCCGGCTACAGCCGAAGCTCCCGGAGTCACTTAGGAGGAGGCGCTGCGGTTCTGCCGACGCGCGGGAAGTTTTTCTTCCAGCGCGGAGTTGGAGGCACCGCGCGTTGGGAGCCGGCGGAGAGGCTGCTGCGGGGACAAGAAGCGCTCTGGGCCGCCTCCAGAGCTCAGGCTACGCGAGGGTTGGTCCCTGGCGCCCCTCTTCGGCCTCCGCCTGGGCTGCGGCGCTGCTCGCTCTGCGCAGGGCTCTGCCCTCTCCGCCGGGCTGCGCACCCTGGCTTCGCGTTGGCCCCTGGCTCGGAGCCGCTTTCCAGCGAGTGCAAGAATCGGGCAACGCGAGCCGCCCTTTTATAGTTCCCGAATAAGCACCCCCCCCTCCCTCTTGGCCGCCTTTCCATCCCAAAGACGCCGCCCCCTGAGCTCAGTCGGTGCTAAACCGCGCTCTGCACCGCGGGCTCTGGCGGGGGAGGGGACGGCCTCCTAGCTGGCTCCACGCCATCGCTCGTCAATCTGGGGGCGGAAGACGCAGAAGGGGCGCTGTGACCAGCACTTTGTACCGCCTGGGCCGCCCTGGGGAGAAGGTTCTCTCTTTCGCTGCGCTTCTCCCCGCGCCGGCTTCCTGGACCACCCTCCCTTCCAGCTGCCCCTCTGGTGCGGTCACGCAGTTCCCGCGCTGGGCTGTAGTTCCCAGGAGGAGTGTTGGGGTGGAGAGCTGAATCCATTCTCCAACATTTCCCTGCCCCGAGTTCCCTTCCCTTCTCCCTCGGCCCCCTCTTCCCCAATCTGGGAGATGAGCCAGGGCTACCCTTTCTAGAAAAATACCCCACCCCACCTCTCCATCTCCCCGATCTGCCACGAGCTTGTTAGCTCCAGCCTGGTCTCTTTGCCCTAACTTTTCCCGGGGAAAACTTGGTTGGCCCTGCGCTTCCCATAGAAAGCATGCCTGGGGGAGGGAGCCAGGTGACACTTCTTAGGCTCTAGACTGTAAAATGAGTTTGCACTGGCCCTCATCCCCCCCACCCAACCCCACACCCTCCGCCACATAAAACCCCTGCCCCAGAGAATGCGTTGTGGGGACTCGGTTTCACATTTCCGGAAAGGGTGATCTGGCACGGGGCTCAGTTCCCTTAGGAGGGAACTGTGCTTTCTCTTCTTCATTAGAGAAATCATCAGCTCCCGCCAGTCTACAGACTTCCACCCAACAGCAGCTGCAGGCTGTAGGCCAGAATGGCACAGACGTCCAAAAAACCTCACTTTCCTACCCGGGGGCCAGCGGCGATCGCTGGGGCTAGAAAGTGTGCAGTGGGGGAAATCGCCTTCCTTCCCCGACCCCTCCCTCCTCTTCCTACCAGGAAGGGAAAAGGCTGCGTCCGTGTTACGAAAGCGAGGAAAGCTGAGCCTTTCCACCTCCAGGGCCCTAAGGAAAGGCTGAGCAGCTCTTCCCTCGAAAAAGAGGGAGGGGCTCAGTGACCCAGGGGAAGGAAGTGTTTCACAATGCCTTCACGGGCGGAAAGCCACAGGGACAATAGTGAGAACGACCGCCCAAGTCTCGGGCAGACCCGTGTCCCTCTGACTCGCGCACTGCCCCTTCCGCGCCCTACCCGGCCTCCTGTCCCGCCGCCCCACCCCCAGGCGTCCCTCGCTTGGCTCCGAGTTGGTCTCGGCCCTTGCCTTGCTCCTCCCCAGATCTTCCTTCCCAACTTCGGTCGGCCCCAGACAGAAGCGTCCCCTCTAGTCCTCCAACACGTCCCTCTTCCAAACTTTTCTTTCGAGATACTTATCAACTTCTTCCTTTTCTCTCAGCGTTCTAGATTGCCTACTTGAAAAACAAAAACAAAAACTTTGCTTTCCACTCTTTAGGGAAAGATCAGATGAGCAAGAATGGCAGATAGAAGCAAACCGCTTCCCTACTGAAAAGGCTTAATCACAACTCCTGGTTCCCATACCTTAGGCATGGGTGCTTTCGCAAATGTCATTTTGGTTTCCTGAGATCACCCTCATAGTCCAATGTGGAATGATCAACCCAGGGCTTAGATACATTTTAACCACAGCTTAACGTATCTGCATTACCAGTTTTTCCCTATTATTGGCTCTTCCACTTTCCCACCGTCTAACACTTCGCTACTGTGTTCTTGCCTATCTGCTTTCACTCAGTCTCTCCTTGGCAGCCCTCTCTCCCCATCCCAGTTCTTGAAACTTAACATTGACGTCCACACTCGCCAAGTGGTCCCTTTGTTTCTACATTGCTCAGCTTAACTGCTCTTCGTCTTTAAACCATGAGGGTGACTCTCTCTGCTTCCCAAGTGTCCCTTCTCAAACATCCCAACATCCCTAATCCCCAGTTCGGTTTCCAGACATTTTTTTTTACATTGTCCTTTTCTGTTACAGTAGTTCTTTAACATTCTCTTTTTTATGATTCCATTCCGTGTCATTTCACTTGTTCTTTCTTTCTAGCTAGAAGAAAGGTTAGATATTTGGGAGAACGTATGAGGGAAGTCATTTCAGACTCACAAGATGTTGACCATGGAATCATGAAAACATGATGGCAAACCCACCAATAAATTTTCAAACCTCTTGCTTAGAAGAGGGCACAGAAGCCAATATATGTGACCAGCAGTTGCGGTTTTGAAATGGAGATTTTGGATAGTTGAGGTGGCCTACGGGCTACCAGATAAGTGAACTTAAATGTGATTCCCTTGATTTGGGGCAGGAAGGGAAACTCAAGATAGGCAAAAAATGTATAACTTTTTTTTTAAGTTATGTAATGTGTTTCAATTTATTAACTTCACTACATAACTTTAGCTTTTAAAATACATTAAGGCAAGTTTGACCGTTAATCTATTTCTACCTACAGTGTGTTTTTATTGAAAGTTTAATTCAAGGTATACATTTCTAATCTTGAATGGGTTACTTCAAATCCATTATAATTTTTTTTTCATATTTCATGTTGTATATACAAATAGAGCTGGAAAAAAAAATGAGTTAAAGGCAAAAGGATGGCCGGGAACATGACTTTTTTATTCTCTGGGTTTCTCTCCAGATTTCTGTTCTTTTGCATAATGACTCCAATCTGTTGTGCACCTGTAGTTCTGGGAAATGATTCTTTTTTAATCGCTTCAACAGAGACATGAATGCAGGAGTTGCCAATTACTAAGCTGAAAAACTCCATCCATGCTCAGAAGAACATTTAATCCACTTACTTTTTCTTTTTTTTTTTAAAGACCAGTACTCTTCAGGCATTTGTGGTATTATGCAAATATATACATATAGACATATTTATAACCAAAATGTGAATTGAAAAAAACATTTACATGAAGAAACAACACCACAGGAGTAAAATTTTGTACATGGCCCTAGTAAAAGTGACGTGTAATGTGGGTTTTTGTAGAGATTTCATACTCCTGTCCTTGTAAAATTTTTGTTCCTTGATTTGAATTTACACCCAAATGATCACATGCTATCCTAATCCCTACTCCACCCCATATTTCTGATTTTCTTTTTATAGAGTACATATAAGCTTATGTAAAGGTTAATCTTAATATGCTTTTATTTATAAACATTAACTAGTTTTTGGTAATACCTAACAAAAGTTAAAACATTTCATTTAACACTTCTGGCATAATTAATAGTTTGAGATTGTAAAAGCATTCTGGTCCTCTATGAACAGAGACTTCCTAAAGAGGGAAAAAGTTTTCTTCATTTTAAAGTGAAATAAATAAACATTAAGGTGTTAATTTCTATTTATACCTTATGTATTTGTGTTTGTTTCACTGATTCATATGTTATAGACACAATATTCTATTCATATTTCTCACAAAGTCTATACCAAAGTAACTATTCAACAATTAGCTTTGAAATGAGGGAATCTGGTAATATGCATGAGCAATTAGAATTGTTTTAGTGTAAACATTGTGTAGAGAAACTACTAATGTGCATATTTTATAAGCATGGAATGCTTTTTATTAATATTTTTTTATACCATAGGATTTACCAATTAGAAATGGGAAAGCTGTTTGGCATTAGTGTTGCTTTGGGGAACATATGGTAACTAATACTGGACAAATATTACCTGACTATAAATGAGAAAGTAGATAGAAAACATCTATTTTAAGCAGGTTATATACCCAGGAATATTACATGAAATATTGAAGACAGAAAAATTATTGTAAATTGCATTTAGACTTAAAATTGCTGTGCCCCCCCCCAAATCATGCATTTGCAGAAGTGAGAGGAGTGTGGTCTGTTTAATCCACCTCCCTTTGTTTAAGAGATGCAGAATTGAGCCTCAGTCAACAAGGTTAAGTAACTTGCACAAGATGTCATAGCCAGAGTAAAATTGGGGGCTTAAAAATGATTCTGTCATAATTTTTAATTAAATGTCTCTTGGAATTTTAACCTGTTTTTTTGGTAAGTAATTATGTTTTCAGACTCGTGATTGATGTTGTTTCCAATTATTAAGTTTCATTTTAATTATAAATAGAAATTTTTGACAATGAAAAATTTCCACCTTAAAAGATTCATAGCCTTTGGGAACTTTCTTGAACCACAAGGTGGCGATGGTCTACAACAAATGATGTGCTTGTAACCATTTTTCTTAATAGTTCAAGCTGGGAATTTGCAAAGGTTTTACATCTTTTCAGTCATATTTAAGAAATTTTTATCAAATTTTCTCTTACCTCTTGGTATCATGGAAAATATTTTTTAAATATTGCACTCTTAAATGTATTTACATTCTTAAACAAATAATAAAATATTTTATTTAATCAACTACTTTGTAATCATGTAGCTCTATTAGCTTAAACCAAAAATCAATCACACGTTAAAAAAAGAATATCTCTGATGAGATAATACTGTGGACCACTTTCATTTGTTACATTTGAGAGGTTCATGCAATTCAAATGAAAAGAGCATCAACATTGCAATCCACTAAAGCAGATAAAAACATTTATTCAATAGGTATTTATTAAGCATATACAGTGTGTTTAGTAGACATTAATACTTGACTATCAATACTAAAGTTAGCTGGTTTGGTGTAGAGATTTTCCTTAGCACCAACAAAGATTAACGTGAAAGAAAGAAGTGAAAAAACATTTTACCACCAGGTGGTGACAAAAGACAAAATTTAAAATAGCTCTTAAAGAGTAAGTACTTCATGCAATGCTTGACTATCCCAAATGCAAGTGACTTCCAAATGTCACGAGAATTTAAAATCATATTCTGGGAATTTTTTATTACTTAAAGCGAATTAATATTAACATAGTAGTTGTAGTTTAATAAATGCTGGAATTGGAAGAGGACAATTTCAGTCAGCAGGAGTCAAGTGAGACCACAGAATAAGAAATTTTAAGCTATTTTACTCCTGCCTTTTCCCCTACTCAGCTTAAAATTTATTGGTGGAGATAAGAAATGGGTACCCTTCCCCCATACAGCTATTTAAGCAGAGGCTGGAAATCATTTCTCCAGATATTTTGTAAGTGATTTTTGCTAATGATAAAGAGTAAGATTTGATTATTTCTAACCCTCTGTCCCGTAAGAAGGATTTATGACTTTACAAGCCACCTTTGTGTCTTATTGATAACCAATAGCTGAATTATGGACTCTTGCAGTTTATTGGCAACCCACTTGGGCAGTTAGAACAGGTAGTAGCTCAGAATCACTGAAATTTGAGTACAGTATCTTCAAAGTTCTAGGCCTGGGTTAGGATGCTTGCTGCTAAAAACACTGGTTCAGGAAGCTTTCTTGACGCAGATGACTCTCTGGACACCTTGAAAGCTGGGCTCACTTGGGACTTCTTGGTGATAGGCTATCATATTCATGCAACGTTGATTGGGAAGATGGGACCTAGACAATCTCTATAAGTATGTAATCGACTGCTGAGAAGATTAGAGTTTGAAGCCATTCTAGAGAAGCACCATGTCTAAGCAAGAAAGGTCTTCCTTGTTTCCTGCACTTAATACCCTGAGAGCTGGGGTAGAGAGCCAGGTAAGTTCAAGTTTGAATTCTGGCATTCGGACTCTGCCACATCTTTACTTTGTGGCTTCAGGGAATCCACCTATCATTTCTCAGCTCCTCATGTAAAATGGAGATAACAATCCCTGACCTGAAGCCTTGTTGGAAGGATTAGAGATAAGACTGGCATTGAAAAGTCAATGGATACATGGAGCTGATTATTACAGGAGACTTGGAAAGTGGCAAGGAAGGAATGTCAAGGGGATCAATGAGATGGCAGTGACTAAATTCTGACCAAACATTTTGTCTTAATGCCATAGAACACTTAAAACTGACACTAGCATGTGGTGAGCACATTTTTTAAAAATGAATAAGACAGGAAATTCTTCCCCATTCAGTAACATCACTTCAATTATTGTGTCAGACAACAAAGCAGAGAAATAAAGTATATGTGATTTGAGCCTGTTTGTCCTGGAAAGATGTAGAAGAATAATGGGGAAG
Organism: Lemur catta; assembly: GCF_020740605.2. NCBI lineage: Eukaryota > Metazoa > Chordata > Mammalia > Primates > Lemuridae > Lemur > Lemur catta. Next base: position 269,668,573 of record NC_059128.1, read on the forward strand.
TTAAAGATCAGTGGGGGTGTGGGATACAAAGCAGGATAAGACGAACTGAGGGAAATGATTTTGAAAGTACAGGGCAACGTGTATGCAGACCCTTGAAAAAGGGTCTGCATAGTTAAAAGAGGGCTTTCCAAAGTTGTCAGTTAATGAGATCTGCTTATGAACTGCCTTCAAGTTGCTGGTTTTGTATAAATTTTGCCTTTTTGCCATGTTACATGTTGCTTTTGTGATTTGATCAATTTATAAAGCAACTTAAAAACTCCAGTGGGTGAACTATTCTGAATACTGGTGTTGGGCACCTCTTGCTGCCTGCCTCACAGTCTCTTGGCTCCCATTCATTCCAGCTATTGCTGCACTAGGCACTTTTGGGCAGATATAACCTGCATGTCATCTGCACTCTATGTCTTGAAAGCTTTCTCACCTGGAACTCCAAAAAGCTGCAGAAAAATAGTCCTGCAAATGCAACAAGGAAGAGCAGGGAGTTAACAGCCATGTGGCAGCCTTTGACCAGAATGGGAGCTGGTAAGAAATGATTCCTCTTCCATCCCTTAGGAGACAATGTAGAGGAGCATTATGCAGGTCCCTTCAGAAGGTCCTGATAGAATCAAGCCCCAAACATCCCTAGCAATGACCAGCTTGATAATGCACCTACGTATTGGCTTCCTCACTTCTCATTTTCATTCTTTCCAGTATCCCTCTCCTGTTTCCTAAACTTGCTTACCTGCCCCTCTCCTCCCCACCTCCAAAACAGCTGCATGCACACTAGCCCTTTTCTCAGGCTCTGCTTTCTGGGCTAAACTGAGTTGATGTCAGAAGATCTTCTAGATGGAAGTGCTCACTGATCAGACAGTGATAGGATCCCTTTGCTGTGCTGGTGTTCAGTGGGTTGGCTACAGCCCCTGGCACCCAGTGGCAGTACAATTGCAAAGACCGTCCATGTGGGGTGAAGTGTGGGTTTATGCAGCAGCAGTGGCACATAAGCAGCATGAGGAAAAGAGCAATTAAAAGGAGTATATGGCTGAATGGCTTTTGATAGTTGCTTCAGACCAGGGGTTGGCAAACTATGACCTGCGGGCTGACTATCTGTTCTTGTAAATAAAGATTTACTGGCACAAAATCACAATTATTTGTTTACTTATTGTATATAGCTGCTTTTTCAATACAAGGCACAGTTGAGCAATTGCAAAAGAGAACATATAGCCTGCAAGTCCAGAATATTGGTTATTTGGCTCTTTGAGAAAAAGTTTGCCAGCTCCTGTTTTGGAAATTCTTTGTTTTTTCTTTTTTTTTAAGAGACAGAAAGAGAGATTACATATTTTTCTAACTCTTAATTTCAACACATGCAATGAAAGTCACTGTTATCTCCTACAGCCAGAAAAGAGACAATGCTGAAATTTTGAAAATGCAAAATCTTACAGTTGTTTTATACTGAAGTCAGGGTCGTAGCAGAAAAAGTGCAGGAACCTGAGACATAAGATGGAGACATTTGAGTGGATGAGCCCCAGATTATTCTGGATTCAGATTGGCAGAAACAGATGTCACTCCTTTGCTAGAGAAGAGCAGCCTCCCCTTGCCTAGAGACTATACAGTTCTCAACAGAAGCAGGTGCTTCTCAGAGGACGCTTATTCTGCTCAACATCTGCTCCATCTCCTTTTCATTCCTCATATCTTAAGTAAAGCCCAAAATTTCCTGGAGAAAGTTTTTTAAGAAACACTGAGCATGTGTAGTAGTCAGGGTTCTCCAAAGAAACAGAATATATAATATATATATATGAATATACAAATATATAAACAGTGTATGTATAAATGTAAAATGAGGAATTGACTTACATGATTACCAAAGCTGGGAAGTTGCATGATCTTCTATCAGCAAACTGGAGATTAAGGAAAGCCAGTGGTGTAATTTCAGTCCAATCTGAAAGTCTGAGAACCAGGAGAGCCGACGGTATAAATCCCAGTCCAAGGGCAAGAAAAGACTGATGTCCCAGTTCAAGCAGGCCGGCAGCAACAAAAAGGGGGAAATCTTTCCTCCGCCTTTTGTTCTATTCCGTGTCTTAAGGGATTGACTGATGCCCATTAACACTGGGGAGAGCCATCTACTTTACTGAGTGCGCTGACTCAAATGCTAATCTCCTCTGGCAACATGCTCACAAACACGCCCAGAAATAATGTTTAATCTGGGCACCCCTTGGCTCAGTTAACTTAAAATGAATTATCACACCATATGCATTGTGCTTCCCAAATATTTTCTAAATTTTAAAAATAAAAGCAATATTATATACTTAATACTGAATGCAATATATTATATATGATATGTATAACATATATAATATTGGAAGATATATATACACACAAAAAAATATATAACATATATAGGAAGACACCCTGCTCTATAGGTAGGTAGGTAGGTAGATAGATATGTATGTATAGTGAAAAGTCTGGGAATCTAGGGGCGACAGCCAAATCAAAGCCATTCCCAAGTACACTGTGCAGCTTGATGGTGGTTGTCCATTCAGCCCTAATATCTGTAGGAATGATTCTAGTCATGTGTCTGTCTGAGATTTCCAGGGTGGCAGCAATGATTCAAGGAATCTTTCTGTTTGCCCATCTGCTCTAGGGAGATAGGCTGAGAGAATACTGAGGAGGGATGTATGTGTGTGTGTGTGTGTGTGTGTATGCATGCACAGGAAGGGGGAATTCATATTCTATGTCCCACTTCCCTGCTTTCTGAGCAGTGGCTGCCTGCTGTTTCCTGCCAGGCTGTGCCTTGCCTTTCATACCACTCCTAAATTAAGAACTCCAGTCCATCCAAGAGAAATAGGCAGGGGAAGGGAGCCCATTGCCAATGATGTTATAACAGAATGCATATTTTTCTATGGTTTTACCCTGACAGTAGTAATAATTACTGGTATTTATTAAGTGCCTACCATCTACCATGTATACTTTACATACATACAGTAATTAATACTCACATGTAGGCTTATTGCTATTCATATCTTTGTTTCACTGATGAAGTAACTGAGGAACAGAGAAGCTAAACGTGGCCAGCTTACACAGAGAATAATTGATGGCATCAGGTACTGTGTTCTTTAAACCTTTAGAACACTATTCAATATACATATATCTATATTTAATACCTTTTAAGAGTGCTGGGGAGTACAGAAGAAAGAGAACAAGGTTAAGAATCCAAGTAAACAACTTCAGATGTGGCACCACGTGGCTCAGTGGCCTTAGTTACCGACTCTCTGGATGTTAGCTTCTACATCTGTAAAGTGAATGGGTTGGACAGCTCCGGTTTAAATATTCTACAACTTTTAATGTAATTTTAGCATTTTGAATGATAATAGATGTACAAATTGGTGCATCTTTGTTTTAATGGCATATCTCTGTTGCATAAGTGAGTTACTATAACAGCAATCCTTGGTGAGGAAATTTATTCCTCATTAAACTTCACCTCTATTAGAACACTGTTCATGTCAGAATGTAAGACGCACATTTTTCTGTTTTCAGAAACCCACTGTAGCTAATGGAATTACTGTCATCAGTGTTAGGAAACAATAAATTAAAATACTGAATAAGGCTATTTTGTTTTATGTAATTGAGCTTATAAAAGAACTGGGGAATATGATGGTATATAGAGGGGTTTAGTTTCCAAAAGGATCTAGTGCCACATTGTGTGGATTCTATAACTTAAAAAGTCATATACCACCATGTGCCACATACTGACTTTTCGGTCAACGTCAGACTTCATACGTGACAGTGGTCCTTTAAGAATACTTATCCTTGTGTTACAATTGCTTTCAGTATTCAGTACAGTAACATGCTATACAGGTTTGTAGCCTGGGAGCAATAGGCTATACCATATAGCCTAGGTATGTAGTAGGTTTTTGTAAGTACATTCTATGATGTTCTCAGGATAATGAAATCACCTAACTTTGCTTTTCTCAGAATGTATCCCCATCATTAAGTGATGCATGACTGTATATGTATTTATGTTTACAGCCAAAAGAAAAAACAGATTCCAAATTTCCATAATGTATCACTGAGGCAGGAATATAAAATAAAGACTTCAGTTTTCACTTTGTACTTAAGTAAATATAATGGACTCTGAGAAGGTAAATATGATGCTTTTTGGAACTCATCAACATTCTCATCACCTCTGATATTTATCAAGCACTTATTATATACAGACACTGACCTACATATTCACATGTATTATAGCTTGGCCAAAAAGCCATTCCTAAGTTTACAAAAGAAAGTTTCAACTAAGAAAAAATAAATATATGGGAAGATTTTACATCTTTACATTAGGAAAAATAACCATTTTTACCTAAAAGAAGAATGTGACACTAGCTTAAAAGTATTGAGCAGCTGGTGTACATCCACACTCGAGGCAACTGCACAAGCTATATATACTTTGCGTTCGAAATCAGAGATCAAATAAAAGGAAGCAGGTGAAACCAAAGGCAACATTACAAGAGATCTTCAGACACACACATGCCGAACAAAAGCACTCTTTCTGTTCTGAACAACACCTGTGCCACAAGGGAAGAGTGTGACACATGTGGTGTAATGATGAGAAATATTGTAGTAAGAGAGAAGGCTCAAGTGAAGTGGTTCCTTTTCTATTTTTGCAAAATTAGGAATTAAAAAAAATGAAAATTCGAGACATCACATGGGATAAACCAAAAGCATAAGGGAAAAACCACACAAGCTTTTAACAGACTAGAAAAGAGCTTAAACAAATTAGGCTTCTTACCCAAATGTTATGTCTGAGTAGCTGGGATCTCAAGACATGGCTTTTGAGAAAAAATTGTGACTGTCGGTCACCCATTCTGTGTCCTAAGCCCAGGTGCCATGACGAAAAGCAATACTTGCCTGAGGTTTAAAAACAGATTTGATGGTTTTAGAGGCAATACAAGATTAAAACCCTGAGAACCAAAAAGACAGAAAAAAATTAGATTTTTGCCTATCAACTATAGGCCAAATCACAGATGTCTATCTGTTGGCTTTTTTTGCATATAGAAATGAGTGTATAATGAGAAAAACTTATCTTAAAATGATATGAATCTTCAGCCAATTCTTTACTAAAATTTGCAATTTTATTATGCTATTTTTCCCTCTTAACATTTTCCACTTGACTCTATTAATTAAAATAAGTACACCAATCTTGTTATTTTTACAAGAATATCACTCACTGCAAATGGCTGTTGACAGCTTTGAGCAGTTCACTATAGGCATAAAATTCAGGTTTGGAAACTGGAAGAAAATAAACTTTGTTACCAACTGAAATGACTTTTTAAAGATTGCATCATCATGTTTTTCTGTGGCTTTGTCAATCTTGTTTTCTCTCCTTTCTTGTTTTCTTTCCTCCCTCCTTCCTTCATTTCTTCTCCCTTTCTTCCTTCCTTTGTCCCCCTCCCCCTTTTTTAATATCTATGAAGATACTAAAACAATGTTTGCTTTGTGTCAGGTGCTGTATTGACACTAATGATTTATACTTTGCACCCAAAGATTTTACAGTCTTATAAAGCAGCAGACCCCAACCCAGGGGCAGGTTTTCATGGAAGACAATTTTTCCACGGACATGGTGGGGATTCGGGGGGAGCAGGGAGGGATGGTTTTGGGATGATTCAAACACATTACATTTATTGTGCACTTTATTTCTATTATTATTACATTGTAATATATAATGAAATAATTATACAACTCACCATAATGCACAATCTGACACTGCCGCTGATCTGACAGGAGGCGGAGCTCAGGTGGTGAGGCAGCCATGGGGAGCCGCTGTGAATACAAATGAAGCTTTGCTTGCTCAACCCAGCCTGCCACTCACTTGCTGCTGTGTGGCCAGGTTCCTGACAGGCCACAGACCCGTACCAGTCTGGGGCCCCAGAATTGGAGACCACAGTTTTTATAAAGGATTGTTTTAATCCTCTTGAATGTAGTTAGTGCTATGCAAGGAAAACAGACAAGACATAGGGGGTGGGACAAAGAGCCATTAACTTTGGCTAAGAGCATGAGGTCAGGGGAGCAGATATAGTTTCATGAAAGGGGAGCTATTTGATCTGATTTTCTTCATTTTATTATTTGGAGACTTCATAGATATATGTTGTTTGTGAATAATATTTCAGTTTCTGTTCCTTCTCTAAAAAGGTAAGAATATGGGAAGATCCTCTTCTTTTAGGAAGGGTCATATTGTTCTAGAAAAGATTTTTCAATTTTGGTTTTAGTCATTTGGTTTAGCACACTGTAGTCTGTGCAGCTTAGTTTGTATATTTTACAGAATTGTCCTCATTGGCTGTTCTTCTGTTTTGAAGCAATGTAGAATGTATATGATTGCACACAGATATTCACACATGAAAAGACTTGGTTATGGAGAAATACAGTTTATATCCATTTAGCAATATTAGGAAATGACAAAGAAAATTGGGCTAAAACCTAATTTTAAAAATGTAATCGATAGCTTTTACTGTTTAACTTTCTTCATTTCTTAAAACTTTTCTTTAGCATCAGTTAAGAATTTTATCAATGTCTCTTTGTTCTTTGAAAAAAGGAAAAATTATGAGAGCTTATAAAACTCAAGCACTAAAATGTCATTCTTAACTTAGTTAAAAGGATGACTCTAGGGCATTGTTCCATTGTAAAGATAAACTTTGAGCTTGAAGCCTTCAATTTAATAATAAAATATTTAAAATATTTTAAAAAATATTTTCTTCTTTGCATATGATTTACTTATTCATTTTAAAATGATTGTCTATAAGTAATAGGCATAGATTACTCCTTACATTTTTCTTTACTTTTCTAATTATGCCCATTAAGGGCGGTATAAAATAGCAAGACAATGAGGAGAATCTTATCTTCCTTAGGAAAAAAAAAATATTTGCATTCTGTTCTCAGATAAGATGTTTATACTGAGAAATAAAAATGTCAAGTGCAAAATAATTTAATTTTTGTCCTACATTCATTTCTTGTAGAAAACATATATATATATGTATACACACACACATGTTAGAGAAATCAATATATGCTTTCAATCACATTTTTGCAAATTGGTACAGTTTTGCAATTTTGAGTGTATTGTTTGAATTGGTACTTTAAATAATATACCATTTTTAAATGTGAATCTTTTGAAGAGTTGGAAAGTGCCATTTAAATGCAAGACATTAAGCATGGATCTTTTTCCTCATTCATTCTCTGGTAGATGTTCAAGTAGACATTAATGTACAGATCCAATGGTCCTCCAAGTAATCTAAGAGAATTCAGAAAATAATCATAGTGAAATCTGGATTTTTCTGATTAATAATGGAATCAAAGGCATAAGTAATTCAGAATATTGGATAATTAAAGAAACATATATAAAAGATTTTTAGCAATATTTTAATAAAATTGATGTGGGCATAAATCATGATGATGATGATAGTGGTGGTGTTAATGATAAGAACCCACATTTACTGACTGTTTTTTGATCATGAGGCACTACACTAAATGCTTCCCATGTATTAGTTTATTTGTGTCCTCAAAACAGCCCTATGAGGTATTTTCTATTATTATATGAAGCTTAGAAATGTTAATTGACCTGACCAAGGTCCCATAGCTAAGAAGTAGTTTATGTTATTATTAAGAAGTAGTTTATTATAAACTGTCCATCAGATATTTCTGGTTCTCTTCCCATGCACATTTTAGTATTGCACTTCCCCACCCTCTTGAAGTTAGATGTGTCTATGTGACTTGCTTTAATAAATTGTGAACCAAGTGACTTCCATCAGCCAATGAAATGAAAGCAGAGTATTACTTCTATTTGGAAATCATAAGAGCCACTGAGCTCTCTTTCTTTTCTTGTGGAATGACAATGGTTATGCCAAAATCACTGCTCCATAAGCCTGAGTCCTACAAGAGTGCCAACGACAATGGAGCCACCAACCACAATGAACAAGCAGATTAAAGGTGCTGGCAGATTCAGTGCCTGGTGAGGGCTCGCTCTCTAGTTCACAGATAGCTGTCTTCTGGCTGTGTCCTCACATGGTGGAAGGGGCCAGAGGTCTCTCCCAGGCCTCTTTTATAAGGGCACTAATTCCATTCACAGGAACTGTGCTCTCATGACCTAATCACCCGCCAAAGTCTCTACCTCCTAATATCATAAGCTTGGGGTCTAGGATTTCAACATACGAATTTTGGAGAGGACTCAAACATTAAGTCCATAGCACTATTTTACTTAAAACTAAGAAACTCAGTAAAAACTATTATATGACATAGGATAATATAGCATGGTCATAACTTTTACATACACAAAAAGCAAATAGTTTAAAGATATAATGCAAGAAAAGCCCCCTTTACAACCATAAAAAATTATCAAAATTCTAGAAAGGAACATGACCAAAAGTATACAAGATCCTTGTTTAAAAAGTAATAAAGTTTTGAGGGATGCAAAATGATTTGGTACAATGATGTCATACCTTATCATTTGTCCCTGGAAGACTCAACATTATAAAAATATTAGGTATCCATATCTTATACCTTTAACACAAACACAATAAAAATATTAATAGAATATTTCTGAAGGGAATCTAGAATAGTCATTTTAAAATTCGTATAGGAAAGCAAACAGGGGCAACTAATTCAAAGGATTTTAAATTTTACTTAGGATGCCTAAAGCTGTAAGAGAACACTGTCAGAAAAATCTGAATAATCAGCGAGTCATAACTTTTCTTGAACTGTCCAAAAAGCTGCAGTCACAAGAAACTCACTACCCTGAATTCCAAAGTGTAACAAGCCCTTCCGAAGAGAGAAAGAACACGTGAATTTTTTTCACTGTTGGTAGAGCACCGAGAAAAGTTACCTACTATAAATGTGGATAAGAAGAAAAAAGTTAAGATTTGATAAATTTTTAAAGGCCAAGTATTGACCAGCCCATCAGAGATCCCTGACACGAGAGTCTGAACCCATTCATGAGTAGACATCCTCCTCCCTTGGTGACAGTCAGGTACAAAACTCTACCTATTTCCCAGACTTATCTTTGCTCTGAAGCCAAAGGAAAAGGGGAATAATCCACTGACTCTGTGGGTGGAATTTAAAACAAAACTAAACTATCACCTTTGAGCAGGAGATAGGAAGATAGAACAAAACAAAATAGGCTGATGGAAGCTGGCTTTACTCTCCTCCTGCCCCCAACAGAAAACCTAAAATAAATATACAATGCTCAGATCTGCACCAGCAACAACCCAGAGCTCAAGTAAGAGGATGAGACAGTCCCCGGGGCCACCGAGAAGTGGAAAACCTCCCAGCAGATGGTAGGAGAATAGGACTTTCATATTCTAGATGCCACTTTCCCCATATTGCCTGGCACCAAGCATGCAGAAAACCTCCCCACAGCTCACTGTTTCTACACCAGACAAAAGGAAACTGAGGTGGTCAAGCAGTTTCCCCACCTTCGTGGGTTGGCTGGCAGGAGAACTGTCTTTGCTTTCATCCACCCGTAGCATCCTGCCTGAAGGGAGAAAGAGCCCTGAGGACAGCAGGAGACAAACCAGAACTCTGCTCTGTAACTCAGCCAAAGGACAAGCCAAATCAGAGCGGTTGTTCAGCAGCACCGCACTGGAGGAGGTGGGTAACCCAGACCCCCTGGGCCAGAACCCCTTCCCGGCCTCCCCGCATTGGTGGGATAACCTCTCCAGGACCTCGCCCATTTGGGACAGACAGACACATTCGCTACCACTTATTACTGCGCTGACCATTTACTGGAGCAGAGGCCAGCCTGGACTTAAGGCGCCACCTAGAGCCAAAAAGGAGGCTGAGACCTAGAAGGGAAGATTCGCAAAGCAAATACCATGTTTAATGAAAACCCAAACAAGCAGAACAGAGAAAACTGGAATACAAAGCAAAATATTCCACCCTTGGTGGTAGAAGGAAAAGAACCAGGAAGACGTGGTGTTTCAGTTTGATTCCAAAAGCAGTAAAAAGCCAACGTCCCCGTCTCCTCACCTATTCTCTTTTCTTTTTTCTGAGTCCTGGAACATCCTTCATTGTCGTGTGTGCCTGAAAAACTTTTAAAAAATTTTTCAATACTCTGCTATTGTGGTGACTTCACGTTGAAAAAATGTCAGATGATGCCAGTTCCTCCCTGACAAACAAAGAACAGGCTGAGATAGTAAGTTCCTTTCTTCTATTTTTTATTAGCCTTTATACGTATCAAATTGCTGTAATTGTTTGGGTACTTACATAATTTTCCCACTGGAGTATAAACTTCTCCAGGGCAGGGGTTGTGTCTTATCACCACCTGCAATTTTTTTTTTTTTTTAATTATCAGGCACTCAACCAACAAATGTTTATTTCGAATTAATTAAAATGAAAACTATAATATTAAGACCAATATGGAAATGATGTTTGTTCATCATTCCGCTCTCCTCATTCCGAGGAGAGCATACTTCCTTAAATAAATTTTTTATGATGAAGGATTTATTGGAGACAGATTCTTTAATGTTTTTATTTATGTTATTTAAAATAACAATTTTTATGTATAATTTTTTTATTTCATCATATTATTGGGGTACAAATGTTTAGGTTACATATAGTGCTTTGGCCTACCCAGGTCAGAGCTTCAAGCGTGTCCATCCCCCAGACAGTGCGTGGATAAGCAGTCTTTAATACAAGACGGTTTGTTAACTAAGGGGTTTTATTTAAATTTACAATATGGGATTTAAACATCGGTAGGTTTTTCTTTCTCTTTCAGTCAATATTATGAACTAGATTGCCATAAGATTTCTCTGGCTGAAAACAACTAAAAAAAGATAAAAAAAAAATATAAAAATAAACTCTTTATGAATGCATCTGTAAACATACAAGAAAGTAAGGAATTCCTAGAGGCCAAGGACTCAACAGAGGAAACAAAATTCAGAAAGAAGTTAGCTCTTCCTAAGGGAATTTTCTGTATGAACAGTTTGTTTTCAGGGTCTGTTCAGAAGTGGGTAACATAGGATAAGGTTTAGGTTTACACGAGATGGGATGCTCACAGGAATCACCTCTCTATATCCCATACACTTATCTCTCTGGAGAGGACAAGAAAAATTGTCTGTCTTGAACTTTGATATTGTAAAGAGAGGAAAGGAAAACTTTCTTTCAGACTCTGTAACCATAAGCCATCTGATGTCGGTTTTATAAATTCATACTTCCTGGGTGGTCTCAGTTCTAAACGTACAAGTGTTCCGTGTCATGTGGTCTCTGGTTACTAGTGGCCCCAGGACCTGGCAAGACTAGACAAAAACCCTCTCCCATGAAAACTGCCACAGCTCATGGCTCAAATAGTATGCACAGAAATATGAGCTCACATTTAAAAACAAAGGCAAAGCAAAGCAAAACAAAATAAGCAAGCCAAGATGAGAGAGAGCCTGCAGAAAAAAAAAACAAATCATAAAATCAAATCTGTAAAAACATTAAATGTTAGAATTATCAGACACCAAATATAAAATAATGATTTGAAAGTAAGTTATAAGTGAGAGTATATAAAAATGATTGAACACAAAACCTGAATAAAATGGGTTTATTAGCAGATTAGACAAAGATGAAGAGCAAATTAGTGAACCGGAAAGAGATACGGAGAAATTTCTAAGACTACAGGAAAGTCCATGGGATGGAAAATAGAGAAGGAAGGTTAAGGAAAATGAAAGATAGAGTCAGATTAAAAATAAGAAATTCATATCTAAATAGTCAAAATAGAATAATATAGAATAAATTATTATTATAGTAAATAATTATATAGTAATATAATATATAATTTATAGTAAATAAATATTTACTATAGAATATAAATATAAATATTTACTATAGAATATAGTAAATAAATATTTACTATAGAATAATTATTCTATAGTAAAAATAGAATAATAGTAAAAATAGAATAATATTCTTTTTTATAGAATAAAAGACATTCTGTAAAAAAGACATCTGCACCCTAATGTTTATAGCAGCACAATTCACAATTGCAAAGATGTGGAAACAACCCAAGTGCCCATCAATACATGAGTGGATTAATAAAATGTGGTATATGTATGCTATGGAGTTCTACTCAGCCACAAAATCAATGGTGATATAGCACATCTTGTATTATCCTGGATAGAGCTGGAACCCATTCTACTAAGTGAAGTATCCCAATAATGGAAAAACAAGCACCACATGTACTCACCATCAAATTGCTATCAACTGATCAACACTTAAGTGCACATATAGTAGTAACATTCACTGGGTGTTGGGCAGATGGTGGGGGGAGGAGGGTATGGGTATGTTCACACCTAATGGGTGCGGTGAGCACTGTCTGGGGAATGGACACACTTGAAACTCTGACTCGAGTAGTTCAAAGGCAATATACATAACCTAAACATTTGTACCCCCGTAATATGCTGAAATAAAAAAATTAAAAAAAATAAAACCCCAGCCAAAACTATAGACAGTTATATTCAGAGCAAAGACAATTATTCCGAAGGAGGATTTCTCAACAGCATCAATGAAAATTTGAAGAAAGTGGAATGATATATTTGATATCCTGAGTGAAAGTAACTGTCTGTGTAGACTAAAAAAATAGCAAGAATTAGGACAAAATAATGACATTTTCAGATAAAGAAAACCTAAAAGAGTTTTCTCACAATAGATTCTGACTAAGAAAAACCCAAAATAGATATTTCAAGAAGAAAACATTATTTCAGATAGAAGTTTTTGCCAGAGGGTCAAGCAACAACTCCAATCTTGACATAAATGATTCCAGATTATATAAAAAGAAAGAACATTCCTGTTCTTTATATGAAAATAGTATAAGTTTGATTCTAAACACCCCAAAAAGAGTGAATGAAGAAGAAATCATTTCATCTTACTGGTGACATGGATGTGAAAATCTTTAGCTAAATATTAGCAAACCTAACTGAGCAATATATTAATGCAAATAAGAAAAACACATTTTGGACAGAGAGGTTAACTCAGAAATGCAACAGAGGCCTAACATAAGAAAATTAGTGAACACAATTCACTACATTAACAATTTGAGGAAGAAAAATTTGACAATGCTATAAAAATACAGAAACATATTAGTTTAAAAAAAGGAATAACAAGATTGAAGAAATAGAAATCAAAGCAAATAACTATGAGTAGGTACATTGAATGCAACTCTACTAAGTATTCCAGTTAAAAGACAAAGGTTGTCAGATTAAAATAATAATAAAGAACCACCCATATAATATTTATATAACATATACCTCAATTAATAAGCACCAATTATAGAAAGGTTGAAAATAAAAATTAGAAAAGATATACAATAAAATTTGCAACCAAATGTATATATTGTGAATGTCTTATCCCAATCTATGGCAAACCTTTGAAATTCTAAATCGTATCTTTAGAAAACCAGAATTTTTAATTTTAATGTAGTATAATTTATCAACTTTTCCTTTTATGCTTAGTGCTTTCTGAACATTGTTTAAGGAATATGGCCTAATTTCAAGTCATAGAGATTCTCTCTTACGCTTTTTCTAGATGTTTATGATTTTACTTTTTACATTTAGAGCAATAATACATTTCAAGCTAATATTTGGGTATGGAAAATGAAGTAACAGTCAAATTTTATTTTTTTTCATATGGATATACAATTGCTTTAGCACTTTTCTAGTGATAAATTTCTATTATACAAAAGCAAACAAACAAAACAAAACTACCCAAAATTTTGTACTGTAAAACACATATTTCATTTTTGTTATGACTATTAAGGTCAGGAATTCTGGAAGGGCATTACTAGGTGGTTATCTCTGATCTATACTATCTGCTGGGGCACCTGGGCTTGAAAAATCTACTTCTAAGATTGCCTCCTCACTCCTATGTCTGGTGCTCAGGCTCCTAGGTCCCTCTCTATTTGTCTATCTCCACATGGTGTCTCATCCTGTATGTTTTCTCAGTGTGGCTTGAGATTTTCACAGAATAGTGACCTCCGAGTAGTTGAACTTCTAACATAGCAGCTTATAGTTTCAAGAGACCAGGGTGGAAGTTGCCAGCCCGCTTATGGCTAGGTCCAGAAATGGCATAATGTCACTTCGACCATACTCGATTGGTGAAAGCAGTCACAAGAAAGCCCATATTCAAGGGAAAGGAAACTGACCATATCTCAATGGAAAGAATGCAAACAAATTTGTGGCCATCTTTAATTCACTATAGCATTTTGAAAAGACTATTCTTTCCTCCATTAAATTGCATTGCAGTTATCATAATTTAAATGAATATTCCTGTGTAAATCTATTTCTAAATATTTTTTTCTATTATTATAAAGTTAAACATGTACTTACCATGTGACCCAGTAGTCCTACTCCTCAGTATTTACACAAGATAAATGAACAACTATATTAAGATAAAAGCCATTCCATGAACATTTATAGACGCTTTATTCACTATTGTACCAAACTGGAAATGGTTCAAATGTCCTTTAATCAGAGAATGGATAAAGAAACTGTAGTACAGCTGTTTAGTGGGATATTTACTTAGCAGTATAAAGTAAAGAGCTATTGATTTACACAACATAGATAAATCTTAAATATACTTTGCTAAGCACAAAAAACTAAATCCAAAATTCTACACGTTACCTTTTAAAAATTATTTATTTATTTATTTATTTATTCATTTAATTTCAATAGAATTAGGGAGTATAAGTGGAGTTTTGTTACATGGATGTGTTGTATAGTTGTGAAGTCTGCACTTTAGGTATACCCATCACCTGAAGAGTGTACATTGTACCCAGCACATAATTTTTCATTCCTCACCCTCCCACTCCCCCACTTCTGAGTCTCCCCTGTGCATTATATCACTCTGTATTACCATGCATACTGCTATATATTGCTTGATTCCATTTATATAGTATTATGGAAAAAAGGAAAATTAAAGTGATGTGTACATGTTAGGGTTCTAGCAACAAACAAAACCCATAAGAGGTATATACATAGACAAATAAACAGATAAGGGATTTACTATGGGAACTGGCTCATGCAATCTTAGAGGCTGAAAACTCCCACCTTTTGTGATCTGCAAGCTGTAGAACCAGGAAAGAGTGATATAATTCGGTCAGAATCCAAAAGACTGAAAACTAGGGGAGATGATGGTGTAACCCCCACACTGAGGCCATTAGTGTAAGCCAGATGTCTCAGCCCCCCCCCCAAAATTTGCTCTTCCTCTGCCTTTTTGTTCTATCAGGACCCTCAGCTGAATGGATGGTGCCTGCCTACATTGGTGAGGGTGGATCTTTCCTACTCAGTCTACTGATTCAAATGATAATCTCTTTCAGAAACACCCTCCTAGATAGACACAGAAATAATGTTGTATCATCTATCTGGGCATCCCTCAACCCAAGCAAGTTCATACACAAAATTAATCATCATAGGATGAAAACAGATCTGTAGTTACTAGGGATAAGGGGTGAGGGGAGATGTTGACAACAAAGGCAGCATGAGGGAATTTTGGGAGCAAAGAAACTCTTTTGTATCAAACTATAGTGGAGGGTACATGACTATGCATTTTTAAAACCCCTAGAACTGTACACCACAAAGAATCAGTGGATAATTTAAAGCTAAATAAGAAAAGAGCATCATGCAAATACTGCATTGTAGTTAGAAAATTTTGTTTCTCGTAGATATATGGGTTAGTTATTCTGGACCTATTTTTTGTGTATAATATGGTTGAAAATACAAGTAAGTATATGGTAGAAAATAAGAGCCAGGTTACTTTCTCATTGTCTGAGAATAAAAGTTACAAATGAGTAAAAGGGGAAAACTAGAATGAGCTCAGTGGTATTGAATTGGAGTTGGGAATATCTATATGAAGTTTTGAATATCTGTAGAAGTGTATACACACAAATATGTGTCTATATGTGTGGTTTAGTTTATATACACATATTTTCACATTCTATATGCTAAAAGAGGCTAAAAGCAATGACAACCCAGTAGCAATAAATACACCTAGAGCCTAGATCTTCATTTTTAAATACCATTCTCCAATAAAAAGAACATGAGCTCCTTGGTAAAGTGGTTGCTTGGACAGGGAAAATATAAAATATGCTTGGAATATCTTGTGGTACCAGAAAATAAAATACTTATAAAAATGGATTACTTGTATAACATAAACATAATTTTGAGCAACTAAAAGTTTACTGAAAAAATATATGCAATATCATTCTATTAATATTTATACGAGGACTAGGACTATTCAGAAGTAGACATATTGCTAAATGATGCACACATGCGTGCTGACAATGTAAAGAAATTCAAGGACATGCAATTCAGAATACTATTTTCCTTATTTGCTAAAAACGCAAACACTGTTGAACTTTCAACAGCTTAATAGCTTTCACAATCAGGAAGACTTTTCCTTTCTTTATCTCACATATATCTTTCTATTGTTGCAATTGCTTCCATCTGTTTGGGGTTCAGTAGATCTAGTTATTGCATCCTCTGGGCAGTAGCCAAGCTTAAAATTGAAGATTGATTTTAGCTTTCTTTCCCTAGGGTAAATGATTCTGTGTCTTACAGATCATGTTCTCTAATCATTTAACCATATTTGCATTATTCCTCTGGTCTTCTCTGAGTTTTTCTTATTCTTTGTTTTGAAAATCTTTTTATAAGGCTGTGGAATTGACTACTCCTAAACAAAATGAGTCCCCTCTATAATATCTGTTAGCAAACTCCACTATACTGGTTCCAAATTCACTTTTCAAAAAAATGCTTTAATGAGTTAGTTCTCTATGGCACAATTCCTCAGAAAGATTCAAGTCTTGAATGGTTGAAGTTTCTCTCTCTTTCTCTCTTTAGTTTTTCAGATATTTGAGTGTAGCATCTCTTTCTATGCAAATAGTCCTTTTGCCTAACCCAGATAGTTTGTAGTCATAGAAACATATCTTTCCGTAAACAGCACAAATACCATAATGAATGCAGGAAAATATAAATTCCACTTTTTCAGATCATGTGTGAATTCATTATTTCACTACTTTCATATAATTTCATGCTTACACAGTAAACTAATGTAAATAAATACACGCTGAAAGAAAAATGAAAATAACTATACTAGAAAGTGCTAAACCCATTAGATATACTTCAGATTTTTTCTAAGTTTCATAAAACCTCTTGGTAAAGAAGTATATTAAATTTCTACTTATACCAAATATTTTAAAAATTTAATGAATATTTATTATATTAATCATACTTATTTTATTAATTAAAATAAATGTAAACATGTTTTTATAAAAAAAGTAACTAAATGCAATATGATGTCCTGGATTGGCTCCTGAAACAAAAAAGATTAGAGGAAAAATTGGTGAAATCTGAATATAGTCTGGAGTTTAATCAATATATCAATGTTAATTTGTTAGTTTTGACAATTAAGCCATGGTTATGTAAGAGGTTAACATTAAGGAAATCTGAGTGAAGAGTATATGGGACCTCTCTGTATTCTCCTTGCAACTAGAACTATTAAAAATAAAAAAAAATTATTTAAAACTAGTGTATGTTACTTTTGGCCCGGCAAAGTGGATCATGCCTGTAATCCTAGCACTTTGGGAGGCTGAGGCAGGAGGATTGCTGGAGGCCAGGAATTTGAGGTTGCAGTGAGCTATGATGATGTCACTGCACTCTAGCCCAAGCAACAGAGTGAGACCCTGTCTCAAACAAAACAAAACAAAATAAAATAAAAAATAATATATTTATGTTTAAGTAAAAATTGTATTCCATTTAGTTAATGTGTATTTTAAATTTTTATGCCATATTTTTTAGTTAAAAGGAGAAATTGCATAAGAATCAAGTAATTTAGTATTTAGGTAAATTATTTAAAATTATAGGTTAATATTAATATAGTCTTTAGAATTTGTCTCTGTCACATAAACTTATATAGTATAAGATGTGAATATGGTCTTTTAGTTTTGAACTGAAGCTTTAAAAGTGCATTTCCTAAAAATTGGGTGACATTTAATATCATTTTGAAACTAGAAGTTATGTGACCTAAATGATTCTTATTAGGGCAATATAGAGCATATAGTTACCCGTAGAAGATATTATTCCACCTTTTATGGAAAATGTTTCTTTAAGATGAGTCCAGTTATATATTTAGGATAAAGATTCCTAAATATCAACTAGATACTCTATTACATACATTTTCTATTAGGGGCCGAATGAGCAGTGCAGATAATGTTGATATTCTTCAGGATTTTAACAGGAAAATATGTAAAATACAAAAGCAGCATACAATTTTAGTGTAATTTCTTAAAGTCTAATGAACAAGACAGATTTAAATAAACTTGGGGAAAAATCAAGTAATTTCTGAGGCTGCATTGCCAACTTTGTGAAAAAAGAACAACTAAATATATTGTAATTCTCAAATACGCCATGAAAACAAGTCCACGCAGATGTTTCAGTACTGCCTGAGGATTCTATTTAAGTATAAACAACAAATTAACTGCTATGTAGCTATTTATGAACAAAAAAGAGAAATAGCACTTTATGATGGATGCTGCATTTCTTTTCTATATTGGAAGTAATAGATTCTTGATGTACTAACAAAATAGAGAGGACAATAAGATTTGCATGGTTTGTGTGTGTTTTTTAATTAATACTACACTGAATTTAAAGCTAATAGACTCTGAAGAGTTGTGAACTGAAGTTTTTCCTTTGTTTGGGGACATTTGTGTTGACTCCCCAACAAGGCTCTCTTCCACTCTGTGGAGTGAAATATAAAGCATGGCATTGACTGGCTTTAATTTTTTGCTCACACCCTAAAGTGGGCAAGGTACACATTCAACATACACAAATTTGTTTTTCATCACACTCTGTGGCATATAGTAAATAATCCTAAAGTTTAAAAAAAACTCAGTGATCTCTGCAATGCTGTATGGAATATGTTCCTTAATAAAATTGATTGTAGATTTGTGCTGCTACTTTCCTTCAGCTACTCCTTTCTCCCACTGAGGCAGTATTTCTCAAAATGGGTGGGTTGAGGAGAAAGCAACGGTACTTCTACCTTTGGTGGGCCATTGCTTGAAGTCCACTGTCATGAATTCCTAAGTCCATGACCACAGTGGCTTTGCTTCCAATTACCCTGACTTTTCCTTGGCAAACTCCTGCTAACATAGCCTTTCAATCAGACCCATTGGGCTTCATAAGTTTTCTTTTAAGAATCTTTAGCTCTGATTCTGTCTGATTACAAGTCCTCTTGCCTATGATCTCAGCATGTTTGGTACATATCTTTTCTCTATTTTTCTTGCATTTTCTTTTTTTTATTTCAGAATATTATGGGGGTACACACATTTTGGTTCCGTATAATGCCTTTGCCTCGCACAAGCCAGGGCTTATCTTGCGTTTTCTATCATTGTCTTTTCTTTATCTCTCCATTGGCCTGAGCTAAGACCCATGAAGTCTTGGAAAGCTCTTCCATCCTGCTCCTATCTGGTACTGGGTCCAGCAACCACAACCTCCTTACCGGAATTCTTAAATTAACCCATTACATTTTGGCACTCGAGCTACATCAAATGAGATTTAAGATAATTTGTAAAAATAAACATAACATAAGGTAGAGCAATTTGAAATGAAAACAAAACAGAACAGAGGTCACCAGCAAAGAGCAGATAGAATAAATGTGACAAAATGCCTAAGATGATCTAATTATCATAATTGCACATGAAGTTTGATTTGCCTGGAAGCAAAGACATTTAGGCTAATTTTGGGTTTTTAGCCATAATGTTAATAATTTAAATGATACAAATTCACTTACAACGTTTTTTTTTTTTTTTTGCAGGAATCAAATGTAAAAGAGGTGCTTATATAAAGAACATTAAATTTCAGTGGAAAACTACTATGGTTTTACAAAAATAAAAATAAAAAAAACTTTAACATCTTATTTAAAGAAATGGTATTTTTATAGACCTGAAGGCTGAAAATTATAAATTTGTGAAATATTTTTTTATGGCAATTGAGCTAATACTTTTTAGATTTCTTACTGTTCAATGATACAATTAATTATAGGAATAGGACTTTGGGAATCTAGATGATTGGGTGGGAAATAGGCCAAATAGACTCTTCAATGAATGATTTATATGAGTTGAGGGCAGGTGCTGGGTGACAGTCAATATTATTTTCCATTTCTAATCTAAAGCAGAGAAATCTTTGTTGCTGGTCAAATGCAGAATGTAGTTTTTAAAATTCTAGATATGAGTAAGAGTGGGCAATTCTGTTATTTTGTTGTGGAATTTTGAGAGCTGATTTCTTATCTAACCTGGAGTTCAACCTAGTTTATCAAGATATGAGTAGTAGCAGAGGATATTTGTTAGAGCTACTGTTGTCTTTGCAGTGGGTGACTGTAATTCATGGAATTAGGATTATGAAACCTGGGCTTGATTTTGGCTCCATCACTTGTAAACCGTGCGGCATTAGAAAAGCTGTTCAGTCTTCTCTGGCCGTCAGTGACACAGGCTCTTCAAGCTGCCACAGTTGTTCATTGATTTTTAAGTTCCTTAAAAGGGAAAATGTAGATATAATTTAAGGTCAAACTTCATGGGAATGTGAATGCTGGGGTTTGTGTTGGGGACTGAGAATCTAATGGATGGGGCTGGTGGGGGTAAAATCCCATGATTCAAAACTCTCTGATAAGGAAATTTCGCAGGTCCTATTTTATTACAGTAGATAAGTGAAAAGAGTCCCTACACAGATAAATTGTACAGTTAATGTGAACAATTAAGATCATAAGCTTGCTATGCTAGAGTTTAATTAAAACACACACACACGAGCAAACACTGAATTTCCAGTGTTTCAATTTCAATGTTATGTAATAACAAGACCACCCAAAAGGTGGCACTCAAAAGCAGAGAGTTATTATGTGACCTTCAAGTAAATATAATAAAAGGGAAAAAAAGAAAGAAAGAATAGAGAAACGTCAATATTTTTTTACATTGAAATACTAAAGTCTGCTTAGCAACTTGTGAATATTAAGCAGTAGATGTGTTGAAGAGCGGCTTCTGTTTTCAGTCCAACATAAAGCATTTGAAATTGATTTGTATTGAAGCTGTGTATATTTAATTTAATACCTTTCAGCTTGCAAGATTAGTGAACATTTTTGTAATGATCAGAGACATTGGCATCTGTAGACTGATTTGATTTTCTTTGGACACGCTTTTACCATAAATTTTGAATGAACAGATGCCCTTATCCGAATCCAAATTCATACTGTTGCGTGCCTCTGGGTTACAGAAAATGCTAGTTGAAAATGCTACGTGAAAGTTGATTTTTCTTTTTAAAATTTTTGCTCTGTGTAAATAACCAAGTAGATTAAGATTATAATGCATGTGTATTAATACATTTTACTTCAAATTGATAAGATTTTCTATGAAAAGTTTAGTGATAGCTGCACATTCTAATAATTAATGCAAATATAGTAATATCACTGAATATTAGGCCTAAAGTAGTAGTGATAATAACAGCACAAAAAAGCCTATTGCAAAGAAAAACAACTATATTTAAATAAATAATATAAACAATATGCTACCTTTTGAGGTTATGTGGAGGGTGCAATGAACTGTACTTCATTTACATACTCAGCTTCTTTATCAATTAAGAAATACAATAAGTGAGTCAACATATGGAGAATAACCAAAAAGTTACCCTTATTACAGTTAAAATTGAAATTGGAGAACGTTTTGTATCTGGGGGCATGTGGGTTTCTGTACTGAACCCCTGATTTATATAGGCTCCCTCACCTTGCCACAGGAGTGTTTGACTGGGTGGGCTTTACCTATGAAAGCAGAACTTGCCCACAGAGAAATGCAGTGAAACACGTGGGCAGCTGTTTCTCAAGAGAAACAGAGAAGGAAGATGCTGGCTCCCCTTGCTCTGGTCCTTCTTCCAGCCTCACCTGTTAGATAAGCCCTTCTCAGGTATATAACTTGTGTGGGAACAAGTGACAGGGGGCAACAGAAGACTGAGAGTATGACAACAATAGAATCCTCTCCACACAGAAGGAAACACCAGGAGCAAAAAATTACTTCCTACCCATCCATACATGGTCTTTCTAATGAAAAGATTCTTTTCCACCTTGAAACTGCCCTGAGTATTCCCTGATACTATGGGAATAAGGGACATTTATCTTGTTATCTTAGAGTCTCTCTAATAGGGAGAATGCACGAACCCTTGACACAGGGAAATACCAAAACAAGTGCTGTGGTGTGAAGGTTTTGCCCTGTCCGCTGAATTCATGCATTGAAACCAAATCCCCAATGTGACAGCATTAGAAGGTGGGGCCTTTGGGAGGTGATCAAGGCCTTCATGAATGGAAATAGCATCCCTATAAAAGAGACCCCAGAGAGCTACCTGGCCCCTTTCGTCACGTGAGGCGACAGTGGAAAGGTCTCTGTGTGTGAGGAGGAGAGTCCTCACCAGATACCAAATCTGCCAGTGCCTTGATCTTGGACTTCTGAGCCTCCAGAACTGTAAGAAATAAATTTCTGTTGTTTATAAACTACACAGTCTTTGGTATTTTTGTTATAGCAGCCTAAATGGACTAAAACAATAAGATAACTGCTAGCATCCACCTTTCAATATTCTTCCGGAGGTTCAAGACAGTTTTGCTTTGTCACATTAGGTATGTACTAGGCCATTGTTCTTGGTCACCTTAGCTCAATGTCACTAAATGGCAGACTTTCATCTGGGCTGAGGAGGTTAGCTCCTAACATGCCTGGTCTCTTGGCCTTCAGATTCTAACACCAGGCTTCTATTTATGCTGCTTTCCATCTGGTCTGACAGTACGAGACATAAGTAGGTCTACCGGGACAGGCAGGGACTGTCCTCAATTCTTCTGTATAGGTCGTAATGCTCCAATGTGAAAAATTGTAGTGCTAACATCAAAAACTTCTGCTACATAAGCTAAGCTGAGATTATTAATATAAATCTATTATGCTGGCATAAGTAATGCTCATTAAATATTCTGTTTATTCCTCTACATTTTATGATCCACTTGCAGTTAGGTGAAACCATATGAGCTGAAATGAATTTTGTCACTTCTGATCAGAGGCAATGAAAATTCCTTGCACAATTTCCCAGTTTCTCTCTTCCTGTGTCCTAGCAACTGAGGATAACACAGCACCAAATATGAAAGCCTCTGTTTGCTGGATGGGATACCTGAATGATGGTGCAGTAGAGCTAGCTGACCACTCCTGCGGGACACACAGCGTAAGGAAGAAATTTCTGTGAAGTCATTGACATTGAGGGGTCGTTTGTTAGTACAGCATAAATTAGCCTACCTTGACTAATATAGTTATTCAGAGCTTTTATATATAAAAAGAATACAAGTTAGTTTTTGTGTTTCATTGGAGGCACTGTTACATTAGGAGAAAGGATTTAATGGTGGGATTGTGTAAATCCTCATCAATGGGAGATTAGAGCAAGCTTTTAGAAGATGGGATTTGGGATAGGTTGAGAAAGCCATGATGGCGTATTGGGCAGAGGACTCTGAGCAGGGATGTGGGAAAGGAAATGTTGATGGTAGGGCAAGACTGGCTTGAAGAGAACAAGGGGTGTTAAGTTATAGAGCTATACAAAATGAATTTTTGTAGGTATGAAGAATCTGGAGTGAGAAAACAGTCTGAGACTCCATATGATGTCTGAAAGAAAGCTGGGGAATGGAAATGGCCAGAGGGAAGCAGTAGGCAGCAGGTCAAGAGGACGATGTTGGCAGTATTGCTCACAACACTTAGCTAGGGCGACGTTTCCCCTAATTAGCTAGCATCAGAAAAAGTTTGGCATGTGCTGGATTTTGTAACTACGTTAATTGATTTACTAGATTGTTCAATGGTAGGAGAGAGAAAATGAGAGGAAGAGATAGGCTACCAAGGATGAAGAAGGAGTTGAGGATGACATGATACTGGGAGAATGGCAGTGCCTATAGATGGTGAAAAGGAGAACCAATTAGGGTAAAGATAACTGATTTACTCTTGAATAAATTTTGCTTGCAATTAGGGCAAGCTCACTGGACAATTGTATATAAAGAACTGAAACTTAATTAGAAGTTAGAGCAGGAGTTATAGATTTGGGATTAATGCTAAGTGGTAATTAATGCCCTAAGATAGTAATTATAGGGAGAGAAAATCATCTTACTGCGGGAAAATATATAGAATATATAGAGAAAGATATGCTGATGACTGAGAATTTTTCATGGCAGGAGAAGGAAAATAAGTTCTTTAAGAACTGTATCAAGTGTCTTTTGGGACTAGCATGAAGTTCTTTACCATATGCATGTTGCCTTTTTTGTTGTTGTTACAGTGTCTATGAAATCATGTTAATGTGTTTATGACTTTCATTCCATTTAACTCCATCCTAGGAGAATATCTGCTGCAGTAGCCCAATCACTCCCTGGTTTCTTGTACAACTTTCCATTACTTTTGTCTGAATCCTATTTAGTCAGAGAAGATTGTAAGAAAAGGTGGCATATTTCTTTGTGGGCTGCAATGTACTGAATTAGTTCATCCTTACTCATCACGAAAGCAATTTGTTGGACTGGATCATATGACAATATATTTGGTGTGATCTCACAAAATCCAGAGCTTTATGAACATCTATGGTTTTTTCAATGTTTCTATGAGAGTTTAGAGGTCGATTGAGTTGATGGAAACTTTATGTGAATCTAGAAAGTTTGTGTGCTGTGTTGTAATAAACATTTTATAATTCAGGGTTAGCATCTTTAGAGAGTGCTGAAACTCTGCAACATCTAGGTGTTAAGATGTTTCCCGTGTTTACAATTAGAATGCTTTAAGATATATTCTATTAAGATCTTCTGCATTATTTGGGTCTGTAAAAAAGATACTGTATATATTGCTTCTGAAAATATTTTATATTATTCAGCTAATTGCTAAATATTCATTGGATGCTTTCATGTACCGGATGTTCTCCTAAATGTGGAGAATAGAAAGATGACCCAGACATAGTTTCCAAATTCAAAGAACAGAACTTTCCTTCTAGAAAGGGGGGCATTCAAGAAAAAAGAAAATTGCAGCACACAGTGATAAATTTTATGTTGGAGGTACGCACAGAGTGACCACCCAGGTAATACAAAGGAGGAGCAGACCTCCTAGAGCTGGAGGGTAGGAGAGCAGGGGTTTGTCAGGTGAAATGAGGGCAGGGAGCAGGAAGGGCATTCCAGGCAGAGGAGCAGCGAGCGCCCAGGCCGGGAGATGAGAGAACTTGTAAGGAGCTCAATGTGCTTGTAGCACAAAGTGGTGAGAGATGAAGCTGGAGAGATAAGCAAGAGCCAAATCATGATAGACCTTGGTTCTTCAGTTGTTTGTTTAGTTACAGCTCACTTTGTTTCAGAAGGGTTTTCAAGTACCTTGAAGGGCCATGAATACCATACTAAGACATTTGGCGCTCTCCCTAAGATGTTGGCGAGCCTCAGGAAGAAAGCAACATGATCAGATTTGCATTTCAGAAGCATAATTCTGTCTTCTTAGAGGAGAATGAACTGCAAGGAACAAAGCAGAGGCAGAGAAGCCAGTTAGTAAGTTGCTGCAGTTAGGTGGGAAATGCATCCTGAGGGACTGAATTAAACTGGGGCTTTGGGGATGGAAAGAAGAAAGAGATACAAAATAAGCCCAATAAATATAGTTTGATAATAAGCATTTTCTCAATGAATGAGTTGTGACTAATAAGATGTGTGGGATGAGAAAAAGAGAGAAGTCAAGAATGAATTATAGGTGTAGGCTTGAGAAACCAGGTGGGTGACAAGAAAAGTCATTGCTTGGATACTGACTGCATTCCTTCCGAGTTCTCTGTATGCCTGAGAGCTGAAATTGTTGCATGTGGATTCATCTTAACAATATGATAAATACCCTGAGTGTAAGTCTTCCTTTATTCTCATAATTTTTTTTAGCACCAAGAACAGTACTGACCACACACAATATGATCAGTTACTTTCACTGAATTGATCACAGTTTGGTGAACCTGGCATAGGTGTTTTCCATTTAAGAATGACTGACAGATCCTAATTAAGTATCAGTTGGTGTTCCTTGATTGTATACAAAAGAAACTGACCCTGACTAACATGAGGAGCCAAAGAGAACTGTGGTGAGCTATTCGGAATTCTCAGACTTGACATACAGTCTGGAGAAACAGGCTTGGAAATAGGCAAAAGAAAAACAGGTGCAGAGAACAGAGCAAGAACCAAAGGGAGTGTCCTGTAACATGAACGATCTAGTCAGGAAGCCACTGTTGAAATGGATAAACCACAGCTTTCAAGTCTCTTTGTCCCTCTGCTCAAGAATCAAATTCCAGAGAGCTGCAAATTATCGCCCATCTTGAATAACGTCTCCACCGCTTAGCTAGGAGAGGGTTGGGCCCCTAATTACAGTCCTGCCAGAAGAGATGGAGGTAATTCCTCAAACATTTGGCAATCATGGTGCACATAGGAAGAGAAAAAGGATGCTAGCCAGCCAGATAATTACAAATGTCCTCTTGAAGCTAATTTTCAGCTTTTATTGTTTTCTGTCTAGAAAGATTCTTAAAAACAAAATTGAAGCTTCGTGAAGTATAAGCATGAGACATTTATTTTCTGACTAAAGGAAACCTGGATCTTTTTCAACTCAGCTACTCTCTTTGACACAAAATTCTATTATTTAACTTCTAAAAGGTAAAACAGACATTTTAAAAAATAGTAGGTCACTGGCTCTGAACTAAAGAGACACAATAGGAAATTTTAGACTTGGAAGGAAATATTTAGATTCTGTGGGAGAAAACTGAATAGGTAGGGGATGGGGTGGGAAAGAAAACGTGAGAAAAGAGAGGAACACACACAGAAGAAAAGTGCAGCATTATTTGGATAAGCTTCTGAACAACGTTCAAACCAAATCTCTAACCCTTAAGCATCCGGAGGGAACACCCACCACTAATTACAGGACTAAGACATACAAGAAGCCACTTGAGGACTGTGGGGCCCAAATCAGTCATCCTGATGGTAGTTTTTAAGATGTGGCTGTGGTTGTTTGTTTGGTGGTAGGAGAGAGTTTAAATTTACTTTCACTGGCCTTAGTAGATGTTGATATTTCTCCCATCTCTAATCTCATTCCAGAGCGGGGGAGATACCTGTGCCAGCTCTGGCTTTGTTTGCTATGCCAGACAATCCTGGTGCTACAAAGTCAAATCATTGTGAAAGATGTTTATGCAAATGTGGGAAATAGGACCATAATCTTGTTTGAAATTTCGCTTAGAGATTACTGCTGGGAGGGTTCCCTATTCCGATCCTTTTGAGAAAATAAGTAAAGGAATTGCTTTTATGATTGAGTCTCAAAACCACGGAAGGATTTTAAGTTGGTTTGTATTTGAAACCACAATTTTGATGATGTTTCTGTTTTCTTTCATTTCTAATATTTTTTTTTCTTAGATAAGTTCTCTTTTTCTGCAAAGAAGAGCTCAACCTTTATAAAGGCCACATTCTTTTGGAGGGTAAAATAGAGATGCAAAATTAGACATGA
Source organism: Lemur catta (assembly GCF_020740605.2). Lineage (NCBI taxonomy): Eukaryota > Metazoa > Chordata > Mammalia > Primates > Lemuridae > Lemur > Lemur catta. The sequence goes on from NC_059128.1 coordinate 269,696,078, forward strand.
TGGGTGAAAAGTACTCTTTGAAAATTGAGTTAGCATTGTCTGTGAACAATCTCTTTTTGTTATCATAGGTATTAGACATGTTATAGGCTGGCTTAATAAATCTATAAAGTTGATGCTTATAGTTTACCTTAGAATTTCTCAGTTTTGCTTTTCTTTTTCTAAGATGGACATATGTCCTAGAAAATAAAATAATGAATTATAGTTCATTTATTTATGTTTATTATTTTACTTCTCATGAATGTGAATTTTTTGATATCTCTACATAGAAAAGATGTTTATGGAATAGCAGATGGAGTAATTAAGGGTTAATTGAACAAATTGGAACTCAAATTGGAAATCAGATAGCAGAGTTGCTTAAAGAGTAACTGAATTATTTTAATCTGTCACACAGAAAAAGATGTAACATATTCCTTTTGCTTCAGAAATGTTTTCCTGTCTTTACTGCTTAAAGAATTGATACACCGTCAGGGATATTGAACACATTAAGCATCAGCTTGTGAGTTGAACCAGGCAGCCTCTTAAATTCTTTCCCAAAATGAGTTTCTGTGTGGCCAGGGGTATAGTCAAGGATGTGATCCAAACTGCCTGGTTTGAGTCCCAGCTCTCAATGATACAATCAGCTGCCATCTGTAAGTTGCAAACAAGTGGCCTTTGCAGAGCTGTATCTATATATGCTAGCTGATGCAGAAAAACCTGGAAATTTTACTTTATTAGTTGCTTTTTCATTTGATGGTTCTGAAGAGATGAGTGTGTGCATGCATGTGTGTACACATACATATATATGCATACATATAAGTACATGTATATATGTGTATGTGGAAATATGTATTGCTATATTTTATGTATGTATCATTAACAAAGAGCTGACAGCTTTAGTAAAGATTGAATTAATGGTCTTGATATTACCAAGCTATCCTAAGAGCAATAATCTCAGTTGAGTATCATAATGCTGCTGTCCCAACCCCTTTCATGTGGAATGCAGTTGTAACAGGATTAAATCACTGCTCTAACTTCTTTTCCAGCATCTTCTACTTTTTGTGGTACAGATATGATGATTAGGTGGGTGGAGACCAAATGGGACCCAAGATTGACCCTCATTTATTTTGCAAGCCCTTATTTAAATCTGGAAGGGGAGAAATGATTGAGGTGAATATTGAGAAATTGCCCCATAAATGGCAATCAATACTAACTTCTGAAACGGTACATGGGATGACATTTTGGTGATGCATACTTAGTAATTCTGATTTTTACAAAGATTTATCTTAGCATTTCCTTAGTCATCTCTACCTTCCTTCTAGCCTGCCATTTATTTCAGGGGGATGAAACGTGCGTGATAACTTGAAGAAATTCCTTGAACTAAATTAATTCAGACTACTGTTGGCAACAACATTATGTGGCTCTCTGTAAATTTTTGGGATTATTTCATGAGAGGCTTGAAATGGAAGTTACTGAACCTGAAGCCATTTTGAGCCAGTTACCAAAATAAAAAAATTTTATTCCCTGAGAAATACCTGCAAAATTGCACTTCCTTTGTGATTATATTTTCTGATCACTTTTCATGGAAAGTAGGTGGCTATGATCTTACAACAGAAGAATAAATTCCCAACTACAAAAAAGTTGTCAAATCCAGCTTTATTCCAGTTTGCAATAAGATGCCCTTGCATGATTTTTTTTTTTTTTTCAGGGATAGGAGAGGGAGTGGGAGAAGGAATTGTGGTAAGTAACCATAAGAAAGTTTTAAAATCTTGCCTTCTTTTTAGAATTTACAGTTGCTGTGTCTCTGTGTCTTGATTTGAGTAAGATAATACCAATGACACTATTTGGAGTCTGAGAAGTTTTTCACTCCAATACATAGATCAAAACTATTTAGCACTTTCTAAATTCTTCTCATGGGTTCATCATTTATTCATGCCACAGTGAGAACATCATTAATATAGGGCAGCACATCTGGAAATTAGGTGGCAAGGTCAGGTTGAGGTCATGGAACACTTCTAGGGAGGCCAAAATTCTAAATAGCAGCAGCTTAACTCAGAGTGTTCTTCAGTAAGTGATGATTGTTTTGGCTCCTGACTCATTGGTGATCTGCCATTAAGAAGCTTTCAACAAGAGAATTTTTCAAAACTTGACCTTCTGAAGGATGAGTAAGAATTTTATTAACTGTAAGCATTAGACGTAGGCATTCATTAAGTTCAGAATGTTTTTCAGAAAGTCTCACATTACTGTCATTCTTTGGTTCTTGCACTAAACTGTGCAATATAGTAGCCATTAGCCACAGTGTCTATTGAACACCTGAAATGTAACTAGTGAGACTGAGAAACTGAGTTTTTAATTTTTAAAAATTTTAATTCATTAAATAAAAAAACTGAATATAACATACTCATTAATGTTCTTATATTAATCATATGTTAAAACGGTGATATTTTACATATATTGGGTTAAACAATCTGTATTATTATTAATTATTTTACCTGTTACTTTATACTTTTCTATTCGAGTGACTATTACAAAGTTGAAGATTACACATCTGGCCTGCATTATGTTCTGTTGGACAGAACAGTTCTGCCTTATACTTGTTAGTGGCTCAAAGATGCCTAATTTACTTAGATGGACCATCTGTCCTCATTTTCCCCCTCTGGAATGATGGTATAAATCTGTTTTCTTTAATTGATTTAATAGCTGGTGTCAGAAGAAATGATTGATTCTTCTATGTAATCTCCTACTTCCTCAGAGAGTATCTTGTCCTTTCTGGGAACAAAGTGACTATTTTGAAATAGTCAAGGTCACCTAATACTCCATTACGTCTTTCTTCCTTGGCTTCCTTTAATTCTCAAGGCCAACCCATGCCCACAGCCATGGGCATGGCATTTATAAAACCTTTTTTGTTTGTACTTTTGATTCAATAATGCCTCCAGATGTCTTCATTAAGTCTGCTTCAGCCCAGCTAGTATATTTGTTTCTCCAGATTTCTGAACTTCTTGGTCTTAAACTTCTGCTTGTCCATCCTAGATGCATTTGTTGATCCTAATCTAAATTGTTGCCCATAGCTTTCCTCAGAATGATGCTTTCTAAGTTATATCTTCCCAACTCCACACCCTAAGTATTGGGACCCAGAAAAGTGTCAGGCTGTTGAGATTTCAGACCATTCTAGGTACCGGACACAGCTCTGTAGAAAGGCATGGCTTCTGGCCTCATGTGATCCACAGTCTAATGAGGGAAGTACAGAATAAAGGTGTGTGTTTCTTTTCCAGGTTGCTGGAACCTGCTTCCTTGTAAGTGTAGGAAAGGGAAATGCCTGGGAATTTAGTTCTTTTGGGGAACAGCTCTCACCCAATAGCGGATGCTTGGGGGAACTGGGAATAGAAATACTCCATCCCCTAATAAGAACACCTCTGAGACGACAGCTACATGGAATGCAAAGTGCCTCTGAGTTACTGAGCTTAAGTTACACTCTGTGGGGCTCAGCTTGCTGCCAGAGCAGCTTCCCTCCTCCCCTGGTCCCATCTCCTCACTCCTTTACTTATTTCCTAGGAATACATCAAATAAATCACTTTCCCTAAAATTCTCATCTCAGTATGTGCTTCTGAGGAACCCCACCCTATGTCAGGAATCTTAGGTCCTGGAATTGGTTTTATTAGGTTATTAAATATGGAATGTCTGATTTCCTTAGGTATTAAGTTTGACAGTTGATATCTCTGACATTTCACTTTGACATTTCTTGTGTTATGTTCATTGTGAAGGTACATTCTCATTCTTTCAAATGCATTGTTTGGCTTGTGATTATCCATCAAATTTTTTTAGAATAATTTTTGTGAAACCAGGGGTAAAAGTCAAAAATTCGTGTTATTTTTTATATGAGTTCTGTCATGGAACCAATGCAGTGCAGACAGCTCGAAATAACAAAGTGTTTGGGAAGGCTGTGGCTAATGAACACACAGTAGGTCAATTATTTGAGAAGTTCCATGCTGGTGATTTTAATCTTGAAAGTGAGCCATGTGGGTGACCTGAGACCAGGTGGATAATGATGAGCTAAAAGCTGTACTAGAGGTATGACTACATGGTGAGTGCCAGGCACACTGTCTGGTGAATGGACACACTTGAGGCTCTGACTCGGGGGGATGGGCAGGACATGGACATTGTATATAACCTGAACTTATGTACCCCCATGATGAGCTGAAATAAAAAAAAATAAAAGCTATACTAGAAGTGAATCCATCTCAACTTCATGTGAATTAGCATCAAGGTTTGACATTACTATTCCAACAATATTGGACCATTGGAAACAAATCGACAAGGTAAAGAAGCTGGATGTATGTGTTCCACATGAATTAAAGAAGTGTCAGAAGATAAATTGTCTGGAAGCTTACCTTTCTTTGCTGTCGTGACATAAAGTTAAACCATTTCTACCTGTGATGAAAAATAGATTCTTTTTGACAATCACAAGTGTTCAGCACAATGGTCTGATAAACATGAAGGCCCAAACACAGTCCCAAACACAGTATTCATCAAAAACAGCTCATAGTGTCTTTTTGGAGGTCCAGCGCTGGTGTTTCACACTATAGCTTCATGAAACCTGGTCAGTCGATTACAGCAGATGTCTACTGCAACCAAGTGAAGGAAATGATGAGGATGCTTGTGATGAAGCAGAAAGACTGGTCAACAGAGACAGGCCAATCCTCTTGCAAGGCAACACTCGACCACATGTCGCACAAACAATGCTGCTCAAACTACAGAGGCAGGACTTGGAAACTCTCTGTCATCCACCATATTCACCAGACCTTGCACCAACTGACTACCACTTCTTCCAGGCTTTGGACCACTTCTTGGAAGGAAAAATATTCAATTCTCAACAAGCCATGGAAAATGCCTTTTGTGATTTCATCGCCACTTGCTCTCCAGACTTCTTTGCTGCTGGCATAAACTAGCTACTATTAAGATGACAAAACTGTGTCCATAGTTTAGGTGCATACTTTGATTAATTGTACTGCCTCTTGTTTGAGATACAATAAACTAAACTTTTGATTCAAAATCAAACGTTTCATAATTAATGACCTGTCGGAAGCAGATTCTCAGGCTGAGGTTTGGAAACTGGATCACGCAAATGTCAGATGGTGACGGAGATGCTGCTGTTTGTGGCACGTGGAGGGGTGATACCCCCTGGCCTGCTGTAGCATTACCATTGTTGATACTTTCACCTCTGGAGAACTGGGATGGAATACAAGTGAAAGAGGATGCACTGAATTGTACAACATCTGTGGAATTTGGTAGTTATTGTAAAAAGAAGGGTGGAGTTGTTGGGGTGCTGCTAATTGATGGGCTGTAGAAAGAAAACACTATGCTTTGGTTAGTGAATTACCAGTTTATGGGGAAGGAGGAGATCAAGAATTCTGACTTCTGTTTTATAGATGTTTAGTTTGTATTTGAGAGTGATTTCAAGGGGGTCTATGTATCTGCAGAGAAATATAAATATTTAAATCATTCCTCTATACATGATATTTAATGCAATTTGTATCAATCAGATTTCTTAATAGCAAGCAATGGAACTAACAGAGACCATCTCAAGAAAAAAAGAATACTGAATAGATATTGGGTAATTCATAAAATTGCCAGGAAGGCTGAAATTTAGGCTCAGGGAATTGTCAGGAACAGAGGGGGCTGGGAAACAGCCAGACTGCACAGACCATGGTAAGACACAGACAGTGATGCTGTTCAGAGAAGACCCCGCTGCTGCTGCTAAGACACAACTGAGTGTGTCTTGGCTCATACAGCTCTACTTCCAGCTCTGACTCCTGGATGCTGCCACAGCCACCTCTGCTGCTGGTGCCCTAGGAAATGGACATGGTTGAAGCTGGCATTAGAATGAATTCACTACCAGCTCTGTTTTCTTTATCTCACAAGCTCCAAATTTGAAGACTGGGAGATCCTTCTGATTAGACAAGCCAAGGCCGTGTGCCCATGTGTCCTGCACTGGTAGAGCATGTACTTTTCCTTCTTCAATGTTTGATAGATGTCAGTGGTGAAGACATTTGAGCCAAGAGTATTTTTCCCACTGGATGTTTCTCGTTTTTGCTACTTTTTAATAATGTGATTAGGAAATGCTTTATTGTGAATTTCTTTGTCTTTATCTTCTTTGTTGAGTTTCTTGGATCTGTGGATTTATAGTTTTCATCAAATTTGGGGAAAACTTGACCATTACTTATTTATTTTAGTCTGCCTTTTCCTCCTCTTTTTCTGAGAGTCCAATTGTTCCACACATAACTGAGGCTGTGTTTATTTATTTTGCAATATTTTTTCCTTTCAGTACTTTAGTTTGCATAATTTCCATTGCTAATGTCTTCTAGTTCATTGATCTTTTATTATCCAGTTTCTCATTTGCTTTTAAGTCCATTGAGTTAATTTTTCCTCTCAGATATTATGTTTCTCAACTCTATAAATCACATTTGTTTTTTTAAATCTTCAATTTCTCTTGTATTATGTTCTTATTTTCAAGAGAATATTTGTAATATTGTTTTAATGTACTTGTCTGTTAGTTCCATTACCTCTGTAATTTCTGTTTGTTTCTACTAACCAACTTTCTCATCATTATGAAGAACATTTTCCTGCTTTCTTTTTATGTTCAGTAGTTTTTTATGACATTGGACATTGTGAACATTGCAATGATAAGTGTATGGATCTTTCTGTCTCCATTTAAAAAGTATCAAAGTATATTTTGGCAGGAAATTTAATTACTTGTGGATTAGTTTGCACTTTATCTTTTACCTTTTTAAGGGTGGCATAGCATAGCCTTACTGTGAAGTCCTCTCTGGGGTCTCAGGCATTCAAGGTCTCTCCAGTTTGGCTGATCAATACAACGTTGTCTCCTACCCTTGTGTGAGTTTTGGATTATTCAGCTTACAGATATCCAGTAGCTCTTCATTTTTGCCCAGCCTCATGGAGTTTTACTCTATGCATTGTTTAGTTTTATCCCACGCATACAGTGTTCAGCCAAGGTCTCAGAGATCCCCATGCAGTTTTCTAGAGCTATTTCCCTGGGAGGTCCCTCATCCCCAGTACTCTTGTCTTGCAAGTCCAACTGTTTTATCCTCTCTGAACTCAGGGGGACTGCCGTGTTTGGCTTGGGCTTCCCTTTCCTGCTCTGAAATTTAGAAAGTATTTCCAGGCACAAAGTTGCAGTGATCATATAGTTCATCTTTTTTGTTTCCATTTTCTCAGGCAACGCAGTCCTGGACTGCCAGTTGTCCAATCCCTGAAAATAGCTATTTCACATATTTTGTGAGTTTTCTAGCTGTTTTTAGTGGGAAGGCAAATCCAGTTCCTGCAACTCTGTCATAGGCAGAAACAGCCGTCCTTTCTAACAAAGGACGTTTTAATCTCTATTTTGAAATTTAAAACTGTTTCAAAACAATAATTTTTAATATTATACCTTCAAAATTCACATGGCCATCACATATGCTGGTTTTAAGTAAAATTAGTAATAGAAGAATTTATTTATTTTGGGAATCCCTAGATACCTCTGACTGTCAGAATCGTAAGATGGCTTCAATTTTGTTGGTGGCATAAAAAAATAAAACCTTTTAGCAAATAAATCCTCAAAAAAAAGAATAACAATTCAAAGTCTTCCATATTCCTGAAATCAGCCAAAAGTGTTTTGTTTCAGTTTTCACTTACAGTTTTCAGAGTAAATTCATGTTTTTTACAATGAATTTGTAGTGGTGGGTGTTTTCATTCCTTTTGCCAACTTTACATGTTAGAATCATATTCTTGCATTGAATTCAAAAGCAAATATACAAAAACTACAAGACAAAAATTAGAACATCAGCAAAAAAAAATTTCTATTGAATTTAGACTTCTTTGCTCTCTTTTCCTGAATTATTTTGCCATTCAAGTAAACATATGCAAAAGGGACAAGTAAACAGCAGTGTCCCCTGGAATGTAGTATACAAGGTAAGTTTCAATGCTTCTTTTTGGAAGCTTTAAATAGTATTCTGTCTCCAAACAGGACTTCAAAGAAGTCCATTTCCATTCACAGTCATGCTTCTAACTCTGGCCACAATGTCACTTTGATCCCTTTGTCTGATCTCTCACTCCTTAAGTCCTATCTGCTCTCGCCCTAAATCGACCACATATCACCAAGGCAGCACAAGGATTTGTGGGTGGGACAATTCCAGGATTCCCAGTGAGGATTAGAAGTCCTGTGTACTTGCTGAGTCTTCGAAGCTCAGAGAGGTGTTGGTTTTGGTCAGTGTTTGTGGTGGGAGGAAAAGCAACAGGAGACATTGGGCATCGTACCATGCTTACCACGGAAAGCTATACCGAAGTGTGACATGGAGATGTCAAGTGTTGTGAGGACATCAGTGTGGACTTGGTCCCTTTGAATCAACAGAAGAAAGGATACTGTTAACGGCACTGACAGGTAATTTGACTTTTAGTCATGAATTATTGATCTCCGCCCATGAAAATGCAAAAGGGCAGGAGATCACAGATTTTTAAATTAGTTTTGGCATCATTGGCTTCTGGTCACATCTCTGTGTAAGCATTTTCTCCTACAGGTAAATAAACTCACTCCAGCTCTTCTGGTGTGTCAACTCTTCCAATGAGCTTGGCTTTTATTTCTGAGTTGGTTGCATGAAAACCAAGCATTGTCTTCAACCAACAGCTGGACTTCTCATTTCCTAGGTCCATCATACACATGAAAATTTCTCATGTGATTTCAATATATTTTTATCCAATGCAGTAAGCATTGAATCAGCACCTACCTTGGGTCAATCAGACAAAATATGATGCAGTATTTGAGTGCATTTATAAAAATATATACAGTACTATTTTGTGTATAAAAATTGTTTATCTTTTTGGGGGAGACTTGAGGTTTTAGAGGTGTGTACCTTGAGGTATTTAGAACATGTTGTTGGCATCATCTAAGGTCAGGACACACCCTGTAGTCATCTTCTCAAGTCTCTTCAGATCCTTAAGACTAAATTCAGTGAGGGGAACAATACACGGGTCAAGGCCAAGATGTGAAACTGATTTAGAGGATAGAGATATGCCCATTTTCAAGGTGTTTCTACTTTGAAGATGTTATTTCTCTGTTTGATTGTTTTCTCTCCACCCCCCCTCCCATTTTGCTGTTGCTAGTAAGCTATTCATCTTAGTTCATAGCTAACACTTTGGCATTTTTTGAAAAGGTAATAAGAAAGATAACAGGGAAATCAAATTAAAAAAATTTAAATGAAAAGATGTAGTGCGGGACCAGAAGTTGAAGGAGCAACTATAGCCGAGGCCTGGAAACTTTTCAGAAGCAGGGGGATCAACATTTCATCTGGTTTGATGTTTTGGGTAATGCTGGCTTTGTCCTTGTTTGCTTCTCAACTCACCTGGATAGGGCTAGTTAGTATTTAAACTCAGTTAGTTGTGATCTTATGTTCACTTTGTGACTTTCACACTTAACATTAGCAATAGTTTTACCAATGTTTCGATGCCAGTAGAGGAGATCAATAATTATGGAATAGCTCTAATGGAAATAAAATAAAGGTTTAACTGCTTAATTCCTTCTGATGATCAGATATTCATATTCAGTTTAGGGAAAAAAATATATGTGTTCGGTTTTTGTTACAAGAGCCACAGGCATAAACATTTATTCTTTCTCCCAGAGTTTCCTTCTCACATTCTTTCTGTTTTACTCTGTCTCTCTATCTCTCTGTGTTTTCATTCATGACTGGATTTTGTTGGTATATTCAGTTTTTCATTCATTCATTAAATGTGAGTGGAAGTGAAGTTTCATTAGAAGTTTAGCACAAACATGACTGGTTTACTTCAGGGTAAACCCATAAACCAAAGGTGGAAAAAATTCCAAAGAATTCTATTTGTTGGAAAATTTGCTAACAACCTTTTTGTTTGGTTACTCAAAGTCTTGCTCACAATGTGGGAGTTGAGGGTGGGGACTGGGTGGAGAAAAGACAAAATATAATAAACACAACAGACACTCACTGGCCTCAAAGCTGATTGGAGTGCACTAGGAAAAGAAGTTATGAGAGAACTATGAAAACAGCTTTGTACTTTGTGAAGTGGAATGTTTCAGAGATGCAGATTATAAAGATTGGAACTAATAGCAAAGCCCCAAAGCAAGGTTTCTGTTTCAGGTCTGTATATGCACATTTTATTCTTTATTCATAAAGAAATCTTAGTTTGCAAACAGGATGTATACCAGACCCCTTAAAAATCTAGAATTTCATCTACACAGGGAATTAATATAAACACATGCCCTTCTTTTAGAGTGAGAAAAGGTTAAACTGAAATGAAACAAATGGCATTTCGCTTATCTGTCTTTTTAAAAATTAGGAGAAAAAAATATATGAATGAAGAAGTAGGTTTTTTTATTAAAAACATATTTTAGAATGTTGTATTTTTTCAGGTGTATTTATTTTCTTCTTTCATTTGTTGACTGCATTGTGAATTTAAATAAGCTCTTGGCATGTTCTTGGTTTATTTGAATTTTGATTTAAAAAGGCAAGGGTGGAATTTCAGTCTCTAAATTTGGAAGAAGTTCTTTGGACTGAGGCCATCTTAGCTTCCTGGAGGAAGCAGCATTTAAATTAGCTCTTAGTTTCTCTAAGGGCACAATTTCAGTAACAAAGAGATGAGGTAGAGTCCCCCATACCAAGGGGAGGAGCTGCTTGAATGCAGGGACATGGGTGGGGACCAAGTCATGTGAGATGAGTGAGAGTAACTCAAGGTGCAGGACACAGGCAAAGGTAAAGTAGGAAAGTTAGGCTTGTACGTGCCCTGGAATGCCAGGATTAGGAGTTACATTTTAATAATTGGCACTTGGTACACATTGAGTTTTAAATAGAGCTCCATGAAAAGAGAAGGGGTAAGGTAAAAAGGATCAATGAAGAAAGACCAAACATTTGTGGAGCTGTTCCTCTGTGCTATATATATTTATATATACAGGCACATTACATGCCCTATCATGAAGATGCAGAAACTAAGGCTCAGAGATGTTGAAAACTTGCTAGGATCCATAGATTGGGCATTTTCATCCAGGTTTGTTGAATGAACAAAGACTAAGCTTCAAGAATTGGCAGGATTCAAGAGGATCTTCAAGGTGGGGGATCTGGCCTTAGGTGTAGAGATTAGGAGCTGGGATATTAGGTGTGACCTTCTAGCCTGCATCCAGGTGGAACCCATAAACTATATCTAACTTTACAGAACATAGGCAAACACCGGATTTCTAGTTTTATTATTTTTGTCTGATTATAAAAGTCTATGGGACTTATGAGTTAGCAAACTGGGCATGCTTAATAATAAACCTCCACTTAACTTCCCGTTAAAATTGCATAATGACACACAGAATGGCAGCAGCACTATAAATTAAATACAAGAGCAGAACAAGGATAGAATTTTCTCGTATTGCATCTCTTGAGTGACATTTGAAAAGCATATCCTTGAGCTGCACACTCTAGGTTCCGACCTCTGAAGTGAGACAAGAAAGAAGCCACCACATTTGCAAGGGTGCAAGCGTGGTTACTTCTCCATTACCCGGGCTGCATGTTAGGTTAAAGGAACTGCTCTTCCCTGAGTACAGGTGTGTACTTCTGAGCCGTAAGTGTACTAAAATCTGAACTATTTCAATCCAGAGCCCAATTCTTGCCTTCATTTCTTCTACATGCATTAGTTTCTTGACGTTTATTCACAGATTACACAACTCAGCATAGAAAAGCTGCGAAATTAGAGGGGGCTAGAAGTCAGTAGAGATGGGGGAATGTTTCTGGTAGCACACTGAAAATCTGTGCACTGTATCTAACTCTAGCATTGTCAGAGCAACCCACTGTTAGTGTTGAAAAAGACCCAAACTCAGTTCACCAAGTGCCTACCAGATAAATCCCTGCTATGTTCCACAAGACGACCAAGGGATTATGCTTCTACATCAAGAGAGGAAAACTCCCAAAATTCAAGTGGATCTTTAGGGGGGTTAGTTGCCCACCTTATTGAAAAAAATCATATCTGGATAGACTTTTTTTTTCTATCCAAAGATGAGTCACCAAAAACCAAACCAAACCAAAGCATGCAGCTTGTGAAAAGAAAGTAAGAAAGAGAACATTGTCACAATGATGTGCAGAAATACTGTTTTTTTGCTTTACTTTGGAATCTCCTGAGAAGATTTAAAAAAAAAAAAATACACCTGGGCCTCAACCCAGAGCTTCTGATTTAATTGGTCTGGAGTGAGGCCTGGGCATTTTTTTAATAGATTTATTTTTAGAGCAGTTACAGGTTTATAGAAAAATCAAGAGGAAGGTACAGGAGATTTCCTGTTTATCTCCTGCCCACACACATGCACAGCCTCTCCCATTCTCAACATCCCCCACCAGAGTGGTACATTTCTTGCAATTGATGAGCTTACATTGACACATCATTATCACCCAAAGTCCATAGTTTATATTGGAGCTCACTCTTGATGTTGTACATTCTGTGGGTTTGGGCAAAGGTGTAACGATGTATATCTACCATAATAGCATCATGCAGAGCAGTTTCACTGCCCTACAGATCTTGTGTTCTGCCTGTTTATCCCTCCTTAGCCCCAAACACTGACAACCACTGAAATTTTTACTGTCTCCATAGTTTTGCCTTTTCCAGAATGCTATATAGTTGAAAACACACAATACATAGCTTGTACAGATTGGCTTCTTTCACTTAGTAATATGCATATAAGTTTCTGCAATGTCTTTTCATGATATAACAGTTCATTTCTTTCTAGTGCTAAGTAATATCCCATTGGACGTCCCACAGTTTATTTATCCACTCATCTACTTAAGGACATCTTGGTTGTTTCCAGGTTTTGGCAATTATGAATAAAGCTGCCATAAACATCTTTGGGGGAAATAAATTTTCAACCCCTTTGAGCACAATTTCTGGATCTTTATGGCAAGAGTGTGTTTAGTTTTGTAAGAATCTGCCAAAATGTCTTCCAATGGGACTGTACCATTTTTCATTCCCACTAGCAACGAATGAGAGTTGCTTTTGTTCCACAGGTATTTTTTAAAAGTGCCCCAGGTGACTCTAATGTAGTCAAGATTGAGAACCAATGATTAGAGCAAGAACATCTCTCAGCAATCATTTTTCTCTCAGTTTCAGTTTCCTTATCTAGTATAAGAGAAATCTTCAATGAGGCAATGAGTCATTGTTTCTCCCCTATCTTCTTGGAAATGCTGTTACTTTTTTTCTATAATGTTTATATTATAAAGTCTTCTGAGGACATACGTATCTATTATTTAGAAAAATAATATCTTAGTGTCACATTTTTAAAAATCAAAATTAATGCACAACAATCGATGATGAATAAAACATCAACGTTTTAAAGATAGATTACATTTTAAAATTAGTTCGGTATCATGAATTAATATCTATAATGTTTGTTCAAGCTAATATTACAATACATATTCATGTAATCATTCAATAAATATTGCATGTTGTATTTATCATGCAACAAACTTGTAGTGATTGCAAATATAAGGTTGTTTAAAACATGGCCTTTACGCTCAAAGGACTTATGAACTAATGGGGGGTGGTGAAGTCAGTAGGGTACGTGAAAAAGCAGAATTATGCAAGTAATTTAAAGTCAAGGCAAAAATAGAAGAGTATAAATAATACAGGTACCCATTATACGGACATTTGGAAGACATCAGAATTGATTTTGACTGAGAGTATGTGTGTGTGTGTATGTGTAGTAGTGGTAGTAGCAGTAGCAGCAGCAGCAAAATTGAGTAGTCTTTATAAAAAGTGAGACTTTTTAACTGCACAGGGTTTTGTTATAAAGAGATGATTGAAAGGCAACCTGGCTGAAGAATAATGTGGCAAAGGCCCACATACATGGGCTTACAGAGAAAATTCAGGAAAGAAGGTGGCCTTTGTGTCAAAATCATAAGTGTGTACAATCAAGTACAATAGTAGCACATGTGGCTGGAAAAGTTGGTTGGAATTTGAATGTTATAAGTACCCCTCATCTGCTGGATTCCAGAGTTAAGCACTCTGGGGTGAAAAACTAGGCTGCAAATATTCTTCAAAGTGTGGAATTCCCACAAATGAGAACCCACTGTGTTTCTAAATGTATTTGGAAGTTTGTTGGTCTGATCTAGTATGCTTAGCCAAGAAGATTTAGTTAAACATGCTGCCTCCAAAATTTAGCTTTGAACTGACGAAAGGAATTATTCACTGCCCCATCTGTATCACATGCACAGTGAATTGGAACCAAGGTAACATGCTTGGAGCGATGACCCTCTGTTTGGGTGGCTTGTGTGCTTTATATACCAGTTACTGTGCATCAGATTTTGAATTGAGCCCAGATTGGCTCCTGTGATTGAGAATCATTTCCATGAGAAAACAAAGCACATCAAAGTGGAAGCATTTGTCAAATTGTGCACTCAATTCTAGAGATGTAGCATCTTTGGCCTTGACTTGAAAGCTGTGGTATAGAGTCTTTTAGGAGATGGAAGGTAATGGCTTTAGACAGCAAAAATAAATGAGAACCTCAGGAATCCTTCTGGTTTGGCATGCTGGAATCCAATGGCAAGTACCCTGTACATATCTAAAAATGAATAATAACCTCATGAAAATGTAAGCAGAATTTCATAGCGTGTCCTCCCCTGATCTTACCTGCTCTTAGCCACAATACTTGTGGACTTCCTGCTCTCTCTCTCCTTCCTCCCCTCCTCCCCTCCTCCCTTCCTCCCTTCCTTCCTTCCTTCCTTCCTTCCTCCTTCCTCCTCTCTCTCTCTCTCCTTGATCTCTAAGGTATGTTTATTGTGGTTAATTTTTGTTATTGACCAAATTTCCAGCTATTGTATTACTGGTGATTTCCTTTCTATATTAGGAAATTGTGGCTGGAAAAAAAGAAAGAAAAAGAAACCTCTTTCTTCCTCCTTTTTTTGTTCTCTTTAGTTCATTAGAATAGCATTAGTGCCATTCTAAATGACTAAGTTCAAGAATGTATATTTTGGCATAAATCTTCATATACAGGCTTTTTTATGTAATTTTTATTTTTAAGCAAAAGTTTAAAAAATTTTAAATAAAAATATTTGTAAACAAAAGAACCAATATCTACAGCAAGTAACTTCCATTGGAAACTGAATTAGGATTTTCTGTTATAGTACCATGATTTTGTATTTCCTAGAATTCCTGAGGAACTAGAACATGCTCATTTATAGCAGTTACTAGTTAAAAATACATGCTACTTGCACCTACAATAAAATATTGTTTAAAAAATGCCCTTGAAAGAACAAAACTTTCATTCTTCTCAATTCTTTTCATTTGGTTATATGGAAAACATTCCACTTTGCTCATTCAGAAAATGTGCAAACCTGGCTTTGGGCACAATACTAATTTTCTGAAATGGATGGGCCAGGGCTGGTTTCCATAGATTGCTTGCAATCAGTTTCACGTAGCTGGAAGTGGGACTCACAGTGATTTATAGTAATTGCCTGTCATCGCTGTATGCCATGCTCACCTGCATAATCCATCAATTGTCCCAGCAGTGCCCAGGGCTCATAAGCTACCTGAGGTTATTTGGGTCTCAGGAAACACACACCGACTGCCAACGTTCTAAGAACAAAGCACTGGCTCCTAGCTTTGGCTGCTCAGACTTCTATAGCAGCAAGGAGAAAAGAGTTACAAGCATGCTGACTCACATCTAATTGAAAGGTAAGAAGTATACCCCTGAGAATGGTTATGACACAGGCAGACCAGACCAGAACAGGAGTGGTCTATTAAAGCAGAGTTTCTCAACCTCAGCACTATTAACATTCTGGATGGGATAAATCTTTGTTGGGGGTGAAGGCTGTTCTGTGCCTTGCAGCTTCCCTGGATTCTTTGCACTATATGCCAGTAACATCCCTTCTACCATTGTGACAATCAAAAATATCTCCAAACACTACTAAATGTCCCATGGGAGAAAAATTTTGTCCTGATTGAGAACCCCTATACTAAGGGAAAACTAAAACTAGGCATTTGTATTTAGTCGACATTATGTATTGAATGCATGAAGTATATAGCAGTCTACAGGATGAAAAATAATAGGACAAATATTTATTAAACAAACAAAATTAATATGTATAAACACAAAGCATATATTGACTTTTGGAAAACTTTATTGGGGGGAGAGTGGTAAAAATAAACATCTACAGTTATTACACTTCTGAAGCACCCATGTTTGGAAGAAAAATTAGAATGTGATAATGGTAGAAACTTTCTACATTGGTCCTTATTTTGACTAACTCATTGGTTTTAATTCTACCTTTTGGACTGTGTAAAATAATTGTAATTTTCCTTTTCCATGATAGCCCTTCAACTATTTGAAAACACATAACATACTATATTGTTCTGAAGTCTGTTTAGATATTTTTTTTTGCCATATAAAATAGGACATAGCTTTAAGTTCCTCCGATCTTTCTAACCTCTCTCCCTTAATGGAGCTTTAATCTGTTTATATTATTAAATTGGGATTCCCAGGATTGAGAATCCCAATTCCCATGACAAACTGAATCAGTTAGAAATACTTTTGTCTGCAAGATACAGAACATCCAACAGTGATTTAATCCTTTAAAAAAATGCTCTCACATAACAAGAATTCCAGAGATGGTTGATTGCTGATGTTGGTTCAACTACTCAAAGACCTAGTCTCTAGCTGAGAAGATGATAGTATGGAGCAAAAAAGGCAGGTGGAATGTAAGTCAGTATTGGCAGCATCTGCAACATACTTTATCGATGCAGAACAGGAAGAGCATCACGGTCTATAACTGGATTATTGCCCTTTAGGAGCCTCATTGCTTCCTTGACAACCATATTATTACATAATTGACACCGTATTTACCTTATAATAGAAACTATTCTACTGCAATGTAATTTCCCTGTCACTTACATATGCATCACCATGGCTTTAGGCTGTTGAATACTGAAACTGTGCCTTATTTGCAATTGCATCCCTGTATTATTACAGGCCATATTACATAAGTGCTCACGAAATGTTCTTTCAACGTATCAATGAATACCAAATAGGTTCTAATCTTACAAACAAAATTTTCACTTGCAAAAAGTTATTTACTAGAAAATTTCTATTTCTGTTTCTTTTTGTTTCTGTTACATCAGATTTCCATATTTAGCTACTGGACGTCTGTGAATTATCTCAAAATTATATGCAATATTTTGTTTACATATGAATTTATTAATCAAACTACAGCTTTAATAAGGTTCTTAAAGAAGCATTTGCCGCCCCCCTCCAATTAAATTTCAAGTTTCTATGCACTATAGATTTTTCAGGAAAGGATAAATGGAAAATCAAAGGTAAAGTATTCTGAGAGAACACTTATTTTCAAGAAAATAGGACAGCCAGCTGGGGCCTATTTTGGAGATATTTCTGTTTCTTCCTATGACCCCAAAGTTAAAAAAGTATTTACAATGACAGTTCTGGATTTTATGTGTAATTCTGTCACAGAGCTCACATAATGGGAGTTAGTAATGCCAAAATTTAAAAAAAACGTTGGGGAGTCTATTTCTAATGGATTGTAAAAATAACAATAATAGGATCCAGAAACACTCTACCACAATTAAAATTGTTTCTTTATTTCAGAGGAGAAGGATGCAACATATAAGCTGTGCTTTCTATAGTTTCCTGACCCATTCATCAGTAGATGCCTTTTAAAGTCTTCATTGATGGATTTATATTGATTCATTTGTAATCTCTAACTGACCCCTATGGGACCAATGACAGAGGCACTGGTAGAGTTGAGGAGTGAATTCTACACTTTAAAGAAGATGGAACTTGATTATGGCTTCATTGGATAGAGCCAAATTAAAGTTCAATCCACATTTCCTGAATAGCACATTTCCTAAGTCTTCCTCTTCCTCACTGGAAGAGTCTCAGTTGCTCATGGAAAGACCCAGCAGGTGATGGAACAATTCATTATACTGTTGTATACATCTGGCTTAATCTTTGGAAAATGAAGGTGTCTCATCCAACTTCACACATACAACTGATAAAAACTTTCTTTGCAGCCTTAAATTTGGGGCCTGTTTGCATTCTGGCCCACAGAACAGTCCCCTTGCATCCTGTTCCACCTTACATCTGGACAATCCTAGATGTGTTTTTTCAGGGAAAGGCATGCAGATTGGGAAAACAACTCTCCCTGCACCATCCCACTGAAGAAAAAAAAAAAAAACCCAAAAACAATAAAAATCAATTCGTCTTCCATGCCCAACCAGGAAGATTCCCCAGAGTCAGTGCTGGTAGACCAAGTTCATAACGAGACTGTGTGACTTATTGCTGGCAGCTTGCTTGTTTTATACTCAAGTGAATAGAAAGGGTAATAATTTATTCCTTATCATTAGCTATTTTGCCTTTGTAATAATAAGCATTATTGTTTATGATATTCATTTCTAAGCATTGTTGCCTCTGAAATGAAAGCCCCATTTTTGTGTGTGTAGAAATGGCATGTTAACAAAGAAAAATTAACGTTAAAAGATTGATAACCAAAGTGTAAGGTGGTATATTTTTTAATTTTTCAATGTCCAGAGGAATGAACATCTTCGAGTGTTGTTGATTCACACATTGTGAAATTTTTAATTAGTTGTGTTAAAAAGAGATGTTCTGAGACTTCCAAGTCTTGAGCATAAGAAACCTTGTAGATTTCTCTTGGTTCTCTGGAAACACCTTCTCTTGGGACCCTGACCACTTTGTAAGAAGATTGAGTACCCTGCTAAATAGATCACATAGAAAGGCCCTGAGACTAGCTGAGGAGGGAGGTGGGCTGAGACTGACCTTCTAGCTGTCCCTGCCAAGACCCAGGCATTGGGTGAACCTATCTTTGATGGGTGAAGCAGAAGCATCTCTTGGCTGAGCTCTGACAACATCATAAGTTTCTATAAACTATTGATTTAACCTACTAAGTTGTGGGGTGGTTTATAAACAGCAATATATAAACAGAATGCCTTTGTTAAATTTTTAGCTTATTTGATTAGAACCTTTATTCATTTATTTACTGCCAAGAAGGGATTTCTTAGCTACATTTTGGAAAACATTGTTCCAGACAATAGATTTCCACACTCATCAGCTTTCATTTTTCTTGCCCCTGTTTTCAGCCTTGTTTTTGTTTGTCCTTGTCACTGTGGCTACAGATTCTCACTCCACACCATGTTTTTAGTGAATCCTGTCCTTGAGTACCCCTTGTTAGCAGCATAAGTAACTCCATATCAAAGTTTGCTTAGATGATAGTCTTATTCCAAGTTTTTGTGCCAGATCTAGTAACTCTGATTCTGTGTTTTCTTATGTATCTGTCCCCCCTTGTATGGTAACCCTGAAAACTGAATCTTAACCTTATTCATTCTGCTTATGTGTCTAACATGATAGCTTTTTAAATACTCCACTTTATATTGGGATCCTTCCTTGTTTTCACCAGTGTATTCATTTTCTATTAGTACCATAACAAATGCAAAACATTCAGCAGCTTTAAGCAATACCTGTTTATTATCTCACAGTTCTATTCATGTCCAGACTCAGCATGGCTCACCTGGGTCTCTGCTTGGAGTTTTATAGGGCTGGAATCAAGGCATCAGCAGGGCTGCATTCCTTTCTGGGGGCTCTGAGGATGAATTTGATTCCAAGCTTGCGTTAGAATCCAGTTTCTCCAAGTTGTAGAACTGAAATCCCCGTTTTCTTGCTGACTGTTGGGCAGGGGTCATTCTCAGCTTTTAGACATTGCCTGAATTCCTTAATTTGAGGCTTCCTTTCTCCATCTTCCAAGCCAGCAATGGTGCATGGAATCCTTCTCCTACTTGGAATTTCTGTGACTTCCCCTTCTGCCTTTCTTTTCTGCTTTTTAAGAGTTCACGTGATTATATTGGGCCCTCCTAGATAGTCAAGGATAATCTTCCTGTTTTAAGGTTTGTTGGTTAGTAATATTAATTCCATTCACGTAATACTTTTTCAGCAGTGCCTAGATTAGTGTTTGATTAATCAAGAGATAGGAATTACAGAAGGATGACTTTAGAATTCTTCCCTCCACAGCATGTCATTTCAGGAACTGAAGATCTGTCTTGGAACCAGGTAGCCAAGTTCTTGGTGCCACCCATGTACTCTGGCTCTCCTACTTCCCTGGTTTAATCCTGGCTTGACTTTTTTCTAAAATAAACAGCAATGTCTGTTTAAAATATTTCCATTATCACATTTTGCCCACCTGGTGAAACCCATCCACCATTTGCTGAAACTTAATGATAAATGTCTACCTGAATTGCCATCAATTCATTGATTTACCCACTTATCCAACAAGTACTTACTGAGCACTTATTATCAGCCAGGCACCTTTCTTGGAGCTGGTGAGACAGCAGTGAAAAAAAAATAAAGACCATGCATTCAAAGCATGTACATTCATATATCTGTGTATATGACAAGGATAACAGGCAAATGAGTAAATTTCAAGTGCTGATAAGTGCCATGAAGAAAAATGAAGGAAGAATGTATCTATTTGATTTAGTGAGGTCAAGGATGGCCTCTCTGAGAGATAACATTTAAGGAGAGACTTGGAGGAAGAGAGGAAGCTAATGTCTATCTGGAGAAGAGTCTTCTAGGCAAAGGATTCTGGACATGGTTCATGCTTGATGCCCTGAGGAACAGCAAAATAACTGGATCGGTGAACCAGGTGGTGAGAAATGGGAGGGGAATTACAAGAGGTAGGCAGGACCAGACCCCACAGTGCCATGAAGGCCACGGAAAGAACGTTGTTTCTTACTTTGAGTAAGACAGGAAGTTGTGGAGTATTTTTAGCAGAGGAGTTAAATGATCTGACTTATGGTTTTCGATGATCAGTCTGGCTGATGAAGGAAGAAAGAAGCCCCATGAAGAGCCATTTGCTGTTGGTCAGGATGAGAAGGGTTGGTGGCTTTGCCTTGGGTGGTGTTGGTGAGGAGCTATAAACTGCCTGGTCTTAGTCTAACTTGAGAGAAGGGACATCTGTTGCTTGTTTTCATATACTAATATTCCGTCTGACATAGTTACAGGTGGTCACAGCTTCAGGCACTTCTTCAGGATTCTGCCTATAGGCTCTTGTAGCTTTTGTATATTTTGCCTGATCTTATCCAGTCCCAAACTCTGAGCTCCCATTTAATAACTACCTAAAAAAATATGACTAAGACCCAAGGAACAAGAGAGGAAATATCTTTGAATGGGCAGAGGGATAGTAAAGGATCTTGAGGGTAAGAGAACAATCTAGGTAAATTCTTTACAATTCCTGGTAGGCAGAAGACATATTTGGAAGATGAATAGGTTGATGGTTCTCAATATTTTTGTTGATGAAAACCTCTTATAACCTAAAACTAGTTCAGCCACTGTTTTTCGACAGAGTCTACTTATAATTAGTAGAAATATACTTTCTTGCTTTACAAGATCTAGATGACTTTCATAATAAATAACAACAATAAAATCCTGTAATTCCAATTCAAGGCAACCTCTGATGAAGGCTGAAATAGGGATACAAAGCACTGTAGAAGTAGAAAGAGAAATAAATATTACAGTAATTTTTTTGAATGCATGTTAGAGTGAGGTCTTGGGCTAGGAACTCCCTCTGATGGTTAATCATTGTGGGATTCTATTCTCTCTATGTGATACACATTGAAGGGACGTAATAAAAATAGGGATATTCCACTATTCCCCCTCACCTATGTCTACATAATGACATATAATCATTTATATTCCCTTACCTGTGTCTACATAAAAACATAATCATTTATTCTCTGGGAAAACATGAGTTTACTTGAACAGATAAAACACTCAATCAAATACATGTCAAGAAAGACCCAACAGAATCTATGTATGAAAGATGATTTGGACTTCACACACATTTATAGGTCCATTTCTAATGATCTCCTTTGTGCATTCTACTCCTAATCTAACAGCTACCCCCAGGACCATTTTTATGCCTTTGACCTTGTCTGAGTCAGCTCATTATTAGCTGTGAAGGAGTTTGTAAGGGAAAATATTGAAGGTTTTTTAAAACCCCCTACCAGCAATTTACTAGTTTTCTAAATCAAATTCTCTCTCCTCTCTCCATAAACAACAGGCCTTTTGTACCATTCTAAGCTCTGGCCTCTACCTTTGCTGCTTGCCTGATTCTACATTGTTTCCTTGCCATTTTCATTGGAAGTTCAGAATTGCTCTTGCTTTTGCTTAGGGGGCTCACATGTCAGGGCATCTGAACACTTTCTCCCATTTCTCTAATCTCACACAGTCCTACATCCACGCTGTAATCCCTCCTTGAGATTCACAGTCCATAAGGATTTAAGATTCTCAGCACTTAAAGAAGCCAATATGATAATGACTATCTAAGATGTTTGTGACAGTGACTGGCACTTGGTGAAAGCTAGATCACCATTAACTGTTATGACATTGTGACTGTTATCTGTAATATTGGAATCACAAGACCAACCTCACAAGGGTCATGGAGAGAAATTCATGGTAGAAAGTTTGTATGGTGATGACCACAGGGCTTGACCCAATGAGATGTTCAAATCTTAGCCATGTTGCGATGGATAAGTTTATATGCCACCTTGTTAAAAGTATGGATGTTTTTAAACTTTTCTTTAGAAAGTATAAATCCTACTAAGGAGAAAATTTAAAGTACCATTATTCTAAAATGATATGAGATGGAAACTCAATGTTTGAAATGTACCTTAAACAGTAATGGTTTTAGGTTTAAAAGGAATTAATGCTATTAAGAAAAATTTGATATAAATTTGTTAGCAAATAAATAGACTTTAGCCAGTCAATTTTACTTTTTTTTTAAATTTCTATGCTTGCATTATTATTCCAACTTTTAAATTTTACATCTGGAATAAGTTTATATATATAAAAAATTAAGTAATAGATTATGTTGCTTGCTGTTTCTAATTTAACACCAGAATTTCAATAGTAGGCAGACTTTAGGGGATAATAGTCTAGTAAAAAGAACTTGAAGCAATAATTCCATAGTACTCTAAAATAAAGTATTAATTGCCTGTGCCAAAGTGGATAAGGAATGATAGCAATCATAGAGAGTCTAGGGTTTCCTTGAGACCTGGCTTGGTACTAACACTGCTGATGATATGATCTTATATCCAGAAAACCCCAAAGACTCCACCGAGAGACTCCTGGAATTGATAAATAAATTCAGCAAAGTCTCAGTTTACAAAATCAATGTAAACAAACCAGTAGCATTTCTATACACCAATAAGAGTCAAGCTAAGAATCAAATCAAAGACTCAATACCATTCACAATTGCTACAAGAAAATAAAATACCTAGGAATATACCTAACCAAGGAGGTGAAAGATCTCTACAGGGAGACCTATGAAACACCGAGGAAAGAAATCACAGATGACATAAACAACTGGAAAAACATAACATACTTATGGATTGGTAGAATCAACATTGTTAAAATGTCCATATTACCCAAAGTGATTTACAGATTCAGTGCAATCCTCATCAAAATACCAATGTCATATTTCACAGATCTAGAAAAAACAATTCTATGCTTTGTTTGGAACCAGAAAAGAGCACATATAGTCAAAGCAATCTTAAGCAAAAAGAACTAATCTGGAGATATCACATTACCATACCTCAAACTATACTACAAGGCTATAGTAACCAAATGGCAGGGTATTGGCACAAACATAGAGACACAGACCCATGGAGCACAACAGAGAACCCAGATGTAAAACCATCCACATCAGCCAGCTGATCTTTAACAAAGCAGCCAATAATAGACACTGTGGAAAAGAAGCCCTACTCAATAAATGGTGTTGCAAAATAGGATAGCTACATGTAGAAGAATGAAACAAGACCCTATCTCTCACCATTCACAGAAACATCAATTCAAGATGGATAAAAGACTTCAACGTAAGGCATGAAACTGTAAGAATTCTAGGAGAAAATGTTAGGAAAACTCTTCTAGGTATCAGACCAGGCAAAGAATTTATGACTAAAACCCCAATGGCAATTACAGCAACAGAAAAAATAAATAAATGCGACTTGATTAAATCAAAAAACTTCTGCACAGCTAAAGAAATAATCAACAGAGCAAATAGACAACCTACAGAATGGAAGAAAATATTTGCAAACAACACATTCGATAAAGGGCGGATATCCAGAATCTGCAAAGAACTCAAACAAATCAGCAAGAAAAAAAAAACAAAAACAAAGAAGCTTATTAAAAAATGGCAAAAGACATGAACAGAAGTTTTTCAAAAGAAGATAGACAAATGGCCAATAAACAGGAAAAAATGCTCAACATCACTAAGCATCAGGGAAATGCAAATTAAAACTACAATGAAATATCACCTTACTCTTGTTGGAACAGCTTTTATTAAAAACTCCAAAAACAATAGATGCTGGTATGGATGCAGAGAGAAAGGAACGCTTATACACTGTTGGTGGGACTGCAAATTAGTACAACGTCTATGGAAAACAGTATGGATAGTCCTCAAAGAACTAAAAGTAGACCTCCCATTTGATCCAGCAATCCCACTACTGGGTACCTACCCAGAGGAAAACAAGTCATTTTATCAAAAAGACACCTGCAATTGAATGTTTATTACAGCGCAATTCACAATTGCAAAGTGCCCATCAATTCATGAGTAGATTAATGAAAGCTGGTATATGGACATCATGGAGTACTACTAAGCCTGAAAAACGAATCAATACCTTTTGCAACAATTTGGGTGGAACTGGAGACCATTACCCTAAGTGAAGTATCTGAAGAATGGAAAAACAAACACCATGTGTACTTGCTATTAAATTGGAACTAACTGATGAGCACACATGGGCACAGAGGGAAGCAAAACTCAGTGGAAATCAAGCATGGGGGAGGGAGGGGTGGGGGAGGAGCAAAAACCTACCTAATGGGTACAATGAACACTATTTGGGTGATGGGCACACTTATAGTCCTGCCTTAAGCCATGTAATGAATACATTTGTACTCCCTTAATATTTTGAAATAAAAATAATAATAAAATAAATGGACAGTAGTTTCCACCACTAAAACATATTATATGCAGTACATACTTTAACCTAGTTTACAATTTATATTTATTATGCTCACTGAAACCACAAAACCAATGTTTAACTTTACAGTTTAAAGTCACACATAGGGAAATACTTTACAAAATAGGATATTGTTCCTCAATGAAAAATATTACAGTATAAGTCCCAAACGGCTCAGTTCAAGTGGTTTACCTGAATAACAGAGCTGTTGTGGAATGCAGGCTACAAGACACAGTAATGTTTTAATTAGTTAATTCAGATTTGAAGTTTGCCAAAGCTAAAGAGACATGTTAAACAAGACCCGTCTTAGTTTTCCAAGATTTTTGGTTTTTCAACTGCATTATATACCATCACTTCTGCAAACTTGAGGGTAACAAGCAGCTTACATTTTACATCTTATATACAGTGTGTAAATCTTCAATGTTTTTCTCTACCATGAAAGCATGTTTCAAGATTTAAAAATCTGTTATACCTGCTTAGGTTCGTTCATTACTTGACTTGACTTTACTCACATACTAATATAGAAATCGAATATTTGTGCCACTGCTTATATCAAACACATTTCTTCAATCTATTTAGTTATCTGCAAAGTTTATTTACAAAGCATGTGTATGATTTCCTCTGATGAACAGATCATACATAAGTGTAAGTAGTGTTTATCAACTCTTAATTGCAGCAAGAAGAACCAATAATGTGTATGTCATGCCTGAGTGTATAATGTGAAAATACCATACAGAGACTATATATTTTTGAATTAAAAGTCTAGCCTCACAAAGTCATGCACAACATGACCTTCTATTCTAAATATACTCTCAGTATGAGCAGAAATCTTTCTAACATATTGTGAATTGTTAAAGAAAAGGCTGAGCTATAGCCACCAAGTGTTTGCTATGGACATAAAATATTGTGAAGGTTAAAAATAATCAGGCCAAATACACACAAAAGTTTGAATGGAATACTGAAGACTGAGTGAATTCTGACACATGACTCATCCAAAAGTCTCCTACACCAGACTGATGCTCTTCCAGTTTTGATGACATCTTCAGTGTCCTCAGATATACATATAGTTTCTGTCACTGACCGCTGTTGGTCAGAATGACCATTGGATGTGCTTATTTCCCCAAATTTTGAGTATCAAGTTATGTCCTATGTTGAGAAAAAGCTCACAGGTCTTTCTTGCAAATTGTAAAATCATGTAGGAAAAAAAGTAGTAATTCAGAAATACCACATTTGAAGTTGGTCACTGAAGCTCTTAGCACCTCAAAAACAATGACAATTGTTCATTGGATGTGCCAAAGGAAAATGAAAAAAGTAAAAAAGCATGCCCTGTTTTATTTACAAATCACAGTTTTCCTCACAGTGTTAGACTTTGGGTCACTCTGATGTGGCAGTGTTTCATAGGATGATGGACCATTATGTATTTTTTCATTTGACCTAACTAGTCAAATGGACTAGTTAGTTGGTGGAGCAGATAAGCAAGTAAGGACCAAAGACAGCAAAATTATTGCTAAAGTGCTAGTATATTAGTAAGGTGCAATTAACTGGGCTAACTAACGTGTATGTTAAAGTCTTACTTTCTTTCAAAACCAATATCTAACAATATATTCATTTTTCACATAAAACTTGCATTGAAAATTATATCATGGCACCAAACAGAAATTTGCCAGAATGAATTCTTTGCTGATCTGATCACCATATTATTCCTTTTTGTTTTTGGCTGACTAATGCATGGTTTCTATTTCAATATCTTCCCAAATGTTAATTAAATAGAACACAATTATGCATATAGATAGACTAATGTATTTCATGATGATAAATTATTTCGGTAGTTCATGCTAACAGAATGCTACTAAGAATTTTTTTTTTCAGAATACTAGTCAGTTAAATTAATCTGATAATATAAAACTATAAGTTGTTGGCAAATGAGAACCATAATATAAGAAATTATACAAAGTCCTTTTTCTGTGTGTCTAAAGGATAAAGCACCTCTAATTTGGTTCTATTATAGCTTAGATGATCATTCTGTACTCATGGTTATTTCACTTATTTTGTAGCTTTGAAATGCTTGAAAATATAAGGTATTTGTATGCCGTCATGTTTAAGTATGAAGAGATTAGTAACGTACACCAATCCTGCCAAAGAGATTTCATACTCAGTCATAAACCATTAGCAAAATGCAGTCATTATTAAATTCAATCTTATTTTACAGTGAACTTTAAGTCATAGCACAAGTCCTGGACTTTGACTCTGGCTGCTATCCTCACCTAAACCATTACAACGACCTTGTTAACAAGGAAGAAGGCGATAAGGAAACATCAGCACCGGAGACTGATGTGATACATTGTGCTGTGAGAGACCAGGGTGCTTTGCCTTATTGCTGGGATCAGACTGCGAAATCAGTCAGAGGCAAGTTGAGGTCATTAGAGGTGACCCTTCCTGTCCCAAATCCTATGATCATTCCAGGGGTTTCAATAGTAGTAGGAAAAAATCATATTCTATTAATGGATACCCCATATCTGTAGAAACAATTGTGACTAATAGCATCTGAATCATATAAATCCAATGTATTTGCACTCATCTATAGAATCCTACAGACACTAGAGACTAAATGATATTAATTTTAGGGGATGTTTCTAAAGCAGCAAAAGACAATGTTTGGTTTTATTATCATTTGTAGTCCTCAGAGGTTGCGTGTACACAACTTTCATCTAATACATCAGTAGTTACTTGTCCAGCTTTTTCAGTGAATTGAATGGACCCGACTCTTGACTGTATCTTAATGTCTATGGGAAGCTCCTAGGCTGTCTGTGTACCCAGATTTAAAACTTGCACCTTGTTTGATTGAATAAGAGTCCTTCTTATCTGTGACTTGGAAAAATTAGTGTCAATGGGATGTAAAAGATCTATTAACATAGCTACAAGTAATGAACACTACTAGCCATGAAAGATCAAACTTAAAATTTCCTTAGAAAGGAAAATGGTAGTTTCAGAAGAAGAATACATGAAGAATACATACACACACACCTGTTTTATGCAGAAAGATTTCTGTAAAAAAATACAAAAGCAACCAGTGCTGTATATTATGTAAACTCACAAGGTGTACTTTATACACAAACATGAAGCATAAATTAAAAAGTAGGACAACAGCAAAACGTTTTAAATATAGAAGAATTTGCACATACTTTTGTTAAATAAGAATAAATAATTTTATCACACAAATTCACATACCAGTTGCAAAGACAATAAATTACTTTTTTTTTCAGTGCTGCAACTTTTCTTTTGTTTGTGATTCATCCCTTAATTCTTAGTTTAATCAGATAAAACTGTTTCCACAGGACGGCAAAGGAAGTTCAATGTGTCGAATAAATTATAACAATGGCCCTCTACCTCTAAAAAATGAGACAGGGCTTACTTTGACTTTTTCTGGTCTAGAAGAAATAAATGCTACTTTCTTCTGGGCTCCCTTTGTACTTAATGAAACTTATTCTGGAGTGCTTAGTTATTATGTAAGTGAGATTAGATTCTTACAGACCTGAGCATTTTCAGATAAACTTTTTTTTTTTTTTTAAGAAGTAGTCCCTAACATCCTGAATTTTAGACTTTTTAAAAATTCAAGATGCAACTATGGTAAGGTGAAAGACAGTACAAAGTGAAACTGAACTGAATTAGATTGAGTTATAGAGGATTTTCCCTTTATTCATCATTCTTCACATGTATTGAACACTCCCTTTCTCTAAACTTCAGTTTCCAGTCTGTAGCGTTTTTCTCAGGAGTTTAGACATACATTCCTCAGTCAATCTAGTGATATTCACAAGAAAAAGGTAGAAAAAACTCCTTAAAAGCGTGGAATAGTGGTTTATTTGCCCTATGCTCACTCAGATTGTTTTAATGAGAAGTACAAAATGTCATTATTTGGGGGGAAAAATAAATCATTAATAAATCATGTTAAAAATCTATGAATATACTGTAGAGAAGCAGAGTAGGAAACAACTATGTTTACTCTTCAATTATTTTTTAATGTTGTTAGTAATGTAACCACTAAAGATACAAATAAATTTTGTCACATTTAAGTTACTTGATTAAAATTATTTTCAAAAGTGGAAAAAGTAACGTTGGACTCTCTATTCATTCTCTTTTTTCAGTCAAATGGTCAATGTGATTTGTATTATTTTTTTTCTGATTTGACTAGCTTTGGTTCCTGCCATTGGTATATGGGGATGTCCATCAAATATAAGTTACCAGCCTTGTATAGGCCTCATTTCTAGAGCTGATTATTTATTAAGAAAAAAATTACCACATCTAAAGCAAAGTTTCTATGAAAATTCAAAGGATAATTATTGGTTTTGTAAAACAATTATTTTTTTAAAAAATAATTTCTTAAGAAAATACTTAAAACAGTGAGACATTCGTCTTCCTGGCCCACTGAAATGAAAGTGATATAGTGAGATCAATTACATAATTCTTCTGTATTAAAATATCTTACAATAAAAATAAACTCCCATGAGCTTAATGGAACTCAAACATCCTTAGATGCAAATCTTTAACAATAGGCACATTTGGTATGAATATTATAAAATTTTATAAAAAACAATTGGCTTTGTAGTATTTCACAAAGAAAAAAAATAATTCCAGTGAAATGAAACACCTCAGATTTTCTGAGCTACGGGGTGTGGGGGTATGCAGTATACTATCTTAAAGGAGATTTTTTGGTGTATGATTATAAAAATATTCAATGTCTATTCAAACTTACAACTTACTTAAACAGGCTATGGCAATAAAAGCAACAACTTCCTGAAAATCATCACATTCCATCACTCAAACACTTACTGGTACAACAAAATACTTTCCAGTTGGGAAAAATCTTTAGTACAGTAGAAACATACTTAGATTAAAAAAATTTAAGGAATTATTGCCGATGATGTGGAAACAGTCTTATTAATATTAACCACTTTTTGTTCTGCATTAACCACATTAATGATGATAACCACTTTTAGATGTGGTTAATTACCACATGATCTTTAATGTTCCTATTAAACTAAGTCAACAAGAAGAACAAAACATTGTAGGTCTTATGGAACCCTTGAACAAAACAAACAAACAAACAAGCAAAACAAATGCAAATGCATTTTAAAGGCCTGCTGGTAAGAGGTATACCAGTGTTGAAGGTGTTGGATATGATAGAAAAATCTTAGCTGGGTGTTTTGTATGTATATTACACATTGTGAGATTCCAGATGGGAGCCAGAGAAAGAGAAAGCAGCTGTGAAAATATAAATTGAAAACACCGTGAAATATGTTTTTTTTTTTTTTTTAAATTTCAACACGAGGAAACTAAGTTTTAGACTCTTGAATACTGGTCACATACACACGCAAACCCTACTTCTATATCCTAAATTATGCATTAACTGGGCTGGCTACCTGAAAAAAATACAGGCAGTCAAATGTCTAAGTAGATGGACCCGTGTATATATTTAAATGACTAGATATACTGAGATCCTTCTTCTTTTCATAATTTCTCAGAAGATGCTTGCTGTCAAAATAGTTTTTGACTCAAATTTTATCTCCTGTAGTCAGAAAATATGCTAAATCTTATTAAAACAGCAGCAAGTTCTTAATTTCCAGTAAAACATCCACAGCTCTTTCTGGAAACTGAAAGGAGTTGAAATAGCTGCAGACCTACTTTGGTCAAACACTTTTGTATAGAAATATAATATATATATATATATATATGTATATTTTAATAGAACCAAGGGATATAAAGTGACATACCAAGGAAGAACATATTTACAAACAGTAAAAATAAGCTACTGTGTATCATGGGTGAAAATGATTACAATGTCTTTAAAGACATTCTGTAAGAGGTAGGTGACAAAGGGGAGACTCTTCTGCCATCTTCAAATGTCCCCTGATTCTACATTCATCAGTGATTTTTTTCATTTTTGTAGGCCCAGGGGATGCTGAATCACTCCCAAGTTATTCTATATTCCAAGGTCACCATTGTCATATGAAGCAGTGCACATCTTCTTTTGGTCACAAAGAGCAGATTCTGCCCATAATTCGACTCCTGTAGACAATGACACTGAAGCATGACATTCTGTGCATTAGGTAGACCTCTCGTTCACCACGGCAGTATCAGTGCTGAATCCTCGAGTTATCTTTGTGCATAAGATCATAACCACAGGCTAACATTTCTTTAGCAAACACTGTTTAAATGCAGAAGGCCTTTGGGAGAGAGGACATCCCTTTGCTAACTTCCGGTTTCCATCCTGGCACTGCACCGTCCTGGTGTGCCAGCCTGTGTCACAGGTCCTAGAGCAAGCCAGCCACGGGCCCGTCACCCACTGTGGCTGTGAAGTATGGGGTGCTACTTTATTGCTGCCATGGCTAGTGACAGAGTTTCCTTTCGGAGTGGACTTCTTGGGAACAAAAAAACTGTAACGAACATCTAATGCTTTCGTGGGGTCTGTTGCAAGAATCTGCACTATTAGAATTTCCTTCGTGGCAGAGTAGCCCATACCATGCAGGAAGTCATCCCTGTGGCTCCAGCCGCTGTAGTTCATGACTGTTCCATTGATGTCAATGATCGTCTCTGAAGTGGAGATCATATACTTCCCATTGATGAGGTACTCACCGTTTTTCTTTTTCAGGGCTAAGTAGGCAGTGAATCTGGTCTGGTCTTTGGCTTTGAACTGTCGCACTTTTATGTGGGTTGCCCCTTCAGGGATCCTCACAACGTCAGTGTAGCCCTTACTGCAGGCAGGAATGTCCAAGGAGGAGGGAGAAGGGGAAGGTGATGAGACAACGAGAGAAAATAAGTAAACATTCAACATACGGATAAACACATAGAAATTTTGTAAAAGTCTTCCCTTATCTTAACACAAAGTTTTCAAGTACTTAAAAGATTAGCTCAAAATCAGCTTTAAAAACCAATCTTATGACAGAATTGCAGTTAGACTATAGTACTGTATACATTTTTATTGAGATGTTCATAATGAGGATGATGCTAGCATGCTCCCTTTATTTTAAAAATTTATACTAACTTCAAATATTTGTCCAGTCATTACCGTTCTTATAACATCCTATTAGCTTTACAAAGCTACTTTACATTCTTTCTGGCACAAAATGGGATATATCTAAACACAAACTGACAAAAATCTGCCTTCAATTAGCGTCATAGAAACCTTTAATGTTTCTCAAACTTGTTTGCACATTAGAATCATCTGGGGATCTTTTAAATATTCTAAAGCCTACGCCACACCCCAGACCAATTAAATCCCCATCTTTTGGTGGGGGTGGGGGCAATAGGCGGCAGTATTTTGAAGCTCTTCACATTGTTCCAATGTGCAGACTATTTTGGGAACACGGATTTAATTAACTTTGGGGCTGGAGACAGAGTAGAGTCTCTGCTTCCATTTCCACTAGAACTCTGGATTTTGTGGGGCAAGGCCACTAAATGGAACATAAAATTCTGTTTGGGTAATGACATCTCACTACTATCATAAAAAGAAAAAACAATAATGCCTTGGCAATTTCTTTCTGAGTGCTTAGTATCTGTAAGACATTATGATAGATTGAGTAAAGCTTTATAGTGAGTGACAAATAAGATAAGTCTCTAAAGGTTCTTCATCTGCTCAGGAAAATGGGCAAAGGCATAAATATCTTTAATGTCCACAAACCTGTGGCAAATGCTAGGAGTGAAATGCTAATTAAGCACCAAGGGAAAAGTGAGAAGGAGTCATCTTTTGCCAAAATCTTTGCCTTTATAAGTAATTTCATAAGGTCGCCGTGTTTTACTTTCCTACTTATTTAAATAGAAATACTATTGCTTGTGCAGTTTGACTGATGTATGTGAAATTGCACAGTCTAATTGCAAGTTCTCATTCAAGGTTAGAAGTTATGGGATAACTGATTCACACACTAAAAATCCAAGCGTGTTTCCCCTGCTCCAGTGTTTCCTTTGAATTAGAGGGGAGGCTGATCCCCAGGGAAGGCCCCTGTCTACTGGGCATCTGATCTACAGCGATTGCCAGACAGGTGACAAAGCTTCCTGCAGTGCTGAAGAGAGACAA
Organism: Lemur catta; assembly: GCF_020740605.2. Classification (NCBI taxonomy): domain Eukaryota; kingdom Metazoa; phylum Chordata; class Mammalia; order Primates; family Lemuridae; genus Lemur; species Lemur catta. Next base: position 269,729,193 of record NC_059128.1, read on the forward strand.
TGCAGTGCTGAGGGTGTTGCTTACTCTGCCTAACTTCATTCTTTGTTTTTGTTTCTTTGTAATACATTATGGGTCAGACTTTGTTACAGGGCTTTTTTGTAGTGTCTAATATGAATAAATAAAATATAAGCCTATAGTAACTGGCTTCAAAGTCCCAGGGGATATTGGAAATAATATCTCATCTTACACAAAAAGACTATGAAGTAGGGATACATGAAAGTATTTGATCAAGTTCACTCCAGGGTTAATTAGTGGCAGCGCTAGGCTTAAAATCCAGGTCTCTTGACTTCCAATATGTGTTTTTTTCACTATGTCCCCATGCATAGAATCCTTACCCTTGCCAGCCATATTTTATAACTGTTAAATGCAAATAAGTTATGGTTATGTTCAGAGTTTAAATGATATCAGGCAAGGTGTAAGGAAAACAAAGAATGAAGGGCAAAGGAATCAGGCAGGAAGACTTTTTAGTGTTTATCTTTGTTCCTTAGAGCCTGTCTCCTGTTGATGAGAATTAGTGGAGATGGGCAGGGCTGCTGTGGGTCTTCAGACCGAGTGTCACCAGGCACTGGTGAGTGTGAGTATTAGTACCCTGATTTCCTAGTGCCTTAGCAAAAGATGATTCTCTTTGTATTTTTTATTCATTTTCTTTATACCCTGCTTGGTATTGTTTAAACTCCGGACACTAACCAGCTTCCCTGACTACCATAAATGAATGTGGTTGTTGTCATGAAGGAATATATTCATTTATATTCATGTACGCTGTCATGGAAGGGACATTTCAGTGGGGGCAGTCAGGCCCTAGGACTCCCCCCAAACAAAATATGTAACAGTATCAATTGATAAGAGCTGTGAAAAAATAGAGCAAGGTAAGAAGATAGACAGCAATCATGGGGATGGAGGAGAGGTTTTCTTATCCACAAAGGGTAGCCATCATCAGGGGAGGTGACATTTGGCAGAGACCTAAAGGAATTCTGGAGGGAGCATTGTTTATTAATAGGGGAAAGTGTTCCAGGCCGAGGAAACAGCACACACATGCCTGCCTGCCGCCATGTTTGAAGAGTGTCAGGAAGTTCAGTGTGGTTGGAGCAGAGCAAGAGAAAGGGACAGTACAAAAGAGACAAGAACAGGGAAGACGCCAGGCCTTTTACTACCTCCGTAGGTTACCAGACAGTCTTGGAAATGGCTCTAAGTGAGACGTGAGATGGAAGCCATTGGAGGGTATTGAGATAAGGAATGCTATGATCTGATTTGGGTAATAAAGTGGCCACTCTCCTTGCTTGATAAAGATGAGGCTGCGAGGAGCAAGGGGTACGGAGACCAGCGTGCAGACTGCTGTGCTAGTGCAGACGAGATCTGACGATCCCCTGGATTGTGGTGGTAGTGGTCACAGCAGCGAGAGGCAGTCAGATCTGGGATATATGGCAGAAACAGAACTGACAGGATTTGCTGATGGGTGGGTGTGGGGTGTGAGAGAAAATCAGAAGTGAACCATGACCAATATTGGGGCCTGAATAGTTGAAGGATTAAGTTGCCATTTACTGAGATGAGGAAAATCTAGGGAGGGGAAGAGTTAAGATTAGGGTCGTATTTGTGAATAAGTTTGAACTTGATGAACTATTTTAATACACATTACCTCATTTCATCCTCACTACAGTTTTATTCATTGCAAGATAATAGCTATTATTTCTTTTCTAGTTTTGAGAAATTTCATGGTAAAGAAATTAGGTGATTTTTCAAAGATCACATGGCCAGTGACTTACTGAGCCAGAACTTGATTGCAACTATTCCAGCCCCAACATCAGTGCTTTTGTTTTAGATATAAATCACATTAGGCCAAGGTAATTTATTTGGTATATCCAAGGAGGTAATTTGTACCATAAAATAATCTTGGTCAAATCTATGTGCAAGTGGCTATGCTGCACACCACGAGTTGCTATGATGAATTTCTTCATCTATTCATGTGACAAGATGTGCAAATATTAGTTGTCAATACAAAAAACTTAAAATGTTAAATTTAGCATTTTGAAAGTGGTTTACAACTTCATATAGAAAGAATATACAGCATATAGTATATAAGATATTATTTTTTAAAAATAATTTTAGTCCTAACCTGGTTCTTGAATTTCTTTCTTTTTTTTCTCCCTCTCTCCTTCCCATCCTCCCTCCTTCCCTTCCCTTCCCTTCCTTCCTTCCTTCCTTCCTTCCTTCCTTCCTTCCTTCCTTCCTTCCTTCCTTCCTTCCTTATTTATTTACAAAATGGACTGTGCATCACAGCTTCTGCTTCCCTCTGGCACTCATCAGAATTGGGTAAGCTTTAAACTTTCCAAGTCCCAGTTTTCTTATTTATAAAATAACATCAGACTGATCATTTCTAAGTTGTCTTACACCTTTGAAATGTATAAAAATGCAGAATATAATTGGACATTCAGGGTGTTTGACATAGATGGCCCAACACAATTAGGCAAATAATTATTATTTCATTGAAACATAGAATTAGTAAGGCACATTTTAACTCAGAATAAATACTTCAGCCACATATGTTTAAATCATATCAGAGATAATTTCCAGTTTTTGACATTAACATGATGCTTAATCTCTCTAATAAATCCTATGGTTAATTTGGCTTGCATATTGCTCTCAAGTTAAAGACAACATAGCAACTCCCTCAAGAACACAGGTAACTCAGTGAATACCATTCAGCATGAGTGGTTTGGAGAAGAAAAGCAACCCTATATCCCATCAGATTCTTTAGCCAACTCAGCCATCCTGACAGCATTATATTTTGTGCCAGATATTGGTACTATATAAACTTAAATATTCAAAGCAAACGTGTAATCTAGGACCATGAGAGACAGCAGGAGACAGACATTGCTGTATATATTGTTTTAGAGAGTAGATATAAGCCAGGATGGTTCACTATAAAACAATATGTTGCCCACACCACTACAATGAATTTACATTTTGTAGGGAGAAATGTTTTCTCCAGAAGAACACAGCCTAATGAAAATTTGTTTTTACAAAGATAGAAGCCAGCCATCCTTTTCTAAATTAGATTTCAGAAATAATTGCTCTGCAAGATATCACTGATGTAGAATGTCACCCACTTCTTCTTTTCAGTTTTCTGACTCTGCGAGACCTTGACCCTCATTGCAGTTTATCTGCTTTCAGAGGCGCCGAGAGTTTCCTCTGAGCAACCAGAGCCTTATTCATCTCTGCTTCTTCCCCTCTCATATTTATACTGTGTTACTAGAGAGAGCCACATTAGACCCCCTTCTACAGACAGCTCATGATGTAATGTGAGACTCCTTTATCAATTTTGCAAGAGTCTAAAGCTTACTTCAATCCATATAAAGGCAAGGGTTCTATCGTATTACCTTTTTTTATTGAAGGTTCCAACAATCTTTGTGCAGCTGGAGTTGTCTCCTCCACAGACTCCACACTTGTCGTACTGCAGCTTTGAACCGATGATGCCGTCGCAGCCGGTTCTCACGCACTTCCCCCGGACGCAGACAGAGTTACTGTACGGCCTGCATTCAGTCCCATCCGTCACCTGAATCAGGACAAACACGTTAGCGGTGGCGAATATTCGCACATAGGTATATTTAGTTCCTTTGGTACTCTAACAAGTTCTGATCTGTCATTTTTGAGTTTGATTGGAATAGATCGAAAAATAATATCCCCCCCCCAAAAAAACAACACCATAATTTCCAGGAGTATCTAACTGAAAAATCTTTGACATATCGTCAGGAAACAGATCTGGGATAAATCTAGGTTACGCACTTTCTCTCTTAAGCTTAATTCCAAATGTGTTAGGAGACCAGAGATCTTCATCTCCATTTGTATATGCATAACACGTTCCTATGGTATAATTTTGGCTTTTTACTTTGATAGAAGCGATCTTTTCACTTGGTGTTTGGGAGAGCTGTTTGGAGAGCTGAACACAAGCAGGCTCCAGAGTGCAAAGATTCTTCTTTGCTGTATAATTATTATTACAATAACAAATTTGAAAATCTACCTTTGACATTCAAAACCATGTCATGATTGGACAGCACTCCCTATTGTGTGCTGAACTGGAAGACACCAGAAGAGAGACAATCAGATCAGTGTAGAAATAAGAGTCTGAGGAAGTCAGAGGAAAAGTACTTACTGGAAGACACTGAATATATTTTGAGTGCAGGAATTAGTATATAGTTAAAAAGCTAGTTATAAAATAGATGTATACGGACTGTGGCTTGTGTATGTGAGTATATATAACATATAAATATATACACATATATAAATAAACCTATACATTTTATATTTGTGTATGTACAAAACTCTATCTTTCCATATATGTGTGTATTGACTGAATGTATGTGTATGTGTGTGGAAAATGAAGTAAGATATACTTCAACAGGTTAAAAGCTCTCCAGATGGTGGTATTTTCAGGTGGTGTTTATGTTTTTATTTCCCTGTAATATTTTTAAATGAAAATTTGTTATTTTGTAATAAAAAGATGTGATGTTTTAAAAATCACATAAGTTGGACATTAGCTTGTTTTCAATAACATGTCATAAATATCTGAAGGCCAAGTTTCAGAAGTGGTTTTAAATGTAGCACTTGTTTGCAAATCAGATAAACAGTATTTGTAAATTGTTGCATAACACTGATTGTAAGAAAAAAAACTGCTTTATATTTAGAAAATGCTCACCTGTGAAAAATGGGGAATATTACACACACAAATATTATAATAGAAATAACTAGGGTGACATTGATTCATTAATATTCATTGACCCATTCAAAAGCCTGGGTCAGAGATGATGACCTTGAATTCCATCTTCATTACTCATCAAAGGAATTCTTAAGTAAATGATAGAAAAGTAGAAAATTTCCTTGCTTTAAAGTCCCTTTTACAATTGTTCTCAGGACATCCTAGTTGTTTTCATGGCTATTTTAAAGTTAAGGTCACACTTCTTCTTCCTTAACAGTGAGTTGCACTTTTCAAAAATAGCCTTTGAAAAATTTACTTGCTCCATTTATAAAATGATTTTTATTCACTGTACAAAGTTTGAAAATATAAAAATTATAGAGATGAAAACAAAAACCCTCCAAAATCTAACTACCCCCAAAATAATGACTGTTTACATTTGGCATGCACAGCCTTGATCCTACCAAATAACTCCCACCAAGGATGCCTGCTGTTCCTGGGCAGTTGGTGTGTAGTTACCTTTGGAGAAAATACCACGTAGTAGCCAGTGCCCTTGGCTCTGCAGGTCAGTTTGCACACATCCCCTGGCAGGACGCCTGCGTATTTGGGAACCCATTCCACAAAGGTTTTGACTCCTTTTGCATCAGACTGATAGCCATTTTTGGCCTCACACTGCTCATGACGAAATGATTTACCTAGGAAACACACGTTACATTAGTACCCTATCGGTTCTGAAACTTTGATATATTCTTCTGTGCTTAACTAATTTTAAGGAGAAGATCCTAACTTATTATTTTTTTTTTTTGCACAGCCTTTTTATGCACCAGTGCTGATGGATTTTATCTATGCATAGAGTTGAAACTGTTGATTATTTCTTCCAATTCTCTGAATACTTCATTGTTTACAGTAATAATTTTGAAATCACTCTCACATATTTGTTATTGAGTTGCACACTGGTAGAAGTACGCGGTATAAGATTAATGCTGTTTCTCCAGCTTCCCCTATTTATTAATTCTAAAATACAAACTACATGTGGCACATGGTGGTTGCTGACACTTGGAAGCAGCGTACCATTGGGTGGGCAGGGCGTGACACTACAGGAGCGGTAGATGGCCCTCTTCCCTGTGCAGTAGCGGCCATTGTTTCTGGGTGCAGGGTTATTGCAGTGGCGATAGGCAAATTGGACTCCTCCCCCACATGAGCGAGAACACTGGCCCCAGGACCCCCAAGACCCCCAGTTGCCATGGCTCGATGTCTGGAATAGAAAATAGAAGATATTTTAACTCAGATGGGAGAAAAACATTCAAAATGTATAATACATTTGGAAATCACTTGCATTTCATGACACAGTGGACACTTCATCATAGATATAGTCACATTTTCACTGAATTTAACATGGTCATGCTCTGGGATTGCAACACATTTCCAATTCTAAATAATTCATCTTTTCCAGCACTCCCCCTCCCCCTCCCCATGCCCCAGCTCCCAGCACCAGAGAATCTGAAATAATCACACCACAGAGACTACCTCCTGGTTTCTCTGGACCACTTTAAATTATGTTTTCTGATATTGTACAACTCTGTTAATAATCATGGAACCATGAAAACTTTGTATCCAATCTGATCTTGACTCTTTAATGAAGTATATAATGCTGAAGCTTTTGCATGAGGCTGGGCCATTATTTGATTGTGTCTGCCTCTCTTTCTCCCTCCTTAGCACTGCAGTTCTGTAGTCCTTTTGTTGACATGCCACATCCTGTCTGTGACAGAATCTCTGCTACATACGTAAATGTATTTGACCTGGGTGTGGCTTACTTCCTAATTAGATGTGACAGAAACTGAAGTGCACCTATGTTCCCACCCACACACTCCCCAAAGGGAAGGAAGGAAGAGCCCTTTTATGATACCCTAGGTCTACAGCTCAGGAAACATTCCAGGAGGAAGCTGAGTAACTCCAAAGGGAAGAATATTATAAACTGCTTTGCTGAGGGAATGTGTGAAGAACTGCCTCTGGCTGCCTGTGTCAGGGTATCTGATGATGTAAAGTTGGGTGACAGCCTGAAAAGACACAGGCAATGAGCATATGACAACACTCTCCTAGGGACTTTGCAAATCTTGCGGGTGAGAGTGAACACGTACTTTGCTCAGGCCTTGAAAATTAAGAGGGCAGCTGACCTAATGTTGGACTGTGTACGTGGTGGCAGACGGGTTTCCCTGGAGCAGTCTTAAGTCACTTTAGCTCCTAAATTTAGATTGACTTACTATCAGGAAAGAAAATGATCATTTTGGAGCTCACCAAATGTTACAAGGACCATATGTGTCAGCTCTGCTATTATTTCCTTACTGAATTTCAATAAATGTGTTCTGATAACTTTAGCAAGGGAAGTTTGAAAGTGAGCTTTCAAAAGCAACTTGCAGAGTCCTACTTGGGTTCTCAATTGGACAGAATCTGGGTTATATAATTATTCGTTAAAGGACATAACCTGCAAAGAAATTCCTATTATCTGTATTTTCTTCAGAAAATTTGATTACTGAGAACAGCTACTGCGGGTAAAAGATGAAGCTTATACTACAGACTATAGTAACTAAAACAGCATGGTACTGGCACAAGAACAGAGACATACACCAATGGAACAGGACTGAGAATCCAGACATAAAATCATCTTCATATAGCCATCTAATCTTTGACAAAGCAGACGAAAACATACAGTGGGGAAAAGAATCCTTATTCAATAAATGGTGCTGGGAAAATTGGATAGCCACATGTAGAAGACTGAAACAGGATCTGCACCTCTCACTTCTCACAAAAATCAACTCATGGTGGATAACAGACTTAAACTTAAGGTGTGAAACTACAGGAAGAAGTGTTGGAAAAACTCTTATAGACATTGGCCTAGGGAAAGAATTTATGAAGAAGACCCCTAAGGCAATCACAGCAACAACAAAAATAAATAAATGGGACCTGATCAAATTAAAAAGCTTCTGCACAGCCAAGGAAACTATCAGGAGAGCAAACACACAACTTACAGAATGGGAGAAAATATTTGCATGGTACACATCTGATAGAGCGCTGATAACTAAAATCTGTATAGAAATCAGGAAAAGAAAAAAAATCAAACAACCCTATCAAAAAGTGGGCAAAGGACATGAACATAAACTTTTCAAAAGAAGATAGACTAATGGCTAACAAACATATGAAAAAATGCTCAACATCTATAATCATCAGGGAAATACAAATCAAGACCACAATGAGATGTCACTTAACTCCAGTGAGAAAGGCTTTTATCAAAAATTCCCAGAACAATAAATGTTGGCATGGATGTGGAGAGATAGGAACACTCAGACACTGCTGGTGGGACTGCAAACTAGTACAACTTTTATGGAAAGTAGTATGAAATACCTCAAAGAACAAAAAGTAGAACTACCATTTGATTCAGCAATTCCACTACTGGATATTTACCCAAAGTAAAAAAAGGAAAAAAATACACATTCTATAAAAAATATATCTGCACTCAAATGTTTATAGCAGCACAATTCAAAATTGCAAAGATGTGGAAACAACCCAAGTGCCCATCAATACATGAGTGGGTTATTAAAATGTGGTGGTATATGTATACCGTAGAGTTCTACTCAGCCACAAAAAACAATGGTGATACAGCACCTCTTGTATTATCCTGGATAGAGCTGGAGCCCATTCTACTAAGTGAAGTATCCCAAGAATGGAAAAACAAGCACCACATGTACTCACCATCGAATTGGTATTAATTGATCAACACTTATGTGCACATATAGTAGTAACATTCATCAGGCGTTGGGCAGGTGGGACGGGGAAGGAAGGGATGGGTATATACACCTAATGGGTGTGGTGCGCACCATCTGGGGGATGGACATGCTTGAAGCCCTGACCTGAGCAGGGCAAAGGCAATACATGTAACCTAAACATTTGTACCCCTGTAATGTGCTGAAATTAAGAAAAAAAGTAAAAATATTTTAACTAGGAAATAAAACCACCTGATGACAGTGCCCACACATGTCATGGGAATGCACTTCACATCTTGGGTCTCCAAGCACTGGGTGATGAGAAAATCACTTACTGAATAATATTTTTTCTTGGTTTTGTCCACACACTTGCCCTGCAGGCAGATCCTCCCCTTTCCACAAGGTGTTCCCTCCACAGCGGGCAGCTTCTTGGTCAGACAGACCATCTGGCCCTGGCGCACCACGGCGCACCACAGGCGAGCGCAGACGTCCATGCCCGGACACACCGAGTACTCAGGCCCAAATGTCAGGTTGCACTGCTGGGTGGCATCATAGGTCTGTCCCGGGAGTTCTTCGGGGCTCTGGATCTGCTTTCTTGGTAGGTCTAGCAAACAGTTGCCTGAAAGAATAACGGAGATTGACCACTGCTCTAGGTTGCACGTTTCAAATCACTAAAACCATAGATCTAAAAATGAAACGCTCTGGTAGGTGTTGAAGCATGAGTTATCCATGAATCCATCGCAGGGTGGGGCTCTGGAGAAGGGATTCCGTGAGGGCCGAGGCTGGGCACCTCCCTGGACTCACCAACACACCCCAGGATTCTCAGTGGGCCACGTGCTCTGCAGTGTCTATAGTGATGGAGGTGGGGCTGGCAGTGGCATGATGAAAGAAAACTACTTTATAACGATTAGTTGGGAAACTAGCCATTGTGCTGAGGCACTAAAAGACATTAGTAAGGACCCAGAGGAAATCAGATAGTGAACTTTAATGATAAGAATAACAAAAGCATTTACTCTACAACTTCAAGAAACAGAGTTTGTCCTTGGCCCTCTGTTTGTAACCCATTCCCCATTTCCAGCACACCTCTTCCCCATGTGCCTATCGTATGACTCCTTCCCACTAATTCCATAAATCACAACCAAGGTGGCACCTCATTCATTCTCACACTAACTCAGCAAGCATTTGCTCAGCACCTACGATGTTCTAGAAAACATACTAGGTATTGAGAACACAGAAAAATGACCCAGATCTACCTCTCAAGGCCTCTCAACAGAGCAAAGGAGATAAACTAAATAAAGTATTTCTCCCGGACTGATAAAAACTTTAATTAAAAGCTTTCAAGATTTGCAGAACAAAGGAGTGATGGGAGAAGAAAAAAACAAATTTTTGATAATTTAGGCCTGTCTTTATACTCCTCCTCCTTTTTGTTCCCTTTTCGTCTGTTACTGAATGGAATTGGCATTTTCTGGGTATGTAGAGCGTCTGCCAACACCAGGTTGGTGTATCACTGCATTGCATGTGGGGCTGTACAGGCAAACGGGACTGAGATGGGGAAACCACGGAAGATGGGACACAGATGATACAAATCCAGAAGGTGACATGTGGCTCCCCTTCCCCAAAAGCCTTCCCCAGAATCCCTGCCCAGCCAGTCAACACCATTAATTTTCTCTAGTCATATAAGCATGCTTACATAGTGCCCAACCATTTCAGTAATTTTTTTGTTTACTTGATTTTAGGATGTATACACTGATTATAATATCAATAACAAATATTTGTTACACACACTATTCTCAGTTCTTTACATATATTAGCTTATTTAATCCTCACAAAAATCCCAGAGGCAGATTCTATTACACATTTTATTTATTCTACAAATAAAGAAACTGAGGAACGTAAAAGATAGATCACTTACCCAACGTCACATAGCTATTAGGGTTTTATGCTCAGAGCCTGCCCTCCTCGTCATATACCGTATGGCCTCTGCTTAGCATGTGGATATTGCTTTACTGCTGCAGGGCAGGCAGGTACAAAGATACTTAAAGGGTGGGATATCAAGCCTAATGGTAGAAACATCCCCTCTGAAGTCTAATGCTGGAGAAACACTAAATGGCTGAGTGGTCTTGGCCAAGTTAGCTAACCTCACCCTAATTTATTTTCAAGATCTGTGAAATGTTTCTCTTCTCACTGTGATACTGTAAACATAAAGTTATCTAAGAGAGATATAAAGGGTATCCAGAAAAATATGAAACAATGATAGTTGGTTTTATTCTCAACATATTTAACCACATTTTAGATGTATTAGAGTTATTCTTTGTATTCAGCAAAAGAAAATCACGTTCAAATCCTTATGTTCCACTGAGAAGTAGAATATTCAGCATATTTTAAGTATACTGCAAATGTTTTCACAACTACATTTAAAATCTCTTCAAAGTGAATACCTTAGAATTTGTCAATCTGCGATGGTGGCATTATATGAAAATGAATAAAGAGCAAACTTCTTACTTCACTTTTGAGCCAGAACATTTGAAGAGGTAAAGTTTCTTAAGGCAAGCCAGAAAAAGCATTAAAAATAAGTATCTAGCCAAAGAGAACTCTGGGAGAAAAACATCTAGTTAAAAGAAAAACATCAAGTCAATAGGAAAGAATGATAGTAAAACCTCACTAAGCTTTGTTTACCAGACAGAGTAAGATTAGGCACTTCAGAACCCCATGAAAAACGTTATCTTTATGGCTACATAAAAAGGAGCGCTGTGTAAACCAGGGGGTGCTTGGCAGACTGCTGATGTTAGAGGACTGTTAACAGATCTCTGAGTCAGCAAGAATGCTTTCCAATTCTTCAAAAGTGCTGTTTTAAGAAACTTTTTTATTTTACTAAAAAGCACAGTCTGTGAGACTGGATAACTAAATATTAGCTAGGAAGCTTTACCACGTGTGGGTGCACATGGCACGGGTCTACCTCATTTATCTCACACCAAAGTAACTTCCCACCTGACTGTGGGCACACAGTCATCGACACCTGTTCTACCTCACTAGGAGATGAGGAGTGAAAAGAAATGTCTAACGCAAACAATTTGAGATCAGCTTACAACAAGGAGACTTTAACATGTGGCATCTCTTTACAAAGCTTAATCTGGAAGTATAATTTTTTAGAAATAACATATTTACTTTGCTATTGAAAAGGAGATATGTTAGCTCTATAATTTTCCTTTAGAGGTTATACATGTGGAGATGACCTTTTGTTGCTTAAAATAAAAAGATTTATTTCAGAATTGCCATTATTTTATTGCCCCAAAGTTTGAACTACTAGGATTAGTTGCTGCATCAGCTTCTGTTTACCCCTGAAGAAGTGTATAGCCTATTGATTTCATTTTTATTTTGAATTACATCCTTTTATAACAAAAAGGTACAGACATCACTACCAAAGGGCAGACTGGTGCCAAGGAACAATAAAAAAATCAATATCGAGTCTGATTCTGAATTTCACAGTAGAAAATATGTAATATCTAAATAATAGTGGATTGGATATACATTGTCTTTTTTAAAATGTATACAGTTTGGGGCAGGGGTGAAAAGGGGAATTGATCAATCTTTTGGTATCATTTATATTGACCTCTAAAGGCATGCAGCCTGCTGCTGACTTTTTCCTAATCCGCTTTACTTTTATTCTCAACCACTTCTTCATAGCTACTTCACATATTTTTAATTCACCCAAGTCTGAAATTCTATCTGGGCTTTGCTGCCAACATTTTGTGTTTGTTCTGTTCCACAAATTGGCAAGTTGCTTCTTTCTTCTTCCCTCCCTCTCCTTCTCCCTTCCTTCCTTCTTCCTTTTTTTTTGTTTTTGTTTTAACATTTTGTGTATAGAGATAGCTTATAAAAGAAAGTCAATAGAAATGTGTGCATATTGCATGTATGTTCTTACCATCCATGTTACATTAAATGTTTAAAATAAATCAAAAACTTAAAACATAAAACGCAGTGATTTGAGGTGGACAAATAAAGCCATGTGGTAGTCTCTCTGTGCCACAGAAGTCCCTAATGGGTGATGGAAGGGTCATTACACCTCCAGAAAATGGAACTGAAAAATCTATGGTTTTACATGTCTGACTTCTAGTATTGTCTGTCATATCAATGATTAGTGGAAATTATCAAAGTTGCTCTTTTTCCTTTTCATTTTTTTTTCTCTATTTCTAGCACTATGGTCATTTCAATCTTCCCTTCCTTTTCAGTACTCAGGCATGAAATTAAGCATCGGCCCAAATATCCAAGGCCTAGGAGAAATCAATTAATGTTCCTAATGAAACGCATCCAGAGAAGCCTAAGACCACTGCCTGCTCTCTTCCCTTTCACTTCCTTTCTTCACCTCTCTGCCCTTACACCTCTGCCTTTAAGTCTTTCATTGAATGTCTAACATTAAGAAAGAAACTGGTGCATTTGCCTGCTCTCTGATGACTCACTTAGGGCCCAGCGACAGATGAACAAACAAGGGCACTGAAAAAGGAACAGACAATGGTTGTTGACCAAAAGTGACATCCAAGAGGCCTGTTTGTGAAGCTGTTAGAGGTATAGATGCACTGTTTAGTAGATGTACTGATAACGGAATTAGATTAAAAATTCTCCGTGATTATAGGATGAAGGAAACTTTTAAAAAAAACATAGGTCACTATGGCCTTAAAATATACATCTTATTTGCATACACTTTTAAATAATATATTTATTGTCAGAGTCAATGTACAACCATAATAGGCTTTGGCTTTTATTAATATCACCTTAAAAGCTGATGTTAAGCTCCTATTGCTAGCTTTACAGTCTAGCCTTAACAAAGGATTCAGAGAACTGGTTTTCCAATGTCATTTTATATCCAAAGTTCTGAGTTCGGTAACTGGCTATAAACCTAGCTCTTTAAATATGCTAGCTACATGGTAATTTTTCAAAACCATCTCTAGGTTTTCTTAAGCAGCCTGTGTTGTGAGTGCTCTTGGGAGCACTATGTATTTAGGTGGTGGCCTTTCTCATCATCTGGCACTGTGGACTCAGGGATACAGCAGACACAGCTATCTTTTTTGGCTTCAAGGTTATTAAGCATTTGAGAAAGGAAATTCAATAACCTGCTTTCGCTGCACAATTTCTCTGCCAGTGCTTACCTTTAGTTTTGAGGATCCTACTCCTAGCCAGCTTGCCTAGAGCTAACTTGTATAAAGGCTGCAGAATGTCTACAAGTATCTTGGCTGGGGTTGGTGGAGGAGTCCCATGGGGCATGGCTTCTCCTTTTCTGAATCACAAGTCTGCAGACCCAGTTACCTTAGAGTGAGCACTCTGGCTTTTCTACCATAACCTAATTGCTGCATATTTCTTGTTGGAACTAAATCAGGAAACACTCAGTACTGATGAATTTAAATTTGGCAGTGGTTGAGTGCTACAAATGTCCAGCTACTTACGGCTAATAACTTTAAAAATAAATCAAATACTTTGAATTTAATTTTACTCTGCGACCTCATTTCTCTGGTATTGCGGGAGGTGAGAGGGGGAGGGATAAGATATTACATGCAAATGGATTTTCCATTTACAATGTACTCTTTAGGTACCACTGCACAATTATATAAATTTTGTGAGAGTATCTACTTAAACATGGCAGTTGTCTTTGCTGTTTTTATATTAGTCACAATTTAACTTTCCTAGAAAACTGAACATATTTTTTTTCTGTGTATCAATTATTGTATCATGCTAAAATATAGAGATGCCTTTAGGGGTCATGCTGGTGTGATAGAGTTTTTGACGTTTTAGGAAATGGTACCAGACTATTGTGCCTTTCATGTTTTGGGGCTAAATTTTATAGCTTTCTGGCTTTCCCCTTATGGTCAAATGATATCACTTCTTGCTCTCAGTTTACGTATCTAAAGTCTCCCGACCCCCACTGGATATGCTATTTTATTTTTAGTTGCCTAGAAAGTTAAAACAGAAAAATAGTAGGTCTGTAAAATATGAATACATGGGCTCTGAAGGGAAACCTAAGAAGCTCACTAGGAGTAAAGTTAAATGGTTTTATAATAAATATAGTTTCATGATATCAGCTTAATCTTCTAACAAAGATGAATTTATTTGTTTTCTGTCCTCTTGGGCTTTGATTTTCTTCTTAGCTCTCTCCTAAGTGCTGTAGTTAAAATGTTAGAACCCCAATCATCTCAAAATTGAGTTTGCTAATTTCTGTGGCCACATCTTCACTTAAACTGACTAAAGTCAGTTTTGAAATGAAGTAAGACATAGTTGAGCTTTGCCATTGTGCCACACTTCCTTTCTTGTTTTTTTATCATTCTGAAATCACTTTATTCATTATAGGTTACTGATAAAATAGAATTTTTTTGGTTGAAACAAAAGACTGCCTAATCAAACCAACATATTCAAAATTGAGAGAGTCTATATTTAATGACATAAATTAATAAATAAATAAACTATACATAGTTTCTGTCCAAAGAATTTTGGTAACTGAATTTATTTATTTAGTATACATCTGGGAAAGTCAGATAATATTTTACCAGAGCAAATAAAGAAGATGTATTGCTACTAAATTATGTTCTTAGTTGTTCTCTATCATGAGTCCTTTGGGATAGACATTGAGAGATTAAAAACTATGTAAATTTGTTGTAATTTTTTTAAAAATCAGAGCATTGACTTCTTCAAATATAAAAATAATGTTAACAAATGAAGACAATGCTGAAAGCATATTTACTGCACATAAAGTAGGATCACAAATTCCATAAACATGAAATAAATGAATCATTCCAAAATTATGGCAATAAGGAATAAAAGTCTGCACAGCATTGTAATTAGCTGACCTAATACTTGTACAGGAAAAAAAAATTAGTCCCATTTTAGCCATAAGTATTTGCTGCCTTAGCAACTAAATCCATTCATTTAGTGATTCAAGATTTAGCTCAACTTCTTGGAATGTGTAACGTGTGATTTTGGAATAAAATATTAATGTTATTTTATTTTCAGAGAAACCTGAAAAGAATGAAACAGCAAAAGCAATATTAAGAGTGGAGACTTAAGATTCCACCCAGGAGGGACTGTATTAGATATTGATCCTATCAATGTAGATAGGAAGATAATACGGCAATATTAATTTTAGAACTTTATCCACATTTAGTCTACATTGTAAACTCAGCTAAACATAAAATTACCATTTTATTATTAGTGCAAAAGTAAAGCTTAATACATTAACTCTTAGTATGGTTTCTAAATCTTTAAGATATTAGGATATCCTTTCAACTAACAAAGAACATTTATTTTATATTGAGAAAAATTTTAAACCAACATGGATCTGGATTGGTTTTAGGAATAGGAGGATTTAAATACATAGTAGCAAGTACCCTTGCTAGTTCACCACCAATGTAGCCAAAAAAGGAGTTCATAAAAAGACTTCAGCTATATGGTATCAAAAAACTGTGCAGTTGAATTTCTTTTTGTATGATATGAACTTTTCAATTGTTATGACAGTACGTAGTTGAATTTCTTTTTGTCGGAATGAATTGAATTTTTCAATTGTTATGACATTATGTAGCCAAAGTTCAAGATGCTCAACACACGAAGAAATTATGAAAATATTGTCATAAACTTTGTGGAACTGGGAAAAAGACAGTTATCATAGATTCTCTTTATTCAGAATTGAACCATAGAAGAAAATTTTATGGAAAATTATGATGATCAAGAATTTCTGTCATACTTACTTAACCATAAGTTTTAGAAAAAAGATAAATTTTAAAAGAACAAAAGAAATGAAAATGTGTCCATTTCTGTAAGATTAAAAAACTTGAACAACATGATCTCTGAAGATCTTTTCCAACCCTAATGCATTTGTCCTCTTGTGTTTCTATTATTTTAAAGTAATAAAGAATGCAAGAAAATTTGCAACAGCTTGTTTCAAAGATTACTTAGAGGTCAGTATTTATTATTTCTAAACATTGTGACTTCCTCAGTATTTTTATATAATTTATAGCACTAATCCTAGTCTTACAGAATTTAATAAAAGTATTCTGTGCTCTTGAACTGCATCTAAAGTATAAAGCCAAAGATTTTCCTTTGAAGTTCTTAAAGTGTTTTCCCATCATTCCGATTGCTTTTCTATTTCTGTTCTGCATGCAGTCTTTACTCCACTTTCAGGGGAATCTGCTGTCATGATGAAACCAAATTCTTCTGGTCAATGCAAATCTAGAGAGCTTCCTTTCCTGGCTTTATGTTGCCGTAAAGAGAAACCGGTAGAATTGTCACCTACAACTTAACCATAGCCCTATAATGGGCATGTAACAAATAATTCTGAGAGTCATATTAATAGCAGGGAAACCAAGATGTCTGCCAAAGTTCTCACAGGAAGCTAGTGGTGAAAGAAGGAATAAAAGCCAGGCTTTCAGGGCACAGCTAGGCATTCTGTGTGGTCTCCCACACTGCTTCTCCTTTGAACTTTTTCAATTCAAAAGCAAAAATACCATAGCTAGAATGCCACCAAGGACGTTGGCATTACACGCCAGTAGACAATCAATTTCCTTGCTCCTTTTTCTGACACTATCTAAACAACCCATTGTCTTAGAGGGCAAGATGAATGTTATGAAGATATAATGAAGTAAAACTCCCGTTTCTCAGCTTAAGTTGTCTGGAATGATACATACCGTGGCCATCATCCAGGAATTCTGTGATAGTGGCTGAAGTGCATTTGGACCAGGGCTTGGATGCATCAATGCTGGTTAGGATGGAAGACATTAAGCGCTTATCTTCCGTGGAACCAAAGTTTTCTTCACAGAATTTGGAATCGTCATGGGAGAGGCCAAGTAGGTGTCCTGAGGGAAAGAACAGAGGAAGTGAAAATAATGGGTGATTGTGCATTTCTGTTTTCCCATGACAGTTGTGCTAGTGCTTGATTTTTTTCACCACGTGTAGATGACTTCATTTTAACTGCCTTCTTACCCAGGGACTGGACCCCTGGGAAATAAAAGCTGCATGTAGTTAGTGTAGCAGTTACTTTTGGTGAATATTTAGATGAAAGTTGAAAAGTTAATCTAAGGAGTGGATGTCCCCATAATTCATCTGGATCACATATGCTCAGTGACATGTAGAAACAAAGCCTTACTTAGAATCTAGAGTTTGTGAGACGACTGTGGGATTATGTCATAGCCCTCACCACATATTATTGCGATTGTCTAATTCTCTGCCTCCTCTGATCAAACCCCATGAGATCAAAGTACATCTTCCTCCATACACTGTTGAAACCTCTGTATTTCACTTAATGTTGTGCAAGCTGCAAACACTTAATAGACAGTTTTTGAATGTCAATGACTTCTATCTTCTTAGTCAAGTAAATAGGTAGCTATATAAGAGAGAACTAGGGGAGGGGGAAAGAGTGAAATGAAATGAGGAACTTTCAAGTTCCATGCAAATGTAAGCGTGCTTCACCTGTTCATTTCTGTTAGCTATCTAGTGAGTTGTGAATGTATACTATTCTCACAAGCATATAATTTATTTTGAAAATATACCTCTCTACATTTAAGAAATGTCTAAAATACCAAGATGCCCATCATAGAGTGTTAGAAGTTGCAGAGGAAACAAATACTAGGAAGGTAAGTGATTGTTTAAAACCATTCAGCCAGTTGATATTTGTGCTTAAGTCTCCCAAACATGTTCTCCACGATCCCAGCAAATGCCATATTCATTCTATCAAGCTAGATATTATTTCACATCATAACCACATTCTTATAATCTGAGTAAATTACTTTTTATTACATAAGATCAATTTTCGTATAGTCTAAGGACAAAATGATATTCTCTAATAAATCTAAAATGCTGTTTTAAAAAATCTGGGACAGTAGTTTGAGCAGTTAGTAGGAACTCTAAAAAGTAGACAACAAATCATTTCAGTGTTTTTAGCAAAGCTTTCTGGAATGATATACAAACCACTAAAAAGAATGTAGAAAATAACTATAGCAAATTGATGACTGCATTCTCCTTGGGTTCCTGAATGCCAAATGCAGAAACTTTGGCCATTCTATCAAAAGAGTCCAGTGCATACCAATAAAACTCAACAGGGATGAAATATTTCATGCTGGATTCCGACTACTTTGGGCAACTTGTTAAATCACCAACACCTCATAACAAAATTGTCCACTGAGCAACTCACTGCTGTTATGGTTGAAATTAAGTGGCCAGGGCTTGGTGACCTTCCAAGTCCCCGCATTTTTATGCTATTTATCCAGATATTTACTCCAATAGTATTTACTAGACAAGAAAGTTTCCTTTGGGAAACTTTCCCACCACCACTTATGTTTTGTTTGCATAAATGTGCATTATAGTCTATCAAGTATGTCCCAAATAACAAGCAAAGAAAATTTTCAGAGGCTTTTCCAAGTTTTGAGTAGTTAGTTGAGTTTCCAAGAGAAATCACGGCTCACAGAAGAAACAGAATCTTTCACTATGGCTTACTGAAAACAACTTAAAGTTATTTAGGAAACCAACCACTTGTTGATAATGCAGTTTGTGCTTCCTAAACTTTTCCAAGGTAGATTTGTCAGCTAACGCTGAAAAATGTGGGATTTGTGTGGAAATTTCACACTTGAGATTTTTCCTCTGGCATAGAAGAGAGCGAGGGAAAGTGGCCCAAAGTGACCTGTGCAACATAATATTTATTTGAATCCAGATTGTATATTTAAAAATGTGACTTTTTCATTCTATTTCAGAAGATATTCATACTTACTTAATGGAGTAATAGTCTTTTCCTCTAAATCTATATAAATAAATAATACTTCCATATGCATTTCTATCATTGTATCAAGGGATTTCCACTTCATTTGGAGGGTAGATTTTAGGATTCTGATTTAAAGTATAGGCCATATGGCAAACACTAAATGCACTTGGAGGGGCCCAAGACAGTACAGAGAGGTGAGGCATATCATTTTAAATATTTCAAATTATGTAATCAAGGCAGTTTAATTTTAAATATTTTGGCATAATTTTACAAATCTTTTGGCATGCTATTTGGCATACCATTATGAATTTTATGTTCCCCAAATTTACTAATTTATCAATGTAACTTAATTGCCCCCAAAGATGTACATAGGAAATTCTAGCAGACAAGACTGCCATTCTGGGCACGAACAAATCTTAGTTCCACCTCAGCAAGAGGTAAAAGGATATGTGAATTTTTTACAATCTCCAGGTATCAGGCAGAAACAGACTGCTTGAGGATCAACTGAAAGAGACCGACTCTTCTGAGTGTGAGTGAAGGTTCCGTCCCCCATGAAGGAAGCCTGTCAGCTGTCTGGGAGAGGCGTGCTCTCTCAAGGGCAGTGAGAGCCATGGGCAACGCGAAGAACAGTTAAGCACCCAAAGAAACAGGCAGGCAGCTCCAGAGTGGCTGGAACCAGGACACAGTGAGACCCATGTGACTTCCCCTCAGGAGCTGGACAGGATATGAAAGGGAAGATCAATGTGAGGGATATTTGGATGCTCTTCAGGAAAGACGTGACAGACATACTAAAAACTGAGAACAGCAGAAGGAGTGGTATTTTCAGATATTGAGCCCCCAATCAATTATGCTAAGACATCTATTGTCAGTTTGAAATTGGCTGATATTGTTGAGCCCTGAAATTTCAAGGTACATACAAAAGCATAAGCTATTTTAAAGTGGCACTCACATTCGAGACAGCAAGCTATGATACCAAAAGCTTATTAACAGTGAAAATCCAGACTCTAGGAAATTGAAAATGTAATGCCCCAGCCGAATCAAAATTTATACCAATCGCCTAGGACAGCCCTTAGCTTTTCAGACTTCTGTCTTTTTTGAGAGACATTTTTCATAAATCACACATAGAGATGTTTAACATGAATGGTGTGGTTTGGTGATTAAGAATTTCTTCATCAAGCAGTCCCTGAGGAGAATTAGCGGCAGATGGAGTTTAGACATTCCTACCCCAGAGGGTAAAACCACACATAAAGAATATAAAGTAGTGTTGGAGAAAATGTTTACAATGCCCGAAGTAATTTGTTGTTTACATTAAGTTGTATTTTGTGATGAGCTTTTAGAGCAATAGAGACCAACAGAGTTAATTGAGGTGTGAAGTCTTGGAGGAGGCAGGGGAATGGAATCAGGAAACCCACAGAGAAAGTCAGTCTTTACCCTTGGAAAGGAGAAATATTTCTTTCTGGAGAGGCGGAGTGTTGGAAGAGAATGGAGGAGAGGATTCAAAGCAGTTTGGAAGGGTTAACGAAGAGATTTGAGGACATGAAAATTTCCTAGTGAGAGAAAAGGCAGAGGTGGGTTTAGAGGCAGCAATTCACTGTCAGAGTTTAAAGTAGAAGTCCCAAAGTCTTGCTTTAGGGAAGAATTACTATTTGTATTTGCAACCATTTTTAATCAGTAAATATGCAAAAGATTGAAAAGCAGTTTGCTTGAGGAACTTTGTCTTTCTTAGCAAATCTTTAATTCTTGATGATGTAATTGGAAGCTTCTCACCTAAAATCCTGAGGCAATCAAGGGACAACCGCACTTATGTAGTGGCTGCACTTGTTAATGGCATCTGTACTTATACATTAAACAAGATTTTAAAAAGGAGAGGGACATAAGCCAGCGTGAAAGTTAGAGAATAATGCAACTATATAATCCACAAGTATTTTTCCAAGTGATGCACACTCCAGAACTGTATTTTGCTTTTCGAGTTCATGAATAAAAGTCAACGTGTAAATTGTGTTTTTGTAGAAAATATTCATCTATTCTTAATAGATATTAAATTATGTCATAAATACAACAGTCCTGTTACTGAGTGCCCATCACACAAAGAAATGTCAGAAAGGAGTTTATTTGAATTATACTAAGAAAATAAATTTAATGGTAAATTATGTCAAAGCAAAGTCTATAGGGTCAAAATTCTGAGTTATGCTGTTGGCTCAGAAATAGCATACAGTTAGTCACCTGATCATTTTTTCTGGTATTATTATTCTCTTTTTAAATTGGCAAATGAGTGACATTTTATTAAATAAATTTCATCTTTGAAATTCCCCATACAGATTTAAAGAGCATCTTGTTTCTTTAAATTCACAAGTGAATTGTGAAATCTGATTTTAGAAAATCTGTGACAAAGTCCAGCCAGGTAAAGACACTTTAAAGGAAACTATTGGTTTGGCTTTTATTAAACTCAGGTATTACTATATAACTAGGGCTGACTTATAATGTTAACCTCAAGAGGGAAATTGGTTGTTTTTCTAAACTTTGCTCTGCAAATTAAGCAGAATTTCAAGCTCTTGTCTCCTGATCCCAAGCTGACCAATGGTCAAGGGGACATAGCACCACATCCTAAAAAAAATGTCACAAGAAGCTCTGTAATGTGTTTACTTGGGAAAGCACTGCTTAGATGAAGCATCTGCTTCTTAATGAGGTCATGTTTTTATTTTACCTAATTTTCCAGCTGGGATTATGGAGGTGCCAGGGGTTGAAAAGTGAGTCAACAGCCCACATGGGATCAGCATCTACAATCCTTGCAGAAGGGAATCACGAGCTCCAATAATTGGATCATACATGTTTATTCAAACACAAATCTTTATATAGATGTGATAAAATTCTTAAACTCCCATTTCAAAACATTAAACATAAATAGTAAATGTGGTATCAATTATGTGATTTGGAAAGAAGAAAAACCTAATTTTTTTTCACCTTATAAACTGGCTGTGTCAATATCCTTTTGACTCAAACTCAGAAATTAAATATGATCTAAAAAACCACTCCAGAATAGTATAAAAATCTTGGGCTCTATAGCCAGATGATTTGGGTTTGCATCTTACCCTAGCAGGATATTAGTTTTTGGCCTTAGAGAGGTTTAGAAACTTCTCTTTGCATCAGTTTCCTCCTCTTTTGGGGGACCCATTGATAGTACTTACTTCATGGCATTTTGTGAAGATTAAATGATATAAAATATGCAAAGTGCTTAGGATACATGCTTGACATATAGCAAAGGGCCAGTGATTGTTAGCTAAACCTTATTGTCCTTAGTGATATTCTGGGTTTGTTACACTTTTACTTATGGGTATTCCAGTCCTTATCAGTTTTAATAAATTTTGATATTACCAGAAACTCTTGATTTAGGAGGGAAGGGTAAATTTCCTAAGCATAAGAGGAGAAAACATCACACAGTAAAGTGTGTGATGTATTTATTTTTTTGTGCCACCTTCAATTTGCTGGTTTGCACACATGTGACAGATAATCTATAGGCTTCCACTAGAGAAACATAACTTGGTATTTGATTTTTTAAAAAACTGACAATAAACATTAAATCTCTTGATGCTATGGAACACAGAGCAAAAACTTATTCCCACCTTTCATCTGGGGGCCGAGAAAGACACAGTGTGGCATTGCTCCCAACTGGATAGAAAAAAAAATGCTCAGTTTGTGTTGATTAAAGCGATGAGTTTGGGGGTAAATACCAAGTTTAATCCCAGCTTCCTTCTCGCGTCACATCTCACAGCCAGTCTGGGCATCTGATTCTGTGCACTTGGCTTTGGTCTATGGTGTTTCAAGGGCCTCTGGAGCTTTTCAAAACATGGCCGTGTTTAATCTAATCCTCTATGGGAGCACAGTCACACGCAGATCAGCACAACCAGAGAACACCCTCCAACCACAGCAAAACAGGCAGCCTTGCTGTTGTGTCTCAACCACTTCCTAAGCCTCAGCTGAATATTTGGTCTTGACTTTTTAAGTTGCCTAACTTTAGCTTAGGAAACATATTGGAGTCTTGCATAGTAGAGCGATTCACTTGGCACGTTTCATAATTAGCTACTATAAAGCAAAACGTAGGCATGTTTGCAAACTATGGATTTCATTAGCCTACATAGAATCTGATCATTCTCCCATTAGAAGCTGGCCCAGTATCAGTAAAATGATTGTTTTGAAGAACCATGTATGCAGCAGGTGAAGTCTTTATTATTACAAGTCAATGATAAAAGTTTGACAAGTTAAAGATATAAACTCAAAATATAAACTTACATTAACTCAAAAACTTTCCTAAACACATTCCTACTTCCGCTCAAGGCACATGGATGGGGACTGTGTTTGTGATAGTTTGAAGTAACTTTCTGAGATGTTCTAACAATTTAATCAATGTTTACATGTACATAGCACAGCAAGGAGGGGGGCAATTTATGACTGCCTACACAGATGCTAATCAACATGCATCTTCCAGAAGCCTGCAATGGCATCACTTGACTATGTACCTCCAAAATCTAGCTCTTTTTCAAAAGAGTTAGCAGAAAAAGAGAAGTTTCCCAGTTATCATGAGGAATATGAAACCAACAACCTTTCAGAATTCTTCCCTTATTATCCATGTCATTTTGACTTTAAGTAATCTGACACCATGCATAGAAATGGTTCAAGATAGGGACTTCAGCTTTGCTTCTATTTATCTTAAATGTTAATTCCCAATGTGGGAAAAATTTTAGCTGGAAGCAGTAGAAGCAAAAAAGAAAATTTTGATTGTTTGTGCATAAAATGTACATGAATTTGTATTTTAAATCACTATGCATAGAAAGAGAAAATAGCTGGGCACCCCCATGAGAACCTGTAAATAAAAGTGTTATTCTTAATTACTTTATATCCTTTTACTACTTATAGAAGAAATAAAGTAGAAAAATTATGGAAGCAGTCTGGGAATCATCTCCCAGCTTGTGTTTTAAGTGTGGTAACACATTTACACTGTCTGTTTGCATGAAGCAAAATTGCATGTTTTGGGATGAGGTTCAAGAAAATTCAAAACACTGTAGAAAAGTGAGGCTTTAAGATTTCATTTTCATCACCATACTTAGCCTGTATACATAAGTTCCAAATCTGGCAAGTCGAAAATGTCTAATAAAAGGGGAGGGGAAAAATTGCATGAACAGAGTAGAATTAGAATGGAGTGCATGGTTAGCTCAGGCTGATAGCTTCATGCAACTACCCAAAAATAAAGCATTGGAAATGGATCAGCAAGCTGCAATACCCAAGATCCCACTGCCTGTGGAAACAAGGCTCTGTAATAATACACAGATGATTAGGAAATCTTTTGTCAGGCTATCGTTTCTAAATATTTAAGGCTCATATTTTATAACACATGTTCATAATATTTAGGCAAAAACAAAATTAAGGAATAATAAAGCAATTAAAAAACAAAGTGGATGTAAGCCAGATTCTCTTATGAAAGGGAAATTAAATCCATATTCCCCCTATGTCCAGACCTTAAATACCTCAGAGTAGCCCGAATACAATCCAAAAAGGGAATTATGTGTGCAGTGTTTGATTGGAGAATAAATTATAGGGAATTCCAAAGAAATGAAACAGAGATGATCCAATCAAGAAATTAAAATGGACACATATCAAAGATTTAGGTTTGATTTTGCATATAGAAGCCCACATTTCTCCCACACTATTTCTTTGTATAATTATGTCCAATATTCTTGTACTATTAAGTTCTTATTGTGTATATATGTGTGTATATAGTTTTAATATAACATTTGTTCTTATCAGCATTGGGCTTCCTACCTCTCAGACTGCTACATTAGCCCATGTAACACAAGATCCTTAGTTTAGGAATTCAGGAGGGCTGAGAAAGGTGACACTGCAGGGCTCTTCATTCCAGCCTCTCCGGCTTGAGAGTCAAAGTGGCCCTGGAGAAGCTGCATTTATTGCCACAGTGTTGGTCTTACAGGGAAACCTCCCAGAAGCTGTCAATGTGTAAAAACAGATCACTACAGGAAAGCAGGAGAGAAGGAAGAAATGGCCCTTGCTTCAAGGAATGTGTAATGTCATTTTTTGAAGGTCATGATTTAGAAGCTTATAATTCTGTGGATGGATGATGCCAAAATTCAACTCTGTGTCTTATTCCCCATGCTTTCTCCACCCAGCCCAAGATAAACCGGCCTCTGCCGTCCCAGGAATTTAGAACCTTTCCAATGGGACTTCTCTCACTCTGAGTAACAGTGATTAATTACTGGCTTACTTTTTAAATCTCTTCTGTTTAATTACACTCCTCTAGGAATATTTGGAATAATTCCCCTTCGTTTCTGCTGCAGATCAGAATGTTGTCTTGTTTCTTTTCCTGGCTTACTCATGCACATAGATATGTAATAAGTATTGATTAAGGTTCTATATCAGGCTGTGCTTTTATCAGTTAGTTTAATAGGCATGAGTGAGAGACAAAGCCATAATCCCTACCCTGGAGCCCAAACCACGTGTTTTAAAAATACTTCCAGGCTGACCAGCTCTTCTAGGCAGCACAGGAGAGAGCCATGCCTCCTTTCTTATCTACCTTATAGGGAAGAAACGGAGACTCAAAGTGTCTAAATTACTTCTCTGAGATAAAACAGAGAATCCAGAGGCAGAGCTGGGATTCCATCTCAGATCTTTGGCTCCTGAAGCCAAAGATGCTCAATTAATAAAGTGTGGAATTAAAATATTACCAGTAATGCTATTGAATGATTATTTACATTAAGGTT
The DNA here is from genome assembly GCF_020740605.2 of Lemur catta. Lineage (NCBI taxonomy): Eukaryota > Metazoa > Chordata > Mammalia > Primates > Lemuridae > Lemur > Lemur catta. The sequence goes on from NC_059128.1 coordinate 269,755,134, forward strand.
TTATGTTTGTGGGTTTTTTGTTTTGTTTTGTTTTGCTTAGGTGATTAGAAGAGTGTCAATTAAGAACATTAATGTCATAATTAATATTTAAGAATTGAAATTTAACTACAAAATTCTATTTTACTGCTGCAATATTCTGACTTATGCAATTACACTATAACTTCGATTAGAAGTTATTTTAACTTCTCAAAGAAAACATGGCAGTTAGAAATCTACACTTTGTGAAAATAGTCTCTGTTACTAGGAATGTGAAAAAGGAGTTTTAATTTCCATTTAAAAGTTATGATTTTAGCTTTAAAAATATATAGCTTAAAAAGGATAATAATTCTCAAACTACACTTTGCTCCCAAAAAGATGATGCTAAGAGATGATACATACATCTAAAAAGTAAATGAACTATTTAACTAAAAAAAAAAAGCGCAGAAATACACAGGAATATAAATAATACCTACTATGTAAACTCTCCCCAACTTGGTCTCTAAAACAACTCCATGAAATAGGCACTATCTCCCTATATTTCGGATATGAAATCTGAAGCTTAGAGAGTTTAAATAATTAGACCAACGTGACCTAGGTACAAAGTACTTTAGAAAGAATGGAGCCCAGATGTGTCTAGTTCTAACATCTAGTCCTAAGTGTACTAAGCAAATTTCTCACACACCTAGTAGCCTAGATCAATGATTAGGAAGCACATATTCCTTATTTTCGGGCTAATTTTTAGCAATCAACTCAGTCCTATGTTTATAGTTGCAGGATTTAGATGTGTTTCTGATAACAAATAAATTGGGCAAATGGCACTTTAAAGCAAACTCTGTTGAGTATCAGGCTTAGTTTCATTTGCCTTGCTATTAAGAATGAGACAGCAATATTTACCATAAGCTATTGATTACCTTTGACAAGAGCCTACAATTATCACTCATAATGAAGTAAAACATGTTAAATTTTTGTGCAGACCAATTAGCCCTGGATGAGTCAATACTGTCTTGAATAACTTCTAAGATGGACCTCTCTGCATTCCATAGTTGACTGTGACAAATTCTGTCTAGGAGACATTTAGGGATGCTTCAAATGACAGTAAGAAGACAGTAGCCGTAGTGAAGTTCTCTTACATTTTTAAATGACACAATCAGAAGGAAACATCTACTGTGTTGCTAACTTTGCCTTCCCTCTCCCATTTCAGTTAACCCTAAAAGTGCAAATATAAACAAATTTAATCCCCAATGGTACATCTGAACCAGGAGAAATCTGGAATTAATTGCCAAGTATTTTGGTTCCTGTTGCAGCTGTTACAAGTGTTTGATTTGGCGAGGGAAGAGAAAAGGCGCCGCATACCAATTTCGTGAGCCACGGTGAAAGCTGCATGGAGGCCATCGTCTTCAATCACAGCACAGCTGCGCTCTGGAGAACATATGGTCCCAACGTCTGCCATTCCCAGGGTGTCACATGAATGATGCCCACATAAATCCTGCCCGGGAGAAAGAAAGAAATCATTAAAATCAATTCACATCCAGAAGGAGCCACCACATAGAGCCACTTGCTTGCCCCAAATGGCAAGACTGGGATATGTTTATGGTATCACCTGTTCTGCTTTGGAAATGCTCCAAAGGCAAACACAAGGCAGCCACTCTTCTGTGCTACTCTGGGACCCAGAAGCACGGGAGGATAATGGAACTCAATTAGTTTTAAAAGGATATCTTAGGATTGTAGTGTGTCCATTACAATAGCAGCCTCAGCCTTAACAAAGCTGTAATGTATATATGTCATGGATCACTTTCACATGTGGTCATGCTTAGAAAAGCCCTAATATTCTGACCTAAATTCATGCTAAATTTATCACGAGTCTGGCCTAATAAGTTCTTTTCCATCACAGAGACAAACTGCAACCACACATCTGCAACAGAATATAAATTTATCAGTAATTTGGTTGAAAAACTAAACCCATAAGCATAATTCCTAGAAAGATCATCTCTTAATTTCCAAGATGAGCTTTAATTTCATAGGTTGTATTTTCTGAAATTTGTGCATTCTTACTCATAGCATTTAATGTAGTGCTTCTCAACCTCTCAATCCCCAGGAAATGTATGTCATATATTGTATATATGTATGTGAGCATATGCATTTTTCTGGTAAGAAGTTCCATAGCTTTTAAGAGATTCTTAAAAGAGACCATGGTCACACCCCCATGAATGGTTAAAAACTGATCGATTTGGATGAAGGGGACAGTAAGGAGACTCTTAAGATAGGTGATAAAGAGAAAATATAAATCACAATTTTTGACCTGACAGATTTGTAATGATAAACTTTGCCTTTAAATGCTATCTGAGTATTAATGGACATGAGTTTCTTGTGCTTGGCTACTATTTTGAATGAAAATTTATTAAGTGTGCCCATACATATCCCAAAACAGCAAGACAGTATTTCTAGTAAGCCATAAGTTAATAACTTCAAAAGGAAAGGATTTAAAAATATATTAATTACTAAAAAGATGACTGTTTATTAGTTGAAATAATAGGTTGTTTCTATGACAGCAATCATCTTTCTAAGACCAACAACCACACAGTTTTGTAGTGGGAACTCAACAAACGTTTGCTTAATTGAATGGAATTGTGACATACAGTCAGATGCATGTAATCCTCACACACATTTAATATACTGTACATTAGCAAGACCTCAACAGCCTTCAGGCAACCAGCGAAAGAAAATATGACTACCAACCAATTCCACACACTGAATGGCAACATACTCCTCACCCTTCCCTATTTCACTGCCTATTTTTATCACCCAACCAAGGTGAAGAACATTCACCCTAATTCTCTTCTCTTATTACATCTTCAGGTCCTTATTCTGTTCTGTGTATTATGAGTTCCCAGCTGTGAGGAATTACAGTGTGGCACCATGTTATTGTAGCTTCAGACAGTGGAAATCTTGGCCAAGTAGGCTTGGTGAATCAAGTCACCAAACCAACAACAGCCTTCCAAAGTTTCCTGTGTGTCCTCAGATATCATCCCATGGGATCCCAAATTACAGCTGTTGAGAACAAATTAGTAGTTTCTGAATTGAAATTGGAACACACTTGTGCATTATAATCACTCTTTGAGATAATAATATAGTACAATATATTTTTTAACTCCCTCCCCAATAATTTCAGTAGCTCTAGAACCAAAGACCCAGGTCATGGCTGAAGTGAGTTGCTAGACACTGTAGGTTATTTCTGCACACACAAATTTTTTTAAACCAAGATTTATGTTTATGTCACAATTTGGGGTTCATTATTCTCAAATAATACAATTCAAGAATTAAGTTTCCTCTTCTTACTCCTTACTTCATTTATAAGCTTGAAGAGCCACAGCAAAGGGAAACGCCCCCCCCCTGTTCTAGATGGAATTTAAATTGGATTCTTAATACCTCTCTGTTTACTGCTAATCAATTGCTTGTTAGAAGCCATTAATCCTCCTTTCCATCCTTGAATTGGATTAAATGTATTTGGACTTTTGCCATGGAAATGTGTGCATGTGACAAAATTATGAACAGAAGCACTTGTTATTATTTTTTTAACCACACTGTTAAAACCCCTTGACTATTTCTTTAGCTGCAATTATGTAAACTGGCAACCTTTCCATCTCGCTCACACTATTTGAAACCTTGGCAGTACAATTATGGTTTCACTCTCAAGATTTCCAATGAACATCTGAATTTCTTTGTGATCCAATGTTCATCTCAATGTATTAAAAGTAACTTGTGTATCAAATTATTAAGAATGCAGCATATCACATTCATGTCTATTTTCTGGTTGTGATTTACAATGTGTATATATGAAAACTTACTTGCAGTTTGTAGGATTTTTAAAAAAATTATAGCAGGGGTTAAAGATACTATGGGGGCAATAGCATACATACATGAACTAATCTAAGTCTGGAGGCAGAAACAATGAAGAAATGTGAATCACATACAATATCCCTATAAGAGGTGAATGAATTCAAAGTGCTGAGAAAAGCTTTTCTATTTACTCAATAAGGATCTGAGATAAATTACATCTTTGTTGTATCAAAGATGGCTCTTTTTATGCAGGATCAATATTTATCACCATTGTGTGATGAGAAATGCAATGGGAGATTTAGTAAAATGTAAGGATTGCAAGAGTATGCAGAGATTCACCTGGTGGTTTTGTGGTGTGCTGTTGGCCAGGATACAAGACTGAGGCATTGCATCTAATTAAAAAAATATATCTGAGATGGTCTGCAAGATCAACAAAGATTTGACAGGAAGGTCATTACACTGTGACATTCACCAGGTCTGCCCTTTCAGACGACTATAAATATGGCAGAGTTTGTGATTAATCATGGAATTTAGAAGCACTAATAGTACCTGAGACCTATTCTTGAGGACAGGGAGGGGAACAGGGAGTCAGCAAAGTGTGCTGCATTGAGAAGCAGATGCCTAGAAAACAGTAAGCCTTGGAAAATCCCAGTGATCAGTATTGAGAGGTGAAAATGAATAAAGCAGATACAAATGTACAAAATGAAAAAAACATCAGAGGAGTTGTAGGATATCTTGCCCTGACTAAGAGACTGGTCTCCTATGTGGCATAAACATGCTGAGGAAAGGAGATAGAGGAAACACAAATGCTGAGAAGGGTAGATACCACAACTGCAGCAGTAGCAGCCAAAGTTAAGAAAGAATACCTTATATAGGAGTTAAATTAACAGCATTTCTGCTTCTATAGAAATTACCTCCTGGTAAGGGCAAGTGTGGAGCTCAAGGAAAGGGTATAATAGAGGGTTTAACAAGGCTTGAGATGTCTACCTATCTGTCTACATTATTCTTAGCGAAGAGAGATTAGTGACAGAAGAATGAACATAGTGTGGTTCATATTTTAATCCTAAGTATTACTCACACACATACTTACACACACCCATGCATATTTGTTCTGTGAATCTGATTCTTGAGCTGTCATTTGCCTTTCTGTCTACGCATATAGCAATACCCCAAATCAAGGGGGTCTTGATTTTAGACTTCCACAGAGACTACATTAATTGGAACTGTTAGGCTAACCATTACAAAGACCCATGTTATACGGTATCTGTCCTTGCCTCTGGAGACAACTAAGCAATACCAAACATATAGGGCCCAGCTGGGTTAGGAGCCAAGGGATCCAGGTGCATTTATTCCTAAAACAATTATTGTGCTCGCTCTACAATCACCCAGACACTGCTCAGTGCCGACAACACGGTAAATAGATAAAATAAGATCTGATCCTGAGCCTCAAGAAGCATCAGGATCTAGTGGGCAAAATAGCTATGTCAAGAGAGAAGCAAATGTGAGATGCTATTATGAATGGATTGCTGAGGGAGAATGGAAGAGGAATTGATAAATTCTCCCTGAGGGAATCAGTAAAGGTGTCTCAGCAGAGGTGCCTGGATAGTCTGGGAGGAAAGGTATGCTAACAGGGGAAAACTAGTGGAAACATCGTGGGATGGTAAAAGGCAGAGTCTGTTTTGGGGAACAACAAGAAGATAGTTGTAGGGCACTAGCGAGGAACCTGGAAAGATAGTCTGGGCTCAGAGTTTCAAGATAGGAAATTTTCTCTGACAAACGTCAGGTAAGAAGGAGAAGAAGAGACAGAGAAAGTAGCTTGAAGGGAGTAGATGCCTGGAAGAGTCATTTTGGAAAGTGGGAATGGAAGCTGGTTAGAAATAGTGACTGGAAGGTAGATTGTTTTTTAACCCTAACTCTATTGGTAAGAAGCATCATGTAAATCATTTACATGCTCTGCCACCAACATAAGGAGTTTGGACCAGCTGATCTCTAGGGCTTGTCCCCGCTATACATGGGTGGGTATAAACTGAAAAAGTTCCAGTTTATACATGAAGAAATTAAAGTTCAGGGGCATTAAGTGCCCAAACTAAAGCTTGAGCATAGTGAAGCTGAAATTCAAACCTACATCTAAACACTCCCAATTCCTGATCTTACTTCTCTATGGTATGAAATCATCACGTATGTTATTCTTGACACTAATCTTATCTTTTACATTCACAATCTGCACTTGGTCAAGCAAATTTCTTTTCTTTTTTTGCAGAAAATGAAGAACAGCATGATATCTATATCTCATTTTTTCTTATTTCTTCCTGCCTGGATTATCACCTGAGATTTCTAACTGGTCCCTTTGTCTCTTGTGACTTCCTTATTCATAGGCCACTGTCAGTTACCTTTTTAGAGCACAGATCTTATAAGACTCCTCCACTCCTCCACATCAACCTCAGCCTGGCATTGAAAACCTTGCACAATGCAACCCCGGCCTTCCTGCCTGCCTCCACTGCACATTCCTCCTGCATCCTGTCCACTATTTTCTGCAGATCTCATGAATATTTTAGCCCACAAACCTGAGCTCAAGACATTCCTTCTGCTAGAAAGGATTAATTTACTCACATCCACTTCTTTTTAAGATTTCTTGACTTGATCCATGCCTCTTAATTCCTAATGCCACTGCTTTAGTTTAGACCACCTGGAGGCTGCTCTTGAAGATTACTGAAATAGCCTGCAAAGGCTCACCCAGGATCTCGTCCAACTATTTAGACCAGAAGGCTCATTTTGGAACATACCTCTAGTGACTGATGTTTTCCCACTGATGTTCTTTCCATTGAGTTCCATTGCATTTAATTTACAATTTAAATTTCTTACATGATGCTATTGACTGAACTGTGTCCTCCCAAAATTCTTAAGTTGAAGCCCTAACCCCGAATGTGACTGTATTTGAAGACAGGGCCTATAAGAAAGTAAATAAGGTTAAAGGCCATAAGGGTGGGGCTCTGATCAGATAGAATTCTAAGAAGTGACACTGAAGATCACTCTCTGGGCCATTGCACATGATAGCTGGGTGTGTGTCTTCAATGTCTGTCTTCTTACGTGTCCAGCAAACTCCTACTCCTTCTTCAAAATCAAACTCAGATGGGGTTGTGACCTTCTTACGTACTTCCATAGTACCTTATGACCACATCTGTCATAAAAGTCATCATGCTGTACAGCAATTATCCATTTCCTTGTCTGTTTCCAGGAATAGATTCTTAGGAAAGAGGCTACTTTTTTAAACCCTGAATCCCTCTCTGACTATGAGGAACATATTGAATTTTTGAATAAATTATAATAATCATAATATTTTTAGTTTAGAGAGCACTAGACAGGACTGACTTCTGTCTGTGTCATTTGTCAGCTGTTACTTTAAAATGATTATCTGTTTCTCTTCATATGAATTTCTTATATATCATATTAAAATAATGATATGATGGTTGCAGATTGTTGAAAGGATTAATTACAAAATAGTTAATGGCCATGGATAGTACCTAAGAATGCTCAGTAACAGCTGGTTGAATCCAAATCAAATCTATTAATCTTCTGAGGACCAATTCGATTCTACATTTGCAATAAGGCCTGTATAAAGTGCATAAGCAGAATAAATTGTTCCCTCCCCTTTCCTTCCACAGATTTTGTTTACAGCTCAGTTACAGCATTTATCTGAGTTTTCCTAACATTAAAATAATGTATGCATGTATCTGCTTCCTCTCTGCTGGATAAGCCCAGTGGGCAGAGAACAAGTATTTTCCAACTTGCTACCTTCAGCTACCTAAATGACTGTCTCACACATAGGAGGTGCACGTAGGCATATGCTGAATGGGAGAAATACAACAATGCAATAGGTCCTGGGTGTTGTGGTGTATTGTCTCTAATAGACTTTATATTTTTCAGAATATTCCTCATAGTCTGTTGTAAAAATATCAATGAAAGCTGCTCAATATGCTACCAATCTCCCCATTTCTGAGTTACCCGGGCTTTTATTGATTAGGATTGACCTGTAAGCTATGATGCCTTGGTAAGGGTCCACTTTCCGACTTAAATGAGATTTGAACTCAAACATCTGACTGAATTAGTCTAGGCAGCAAGCCAATAAGAAAAAAACATATCCTTCTTCCTCTTCCAAGTTCTGGTCTCCCACTACTGCCCCTATTGTAGAACCTAATGAGGAGCTGGAAGGTAAATGAGAAATGCTATATGTGGAGTCCCAGCCCCAGGGTCATAAGGCGGAATGTCAAAGAGAGTTTTAGCTGAGAGACGATGGCCTATTAATTGGGATGCTGATAGTTAATAAAAGCGAATGAATCTTCTACATTGTGCAGTCCCTTAGCTGGTTCCATTTCAAACCAATGCTTTCAATCTGTGAAAGTAAGGCTTTCCAATTTCCAATTTGGTCATCAAGCAGGTAGGCTTTTGTTTCTAAAGAAGAGTGAATGGTCTACAAAATGAGTTGAAGAGTCTGTCTTTAACTAAATTATTTTAAAATAAAAGAGATGGTCAGGAAAAGGATTCTGGAAAGCACAATTAAATCCTGGATTTCTACTGTTCGGTGGCAGAAGTGGTGTGAATCCTACCACTAGTGTCATTCCAGAATGAAAACAGCTTCTATGTCAGGAAATTTACTGGTGCTAACTCTTTCTAATTAGAACAGTACTGGAGTGCTGGGTACAGTCCTGAGAGTGAAGTGTGTTAGTCTGATAGATGAATTACTAGCACTATTCTGCTGACTCCCAGACACAACGTTCAAGGTGGCCTCAGCTGGTAAACAGGGGTGGAAAACATATCCTCACACATTTGCTTCATGCCTGGAAAACAAGCAGTTTAGGAAAAGACATCTGGACACGAAATTTGAACAGGACTCAGAGCCCATGAAAACATGGATCTGATGGCTTGGCGTCTGGTTGCTAAGCAACGTACTTCTTACATTCAAAACAGAGTTGTAAAAGTAGAATCCTGGTGCCAACTCTGGATATTTTTCATTGAAAAAGAAATAGCTATGAAAGTTTTTCTTTAGGCCTTAAGATATTTGATGTCCATGAAATAAAAGAGCATAGATTATCTCTCCATCAGCCTTTTTGTTTTCTACTTTCTGAAGTATTAGGCAGAGATTAACTTCAATTTTGAAGTACTCTCAATGAATGCTACCTAAGGGTCTTGAAATATGCTTTTCAAATATTCGGTTCTCATGGAATTAGATGCTTATACTAGAAGGCCAACTACAAATGAGATCTGCTTTACTAAAAGTATGCTTCTGCTTGGCAAGGAGGCCAGGGAGGGCCCGTGAAAATATTTTCCATGTGTAGACCAGTTTGAAAAATCTATGTCATTATAATACTTATTAAAATTAAGAAAGACCATTAATTTATTTCTCTCTTCCTTTTAAAACATGCTGATAGGTTTCAGAGTTTGGGAAAATGGGAATTATTAACTACTCAAACAAGAAACAAATCCCCCCAAAACAAGAGACTAGTCACTTAGAATCACTAACTAGTTTCCTTTTTGTAGGGGGTGGCGAAACAATCAGGAAAATTATGGGGCAGGAGGTAGGGAGTAATGGACCTTCCATTAATTTTTATTTATTTTAAAATTATGAAATGTGTACTTGTATTAAAAAATGAAGGTGAACTATTAAAATGACCTACTCTTTGGAACAGTATGCCTACAAAAGTATTTTTTCCTCTTTCTTTAGAGAGCCTCCTTCCATAAACTCTCCAAAGACTCCTTCTTGGCAGCCTCTTGTGATGTAGCAAGGCAAGGAAACCCAGACATGGAAAGTTGCTCACAGAAAAAAAAAAGAGAGAGAGAGAAAAAAAAAAAAAAGCCTTGGTAACCAAATAAGAAAGGGATAGTTTTACAGAACTTCTCTTCATAGAGAAGGCTACAAAATGAATGTTCTACAGTTTCAAAGACTAACGCTGTGCAGAGGAATTAAAGGATGGCTTCCAGAAGGTCACTTAATGAGGAAAAAGATTTTCCGTTGTGCACAGCACTGAGCGCTGCCTGGCTCTCCCTAAGCTGCTGCCCTTCAGTGTCTTTGTTTACATGTGGTTTACATTTATGTCCACCCCATGAACCACAAGTGTTTCTCTACTCCAAATTTATCAACACTTTTCCTTCATACCAGGGGTGCCTTAGTAAAAACAGAAGAATTAGGTAGCGAAGCTGTGTGATTCAGGTCTCCTTCAATCCATCATTCAATTTCCTATCCTTGTTCTGTTTGCCTCATTTCGTACCACGATTTCACAAAATACTTCCAAGTTTGTCATCCCTCATCTGTTCTGGATGGGTCTCAAACACTTAAAGAATGAGCTTTAAAAGTCAAATTCTTAGCAGGCATTTGAGAAGCACAATTTAAGACTGCCAATCCGAGCAAAGTTGTGAAAACTGAGGCTCAGAACTATGTTCATGCCAGGCCCCAAATCAACCCGGACTTTTTGTCTAAATGTCACACCAACGTGGTGGTCTGATGACTGTGTAAATAGATATTGTGTTCCTCCCAGAGCCTCTGGGCCTATAAGGATCCATTTCTTTCCTTTCCTGTAACCGTCCTTCTTAAAAGAGGGAAATCCTGGGAAAACATTCCGTCCTCATGTCTTGACTCTTTGCCCAGACTTCTGCACTGGGGCTTCAGAAACGTATTCATCCAAAACCCAAACATGCAAACTGGCTGTGACCCTTCCGCAGTGGCGGAGTTGGCACGGGCAGTGATGTGACACATTGGTCAACTGGGCAAAGCAGTTCTTAAGGAACCTCACAAGTTTGTTCCCTCAGCTGATGGGGTAACTATATCCTCCCGACCCTCCTTCCTTCCCAGGAACTGAGGATCCAAGGTGGACTTGTAAGAACTCCATTAGCGATCCAGACTGGAAAAAGAGTCCTCGGGAAAGTCCTCCCTCCACTTGTATAGCAGAAGGCAATCAACTAATAAGGTGTGGGCATTTACAAAAGGAGGTTATCAGAAAAAAAGTGAGTGCTGTGAATGAACCATCAAACAGTTTCTACTGGGTTGGACAGTTACGTTTTTGGTTTCACTGGAAAGTAGAAGACCCGTGATTCCCAAGGCAATCTTGCTTTCCTTTTTCCCCATTTAACCATTACATTTTCCGAAACATTCTAGTGACTTCCTATCATGTTTATGTACTCATGCCACCGTATCTCAGACTGGATGACATCCAGCATTCTTGACTGCTGTTTGCCTAGGGCAGGGCTAGTCATCTAGGGCAAAATTTGCTGCCGGGGCTAATCTGAAAACAGAAGCAGAGTTGAAGGCTGGCTGAGTTTCCTACAAGAAGCAGTTAAACAAATCCATAGTGGCAGGTAGTTGGGGAAGAAGCAAAGCCATCAGCAAGACTGTCCCTTCCAACAACGTCCTTATCCCAGCGCTGGGACCACCCATCCCAGCTGGACCTACCTCCCGAGTAAACAGGATGGCTGCATCGTAATGTTCCTCGTGGTCATCTCCCAGCTGGTTGTGTTGGTGCTGCCACTTGCAAAAGTTCTTGAGTGTAGTGGCTGCGTTCTTGCTCACTTCCAGGCTCTTGTCCTTGTCGCCTAGCACCACCACCTTCACCACGGCCAGGCGGATGTGGTTCTCGATACTGGCGTGGCTGTACAGCCGGTTGGCGATGGAAGCCAGCGTCATCAGGTAATGCTGCAGGCCCCGGCCGTACATCCGTGCCATGGACGCGTCAGCCACCAGGAGCAGCTCCACCTGGCGGGCCCGGGAGATGGAGCGGCGCCGCCGCCGCCACCACGTCTGCGGTCCCGGGTCCCCAGCGGGCGAGAGAGCGGACTGGTCCAGGAGCTGCGGGGCCAGCGCTGTGCGTCCGCCCAGGCTAACGTGCGCCGGGGGGCGCTCTCGGGGCCCTGGAGGGGACGCAGGGGTCTCGCAACTGGTGCGCGGCGGCAGGGCCTCGAAGCTGAAGCCCTCGCGGGTGTAGACGTGAAGGATCCGCGCAGACCCATCCCCGTACACGCGCCCGCTTTCCGCCTCGGCCCCGGGCCCGCGCAGCAGCGGCTTCAGGGTGTAGCGCGCGTGCTTGATCGCGAAGAAGCCGTCGAGACCCCCACAGAGGTCAAAGACAGCCAGGGAGCGGGGGCTACTGTCCACTGTGCCCCTGTAGAAGCAGTGGCTCCGGTGGCGCCGGGACACGCTCGGCCCGCCTCCTGCGGGCACGAAGCCAGGGGCGCCCACCGAGCCATCCCGCTCCAGGTCCAGGAGGAACCTCCGGCCGCCCGCGTAGACGAGGTAGCCCACCTTGCCGCCGCCTGAGTAGAGTTGGTCGATGTTCTGCACGAGCCCGCTGCTCCTGCGCCGCTGCGCCAGGGGGTGCGGATGACCCGGAGGCTCGGCCAGCTCGTGCGCCTCCTCCCCCTGCCGCCAGCGGGGCTGGGCGGCCGCTGCAGCAGCCCGAGGCTGCCCGGCTTTATCCTGGGCAGGTGCGGCGGCGGGGCCGGCTGCGGCCAGGGGCAGGCGGAATGCGCACAACAGCAGGGACGCCCACCCGAGCAGCATAGTGCGCTGCCCGCGGGGAGGGGCTGCGCGACGGGGACTTTATGGGTATTTGTTATTCGCTAGGGAAGTTACCGGGGCGGGGGATGGGGGGCACACGCGCGCGCACACACACGCACACACACACACACACACACGCACTGTCTTGCTTGCAAGGTTGAGTCAAGTGTCGGACGGAGGGAGGGAGACCCGGCAGCAGCGCCAGCCTGTCCGGGCCGCGGTGCCAGCGTGCGAACTTTTCTTTGTTGCTTTGGAAAATGTTTGGATTCGTGCTCCAGAGAGAGGAGGAGGGAAAAAAGAAAGAAAAGAAAAAAAGCCGGGTAGTGGAGATTCAGCAAATACGGAAAAAGGAGAAAAATCCAAAGGCAGCCACGATCGCTGCTCCAAGAAAAGTAAGAAAGGTACCGCGCACTCGGCCGGCAACTGGTGCGCGCAGCCGCCAGGCCCCCTGCTGCTGGGGACTCGCTGGCTGCGGAGGTTCCAAGCTCCCGGTCCCACTTCCTTTCTTATTTTGTGGGTTTCCTTGGCTCTGCTGGAACCAGGAGCAAGGGAAGAAAGAGAGGGAAAAAAGCCATAAAAATTAAAGCAAAAACGCAGGGGGCGGCCTGCGGCGAGCTGGTAAAGCGGCGCGTCCGTGTTCCCCTTGGCTGCGGCGTCTTCCTGCCCGCCGTCATCCCCAGTCGGCCGCTGCGAGCGCCGAGAGCAGCGCGAGCGCTGTGAAGATGCGAGGAGGTGGAACAATGAATTTATAGCGGCATGCCATCCTGCAATGGCAATTTCAACAATTCGTCACTGCACGCTGCCTCTTAAAGGGAGAGCTTCCCCCACCACTCCCACCCTTCCCCGTCCGCGCCTAATCAGATGGGGGAGAGCAAAAGGGGAGGGTGATCGAGGAAAGGGAGACGAGAACGGAGGAAGGGACTGGGACCTGGCGAGGTGGAAGGAGGGACAAGGGAGGAAGCGAAGGCGAGGGGGAAAAAGTATTTGGGCAAGAAAAACAGATCTCCTTGGCCTCATTTAAAGCCACAGCGACTCCGGGTCCGTCTGATATTTCACAACCAATTGGGTTTCGCTAACCTCGGCTTACCTCATGTCCTGAAGGGGTGTTTTGGTGTGTTTTTAAAGTTATTGAGACATTTCAAGTCTCTCCCTGCCTCCTTCTCGCCTGCCTTTCTTGCCCTCGGTAGGAAGTTTCTGCCTCAAGTTGTTCCCCTTTGCACACCCGTGCGCTCTGGCCCCGCAGACCTTGCAACTCCATCCACCGATGGCTTTCGGCTTCCCGCGTGTCCCCTAACCCCCGCGCTCTTCTCCTTTCCTCCCATCCGCCCCGGCACCGACTTTCCTCCCTGCCCATTCCCCAGCCTCTTCGCGCTCTGACGCTCGGCGTGTTGGGACTCCGGGTGACTAACTTCTCCCGGCCACCAGCGGAGCGGCTGGGCAGCCGAAGAGCCGAGGGCGCTTCCTGGCGCGCTGTTGTGCCCCGGGGCACGGCCGCCCCCAGCCTGGGAACTCCGCGGCTTCGTGTGCGCACCGCGGGCTCCCCCCTTGCTCAAGCGCGCCTTAGTCAGTGCCCACAATCTGTCACTTACTCCTGGCCCACTGGAACTTCCTTTGCTTTGAAAAGGTAGGGAGGGGAAGAGTTAACTCCCGGAGGGAATTCCGCTCATTTTTTTTTTTTCCAAAAGATTTTACAGTATTGTGCTCACACTTTCTCTTTTTCTTCCTGCTTAAATGATAATTAAGTGATAAATACCCATATCAGTTTTTGTCCCCGTAGAACAACCATTCATTGCCATAGGCTTCGACCTACCATCATTTGCAGAAATCCCTTTTACGAGAAAAATAATAGTTCTCGGGGGAGGAAGGTTGGTGCTTATTGGTAAGCGGGTGGCGTTGCCAACGGCTACTCATTTGCTCCCTCCTCTTTGTTTCCTTTAATTATCAATTCTAAGAAGGAAGAAGGAAACCCGACGACTTTCTAACCAATGCCTGGTAATGGTTAGAAGGTTTAGTACTGTAGGGGCAAGAGCGCCCCCTCCAATCATTCTTCAGGCTAATTAATGCACCAGTGAAAAAATGAATCTTGTGTAATTTGCACGTTCTCATCTTTTTTCCACGTTTAACTTTGATGGTGCAGAGGATAGCAAGGCCGGCGCCTCAGTGGTCCCCGGGCAGATCATTTTCTTGGGGAGGGAACCAAGAGGGTCCAGGCCTGGCTCGAGGTCTTCAGACTAGTCGTAAACATCTGGAAGGAATTCCGGCATTGTCCAGCAACAGTGCCCATTGCTCTGTGTCTAGAGCACTCTCTGGAGTCATCTGAGAGACAGAGAGAAACATGTCCTGACATCTCGTTCTGATTTATAAATTAAGTGATCATTGGGGCCCCAGGGACACCCAACAGCCCCTGATGGATTCTGAAATAATACATCAGGACCTGGGAGAAAGTTGTCATTGCCTTTTAATTCCACAGGTCCTCAGTGGTGGACTAAAGTGGTCAGTTGTTCCAGGTCAATACCACCAGCTGACTGGGTGGGGGTGGAAAGGAGGAGAATCTAGGTTACAGCAATCTTCTCTATCCCCCAGTGGTCTCCGAGTCTGATGTTGCCATATTCTCTCCAGTGGTCATTGCCTTGTGCTTGCAGGTAGCAGTTTTTGTTTACCAGCTCCAAAGAAAATAAAGTCCAATATTTGGCACTAAATAACGTCTCCAAAACAACCTTGATTCAGTGAATTTAACCATTTCATCATGTTCATCCCAAAGGATCATTTCAATGGAGAGGCTTTTTATGTGACAGTGGCCTTAAATTTATTAACTACAATTCTTTTTCATTCACAGATTTTTCACTTGGAATTTAAGGAAATTCCAACTGAATTTTCTTAATGAAGCTTTTCTGCTCTTTTAAAAACACTGTGTGCTTCTCACATGGATCTTGCATCTAAATTTTATGACTTCAAGCTTAATTTCATAATGCCATTTGTACTCAGAAAATTCAAATATTGAGAAATACATTGAAGGACAGAACAGAAAGAGATAGTTTCAAATGTGAACATCAAGTACTAAATATTTATTAGAACCATATATTCAAAAGGAAATTAAATAATAGAGCTTAAAAATATGAGTAAATTCTTACATACTCAGAAAATTTCTACTTAGATGTAGTTTTTTTTTTCGTGAGAAAATAACTTGGACATTTTGGAAAGTTCATTTGGTAATATTTTAGAAATATTATGCTAATGGATTAGGATAAGCTATATTCCAGAAAAAAAATTAATGTCTGTCAGTCCAAGGAAGTAATTTGCACTGGATGAAAGTAGCTAAAGTTTTAATTTCATTTTTACAGTAGAAAGGCAAAATATATTAGTAATCATGTTTAGGTAGACTAATTGCTACTTCATTAATCTAAGTAACAGTTTTATTTGTACATATTTAATGAGAACTTTCTACTGCATTTATAGAGTATATAGTCACAAATACAATTGATACATACTTTTACATCTCCCATAAGGAAGACAGACTTTCTACTCTAGAATTTTACAAGTTGGAAGTTATCTTGGAGATCATCTAGAACAACATCTTCCACCTGACAATGAGAAGGTGGAAGGACCTAGAGGCTGAAGTGGCCTGCCTATGGATAAAAAGCCCACTGGTAGCAGAATCTCCTGAAACTTAAATCTTCCAGCTTCTAATTTGGTGCTGAATCTACGAGACCTTTTAAAATCTATCCAGTTTACCAAATATCTATCAAGGCTTTACTGCAAAGTGCTTTGTGAGGCTCTCTAGAAGCATGTGAAAATTAATAAATCATGATTAATGTTCTCAAGGAACTCATAGTTCAGAGATAGAGCCAATTGTACCAATAGATACTTGGAATACAAACTGGAAAATATAAACATAGAGGGAGAAAAAGCAAGAGAATAACTCCTGCAGGTGCTGTGAGCCCTGTATTTCCAGTACGGCTTCACTCCATAGGATTTGTATATCCTTGTAAGTAGTATTTTTTCAAATTTCCATTTGCTAAAGTGTCATTTCCTTCCCCCACCCCAAACTATGATTTTAATGGTAAGAGTGAGGAAATATCTGACAGTAAAATATTCCCTTCCAGCCAAACACCTGTTCCATACCTCCCCTGTAGAAGAATCGCAGTCTGTCTGTGTTTTCCTTTCTCACATCAAGATCCCTAACCCTAGGCTGTGCTGCATTTGGAGGCTTCTTAGTACCATTTCCTTTGGTAGCAGGATGCATATGGATTCTCTGAGTAGGAACTGCTCCACTACAGCGTGGGGCCATTTATGAATGCCTTAAAGGTTCTGGGTGAGCTTTTTCCTCCTGTGCCACTGAGCTTTGCAAATTCTACTTCTTTGGGAGCAGAGAAAGGAGGAGTGTATTGTATTTACTATTCTAGCTTTGATATATAACTCCTGAGTTTTTAGAGGGTGAAACTACACGTGAACAGTCCTTCTTCCCTCCTTTTGTAGCACTTTCCCTCCATCTCCATTTCCTCTTATATCCTACGATGGTGGAACATGCATCTTGATGCATCAGTGCATATACACAGTCTCACAAACATTAGCACACATAACCCATGTCAGCATGCATACGCCTCACACACACTTACTCTACCTCAAGTTACCCTCTAGGCTACACTGATGGGTGAATAGAAAGTTCTAATCAGAGCTTGGATAATAGGACAGGGCATTAGATGATCAGCCCCCTAGCCCCCGAAAAAAGAAACTTTCTTGAGACCTGCATTGCAGAGATTTTTGTTTTTCAGGAAAGCTTACTGCATACATGACAAAACTCCAAACCATTTTCTCTGTCTGATTAGGACATATAGATAACATATGCTTCACAATCAATTGTACTTAATATTATAAAAAATACATTTTTGGAAAAACTAGATTTTCATTTTTCTTATACACAGAAATTTTATACTGCATAAAAGTCTTCAAATGAGTAATGTACACATGTATTATTTAAGACATACAGGTGTTATCTGTAAAGTAATACTGACAAATCACTTTTTATGCTGACCAGCTGTGAAATGTTGTTTTAGCTTTTTTCACACAATTATGCACATATTACTTGCTTTTATGAGTTACCTACATTCTTTTTCTTTTTACCTGATTTTCCAGAAATCATCTCAAAATCAAACTTTACTGGAAACACATGGAAAATTAAGAATTTCCAGCCGAAAATAATTTGAAACATTCGAGGTTTCTTCCCACACTTCATGATGGCAAATTTCAAGCAAAGTTTTCAAATTACTTAATGAGTAGTAGTTACAGTTGCAATTGTAGTAGGAGTTGTTACTTCTTAGTCCTACCTACAATTACATTTTTTTAAAAAGTTGGGGTTACATCTTAACATCACTCTGCTCAAGCTCCAGAATATCATAATCTTTCTAGAAACTATTCAGTATCTCCATATTAAATGTATTTGCCTTATTCTGGTCAATCAAGGAAGAAGCTGAAGTTAGTCCAAACAAAGCTGATAAAGATCAATTGGGGACTGCCTCACTTGCCCCTGGCTGGTTGAAAACAGTAGCTTCCCAATCAATGCGATTACCTCCTACCCGTGATGGTCAATGGAAGAGATACACAGGACAGTGTCATTTTGCATGACTTTCCACGGACCATTCCATACTTCTTTAACACACACCTTTCCCAGTTCCGTAGTAATAGGTGGAAGAGCAGTTATCTAGGTTACAATCCTAGATAGGGGAATTAGGTACAGACATTACAGTTTTTACTCCATTTTACCTAGGAGGTGTCACTCTTCCTACACCTCTGCTTCCCAACTCCCCCCCAATCATGTTGGAACCAGGAAGTGACAATGCACCCTGAATGAGAATTTGATTCTAAGTCCCAGGACTTACAGGAAGGAGTTCACCATCAACTCCCCTTTTTCTCCTTCCAGATGGTGCAAGCTGCACCTGTTAGAAACTCCCCTTTCACCACTAGCTGAAGCATCCCAGGGTCCCAACAAGATTGCCACCTCTGGCCTTTGAAAGTAAGAGCACATGAGCTTGAGGCAGCAGGACCAGAGGAAGTGGGCTTTGAGTGATTTACAGTTCAGGGAACTAAGCTTTCCCCATGGTTTCTTGTATGGCTCTTCTCAGGAGCCCCATTCTTAAAATTTACTCCTCTTTTTCTTTCATCTCAGGACCCTCTTCCAATCCATCTGTACCCTTTCCAGTTTATTTTAGTGATGAAACAAGATTCCCTCATCCTTCAGGGATGGGGGAGCATCAGAAACTTTTGAGAAGGGAGGTGAATGGGAAAGAAAGAGATGGGGGTGCAGTCACATATGAGACTTTAATGCATGTTCAAAATCATCCTTTAGAGAGACTCCTCCCTCGCCAGATCCGGCCAGAAAGGTTATCAGACCCTTAAAGGCCCGTGTCATTTTGGGTCCAATTTGTTCAGGTAACTCTGTTGAATGATACCTGAAAGAATTCTTCTGACTCATGATTTTGCAGAATTAATTACCAATAGGTGGTTGTAAATTACTAAGCACATGTTTGTAATTAGGTATATATACACTATATATAAAATGCCTGTTTTTCTGCATCTCCGACCCACACTTATTTCTAGCAAGCATTAAAAATCAAATAGGCAATTATTTCAATTATCTGTTAGCTTATTAGATGCTTTTCTTTCTTTTAGAAAATTCAATGGTGCATACTGAACCTAAAAAGTGTGGAGGTATTAACAGAAAGAAACAGGCCTGTATGACACAGAGAAACTCTCTCACATATATTCCACAGCTAAATGCCCCACAAAGAATCCATAAATAACTTTAAAAAAAATGCCTGTAGTCAGAGGATTAAAGGGCAAACTAACCCAACTAGAGTCTCTGCTAGCTTCCAGCCAATCAGTTTACCCTCTAAAAAATGCAAAACAATGTCTTGAGACTATGAGATTTTTTTTCTCCTTCTCTCCCCTGTATCATAAATCTTGTTTTTGCTTTTGATTGTTGACAGGAGTTTAATGGTTGGGTTTCTCCCACATGAGTAAACTTTTTGCTTGCTAAAGATAACTCTATGTCTCAGAATTATTTTGGGCCTCCCATTCTTTTTTTTTTCCCCCACATTCTTTGCCTATCTTCCCCTCTCAGTCTGTCTCTCTGTCTGTGTGTCTTCCCCATAGAATGTATGTTCTATGAAATCAGGAATGATCATTGTCTTCACCACTGTTGTGTCTCCAGTTTCTAGCTCAGTAACTGGCATTAATGAATACATATTAAAGAAGAACAACATGCATATTAACTATTTTTTAAAAAAAGATTATGTATGCAGGTGTTTATAGTTGCCTATTGCGTTTCTTTACTATCTTTTATTCTCATAATAAAAAGACATCTTTTCAGGGAAACTCAGTTCATGTGTTTGAATAAAACTGAATCCTTTCCCCCAGATCTGAACACTAGATACAAAACCTGGCAACTCAGACTGCCCCCTACACCTGGCCAGAGCAGCTGGTCTGGGAAAGCTTTGCCCACTGGAGTCCCACTTGGAACATTTGCTCAAACCGTTAGCCAAATACGCTCTTTTCCTGGGATCAGAAGATCTAAGGACCATGTATTAAAAAGAAAAGCCTAACTGCTATGACAAACACCTTTAAATTTTCAGTGGTTTGACACAAAGTGTATTCTTTGCTCATATCACTGTCCATTGTGGGCTAATGGCTGGCACTGTGCTGTACCACGCAGTCATTCAGGAACTCGGGCTTGTTTTATCCTGTGATCCTGCCCCATTCTTAATCTGCTGCCTTCAAGGCTGATATAGAGGGATGAGAGAGAGAGGGGAGGGAGAGAGAGAGAGAGAGAGAGGGCACACCCTCCCTTACTTGCCTTTTCTGGAAGTGGCATATTTCTAGTCCATATGGCAGAAATAGCCATATGGCCTCACCCAGATGTAAGAGTAGGGGCCGGAAGCTGGGGAATAGAGAGCAGCTGTAAGCCAAGAAAAAGAAAGAGGGAGAAAAAACATCTAGCCAATCTCTGCTGATTGCCATTTTATCTTTGAGATGCCACAAAATGGGAACAGCCTAAAAATAAAGCCAAGCAGAAGTGGGAAAGGGAGAAAGTAAGAAAGAGAGGGGAAAAAAATGAGAAGATAAATCACTAAAATTCGTGAATGCAGCAATGTCAATACAATCCTTATTTTTGTTTAAGCTAGTTTGAATTGGGATTCTGTCACCTAAAACAGAAAGAATCTGGGTGAACACACCCGTTTTTGCTTGCCATGTTGTTATGTCTAGCCCCTAGCCCAGTGCCTTGCATATGGTAGACAATCTAAATGTTTTTGTAATCGAAGAGCAAAAGAATGAAACCAAAATGGTCTAATATTAACTAACAATCTTATCTCTAACATTATCCCTGAAAATTATAGCGTTGAGTAATAAATATTTGACACTTATTCTGTTATTGTATTTTCTGTTATTCTGTTCTATGTCACTTACCTGTGCATGTCTCATATTGCTCTGTATCAAAATTATCAACACCTTTTATCTGAGTTCACATACTAATTGCAGAATTTTCACATTTATGATTAATCAAAACCGAGGCTTCAGTTGTATTTCTATTATTCTAAGCCTGCTTCATCTTATGAAATATTAAAAATTTCTGTAAAATCCTGGAACTTAAGGACATGCAACACTTCTCCAGTGAGTACTCTGAAGAGACTTTTGACTGACATGCCTCATCTCTGTGCCTGACCGTCTGGTATAGAAAAATTCTAATCACTGTGGTCTTGAGTAGTTAGAGAAAACTACCAGGCTGAACAGCATAACAAAATTCTTGGACCAAGCTATGAGGCATAGGTGTAAAAAATTTACTACATGCTAACTTTCTGTATGGTTGAGCACACCTCTCCAAAACCAACAATAAGCCAAAATGCTCAAGTTTATATCCCAGCCTGGGCACTAACTGTCATCCTGGGGAAGTCATTTAGACCTTTTGTTTACCTGTTTCCTCGACTGCAAAAGAGTAACAATTGTAACACATACCTTGTTGGATTTTTATGAAGGTTAAGTGTTTGAATACGTGTGAAGTACCTGGTACATAGCAAATGAATGATAAACATATCATTATTATTTTTATTAATTATCCACTACAGCAGTGGAGGATTTTGTGTAAACTCTTTCATCTTCATTTAAATTTTGACTCAAAGTGTTTATTTCTGACTTTGTCCTGATAGGAGCTTTTGGAAGAAAATCACTAAGGTTGTATAAAGAATAAAGATATTTAAGACATTTTGGGTACTAACGTTAAAGAAAAGAAGCCTGATGAGAAAAAGTAGAAAATCATAACGGTTTAGAAAGATGCATCTTAAAACGGTCATTACCTCTATAGCGAAGAATTTTAAAAAAATAATTTGTCCTTCCAATTCATGTCCTCTTGTGTCCCTGATAGTATTAAAGCTATTTGTGTGCTTACCTTTTTGTCCCCCGCATATGCTAGATTGCCACCAGAGTATGAGGATTGTCACTCCACCTGCAAATGCATCAGTGCCTAGCACATTAGACTATAAAGACTCAAGAAAAATTTGTTTAATTGATTTCAATTAAATCAATCTCATAAAATCTCATAGAGTTTAGGCGAGAAGAGAGAAAGCAAAATACAAACAAAAATCCCATCAATTTCTGTTTAATTCTTTTGCCTTGGTCTAAGTTAAAGAAAAAGAAGAAGAATTATAGCTTAAGAAAGTAATCATGACTATCTATAACTAAGTTTAATGGAAATTTTTGTTTTCTAGAGCCCCAAGAATGCAAGCTGGAGGCAGCTGAACTAAGCACACCTGGAGTAAATGCTGGTCTTAAACTTCCAGAAGCATTTTATTGTCTTTGGCACGTGTGAAGTCAACAAAGGCATTATTTGACTTATTGCCCCATGTGTATTCTGTTGAAGAGAAGAAACTCATAGAGGAGAAATAACGTGCTCAGTAAAGAACATCCTGGCCTATAGTAGAAGAAAATACCTTCCCAAATATTCATCCATGAGATGGGTAAGAAAACATGAGGATTCAATGAAGCCAAGGATAAACTGACTCATCTACTTTTGTGGCAATGTAGCATATTTTGGGATTAAGACTCACTTGTTTTCCTGTTCTGTCATTTCCCAACATTAAGGAACTTGAATAAAAACTCCTTGGATGTTTATTGACATTCCATTAAAAAGAACATAAGACATAGCCAAATTCTTTTTATTCCTTCAAAAATGTCCACAAGTACTTTGAGCCAAGGTGGTATTTTAAAATATGTGGGTTCACAATGTTTTCTTGATGTATCTATAGAGTAGAACATACTTTCTCTTTCTTCATGTTTCTGCTAATGGAGGAAAAATAAACTTCCATCTTCTGGAAAGCAGTACATCTTAAATATTTTTGGACACTTTTATCTCCTTAAAAATTGTTGAGGACCCTAAAAACTTCTGGTTTATATGGGTTATATCTACTGATATTTACCATAAGAGAAATTAGAATTTAAAAAAGTTAGTTCACTTAATAATAATAATGATAAACCTATTACATACTAACGCAGGTAACATTTTTCAATGACAAATATTTATTTTCTCCAAAACAAAGAAAAAAATTAGTGAAATGAGTGGTACTGTTTTATATTTTTGCAAATCTTAGAAGGTAGCTGGATTCTTGTGTCTTCTCCCACATTCAATTATTTTAACATCACATGTCATATACCCTCTGGAAAACTCCACTACAACGTCTTTATATTATTATAAAAATATTTTTGACTTTGGTGATCTCCTGAAAGGGGTTTCTCTAGGAACTTGCTACTCAAAGCCAGCATCTGCCTGACTTGGGAGCTTGTTACAAATGCAAAATCTCAGGCCACACCCTAGACCTACTTCATCTACATTTTCGTAAGCTTTCCAGATAATTCTCATATATGCTAGTAAATGGAAGGACACTATTGCTTTGTTTTGATCTCTTAATGGCTTCTCCCTAGGGAACAAGAGTGGATTAGCTGATTGGTGAAAGAAAAAGATAAACAAACATTGGCCCACATTTTCTAGTTGGGTATAATTAATACAGTAAAAATCATTGAGCATATGTGGCTTTTTTGTAGGGGAGGGGGTTGGTTTTCTGTGCTTAAAGGTTAATGTAGAAAGCTTGCTAAATGTTTCACTCTTCCTATAGCAGGTCCCAAGGGCTAAAAAAGGAAGTCAGAAGCATGGAGAATCAAGTTCAAGACATCCTCCAATTAAGCTTTACTGGTTATATTTTGATACTTATCTGGCTCTGAGGTCTATTTCTTGGTTGGTTCAGAAAGGGAGAGGGTTGTGATAATGTAGTACTCCCACATATCTCTAAACCTAGTAAATATGAGAGTCTTCTGTACAATGCTTAGTCCAGTATATATGCCCATTTTATGTTGCTGCTGATTTTGTATATAGACAGTCTAGAATTTAATATTGGTTCAATTATTATTTTTGTTTGAAAAAGTACACTGTAAATATTTTCATTAGATAACAAGGAAAGATATGATCAAGAAAGCACATTGGAGGTTATACTTTTATGTCTAAGTTATACTTATAAGTGTATAAACTTATAAATTTATGCATGTTTGCACTCCACTACTTATACATGTAATGAACATGGGTAAGATATAAAAATAGAAAAATAAAGAGAAATAGACACTCTCTAAAGAATGTTGCTTTAGATCTGAAATAGAAGCGCAAAGTCATAAGGTCAGAAGCTGTCTGGACTCTGTGATAAGCAGGCAATGGCATCTGGGAGTTTGGTCCCTGAAGGCTAATGGGGCCAAAAAAGTGCACTATAATAAATGGGGGCCTGGAATCAGTCTTAGCACTTAAAGCCCAAACTTAAATCCTCTCGCCACTGATCCCTAGATCATATTAGCGGGTTTAAGAAAATAGTAACTAACTGCTATCTGTAGCAATGGCTTGTAGCAAGCTATGGCCCAGGTTAATAGGACCAAGCTCAGAAACTGTAAACTGAACCAAAGAACCTAGTGGATTAGTGAACGTATGTATCTGTGATATCTCCAGTATCTACTGTGGCAGAAGCACTGGAATGATGTCATATCAGAGTGTTACCATTAATGAATGCTAAGCATAAATGTGTAAGCACACAGGAAGATAAAGGAAGAAAAAAAAAAAACCAAACCATCTTTTTCTAGGTACACAAGTAATATTACACAGAAATAAGATACTAAAATATACAGCCAACAAAATCAACATTCAAAATATGAGTATCATTTCAGGAGAGGTTGATAAAAATTTTTAGTACTGTTTCTGAAGATATTTGAAGAGATAAATGAAGAAATAACTTCTATTAAAAAGAATAGGGCATTATGAGACTGCATTAAAGCAAAATTTTAAAAAGAGGAAGTATGAAAAGGAACACATTAGAAATCTTGAAAATCAAAAAAAGTATTTTTAAAATATAAAACTATTTTAATGGATTCTATAAACTGTACATACAGCTGAAGAGAATTAGTTATTTGAAGAAGGTACTGGAAAATTTCTCTAGAGTTCTTCATAGAGAGACAAAAGGACAGGTAAAAGATGTGTAAGTTAATCAAGAGAGACACAATAAAATAAGAAAACGGAGAGAAAAGCAGCATATGAAGGGAAAACATTTGATAATTTTCCAGAATTCATTAGATAAAAAGTTTACTCTGAGTGCCAAAATATATTAATAAAAAATAATTTCAATTTAGACTCATTGCACTGAATCTTACTAACAAAAGGGATTATTATTATCTTAATGACCACTAGAGTAGGGGGAAACCCAGACTGAGACATTTTTTACCAAATTCTTTGTCAGCACAAATATATAACAAAAAACAGTGGATTAATATCTTGAAAGAACCAGAAGAAAATAACTGGAAGCCTAGAATTTTATACCCAGCTATATTATTTTCCAAGAATGCAGACAAATGAAGATTTAAAAAAATTTTTTTTCCAAGACTAAGACCGTTTATCATCAGAGACTCTTACATAGATAGGAATTGTTAATGGATAAAAATTAGCAAGAAGGAAGTGCAGAAGGAAGTACAGAAGGAAGGTGAGCTTTAATATAGGAGTCATCCTGAAAGAGCTTTTAACGACCAAAGATGGAACAATTTGAGCTAAATAAATATAAAAGGTAGTATTGGTTTATAACCCAAAGCTAAAAAATAAACATCTATGAGTTTTATTAAATAAATAAAAGTCACAAATCTCCTATCCTGAAGAATTTCACATAACATGTCTATACTCGCTTCCTTAAGGAGATG
Organism: Lemur catta; assembly: GCF_020740605.2. Taxonomy (NCBI): domain Eukaryota; kingdom Metazoa; phylum Chordata; class Mammalia; order Primates; family Lemuridae; genus Lemur; species Lemur catta. The sequence goes on from NC_059128.1 coordinate 269,780,752, forward strand.
GAGATGAACTCTCTATTCCTTGAGTATGGGTTTCACTTAATGACTTGCTTTCAATGAATTGAGTGTGAAAAGGGGAAGAAGTATCTTTATGATAGAGAAATCCTGCCAACATCACCTTGTCAGGTGGTCAAGGTTAGCAACATCACTGGTAAGTAATACCGATGGCATGTACTCTTGATATAATGTGATGGGAATGGCACTTCATCTCTGTCATCATCCTTCCAAAAACCTCAGTCAAACCATGAGCAAAACACACTAAGAAAATGAAGGGCTAATGTTACTGCAAGTTTAGGAGGGAATAAAAAGAAAGGAGAGCGGTAAGGAGTCCAGAAATCTTTTTAGTGAAATTGAAATGTAAGTATAGAAAAATAAAAATAGAAAATGAAGGCTTTCTTTGGGCCCAATTGAAAGGACAGAGAATTAAATCTTGTAAAGCTTTAAAAATGAAAACAGAAGAGACTAAAAATTGTCAAGAGATATCCAAACAGGCAGTATTCAAACAGGATTTAACTTTAACGTTAAAAAGTGGAAACTACCCTGGGCAAACTGAAGACAAAGAGAAACAGACTTTGTGAATGGCAATGGTGTTTTGGTTTAGAAAACTGAATTAAAGTTTGAGTGCCTATACATGGGGTGGAACTCAGACTAAGTAGGCAGGACAAGGCTTTCTAGTCTATTTTTCTATATGATGCTATAGGGAAATAACTCCCTTTTTATTTTTTGATTTGTTAGAGTAATCCACAATCCAAAATGTTGTAAAGAAGGCAAAGCCTAACTATGAGGTGGCCATAAGGAGCCCCAGTTTCCAGATCCCAGTTTCCTCCAAAGAGGAGGCTTAGAAGAGAAGCTTGATACACGTGTGGCAAGAGGAAATTCCTAGAAAGTACTGCAAGCCAGAATTGAGGATTATGTACTTTGCATCAAAGAGATCACTCTTTTCCTGAGTTTTCTCCTGCTCTAATAAATTCAATGAGACACTTGTCTTAACTACAGGTGGCTCCCACTTACAGCAATTTGACTTGTAATGAGTCACAAGCTCAGTGCTCTGCCCGTTACTCAGAGCCCTGGCAGAAGGCCATGCACAGCTACCTCATTGGCACTGTCTGCTGTCTGCCATGCACCGATACTTAAGACCCTATAGTCTGCACGTCCTTGGCTTCAGATGACCTCTTGATAGCCTATGCAACTTCCTCTGCATGGGATTCTCTTTGTTGCTTCAAACCTTTCAATAATCAATAACAATAAAGGTGGATGCATTATATAAAGCTTTGCTATTTACCCTTGCATATGTTCTTTCAATAACCAAATATTTATTGAACACTTACTATGTAACAGTCACTTTAAATATAATAGTCACTTAATATAATATAATATGTCACTAGAATAGTCACTTTAAATGGATGAGTGTATTTAATCCCTTAAGAGACCTTTGTGGAGGACATTATTAATTGTTTTTTTCTTATAGGCACATTAAGGTTTGAAAATGATGCATGACTTCAGTAAAGACAAAGATGGTATGTAGCAGAGCTAGGGCTAATATCCAAGTTTCCGGACTCAAAATCTTGTTCCCTTTTTGCCATACTGTATTGTTCTGCCTGGGGAAGACCTTTAGTTGTTCACTTTTAACTACAAAGTATCACTGTCAGTTATACCTTCAATAAGCTAAGTATTCTTCATGTGTCTAATTATTGTATTGTTCAAGTATATTTATTTCTATACACTGTAAAAACCTTTATGCTATAAAATGTATATATTTATGATTTAATGATAATTTTAATAGAGAGATGTAATCATTTTATGAAAATTGAGCATCAGGCTGTTGATTAGGCAATAAATAATCCATTATTACAATGTTGTATATGTAAAACAAATCAAAGTCAATTTGAATCATTTTATTTACAGCTTGATTGATCAGCTTTCTCTTCAAGAACTGTATTAGGATGATCTAGGAAAAGAATAGAGGGCAAAGTCTTTGAAAGAGAAATATTATTTTCATTTTTGGTTCTTGGGTATAGATAATGTGAAATTAAACTCAAGTAGAGATTCAGAAACCTGGCCATTGCTTTTTACTTTGAAATTGTCCTTATCAAACACAATGCCTGTTGATTATTTTGATAGATTATCATTTAGAGGTGAGAATGGACTGCCTTCTGAATTCGGCTTGCTATCTTCCAAAAATCCTCAGAGGTTCTTATTAGCTTGGTGAATTTTCATGGTCTGAGGTCTGGTCTTTAGCCTTGCAGATAAGAAACTGGACCTTTCATCTCCCCGGCTCGCCCACTTTTTAGTGCTGACAGCACTCTTGGATACGTACTTTCTTTGGCATATTAAATTTACTGATAAAGTTCAGCAGCTCCTTTAGTCCTGGAAAACATTTTTGTCCCCTCTCTTTATGTGTTGAGTTCAATTATATGGGGCCAGCAGAGAATAATCTCTTTTCCTGGCTAGTAGTAAGATTTAAAACATAAAAACATAGAAATTTATGTACTTTCTCCTTTCGCCACTACTGAGCTATTTCTTTTAAAGAACACTTAAAATGTTTTCTAAAATGAAATAAAATGCAAAAGACATTGTTCTCTATAAAGATTTATTGGTAAATTATATGAGTTATGTAACATGGGAAAAAGTTGAGGAAAACATGGTAATTACCCAGATTTAACACCTTAATAGTTAAGCAACTATAATTTTTATGTGTTATTTCCAGCCTTTGATTTTACAATTATGTCAATTGTATTTTTTACCATCTAGGTTTTAAAAAATGCTAAAAGGCTTAGGGTGAAAATATAGTATCCCTATGTACCTTCAGACCCACTAGTTCTATTTCTCAGAAGCAACCATTTGCATTTTCAAAGTGTTTTAGCTGAGATTTTTTGATATTTATTTCCATATTCCTAGGTGGTATGTTAATAATGCTATTTCTTGATTTGGCGATATTAATCATCACCCAGTAACTTCTCACAGTAGCTTTAGATTGATCTCTTACATATCCTTCCTATCTATTTTGTTTAACTCTGTTCACCCAATAGAGTTAAACAAAATTTTAGAAAAAAAATCAATTTTTTGTGGAAGTCCTATTTTCTTAATGTGTAGGAAGCAAGGTTGTTGCCTGAGAGCAAAGAAAAGGAAGGAGATTTTGGAAGTCTGGGGAGAGAGGAGAATATGAGAAAGAATGCTGATCTAGGAGAGTAGGAGAATACATTGGTTAATCATTCATTACAGTGTGTTCTTGAGAAGATAAGCAAGAGGCAATAAATACATGTGGTCAATCTTGCATGCTTAAAGAAAGACAAAATTCATTTAAAAATTTTATCTAGAAAACATGCATATGACTCAATGCTATAAGTTTTTATTTAGCTTAAATATGATGGTCAATTGTACACCATGGTTAAAAATAAATAAATACACTTCGAATTCCAAAGACCTGGCATCTCTAGTTGGGCTATGCATGTGCTCCTTTAGTTGTCTCCCTTAAACTAAGTCAAAGCAACATCCATAAACACACTAAAGTTTGATTATAATAAAAAATTTTATTTTTCCCCAAAGGACTAAATCTGGGTCAAATTCACCAAAACAAATATAAGTAGGCTGATTATTTAGGGATTTTAAGCACGGTGTTTATGAAGTAGCTTGTTGTGCTAGGAATAGCATGACTTTGGGGTGGAAGAGTCACGTGTTTGTTTTGAATCTCAACTCTGCTAGTTCAATCCCTCATCTATTAAAATGTTCAAAATAGTATTTCCTCATCTATTAAAATGAGAAAATTACCAGTTTCCATATCTATTACAATAACATTTCCCTTGCAGCAATGCTGGATGGAAGAGAAGTAATTTTTATAGAGTACCAGGTACTTTGTAGGTCTTTAATAATTAGAAATTTCTCTACCTTAAGATTACACCATGGCAATGCTATGGAGTATTCATTGGAGGAGATGCATAGGGTATGCCATTTATATTTAAATCCAAAACATTTCAAAGTCAATCAATCATTAAAAAAAGGTCAAGTTTCGTTTGTGTTCAAGGCAATATTAACATTGTTATTGACAGCTGATTTACCCCTTGTTTCAACAACTCTCTACACTCTTCACATCCATGTTTACCATCCTCCCTGTCCAAACTACAGCCTCTTCACCTACTATCTTCTCTTTCCACCCACTCTTAAAACAAAACAAAGCAAAGCAAAGCAAACAAACTCAAAAAATTAAACACTCCCTGAAAGACTTGTTTCCCTATTCACCTTGTATTGCCTGACCTCCTTAAGGTCCTGGGGTCACCCCAGGCTGAACATCACTAGCCCAGAGCTGGGACAAAGTAGGTGGAGAGTAAATATTTATTAAGTGAATGAATGAATTGTGTAAACAGCCCACAATTCCCCCCTATCATTCTTTCTTCAGTTAATGATGTTGATATTCATTCATCTGCTGCAGTTAGAAGCCTTAGATTCCTCCTTATTCCTGGCATTTATTTTGGTCAGCAAGTCTTGGCAGTTTGACTTCAAATATAACTCAAGTTCATCTCCTCTTTTCTGTCACTCTGTCATATTCTCTCACCCAGGGGTTGCTGTTGTTTTCTAACTAGTCTCCTCTTCTCTGACCCCACCCTAGTTTCTTCTCTACCTGACTTCTAGGGTAAATGTTTTACCCTAGATGATATGAACAAAATTATATCTTATGAACCCCCATTGACTTACTGCATTAAAGATCTTGAGAGTTCTCCATTTCTTACATTAATAAGTCCAAAATACTTAGTACCACATAAAAGGCCATCAACAATAGGGCCCCAGATTACCTCCTAAGCTTCATTGCTAGACTTGCTTTAATTTATATCCTGCTCCAGTCACATAAGATTCAGTTCTATTTTTTAAACACTCTTAACTCTTTCACTGCCTCTGCCCCTTTGTCCTTCCTGTTATTTCTAATTTAATCACCTTCCACCTCTGTTTTATCTGGATAAGATGCATTTAATCTGTAAGTACAGCTGAAAGTATTTTGTGATTTGCACCCTGACTCAAGGAGAAACCTATCTTTCCATTTTTGTTTACCCACTGCCATTGCAAAGGATTGCAGTCACTTCTGCATGTCTCTGGACCCCACAAGATCAGTACAACCTCTGTGGAAAGATCCTTGTTCTAACTTTCTTTGTACCTATATCAGTTTTCTTGGCTTCTGAAGCAAATTATTACAAACTTCATGGCTTAAAACACAAATAAAATTTATAAATTTGAATAATCCCATCTGCATTTGTTCTAAATTCATTTTTTCCTCTTGGTAATTACTATTCTACATATTTCCCATATCTGTTCATTTTTTTCTGTCTCTTACAATCATGGATATGAGAAGTTATCTAGTGGGAATTAGTTGCTATACACAGTTTTCCAGGCTTTCTTAGAAAACTTTCAATAAGTCAAACTAAAGTTAAATCATTAAACTCCCAAAGATGTGAATGACTCTTAAGTTAATATTCTAAAATACTGCAGGTATGCCACGTAAGTTTACCACCCCATCAAAGTTGAAATCCCCACTCCACACTCTTAACCCCTTTGAAAATGAAAATAATATATTATTTTCTTTTAGTTTTCACATTTTCTATGAATTACCAAAGATTACCTATAGAGACTTGGCTCATCCTCTGCAATTGTTCATGTTTTAACAATGCAATTTAGCAGGCCTAGACACTGAGACACATTAAAAAGTTAATGTCCTTTGCTATTAATATTTTTTCACTAATTTGAGGCTTTAATTTTAACTAGATGGATTTATTTGAGTTTGGAAATTATCCTGTTGATAAAGAAAATGAAAATCACATAAGATTTTGAATCCCAGCTCTTAAACTTATATAAATCAATTATGAATCTTATCCATTTGGTTGTTCTGTTCTCAGAATATTAATAGTTGTTGAATGACTGATAAATTTTTACTGTTCTTAGCATTTCTCAAAAGCCTCAGTTTTGTGCTCAGTTTCTTCAATTGTCATTTTTCTCTAGTAACTACCACTTCTCTCTTTTGTGTTTCTGATTTGCAGTATGCATGTACTCAAGAGCTGTTAGATTTGGGGATCTATAAATTGTCTTAAGCACATGAACATTTTCTTCTCCATGTGGATAATTTTTAATTACATACTTAGAATTTCACTTGTGATACACCATCAACCCTCTTAATCTTTCCTCCCTTGCAGAATTTTTATTCATGTGGTCATTGTCACACTTTTTTCTCCATTTCTTGAAATCCTGGCCACTAAATGGAAAGTTTATGTTTGACAGTGTCAGATGCCAGGCAATATGGATATACTAACTTGTTAAAACTTATTTCAAATTGGGTCAACTACCCAGGGAATTCTTGAGCTTGTTTGGTGTAAAAATTTGAGTCAGGTACATTCTCTGGAATATTTTAATCTGAGTTTCCATTAAATTGACTGGAAACATGCCAAGCCATGTGTTATTCATGATTTGTTTTTCCACCCTACCTCCTCCACTGTTACCCACATTCATCTGACCGTAAAAGGCCTTCTAACTAGGGCAGGACCATCCATGTTTGGGTTCCTCAAATGTTTTAAGCTATTTTTCCAACTGTTGGGGTTTGGCAAACTCTTGTCAACTTTTTGCCAAGGTGGCTATTTTTTTCTTTTTAATTTTTAAACCTGAGTGTATTTTCAGGGAAATGTAGTCCATATGTTTCTTATTTATCTATACATAACTCATAAAAATAGTTTCTAATAATTATTTTATATTCACAATATCTGTATGCTATTCCATGTCTGTGTCTTAGTCTCAGAAATGCTTCCCTTTCTGTAATTTAAATTAGATGAAAAATTTTGAACCAAGTTTGAAACTCAGATGGGCCAGTAAATTGAAAGGTTGGCAAAACACATTTTTCATTTCTCTTATTACCTTTACTAGAAATAAGTGGTGTCCCTTTTGCCTAATTCAACAAAGCTAGGTCAGTTCAAATAACTAACAAGTAACACATGAAAATAGTATGTTAGAAATCAATGAGGAATGAGTTCTTTATATTGTATCCATAACTGCCGGACCCATTTATTTTGGAATTCTCCTTCTTTTCCACTCCCTGAGAGAGACTTTTTTCCAGAAATTATCTCAGTGTTAGTCCTCAAGTAGAACACATTTTTTTACATAAACAAAAAATTTTCACATGAACTTAAATCTTGATGTCTAACATCACAAGCACTTTTACTACGTTTTGATTTTTTTCCTTTCATCTTAATTTATCTTATTACTATCAACTTAACTACTATCTAAAGTATGTTTACCGAGTCTGCCCTCACTTTGCCACACTGCTGCCATTGTCCTCTCTATTACTCAACAGGCCTCTTTCCTCGTTCCCATCTCTCTCTGCCTCTAATCCAGCCTCCACCCGGCTACCTGAGAAATTGAAAAATTGTGTTGGGTGCTTTATCTAAGCCCCTGAGTTAATTTTTTTTAATCCTGAAGATAGACAAAGAAACTTAAATCTCTGCAAAGTTAGGAAAATAATTGGTATCCAGTGATCACTGCTCAATTTTAGTTGACCATTATGTTCAAATTGCTAACGAAAAAAATCAAATACATTTAGCTGTAACAATATAAAAATATAACCCTAGAAGCTGAGCTCAGAGGTAAACTTCAGCTATCTTTAAAAATTCCATAGGGAGGCATGATATTGTCTATCAATCATTCTGTCAGCAAGAAACAGATATCACATTTAAATGATGGTCATTCCAGGAGACTTTAAAAAAAGGACGGTTTGCAAATGATTGGGCACAGTGTAGGGAAATTAGGGCTTGGTGTGGGGTAACTTGGCATAACCACAGTAACAGTTGGGCATGACAAAAAAAAGAGAAGGGATCAATTTCCAGGAACCCGAAAAGAAAGTCTATAGAGAGGGCCACTTGGGGAGGAGCAATGACCTTTGGTTGAGGAAGGCAGCCAGCCTGAGGCAACAACACAAGAAAGCAGCTTTGGAGGCAAATTTCTTAAATTTACTTGCTTCTCTTTTTTTGAGCAAATACAACAGAATCCAGAGGGCGATGAAGCCCACTAATATACAGATGCTCCTCGACTTACAATGGGGTTACAGATCCATAAACCCAGGGTAAGTAGAAAATATTGTAAGTCAAAAATGCATTTAATAGACCTAACCTATCAAATATCATAGTTTAGCCTAGCCTACCTTAAATGTCCTCAGAATACTTACATTAGCCTACAGTTGGGCAAAATCATCTAACTCAAAGCCTAACGTAAAGTGTTAAGTATCTCATGGCTGTTTACCATCATGATTGTGTGGTGGACAAGGAGCTGTGGTTCACAACACTGCACATAGCCTGATAAAAGATAAAAATTCAACAATCGAACTACATTTTCTACCAAATGTGTATCCTTTTGCACTGTGTAAAATAAAAATTCCTAAGTCAAACCATTGTTAAGTTCCCATCTGTAGTCTGTACAGGTCAGCTTCCCAAAAGAAAAGGCGGGGTAGAAAAGGATGGGAAATGGATTTGGAGGGTCAAACAGAAAATTATCTGGGACATATGGAAAGGGCCATCAAAGACCCCTGTGTAAGGATAATATAAAGGAGACACAGTGTTTACTAAACTTTCTTGGCTGGGTGGTTCTAGGTACCTTCAACAGCTAATTCATTTACTTTTGATAATTTTCTCCGGTCTTGCAGGTTGACATCTCCTACTGTATGTGGGTAACGAACATCTATAATATCAGGTAATCTCAAGTCTCTAATCAAGAATGGGGAACATAATATTCTATGAATATAAGTCTGAGAAGGATTATCCTGCTCGAGATCATGGTCTGCAGAGAATATACTATATAGTCATCCCTTAGTGTCTAAGTGCAATTGGTTGCAGGACCCCTTCAGCTAACAAAATCCACATATGCTCAAGTCCCTTCGTCTACCCTGTGAAACCTGCAGATACAAAAAGTCAGTGCTCCACATGGAGGGTGAGGAATCTGCATCTCCCAAATACTGTACTATGTTTTCAATCCCCGGTTGGTTGACTCTGAGGACACACAGATACAGAAGGTCGACTGTATTCAGTTTTTGCACTAGGTTGTATCAAGACTCTCTGGACCACGGTTTTCAGATCCAGTTTTTGCAGGCATCACTCACACCTTGATCTCTCATAACCCTTAAGAGAACCTCTTATGATGGAAGGAGCATAGAAGAAGGAGTTAGAACACTCGAGTGCAAATTTTGGTTTGGGTTCTCAGAAAAGCCATTTAACCTTGCTTAAGATTTGTTACTCCTTTAAGTGTTACATTCTCATCCACCTTTTTACATTTTTCTATCACCCAAAGTTTATATACTCATTTTTAAAAAAATTTCTCACTAAAATTATTTTCAAGAATTTGAATTGGCTTAGAGTGTCCTGAGATTACAAAATGAAACACTAGAACACTGGTGTCATTACAACTGCTTATTTGTGTGTTAGTATTTTCTTAAAAATACTATTCAGAAATAAAATATTTACTAAAGTTGATAGAAGAAATGGAAACAGACAAGCATAATCCAGGATCCACACTTAAAATTTCATTTGAATATTCAGTATAGCTTCATTTTCTTATTGATTGACTCTGCCATAAATTTTAACTTACCAAACACATACAAATAAATGCTGCTTTTATCTGACTGTGAATTATAGTGTGTGTATGAGTGAGATTTTATATAGTAAAGTTTTCCTTTGCTAAAAAAATAAAATATCCGTGAATCTAAAAGATCTGTGTCCATTGAAAACTATGTTGTTTAATAGACCTAAATGGGATGAATGTATGTCATTAATTGTCTAGTTGAGCCTTGATGACTATAATTGCATCCTTCTCTTCCAAAACAAACTTTATTTTCTTAATCCTGTCTCAGGGCTATTTCACATCAAAGCTATTTTATTTTATATGTTTCCCCATTTGGGATGCTGATTCTCCATCTATTTCTTCAGGCAATCAAGCTTCCATATGGAACAGGTGGTTGTCTGGTTTACTAATTAATTTGTTAATTTTTTCATTCAATTCTTATTCTGACCCAGACACCTTTCTAGGAATAGGATACAAAATGATGAAAAGGATAGTAGAGATTTTTGTATTCAATCATTACACTTCAGTGGTAAATATCCTTTTCTTCCACTAGTCTTTTAGGTTTTTGATGTTGTCACTAATTTATTGTTGTTTCTTTTCTTTCTCTGTTAGTCTTTCTTGAAGATACCCTGTCTATTTCACCTTCCTAAATCACTGGAATCATCCTGTGGACCAGGGTAGATCAGCTTTTTCCTTACATGGGTGGACCAGGGGGAGAAACTAGACAAGCATGTTCAGTAGTTTCCCACAGGATCCTCTGGAGCATGAATCTTATCTTGAGATTGTCCTGCTCAGAAGTAAAGGGGCTGCACTGTTAGGCTCCCATTCAGTGAGTCATTGGGTATGAAGCAGCTTTACCAGTGGGGAGGGGGTGGGTGGAGTTAGCCTTGCTGCATGCATCTCCAGGTGAATCAGCTCCCATCATCTATTGGCTGTCTTCTGAAGAAGGCTGCTGGCATGAGCTGTTAGCAGCCAACCCCCACAGCATCTCAGAGGGGAATACATTGGCACAGTAGAAGAAATCTGGTTAGGGCAAAAAGAATTTATGTTACAAATATTTTGATAATTGGGTAAATTTATCTCTGCAATAGGAATATGATATTTGAGAAAGATAGATTATAGATAACTGGTACAGATATGTGTATGTGTGTATATATATATATATATATATTCAGATAACTGGTGTTTTTTTTGTGTGTGTGTATATATATATAAACAACACTGGGAATTTGGGGTTCCAGATAAACTTTATTATAGAAAAAACATCAGCACCCGATGTTCAGTTTTCTCCTAAAATCTTTATCACATGTCAGATAGTGCCAATATTGTGTCTTGACCATGAAATTGTACAATTCCAGCACCAAGATGACTCTTGAGTCCAGGGCTATGGTTATATTTGATTCCCCAACCTACAAGATCTACCATTACTGCATCCCACATGGTAACAAGGATGCGGAGTCCCTGGATGCCATCACAAGTTCCCCAATGAAGCACCCTCATTACTCCACCATTAGCCACTGGCAATCATCAGAAAATAATGGAGACACCCCAGCAAGCCACACATTGTCAAAATTTCTAAATGAAGACAAATCCTAAAAATGGCAAGAGTCTTTGGTATTCTTCCCACACTTCAGATACAAGTGCACATGTGTATATATTAGTAAGCACTGAGAATTCTTTAGGGGGTAATAGCTTTCCCATGACCCCATAGGCTTTTTCAATCTACCTGAAGACCTCCTAAATTCAGTAGTCCACTGTAATATGACTCCCAAAGTGAGACCTTATAAAATATGAGCCACAGAAATTAAGGCTTCATTAGAACTTGGCCTCCAGAAACTCACTAGGCATCAATTGTGGAGAAAAAGAGCTTCTAAATTGAGCATTGGTTACAAAACAGCAGTAAAAACCGACCAGAAGGCTATCTTTGTCCACAGGATAAATGATAATGTAGAGTTATTTTCTACTTTCTACTTATTGGCCCAAATCAACAGTCCAAAAGCTACCATATCTGAAATATGAGAACAAGTTTTTTGTTAGATCCTTAAAGTATCTACTATCCTCTGAATAATTAGCTAAAATTTCATCAAGACCAAATTACAAGAGAAAAACTTTGTTTCTGAACACTTCTAAGAAACCACAAGCTCTTGTCTCTGAAGCAACACACTAAATGAATTACCCAAATTGTTCAGGATGCATCATTCTGGGCCAAGAAACACTATGGGACCAAGGTGCCCCTGAAACCAAACCACAGTTTTCAGCATCCACCATGTCATTCCTGTGCCAAACAGGCCACAAACAGAAGTCAGAGACCTCACTAGACCCTAAACAACAGCACTAGACTCCATGAATTGTCAACAAATATACAAAGGAATAAGTAAGTTCTGACCACCAGTCTCAACCCACAAGCATTTACCATTGTAAATATCCAAAAGAGGCCTCTTTCACCTTTGCCTGGCAACAGACCTTCAGACTAAATCAATGCACTTAGTTTTGCAATGGTCTGTGCACTGTCTTCCCCTCAAACCAGGTTCAGGTTATGATTTGGCAGGTCACCCAAAGCCTTCGACCAATTCCTTCTTGCCAAGTCCATGCCCCAGGAAACTCTGCTTACTCTTCCACTGAAGACATTCCAGATCCTAGAATCCTACTCTCTCTAATAATGCTGGTTTTCTTTATGAGAACATAATTTTGGAATGTACTGCTTCCACAAATCGTGGTACCACAAATCTCAGGTCAAAAGGAAAACACATCTGGTCCATGTGATGCTCATTCTATTCTTTCTTTGGCAGGGATGCCATCTGGAATAGCACCATTCCTAAATTATCCATGCAGGGCTGTTGATAGCAATTCTGCAAGAAGTTGCTCTTTAGCAAAGGAAAATCTCACTAACTCAAATCCCTAGAAAACAAACAGCACAGAAGTGCCCGTTACATGCCACACACAATAGGAGAATAAAACAGTAAATCCACCATGGATTTTGTTCATAATGAGCCCACAGTCATGTGGAGAGATAGGAAATGTATTAAATGAACATGCTTTGCAGAGCAATCACAGTGCCAATCGGAGATGAGTGTCTCGTGCAAGGGGGAGAGGAGAAAGATTGGTTTCAGCTGGCAGGATCAGAAAAGGCTTTAGAGAGATGTCAAAGTGTTTGTAAAAATATTTTTGGTTTAATTCTCCTTCAACCATTTCTTCTGAATACCAGAATCATTCCCTTAGGGTAATTTCAGTTAAAGTTGCAGCAATCCCTAAAATAGAAGAATGGAGAAGACAGCAAACCCAGGACTTGGCCCTAGATATATCCACAACCTGATAGTGTCCAAACATGTAGGCTGGTCTTTCTAGAGTAGTTGATTATGTGATCAATTAGTTTTTTTCTCTGGTGAGCTCAGCTTCTGTTTAATGCCCTTGGGAGCTGGTATATGAGGCCCCTACCTTTGCTCATTTTTGTGCTATACTGGGTAGCTCTTTCCTTGGCAGGTGGCTTGATTTAAACCAGTACAGTTTGTCTGTTAAATCCTGCAAGTAATATTTCCATGGGGGAGACCAACATTCCAGGAAATTCTAGGCTACAATTATTCCTCAAGCCTGTCCATAATCAGCTTCACATTTATACAGTATATTAGTTGTGGGGCCAGAAGCTCATTAGGCTAATGATTCTCACAGACAGACCCTGGATCGTTTTCCTTAAAATCAGTTGAGATATTATTAAAAACCTAGATCCTAGAGCCGCAATCCAGGAATCTGAATCTCTAAGGTTGCATCTAGGAATCTGAATTTTCATAAGTCCCATATTAAATTCATAGATTCCTGTGTAATTCACACTAAAGTTTGAGAATGTCTACCCTCCTTTATTAAAATTATCAAATGGTGGTGTTACCTCGGGGAGGTCATTGATTCATTCACATCTGATATTTGTAATGTCACATAGGGGTCATCAGGCTCTGTCTGTATAATAGGATTGTAATGGGGGAATACACAGGGTATAATGTCACACAAAAGTAAGCTACAATTATTGAATTTTTTAACGTCTATGCATTATGTTCACCTAATTTGCCCTAAGCACTGACAGTCTCTCTTAAAAACTAAACACACTTAATAGTTCACACAAACAGATAGATCACACAGATTTTCCCTGTGAGTAGAGATGATCCTAACAAAAACATAAAGGGGTCAAGTTTTGTTTGTATCACTTGTTCTTTCTGTTGCCCCAGCATCTGATCCCAACATTACCTTCATAGGCCATTCCTTCCTGGTACTTAGGTGTATTGGTGTTTTTCAGGATGAAAAAATTTTATTAGTGCTATCCTTTCCATGGCTGGCAATATTTTCACAAGGGCTCCCCTCTTTGTAATGCTAACTGGTTAACCCGATAAAGAAATGTGCTCCAGAAACATTTTAACTGTGACTTCATTTATTATTTTATTGGAGGATAATACCTTTACTTTGATTCCTAGCTTTCTGGTGGTTTTCACATGCTAAGCCACGTCTGGCTTTTTACATGAGCTGTTTTGAAGCTCAAGTAACTTTGAGCACTTTGTATAATACCGTGACTGAAGCTGTCAGCTCTACCATCTGCTTCCCTGAGAAGATGAGAGTCTAGCTGAAAGCTATTGTATCTGGAATACAGAGGGGATCCACAGGGCACGTGTTCATGGCTGTCTAAGTGGTGGAGAATGAAAGCTTTGGAACCCAATTCATTGGGTTTGAATCCTGGCTCTCCCTTTGCTCACTATGTGATATTAGAAAAATAGAGCTTGTTCACCTTTGAATGGATCATTTTTCTCTTTTTTAAAATGAAGATAATAATATTTCTCTTACAAATTGATTTCTAGGATAAATGAAGTGTTTTGAATAGTATCTGGCACACAAAGAATTTGAAATGAGGATGTTTACTTTTGCTGACTATCCATGGAAAAATCTATTCATGGAAATGCTATCAACCTGACTTCAATAAGTTAGGGATCTTTAAAATACAACCTGCTAAGAAAACAAAACAAAATAAAACAAAACTAAGCTATGGTATCAACAAATATTAGTTTCTTCACAGTTTTGAAGTATGACTTAAGAAGTAGCTAAATTTGGAAACATAATCAGACATCTGTAGTTTATAGATACATGATTTATAAAATAATTCCTGTGAACTTATTCCTGCACAAAATAGTAAGTAGTTTATTTTTTTGGGTGACAATGCTACTTCCAAGAATAATGTTAATAAGCAAACAAAAATCTTTTAATCTATCTGTCCTATCACTGTTTTTGACTTTCTAGTAATAAAAATGAGACATTGTTAAGGTACTGAACTTGTACATTTTGTGAAAGAGAGGAACAATTTTATTATGTTCCATTCATTGACAACATACAATCCTATATGTGTGCTTTCCCTCCCTCACTTCTCAGTCTATACAAAAAAATGTGCATTTCAGAACCATGTAGAATTCCCATATTGCTTATTATACTCATATACAAACAGTAAAAAAATTATTTTTAATCAAAATGGCACAATAGAGCAGAAATTGAAAACATTTAGCAATCATCATGTTTTTAATACTGAGAACAATTTCTACATTCACAAAAACAACAGCAGCAGCTCATTTCTAGTTAAGTACACTTCAAACTTAATGAATACTTCATTTTCTAAAAAAGTGGTTATTAAACTAGAGTCATAAAGTTATCTAAATAATCAAAATTATGAAAGCAGACCATATTTTGATATTTTACTATTGAGATGCAAATGGGGCAAACTCTATGACTAATAACTGCCATTTACTAAGCATCTACTATCTGCCAGACACTTCATATGCAAAGTAACATTCGGTTGTAATACTAACCCTAAGAAATAAATATTGTTATCTTCATTATATATTAAACTCAAATGATGTTCAGAAATGTTTCATCATTTGTCCGTGGTCATTCATACTTGCAGTAAATATCAGAATTGCTGTTGGAACCCAATCCTTTCAGATGCTAGAACGAGATTCCTCTTGTACTGCCCTGTTGCCTCCCAGCTCAGTGAGATGAAGTTAAGCCGGGGAATGTTTTCAGAATGCGGTTTCTGGGAAGGAATGATTATGATGCCTGAAATTTCTCCAAAGGACATTTATTTCTGTGAGTCTTAAGGGATTTTAGTTCATTTAGAATTTCATACCAAAACACAAATGCACTTGAAGTTAAAATGAAGTTTATTAGTTAACACCTTAGCAACTCTTGGTGAATAGCTGGCCAGAGCTTTTATGAAGCAGAGAAAAAAGATGCACTGAATAGTAAATGAGAGCAACAATGAAAAATCGATATTTTTTGCTTCTTAGAAATTTTGCCTTTTTGGTTGTTGTTTCTACCCTTGCTATACAATTGTTAAAAACATGAAAATTGAAGACCAAAATATTTTTCTGAAGTGTAGTGATTTGTTATATTTGTATTTTAGAAGAGCAGTTGGATATACCCTTTTATGGAGTCTCATAAAAGTGATTGGGGAGTAGGCCTTAGGAAACATTCAGTGGTAAACAGATGGCACTGGCTTGTAAAAACCACAGCCTCTGGGAATCTGCTCTAACTCTAACTCATGGACAAGCATATTAGTGGTCTGTGGGCTCTAGCAAAGGCCGATATTATTTTGAAAGGAATAGTCTTACAATTTTGGGGTCCTAGGCACATATCATTGTGTTTGTTTGTGTGTATAGTTCACTGTGTGTTTGAAATTTGAACACATGGTTTTCTTTATAAATTTTCTGGATGCACTGACAAAATAGAAGAAGAGTGAAAACGTTAATTACTTATTTGGGTGATTTCAGTTAAAATGATACTTTCCCCTCAAACATACAGTTGTTTCAAAGTAAAGAGACAATTGCCTTAATCCCAAATTCTTCTATATTGAGACATTCACTATACATGGGACTCAATAAATTGTTTTTCGAGTGAATTATTAGCCTCCAGGATGGATGGTGATATATACCTTGACCAGTAGCAAAACTCCTTGGAAAAGAATTAGATTTTAGAAATAAACTTTTTAAATAATAGTGATCTTTTTGTTTGGATTGAGAGAATTCCTAGTTGATGGACCTTAATGAAAACATTCACAAATATGGCTGTTTTGGAAATATCTTGATTTGATTAAAAAATCATAATAATTTTTTCTCTTTCTTTTGAAATACTTTCACACTTACAGAAAAGTTATAAGAATAGAATAAAGAATTTTTCAATACCCCTAACCATTTTTCAGGAAATCATTGCTTGATGCCCCATCACCTTTGAATACTTTAGTATATAATTTCCAGAAAGAAATTATCCTAAATAACCACAATACAATCATCAAAATCAGGAAGTTAACATAGATACATGACTACTACCTCATCTTCACATCTCATTCAGGTTTCCCTAGTTGTCCCCAAGAATGTCCTTTTTAGCAAAAGGAACGTTTTCAGGGTCATGCATTACTTTAATTGCCAGGTCTCTTCAATCTCCGTCAATATGTAAGAATTTCTCAGTCTTTTCTTGACTTTCATGATTTCGACACGTTTAAAAATTACACAACATTTATTTTGTTTTGAGTAAGGCTCTGCCACCCACCAAATATGGGTTTATCTGTGTTATCTTTGATTAGACTCAGATTTTTGCATATTTAGCATAAATTTCACAGAAAGGATACTTTGTTCTTGTCACTGCATTCTGTAAGAATTTATGTGATTTCAATTTATCTCATTATTGGTGATGTTAACTTTGATCACTTGATTAAGATAATGTCTCTCAAGGTTCTTCCTTATGAAGTTACTTTTTGTCCTTGTAACTAATGCATTTTTTGGTAGGCAGATGCTTTAAGACTATGTAAATAGTCCATTCTTCATCAGTTACTCTTGACTGTTCTCATTGCATTTTAAAATTTATTATTACTGGCTTATAGCAAAGCTATTGATTTTATGTGCTCACTTTGCACTTAAGTATCTTTCTAAACATTTATAAGTTCCAGTAGATTTACTTTAAACAATTGCTATGGATTTTCTAAGCTGTAAATTATCTGCCAATAGAGTATAACATATAACTCTTTTTATTTCCTGCCCTTGTTTTATTGTCACACCCAAGAATTCTACAACAGTCTTCCAAAACTTTGATCACTCTTTGAGTTGAGCGTGTTGATATTTCTCAACTCAAGGAAATTTTTATCGTAGAAATAATCATACTGGTTTCAACTCTAGGAATGTGGAGGATGCAGTTGCCATGATACTGTGGTGCCTCTCAACTCTAACTTCCAGTACCTGCCTACATAAGAGGGTGGACATGCAGCCAGAATTAGCTATGAGGTAGAGTAGAAGTTCATGTGGTAGAAGGTGGATATGCCATGGTTAAAGCCTTGATTCTTGTGAAATTCTTGCATCTTAATTTGATAAATCCTTCTCATTGAATTATTTAATTATATCACAAAAATTAAATTATAGAACTGATTATACTGCATGAACGTAAAATTTTTATTCATCCTAGAAAATGAGTTAGAGATTTGATTAGATTCCTTTTCTATGCTGTAAGCTCCATAATGGCAGGGGCTGTATCTTTGTTGTCCACTCTCCTGATTATTTGAATGATGTTTATATAAAGTTTGCCCATAACAAATAACATTACTTGTTCAGGCTACATGACAAACTTAATACCCAGCAAAATGTGGGAAAAAGTCAGGAAGAGTTTGTGTCTTGTAAAGCTGCTGAATAACTGTTAAGGACTACTTTTGCTGGGAAAATCAGGATTCATATGTTTAGATAATGGGACATTTGAATTTATTTTTAAAAACTGACCAGGCCCAGTGGCTCATGCCTGTAATCCCAGCACTTTGGGAAACTGAGGTAGAAGGATTGCTGGAGGGCAGAAGTTCAAGATCAGCCTGGGCAACATAGCAAGACACCCCTGCCTTCCTGTTTCTACAAAATAAATAAATAAATAAAAATTAGCCAGATGTGTGGTGGTATGCCCCTGTAGTCCTGGCTACTCAGGAGGCTGAGGTGAGAGGATTGCTTTTGGCCAAGAGTTAGAGGCTGTAGTGAGCTATGATAATATCACTGCCCTCCAGCCTGGGTGACAGAGTGAGACTCTGTCTCTAAAAAAAAGAAAAAAAAATTATTGGCTTTGTCTGACAACGATCAAGTCATCACATCTTAGCAACTTTGACGCAGAGATACAAAGCAACCAGGAAAAGAAGTTTTAATATAAGAAGAAATTTAGAAAAAATAGAAATATTAGAAAAATATAAGAAAAATAAATTTAGATAATTTAAATATAGATGGAATTAATCCAAACATATAAAAATAAGATTATATAATGCATGGTTTCTGAATAACACTCATTCAGGCTTCAGTAAATTCTCTTCTTCTCAAATTTAGATGTCTAAATCAAAGACACTGATTACATTATTTGACTTGAGCAATGCATTTTTTTTTTCACTAGAACACAATTTTTTTTAGTTAAAAAAGCAAAAGAAAATGAAAAATAGAGAAATTCTGAATGCCTATGAAGGAGTGCCATCTGACAATTACAGATAACTTTTTGATGTGTTAGAATGATTTAATTTCTACCTCATAAAACAATGACCTCTTGCTTTTGATATAAATCTTTAGCATAACCACAGCCTCCTGCAATATAATCAAATGATGGTAAGTCTTTTCTTTAATGACCCTGTCAGCATTCTACCATCAGTTTTCAGGGACTATGTAGGGTATTCGACAATATTTATGGCAGCTTTGTTTGATATCTTACCCTTCCTTAGCTAAGAATCTTGTGGCTCTCTGCATCACCTAGAAATGATATTCTGAAGAGAAATATTGAGAACCCATACCTCATTTTTGCTGCTTTTTCAGGAAATCTCATTCTTCAAATTGGTTGTATTACCAGTCTACAGAAATGTCTCTTCTGAATTTCTAAATACATCTACACCAATGTCATCAATTATATATATATTTGCTTGTGTGTGTGTGTATATGTGTGTTTCTTGAAACTAAAGATAATGCCTTTTAGTCCTTTGTATACTTGCCATACCCTAACAGATTATAGCTTAAAGCAATGCATAAGAAACAGCAATACACAAGAAATATTAGCACCTTAATTCATTCCCACCCCCACCTACTTTCTGAGAACATACTAATGCTTCAATATATTCTCCTGGCTGTCAAACATCATGGCAATTTTTCTGTTTTTGCCTCATTAGGAATAATTGCTGGGAGAGATTCTTTGTGGTAATTATCACACAAACTTCCCATCTTTGTTAAGTATTATATCATGGCTCACTTGGCAGAAAGATTTGAGGAGCAAATACCCATAAACTAATGATGACTTTTGGGCATCATAAAGAATATCTATGAGAATGCATACTCAGGCTGGATTTTGTGTTGATTGTATTTTATGCTTTACTTAGAAATGTAGCCCTGAAGCATGGCATATCAGAAAGAATACTAATGTTACATTAATATTAGAGTCATCAGTATTGAATCTAACTCATATATATGTTATTTCCTGTTTTTTTTTTGACTCTGGGATAGTTACCTTGATTTTCTTTTTTGTAAAAGCCTACAGCATGGGATAGCATAGGATAAAATTTTTAGCTGATGAAATAAAATGCTCTATTTAAAAATGCCTTTCTTACACACAAACATAAAGGAAGATATGTTGCACTACTGGTGTTAATTCATGGTACTCCAGGTTGATGGCCATGCCCTATGAGTGTAGACAGCATAACGTGAAATCTTGACAACTAAGCATCACTTTCCCTAGGGGAAAGTTTTTTGGTTTTTTTTTTTACGTTATAATTTGACAAAATTGAGCACCCTTTTATGATAAAAACTCTTAATGAAATAGGCATAGATGGATCGTACTTCAATATTATAAAAGCCATACATGACAAACCCACAGCCAACATCATGCTGAACCGGGAAAAATTGAAAGCATTACTACTTAGAACTGGAACCAGAAAAGATGGCCCACTGTCACCACTTCTGTTCAACATAGTGCTAGAAGTCCTAGCCAGAGCAATCAAGCAAGAGAAGGAAATCAAGGGTCTCTAAATAGGAAAAGAAGACGTAAAACTATGACTCTTTGCTGACAATATGATCTTATGTCTAGAAAATCCAAAAGATTTTGCCAATGGACTCCTGGAACTGATAAATGAATTCAGCAAAGTCTTAGGTTACCAAATCAATGTACACAAATCAGTAGTATTCCTATACACCAACAACAGTCAAGCTGAGAATCAAATCAAAGACTCAAAAACTTTCACAATGGCAACAAAGAAAATAAAATACCTAGGAATATATTTAACCAAGGAGGTGAAAGACCTTTATAGGGAGAAGAAGGAAATCACAGAGGACATAAACAAAGGGAAAAACATATCATGCTCATGGATTGGCAGAATCAACATTGTTAAAATGTCTGTATTACCCAAAGTGATTTACAGATTCAATGCAATCCCCATTAAAATGTCAATGTTATGTTTTGAAAATCTGGAAAAAATAATTCTGTTCTGTGTATGGACCAAGAAAAGACCTTGAATAGCCAAAGAAACCTTAAGCAGAAAGAACAAATTGGAAGGCATCAATTTAACAGACTTCAAGCTATGCTATGAGGCTATAGTAATCAAAACAGCATGGTACTGTTTGGCACAGAACTCAGACATAGACCAATGGGTCAGAACAGAGAACCCAAATATTTCATTTCAGTTTGTTTTCCTGTGTGTGTGTGTGTGTGTGTGTGTGTGTGTGTGTGTGAACCACATTTTCTTTATTCACTCATCCATTGATGGACACTTGGGTTGATTCCATATCTTTGCTATTGTGCATTGTGGTGCAATAAACATTTGAATGCAGGTATCTTTTTTTGTAAAATGACTTCATTTCCTTTGGGTAGATAACCCAGTAGTGGGAATGTGGATCAAACGGTAGATCTTCTTTTAGAATTTCGAAATATATGTCAACCCAAGGGAAAAAGTATAGGTAGAGAACAGCTAAAATTGTCTAATATGAGCTGTTTTGCAAACAGGCTGGCAGTGAATCCAAAGCAGAATATTAAGCCATACCACATAACCAGGGTGATATTATGCCTCATTATCTTATTCCTTTAAAGAAAGAATAGAAAATGATTGTAACTAAGTATTAAAGAAGGGAAAATAAGGACTTTAAAAACATTGTAGCATTTGGTATTATGTTTAAATAAAAAATGTCAAAAGCTAAGGTTTGATATGGGAGATTTTAAGGACAGTGTGCAGTAAATATCCTCTCAGGGCAGAGCTTTGCAATGCTATTTTCATTGTGGGTAATGTGAGAAAATAAGAGAGAACATTAAATATGAGGTCCACTCACTGTTTGGATAATGTTTCCTGTTTGTGTTACTACATTTCAACCATAAAATAATTCAACATTTGGATTTCACATCTTATTTGTTTCTCTCACTTTGTAAAAACAAAACATTTTCATTATTAGTTTCATACATGTATACACACACACACATACACACACACACACACGCGCACGCACACACACACACATTCACGGACCATTTTACAAATGCAATGAGGAATCAAAACAAATAACAAAACATTTATGTCAAAAGTGTTGAGATCACAATGATCTGAATTCCTGAAAAAATTAGTAAAAGCAAAACCTGGCTCTGAAATTTGGCAAACATACCCAACCTCTTTATGCCTTAGTATTTTTATATATAAATAGGAATATTAATATTGTTTACTTTGTAGAGTTTTTGTGAGGATTTCAAAGGGTCTAGTTGGTAATTAAGCTTGAGAGGTCTGCTCAAAGTTCCTCTATTTTTCTATTAAATACTGCCACCTAGTAATAATCTACATTCACCTTAAGGAGCAATTGCTGCTGATAATCCCCTGGTTCCCATCATCTTGTCTCCTCAGTGGCAACCATACACCTGTGTACTACAAATGGCCAGAACCAGCACGTCAATGCCCAAGAGCTTCACCTAATGCTGGAGCCCCTCTAATGCCCACTGAAGACCAAGAATGTGGCTTTCAATGATTTTGTTTGTAAATGCTACAACTTCTCACCACTCACGTATGATAACTGTAAAACGTGTGTTCTACGTTGAATCTCAGAGTTTTCCCAATGAAGTTAATCTCCAGTGCCACTCATGAAACCTTTAGTTAGCTGCCTTCTCTTTTTGTCTCATTTCCCACTTTCCTACCAGGGCTCTAACTCCCCAAATAAATGACACGTACACAAACTCTTGTCTCACCATCTGCTATTCTTAGGATACATGAACTTCACCATTCCCCAGCATAGTACCCAATATTTATGTAATTTTGGTGTTCATGTGATCTATTTAACTTGGTTTGAAGGAGTATCAAGAAATACTCTTGGTTACACATGACAGAAGTTTTTGTATTTATCTACACACCTCTCGATACTTGTGGGTGGGCAGTGCCAGTCACAAAATACAAAAAACCCATAAGAAGGAGATGCTCTTGCCAACTGAAATCCCCAAGAAAAAATATTTAATAAAATTGAGCCAATAATTATATTGTAAATATATGAGGATTTAGTATACAAGAAAGCTGGCTCTACAAATCTATGGTAAAAGAGCAGATCATTTAATACACAGTGTTTAGAAACTTATTTCCTCTATGGAAGAAAACAAAACTTTAGTGGAATTAAGGAACTAAATATGAAAAGCAAAAGGCTATGATGTTATTGTAAGAAAAAAGTAGTAGGTTATCTTTGTGAACTAGAGATAGGAAAGTATTTCTTAAAACAGCAGTGGTAAAATTAATGACAATTTGATGACATAAAGGTAAGAATTTCTTCCCCACAAAGAACATCACAGAGTAAAAAACAATTTGCTAGAAGAAAAAAAAATGTGATATCTAAAACTGAGAAGGTTAACAAAAACTCAAATGAACTCATGAAAATCGATGTAAGATAGCAATAGAAAATGGATAGTATTTAAGAACAGGAAAGTTAGAGAAGAGGTAACTGAAAATTTTTACAATCATATGATAAGATACATTGAATATTTAATACTAGAGAAATGCAAATTAAAACAATAACGGGATATAAATTTATATACCCAAAATTGGAAAAAATTACCAATCCAGGTAATGTCAAATGTTGGTATGGTCATGGAGTGTATGTATTTGTCTAGATGGGCTAGTATTAGCTATGAAGACAAATAACATCAAAATCTCAGTGGTTGAGTATTTATTTATTGTTCATATTACATGTATATTATGGTGTTAACAGTAGTCCTCTATTCATGCACTCAGAAACCCAGGCTCATAGGTCAGAACCAATTGTTATGTTGTTGGACACCATATAAGCAAAAAAAAAAAAAAAAAGAGCTTTCTGAGCACAGAATGGGAGTAAGGATGGGAATTAGGGCAGGGGGGCCTGAGGTTTCGTATGGGCAAATACATGGCATGTAACTTCTGTCCATAATTCGTTGGCCAGAAATGTCCACATGTCTCCAGCCATGTGGGATTAAAGGAACCCTCATGTAGTTTTAGTAGCAGTGAAGACTGCTGTGCCCATTTTGCAGAGCAATCTAGCAATACTTAGTCAAATGAAGCACATGCATACACTATGGCTCCATTCTATTCTCAGTGTTGGTGACTTTTTAACATTTCTCTCTATTATACTGAAGACAAACCTTTCTTAATCACTCTCAGCCTAGGTTGCTGCAAGGCTCAGTTTTGTGTCCTAGAGTACCCTTTATTGCATTAAACTCTCTTAAAAGTTGGAAAGATATCCTTGTGTTGGAACTATCGATACCACTGGAGCAAGATATTTGGGCCTTCCCAGATATTTCTTAAGGAATGAAACAGGCAATTAAAAAAAAATGTCATATTTTTTTTTATCATAAACAACTACAATTCAAAAGTAAGCCTGTGTTTTATATAGATGTTTCTTAATAATACATGGCAAGTAGTGATGTGAAGCTACTTATTCTTAATTTAAGAATTGGACTTTCCTGCTCACCTGGAAGCACACTCCCCATGGGGACAGAGAATTCATTCTTGCTTAGCCTCTCTGTGTTCTTGCTATTTTTGGTACTTAGTGTGTTTCTTCCCTTTCTCCTCATCTGCATAATTCCCATCCTCTCTGTGGTCCATTTGACTCCCATCCCAGCGTGCCTCTTGATGCACGGTTTGCTTAAATTGCTTGTGGCAAAGAACAAAGCATAAAGGGAAAATCATTTCTAGAATGAATCTTCTCCATTCATGTTTTTGAGCAATATTTGCTCAAAGTCTTAAGGATATAATCCAAGCCAGAGAATCTGTCTGCTGCTGCTGGCCCACAGATGCTCAGTGAGCCCTTAAAATGCACTTCTGTGGAGTCTGTTTCCTCTTGCTAGGGACTAAAACCCTTTGGAATGTCAGATTGTCCCCAAGACTGATAATTAAACATGAAAAATTAGGCTTTCAGGAAGTCATGAAAATAAGAATAAGCAAGCTCTTGACTTCTTTCTTACTGTTGTGTACCTAGAAGAATTGTTTATTTCTTTTAATATCTAAAATCCTGGTAATAAACTTTTCTTTTTTGACTGTTTTCAATTTGACTATAAGTTTACCAGAGCTGGAGAAACTTAGTGCTTATTTTACACCATGTCCCTAGTACCCAGAGAGTCCTTAATTAATTAAACATATTAATTAAACAGCATATGATATTTGCATATAGTATTAATGTTTTTTGAGTAAATAAATAAATGACAGCTCTGGTTTTATAGAAAAAATGAAAATGCATTGGAGCTCTGTGCGTTCAAAACATAAATAAGTAGCAGGTATGAAGAAACTTGTAATTTGGGAGGCTAGAAACAGTATGAATGATGAATCAAAGACTTGTTATCTCCAAGGAACTATTGGTCAGTTTATGGCTTGAATTTTGCACTCCCTCCTCCAAATTCACATGTTAAAGTCTTAACCCCCCGTGTCTCAGAATGTCACCTTATTTGGAAATAGGCTCATTGCAGATGTAATTAGTTAAAATGAGGTCATACAAGATTAGGGTGGTGGCCTACTCCAATATGACTAATGTCCTTATAAAAAAGGAACATTTGAACACAGACAGGCACACAGGGAGAATGCCATGTGAAGATTGGAGATACGCTGCCACAACTCAAGGAATGCCAAAGATTGCAGCCAAACCATCAGAAGCTAAAGGAAAGGTCTGGAAACATAGTTTCCCTCATGGCCAACAGAAGAAACCAACTCTGCCAATATCTTGACTTTGAGATTCTGGCTTCCAGAACTGTGAGGCAACAAATTTTTCTTGTTTAAGCCACACAATTTGTGGTACTTGTTATGGCAATGCTAGCAAGCCAACATAGTCAGCAACAGTGATCTTATCTTAAAAGGTTGATAAAGGCCCTTGGGACAAAGCCAAATGGCTCAGACAGCATTTCCTTCCAAACTCAGATTCCACTAATGGAGGGAGGAGTCTCTCTATTGACATGTGCAATTAGGAAACTCTGTGCAGTGGCTGGACCATTTATTACTGAAATACACTGGGGAGGAGGGTGGGTTGTGCAGTGGAAGTTTATGGAATAGAATGTGCTTCTGACTGAGAAAGTTGGGCGAGTTCATGAAGTGTTTCAATTTGCGAAGGTACCGGTTTGCCAGAGCCTAACAGGTCCTACTCAAAGGTTTCACACGTTTAAATCACGGATGGGAAGATATGTTTTCCAGTGCTTCATTTACTTTCCTAAATTTCAATTAAGAATCTTAGTAAATTTAATGGGGACCCAGGGACATTTAGACCTAACAAGAATCGGAGTCTGAGTCCCCTAAAAAATAGGAAACGACTGAGCTACTGAATCTTGAGTAAGAAGACAAAGGCTATGCAAACCATTGGGAATACATGTTCTCTCATCTTCATGCCTTTCTGCAAGGGAGACAATCATAAGAGAGGATGAGGAACTCACTCCTGAGAACTCTTCAGGAGACTTAGTCCAGCAGAAACACCATCCCAATGCCCAAGTGAAGGGTAAAGGGTGAAGCATTGTGACAATGGCTTCCACAGTGAATTTCCACAACAGAATTTATTTCCTATGATATAAATGTGTCTTGGATAAAAACGATGCCAAGTCTGAAGTGATGGAGGAGGGAATTTTCTCATAATTCCTTGAAAGAACTGAATTGATAGTTTTTCTTCTCTTCAAAGATTGGAAAAGAAACAGTGAATCTCAGCTGGACATTTCAAATTAGATGGAGTGAAAGCTGTTTACATGACTGGTTTTTTTTTTCCTAGTACTGTTGCTTTCCCACATCCTATTCTGACTCTTTTTAAACTTCATGTTGGCCATTCAGAGCAAGGGGACATATTTAGGGACATGTTAACCTGCTATGGAGACAGCAGCCCTAACATTTGGGGCTTGTGTGGGAAGGAAAGCCTCGGCCACAGGCAATTCCTGTTGGTATTTCCTAAGGCAGCATCTGAGATGATCCTTCTACTCTTCAAAGTGTAATAAAACACATATTTTAAGAAGTGAATACTCATTTAGTGAATGCTTCCAAATAATCCTCCACCTAACAAGTTAGAAAGAAGAGTTTGTACCTCAGAATGTAGTAGGAAGGTACATGTATTTGTGATCATCTATTTTCATATTCATTTTTATTGAAACAGATGTTAGACCACCACCCTAACATTGTAGCTATATGCTAGCAGAACAATTATTAAGTTATCAAGATCTATGAAAATAGCAAACATAGAACAAATATAGTACATATTATGGTAGAATCAAGAGTGAAAAACAATGTCAAAGGGGAAACCAAGGAAGAAGCAGAACCACTCAGCCATGCATTAGAGACTCTGCCCATAGAATGGGTGGATTCATATTTTCTTCTTTTAAGAAAATCTATGAACTGTATTTTGCTTTGTTTAATTACTTTGTTAATTTAACTTGGATTTCTTTCTTGTTGTCTTTCCCTCAAGTAAGTACAAAGATATAAAATCAGTTATTCCAAAGAGTAACTAAAAATGAATTAATAACCATACATTTACACAGACAGAATTTTATTTTTAACATTCTGTTTGTCTAAATAAATGAAAAAACAGAAGTAACCAAACCGAAGTTTTCCTTTGCTGGTATTAGTCATCCAAGTATTTGCCTTCTCATTGAGTTAGGGTTTTAGTCTAAATAGCTTTCAATATGCTAAAATAAGTAAACTCTTAGGTACTGCTGAAGTATTTTTAATTAAAACTAATTTATTATAAAGTGATGTATATTCACTGACAATTATTAAAGTATATGCTACTTCAAATATTTTCCAGTAGTATTACACTTAACAAAATATTTGAATAAATAACAATGTTGCCCAAATTTAAAAAATTCTTACTTTTTTAGTTTAAAAATATAATGGCTTTAAAAATGCTTTAAAGTAAAATATAAAATAAGATGAATAGACTCTCCCAATTATTGCAAACCATATGCTTCTACATACATAGCAACATATAGTGTTTTCTGTGGTATTTTTCCAAGGACAACTATTATAAAATCAGAGATGTGTTCTTCCAAAATGTTTTATTTTGAACATAATGAAAAACTTTAAATTGAATAAAAATTAATTTTGAATAAAGATGTCACCTGAAAATACATACATTCTCAATCTATTAACATAATGAATTTTACCCTGATTCACAAAAAATTAAGAAAAAATACATAAGGTTAAAATTGCATTATGAAAATAAAAGTGCTAAATTTAAATAATGAGTGCCATTTACTCCTATTAAAATTGTTTTAAATGCTAAAATTATAATTTAGGGAACAAGGAAGGTTGAGGTAAAATTGATATGTTCATGTGGAGGAAAACAATGTCCTCAGAGAGATCCTGATCATTTTTTCTTGGAATTTATCCTAAGAAACTTAGCATGAGAAAAAATAAGAACAGCTAATCCCCAAAATGTTTCTGTCTCTTTTGTATATAATAATTCACTACTCAGTAAATAGGGGTAACAATTAAATCATAGCCTATATACTTAGTGCAAAAAATGCAGTCATTATGAACACTTTTTATAATTATGAGAACTTTGTAACAAGAGGAATGCAGTGTTAAGTGGAGAAAAAAGTCAAAATTGCTTTTATTGTAAGAACGTTAAAAATACATGCATATATTTGATAGTAGTCATTGCAGTGTTTAACTTAGTGAGATTTCAGGTAAAATTTCTCTATTTTCCTTAATTTTGTTATAATGCAAGAGACTTAAAGGTATTACCATACCTTTGAAAAAATTACAAACCCCAGTGAAAATTGTTTATTATTTTCTTTGTAACAGGCAATTAAACCCAAGGATACTTAAAAAGTAAGGACCGAAAAGCAAGTGAAAATCTTTTTTCAAAAGTTTTCTATATCCACTCTTTTTATTCAGTGCTGTGAATTATTCACAATAGTCCAGGTTAAGCTGTGATAACAAACATGCCCAGTCTTCCAGAGGCATAACACAACAAAGGTTTATTTATCATTGCATGATGCTTGATGAACCTCTGCTAGGTCTTCTCCTTCTAATAACTACATTTAGCCTGCAAATTCATGGCCATCAGGGAAGAGAAAGATAGAAGTGGCACACCAGCTTTTAAGTGGCTTGTTCCAGAAGTTACCAATAGCACTTCCACTCATAGAACATCTACTTGAAGTCCATTGGTCAGAATAAAGCACATGTCCTCAATTTAACTTCAAGGGGATCTGGGTATTGTTGCAGGTAGCCATGACCTATCAGATAATCCATGTTACATTCAGAAAACAATAAAAAGTTTGTTGGTTCAAAGGACTAAGATCTCCACAATGACTCAAATTCACTTCCTATCATATACATACAAATATCATATAAGTAGAAATGCCCCTTAAAAAAATTCAAAGCTAGAAGTGATGATGCAAGAAACTACCCTCCTTGGAGGGGCAGCTCGAAATTCTAGTTTCCTCCATATGATGCATTCTGACTTGTCAGGTGAGATCCAGAAGCTTCAACTCCATCTCAGATTGTCTGACCCTTGCTCAGGATGGGGGTCTATTCTCTCTCCTATGCCCTCTGTTCTTTTCTGTCTCTCTCCACCTTGGCATGTGGTTTTTATGTAAATTGGCAAATTACTATTATTCCCAACAGGAATGTCTTTATCTGACATCATCTGTCCTTCTTTTACTGTTCTCCAGGCATTGCTTTTGGTGCTAGGGATTCTGATGTGATTAAGACAGGTAAGAGTGTTGGCCCCATGGAGATTACTTTCTGGTGGAGGACAGTCTACATATTGGAAAGAAGGGAGGATGTTCAGGCCTTCTGGAGACGACTTCCCAGCTGCCATTCTCCATGTCTCTGTCCACCATTGCCTGCCTTGAGACTGGAAGGGCCAATCTCATCGTGCCCTTTATCTCTGAAATGTCAGTCATCCCATATTTCTATTTCTCATCTCCCTAAAGTATACATTATTCTTCTGATCTTATCTCCCACTCCCTACTCAGTTCCCTCCCACTCAGCATTAATTTAATCCTTCCTATGGTTTTGATGACACAGCCAAATTCCTTATATCCTTAGACTTTTGATGGAAGTTTTGTTCTCCTTCTTTTTTCTGGCTTGTTGCTGATTATACAGCTTCTCTTCTTGGAGTGTCAACCGGTAACTGCATCTCTTCAACGACCTTTGTAGCATGGGCTGGAGATAGAGTAGGTGTGCTCTTTGTGTCTCATTGCAGTTCTGAGACAATTCTTACTCCCTCCTCTCTAAAATCTCACCCCTGCCCCTTTAAATCTCCAGTCTTCAGACTATATCACTCTCAATCCTTTCTTGTGCAAGTGTTTACTGATTCCAGGACAAACCCATTCATTTCTTGATGATATTAGCCCCCAGATACATGTCACTCCCTCAAAAGTGCTCCTCTCATTTTTATGAATAAGAATATCTGTGTAAACTTTCCCATCAATGGGTGTCTCCATTTTTGACTTCCTTTCCAGTTATCTTGTCCTCCACCTACCTCAGTAACTTACTCACGCAGTCATGATTATGTTGTTAATAGCAACTGCAAATTTTCCATGCTCTCAGTTTCAAGTGTGTGTCCTTCTGACCCTTTCCTCCTACCATTCTAGCTCATTCCAACAGTCATTTGACCCCATACAGACTAAGAAGCCACTTATCCTATTGCCTTTTCATTGCCTCACACCTCTTAATGTTAGAGTGGCCATATGTTCTGGTTTGCCCAGGAGAGTTTTGGTTTAAACATGTTATCTCAGCATAATAATTAACAGTGCTCTAGTTTAGACAATACATTATGTGGTTACTCTACCTAAGGTTCTCACTTCCCTTCATACCCAGCCTAAATTCTATGGATAACTATTATAAACACCACCTTGCATACACAGTTGACCCCTGACCAACCTGGGGGTTGGTATGGGGACTTCTTGTGCATTTGACAATCTGCGTATAATTTTTGACTCTGCCAAAGCTTAACTACTAGTAACCTATTGTTGACTGAAAGCTTTACTGATAACATAAACTATTGATTAACACATATTTTGTATGCAATATGCATTATATACTATATTCTTACAATAAAGTGAGCTAGAAAAAAGAAAATGCTATGAAGAAAACCATAAGGAAGAGAAAACATGTTTACTATTCATTAAGGGGAGGGGATCATCATAAAGGTCTTCATCCTTATCACCTTCACACTGAGTAAGCTGAGGAGGCGGAGGAAGAGGAGAGGTTCTTGCTGTCTCAGGGTGGCAGAGGCAGAGGAAAACAGGACCCGTGGAGTTCAGTTCAAACCCGTGTTGTTCAAGGGTCAACTGTCCCTTTCAACTGTTTTCTTCCTTTTCCTCATAATCAATTCAACTCTGCAAATATTTTATACCTGCACCCACATTTCAATGTGGATGGAATTCAATATGAAATTGTGCTGTCCAATCACATATGATCCCTAACTTGCTGTTGAATAGTGATACTATATTCTCCTGCTCCATTTACTCTTCCACACTCAGAGGTGATCGTTTAATACCTTTATTTTTCTCTCCATAAACTTCTAAAACTTATTACCCCCTCCACACACTGAGTTGATGATCTTGTCTTCTGTTTCGCTGAGAAAAAGGAAGCAATCAGTAAAGAAATTCCACAAAGTTCTACCCCATGGAGCACCCCTCTAGCACCAAACCCTTCACCTGTGCCCTAGAGCCCATTCCACATACCTACTTGGCTCTTCTCTTTCTCTCATATCCCAGACACCATCTACTCACAGACACTGTCGGCTGTATCTTCAACATAACCTGCTTTCCATCCTCACTGCTTGTACCCTGACCCATGCTGCTGACATTTCTCAACTGGACAATCACATTAGCTTTTACAACTTCTAATCCAGAACCCCTAGCCTATTTGGAGCACAGGTGTTAAGTGATATTGTTAATGTATAAGTTATAATATATAAGTTACATCATACAATTCTTCTTTTAAAATCCTTCTATTGGCCTCCCATCTCATTCAGAATAAAAGCTAAAACTCAACAATGACTTACAAAGGTGTACAAATGTGTAAATATCTGTCCTTCCTCCCTTACCCTTCTTTTGTCTTTTAGATACAGGGTCTCACTTTGCCACCCAGGCTGGAGTACAGTGCTGTGCTCATATCTCACTGCAGCCTCAAACCCTCAGGCTCAGGTGATGTTCCCACCTCACCCTCCTGAATAGCTGGGATTACAGGCACATACCATAACGGCCAGCTCATTTAAAAAAAAAAAAGAAACTGTTAGAGACAGGGTCTCGCTATGCTGTCCAGGCAGGTCTCAAATTCCTGGCTTCAAGTGATCCTCCCACCTCGGCCTCCTGCACCTGGCCTGCCTTTTTTATTTTGTCTTCCACTACCCAATCCTTACTTATTACTCCTCAGCCACATTGGCTTTCTTGTTGCTCCTCAAACACTTCAGGAATGTTGCTACCTCAGGGATTTTGCACTGGTTGCTCCCTGCCCGCTAGATATCTTCTTTCCTACCCCTAACCCCTCCCCACACTGCCACCAGGACTTAACTCACTAGAATATCTGCTCCACGAGAACTCCCTAGACCATTCTGTTTAAAATGGAAATGCCCCATCCCAAGCCAAGCTCTCCTATCCTTATTCCTTGACTTGTTTTTCCCTTAGGACCAACTATCTCTTTCTCTCTCTCTTTCCTAATTAGAAAATGAATATATACTTACGTATTTTACATGTATATTCTTTTTTTTCTGGAATTTCATCAATTACTTTCTACTAACTGCAAAAATAAACATCATTTTTATGAATGCAAAAATCTGATAGTGTGGTGGTGAGAGAGATGGCTGGTGTATTCCCTTTTCTATTTAGTAGCTGTAACATCTTAGACAAATTGTATGGACTCTTTGATGCTCAGTTTCTCTATTAGTCTAATGGAGAAAAGACTAAAATCGCACTCTATTTTTCCTTTATCATTTGAGTTTTAAATACAAAATGTTTGTAAAATACTTATCATAAAACCTGGTGAAGATTAGATTAATGATTATGTTTTGTTAATCAATATTCCTAGAATTACATTGGCCATTGATAAGGTGGATAATAAATTCCACCTATATTTCAACTTTTGTCAGGTTTCTGCATCATTTCTGTGGGGTTATTTGATTATAACTATAATGAATAAAGCTAAAGTTGGTAGGAAATTGAAGCTTAGAAAATTTTTCATTTTACTTTTGTGATGGCCTGTTTGAAATGCACAATTTCTATGGATTTGATGTCTGCTGAGAGCACTGAGGAAAAACACCACTTTCCTTTTACAAAACTAACGCAAACACCTGTGTTTCAAGTAGAATTAATTCATCAACAGTAAGAATTTCAAGTGGACAAGTTAGAGCTCCCATAATTCTAGTTGGGATTTTATCTGAATTTTCTGAGAAGGCCAAGATTAAATAACGAAATCTTTAACTCAAAGAGTAGTTGTTGGACCATGTAAATGTTTTTATAAGCCCAGATTCCAAAAGAACGGCAAATAACCTGGTTTTATTTGGTAATTCTACATTAGTGACTGAATTTTCAGAAAACAACAGTACTACAACATTAAGCCTAAAAAAATCTAATTATTAATTTTATTTCACACTATTGCTAATTGGGTAAGAGCTGAAAAATCTTTGAAACAAAACTCACGATGGTGCAAGGACGTTAGTAGATCATTAAGTTTCTCTTGCAGAGAAAAATGAATAAT
Organism: Lemur catta; assembly: GCF_020740605.2. Lineage (NCBI taxonomy): Eukaryota > Metazoa > Chordata > Mammalia > Primates > Lemuridae > Lemur > Lemur catta. Next base: position 269,814,485 of record NC_059128.1, read on the forward strand.
AGTGTTAAAATATTCACCACTATATAGAGTCAAAATAAGTCTTTTCCCCAAATTGTAGAATAAAATCTTTCTGTCTGTTGTGGTTTCAAATTATTAAAATAACCATGCACTTTAACACATGTAAAGAAATATCAGTTTTAAATGTAACCTTCAAAATGTCCTTTGTTTGTATGAGAAAAGAAACACACACACAAGAGAGATTAGTGATGAACCACATTTAAAAGAAAACATTCTTGCTGATGAAAAGTGTTTTAAAGAGCAAGTCATTGGCCTTATCTCTGAAAAGATCTATTCCATTGCACCTAATTACTCCTCAATATAGCTTGGAATTGGAAACAGCCTCCCACACCTACCATCTAAATACCAGTACAATGTAAACCCACCCTTCCGCCAGAACTGCTTGTTGCAAGCAATAATTTGAACCAGAAATACTTAAGTAGGGAGAATGCACACCATTCTGGCCTTCTTTTAGAATTGCCTAAAACAACCAATTCTTGGCAGAATAACCTCCAAAAGTTGTTATTTATAGCAAAGATTGGTATTAGCCAATATTTCTTCTTAATTTCTCCAGGATACCCAAAGAGTGGAAACATTGTGAGGATAGGTCAACAGCTGGTTGTTCATATTTTGCAAAATGCCTGCTTTTAATTATCCACACCCATACTGGCCAGTTAGCAGCTACAATTACTTAACTCCTTCAGTAACACACGTGGGCTCAAATCAGCAATTTTCATTAATAACTTCTCCTTTGGGAAAACCTATATCCTATCAAGTGAACCCTCTCAGCTGCCCTCATCTTGCAAACAGAATTAATCACTGTCATTCTTTGCAAGCGGTTGAAAGGCTATAATGGTGAAACCATGCATAGCGTCATAACTCCGCTCATATAAGTTGGAGGCAAAGCCAGACTTCTACATGAAGATAAGCTCTTCAGAATTCTCTTCCTCAAATGAAATGGGCTTTTTCATCCCCTGAGGCATGAGTAGCACCAGGCTGAAAGGGATTGGGAAACATAATCTCACAAGAAACGCATATGAGGTAATTGAGCAGGCAGCCCCGATTCATAAGCATTGAGACAGAGCAGGAGCAAATCACACGGGAAACAAGGAAACCTTAAATAAAACATTTGGAAATGGAGGCAGTTCTGCTACTTGGCTTTCCCCTTAACCTGGTGTGAAAAGTAGCTCAAGGGAGGACAATCTCAAAGGTCACAGGTGATGACAATTCAAATCAGCTGGCTGAGTAGTGCAATCAAGCACAAGGCCATATATAATTCCCAGCCTTTTCCTATCACTGCTGTGCTTGAAGTTCCAGAGTCTCTGCTAACTAAAACGTCATTTGAGCTAAAAATAAGCTTTCCTTTCAAATTAATCCCAATCCTGGGAAGTCTTGACCAGACTATTAGCCATATATGCTTTATTTGGATTAATTTAATCATTGCTTTCTTTTTAATATCTATTTGAAATTCACAGAAATAAGAAAGAGGAAGTTTTAATGAAGGAAAGAGAGAGAAAAAGTCATTTCTTGCCAGGCTGACTTTGAGAATGACAACTTTGGTGCCTCTTCAAAGCTTTGGGCCTTATGAATTAAAAGACAAAAACAGAGTGTTGGGTTTCAGACCTTGAAGGGTTGGGTGCAGAGGTGCAGGGTAGGAGGGGTGGGTGTCAAGCATTTTGCTTAGGATTAGGGGGCTAGCCATTGCTGAAGACTTCCGTTCCTTCCTCACCTACACCTTGCTGCTTATGTTGTGAAAAAAAATGTGTCAAATAACTTATTAATAAAATAGTTGTTTTTCTTGGAATAGGATTTAAAACAATTCATGGCATTTTACATTTGCCTTTGCCTATTTTGAAATCTGACATCATTTATCCTGTTTCCGAGGCTTCTTAAAATTCACCCACCCCAAACATACATGCATTCCCACTTGATCCAGTTAAGGATATCGGAAACAGATTACTGTCATTCTTCTTCTAAAACTCAGATATATGTATCCTCTGGAGGGTATATTTGTCTACCAAGAATGAAACAATATATCTACATTCTGTGCCTACTATACTGCATTATCTCTCAATTTTTTTAACATTAAAAGAAATGTGGCTATGTTTTGGATAGGTTGCAAAATTTACACAGTTCTGAACACTTTCAAGAAATTTTCTGCTTCTTGTGCATGACTACCATCGACATCTCTAGACCTTCAGTGTGTAATTTTCTTCTTGGTTTTAAATGTATGTCTGTGGAAGTGTTTTTGTTTCTTTTTTAACTTGAGGTTTTATTTCTTTTCAGTTATATATTTTTAAAGTCAAGTTTTGTGAGGTATAATTTACATATTGTAAAATTCCCTCTTTTTGGCATATGGCCATAAAAGTTTTTTTTTTTAATTTTTTTATTTCAGAAAATTATAGGGGTACAAACATTTTGGTTACATGTTATGACTTTGTCACATCCCAGAGTTTTTAAAGCTCTTTGAATAGCACTGATTTGGGACTAGTTCAGCCACTTAATAGTTACGTGAACCTAACACATTTCTTCACTTCTCTGAATCTACTTCTTCATCTGGAAATTAAAGAGATTGAACTAATACTCTCTCAGTTCCTTTGTAGGGACACAATTGTAATATCATATGACTACTTCGCATCATCAGTTTTGACTGTAAGTGCTGGCACTCCGAGAGCCACATTTCATGACCTCTGTTTGACAGGAAATTTGCTAACAGATGTGGGGAGGGACAGCCTGTGGAATTCCTTGAGGTAATGTTATGTTATACCAAAAATATCTACCAGCATTTTACAGAAATGCCAAACATTTTAGTAGAGCTTGTGGAATTCCTGTAGAAATGTTTTACATAGGAGCTGTCATTTTTAATGTGCAAATTATGTTGTGACTTTATCATGGAACATTTTATCCTTTCAAATATATTTTTAAGCAACAATCTTGAGAGGTAAAGTCTTCCGTAAGATAAAGAACCCTCATTATCAAGTGTGGAAATTTTCTTAATGTCAGTAGAAGAATAACATTCTAAAGTTTATATGTATGTGTGGGAATATGTGAAATACTTCCCATTTTGAGACATGTAATTTATAAAAGGTAATTTATTAGATTATTTCACCATTTACAATGCTTAAGACATTATTTACTGAATAAAAAAGGCAAGATGATCATCACATTGCCCCTTTTTTTTTCCTGGTAAATGCATTGCTAATTAGATCTTGAAAACAGATTTTTAGAGTTGTTTTTCAGAAAGGCAGAAATAGTTCCTTAAGGTGACATGAACACTTGGTAACAGAACAGAAATAGCAGTAATCAATATAATGTTTAGTCTGGACACTCCATAACTCAAACTAATAAAACAGAGTATTAATTATGTCATGGACGAAGATTCTCATCTACTTTAAATGGGCCAATTAGCCCAATAAAACTCTACTCCAAGGCCAGATATAATCTTATAAATGGTGTGTGAAAGCAAAACTGACAACTTGGTATCCCCTCAAAATGAATTATGGAAAAGTGTGCTCATCACATTCAAGTCAGTAAAAACAAACAACTTTTCACCCAGAGATAAAAAACAAAACAAAATAAGACAAAACAAACAAATATAAAGGGTTGTGCTTTCCAGGTGTAGTTCCTCCCAAATAAATGAAACCTTGGTGGGTTCGTTAATTTAAGGCATTGACTTGACTGGGTCATGGGGTACCCAGGTATTTGGTTAAGTGGGATTTTTGGGTGAGTCTGTGAGGGCATTTCTGGATGAGACGAAGACTGAATAGAGCAACTTTTAGCTATTTGATTCAGCAATCCCACTGCTGGGTATTTACCCAATGGAAAAAAAGACATTCTGTAAAAAAGACACCTGCACTCAAATGTTATAAGCAGCACAATTCACAGTTGCAAAGATGTGGAAACAACCAGTGTCCATCCATACATGAGTGGATCAATAAAATGTGATACATGTATACCATGGAGTACTACTCAGCCATAAAAAATGGTGCAGTAATACCTCTTGTGTTAACCTGGATGGAACTGGGAACCATTTTTCTAAGTGAAATACCACAAGAATGAAAACAAAAACACCACAAGTACTCACCATTAAATTGGAACTAATTCATCAACACTTATGTGCACATATGGAAATAACACTCATTGGAAATCAAGCAGCAACATGGATGAAACTGGAGGCCATTACCTAAGTGAAACACTCAGACACAGAAAGACAAATACAGCATGTTCTCACTTACAAGTGGGAGCTAAATAATGTGTATACATGGAACAGAGTGTGGAGTGACGGGCAATAGAGACTTGGGGGGGTGGGGAGGTGAGAGCAGGTGGATGGTGGGAGGTGCTTGGTGGGTACAATGTACATTGCTCCAGTCATGGACGCACTGAAGGCCCTGAGTTCACCACCATGCTATATATTAATATTGATATAGTAAAATTGCATTTGTACCCCATGAATATGTACAAATAAAAAGTAAAGGGAAAAAAAGACTAAATAGAGCAGACAGCCCTTCTGAATGTGGGTAGGCCTCATCCAATCCACTGATGTCTGAATAGAATAAAAGGCTGCATAAAAAAGAATTATTTCTTGCGTCTGACTGTCTTAGAGCTAAGACATAAGTCTTCTCCTGCCTTTGTAGTTGGACTCAGACCTGGACTTGGAGTGAAACTTTCACCATCATTTTTCCTGCTTTTCAAGCCTTTAGACTCAGACTGGAACTGTAACACTGGCTCTCTTGGGTTTCCGGTTTGCCAGCTGCAGTTCATGGACTTCTCAGCCTCTATAATAGTGTAAGCCAATTTCTTATAGTAAATATCTATTTATCTGCCAATGCTATTGGTTTTGTGTCTCTGGAGAACATGGAATAATACACCTGGACCTTATCTATAAGTGGCTGACTCCTTAACAGAAATAAAACTTTATCTCTCCATTTTGCAGTGGTGATGTCTGAAGATAAATCCCTGTGTGTAGTATAATCATGTGAGAATATTGCTTATTTTAACCTGAGTCTTCCTTTCCCAGATATATTGCTGAATTTGAAGAAGAAGGAGATGAGAGAAAATGTGGGAATCAGGGCAGACAATTAAAAAAAAGAGACCATGAAAACTCAGCTATAGAAGTTATCAGACATGAAATTAAAAATGAATTACCAAAATACCAAAAAAATAGATGAAATAATGGAGGATATGACCAGAGAATTGGAATCTGTTTTTTAAAAAGTATCAACTGGAAATCCTGTGATTGAAAAAAATAAAATAACAAATGCTAAGAAAAGAATATAATAAAAATGTAGGTTGAAATGAAAAGTTATAATACACACATAATTGCAGTCATGAAAAAAGAGAGTGAGAATGGGGCAAAAACTTATATTTTTATGAAATATTTGTATAGAATTTTCCAAAATTTATTACAGACCTTGAGCCACAGGTTCAAGACTTTTATAAATTTCAAACCAATTAAAAAGAGCTAAATGCATTCGCATCAGAGTAAAATTACTGAAAACCAAGAGAAAATAAAAATATTAAAAGCAGGGAAAGGGAAGGGAAAGAATACATTACTTTCAAAGGACAAAAATAAGTTTGATATCTAGTTTTTTAATAGAAACAATGAAAGACAGAAAACAATGAAATGTCATTTTTAAAGTGTTGAAAAAATATAACTGCCAAACTAGAATACTATTTTCAACAAGAAATATTCTTTAAAAAAGATTGTGAAGTAGAGACATTTTCAAAAACACAGTGGAAAAAATTTTAGCTCTACATCTACACTGAAGAAATACTAAGTGAAATTTTTAGGCATAATTAAAATTATCCCTGAGAAAAGCATAGTAAATCAGCAAGGAATAAAGGGCACTGGGGAATGGTAAATAGATGCGCAAATCTAAATTAAAACTGACTGCTTAAAGTAATAATAAGTTAATAATGATAATAATATTTCTGTGGATTAAAATGTATGCAGAATTAAAAATCATGAAAAAACAATGCATGAGTTTATAGAGAAGTAAATGGAATTAAAATGCCGTAAAGTCATTACATTGACTAAGAAGTGGTAAAAGCATGCATTTTATACAGACTCAATATGTAAGACAAGGATACATATTGTAACTTCAGCCAGGAGAACTAAAAGAATAGTAATAGAACTCAACAACAGACAGCCTGATTAAAAAATGAGAAAAGGACTTGAATAGATATTTCTCCAAAAAGAAAGAATAGAAATAGTCAGTGAGCACATGAAAATATGCTTAATATTATGAATCATTAGGGAAATATAAACCAAAACCATAATGACATAGCATGTCACACCTATTTCTGTGACTATAAACAAAAGAGCAGAAAATAATAAGTGTTGACAAGGATGTGGCAAAGTTGTAACTCTTGTGTATCACTGATGGGATTGTAGAATGGTGCAACTGCTGTGGAAAATAGTACTATGGTTCCTCAAAAAGATTAACAGAATTAGCATATGATCCAGCAATTCGAATTCGGAGTATATATCTAATTGAAAGCAGAGACTTGAACAGATGTGTGTACATCCATGTTCATAACAGCCAAAAGGTGGAAACAATCAAAGTGTCCATCAATAGATGAGTGGATAAACAAACTGTTTTATATACACACAATGAAATATTATTCAGCTTTAAAACACAAGGAAATTCTGATACATACTACAACATGATTGAACCTTGAAGGCTATACTAAGTGAAATAAGCCAGTCACAAAAGGTCAAATGCTGTATGATTCCATTTATATGAGGTACCTAGAATAGTCGTATTCATAGAGAGAGAAAGTAGAATGGTCGTTGCCAGGGGTTGAGTGGAGAAAGGAGTGGGGAGTGACTATTTAGTGGGTCTGAAATTTCAGTTTGGAAAGATGAAAAAAAGTACTAGAAATGAATGTTAATAATGGCTGCAAAACAATGTGAGTGTAATTAATACCACTGAACTAGACACTTAAACATGGTGAAAATGGTAAGTTTTACATGTATATTTTATCACAATTACAAAAAGAACCTTACTAACAACAACAAGAATTTAGGATGTATTATTAACAAGCTAATAAAGGAGAAAACATGGAAAGAATAAAAATACTTGATTTGTCAAAAAAGGGAACAAATGAGAAAAAGAGAAACAGAGAACTAATAGGACAAATTATTAAATAGAAAAAAATAGTAAGATGGTAAAAATAAATCTAAATTTATTAGACTATGTTAATTTTAAAGATTGCATTAAAAAACAAAAATGCTATTTACTACAGCACTATTCACAACAGCAAAGATAAGGAATCAACTTAAGTGTCCATCAGTGGATAACTGGATAAAGAAAATGTGGTGTACACACACAATAGAATATTATTCAGCCATTAAAAAGAATGGAATCATATCTTTTGCAGCAATATGGATGGAACTGGAGGCCATTATCTTAAGTGAAACAAGCCAGTCTCAGAGAGACAAATCCCACATATTCTCACTTATAAGTGGAGCTTAATAATATGAGCTTAAAAATGAGCGTAGAGGGTGGAATGATAGACAATTGAGACTTTGGAGGTAGTGGGGTGGGGATGGTGGATGATGAGAGATTACTTAATGGGTACAATGTATATTGTTCAGGTGATAAATACCCTAAAAGCCCTGATGCAATCTATCCATGTAATAAAATTACACTTGTACCCCATAAATTTAACCAAATAAAAAAAAAGAAAACTACTATTTACTGCTTACATGAGATGCATCTTTAATATAAGGACATAGAAATATTGAAAATAAAAGTAAGAAAAAGTGAATAGTGCAAACAGCAAACAACATAGAGCTGTATAACTATAATAATATTAGTCAAATGTTTAAGAAAATAATTATTGATAGAGATATTCAACAGAAAGATATATAAGGCTTGAATTTGTATAAAATGAATACTATGTTCTCAAAACTGATAAAAAGGAACATGAAGACAACTTTATAGTTATAATTTGATATTTATATGTATTTCATTCAGTAACTAATAGATGAAGTGACAAAAATTCAGTATAGGTATAAGAAATTTAACCTACATAATTAAACAACTTTGCATAAGATATATGTGATACATAAAATATAATATGTAATATATGTAATTCTCTCTATATATATTAATATATATAATCATGCACATTTTAGGTCAATGACTCACTGCATATATGATGATGGTCCCATGAGAATATAATACTGTGTTTTTACTCTACCTTTTCCGTTCTTAAAATGTTTAGATATACAAATACAGTTGTTCCTTGGTATACTCGGGAGATTGGTTCAGGACCCCCATGTATACCAAAATCCCCACATACTCAAGTCCCGCAGTCTACCCCCTGGAATGCAGATATACAAAAATTCAGCCATCACTATCTTCAGGTTTCTAATCCCACAAATACTGTATTTTCAATCTGAATTTGGTTTTAAAAAATCTACATATAAGTGGATTTGATAAGTTCAAACCTATGTTGTTCAGGGTCAACTATACTTACCACTGTGTTATAATTTCCTACAGTACTCAGTAGAGTAGCATGCTGCACAGGTTCTTAGCCTAGCAGCAACAAGCTATACCATAAAGCTTAGATGTGTAGTCATCTATACCACTGAGGTTTGTGTAAGAACTCTATGATATTTGCAGAATGACAAAATCACCTAAGGATGCATTTCTCAGAAGGTATCTCCGTTGCTAGGCAACACATGACTATATATAAACACTACAATGGACAACTGGAAAATGAATTCTTTTCCAGTGTACGTGGAACATTTACCAAAATAGGTCGCCACATGCTGGGCCACAAAACAAGTCCCAACAAATTTCAAAGGATTTGAAAATGAAATCATAGAAAGTATGTTCTGAAAAAGATGCAATTAAGGTGGAAATAAAAACAACAAAAACAGAAAGATAGTAATAAAATGCTTGAACTTTGAAGGCAGTGCATTTGTAAGTCAACCATATGCCAAAGAAGAAATCACATGGAAAGCAGAAAATATTTTGAACTAAAATATAACGACAACATTACATACAAAATCTTTTAGAATGCTACTACACCTGTGCATAGAGGAAAATTAATAGATATAAATTTATAAGAAATGAATAAAATAAAAAAAGACAACCTAAACTTCCATATGAAAAAGCTAAAAAAATTGTATAGTGGTAAAATCTGGGAAAAAAAAAAAGATTAAAAAAGAGCTAACTAAAGTGGAAGAGAGGAAATAATAAAAAGTAAAAACCGAAATAAATGAAAGAGAAAACAAATATATGTCAGGGATAAAATAAGCAAAGCCAAAATTTGGTTGTTTGAAAATACTATTAAAATTGATAATCTCCTAAAAAATCTATTCTTGCTCAAAAAGAAGAGAGATGATGCATCCTATTAAAAAATAAAAAAGAGATATTTGTAGAGATCTGATAGATATGGAAAATAAATTAAGATTATAATTATATTAAATGAACCAATATCTTAAAAACTGCAACTTAATGAAACTGACACAAATTGATGATTAAATGTAAATTTAATTTTTATCTATATCAACATCTTTTGTTCTATATTTTTTAAAAAAACCGAACCCACAATTTAAACTTACTACTAAAAAAACTCCAAGACCAAAGTGATTCACTTCTGAATTCTTCTAAAAATTTGGGGAAGTAATATCATCATATCACAATACCTCTTTTGAGAATAGAAGTAGAAGCAAGTGCATGTTGATGCCAAAACCATGAACATTTCAAGTAAGAAATTTACAAGCAAAATTTATTTCAGGAACACACACATAAAAGTATAACAGCAAATATCAGCAAAATTAATCCAATAATGCATACAGTTTTGTAATATAAGAAAGAGGTAAGATTTATAAATTAATTGATGCAATTTACTGCATTAATAAAATAAAGGAGAAAAACATGATCATCTGGTTAGGTGCAGAAAAATATTGATAAGGCCCATATCTATTTATCTTTTCAAAGAAATGTCTTGGCAAACCGATAATAAAGGGCAATTTCATGACACTGGTAAAGAACATTGTATAGGTTCGTTACTGAGGCCTAACAAATCACCTCAAAATTCAATGACTAAAAAATGTATATATTTCGGTTCTTGATTCTGTTGGTTGGCTGATTTAGGAAGGGTTTGCAACTTATAAATAAAAATTAAATATACAAATAATGTCATATAAATTAGCATAAAACATGTCAAATAGGAATAAATCAAATGGAAGATGTGCAAAACTTCAACACAGAAAATTGTATAAGAAACAATACTGAAAGAATAAAAAAAGTGCAAACAAATCCAATAATGTACCATGTTTATGGGTTGAAAGACTTCTCATTTAAAGATATCAACACTATCCCCCAAAATAGTACATGAAATGAAATACCAATCAAAATCCCTGCAGGGATATATGTGTGTGCGTAGATCAAAAACTGATTCCAAAGTGCACATGGAAATTCAAAGAGACAAAAATAGCAAAGCTATTTTTTTTTTTTTTTTCTGTAGAGACAGAGTCTCGCTATGTTGCCCAGGCTGGTCCAGAAGTCCTGGCCTCATGTGATCCACCTCCCAAAGTGCTGGGATTACAGACATGAACCACCATGCTGAGCAGCAAAGACAATATTGAAGAATGAATTTGGAAAACTTACACTACCAGATATAAAGTCTTATTATAAAACTAGACAAAAACTGTGTGGTATTGACACAATCAGACAGATAGCACAGTGGGACAGCAGAAAGAATCCAGAATGATACATGCATATAAACAATCACAGCATTTATAACAAAAGTGTCAAAGCAATGGAATGAAAAAAGGTTCATATTTTTATTAGATGATGCTGGGTTAATAGGACATCCAAATGGAAGAAAAATCGAGTTAAACTTTTTCTCACATCTCACACCATATTCGATAATTAATTTCAGATAGATTGAGGGTTCCAGATGAATTGAAGAGCTAAAAATGAATGGTAAAATAATAAAGCTTCTCCTTATACCCAAATTTGAGATTATTTTCATGATTACAACATGGACAAGTTGCTTTATAAATTTGATTGTGAGATGTCATACATAACAGAAGATATCCCTACAATTTCATTTACAGTAAGTCTTCACTTAATGTTATTGGTAGGCTCTGGGAAACCAAGACTTTAAGCAAAATGATGTATAACAAAACCAATTATACCATAGATTGAGTGATATAAACAAGAATCAAGTTCTTACAGCATGTTTCTGGTCACAAAAATATCACCAAACTTCTAAACAAAGATCCAAATCTTTCCTAATATTAAATATTGAAATAACTGTGAGCTATACATATATTTAAGAAACATTAATGAAAACAAGTAGGATAAGTATTTACTCAATTTTTGGTGGATCAGTGAATGACAGTGGTTATAGTGGTGGGGGGTTGAATCAGGGAATAAATGTTTGCAAAGTAAAAATTGTAAGGAGCACCTCCTACCACCATGCAGGTCAAAAACAAATGCTAAGACAAATGGCAGGCTCACTGAGCATTTTCGGACAGCATTATTTATTGTTGTGCATTTGTATGATCATAGTGTACTTCATGAAGTTTTTATCCCACAGTAATTTGTACATATTCATTCATTCATTTTCCGACCTGCTTATTCTGGTTCAGGGTTGCGGGTGGCTGGAACCTCTCCTGGCAGGTCGGGGCCAAGGCAGGAACCAACCATGGACAGGACACCATTCTGTTATATGCCCCCCACTCCCCCCGACACACACTCTCACTCTGACTGGGACAGTTTAGACATGTTGATTTACCTAACGTGCACATCTTTGGGATGTGGGAGGAACCTGGAGTAGCCAGAGAAAACCCATACAGACATGGAGACAATGTGCAAACTTCACCCAGACGATGGCCCCAGGAATCAATTTTTTTCCCCCATCAGTGGCATGACATCATATTGTTGAAAGAAATAACATTGTCTGAGGACCTACTGTATACAGAGTCGCCCTTCCTTAAAGTAAAGCTAATCGATGGTGCTGAAAGTCACAACAGTGCTTAGCTTGGAGGGTTAATTATGTGAATTTGTATGAGGTGTCATTTGGGGTGCTGGTTATGTTTATAATACCATTTATAATAGCATCAAAAAGCAACAGATGCCTATGAACAAATCAAATGAAAGATGTGAAAAACCTCCCCACAAATAATTATAATATAAAAATTATTGAGATAAAAAAGAATATTCTATAAGATTGTAATGAATGATATTCCATCTTCATGATCTGGAAGACTCATTATTGTAAATATGGCATCTATATCCTTAAAATAATAAACGTGAAGCAATTGTAGCCTTGGGATGTTATATGGCAATATAAAACTTATACATGTTAGGCTTCAATAAAAACTTAGCACAGAAAAGAAAATAAGACATAAAATGAATTATAATTACTTACAAAAAAGAAAGAAAAGAAATACATTATAGTTGCAGCATATTCTTATTCTTTCATGATTTAGGAGATGAGAATTATGACTATCTAGATGTGGTGCTAATACGTTCCATTGCTCGTGTCAAATTTCTCACCTTCTCAAATTGCACGAGCACAGACACATTTTGGACCTTTATATCTGTGACATTCTGGGAAATGGCTTTACCATGCCTCAGTAATATTTTACAAGTGAACTTGGTGAGGAAAGGACCATTGGTCTAAAATGTATTTGTTTGGTAGCAGAACTGTTAGCAGTCTTCTTAGTTGCTGTACATCACAATGCTATGCATGTGCATAAATGTTCTGAGGCCCGTTGTAACATATTTAACTACCACATGAGACATAGTATAAAGGAAAGTTGGAATGAAAGTATCTTGTGCAATATGTTTTCTGTGTCTGGTTTATTTCACTAACATAATGGTCTTCAGTTCCACCCGTACGTCTACAAATGACAAGATTTCATTTTTTGTTATGCCTGGATAGTATTCCATAGTGTATATATGCTACGTTGTCTTTATCCATTTATCTATTGATGGATACTTAGGCTGATTCCCTCCCTTCTCATGGCTGGCTTCTTGTCAGCCTCTCATCTTCTTGGATCCTCTATGTCATAAACTCTCCCCCAACTCCTCATTCCATACTTCAGCTCTTTGTTATGCTCAGAGCACTTTTCTAAGTTGATATAATTTCAATTATTAGGCTGTTTCCTTTTTCCTTGGTCTGGCTCTCTTACTGAGGCCTGGTGAAGCCTGAATTCCAGCCACGTTCTTGAGCACCCGAAGCCCTGTGTTCTTACTCTGCCATACTGTCAACAACAGCGGACTGTGCTGATTTGTAATATTCCATAAGTTAATGCATTTGTTATCAAACTTTCTTTGTAGTTTTAGAGGATGCAATGTGAATAGAAAAAAAAATTCAAATAGTATTTAGAATAAAGAGCAACAAAGAGTTACAAGAAAAAACAAGTCAAAATTGGAGCCATATGGTAGTCCTTTAATTCTCATTAGAGAACCTTGGTTCTGTTCATAGATTGTTTTGGTACAGTTATTTTCTCCAAAATTATATTATGAAGAAACAATTTAGGAAATTTAATGTTTTGTAATAGGAAATATACTTTACAATTAAAATTTAAAAATTGCTCCAAAGTTTGAATTGGATTCTTAGCTGATAATAGAATATGGCATATTTTTCTCCTACATCAGCCATTATTTACAGCCTGAAAGACACTTGGAACCATTTAAAAATGCAAAATGTATTTGTATGAAATTTTTAAAAAATATCTTCATAGTCATATATTAAGAAGAGAGTCATCTGGGATGAATAAATGTTCAGAAAAATAATCAGGGAGTGGTCATATTTTAGAATTGTGTCACCACTTTTTTAACAGTTGTGAAAATTCCTCAGATTGAGTAAATGTGATATCAAAAACATTAAAAACCCTGGAAGGTTTTCATATTGGCCCTCACAGAAATCCTTAAAAGTGGAATGATGCACTAATCTCCATTTCAATGAAACCGAATGGCAGCATGAAAGACACAATTCTATCATTTAAGTTTGTACCATATTGGGTACCTAAGAGCCCTGTGCCACTTTCAATGTGATTTATTAACATGATTCAAACTATAAAATGAATTCATTCTCAGTTGGTTAATTGCGTTTGCCTGATTTATTGAATGGTTCCTCCAACTACAAGGAAGGAAAGTCCTTTCGAGGCTTCCCGTTCTCTTTCCTTCTGCTGCTTGCCTCAGGGACGTGTCATGCTTAAAAGCTTTGGATTGTTTTCTGTGCCCATTGGTGCTTCCATGCTTCCATTAGCCATCTGTTGGCTGAAGCATTTATATATTTAGAAACACAGGAAAGATAGCACAGGAGAAATTGGAGAAGTTTGAATAGATAGGACACAGCAATGATCGAACACTTTGCATGAACAATTACTGATTAATAATATGTGGATACTTGCTATAAGATGTGAAGTTTTAGGTCACTAAATAGCTGAAAAAGCACTGAAGGAAAGGAAAAAAAATAAGGTTTTGATAACATTGGATATGAGAATATGCAAAGAATTTTAACATATACTTGGATTCTTGAAAGTAGAGAATTAGGAAAAACAACTATATTCATAATATTAAAAATAGTTAACTTGCCAAAGAGATTATTATTGGTGGAGAAAAATGTATACATTAAACTTGAGTGAAAAAAATTGTAACCCTCCTGAGCATCTTGATCAGTTTATTGTTGCCTTGAGAGCAAAGGGACCTCATTAACGGGGTACAAAAATTCACATATCTTGAGGGAACACAATGAGATTAACTAGGTGAAAATGTGATTTAATTGTGCAAATGCTTTGCAGTTTGTGAATCATGTAAATCAATCTTTTTAAAGCAAATTGAAATGCAAGTATCTTAGAACAATGTAAAGGTATCTTTCTATGGCTTTAAACATTCCAAGAGAATAACTTGAAGAAACTTTTGTTCTTTAAGTTACTCTCTGAATTTTTAAGACATACACACTCACATTTCAACAACCAGTGAAAAACGTTACTCATTTGTTTATCTGTCTGGATTACTTGGCATTATTTCTGCCTTCTCCTCCCCTCACTGCTTCATATGTTTTGCCTTATTTTTCTGCACTTCTCTTCTGGTTATCCTGTAACTCTCTGTGTACCTCCTTACGGTGGAGCCTGGCCAATGCAAACCGTTGTTCTCATGATGTTTACTATCTCAATTAAATTAGACTGCAACTGGACTGTGTGCTTCCAAGATTTCTCTTCCCACAGCAATAATTGCTCCTCCAAAGAATACATTTGCCTAATATGTCAACATCTGGAAAAATCTGTGGAGGTTGCAGCTTGTGGTCCACAGTTAGAAACCTGACATCAGCAAGTGCATGAGGCAATGAAGAGGAAGGAACCCAGGACATCAAAACAATACTCATGAGGAGTGTTTGATCCACCCCACCCCTGTGTTCCCTAAAGGAATTCTGCAAAAGATTTTTTTTTTTTTTATGGTTTGAGCTTCAGAAGACAAGGCTCAGAATAGAATTATGAGAATTTAGAGCCAAAGGGGATTTTAGAGATTATATGGTTTATATGCTTATTACTCTGGTTTTGTGATAAGAACCCAGATGTTGAAGAGAAGAACAAACAAACTTGACAACTTTTAATTATCTGAATTTTTTATATAGACACAGTTCAAAACTTGAATAACACTAGTTTTTTTTTTTTTTACTAAAGATTATACTTTCAAACTGAAAAAACTGTGTTATATGATAAAATCTGATAAACATCTAGTATAAGTATCTACAAATATATAGAGAAGACGTATGCAGTTGCTCAAAGATCAGACTTTAAAAGAACATTTCTCTATTTCTAGTTTGTGTTTATAAGCTAATACAGATCTGTACCAATGCTAGGATCTAAGAATGGGTGATGCGTGAATATGCAACTGTGCTTTCTGTAGCCAGCTAGATATAAATTATCTTAGTTCATAAAGGAAACATTTATTGGTATGTTCCATATACTGGGTTAGTTGCTAAGAATACATTGTCAAATTAAATTCTGCCCTCCAAAAATAGTACATGCTTCCTGTGATGTGGTATGATTTATAAACCTTGTTGATATCTGGAAAACAGAAAACCATTCATCTAACTGTACCTCAAGGAATACCTTTTCAATATTTAAACAACAACAATTACTCTAATAGTAGTGACATCCTGTGTCAAGTTGTTGAATGACTGTAGATAATGTGTTATCTGAATTAAAATTCACCGACATGAACTAAGGACCTACTATGTATTGGACTTTACCTCAAGCACTTTTGCTTGCCTTATTTAATAATCTAAGCAGTCACCTGAGATAGTTAGAATTATTTCTGTCATGCAGAACAAGAAATGGAATCCCAGGTCATTAGCGAGGATGGCTACATTATGTTGTAGTAACAAAGAGTAAACTGCAAATAAGCAAACTGCAAATTTTCAGTTATTTAAAACCAAAAAAGTGTATTGCTAACTTGTACTAAATGATCAGTGAGATTGCCTTTCTCACTCAGGGTTTCTGACTCCACTATCTAGAACATTGCTGATTATGGTAGGAAAAAAGCAAGAGTCCCTTGGACCTTGTCCTTTAAGTTACTTTAGCCCATAACCCACTGACCACAACTAGTTACATGACTCATACTAAGGTTAAGGATGCAGGTGAGTGATCTCCTTCTTCCTGCCTAGAAGTAGATGTAAACGTAGTGTCAGTGAATAGTTGTCATGTTAGTGGGCCTTGAAGCCTTGTCCATAGTCAATGTAGCACATTCAGGAAAATTGAGTAATGTGCTTTAAGTTTCAACAGCAAATGCATGGCTAAACATCGTTTATAAACCAATGTTCTGTGACTGCAAGTTCAATATTATTTTCATTATGCAGGTGTGTCTTAGACTTAATGCAATTATAATTTGTACTTTATCTTTACAGAACTTGTCCTGTTATTTATATCTCTCTTTAAATGACATTATTTTGAGCTCTAATGCATTTATTTTAAAAATAGTGCATAAGAAAGTAAAAGACACTACCAACTTAGGAAGGACCATGATCCCAGACAAGAAAAGCTGTCCCCAGAATGAGAGGATAGAATCTAGGTATACCAGGGCAGGATAGGGAGACATGTCCCCGATCCCAAGGAAATAAGAAAATCAGCAAGTAGGACTAGAGATTTAAAAGATGAGGAGCAGACACTAATGGGGTTCCTGTAATTCTGCCAGAAATAAGAGAGCCTGAAATAATGAGAGAAAGTTCTGCCAAAGATGAGACGGGAACAGACTGAAGTTTGGAGTTGAGGGTGTGAGATGGTTATGGGCATGGGAGAGCAAGGCCCAGGCTGAGGAAGGAGCACTGGTGTTGGAAAGTGGATAGATCCTGAGAAGGGGATTGGAGGTGGGGTTAAGGGACAGAGTTGGCTAGGGAGATGTGGATGTGGAAGTTAAAATTATCATAGGTGATGGTTCAGGGAAAGGTGATGAAAGAGAAGTGCGGATGAATAGTGTATGGATCTTAGGTTGTGTTTAGGGGAGGGAGGCCAACAGTGGATGCTGAGAGGGACTTGTGCCTGGGGTGGGGCAGTTGAAACAGTAGGAGCCAAGGGTGCTGCTATATGCTGGAGAGAAAGCCTCATGCATCCTATCAGAGCAGTCACAGGCTGACAGACCCTGCAGTAGCAGGCATCTCTGCTCTTCTGAGACAGGACCTTGAATGAACCATCATCTGTTAGAATTGGGCAAGGAAAATTGGCATGAATACCATGTTTCTTGTTTTATTTTTTTCTTAGTGATCCACAATTGTCTTCCAAACTAACTCTAGGCAAGGCAATAAACAATGCCTAAGGAATGTCTTCAACATGTATTAATTTAACAACATATGCTCTCTGATAATATTCTTTAATATTTTTGTGGTTCAATAAATAAATGGGGAAGAGTAGTGAGGATTTTCTAAATTGCTCGCATATTTACACTTTTGTTTTTAGATTTTGCTCCTTAGTTTAAGTTGAAGAAAATAGTCAAGAGTTTAATCACTGGAGTGTGATTATAAAGATTATTTCAATTTATGTGATGCACACCAGAAATACATTCAAAAATTTTCAATAAATAACATGGCAGAAAGCTCTTTTGAATTTTAAACTGGAGAACTCTGCTATTGATATCATTATTTGTTTTTTTGTGGAGGATAAGATGGTCTTTTTTTCTCCTTTTTCAGTTTTTTTTTTTTCTTCAGGAAGAAAGAATGAAATTAGTACTAAAATCTGGACAACTTACAAAGTCACTTAGCTTTATGAAGATTGTAAATATCTAGGCCTTAGGGCCCAGTCCCTCAATACATCTTGTTTTACCCTAAGAGGCACCTCCTTTGTTAGAAAGCTTGTCCTTTCAACAAGGAAAGTCACTGGCTGGTAATCTAATCTTTGAAAAAGAGCTTGGATTTTTCTGGCAACAAAAAAGAGAAAAGCAGCATTGGAAAGAAATAATACTTGAGTCTACAAGCTGGAGAGGAAGGGGAAAAGAACTCCCTGAAAATAATTATGACTCAGGCAGTTTCATCTGTTAAAATGCTTGGTACTGGGTGAAAGAGCTTGGGTGTTGTGGCCTCCTATCCTTAGCCCCAATTAGGGACCAGCCCAGAGTTCACCAACAAGAGGAAGCAACTCACAAAGGATTTTTCTCTTTAAGGATATTCTTGTTTTTTTTCTGATGAAAGAATCAGTTATTTATTTTTCTAGGACTGCTATATTTTTAGAAATAAGGACAACAGCACAACATTTTTTATATTTTTATTGCTCTGGAATAAGGCATGCTACATTTTTCTGTTGGATATAATCATGGTGTTAAGAATCTGATTGGATTGTTGTTGTTTTTGCTATTGTTACTGAGTGTCCTATTGGCAACCTTTAAAAACCAGATGTGTCAGGAAGTGATGTGGAAAGGAACTATACAAAAACAAACTTGCACAGCTGACCTTTAAAATATTTCCATTTCTTTCAACATAAAGTTTATAATTTCAGTCTGATGTTTCTCAAATTACCCTTTTTCTTTTTCTATTTTTTTGAATATTAGTGTATTAGTCAGCTCAGGCTGCTATGACAAAATACCACAGACTGGGTGGCATACACAACAGAAATTTATTTTCTCACAGTTCTGAATGCTGGAAGTCCAAGATCAAGATTCAGCCAATTGAATTTCTGGTGAGGACTCTCTTCCTGGCTTGCAGGTGGTGGCCAACCCTCCCCATGCTCCCATGAGCTCTTCTTTGTGCACCTGTGGAGAGAGAGAAATCTCTTTCTTCTTCCTAAGGCCACCAGGCCTACTGGGTTACGATATTGATTAACCTTCATTAGTTACCTCCTAAAGACCCTGTTTCTACATACAATCACATAGAGGGTTAAGAGCTTCAACAGATGAATTTTGAGGGGACAAAATTTAGTCCATAGCAAGTAGTTTATACTAAAAGTGTTAGAGTCATAATAAAGACAAAGTCAAGATTTGGGAAATGGTGAGGATTTCTATGGTTCTAGGCTATGGCACTCTCTTCAGAGTAGCCATTTCCATTTACATGTATATAGAGAGAATGTGTAGATTTTTGCCAATGGTGGAATATTAAAGATGATCTCTTTTGTAATAATGCATTATTATAAAAATCTGAAAGTGACTCTAAAGATAGCATTAAACTTGCATTTTATAACATTGTTAAGTTTAAGATATACAACAGCTTACATTTGGGTTTCGGTTACTATTTTTTCAATATACTCCCAGGTCAAATATTTTGTGTGCTTCTTGCAATGCGCCAGTAATAGGAAACCTGCCATTAGGCCTTGGCTGAGGAAACTGGGTTATAGCGTAGTGGAGAGTGCAGTCAGTGCACTGTGAAATTAGAAGATCTGGAGAGAAGGAAGGTCCAGCTTTTCCCCTGTGGGAGGTTAAATTAACAGTTTGGGATATAAGACCCTCTCTCTAAAATGTGTTGGGTTTTTTTTTCTCTTTTCTTTTTTTATTTCAGGATATTATGTGGGTACAAACATTTTGGTTACATGAATTGCTTTTGTACAGTTTGAGTCAGAGTTATAAGTGTGCCCATCACCCAGATAGTGTGCATTTAAAATGAAAGTGTTGTATTGTAGTGTCCTCCTGGCTTTAAAAATTTGTATTTCTGTGAAGCACAAAGAAAATGAAGAGATGTGCTGTTAGCCACACAGTGAATTAGTAAACGTCGTGGATGTAGAACCTTATTTTCCTGACTTGCAGCTAATGGAACTTTCCAGAAATATTAAAGCTCTAGTGTCAGAATCCCTTATCCTAATTCTCTTGGCATCAGTGGAGTCTTTATGTTTTACTTAATTCGATAGCAAAAACACAGAAAGAACATCTCCCTTTAAGGCTTAATAGGTGGAAATACCTGCTTTCTGTCCTGCAGAGAGAGTTGTGCTTTTCCTCAGAAAAGGGAGAAAAAGTGATGACTGCAGATGTTTAAGAGGGTGGCTATAAATTCAGTGAGCTATAAACAAGAATTGTGATGGGAATAAAATCCAATGCCCTTATAGGGAAACCCAGACATGCAAAGATTTGTACATGTTCCTTGCGTTATGTTTTTTTTTTTTAAAGAAGCTTGTGGTGGTACTAAGGGTTTGCCTGTAAAATGAGACCTGAATGATGTCTGGCAGAGCTGAAGCTCAAAGAACGGCCTGAGAGCCCTTGTGTTTACACTCGCACAACGATGGTTGTAAGCAGATCTTTCTAAACAAGGCAGAGCAAGTTAGAAGGATTAAGAGATCTGAACTTCCCAGAGAGTGTGCTACAGTTTTCATCCTTCCTGAAGCTTCATGAAATCGAGCTCCCCATGCTGATACACCCAGGACAAAGGAATTTTGAAATTTCCTTTTAAGACATTTGCTCCCTATGGGATCTTGTTGCTTGTCACTTGAGTTCATAATGTCACTTCTTTTGTTCCATGGGGCTAATTCATTTTGGTTATTTTCCATGCAGTAGCGAACAGTTTCAATGAGGTAGCTCCCTGAGGCTGGTGAAGAGGGCATAGATTTTCAGTCTCCTTCTTTGTTTACATATGTTCTGAATATAATGGAAAATGTCCTTTAATTTGTAAGTCATCCCTTTTTTGTCTCCATTCCAAGATAAATTTAGTTGGGGGGGGGAAGGAAATTGCAATACACTGCTCAGTCACTTTTTATTTTTGTTAGAATAAAAGAAAAACTCTAATGCTAGAGCCTTTCTCTAATGCTGTCCTGGGACTTCATGTTTTAGGGCTGCCTTTCAGGTTAAACCATGTCATAATTAGTACTTTGGCTACTGCATTGAACTACCACTCTGAAATTCTCACGTTCACCCACGCCGGGAAGAAATCTCAGCATGATAGCTTTTGCTGTATGAAAACAGCACATATGTTTTCATGCATTAAATTAGAAGTAACCCAGAGGACATTCCTAAGTTCCTGACTAAGCTCAGATGGTTATATCACTGAGTACTTCACATTAAGAATATCACTCAAAGCATTACAATGTACATAGACATAGGACTGATTAGCAGGTTCTTGCTGACAGGAAATTTTATGTATAATTATACGCATATTATATATGATATTAATATTAACCATATAATTTTACTTATATAATACACTGGCTATATTAATACCTTAATTATTTATAACAGTAATGATAAAATTATAGTTATACTAACCATGTAATTTTTATATAGATCTCATTCAATGAACTATTTTTTGAGCAATTTTATCAGTTCAGATCTCATGTTGACACTGCTGAAGATAAAAAAGAAGGATAAGACTCCATCCTTGATTCATCCAGAACTTTTAAAATAAAATATTATCTTATGGTACCACTAGTCTAGGGATTACAATACAGCTACGTAGCTTGAGTAATTTTCATTAAGAAAAGAGTAAATTTGCAGTTTACTTTTTCAGTATGACTGCTTTTAAGAATGCTGATCTAAGATTATATTATATAAATTTATGTACAAAATTTTACTGCCTACTAATATGCGTGCAAGCACATTCTCTCTCTCTCTCTCTCTCTCTCTCTCTCTCTCTCTCCCCCCTTGATGAAGTCCAGGGTAATCTCTGGTGTCGTGGGGAGTTGGGTAGGTGGCCTTCAGTTACTTCTAGCTCACTATGTAAGTTAGCCCCCAGGTGGTTTGGAGATCTGTCAGAATGTTCTCTATTACTGCCCTTCCTAACATGAATACTCAGCTCTTGGAATCAAGTAAAGAAAGTTGCCTTCTTCTATCATATCATTTTTCTATATTTCTAGTCTTTTGTGGAAAACAGATTTTACTTGTTTTAATGAAAACACCAACCACATTCACTTTGGAAATAGAGACTGTTAGGAAATGGATGTTAGGTTATTAAGTATGAAATGTCCTATGTCTTTAAGTACTAAGTTTGACAGTTGATATCTCTGACATTTCACTTTGACATTTCTTGTTTTATTTTTATTGTGAAGGCACACCCTCATTCTTTCAATTGCATGATTTTGAGCTTGTGATTATTTTTAGAAAAATTTTTTAGGGCAATTTTTGTGAAACCATGAATAAGTAAAAAATTTGTGTTATTTTCTAATATGAATTCCATCGTGGAATCAATGCAGTGCAGACAGCTCGAAACATCAATGAAGTGTTTGGGAAAGATGTGGCTAATAAACACACGGTACATCGGTGGTTTGAGAAGTTCTGTTCTGGTGATTTTAATCTTGAAAATGAGCCACTTGGGCCACCTGAGACCAAAGTGGATAATGATGAGGTGAAAGCTGTAGTGAAGTGAATCCATCTCAACTTACACGTGAAATAGTAGCAAGGTTTGACATTACTATTCCAATAATATTGGACCATTTGAAACAAATCAGCAAGGTAAAGAAGCTGGATAAATGGGTACTGCATGAATTAAACGAGCATCAGAAGAGAAATTGTCTGGAAGCTTGCTTGCCTTTCTTTGCTGTCACGACATAAAGATGAACTATTTCTACACCATATTGTTATGTGTGATGAAAAATGGTTGCATTTTGACAATTGCAAGTGTTCAGCACAATGGTTGGATAAAGATGAAGTGCCGAAACACAGTCCAAAACCCAATATTCATCAAAAGCAGCTGCTGGTGACTTTTTGGCGGTTCAGTGCTGGTACTTCCCACTATAGCTTCATGAAACCTGGTCAGTCGATTACAGCAGATGTCTATTGCAACCAAGTGAAGGAAATGATGAGGATGCTTGCGATTAATCAGCCGAGATTATTCAATAGAGACAGGCCAGTCCTCTTCAAGATGATGCTCGACCACATGTCGCACTAACAACGCTGCTCAAACTACCAAGGCAGGACTTGGAAACTCTCTGTCATCCACCGTATTCACCAGATCTTACAGCAACTGACTACCACTTCTTCCAGGTTTTGGACCACTTCTTGCAAGGAAAACTGTTCTATTCTCAACAAGTTGTGGAAAACACCTTTCAGGATTTCATCGCCATTGGTTCTCCAGGCTTCTTCACTGCTGGCATAAGCAAGCTACCGTTAAGATGGCAAAACTGTGTCAATAGTTTAGGCTCATACTTTGATTAATTGTACTGCTTCTTGTTTGAGATATAATAAACTACATTTTTGATTTGAATTCATTTTTAATGACCTAATAATTTGTTGGAGAAGTTATAATTGGATGGGCCCAACAAGGGAGCCTCTAAGAATTCACAAAATTATCCGTGAGATAAAAAGTAAGTTTTAAATATCTGCCTAATCCAGAAAGCATAAAGATAACTTACGAGCAAGTAAATTTACTTACAGTCAAGTAAAGAATGTTCTAACCACATCCTTTGCCATACCTTATATCTTCTGATGCTCCAGCCCCAGAGGTTTCAGTAACAAGAGTTAGGAAATGGAAAAAGAGGTGAGTGAGGAAGAAAACAGAATCTTACCTGTCCACCTTCCTGGATGCAAGTTTACGTCTAAAGGTAGCTCTGACTACAAGATGACACTGTTGGAGAGGAAGTCTTACCTTAAAATGAAAATTTAAATGATGATTATTAACATTTTGAGCATTCTA
The DNA here is from genome assembly GCF_020740605.2 of Lemur catta. Taxonomy (NCBI): domain Eukaryota; kingdom Metazoa; phylum Chordata; class Mammalia; order Primates; family Lemuridae; genus Lemur; species Lemur catta. The sequence continues at coordinate 269,838,497 of NC_059128.1, forward strand.
GTATCTAGTAATAGATTTAAACTACATTTTGTAATTTAACTTAAAAGGGCCTTCTGACTTTTATGACCTGAGAGTGTCCAAAGAAACAATGGTATTGTTGTTTTTTATCTAGTTGCAAAAGAATATGATTTTCTCTAATTTTTAAAGAGGACATTGAAGAAAATCATTTTGAATATATCCCATTAGTTCTCATTATAAATGCACTGGTTATAAATGTTGTTTAGGTCTAGCCCAAGTATTTGCGAGCATTACATATGGTTCTTTATGGGTTTACTTTCACAAATCCCAAGTCACTTAAAAAATAGTGTTCTCAGGTTAAAGTCAGATACTTTTTTTATGAATTTCATTAATTGCTTTAAATTATTCAATATTTCATTTTGCTTCATATTTGATATTCTACCTTAATGTGCAAGTTTTTAAATATGTTTTTCCAGGAATTTAAATTATTTTTATTGCATTATTGGCGTACATCATATCTTTAAATGTTTCCAACTGTTCATGCATTCCATTACAAAGAATTCTTCTTTGCTTCCCAGATAAACTTCATCTAGGAATTTTTTTTTTTTTCTTCTCTAATCTCACTGGTTGCTCCTTAAGTCTGGCTATACTGAGGCCTAAGGATTTCCTCTTATTGCTTTTCAAGTTGAAATGCACTGTTTTTGGATTCCATATGCTTCCCTTTCTTAGTTTGGTACCTTATTTGTTAGAATATATTATCAAGTAGCTTCTTTGGAAGATATAAATGGGAATAAACATTCTGATTACTTGCAGATCTGAAAATATTTTATGTTACTTTACTCTTCATTGATAGTTTGATGGGAGAGAATACTTGGATTTACCAGTCCAGATGTTAGGTTATGGCACTTTAACACACAGCCCACAAATCTCAGTGATTTAACATAAAAATTTATTTTTTACTTAAGATGCATGTCTAGTACAGATTGGAAAAGGAGCTCTGCTTATTATAGTCCAATCCAGTGGAGTTGCCATCTCAACAAATGCTTCTGCAACTACCAAGGCAGAGAACAGGAAGTATTGTCTATTGACTATGAAAAATTCCATGTGAAAGAGGCACATATTATTTCCATTTATACTTCATTGGCCAAGCAAGTGACGTGATCATAATTTATCAGGGCAGATAAAAGGGAGCATGACACATCGTACACCTTCCACTTAGAAGTGATATATGTATATGACTATCACTCATATTTAACTGGCCATAACAAGTGCCAACACCACATTTAATGTTAATTGAGGACAAGAAAGTGCAATTCTATCACATGGCTAGAAGGAGAGGAAAATTGGATCATTTGTGAATAGTCACCTTACCATACATTGATTAAAAATAAGTTTCCCTTTGATATTTAAGACATTATTCCTTTGTGTCCCAGCATCCAGTAAACTTTGAGTGCTGTTCTTTTTCATGTGACCCCTGTACCCCAACAGAGTAAGACTGTAGATTTTTTTTTAATTTATGGTATTACGAAATTTGTGATGATGTGATTCAGTGTGAACCTTTTAAAATTTATTTTACTTGGACTTTTAAGACTGAAAGCTTGCATCTTCAATTCTGAATGAAGTTTTGAACATTTATTTGATAATTCTGTCTCCTAATTTCTTTATTCTTTCATTCTAGAGCTCTCACTAGTTTATGTAAAGGAATAAGAGAGCTTTGAAAACCTTATATGTGACATCAGAAAAATGCAATATAGTAGAAATTCCCATAAACTTAGGTGAATAGTGAAGAAGAAAAGAGATATGTCTCACAGGTAGGAAAGTGCCCTAGAGAAGAAGTAAATAAATCAGCAGGCAATCATGCTGTCTAGATTTCTTAGCAAATTCTATGACTCTACCTTCTTAACACCCTTCTCATCAGAATATTTTAATCCTAATTTTATGTCATGGATATGAAGACTAGAAATTATTTAAAAAAAAAGGAAAGAGAATTTATTACTGGAACAGAATTTATTGTCATAAAATCAGAATTACGTATGTCAAATTTTAAATACTCCAAGGCATATACCCAAGAGAATTAAAAATATGTCCACACAAAAACTTGGGCACAAATATTTGTAGCAGTATTATTCATAATAGCCAAAAAGTGAAAACAACCTTAATTTCCATCAACTGATAATGGGGTAAACAAAATGGTATTCCATACAATGGAATATTATTTGAACACAAATAGGGATGATGCAGTAATCCATGCTACCACATGGATGAAACTTGAAAATACTATGCTAAGTGAAAGAAGCCAGGCACAAAGGCTATGGATTATATGACTTCACTTTTATGAAATGTCTGGAATAGGTACATCTATAAAGACAGAAAGAAGATCAGTGGTGGACAAATCTCGATGAGAAGATAAGATTGAGAGGTAAAAGCCAAAGTTGTGTAGGGATTTGTTTCAGGGTCAGAAAAATAAAAAATTAATGGTGGTGGGCTACCTTTTACAATAGCCTCAAAGAAAATTAAATATCTAGGAATATATTGAAGGAAAGATGTGAGAGACATATACAGGGAGAACTATGAAACACTAAGAAAAGAAATTGTAGAAGATGTAAACATATGGAAAAATCTACCTTGTTCATGGATTGGTAGAATCAATATCATTAAAATGTCCATACTACCTAAAGTGATCTACAGAATTAATGCAATCCCTATTAAAGTACCATCATTACTTCTTACAGATCTAGAAAAAATAATTCTATGCTTTGTATGGAACCAGAGAAGACCTCATATAGCCAAAGCAATCTTAAGTAAAAAGAACAAACTGGGAAGTATCAGTCTATCAGACTTCAAGCTCTACTACAAGGCTATAGTAATTAAAACAGCATGGTACTGGCACAAGAACAGAGACCTAGCCCTTTGGAACACGACTGAGAACCCAGAGATGAAACCATCTGCATATGGTAATCTAATCTTGGACAAAACAGACAAAAATATACACTGAGGAAAAGAATCTCTTTTCAATAAATGGTGCTGGGAAAACTGGATAGCTACATGCTATTGATTGAAACTGGTCCCCACCTCTCACAAAAATCAATCCAAGATGGATAACAGACTTAAACATAAGGCATGAAACCTTAAGAATTCTAGAAGAAGATGTTGGGAAGACCCTTTCAGACATCGGCCTAGGCAAAGAATTTTTGAAGAAGGCCCCCAAAGCAATCACAGTAGCAACAAAGATAAATAAATGGGATCTGATCAAATTAAAACGTTTTTGCATAGCCAAGGAAAGTATCATTAGAGCGAATAGACAGCCTATAGAATGGGAGAAAATATTTGCTCTCTACACATCTGATAAAGAGCTGATAACAAGAATCTATCTAGAATTTTAAAAAACTAACAAGAAAAAATCAAACAACCCCATCAATAAATGGGCAAAAGAAATGAACAGAAACTTTTCAAAAGAAGACAGAGTAATGGCCAGCAAACATACAAAAAAAAAATGCTCAACATCTCTCATCATTAGAGAAATGCAAATCAAAACCACAATGAGATATTACCTAACCCCAGTGAGATTGGACTCTATCAAAAAAATCCCAAAACAACAAATGCTGGAGAGGATGTGGAGAGATGGGAACACTCTTACACTGCTGGTGGGACTGCAAATTAGTGCAACCCATGTGGAAAAGAATTGGAGATACCTCGAAGAGCTAAAAATAGAAATACCATTCGATCCAGCAATAGCGCTATTAGGCATCTACCCAAAAGAGCAAAATACATTCTATAATAAAGACATCTGCACCCGAATGTTTATGGCAGCACAATTCACTATTGCATCTATGTGGAAACAACTCAAGTGCCTGTCGATTCATGAGTGGATTATCAAAATTTGGTATATGTATACAATAGAATATTACTCAATTATAAGAAATGACAGTGATCTAGTACCTCTTATATTTTCCTGGATAGAACTTAAGCCCATTATCCGAAGGGAGGTATCACAAGAATGGAAGAATAAGCACCACATGTACTCGCCATCAAATAGGCACTGACTGATCAACACTATGGTGCTCACATGGTAGCAATATTCGCCAGGAATTAGGGGGTTGAGGGGATAAACTCACAACTAATGGACGTAATGAGCATTGTAGAGGGGAAGGGCATGCCTCTAATACTCACTTGGGTGAGACAAAGACATAAAATGTAACCAAAATGTTTGTACCCTCATAATATCCTGAAATAAAAAAAAATGAATTGTAATGGTTGTATGGTTCTGTGAATATACTAAAAACCACGGAATTCTATACTTTAAGTGGGTGACTTGTAATCTATGTGAATTGTATCTCAATAAAGCTGTTACCAAAAAAAAACCAAAGTAATTATTTATAAATATAAAATCCAAGAATTATATTAAACTTATTTATTACCTATAACCCATGTCAATTAAGAACATTTCAACCGCCAGCAAAACCAAGTAATGATGGCACTGGATTAAAGCAAAAGGACATTATTATCTGCTCAGTGAGAAGTCCAGAGGTGGAGGGGCCCAAGATTGTGTGGAAGTTCAACCACAGCATCAAGGAATACAGCTTCTCACAGCCTTCCCTTTCACCATCCCCAGGAAGCTTATTTTTTTTAGTGGATGTGGACCACTTATTATAATACTATTATTTATTCAAGTGGTAGCAATTCAGTCACTTCAAAGAAAATGGCTAATGTATTTTCCAGAAATTAAAATTATAAACCTACGCCTGGAATTTTCACCTTAAAGAGACAAATGGGCCCATTTTTCTGGACCATACATTGTTCCAGATCAACGGAAGCCCAACCAAATATGGTGCTCTATCAGTACTTGGATCTGAGGTATACGTGGGAAACAGAAATCTCACCTTCACCCCCCTTTACCATGGACCAGTTGCACAGTCTTCTTCAGCACCAGTAAGGGGGTGCCGCTTATCCCCTTGGGATTCAACAGTTTGGGTAAATGCTAACTCAAAGGTGTCAGATTCTATTCTCAACATTAGATGCCTTGAAGAAGGTCCAATTTCATTGTGTTCCAAGAATCAATGCCAAGAACAGAAGCCAAGTACAGTTGGATTAACATGAAGGAAATTCTATTCTTAGGGCAACTTAGCAGCAGTCAAGGTCCAGGGAGCCTAGAATGGAATAACGTGCCAGAGATATGGTGGCAAAAATCATAGAATGCATTTGCCAAGAAGCGAAAGAGACTGTCTTTGATTTTTGTAAGGAATCATTATCCCCTCTTTTGCTTCTATTTGTTTAAAAACCAAATAGAGGCAACAGTTCTTCGCTCTTAATTTTAGAGCTAAAAAAAGATAGATAAGCCTGTAAGACAAAACCAAATTAATAACTACCACAGTGGGGAAGGATAATCGCCAGTTTAAACAAGTGTGTTCTTTGCATTTAAGGGCAATGCTTTTATATTTATGTCTGCCCTATCCCAAAAGACATTGTATTTTGACCATTTCCCGGTTATCAGGTACATGTATAGACCTCTTCCGTGGTAGTTCCAGAGACTAGTTTACTAAAAGTCACTTGAGATCTTGGCAGCTTTTTAGATATCTGAAACCTATTCCAGGATAGACAGTCATCCAATGAGTACTAAATAAGATTATTTTTTTTAAAAAAGACTCTTTGTTTTGTTTTGTTTGTTTGTTTGTTTGCCGGCCTCTGACATGAGCTGGCTATATAAAGTTTGGCAATTGCATACACTGTCTAGATTTTTTCAGCTGTAATGTGGGGGCTGTGGACCTGATGGCTCTAGAATCTTTCCACTTTCAATAGCAAAGGATGTGCTCAGGTTTCCCTTGGGTTTACATCCCACCAGATAACACAGAAGTGCAGCACACTGAATTCTCCTCTTCAGTCTGGCGTAAACTGTAGATTTGGGTGGAGAAAGGAGGCAAATAGTCTTTATTCCACTCTTTTCTTCTTACTCCAAATGTTGACATTTTAAGGCTAATTTCATGCTTTTATAAATTTTGCATGAATGTTCTGAGAATTTTCCAGCAAACCTTTGGGTTGCCTATTGGGTTTGTAAGTCTAAAACCCAGCTTCTTTTGCCTCTTTCACTTCTTTTCTCTTTCTTCCCCAGAATGGTTTAAATCGTGATATATTGTCATATATTATTTGCTTATTTTTCACTGTGATATCCCTTTTACATACATTAAACTGCATATGAGAGATTTGTGAATATAGATTCCTCAACTACACAGTTACTCTATCATGCCCCAAATAAACCCTTTCCTAAAAGCATTAACAAATTGGAATTTATCTGGAGGAGCTAAGCCAGATTGTTCTCTAATTTTCAAGTACAGTGACTTTTCTCCAGGGCTGAGACTAGAAAGGCCCAACATCTGAACTCATGCATCAGGAGAAATCTCAGAAGGCGTGTAATTAAAATCATTGAGGCCAGGGTTGGGGGCTGAAGATGAGGGGGGCTCAAGCCACATCACCTTGTCATCTGCAGCCTGGAATCAGTTACTGGGTTTTCTTCATTTCTCTCTCACTTTGTGGGCACACTTCTGCAGTAATAGCTCAAGGAACTCAACAATTTGTATTCTATATACATTTATGATTGATCTTTGTAGAACAAATAAAAGAAGCGTAACTTACCCTACATTTTCTGCTGGAACAGCTTACTGTGGTAAGGGTAAGTTCTTGGGGAACCAGCATCAATAAAGGAAGCAGGCGCTTCACTTTTACTGATGGCTTATTTTGCATTAAGGCAATACAGAGAAAGCAAAAAGATACAGGATGGGTCCTAAAGAGCTCATAATCTAATAGGGAATAATCAGCTCATCACAAAAACATACAAAGTACCTGTCATAGGCAGGATAATCACCGGGTCCTGTGAATATGTTGTATTACGTGGCAAGGAAAAATTGAGGTTGCAGAAGGAATTGAGGTTACTAATTGGGCACCTTAAAACAGGGAGACTATTTTGAATCATCCTGCTGGGCCCAATATAAGACAAAGGCTCCTTAAAAATGAAAGAAAGAGGCAAACCAGGAGTCGGAGTTATGCAAAATGAAAGGATTTGACCTGTTGTTGCTGCTTTAAAAATGGAGGAAGGAACCATGATCGAAGGAATGTGGCGGCCTGTGGATGCTGGAAAAGACGGAGAAAGAAATTCTCCCCGTGGGCCTCCAGGAAGAGTGCAGTCCTGCCAACAGCTTGATTTTAGCCCAGTGAGACCCATGCCAGACTTCTGACCCACAGAACTGGAAGATAATACATGTGTATTGTTTCAAGCCACTCAATTTGTGGTAATTGGTAACAGCAGCAATGGAAAACAAAGATAGCACCACATGACTAATGTTCAATGAGAAGTTAAAACCAGTCCAACGAGGGAGAGACAATATGTATGAGGGCTTTTCTGAACTTGAAAGCACCACTGAAATATGCATTCATCCTTTACTGTAAAAAAATAAAAATAATAAAAGGGGATGATAATAGTACTTACCACATAAAGTCATAATGAGGATTAAAGGAATTTATACACTTGAAACAAAGTCTGACACATAGGAAGTATTCTATGAATGTTAGGTGTGATTATTACTTCAGTAGTATAGTGTAGTCTATTACGTTATATTGTTTGATTTGGTTTAGTGTATTTTAGAACATCTCAGTTCAGTTCAGTATACCGGTAGAAGTGTAGCATTCTTGACCTGTTTACTTAAGTTCAAATCCTGATTCAATCATTTTCTAGCCATGGGGACTTGTTAGTTTTAGGCTCTCAAATACTCTAAGAATCATTTCCCCTTCTCTTAAATGAATGTAAGTTAAGTATATAAATATTTAAATCACATACACACAAGTATATATATATATATATATATATATATATATATATATATATATTAATCAGCATCCAGTTAGGAAAGAAACAGCATTCTATGTAAATATATTACTGAACTTTAATTACACAGGTACTAGAACACAGAGAAACCAAATAAGAAATGTTGAGACACCCTGGAGATTAGTAACAGCAAGAAGCCACTAGTGCCCCCAGGGCTAGAAAGGCAACAGGAAGAAATGGCATTCCCAAACCCCCACGTTCTGAAGCATTCCATGGGGACCATTCCATGGAGGGCACAGACTGTGCACCCAGCAAGGGCAGGAGTTTGAAAGGAAATTGCTGCTGCCTAAGAGGAAGAGGAGAGTTGTCTTGGCCTCAACTTTTCTCTTCTCTCGCCAGTGCCTCCCATTGGTTGAACTCAGCCGGAAACAGCTGAAGAGTCTGGGAAATGCGGCCCCTCCTGTACAACAGAGCGAAGCAGGAAGAGGGGAAGGAATGAATCTAGAGCAAACAAAAAAAGGGCTGCACGGGGGGTATAAAAATAGTCCCTACATATTGCCTTTTTGTGAGGATTAAACAATCTAAATCGTGTGATGCACATACATGGCACTTTATGCCTGGGATATAACGTGTTCAGTTGATATATACTGTTTTTATTATTGCTGTAACTTTAATTATATGATTAAAGTAATAAAAGTGATGCTTAAATCTCCCACAGTCTAGGATTGTAAATTATTCTAAATGCTGTCAAATCTATCATTGTTTTCTCTGGAGGGACATTATCAATGTGCTGAGCTTTGTAAGGTAACAAAACATTGTTGAAGTATGCTACAGAGAGAACTCGATGAACGGGACACAAAGCTTGCGCAAGGTGACAAGTGCAAACAAATCTTCCCCTCACTCAGCTATATCGTCTTGCTTTGAACACATGTTGGTGAACTGTACAAACAAGTTTTAAATTATCTTCTGAGAAAATTTAATAATAGTGCTTTGGCTGTCTCCTGAGTTTATTTGAGAAACTTATCTACTATATTGTCAGCATGGAAAATTTGTCTTGCCAAGTAAAATATACATGTAAGTCATGGGTAAAGTGTTTCATTTTTATCTTGTTACACATACGTGTTTAGTGTTTGCATTTAAATAAAAAACCCTCCTACATAGTGTCCTTTAATTTCATCTCACTTTTCATCCTTTTAAAAGCATTCACATCATGTCTGAGAGTCTAGCTTATTTTCTGTCATGGAAAATTCTTGTGTGTGTATACTGACTACTATCATGTCTATCTTTCTGTATTTTTGCTGAACTCCAGACTCATATTTAGTTACTTACTGGGCATTTCCAACAGTTAATTATGCCTAAAAGGCAACACATTATTGTTAAGCTCAAATCTTCTACCCGGGCTCCTATAATTTATATTTTGGTGACTTAAATCATCTTCCCCCTCCCAAAATCAGAAATAAAGAGTCATAATAATGTCCCTGTTAATATCTTCTTGCTTCCTTCTTCTGATCCCACCCAAGGAGTCAGTAAATTATGAGTCTCCCTTGTTCAAAGGTCTCCAATCTACTTTCTCTTCCCAAATCTGCAACCACTGTCTCATTCAATCTCACACCACCTCTTGCCCAGCTGACTATTCAAGATACCGATCTGATTTCCTTGCTTTCAACTTAGCTTTTTTCCTATCTAGTCTCCACTACATAACTAGAATATTTTCACAAACATAAATCTGAGCATGACTTTTTCACATGTAAGAGTATTTTTTTGTTCCCTATATTTTCAAGTTAAAGTTCAAGTTATTGGGCTATGCAATGCTGATGAAATCTGTCACTGATCAACTCTCTAACATTATACCTGGCATGTACCCTTTACATCAATAATATGAAATTAGTTTTAGTACTCCAAGTTGCATCCCTGCCACAAGAAAGCCTTTTCTGCAACTGTCATCTTATTTAGATGCTTCCTCCCACCCCAGGAAAATTTCTATCACTGCAATTATCATACAGTGCTTACCTTGTTTTGTACTTGTTTGTCTTACTTATTTGTCGATAAGCTATTCGGGGGAAGATACCATGACTTATTTTGTATAACAATTGCCTTTAACTGTGGTATCCAATATGGTAGCCACTAGTCCCCTGCCTATTAAAAATTTGAAATGTGGCTGATCCAAGTTGAAAGGTGATATAAGTATAAAATGCAGACCAGAGTTTGAAGAGTCAATGTGAAAAAATATATAAAATATCTCATTAATCATTTTTATATTGATTACATGTTAAAATAATATTTGGGGTATATCAGATTAAATAAATATCATTGTTAAAATTAATTTCACCTGTACTTTTTACTTTCTGTTTATATGGCTTCCAAAAAATTTAAATTACATATGTGGTTCACATTTGTGATTCACGTTAAATTTCTATTACGTAGCACTGGTATAGAATATAACAGGTAATCAAAAAGCATTCACAAGTGAAAACATGCATTTGAAAAAACACTCTGGAAAAAGTCTAGATATTTGAACAGGATCAGAGGTACAAGCTAAAGTAGAAAATAAAAAGAAAAATAGATCATATACCCAGCTATGTACTTGAGATTGAGTTGCACAGGAAGGAGGAGCTGTTTTAAGCTTATTTATGCTGGAGGTAAATCTGAATTTTAATCCTGAATCATGAGTATAGGAGAATAATCTTTGAAAAAGGCATATATGAGCTAGTTAAACATGGAAGGATGAATGCATAAATTGGCCTGGAGCCACTTATAGAGCCATAAAAAATTAGCAGCCAAGTAAATTTTTGGAAAAACAGTAAACCCATAAAGACAAATAGATGAGTATAGCAGATAACAGCAATAAAATTTTGGAATAAGAAATCAGAGAGACAATAAATGAGCAATATGTAAGTAGGAGAAAATCTCAAAGATATGATTAATATTCCAAAAGGAAAAACAAAGCATGAACCAAGAAGTGTATGCTCTGATGCATTTCAGAAAATATAAAGGAGCCCTTAGAAGTTAAAAATATGGTAATGTAAATGAAAAACTCTGTGGCAGACTTGGCTGATTTCTAGTAGAAATCTAGAAATCAGAGCAAATAGACAGAGATATAAAATAGGGGAAAAAGATAAGAAAATTAGATGATCAGCTTAGGGCATCCTGATAATAGGAGTTGTAGAATAAGAAAATGGAGAAAATAGAGAGAAGGAAATTAACATAGAAATATATGTCCAAAATAATTTCAGCACTAAAGGAACATGAGTTTTCTAATTAAAAAGGTCCACCACATGTCCTAAGCAGTAAATAAAAATAGGCCCAGACCATGAAACACAATTGTGGAAATGTTAGGGCAGTTGAGGCAAAGAGAAGTCTCCAGATTCTTCCAGAGAGAAAGTTTTGTGCAGAGGATGAAATATCAGAAGGCCATCAAATTTCTTAATAGAACACTGGAGAAATGCTTTCAAATTGTTTGCAAAGATAATCTTTTTATTTTTGAAAGATTAAGACAAAACTTTTGATGCGAATATCTAGTATGAGTTCAGTGATATGATAATTTAAGATATGCAAGAACTCAAAAAAATTATTTTTCCTGCCCATGTACTTTTCTCAGGAAGTTATGTTCTGCTAAAGCCAAGAAGAAAACCAAGAATCAGGAAACCCCAGGATGTAGCACAAGAGGGAGGCAAAGTAAACTCCTAGGAGACAGGAAAGTGGTCCCAAGACCAGAGCAAGCCTAGGTCAATCAGTGCAAGTCTGAAGTAATGAGAACCGGGAACACCGATGGTGTTAAGTCCCAGTCTAAGGGCAGGAGAAGACGACGGATGTGTCAGTTCACACAGGCAAAGAGAGCAAATTCTCCTTTCCTTTGCCTTTTTGTTTTATTTTTGGCCCTTCGACAGGCTGGATGATGCCCACCCACACTGGGGAGGGCAACCTGCTTTACTCAGTCTACAAATTCAAATACTAATCTTATCTGGAAGCATAACTCACAGACACACCCAGAGATAATGTTTAACCAAATATCTGAGCACCCCATGACCCAGTAAAGTTGACACATATTTTTAACCATTGCAGATGTAAATACAAACGGAATCCATTAAAGGAGTTTAATATGCATGGCTTTGGAAGGGACAACAATGGGGAAAATGTTGAGTCTGCTTTGTCTCATAACCAGTTTTATAGAACTCTTAGAGTTTTAAAAAAATGGCAATGTTAATGAATAAATACCATTAATTAACAAAGTGTGTATGTATGTAAGTGCAGAAACATTGCACAGTTAGAGCATATAAACAGTTAAATAAAGACAAATAATAGGTAAAGTCTAGTTCATAGCACACACCAGACTGTGAATGATCAAAAGTCCCAATACAGTAATGAGAAGCCCCATATTCATATTTTAGGGGGTGCCATGATTCCATTCTCAAACTTCAGCTGGTGTGGTCCATAACATCTTTTTCAATTTTGTGTATATATTATCAGTAACTGAATGTGGTTTACATAAACTTTTACAGAGAAAACAATTTGTACAAATTTTGATACATGGTCTATGTGAAACATGTCTATAAAATAATGACATAGACCATAAATAAACTTGCTGCAAAGTACCTATTATCAAATAATAATAGAAAACATCACTGAATGTTTTGTAGGCATAAGACGTTGGCGTAAACCACTAATATATATTTCCTCATTTAATATTCTCATGCCATACAATGGGCTATGTGTGTAATTGGTGAAGAAATTAAAGCTCAAGAAATAAAATAATTTGCTCAAGGTCCCACATGTGCTTTTAATCCCTGAACTATAACTTCTCGTCTAAATAAGTGGTGATTTTTTCATAGTAATCATTTTAAGAGGTGTTACATTTACTTCATTGACACTGCTGCCATTGTTAAATAATAAAAAAGCATATGAATTTCAGAACTATCTTTCAGATCACTCTTGAATATTCTCAATAGGCAGATATTTTGTTCTTCAGTAATGGATTTGATTTTTCTCTAATATATAAAATTCAATTGGAACCAAGCCTGGTAAATAAATTGATAATTAACTTGGAAAATGATCTTTTTTTTTGGTCAAAAACTGCATTTGTGAATAAAAAGTTTGTTTTGTGTCTAATGAACTGGCCAGGAAGGCAGTTCCCAAAGAAGAGTTCCAAATGTGTGGTAAGTAGAAGCTGTCACACACACACACACACACACACACACACACACACACAATGCATAGGGCTTTGCATAGCAGTGTTCTGAATGACCATATACATTTGAATGCATCTCTCTCCCTCTCTCTCTTTCTCATTTATCTATCGATTTATCTATAGATTCATCCATCTCTCTATACTTGTTGAAAGTTCCTAAAGAGAATTTAAGGAGTATGCATTTAGGAGTATGTATGTCATCACACTTATTGTTAAGGTCTTGCATTAGGCCAATTTACTGCTGGAGGACACATCTTTTCTGGCTAGTCTCCTGGAAAGGGAGACATGAACATACTTGCTTTGCCTTGCAATTCTCTAGCACCCAGCATTTATGCAGTGCCACCTCATTGATCAATAAATGCTTGCTGGTGTGAAGGGATCCACTATGACAAGCATAAAATTATTTTATATTTTTGAACTAAAAATATCCTATCCTAAAATATTTGGAGATGGATCATTGTTGTCCTTTCAGTAGTAAACGGACCAAAAAAGGAGTGAAGTTGCATCCTGGAAGGTATTTTTCAGAATCTGGGCCTTCTGCTCACTTAGAGTTTCCAAAGTTCTCCTTAAAGAGAAATGACTGCTACAGTGCCACGTTCCAAAATAGAATCTTATTTTTGAAATTTCTTAGTCACTCTCGTTCTCCAGAGTTTTGTCTACTAGACTGTAGAGTGCCTCCAGATCATATTTTTGTTTTATGCTAGTCAATTAATTTTATTAAACTTGTTCTGCGAGATGATTACTTTAAAGAGCAAAACTGAATGAATCTGTTAGATCCTAAAGTTGGCATGATTTGAATGTGATAATCATTTTACATTGTTGGTTAAATGAGATCTAGCTAAAACTTTAAGCACAATAATTGGGGAAAGAAGAGATTTACCTTTAAGAAGTCAGAATTACTTCTTGGAAATTGCCTCTCTTCTTATTTTGCCATTTCGTCCTGCAGCTTGGTGATAGGCTGCTGAGTCTGTTGTCTTGACACCAAAATCAGAAGGTGGCGCATGCGCTTTTTTTTTTTTTTTTTTTGAGACAGAGTCTTGCTCTGTTTCTCGAGCTAGAGTGCCATGGTGTCTCGCTCTTGCTCAGGCTGGTCTTGAACTCCTGACCTTGAGCAATCCTCCGGCCTCGGCCTCCCAGAGTGCTAGGATTAGAGGCCTGGGCCACCGCGCCCAGCCGGCACATGTGCTTTGTTCACTGTTATGGACATCCTATGGCATTTAACCAACAAAATCACTGCACTCAGATGAAATGCTAAATCTTAGCTCTCTATTTCAATAGCGATCCAGAACCCATCACTCACTTCCTAGGTAGCCCTTACTATCCTAGTTTTCCTTCTGTTACAAGACATTTAAATAAGGTTCTTTTAGGTTTCCGGAAATGAGAAATGAGCTTATGTTGATAGCTTTCCAGTTTTCAATTCTCAGTACAGATTTCCAAGTTATGGCTCACAGTTGGGGAGTACAGCTAAATGCTTGCTTTGTGTTTTTATTACTCCCTTCCAGAGCTATTAAATACATGCTTATTTCAGAAATATTTTGGAATCTCTATTCTTAATCAGACACTGAGTGTCAAGGAAGTAAACCTAACTGTAGAACTCATTAATAGCAAGAGAAAAGGTTTTGCTAGAAGGACTAATTCTTTAATAAAGATCTCTGGTTCTCTGATAGCTTCAGAAGTCTGAATTATAGTTATATCATCTCATTGATGTAAACTTGTCCATCCCTCCTCCATATCAACAAGAATGTGAATGGCTTTCCAGAGAACATCACCTGGCTAGAAGAATGAAACCTTGCACCCTCAGCTATCAGAGATAAAAAAGGACAAGGAAAGATACAAGACTATTATTGATGGAGGTGAATCATCCTATGTAAGAGATAAGTTGAAATAGTCCACCTATCATTTCCAAGTCCCTGGTAGAGACAGGATTATTTGATTTGGCTGAAAAACAGACTGACTTAGGGGATATAAGGAAACTGAGCTTTGCACAATATGGTTTAAAGCCATTATTGAAAGTTGGTACAAATAAATCCCATAATTTGAGAAAGACTGAAAATTGCAAGGCATTAGACAGAGTGCTCAGGCTGAGACCTTTTTGGCTGCTTCCACTAATACTCTTGCCTTGTCACCATCGTCTGTCACCAAGGGACCATGATCCGTAAGTGACATGATAAAATTTGGGTGGCAACAAAAGCTCAATGTATTATTCCTTCAGGACATTTTGTGAAGGTCAAGAATAGGATTCTTTGATATCTTAAGCTAAAAGATGAGTCAGGGAACAAAGCTGAGGATATTCTTCATCAGGATATATTTTTTTAATTATTTCACATGTAAAAACCACAGAGACATGCATTACATGTCTTCTCTATGCTTTCAGAGAAAAGAAAATTTCCTCAGCTTCTCTTTATTTTCTGAAGTTCCATAAAGGAGTTTTAACATGCTAGACACAGCGTGCCCTTTATAGCCATTGTCTTAGGAATGGAGAATACACAAAGGAAATAAAGCACTTAGTCTCTTTACTTTCAAAAAGCTACTCGTGAAAATTACTTGCTTGTATTTCTTTTCTCCAGGAGAGTTTAGAAATCACCGGAGAATTGCTGTGTGGTTTGATGGACAGTGAAGGGATTTAATAATCAGGGAGATGAGGAATTGCATCCCAGCCCAACTGCTAACTGGCCTTGTAATTGCTCCCAATTCAAATGTCCTCATCTATAATAAGAAGACAATAGAGTCCTCCTAATAATGTCCTTCTGAGCATCTGCCAGCAGACACCCTTTGGATTTAAACTGCAACATCAGTTCTTCCCTGAATCTTAAGTCTGCAGGCCTATCATGTATATTTTTGGAATTGCCAACCTCCATAATCACATAAGCCCTTTCTCTCTCTCTCTCTCTTCCCCCATACACACACACACACACACACACACACACACGCATATAAACATATATATGTATATATATTCATATACATATATATATATATACACACACACACACACATCCTATTGGTTTGTTTCTTTGGAGAACCCTAACTAATACACATTTTGGAAGTAAGACCACTGATATTTGACGGATCTTAATTAAACCTTCATTTTGTCACTGTATTCCTGTGTGAGCAAAGGATGATGGCTAACTTTTTTCTGTCATTCATTTTCATTTTCTAAGTTTATGTCAGAGAGGCAAGAGGTGTGGATAAGAACTAGACCTCAGATAAGCCTTAGCAGTCAATAATGAAGTACAAGTGATTTATTGCACACCTGCCAAGTATTTCATTTCTTACCTGTTCACCCAGAAATTATGTTGATTCATGTATATACTGACACTCATTGATATACTCAACAACTCAACAAACATTGAACAAATCACTATTATGTGTCAGACAGTGTGTTACTTGCAGGGGATACATGAATAATTCTTTAGTGGAAAGATGCATGCATAAATCATTATGATAATCACCACAATTAGTATTCGATGAGCTCTAAGTGCTGTGCACTGTGCTAAACCTTTTACATGTCTTATGTTACACATCTCAGAATGACGTTATGAGATAGGTGCTGTTATTACATAAATTTTACAAATGAGAAAACAAGACACAGAGATTAAGGAACTTATTTAAGGTAAGATAGCTGGTTAGGATCTACAGCCAAGATTCTGAAGCCTCTTGGTCACTTTGATCTCAGCTGGTGGTTAGGGGACATAAGAGCAGTTTGAAGCCTATGAAGAAGATGAATTAAGTTTCACAGATGAGATCATTGAGCCGGGGGTGGGGGTAGGAGAAAATAAAGAATGACAGATTCTTGGGACCCAGGCCAGAAATGGCTTTATTTGTTACACCATCATGTGGGAGAAGATATCTAAGCTTTTTTAAAAGGCAAATTATGTGATCTGAATGCGGTTTAGAAAAATAACTCTGGAAGCTTCAGGGCAGGAGGATTGGAGGAGAATTAGACTAGGGACAGGGAGACAGGTGCAAGAACTCACAATTGTCTGGGCAAAGTTGATGAGAGGCTGAGCAAAGGCAGAGGGCTGGGAGGAGGGATGAGATACATCAAAAGGAGGGTTGAGTGGCTTGGATAATGTTTTGGATTGGAGGCTTTCAGGAGACAGAGGAATCTTGGGTGGTATTTACCCTTCACCACTATCATATTTCTCTCTGAGGTGACTAGAGGGGTGACCATGCCATTCTCTGTGATCTGCTGTTGGGCAGAGGGCTGGGAGGATGAGCTCTGTCCTGATTGTGTTAAGTTTAAGGAGCCCATGGACACTGAGGAGGAGATTCCATCAGTCTGTTGAATATATAGGTCTGGACCTCAGAAGGAAGGCTGGGGCTGGGCTATCGGTGTGAGAGTCATCAGCATTTCGGAGGTGGAGGAAGCATTAGAAGGTATATGAGGCCAGGGAAAGTGTGGGCAGAGTGGAGAGATGCTCAAGGTCAGAACCGTGGTGAACCCCAATATTTTAAGACTAGCAAAAGGGTAGGAAGCAAGAAAGGAGACGAAAAACAAGAGAGAAAGAAAGGCCTTTTATCTTATTTTTTAAAAAAACATTTTTAGAATGGCAGAGCTGTGCAAACTGAAATGCAGCAACAGTTGGCCTTTTGTATCCATGGGTTCCAAATGTGTGGATTTACCTAACCATGAATTAAAAATATTCAGGAAAAAAATTCCACAAAGTTCCAAAAAGCAAGACTTGAATTTGCTGCACACGAAGTACTACACTGAATCCATGTGAAAGAAGTGATGTGTAGGCAGTGTGTTAGCATCATAAGTCATCTAGAGATAATTTAAAGTATACAGGAGGATGTGCGTGGATTATATGCAAATCCTATGTCATTTTCTATAAGGGACTTGAGCATTTCTGGATTCTGGTATCGATGGGGGTTCTGGAACTTATCACCCACGGATATAGAGGGATGACTGTAATAGTCTGACAAAATAGGAAGTTGGTTCAATGGAAGATGTTAACAATTTCTGGAAAATGGAAGTAGATAAAATTCAGAGAAAAAGTGAATGGCATAAAATGCCTACCATGAGAATGATACTGATTTTTTCTTCTGTATTTAAACTCTATGTGAATAATCTAAGGGATAAATAGTATTGGACACTTTATTTTTGCTTTGTTCTTTCTCATAATTCTTTGTCATATAAATGATACTTTATAGGACTACATTTTAATTATTTATAATGACTTATCCATAAAACATATTGCCTGGCCAATTGTCTCCCAAGTAACTTCTGAACGTACAACTAAGCATTTTTGTTGTAGTGGAGAGTTCTTTGAGCTGACATCTTTCCATCAAAAGCTTACAGATTCTTCTCACATTTAGCAGTTTCAATTGACAAAAGAATTTATGTTCCTCAAAGTTTCCCCAACTGCTCAGGACTTTGGAATGGCTACATGCATGAAACAAATGACTCTTGTGACGTTGGACATTGAATAGCTCTACTTTCTCACACATTCTTGGACCATGTAGTGTTTTTCCTGTGCAGGGCCTGTGACCTACAGATGGCTGTGACAGATTCAATAAATTGAAAAAAAAATAAAGATATTCATTATTACAGTATTCCACATTTTTCCTTTTCTTCTCATGGGATTATTTGACAATAGCTAAATTTAGTGGTCTGCATTTACCACAAATGATCAGTGACACAGGAGCTCGGTATACAGAACTTTATTTCAGCAGAATTGATTTCTAAAATGTCATTCACTTACAGGCAGGGAAATCATAAATTTTAGCACACAGTTGACACATACATATCTCAAAAGGGAAAAGGTCTCCTTTGACAGTGTGAAGACTTTTGAGGTAAAAGTTGCTTAAAAAGTTCTAGATTTGAGAATGAAGATAACAGAATAAAATAATATTTTAATCAAATAAATGGGAAATTATACCTTAGAAAGTACAATAACTCTAGTAGTCAAGTATCCTTCACTACTAATATGTTAATATTCCTGATTTAGATCATTATAAATATACTTGGAAACCAAATAATAATACTGATTGGTTGTGAAATAGAAGCAAATACATTTTTGTGTTAAAGAAAGCTGATACCTTCAAAAAGGCCAGTCTTGACACTCCTTGGTTTTCTTTTGTCTTCTATTTTGAGAAGTGATAAAATCTTAGAGCGCTAATGTCAGACTTGTCTGATACAATATTTTCTTCTTGTTGCATAGTCACCTATTAATATTATGTCAAGAATTTTCTAATGGTGCTCTTTTGGTTTTGAGATGCATCTTTATAGGATAACGGGTTAGATGAGAACAAATCATAACAAAACTCCATGATTGGGAAAACTGTTAGGAGGAGGTAAGGTGGTGTGGTCAAGGCTTTGGAGGTAAGTAGGCAAGGCTTCAAGTCCTTTGTTTTACCCTGTGATCTTGGCTTTAGTTTTTATTTTAAACTTTTCAATGCCTTGGTCTCTTCATCTGCAAAATGATGACATAATATTTCAAACACTAAAGTCTATCACCTTAGAAAAGTACTCAGTAAATGGCAGCTTTTGTTCAAAACAAGCACATTGATGTAACTGTGTTCATCAAGCTGATTGGAATGAGTTATGCTGGAGTCTCTAGCGCAAGACTGTGATAGGAATGTAGAGATGCACATGGCCTATTGTGGGAGATGGTGGGATGGGGACACAGAGTGGAGATAGACTTTGCCAAAGACAGCCCAAGACTGCTGGTAATTGGTAGAGAACAGGAAGGAGAGTCCTGGTTGAAGAAAAGCTGACTATTAAGTAAGAAGCCCTTGTCTTGTTCCAATAAGCACATGAATACAGAAATGACAGGGTAAGTAAAAGATATTAGTACCTCGGAAGATGGTAAACAGGATACAGAATATGGATAAATGGTTTGGAACTAACCTAACGTGTTGGTGTAAGCAACTACCCAATATATAACATGGAATAAGCATGTGGGGTGTCAACAGCTCTATGAGCTTGGCCGCTGGAAGTTATAAACTATACAAGAGCGTTATTAGCATTGTGATGTTGAAGAATGGAGTGGAATAATGTAACATCCGGACCAAGTTCTTGACATTTTGACCTGTGTAGTCATACAAGACTTAGTGCTTAAAAGGACCTGGTGCTTGGTTTAATGCTTTGCTTGTAATTCTTAATAGTTTTTGAACAAGGACTCTGCATGTTTATTTTGCATTGGGACCCAAATATTTTGTAGGAAGTCTTGTGTAGCATGCCTATTTTAGTTATGTGGTTTTCCACCAGAGTCTTCCTAACCCCTACCTTCCCACCCCCAGGACACTTGACAACGTCTAGAATTGGTTTTGATTGTCATAACCGGGGGCGTGCTCCTGACATCCATTAAATAGAGCCCAGGGATGCTGTAAACATCGTGTATACATAGGTGAGCCTCTCACAACAAAAAATTACTTGGTCCAAAATGCCAATAGTGCTGAGGTTGGGAAACCCTGATTTAATCTGATGCCAGTTTTACTAGAGACAGATTTGTATGCGTATCCTTGGACAACATTATTGTTACTGAATTTAGGAAGGTACAAAGTTAATTGGTAAATGTCAGAAGAATTAAGCTCGATAGATACTATACTGTGCTGCACCTTTTGCATAACATTCTTGCTAATGAGAGGATGTATTTTTATAACCGAGTCAGGTATCATAAAGTTAAACCAAATGAATGCCAGAGAAGCCTCATTTGACTTGGCAGCTATAATTAGCTCACCAGCAGCACCTGTGTAACTCTTAGAGCCTTATTTTTAAAAACTGGCAAAGAAAAGAATTCTGGCTGAGTGGTCAGAAAAGCTTCTTTTCTAAGTGTCAAATCACTTCTTGCTATAGTTCACCTCTGGGTCAGTTTCCTATTAGCTCAGACAAAACATTTTATTCACTTATATTCATTGGTTAAAACAATGCCTTATTGAAGGTAGGATTTTCTTAAAGACATTTTGAATAAATGCTCATACAATGCAACAGGGCCTTAACAACTTGCTCTGTTGTTTTGTTCATTTGTTCTTGTGGACTATAGGGATTGAGACAAATAGCCTTGCATGCTAGAGATTATTTTATACAGACCGAAACTGTAGGTTTCCTCCCTACCTAGTCAGAATTGCTTCAATCACAGGAAAACTATTTTATGGCCACAGATACATTACCTATATCTAAGGGTCATGTCAGAAATGAGGACAAATATGACCAGGGAAGTAAAAGGGAAACAGATGCTGGGAAGCAGATAGACTCATTAGCATGACTGGAAAAATAACTTAAAAATGCATGTCCTAATTACTGGGGGACAATCAGAGCCCATTTATGCAAGAGAGCCAGCAGGGTTGTTTTAAATTTAAATTTTAGATCATGAAATTTCTTTTACATTTTCCCCCCAGATGTTTCTTCACACTTGGCATGAGAGTTCTCTATCACTCTTCTGGAAAGACTTAAGGATTAACTGCAATTAAATCACATTATTTCCAAGGGAAATTTAAATGTACTCATGGATCCTAAGTCTCATCTGTCTGCTTTCAGATTGTTTCAATATTGTTTGTATGGACTTTGTAATTCTGTCTGAGTTTTAAAAAGCGATTTTCATGATGTTATTACAGTGATTGAATTTTAAACACATCCTAGAACTCAAGACCCCAGTGCAAGTTACAAAATCTGGAGTCTCTCAGACCCTGCAACATCTGAAATGTTTAACACGAGAGAGATTCTGCACAGCAGAAGCACTTACCATCCCTGATAAAATCTTAGAAGACTTACTGTCTACTTATGGCACAAACTAAAAAAGACTAAATGAATTCTGCTAAACAGAGATTTTAATGTTTTACTTAATTGTATTTTTTTTATTACAAGTGAACATGTGAAAGTCTAGTTCCTGAAAATGTGTAATATATTTATAGTTTAACAGTATTTTTTGTCCTAAAGTCATATTTCTTTCATTTTTATTTCATTATTTTTTAAATTTCTTTTTATTTGATATTTGATTGTCTCACTATGCTGCCCAGAATGAAGTGCAGGGGCTGTTCACAGGAGTGATTACGGCACACTGCAGCCTCGAACTCCTGACCTCAAACAATCTGCCCTCTGCAGTCTCCCAAGTGACTGGAACTACAGACATGTTCCACTGCACCCGGCATGTGAAGGTGTATAAACAATAACTTATGTTATGGTTTATTATGCTTTTCTGAGTTAATGAAAACTCAAACATCTGGTCTAGGGAGATTGTTCTTTTCTTCCTAAGAATTTTTTTTCTCAATGAAATAAAAAAAAAACCTTTTAGATATAAAACCAGGAGGATAATTCATATAAATTATTCCACACAAAAGAAAGAAGTAAGAAAAATATAAATATATTTTCTAAGACTTGTGTTATGGATTGATTTGTTTTTCCCCCGGGTTCATATGTTGAAGTCTTAAACCTCAGTAGCTTGGAATATCACTGTATTGGATGTAGGGTCTCTAAAGGGGTCATTGAGTTAAAATGTCTTTAGGGTAGGCCCTAATCCTATATGACTGGTGTACTTATAGGAAGAGGATATTAGGACACAGACAGACACACATGGAGGTAAAACCATGTGAAGAGACACAGGGAGAAGACAGTCATCTGCAAGACGGAGGGAGTCTTGGAACAGATCCTTCTCTTGAGGCTCTCAGAAGAAACCAAACTTGCTGTTGGTTTCTTGGACTTGATCTTGGATTTCTATCCTCCATAACTGTGAGAAAATAAATTTCTGTTGTTTAAGCTCCCAGTCTGTGGTATTTATTATGGTAGCCGTATTAATATATCACGTGACTTCTGTTTGGCACAGACCACTGCTTTTTGCTTATCTTTGATTTTTTTAGTATCGATTACAGTACCTTGGCAAACAGCAGATGTTCAATAAATGTTTCTGTTGTTGCATATGACTTTTCGGGATGAGAGAGGAGGACGTATTTATGCTTTTGTAGCACAGACAACCAGATGTCCATCAAAAGTTCTTATGTCAACTTCCATAGCTGTCTAAGCAGAGTCTACATGTCCCACCCAGTCCTCTTGCATCTAAGTGGGCCGCTTGATTGTTTCTCCTTATCAGAGTACAATGGGGAATGATTGATGGGTGTCTCTTTTTGGTCAAGGATGGAGGAAGCACTCATGCCTTTTCCATTGTCTTTTCCCTTCTGTCTCCTGGGTGTCAATGCCCAAGGCAACCCCTTACTGAAGATTATTCAGCCTCTATGAGCCTGAATCTCTAAATGAGTGATCAGAGAAGAATAGAGCACTGCCTCACCCCAAGTAGCATTCTTTACAAAGCATCCTCAGGGGACTGTTACTTAAGTGAGAAATAACCCCTCCTGTGTTAAACAATTAAACAACTGAGATTATGTGGTTCATTTGTAGAGCAGACAGCATGACTTACGTTGTATATAAATTGTTGTATGCAGTATATACTGTTAAAATAAAAACCTAAAATATATGGCACTGGCTTAGCAGTCAGGTAGCAACCAAAGAGGAAACTTACACTGCAGAAAGAACCACATTCTGTCATGGCAAAACATTTGGTGAAATTTTGCCTGTAATACATTGGAAGGCTGACTACTTGTTTACTAAGCCTGTAGGGGAAAGAGGTTGGAAAAGTCAGATATTAATAGCTTATGTTGGTTGTCATTTGCTGAGTTTAGCAAGTTATTATGAGGAAAGCGATGAGCTCAGGCAATAATTGGTGTGATTGAGAGAACACATAGATGACAATAAAACTGTGCAGGAATTTGGGGCCTCTTGGGATTGGAAAAGCTTCCATTGCCAAAATGAGAAGAGATAAGGCCTAAAAGCTTTCAGTCTCAAAGGCCCATTAAGACTCAGCACTGTGTCAAAGATCATATTAAGAGTGGATTTTCTCATCCATCTGATTATTATAGTAGCAATGCAGTCACCACAGACTTGAAAGGGAGCACTACTGCACTAGGAAATCAAGGAATAAACCAGGTTTGAGGGTAATATCTAGAAAGAACCTTGAGTACTATCATTGAGACAAAAACTAAAAATTTTTAAAAAAGACTATATCACCAGGGACATATTTATACATTATTGTTTATCTGAAATTCAAATTTTATTGAGTGTCCTGTATTTTATTTGGTATCCTTAACTCAGGAGACTTCAGTCTTTTGAAGAAAACCATGTTACTAACAAGCCATGAGCCCAAGCAGAAGCATCTTTGAGTGTTGGGGCCTTTAAATAACGTTGGGGTAGACCCTCAAAATTGCAAGAGAAGGAAGTGGGCATGGAAATTTGAGAAGTCCACTAGGGGGGCATTACTTCCTATTACCTACTTCAGATGTGGACATGGGCAATAATATTTAAAGAGTCTTCCAGAGGGAAGAGGTAGGGGCCACAGAGAACAATGGGCAAGGACATTCCTTCTAGAAGCAGAATCAGAGTCTATTCAAATACTCCCAGTGCTAAGCTGTTTGTACCTACTGGTGGTTTCCCATGACTTCTGTGTATGTTGTGGCTGAGTCCCCTGCTTTTTTATATCGACTGTGGGAAAATGACTACAGTTTGAGTGATAACTTGCAATTTATTTATTTTCTAGATCATGAAGAGCCCTATCTGGATTGGAAGACAGAGATCTGAGACTTTGAGCTAGATGCCCTAAAAGAGGACACTTAATCTGGTTCCGTTAGAAAGTATAAGAGTTCTATATGTATTATAGTAAGAAGTCCACACATAGACATTTGGAGTCTAGAAGGGCTGAATATTGCAGCAATCTCTCTGTCAGGTTAGTTTTTTTCTTTTTCTTTTCCCATTGTGTAGGCAATAGTCAGCAGATTTTTCTGTCAAGTCCCAAAAAGTAAATATTTGACACTTTGCAGGCCAAGAGGTAAAATAGAGGACATTCCGTAGGTACTTCAATAACAACCACTTAAAATTGTAAAACATTCTTGGTTTGCAGGCCATACAAGGATAGGCAGCAGGCTAGATTTGAGCAACTGTAGTTTCTGACCCTTGATGTAGAGCTGTTGACATGCAGTAGCTTTCTACCTTTCGCAGGCTCATTGCTTTTTTTTTGTGGGATCATGTGACTTGTGCTTACCAACGGAATGTGAACAATGTGTGGGTCACTTTTGGCATGGAAGTGTGGCATCTTCACATTATTTCCCCTGTTCTATAACCTGATTTTAATGCATAAGACAACCTAGAAAGCCAACAATTAAAAATGCAAAACAGAAATCAGCTGGCTCCCTAAGGAGAGGCTAGAGCAGATGTCTACAATCCCTGGAACACATGCACTGGTGTATTATGTGAAAAATTAACAAATTTCTATTACATTAAGCTAATGAAATCTTGTGTTTTATTTATTACTACAGCTGGTATAATCCTAATTAAAACACCACTCGTTTCACTGATGTGTTTCAAGATTGTGAATGCCTTTTTAAATGCAGTGTCCCTCCAGAAGCCTGGAATTCTTGCTCATTAAACAACTGTCTTTGCCATGCTAATTCTGACAGATCAAATGTTCTTTCTTTCACTAACATTTTGGGACCATTTTTAGTTCAATAAGTTCATATTACATTTTAAATGGCTTTGACTCATTTAAGTGGGAGAGTTTTCCAAATCTGAGCACAAATTGTAAGTTTATATCTTAAAAATATTTTAAAATTTGTGCAAAAAGTGGCTATTAATGAAGGAAGAATATATGCACTGTGCAAACTTTTGAAGTTTTGTCTGGTTCTTTGTTGTATATATGTTCCCCTTATCACTCAGTCAGTGAGAAACTGCCCACTTTATAATATCACCCTATGATCTGAATAGATAGTGTGAAGTTATATAAAGAAGATTATTTTCTTTTAACTTTATAATTTGTACACGTGTATGGTCATTAATTTAGTGAGGAGGAGGATCCTGACTGAAGCATTTATAATTTCCAAGTTCTCTTTTTCTCTACCAATGAGAAATAAAATCCGATGTCCTTTTTGTAAAATTAAAACAAATATCGGCTAAAATAATTAGAAATCATTGAATCTTAGAAAGGGTGCAGTCCAGGCACAAAAAAAAGTAGAATGAGACTGTTAAGAAAACTAAGATGCTCCTAAAGCAACATAATATATTTGCTGTGTCAAAAAAAAAAAAACCATATCAAATAATTCAGAATATGTTAATACTCATTCAGTGCATATGAAAAGATAAGATCTATAATTAAAGGATCTGTTTTTCAGCATCTCATCTAAGCTAGAAGTGGTTTCCTGGTATCCTCTTGCAGCTAAAATTTACTTTCCGTCTGCAAAATCAGACAGTTTGACATACATGAAATTTTAAAATGTAATTTAAAGTTGTGGACTTTAAAAATGTATAACACATTTGAACAATCATGTTGTAAAGAATAAGTCCCAGAATTTCAAGTGGGTGTGATTTTTCTGCTTTGGTGTTAGAAATATTTGTTTCATCATTTGTAAAGGTTATAAAGAATTGGATCTAGAAATAAATATCATAAATATGAGTACATAAATCTTCCATAATTATACAAATATTTGTTGATATAATAGGTAAGACTCAGTCTTCTATAAATCCTATTTATCAAATGAATAATACATAATTTGTTCCTAAAATTATTGAAACAAAATTCAACATTCATCGCGTGTCAGGCAGGTGGGAGAGAGGAGGAGGGGACGGGCATATTCACACCTAATGGGTGCAGTGCACACAGTCTGGGAGTTGGACGGTTGGACACGCTTGAATCTCCAACTCAGGTGGGGCAAAGGCAATATATGTAACCTAAACATTTATACCCTTGTAATATGCTGAAATAATAATAATAAAAACAATTCCAGCTGGATGCTACCTCACCAGGTCCTCCACTTGCCTGTGACTTCGGTTTCTGAGATTTCTGGAGCTCTGCTTTCTGAATGACACTCCCAGATAGGTGTCTATGTTCTGATGTCTGCTAATTCAAATAGCATTTGTCCATGAGCTTTCTAACTTTTCTATTTCTTTTACTGTCTTACCCTTTCCAATTCTTTTTACTTTTGTGGGGCTCTGACATTTCTGGGGAAAAAATTCTGTTGACATATTTGTCAGATCTTAGGAGAACATGAACATTTAGCAAATCTATCATGCTTCTTTGTAAGTTCAGTGTGTTCTTTAACAGTAGGATAAACACAGTTTGATAATGCTGGAAACCAGGTTTTGAATATGTGGTATAGTTTTCTCAGAGGGAAACATCTACTTTTTATCAAAACAATAACAGTCCTCTTAGGAACCAACAGGCTCTGACCACCAAGCATCAGTGCCTAAATTACATATGTCATTAATCTAGTGCAGGAATGGTCAGTACAATCCACCCAGGTTTGTTATAAACAGCTAGGATCTTACACTGGGAATTTAATCTCATTCTGCTGAAATCCAAATCTTGTACCAATTTACTCTAGGCTAGGAATGTACTTTTGTTTTTCTCCTAAGGGGGAAAATATGAAAATGAAATTAGACAGTTTGTCCTTGGGTATGTTGGATTTAGTGGAATCAGCAAACTTTTTCTCTAAAGGGCCAGATAAATATATTTGGCGTTGTGGGCCATATGGTTTTTGTCACAATTACGCAACCTTGTTTTTGTCCCTCAAAAGCAGCCATAGATAGTACCCCTGTGGTGCGCTGCTATAGCCTTAACTGGTAAGACTCCATGAACACCATGGATGCATTTAAATGTGGCTTTTCAGTAGCTCATGTATCAGTGCAAAAACCAAATTATTATCTTGATCATCCCTGCAATCTCCCAAACAAGTATCAGTTCCTGAAAAATAATTGTTAGCTAATTGGGAGTTTGTTTTTTTTTACCCAAGAGATTCCCTCACAGCTGCTAACACATGCTACTGATATAAATCATCTGTAGTAACAGGGGACTTAAAAGATATGTGTAGCTAAAGTCAAAGGGAGACAATGGTTTATACTTTATTTCCTTTGGTTTTGTTTTTATTTCAACTTTTCAAGTTTGTGTGGCTCTATGGGATAGTGTACAACAGTGCTGTTAAATTTCAGCATGTGTAAGAATCACCTGGAAGACTTGTTAAACTACAAATTGCTGAACTCTACTGCAAGAGATTCTGATTTGTTAGGTCTGGTATGGTGCCTAAGAATTTGTATTTCCAAGTTCCCAAGTGCTACTGTTTCAGTAGAAACACCTGGGGAAATCTTTATGTCCACTTAAGCAGATTCTCTAGGATAAGGGTCTGGGCACGTAAATGATTAAAAATTCCACTCTATGAGATTTCAGTATTTAACTGGGTTTGAAATCAATGTATAAAATATATAATTGTTTTCCTTGATATTTTTATAGAATGTCTCTATTTTTGAAGTCTTTCTTGTATCTGGCTATCCTTAAACACGATTATTTTTAAAACAAGGTAGTAAATAAATAGAAATGGATTTCAGAAAGCACAATATCTTCATTAGAGAAGTTCTCAAACATTGGGAAACTCTTTAAGACTGCAGAAGACCTGAAATTTCCACCTTTCCTCTTCTATCTTTCCTGGGTAAGGGGAGTTGATAAGGAAGCCTCTTTTCAAGTTCCCACTTCAATGGTAATTATGATGATGATAATAATAAGGATGATTTACTAAATAAATAAATAGATATCTCTCTACATTTCAGTTTACTAATGCTCTGTCAGCTTGGATGAGTAATTTTATCTACTGTAGTACTGAGTTCATTTTATAATACATTTCATGTTCAATTTTAGAATACTGATTTCTTGTACTAGATTTTTAGAGCTATGGCATACTTTTTCTTCTGTTGCTAACCTAGCTGGGAAGATCAACAATGATTTTGAAATAATCACAGAAAAAAAACATGTATTGTAGTACTTGTGGATTTATGGGACGTTGTAGAACAGACGATGGAAAAGATGTATAAGACTGGATTGTGTAATTGCATACAATCGTAGAAAACAGCTATAATTCTTATTGTTTTATTACAAATATCATGTGGTTTCTATATTTTTTTCAATGTTGTTTTGTAAACTATATTTTTAGAATAATATTTCTGGTATTTTATGGGCAGATTAATATGTGCTTCAGGGAAATAAACTGAAAGGAGTGAAAGTAAGCATTTCACTTGTTCTTTTTTTCTTCTTAATCATTTTCTTGGATAAGTTAGACTTTCATATCTAGTTTCTTTGAAGTTCAGTATTCATTCTTCAAAAGTTTAAGTCTTTTCTCTTAGCCTTTTTTTCCTTCTTACTTTGACTAAGGCTCAAATTTGAACAAAAAAATACTGATTTTTTTTGGTAGGATGTTTCTGCTTACAGGTCTATCACTCTCTTATCTCTTTGGCTTTGTTTCGACATTCCCCTTGTGAACAGAATCATGAAAAAGCAAGAGAACCTTCTGGACTTTCTTTCCAGAAGGTTCTGATGTTTTCTGATAACTTCGACTCCTTTAATGTATATTTTGACCAATCTATAGTAAGTACACAATTAATATTAAGTATTTGTCTACATTTGTGGAATTCACCTTTTTCCCTTTTGAAATGCTGGAAGAGATTGGCTTTTCTCCAATTTCTCAGAAACTTTTCAAACCCCACATTTTCATAAATAACAATCAAATCATCTATTATTTATTCTTAATACTTGTTTAAAGCAGCCTAGTGTTGGCTTATCCATTGTTCATTAATCTTGGGTTTAGATTATGTTCATTCCTATTCCTTTCTATCTGCAGATCAACTTTATCAGATAATTCACACAAAAAATTGCTTTTCTTTTATCCATTATTGTTGCATTACTGTATACAGTGAATTTATCTCTTTCTTGCTTATTATATTGTTGTAATGAAAAAAAATACTCTTTTCGTGACTATGCTCAACTGGACATATTTCCCCCTTTTGACTGTCTTAGTGGATACATAGCAGTTTGTATCATCCTTTGTAATCCATTCTATAAATTTTCCTTTAAAATAATGCCTAGACTTAATTTTCTTGCTACATTCCAAACTAGTAAGTTTGATAAGTTCTTTACATGTATTTGTTCATGTAATTCTCACAAAATCTTAAAATGTGCATAAAATTATGCCCCTCACTTCTTAGATGGGAAACCTGAGGCACAAAGAAGTTTAGAAACTTGATGGTATCATTCAGTGGGTAAATGTCATAGGTGGGATTCAAACCCAGGCAGTCTGGCTCTAAAGCCTCTTAACTACTATGTAATTCTATTTCTATAACTTTATTGTAGAGACACCATTTTAAAAAATATTCTTTTTCCTTAATTTGGAGTTGATAATACATGTGATTACAGTTAGGATCATATTCTTTTGAAAGTTTATTTTTTTTAAACATCTTATATTTCAGAATTTCATGCTATGAAATTGCTTCATGCTTAATATTTTACAATCAGCCTTCCTAAAGATGGCAGCTAATTTTGGACTGTTCTTTCCTTCTAGCTCCTTATTAGTACGAACAATAAAATGATCTCTTCTCTCCAAGTTCTCACCATTATTGTCTGCCCAGAAACTAATGAATTACTCACTATTGATGAAAATTATATGGACTGATGTAATTACTTTATCCTTTCCTCCTTCCCTCTGTATAATAGAACTAGAAAAAGTTAAGTTTTCTGGTTTTTTTTTTACTTTTTATAATAATGATGTATTTACAGCATTTTAGTGAATGTAGTATACATTTAAACATATAGCAATATTGATTTTTATAGTGCAATTAATTTTAAAGTCAATGACATATTCATTAAATATTTATTTTATTTTATTTTTTTATTATTTATTTTTTTAGAATGGAAAGACAAGTCACATGTACTCACCATCAAATTGGTATTAACTGACCAACACTTAAGTGCACATATAATAATAACATTCATTGGCTGTTGGGCAGATGGGCGGAGGCAGGAGGGGATGGATATATTCACACCTAATGGATGCGGTGTGCATTGTCTAGGGGATGAAGCTCTGACTTAGGAGGAGCAAAGGCAATATACGTAACTTAAACATTTGTACCCCCATAATATGCTGAAATAAAAAACGTTAAGTTTTCAATCCTATTTTTCACTGATATAGAGTTTGTGCAAATAAGCAGAAGTTGAGGTTTCTTCCTTACAATTCTAGTTCATTTTTGCACCAGTTTGTAAGTGTAAAGAATGCATTATTCATTTCTTTTAACTGTCTGGAAACACAAAGTGTGAAGTTTGTTACCATTTCTCTCTCTTTCTCCTTTTTGTACGTATATATTACTCTTTTATTTTTTCTTAATTCCCATGTTCCATGCAGATCTATACAGGAGTGATTGGAAAAGCCAATGCTTCTTGGGTAAATAGGCCTTAGACAAAACTCACGCTTGCATGTCCTGACTCAGGAGGATCCGGGGTGGGGCGAGGGGATGAGTGTATACCTACATGATGAGTGCCATGTGCACTGTTTGGGGAATGGACACGCTTGAAGCTCTGACTTGGGGGGGATGGGTGGGACATGGGCAATATATATAACCTGAACTTTTGTACCCTCATAAAAAGCTGAAATAAATAATATAATAAAAACCTCCTCTGAGCACAAGGTGTAGTCTCCAGCTTGTGCCCTTCAGTAAAATGTAATCTTTCAGGTGCTTATGCTCCACAATGATATAAAAACTATGCTAATCACTTTAAAACATTATTTCATTTAGTCCTGACAGCCACATGAATGAGAGATTATGCTCATATAAAGTGAGGAATTAATGTAACTAGTTTGCAGTAGCAGGTACGGATTCTGCAATGTTACCTGGCTCTAAATCTAATTCTCTCTCCTTATTTGTTCTTTATAAATAAAGTTTTTCTTCTCCCAGCTTTATTGAGAAATAAAAATTATATATGTTTATGGTATACAGGATGATATTTTGATGTTATGTATACATTGTGAAATGATTACCACAGTTGAGGAAACATATCCCTGTCCTTACATAGCTTTTATTTTGGATGAAAATATTTAAGACCTACTTGTTTTTCAAGTATAAAAAACAGTATTATTAACAGTAACCATGCTGTGTATTAGATCTCCAGAGTTTATTCATCTCATCCAATGGAAACTTTGTTCCCTTTAACCATCATCTCCCAATATCCCCCACCTCTCAGCACCTGAAACCACCATTCTATTCCCTGCTACTATGTCTTCAACTTTTTTAGATTCCACATATATGTAAGATTATGCAATATTTATCTTTCTGTACTTGATTGATTTCACTTAATATAATGTCCTCCAGGTTCATTCACTTTGCAAATGACAGAATTTCCTTCTTTTCTAAGGCTGAATAATACTTTGTTATAGATTGATATTAGATAGACCTGAAACCACCCTTTATAAAATTAATAAAGGGCCACAAGGTGGGAACTGTGATAGGGGAAATATATATATATTTATATAACCAGCCCTGGTTCCCTAGCTTGCTTTCCAATAATTGCTTTCTACTCAAGAGTCATATAGCTGATGGTCACAAAGATTCTTAACTTTCTTCATAGATAACAGCACCCTTGTGAAACCTAATGTTAGTTTTGAGATATCTTCCAGGCCCTACATTCCAATGGATCAGCTGACGGACCAGACCAGTGGGCCATACCAAGGAACTGACTCAATTGATATGGCGACCCCCACCCAGGAACCAACTCAGCACGAGAGGGCTATTTCTACACTCCAATGGTTCCACCCCAACCTAGCCAATCAGCAGACCCAATTGCCTAGTCCTTTATGCTCTTTAAAACCTCTTTCTCCCAAATTTTCAGGGAGATGGATTTGAGAATGTCCTCCTATCTCCTTGCATGGTACCTGTGACATAAAACTCTTCTCTGCTGTAACTCCTGCCCTCTAGATATATTGGCTTCCTCTTGCGTATTGGGCCATGAACCTGGTAAGACTGTAACAGATCTAAATCACATTTTCTTTATCCATTTATCCATCAATGAGCTGATTTTTGGATCAACTCATTAATCTATCATTAAGTTGATTCCATATCAAGGCTATTGAGAATAATGCTGCAATGAACAAGAGAATGCAAGTATCTCTTTAAGATACCGATTCCTGATATACACTCAGAAATGAGATTTCTGGGTGATATGGTAGTGAAATTGGTCAGAGAATTTCACCCCGAAATATGACTTGTTGGAATAAAGAATATTTTCAATTAAAGGCACTTAGAAATCAACAGGCCTTGGAAAGGGCTTTCTCTCTATCTGCATAGAACCAGAGGGACCCATCAAAAAGAAAAATTGCCTTTCCTTCCCATTCTTATTATCTCAACATATTGCAGGAAAGAAGATCAAGATGCAACCAGACCTGGCCCAATCCATTTTAAAGATAATATCTGTCTCTCGGGTTAATTTAATTTCCAAAGAGAATCATTTACAAATCAATCTGTTTTCCCCCATCCATTCATCCTCCCAATTATCTATTCATCCTCCCTAATAACAATTCATTGCCCCTAAACAGAACTGCCTATATTCCTCATCTTCCCCTACCCTATACAATGAAGGTATATGAACTTCTAGGTCCCACTGGGGTATTGGGTAACCCCTCTGTGATTCTCCCCATGCACACGGTAAATACATCTTTTTCTCTTATTAACCTGCCTTATTGTGACTTGATCTTTTATGAACTTTCTAGGGTGAAGGAAAAGTTTTTCCTCACCCCTAGAGTAGTTTTATTTCTAAGTTCTGGGGAAACCTCCATGCTGTTTTATTTAATGGTATACCATTTAGTTTATATTAAGTGCCAAATTTCAGAGTTTCATTTTGCATATCCTGGCTAACACTTATCTTGTGTCTTTGTGTTACTAGCCATTCTAGCAGGTGTGAAGTGACATCTCATTGTGGTTTTGATTTGCATTTTCCTGATGATTAGTGATGTTGAACATTTTTTCATAAACCTGTTGATGTGGTACTGCAGATATTTAATATAAGTGGTAGATAGGCTTTATTTTAATTTTGAGTCAAATAAAATGGATAGTAAGTTTTAAATGTGTCTGCTCTATTTCTTGTTAATATTGATATTTGGTAAAGGTAATTTGACTTGAATAACCAAAAATTTGCCTGCTAGCTTTATTGAATTTTTTGTTATTTTTCAGCTAGTTTCAAAAACTGATATCACGCAAAACAGTGATCAATTGGGATATTTAAGTAAGATACTCAGGCTGATGTTTTGTTGGTGGAAGTAAATCAAAGACCAAAAAATTTATTTAAATGGCTCCACCAAGTTGCTATGCAAATTATCATGATGATTAAAAGGATTTTGGAAGTATTGTATAAAATCATTGTCTGGAACTTATTGGGCTATTTGCTCTCAAATTTGTTTTTTACTCTTCTGCTGTTCTGTATTTATGGGACTCTCATTTACTGGGATCTCTTGCCTTTTGACTTCCTCCAGGTAAATACTAGTAGGCCTGATTTCTATCAATATGGAAGACTGGATATAAAATTCTAAATTGACAGTCTTTTATTTTCTGAATGTTAAACATGTTATTCATAGTCTTCAGTAACATCTATTGAAAAGTATGAAGTTATTTTCATGTTCATTCATCTGAAGGTAATGTATCTTTTTTTCTTCTGTCTGTTTTTAAAACTTATTGCTTTTAGTAATTTGATAACAGGTCTTGGTAGTCTCTTCCTTCCTTTCTTCTTTTCTTTCCTTTTTATTTATTTTTTCTATGTGCAGGATAAACATGCATACACACAGAAAAGTGTCTTCATATTTTTATAGTAGTATCTTATTTCTTTTTTCTATGTGCATGTATGTTTATCCTGCTTGCTGTTTGCAGAGATTCTTGGAAATATGGGTTGATGGTTTTTATCAAATTTAGAAAAATTTTGGCCAATATTTCTTTAAATATTTTATTGGATCCTGCCCCTTTTAGGGACATCTATTACACAGACATTATACCTTACTGTTGTTTCAGAAGTTACTGAGACTATTAATTTTATTAGACTTTTCTCTGCATTTCAATTTGGATAGAGTCTATTACTATTTTCATTTCTTAAGATCTCTGGTCTTCTCTTCTCATTATATTTATGTTCTCCTTTAAATACTGAAGTATTTAAATATAGTTATAAAGCTGTTTCGACATACTTGACTGCTAATTACATTATCTCTGACATTGTTTCGAAATGTAGCTTTTCTTATTAATCAGCTATGCTAAGAGCAACAGATCAGGAGACAATTTTAATGGAAAAGATGGCTTGTTATATATACTCACAGATCCCAAGAATAGGTTGCTCCAGGATTGGTCTAAAGGCAGAAGGAGCAAGGGGAAAATGTGGGCAAGAGCCTTTATTGTGTTTTCCATGAGAAGCAATGAGAAAGCCTGAATAAACAGCATTAGAACTGGCTAGTTTGAATAATTTCAGCAGGCTGCAGGGGATAGGAGACGACCTTAGTTGCCTGGTACTTGATCCTAGGGTGATTAAGGCAGAGGAATGCTGGCCCTGAGTAAGGGAGCCCTGTGAAAACCTGATAAAGGAGTAGGTTGGAGTATTGGCTTTGGACTGGTCATTTTGCATATGAAAGGTATCCTCACAGGAGAGTTCTTTATTATCTCTAGGAATCCAAGAATTCCAGAAGGGGCAGTCCCTTCAAAGTCAGCAAGGCCTCAAGATGTCAAAGTATCAAATACAGAAACTAGAAAATGTGGTTATTACAAGAATTTTTACATCCAGTTTATATCAATTGATTCAACTGATTTTTCTTCTTGTTATAGGTAACATGTCTCTGCTTCTTGGAATGTTCAGTAAATCCAGAATAGATTTCAGTCTAGGAGATTTCAGACATCCTACCAAAACACAAATTTACTTTTCTTTATGGGATCATTTAATTCTCCTTATTGATGAAATCATGAATGTTTACAATATACAAAGAACTGCACTAGTAATGTATAACAAAAAGATTAAAAATGTAGGTCCTACACTATTTTCTGGTAAAACTATTACATGGAGTTAGGCATATAAACTAAATATTTGACCAAGAGTGGTATGAAAAAAGTGAAGTAATATACAAAGTTTCAACTAACAATAAAATAAGTGTGATAATATTTAAATTATACTGAATTCAGAATGGTAGGGCCTGGAAAATTCTGTTAGGGGTTCACAAAAGTGTACATGCTTTAGCATTTGAGCATCTTAATATTATGTGCTGTTAGCCTATCATTTTGCAACGTTGTAGAGACATTCTGGTAAAGAAAACAACACGTCCCTGGCTATTAGGATCTTCTTATCTTTTGAGGTGGAAGGGCAAGCAAACAGTACTACTAGAAGGATAAGTTTCTTGTGGCATGGGAACCATGAATATTTAAGTCAGTGATCAGGCATCAGGGTGACCTTCCAGGAGGAAGTTGTATAAGCTGAGAACAAATGATTATCAAAATTTTGTCTGACGAAGGACTAAGAGGATTGGGAGAGGGGTTAGAAGTGATTCATATTTCAGAAATAAGCATGTATAAAAACTTAGAGCCACAAGAACATTTGTAGAATGAAAATTATGGTAGTTTATTACTGGTAGAACATGCTAGTTAGGAAGAACAGAGTATGGCACACAGCAATACTAAATAGGCAGGCAGTGGTCAGCTGATGGAGAGCTTCACGTGTGATATAAAAGAGTTTGTGTCATATCCTGAGAACAATGGGATCCTTCGGATTGTTTTCAGCAGTGGAGTTTTATGGACATGATGCTCAGGAGGGAGGTCTGAGATGGTAGCCCATGATGAGACCCAGGATTAGCAGAAGATTTACTGTATGTGCTAGTTCACTAGGGTTGCAGTAACAAAGTAACATAAACTGGGTGGTATAAACAACAGGAAAGCAACCAAAACAGTTTTGGAGGCCAGAAGTCTGAGATCAAGGCATCGTCAAAATTGGTGAGTTCTGAGGGCTCTGAGGAAGAATCTGTTCCAGTCCCCTGTCCTTGGCTCCTAAGATGGCTGTCTTCTCCCTGTATCTTCATGTTATCTTCCCTCTGTACATGTCTGTGTTCAAATTTTCTTTTTCTGATGAGTATACAAGTCATATTTGATTAGGGTCCACCGTAATCACTCCATTTTAACTTGATAACATGTATAAAGTTTCTATGCCTAAAAAGGGTCACATTCTGAGGTATTGGGCATTAGGATCTCAATATACGAATTTTGAGTGGACACAATTCAACCCATAGCACCATGCATATGAGAGTTGGGTACGGAGAATGACTAAGTTGTACAAATGCACATATTGGTTGGAGATAATTCACTCATGTTGTACAGATTCAACATCTGTGGGAGAAAATAAAACAGATAAAAATGGCTAGAAGACAAGACTGACAATGGCTATAACATAATATAGATTAGCCTTGGCAAATTTATGAGCAGAAAAATTTTGTATTGAAGCATCTTCCCTTGTTATGCTAAGAAATGATGATATTTTAGAATTTTTCACCCATCTTGGTTTATAAATTTTTTAATTAAATATGGATTATAGTCTTACCCCTCCAGGGCTTGGTTAGTAGGCTATGGAATTGCCTATGCTTTTCTTATCTTGTTAACCGGATTATGGATAATAGTCATTTTAATCTATTTTTTTCTAGCCATTAAGTCAAGGTATGATTAAACAAAATTCCACACATAACTTTATCACTATGAAATGAAATCTGCCTACCTATCAGCTGGTTACATCAGATGTTGTTTCAAACTCTTTTCTCAAAAACAATAAAATATATAGCCTTGATATTCCCATTAATAACACACCTAATTCTTTTGACTTACAACTAGAAGTAATGGGAAAATTATATAAAAATCACACCCATGTTAAACTAGATATGTTGCTCTTACTTCTAAAGAGACAAAACCTGGAAGCATTATTAAAAATGAAGTAATGTTTTAATGTTTTTTCAGCTCAAGAATTCAGTGCTAATTTCTTTCTTTCCTGAAATAAAGTTGTTGAAAACTATTTTTATTGCTTGAGGTACTCTGTGGGAAATCAGGATTCTGGACTTTGACTCAATATATTCTTTCATTTTGTTCATTTTCTAGGTCTTTGGCATCATTGTGTTTTTTCACAGCTGACCAGCTTTCTGCAGACAACAGGGCAGTCAACATATCTGAAGCCTTAACTATCTAAACTTAAACCACACAAGGAGAGACTCACTCCCTCTATTTGTTACAATTCCTGAATACTCTAGCTTAAGACTGATACCCACCATTGACCAACCAACTGTGTCCAGGCGTGGGATCCTGGAAAAGGGGACTGCCCATGGGCAGATGAAGACCACTAGACAAGTCCATTATAATCAGGGTAATGAGAAATTAATCAAGTATGTCAAAGCTCACATAAACTATGTGCATGGGTGCAAAGAGTTAAGCAGAACATGGAGGAAAAAAGTAATGTCCAAAAAAGAAAAAGTGCTGAGTATATATCCTTCCACGTAGATGTCCTACAATTTCTTTTCTTTAAATATTGCTTAAATTATATATTCATTCCTAATTGATTTGTTCAGTAAAACTTTTTTGAATATCTCTGTGCCCAGCACTGCTCTAGAATTCGGAAATAAAACAGTGAACAAAACAAAGCCCATGACATCATTATGCTTACTTTCTGCAGTGGATCTGGAAATGGGTGGGAAGCAAAAAATATATGAATAATTATTTTGTCTCACGGTGCTAAGAATCACAGAGAACTGTAAAACAAGGCAAAGGCAAGAGGAGAACTCAGTGGATAGGTCTTGTGTGAGTGACCAGCAAGGGGTCACTTGTGATAAGGTGACTTTTGAAAAAAGACCAGAAAAAAGTAAAATGATCTCTGAAGAAAGAACGTTCTGGTAGAGGGAATGGATTATTAAAATAACCTACAATGAACAAAAAACTTGTTTTGTTCTAGTGATGGCTGATTGTAGATTAGCATGTTTTAAAAATTTAGTTTTCTTTAAATAACATATAATTGAAGATGAAACTGAATGAAGATTTGGTAACATTAGGTTTTGCTAGTCAGGCCTATGATAACCCTCAAATTAAAGGACGCAAACCATTGTCCTTCTTGTTCTTCCACAATACTTAAGAACACAAATAGTCCAATGCACATTAACATTTGAAACTAAAACCTATAAAATAATGATAAATGGTGCAATACTATTCATACAATAGGAATTATATTTCTAATTTCTAACAGAGATGCCAAAAAAGAAGCAAAAAATAAAAGTTACATATCCACCCCACAAACTTCTCTTGATTTGTGTGCGAGCTCCCCAGATCACTCATATATGAGGGTCCAGTTTACCTTAGAAATGAATGTAATTGGTTGATCATGTAGTCTCATTGCCATGGCTTTACCAGGCAATTACCAACATCAATATGGCCAATTATTACCATCAGCACGGCCCAGTGGCTTTCAGGGATGTCTTTACACTGTTCTCTGTTTACCCTGAATTACAGTGATGAGCATATCATCACAATCTTGGTGTTTAAGAATGGGAGATGAAAAGATCATT
The DNA here is from genome assembly GCF_020740605.2 of Lemur catta. NCBI lineage: Eukaryota > Metazoa > Chordata > Mammalia > Primates > Lemuridae > Lemur > Lemur catta. Next base: position 269,877,841 of record NC_059128.1, read on the forward strand.
TTATTAAAGAAATTGGAAACTGCAGGTATGGATAGTTGCAATCAGGGCATTTGTTTTGTGATTGTTGGTTGAATGACCTACCAGGCAATGTCAAAAGGATATTTACATTTCTCTTAATTTTTCTCCCAGACTACTATGGACACAGAGTCACTGACTCATCTAAACAAACATGATTTAAAAAAGACTGACAATGAAGAGCACCAATCACTAAAGAGACTCTGATTAAGATATCTTGGCAAATAAAAACATTGGCAGCTGGTGGCAGTGATGTCTTTGTTACTATTTTCTAGTTTCTTGTCAAGAAAGAGATGTCAATGTATCTGACAGATTCCTCTAGTTACCGCTCAGGCAACTATGCACTGGTGAAGACAGACTGTCAAAGACTGTCTCTCTTTTCATTCCAGTTAATCCCCTTCCCACCCCTGTCTTCCATGTTAGAATTCTACGAAGGCATCATTTCGACCTTTTAAAATTGAAATATCTGTCATCCCTTTGTGTTATGTCTAAAGAACTTTGATTTCAAGTTCAAAACACAACTATAATATTTACTAAGGTTAAATGAGTGTTTGGATATCATACAATTTTTTTTGTTCTCTGATTAAACATAGTCATTTGTTTTACCACATGCAATATTAATTTATAGATTTATTCTTTCAGCAAACATAAGTTGAAAAAAATTCAAATAATGTTTGATATAAAGTGATATCTTCAAAGTACATTTTAATTATTTATCATTGTTAGTAAAATTTGTTTGGAGATTATACAATTAGAATATATAAAGCAAATAATGCAACTTGAAGCTTATGCTATGTTCTACTAAATGAAAACAAATTTTTGAAATTCTCATTTGTTCTTATATCAGATATAATCTTATATGTTATAAAACAAGAAATAGTATTGGTCTTGTAATGATTTCTTCAGGTTGATTAATTTTTAAACAATCCCACTGTTCTATTTATGATTAAGTTATACTATGTGAAGTTTCTTGTGATTTATAACTTTTTGATTGTCTTAGAAAATAGGTACCAGAGTTTTAATGCCAAAATAGCAAGCAAATAATACTTATTAAGCAGACAGCTGGCACACAACTATCAGTCCATCAAGGGTTGCAGAAGGAAATAGAATATATGCTGGCTTTTATAGGTACTAAAAGAAAAAAAAAATCAACTGAGAGAGTAATTAGGTTTGACTCTTTCACTAACAAAAATTCGGGAAAAAGACCAAGGCATTTGACACCAAAATGACCACTGTCAAAAGTACCACTACCCCAATTCTAGGTCCCCCCTTTACTTATCCCTTTACTTAGGTTGAGGTGGGACTGAGTGATGGAGACCTCAGTACCCTTCGATTTTCAATCGTCCTCTCATGTACTGTACATTTGAGGGTTATACTTCTCTGTCTCCTTTGAGTTAGGTTGAGCTGACAATGATGTGTGTCACTTCCGCCAACAGCCATTCAGTTGCTTGTGTGAGACTCTACAATCTCTTGGAAATTGTGGAGGAGGATCATGTTACAATGGAGGTGCCACAAGACTGACGCAGCCTTGATTTCTGGGTCACCAAGTGGAGACAATTTGTCCTGGATAGTCACTGTGACCCACAAGTAAACTTTCTATAAACAAGAAATAAAGTATTAAGGTATTGAGTCACTTAGATTGTGTAGTGTTTTGTTACTATAGCATAATTTACGTTATCCCAATTCATTCAGATACTGGTACTCAAGTTAGTATGGTACATAAAAAAAAAAATTCTAAAACATAAGGCATTTTTTTTGGGCAGTGCTCAGCCTCTAGGAATATAGTACCAGGACTGGATGACAAAGGACTTCACTACTCATGGTACAGCAAGCACCATAATATTGGAGTATTTTTATACCCCAAGTGCCATGGAGATGATGTGAAGAGGCTCAGGTGGATATTGTATATGGTGTGCTTGCATCATTCTCAAAGAACTCCAAGTTTAAGGAACCCAAATCCCCTCTTGGGCTATAAGCAATCTGCCTGACCTTTGCCAGGGAGGGAGATGTTATCTTAATTTCACCGGAAAGCAAACAAACCTGCCGTCTACTCCATAGGGAGACACTATATCTTCCAAAGCTGTTTGCATGCTAACATCCTTGAATAGATTATCCGGAACAGAGACAGCTGGTGCCTCGCCTCACAAGACAGGCAGTAATGCGTGAGAATCCCATGAGGATTGTCTCCCATCCGAATGTTTCTGTTTTCCTGAAGAAACAGAATAACCTAAGTTTAGGCTTTCCAAATTCATCTCAAATTTTACTTCTACTGTATTTTGTGTTTTTCTTTTAAGACATATCGGTTTGCACTTTTTCATAGTTTCTATACTTTATTGTTACCCTATACTCTGAGGATTGAACATTTCTTGATAGCAGGGAGTATGTTTCATTGGTCCTTACTGCTTTTGTAGGGGATGATACATCTTTTACCTAACTCTTGTCCTTTTTTTCTAGAAACTGTTTTGTTACTATATCACATGGAATCTTCCTTATGAATTAGATAAGCAACTCACCCAAGTGAGATATGGTTGGTGTTGCCACCCAGACAGGTTCATTACCCTCTACCCAAGAGGAAGCCAGTACACTGAGACAGCGGGTGTTACAGCAGAGAAAGGTTTAATTCCGCAGAGCACTAAGCTGGGGAATGGGAAGAATTCCTCAAATACATCTCCCCGAGAATTTGGGAGACAAGGTTTATAAAGATAGTTTGGTGGGCAAAGGATTAGGCAATTGGAGCAAAATCTTGTGTGGAATTTGTTCCTGGGTTGGGGTCACAATTCCAGGTGGGTCAGTTTCTTGGTATGGGCCACAGGTCCAGGTGGGTCAGCCAATCCACTGGAATGCCAGACCTGGAAGATATCTAGAAACTACCTTTATGTTTCAAGAGGTGATGTCATCTACGGAGAAGGTTAAGAATCTTTTTGACTACCAGCTATGTGACTCCAGAGTAGCAATTATAGAGAAGCAAACAAGCGGACAGTGACTAATTATTATCATTATTTTTAGCTAAGCCTGTGCCTTTGCAGAGTTTTAGGCCCTTACCCCAGCTCTCACCTTGCACCCCGTTATTGAAAGGGGCAGTTTCATTGACAGATCAGAATACAGCAAAACACCTAAAATACCTCTTAAAGTATAATTTATTTCAGTCAAATAACACATCCCTCAAAGAGATATTTTTGATATAGTGTATCTTTGAAGAAAATCTAGATTATTTTGTAGTTATCTTATGTATTGTACTTAGTAATGTGAAATCTTTTTCTATTACTACCATTGCTACTGCTGCCACCAGCACTACCTCCATCACTTTTACTGCTACTACCGTTAGTATGCTGCTACTGACGGTTCACCACTTACAAGTTTTCTACTTTAAGATGATGCAAAAGCAATACCCATTCAGGAAAATCTGTACTTTGAATGTTAAATTTTGATATTTTGCTTGACTAGTGATATGCGGTAGGATACCCTTGCATGATGCTGGGCAGTGGCAGTGAGCTGTCAGCCACACAATCATGAGGGTGAACAACTGATACTTTATCCTTGGTATCTTCCTTAAGAACACTCTGCCGGCTAAACCACCAAGTGTTGATGCCCTAGCGCCTTCTACCAGCTATTCTGGAGCCTCATCTGAAGACAGAGAAATGAATGACCCTGTCGCTCTAGTAACTCCGTCATCTAGTGATTAATTTTAGTTCAATGCTTCAATCATTCTTCAGATCCCGTGTGCTCGCAGCAGCATGTGTTCGTGGTGAGTAGCCATACAACCATTCTGTTTTTCACTTTTGGTACAGTACTCAATAAATTACATGAGATATTCAACACTTTGTTATAAAATAGGCTATTTATTTATTATTTTTTATTTATAATATTTATTTTATTATAAAATAGGCCCAACTGTAGGCTAACATAACCATTCTGAAAACATTTAAAGTAGGTTAGGTTAAGCTATGATGTTCTGTAGAATAAGTGTATTAAATGTAGTTTTGACTTACAACATTTTTAACTTAACGATGAATTTATTAGGACATAATCCCATCATAAATCAATGAGCATCTGTATTCTATAGGGTACTAGAACTGATGCTAAGCATTTTATAACATTGTGGCTTTTATTATTTTTCAGAATCCCGTGATATAGTAATTTTTATCATTCCAAATTTCAAACGAAGAAACAGAGGCTACTAGAGTAACCTGATCAAATTCACATGACAAGTAAGTTGGGATTCAAATATCCTTTCATTTAATGCTAAAGTCTTAGCTCTTAATCATTTTATTATCATAATAGCCTGGGTATACATTTATAAACATTCACCAGTAAATCTACAATCAATCAAAGAGGACATATTCTCTCACTGATTATATTTTAAATCAAGTACTCAATTCAGTTCAGCAAATTGAAGTACTTTATTCTATTTTCAGCCATTGAAAGAAAAGCTTATGATATGAGGCTATAGATTACCTTCACTCTTTTGCTGGGTTCGGTAGTGTGTGCAGGTTATGACTTCATAAATCAACCATGAAAACAAAGAGGAGTGAAACAGTAAGTCACTGACTCCCGGAACGAGTTCCCCTCTTGCAAAAATAAAGTACGTGATATTTTGGGTAGGTCATTCCAAATGTCAATTAATGTAGTGATAACTTTAAGAATATTGATAGTTGAAGTTAGACTTGGGAATTCAATCAACATCAAAATTGTATTTTGACTTTCACCTACTGCTCATGGAAAATGATGGTGGAGAAGGTAATTAGAAAGTGCTTTTTGGTGTGAGTGCCGTCGGGCACCTTAGCTCTGGTGCTGTGATTTGTATAGTCATAATTACAGCATGCTAAGCCAAGCCCTCTAGATGCATTGCCAGTCACTGAACCATTGTAAATGGAGATAACTTTTTTTGAAATGGAAGAAATTGTGTACCCTCTCATGTCAAGACATGCTATTTAAATCTGGGTGACTTTTAAACTATGAGGCAGGTTTTTCGTCAGATTTGGCTTCGGTTGTTTTTCCTTCATCAGACTCTCACATTGCCAAGTTTTGAATTTTGCATGTTCAGGTTATTGGGGGTTTTGTTTTTCTGAGTGCAAATGGAGTTCAAGTTTCTTAAAATAGGGAAAATTATTGCTCCTTCCCCCCTCCCACTTAAAAAATGCTTATGGTTCAACACTATTTGATTTAGGTTAAAACTAAAAATAAATTATTCCAAGTTGTGACTAAACAAGGAAAACTTCTTCTCAGAAGTGCTTTAAAAAAAGTCTTAATTGAGTGTAAAGGAGGTGGATGAAGATTGGCTTTTACTTTTGAAATTTAACCCTGACAAAATATTTTCTTCTGGAAAACAACTACAAGCCCAAACTACCAGTGTTTTCTAGGTCTGCTAGCTTCAATTAAAACCTGATTTTGTTGGCAATTTACTAGCCTTAGCCAATGATTCAGATTTTTAACTTTCCAGTCTTCAAAATAGAGAGTTGCTTGATTTACACACGTTCCTGAGAAGGTAAATTGCCACAATATGTTGGTCAAAGGAAAATTTCACTCATATAGGAGACATAAGTTGAAGAGATCTATTGTACAATGTGCTGACTATCATTAGAAACTATGTATTGTATTGAAAATCACAGCGTAGATTTTAAGTGTTCTCACCACAAAAAGAATAAGTATATGAGGTAATACATATGTTAATTGGCTTGATTTAGCCATTCCACTGTGTTTCCATATTTCAAAACATCATGTTGTATACAATAAATAAATATGGTTTTTCTTTGTCAATTAAAATAAATAAATAAATGAGGAAAAAAGAAAGTCAATTACCAGCACTCTTAGAATGAGAAAGTATTTTGACAATGCTTTCTCATAACACTGCCATGAAAACATTGCTCATGAAACTATTCTGAGGACGACCAAACATTTTAGTTCCCTCTGACTTGACCTCTCTGATGTTCCTTCTCTCTAAAGGTCCCGGCTTCTTGCTGCTCTCCCATGGGCATCCCTGGCCCTTTTTTAGAAAATCCTCATGGAGATCTTCCCTCCTTTAGCAACATAGTGTCAGGATGTATAATGCCTTTTTGTCTCAAGTTTTCTTTCCATGATTTCCTTCCACCTACTTCCGTTCACTAACCCCACTTCCAAAGAACCACTCCAATATATTTTCATGGTATTTCATTCAGCATTCATTGGGCACCTACTATAAATTCAGTGTCTACTGTGGGTTAGACATTATCGTAGACATTAAGGATATGGGAATATACAAGACAATAGGTCCCTGACTCAAAGGCGTTTATATTCTTTATAAAGAAATAAACAAATAAAAATGAAAGAGTATCCTTGGTGGTGATAATTGCCGCAAAGGAGGTAACCACAGTGATGATGGTGCTTTATTGGTTTTGGCACAGGTGGTCCGGTGGTGGGTGATGAAGGCAGGGGATTAGATAGGAAGGTCAGTGAAGGCTTTTCTGAGATGTTTTTCTGCTTAGATAGGAAGGCTTTAAAAACCAACTGGATGAAGAGTTAGGGGTGAACCAAGATTGACTTGTCCCAGGAAACGTATCTAGAGAATGCTCTACAAGTGGTAAAATGATATCAGATGGGATAGAAAGCTAGGGTGGATCCTACTTTAAAAAAATACCTTTAAGATATTATAAGATGTTTGGATTTTGTTTTTAAGAAGAATGAGATGCTATTGTGAAATCAGTGGTTTGCACAATTCTAAAATAGTGTTGTGACCTGACACTATAATGTCAGGTATTATTTGTTTGTTGACAATGCACTGTTTTTATCAGATTAGTGGTTCTACAGTGAATTAAATTTCAGGCAACACGAAAATCTACATCTCACATGGAAGTCACAGGTAATCTGTTAAAAATGTTTCTCTAAATCTCTTTAGGTAGGGAAGTACTTATTTTGCCTAAATGGAACTAGTCCCTTGACACTTTTTCTTCCCAAAAATTATAATTTCAGAGTAATTTAAGAAATATGGAAGATGTACTGACTCTTCATCAATGATATTTGTGGCATCTGCATGGCCTGGAAAAGTTTGTATTAGCTTCCAAAAATTTTAATTCATTTGAAAAACTTGGTTACCAAGTGTTATCCTCAGTGTAATGCTGTACAAGTTAATATCAATCACATCATAGAAATGGTTGTGAATAGGATAGTTCATGCCCTAAGGTAGCCTACACATAAATATAAATAATAGCAAAATCTTATTGGAAGTAAGTGTTGACCTACATTTTATATGTTTAATATTCATTATCAGTTTTATAATCTTTTTTCGAGCTTCAACCAACAGTATCATATATATCATAGTATAAAATTATTTTCCTAGATTTTACCTCTCCATTTTCAGGTAGTAAAGATGAATAGGTACCCAGGAAGTAAAGGAAAGACCACTGAATACAGGACTGGCTTCCTAGGTGTTCAGCTTGGCTCAGTGCTCAGAAAGGACCCACTCTAATCCACATTTCATTTTCCACTGACCTCCAAAAGTTATGTAGCCTGCCCTGCTTGGACCAGTCACATCATATGCCCATGGTTATTGATCTCTGAGAGACATGATTTTCTCCATTTCTGTGTAATCACTAGACCATGCAATCAGTTTAAATATCAGTTGGGCACAAACGGCTTTGAAAATTTTGAAGAACAAGATAAGCTTCTAAGGTAGGTTCAGGTACGGTTAACCTACAAATACAATATTTTCTTTTTTCTGTAACTTGTAATAAAACTGTTCTAAAATTGTAAATCTTTTATAAAATTGCATTCCTAAATACTTTTGTCTTTAAAACTAGAATTGCAACCTAAGGTTCAGTGGGTCAATTTCAGCCCACAGTTATAGTATGATTTGTTTGACCCGCATAGAGATTTACAAAATTTGAATGTGAGTGCTTTTAACTAGGGTCTAAAAGTACCAGAGAGCCACTAGCCTAACCATTTAATTGTCTTTTACAAAATAATTTGTTTTCTCCTTCTGTTCTTTGAGATCACTTGAATTTGCAAGGCTGAGCTCTCAAGTTTAATGTCTAAAATGTTGGTTTCCAAATGTTAGCATGCATCTCAATCACCTGGGTAGCTTGTTAAACCACAGATTCTAAAGTTCATCCTCAGAATTTCTGATACAGTTCTGGGGTACGACCTGGTAATTTTTCACAAATTCCCAGGTGATGTTGGTATTGCTTGTTCAGGAACCATACTTTCAAAACCCCTGATCTAAAACAGTAACTGCTATTCTTGCTCTTTGCTATTAACTGAAGCAATTAGTGCATTGGCCAAGTTTTTCCCTCTTAAAGTAAAAAATTATCCTGCTCTTCACTAGTGTATCACAATATTATTTCAATGGTCTTCATTTTTTGTTTATTACTAACATGCTTTGCTTTTTCTCAAAATAGTAAAACAGCCTTAAAAATATGAGGTAATGGAACAAGATTGTTGGGGCCATTGATGATGGATTCACGTTGGACAGGCTCTTATCCTATTGTCAAGAAGTGGTAAGTGCCCTGAGCCCATGATGCCAAGATTTTCCTAGATATTTAAGCGCCCAGGACTATCTATCAGATTTATTCAACTCTAAACTAGAAGCTGTGTGGCTCTAAATGTTTAATGAAATATTGAGTTCAATATGGAGTCATTTCCCTCCTCACTCTCCTCTTTGAGACTTAGATGGTCAAGTTAATCAAACAGGATTTCTCAGTAGTCATCAGCCATCAACTGCTCAAACCCATACCTTTTAGAGGACATGTGATATTGCAACCTAGCGACTAAACTGTTTTTTTTTTCTGAATCTAATGTGTTCTAAAATTCCTCTTTATGTCTGCTTTCCATTTACTCAATAACTTTTCTTCAGTAATGGAATGAGAGATGACTTTAAAAATTAACATATTAATTGTACCTTTTTTATTTTTTTCTTTCTTTTTTGAGTGAGGAGTAAAGGGGAATTATTAACATTCTTTTATTTAAAGCACCAGTGGATTTTCTCTAAAGCGTGTCTTTAATGGGTTCATTAATTTTAGTTATTCCTTTAACTAGCAACAGGCTTCACTTTAATTCATTTCATTTTTCTATTCAGATCATTCATTTTCTGTAATAATGGGAGATTGTGAAAAATGTGAATAAATTATATCCACCGTACTGTAATTATGTGCATAGTTTCTAACCCTCTAGACTGCAAATCACTTGAGCAGAGATTTGTCTCATTTATCTTTGTCTCACACAACAGTGAACATAGAGTTGGTGTGTATTGTACATATGCAATAAAGGCAGATCAAATCAAAATGACCTCTTCTCCCCGACACACAACTTTTCACTTTAGTTTCTCCTTTATTAAAGAGGGGTAATGGTCTACACCTCACAGGTTTCTCAAAGGGACTAAGTAAAATAATGCATGTCAAACACTTAACTCCATGCCAAGTAATAAATGAACATTCAATCTGTGTTGGTTTTTAATTATTAACAGGTATGTTTACTATTTTTATGATTATTTGTGTTAATGGCTCCAAACTCTCCTAAAGTAAATGTTTTAATGAAGTTCATTTTACAGAGCAAATTGCACTGGGCTACCTTCTGCCTTACTTTCTTCTGCCTAATGTTTTGTTAATTCTTTCATATTCCTGTAATTAAGATTGATGGTAAAACCTGGCATTGATAAAACCCTCTAATCTGTGACGTATCCTCAAGGCTCAGGTATATAAAATCATGACAGAGCAAAAGGATGGTTAAAAAATAAACACAGAACATGCCCTCTCTTTAAAAGTAGCTAATGTTAATCTTTATTACAAGTTTCACTAATATATGATACCTCATCAAATTTCCTTGTCTCTGAAAGTTTAGCCCACAAAATAATGCTGGACAAGAATTAGAAGACCTGGGCTGTTTTCTACTCTCTGCCTCTCCATTGAATGAATCATTCAGATTTTTCCAGATGGCCGTCTCCTCAGCTATAAACTGAGTAATCTCTATCTTAGAAATAATGCTGACCACAGGGAATCATGAACTTTCTTCCTGCTATTTCCCAAAAGGTTGCCTAGGTTGTGCACTGCACAACTCAGAGGTACAGTTCACATAGATGTGCAGCAGGGCTGATCGCTTCTTTTACCTCTTTTCATCCACGAAGAAGTGGTTAAGCAACCAGCTGTAGGATCCTTTGGTAGGTGTTTCACTTCTTCCCTGACACGTAGAAGCGAGGTCTATTACAGAAATTATTTGTGTACATTACCAGAAACACCCAAGAGAACAGGGAACATAAACCATACTTAATGGATTTAGTTTGTTTTTACCAGTTAATCCCTAAATGGAATGGTTTTGGGGGATTCCCTAGAATGGAGGATTTCCTAGAATCAAGGACTTACGTGAAACCATACAGACTGTTTAGGAAAGGATTATAAAACTAAAAACACTATCAAAAATATCCTTCATCCAAACACAGCTTTTTTTTTTTTTTATTTTTTGAGGAAGGTATGCAATCATCAACCTTTACAAACACATCCATCTGGTAGAGACAAGAAAGTCCTAGCTACGTGTTAGCACAGCATACAGGAGAATGTGGTGCTATGTTGCTGACCCAAATGTGCACAGCTGTTAGCAATAAGGGGCTATCTATGGAATTCAGGAAGGAGGCCAGATTTGCCTCCGTAGCACATCTTTTTTTAAGCACATGATTCTACATTTTACTTCTCCACTTGATTTCATGGAACTCTGAAATTGCTACAGAAAATAAAAGTATAATCAGCTCTTGCTATTCACTGGAATGGTGCCAATGGGAAATTAATGGACTTTTCTGTAATTGTTGAATAATCTCAATTGATGAATTATTGGGCATTCTGGAATTTCATCTGAAGAGACCCATATGGTCACAGAAGCTTAACACTGGTTACAAAAATAAGCCTTAGAGGTCGTCTCATCTGTATCTGACCCAAGTTAAGTACACATGCACCTGCCCTCTCTTGACTCTGCAGTAGGGTCTGCCCCATGCCTGCTGATACTCTGACCCCCAGTCTAACACAACTGCACCCACATTGACTGTGCTTTTTCCATCCGCTTCTGGGCTCAGAAGAATCACGATGGAGGGTAAGATATGGTTTCCCTAGTAGAAACCAGAGAGAATGAGATAGAGAACCTAAAACTGGGGACATTAACACCCCTTGGGGCAAACTTTTACTAGTGAGAGGCAAGAAACTGGAAGGAGCCTGCAGATACCATCTCCTCCCTTTCTCCACCTGATAGACTCTTCTGAAACCTGGGATACAATATGATCTCCTAGAGACATTTGTCACATCTAAGCAACAGATTGTGTTTTTCTTTTAAATCTGTGGCCAGTTCAGGAGTCACTACTTTTTATTTGCTTTTCCTTCTTTCCTGTCTTACTTTTCTTCTTCCCAAATTCTTGTTGCCCTGAGATTGCGCCACTCCGTTCCCCAAAAGACATTAGTGTGTTAGCGTCACATCAGGTTCTTTTTTTTTTTTTGTTGGTTTTGGAACTTGGGCAAGACTTATTTACAGAAGAGGAAACTGAGACTCAACAATTGAATTACTTTTCCATGATCAAAGATCATGAAGTACATTTTTTAAAGTTTATTTCCTTTGCTTTCTTTATCAGCTATCTATGATAAAGCTACCATGTTATCAATATCCGATTTAAATACCTCCTCCCACATAGCCTTCCCACACTTTGCAATTCATGCTGATTTGTTCTCTCTGTTGAATAAAACATATGCTTCTTGGGTTTTGTGTTTATTTGCATATTTTCATCTCACAGCTTCGGATGGAGTATTTCCTTATCTGTATGTGAATTATGTTCCCTGATAACAAGGAGGTCATTTTGATTTTTTTATTCCCCATAATTCTGAATATAGTGAAGGCCCTCCATGAAAGTCTTATGACCAGTTCTGCTTCAGTAAAGACGAGCTCTTCTCTACAATCGAAGTAAGGCTCAGGACAAACCTTTCACCAAAACCTGTTAGAAATAACAATGACAGATGTTTCTTATATTCCAGTCCTCCAATAGGTTTTGTTACTTTTTTTCTCTAATGTCCTTTCCTCTGTAATTTACTTTTTTCAGTCTTGCACTAATTCTTTCATATGAAGAGTATATTCTCTTTGAAGCCAAATTCTATAAGAGAACATGCTGTTTTCACTACAGCTTTCAGAAAACTTATAGAACCTAGCATATCCTTAAGGCCTTGAAGGTACATATTATCATTTAAGACTTACTGCGTGCTTTTGATAAATAAAGGGAAATTTTTAAAGATTATAAGTAAAAGATGGATGATTATAGTTAGACAAAGTAACGAATTCAAAATGAGTAGCTCACCATTGGAATCTTAGAGTCATAATGTACTGGCTGTGTAACTGTCACTTTCTTCTGTAAAATGAGGCAGGTACCTATTGGACTATTATCACAGGATTTTTATAAGTAACATAAGAAACATAAACAAAAATGAGATTAAAAATTGTCAAGAGCAAAATGATTGTGATGCTTTCAAGTTAAGCACAGTTCTTTCATATGGGTAAATAAGGGTAGTTAGTGCCCAGTTGCAAGATCATTTTGGGCCATTTGACAATCTTGAACTGTCCAATCTCTTGAAATATGTTACCTTGACCAATAGGGCATCGTTCTTCCTGTTTGTCCTTTTTCTTCCTGAAGAAGCCTTTCCAGGGATTCTACAGCACCCTGTATTCATGTAATCATGGCCTTGTCTCTTCCTATTCCTTCCACAGTAAAACCTACTTCTGGGGAGAAATGATCCGTTACAGATAGTCACAATAAGATAATGTTATAAATCATGGCTTACCACTTCCATTGATTCTGTGACTTTTTCCAAGCCCTAGTAATGAATTCACATTGGTTAGGTTTAGAATTCTGTTGTCTGTGAACAAAGGAACCAAAAGAACTTTAACTAATATAAATACTATATGAGATAAACTGGAAAGAGAGGTTATTGTGTAGGAAGGGTCATCCGAACTGGATTTATGGAAGTTTGTGATTCAGATATGTGTCTCTACTTCCATGTAATACTTTCCGAGAATTCTCTCTTTTCTTTAACTCTATTACTTTCTAGTTTAGGTTTTTATTACCTTTCAGCTGGATTATAGAAACAGTGTCTGCCTTCAGCTCTGTCTCTAATGTTTCCAAGGGCAGCAGCTCTGGAGAGATCATCTTGGTTACTGTTTTTATTTGTAGCACTTCCTTCTCTAAATGCCGTCATCACCTCTTCACAGCCTCTTTGAACAGCTCTTCCCAGCAGAAGCCTGACATTTGCAATCCATTCTAGTGTAGCACTTTTTCCTAGCAAACCTTTAGAATAAAATTGGTTTCCTCGGCACTGCCCATATGAAAATGTTCATTCCAAAACTGCAGCCTTGAGCCATATTCTCATGGTTTGGTCCTAGCCTTTGGCGCCACTCTATAATGTCTTGTTCCAGAGAGTTTTACCCATTGGAGAATGGGATAAATGATCTTCCTTCAGAGTGACTTTCCTATCTAGTTAAAGAATACATTGAAATTCAATTTTATGTTACATTTTTGGAGATGATTTTGAGTAAATCTAATACTGACTTGCAGTGATGTGATGTTATACCTAGGTGAGACAAGCACCAGGAAGTAGAAGAACATATAAAATTTGTACAACACAATTAAAGTATACTTTTAAGGACCTAGAGACTTAATATAAAGGGCTGTATTCAGGTTGGTGAATATTATAACTAATTTTTTGGCATTTTTAAATGGAAAGAAATTGAGCTTCATTTTTTTTTTTATTTTTAGCTTCCCTCTGTCTCATTATTTCTGAAAGATATCTGTCCTTGAATATGATAGTAATGTAAATTTGAAAAAAGTAGCATTATTAAGCAAGCAGAGTATTGTGTATTGCTACAATTTCAAGCTCCCTTATTCAATAAAATATATATGTATTAATGACTGAAATCAGGTATTCTCTTTTTCTTTCAATTATTTATGGAAAATTCATTTTGTTATATATCACCATCTATATCTGTTTTAATTATTTTGATAACCTTGTATCCTGTACTTTGTTATTTTTATTTGATACTAAGATTAATTTTGTTTAAAAATACAGCAACAACTTATACTTTCTTATGTAATGTTTCTTTTCCCTTTTCCCCCACAGAAATTTCTTGACTAAGTTTATTATTGACTATCATTATTATTTCATGTATAAAACTTTCATGACTATAATGGAAAATAGTCATATTTTAAAAATGTCTTCAATGTTTCAATATTTTCAATCTTCATGTTTGAGGTGAAAGAGAATTAACATTTGAAACCACTTCCATACAGTTTAATGCCTGCTTTTAGAGAAGAAGTGATGTTCTTCTACCAACATTTTCATTTCCTTCAACCATTCCAACTCCATTTACTTCTTTAGAAAACATAAAGAAAGATACATTAAAGATAATAAAACAATTCTGCTTGGCAACTTTAACCTAGGGAGTTAAACACAATTGACACATTGAAATCTTTATTAGACTGCTGTCACCAGCTCGGTTAAGTAGCCGCCCTAAGAGACAAAATGCTGACAATTTTAGACCTCTGTAGAAAGACAAAAACCCTAAGGTGTTAAATCAACTGTAGGTTTTTATATGTAGCATCACCTGTTGTTCTAATCTGTGTAATTATGATAATATCTTTTTGGTTATTGTAATTAGACTTCCCTGATGGCATAAACAAAGACATGACAATAGAATTATAAAATAAACATTACATATGGTTGCATAGCATAAAGCTAGGTGGATATTAAATAGTTTCCAGAGGGAAATGTCTGGTGTTCACTTCCATTAATTTGGATAAAAAAAGAGAAAAAATGTAGCATCTGGTATTAAGACATCAGTTAGATATTTACATGTGTATGTTTTCACATCTGAAACAACTTGTATTTATCAGTATAACGTTGAGCAATAGGGCTCCTCACGGTTCTATACTTCACCCTTGATACTTACCTTATTATTTGGTTCTGAGCAACCCTGAATAGTTAACTGATCAAGGTTGATTGAGAAAAAGATATGACATGGCTTCATTTGGTACTTTAGTCACCTGTGGCTAAATAACTTAGACACAACAGCTTGGTCATGAAAAGAGAGCATTACTGATGTTGTAAGATTCCTCCTATAGGTAATTTATATTATAAAAGATTTATGACATTTATCCTTTTTTTAAAAAAATAAATGTCTTTTCCATTATATTGTGTTTGGTATCAAAACATCCTTTATAAAAGTCGTTTAAGATTTGGCAACACTCTGACATCTTGAAATATCTTTCATAATTTGTAATGAAATGAGACAATGTTCATTCTCTAAAAAAAATCATAAATTTGACTGATTGAATAATTCTTTACCATTTCTTAAATGTGCATGGCAATACTGAAGAGCTTTATTGACCTTCAAAATTTTAGAATCTATTTACTATGAGAAAATTGTATTTCCTGAGGTCATTTTTACATTAAATTTATGGCTTCTGTAAGAGGAGGGTAGATGGAAGTAGAATGTAGTGGAGGTGTAGGAAGAAAAAACAAAATAAATTTAATTCAATTATTAAGAAGTAATATTTCTGGCAAATGATCACCTGAAAATGTTTTAGCAATATCATTTATTAATTCATTTATTTAATCATTAATTTATCAGGTATACTATACTATACTACATATCAGTCATATATATTGACTACCTTGTGCCAGCACCTATTTGTGATCAAAAGGCAAAGGAGACATGGTCCTTAAGCTAAAAAGCTCACGGTCAAATGTAGTACTTCCTACACAGATTAAATTGCATGCATGACACCATTCAGGAAATCAATGAAAATGTTTGACTTCTTCCTGAAATTATTAGCAATTAAATTTTGAAAGCATGAAATTTATGCAGAGCAAGGGATCTTTCAAAATCAAATCTGAAAAAGACAAATTATAAAATCTGGAGTGAGGTTTTAAAATCTAGACTGAACTCATTTAGAAAACAGAGACATTGTGATAACATTGTTATCTAATCCACCCAATGAATAGAATCAAAGGAGAACACTTAGATTTTTTAATTTAGCTTTTAATTCCAGAAAATATTTCTTACTCATAACTTGCTTTATATAGAAACTTGTTTTAAACATAATCCAAAAGCGTTTACACCTAAAAATATTACCAATGCCTTGATACCATCTACTCTTTAATCAATCCTCATTTTTTTAGATTGTTCTCATAATTTTATTTCTTCTTTTCTCTTATTGATGTGTTTAAGTCAGGTCTCCTTTCTGTAAGTTCCCAGTAAGATGTGACTTCCATCAAAAGGCATGTAGTGCTTGGTTGTTTCTCTTATGACATTAGGATCCATTAATAATCATTATCTAGTTACATTATTTTACTAGAGTTTAACAAAATTCTGATATTCAAATTCAATCATCCCTTCTGTCTGTATTAGCTGGACTATTTTTATAAAGCTTTCCCAAAATTATGAATTTATTCTAGGTGCAACTCACAAAGGAAAGGCAAGTTAAGTATTCATCTTTTCCCCTTTATTAGTCAGCAGAAGAATTGGTTCTTAAGCTTCCTCCAAATGTGTTAAACAGCTATTTATCTTTAAATATCATTAGAAACTTATAGACTTTAGCATACTTGATGTATTTGAATCCGTCACAGTTTTTATTATATTGGTACTCAGTTTGGCAGTGGAAACTTTGCTTCCTTTGCAAAAATTCTAGTGTTCTCCAATAGAGTCTTTGCTTTCTGGTAAGACAAGATATCCTGGTCTCGCTTTGTACATTTCCTGTATGAGGCCTCAATCAGTTACTTTTTCAAGAAACTCTGATTTCTTTTGTAGTAGAAAATGACTTTTAGAGACCACAGTCCAATTGCTGGTATATGTATAATTTTTAAACTTAGGGACATTTGTTGTGAACATACTAGTAAACACTAATATTTCTAGTTTTCCTCCCATTGCTAGAATATAGTTTTCTGTGTGCTTTACCATTGACTTGGGAGCATGGAAGTCAACAGATGGGGGTATAAGGGATTCTACTGAAGGTGACACTTGCCACTTTCAGGACAGAGCACTTAAAAACTAGTGTGGGATTCTCCTTGGGCTATTCCATTACTGAAAATATGAACTGTTCAAAATCATGGCAGGATGATGAATCTTTCATTCACCTTACTGACCACAAAGAACATAGCCACTCCATTGGTCCATGTCCATCTACCATATTGCACATGAGGGATAATCCTTTGTTGTTTAAACCTGTGAGATTTTTGAATAATTTATTACCATAGCATAATCCTGAGTGATATATAACACCTTTTTATTTACACAAAATGGATGCTATGTGAGCTTTCTGTCTTAGCTTAAATCTATAGTCTAAAACTGGCTAATATAGTTCAATTTCTATTCTTCACTAAAGACAATTCTTTCTCTCTTACAACTTTCAGGATATTTATCTTTCTTCTGACATATGGGCTTCTGAATTGTAGTATATTAATCCTCAGTACTGACTGCCTAGTAAACATACCTCTTCGTTGTTTTAGCAAGTCCTGCTTTCCATTGCTTTGTCCTGGTGGTGGTCTATGAGACATACTAGGTTCACTGATTTTGTTTAAGTGAACATGTATGTATTCTGTCATGTATATATTCTGTAAAGTATATTGTGTTGATGATTGGACTAAATATTTCCATTTTTGGACTATGTAGATACAATAAATATTATTCATAGAATATTTCAAATATAGGTCACTGTAGCTACAAACTTACTTTGTTCTGGAAAATATTTTGGTGATGCATATCGATTTCAGGCCCAAAGATATCTAGTATTTCTTCTATGTGACTACATATAATAAAGCCCTTTGTTATGTGACAGAACCAACAGGTAGGATAATGTCAGCCCAAGGCAGGTATGTAACAAAAATTTACTAAAAAAAGAATAAATGTGGCTGCTATAGTTGATCCCTTTTGTCAGGAAATAAATAAATGCATAATATTAAAAGCATTTTATATACATTGATCTGGAAAATTCTGTTGGAGTTAGATTTAGTGCAAAAAATGGTACTTGGTATACTCATTTTTTTGTCAAGCATAGTAGGTGCTATTGATGCCCCAGCTGGATCCCCTTCACAGGCTGGCACACTCGTCACCTGCTACTAGAAGTGTTGTTTGTACCTCCTCCATACTTGTCCCCTAACCCCAAGGGAAGTACCTGGCAAAGAAAGTTAGATTCCATCACCACCACCAGGGAATGCCCATAACAAATGACTTACTGATACGAAGGTATAAAGGCTCACCCCCTTGTCTCAAGATGGGACAACTCAGTGGTGTGATTTTTGCCCTGGAGCACACCTGAATCAGGTCAAGGTTAACCTTCTACCTGAGACCACATCCTTGCTCAGCCCCTTCTCTTTCCCTACATTGCTTTTCTCACTCCCTTATGATTTTTTTTTCTTTTTCTGAAGAGTAATCCATCAATACAACTTCTGCATCTAAATTCCTATTTTAGGCTCTGTTTCTAGAACATCTGATCTAAAACAGCTGGTTCAAGGAGTAGTCCTAAGAAGCAGTCTCTAAGGATGAGATTCTGGGGTTGAATTTCTCACTGGCTACGTGACAAGAGGGACCACATCACCGAAGGTAGGTGGAGAATCTGTGAATCACTATTCCCTGGAATCCTGTAGCAATACAGTTATTAAGAATTTTCATCTGTGGTGAACTGAGACAGGATGGTGGTGGAAAGGATGCACTGGCTTGTGCAATATGTCTGAGTTTTGAGAGGAAGAGAGAAATGGTAATTAGAAGACTGTGATACCGGGTTTAAAACAAAACAAAAAGGCATCATGTAGAGTATCTGACAAATTCCAAAAGGATCCTCACAAAGAAAATGCCTAGTGTCCCAGAGCAAGGTCATGCCTTCTGTAGCAGCAGCTTCTGACATGCTCCTAAGCTCTGCTACAGACAGAATATACAACCATGGGGCGCCAAGTGACCTTGTCACTAGAACCAGCCAACGTGAGCTCGATATGCTCAGAGCCCCTAGTCAGGAGTTTGGGTGGCAGTGGTCCCCAACCTTTTTGGTGCCAGAGACTGACTTCATGGAAGATAATTTTTGCACAGACAGGCGGATGCACGGGTGGGGTGAGGATGGATTTGGGATAATTCAAGTGGGTTACATTTATTGTGCAGTCAGACCTCTCTGCTAATGATAATCTGCATTTGTAGCCTCTCCCCAGTGCTAGCATCACTGCCTCACCTCCACCTCAGATCATCAGGTATTAGAGTCTTATAAGCGGCGCACAACCTAGATCTCTGACATTGCAGTTTACAGTAGGGTTCTCACTCCTATGAGAATCTAATGCCGCTGCTGATCTGACAGGAGGGGGAGCTTATGCGGTGACGGGAGCAATGGGGAGCAGCTATAAATACAGATGAAGCTTTGCTTGCTCTGCTGCTGCTCACCGCCTGCTGTGACTGCTACTGGTCCTCGGCCTGGGGCTTGGGGACTGCAGATATAGGGGACTGGTGATTATCAATGATTACCAGCCGGTGATTTCCAAAGATAAAATAACACAGAGAACAAGAGGTGGGAATATTTTAATCCATCCCCGTCAGGGAAAAAAAGGAATTCTTAAACGTTCTAGCCAGATACGTGGAAGAAATGGGCCTTTTTTGAAAGTGCGATGTTGTAAAATGAATAAACATTATTGCAAATAATTTATAGGAAGAAAAAGTAGTGATAACCCTAAACTCAAAATCCATGACATTTAACTCCACTGTTATTTTATAAAATTTCCTCCAAAACAGAAAGGATAATTTTGCAATGGCTTTAAGTTGATTTTCAACTTTTTTACTCAAAGAAATCTAGAGTACCTGATGTAAGCATCTGTCAATCCAAGGAAGATGAAAAGGATGTGAAAGTCTCTGAGAAGAGTTTGGGACCCAAAAGGATACTCGTGGTGAATTTGCTTCCCTTTCCCACTAAGTAAGAATAGCAGTGCATATTAAAACAAGAAGTTTCTAGCACTCTGGGAGGCCGAGGCGGGTGGATTGTTTGAGCTCAGGAGTTCAAGACCAGCCTGAGCAAGAGCGAGACCCCGTCTCTACTAAAAATAGAAAATAAATCATATGGACAGCTAACAATATATATAGAAAAATGAGCCGGGCATGGTAGTGCATGCCTGTAGTCCCAGCTACTTGGGAGGCTGAGGCAGGAGGATTGCTTGAGCCCAGGGGTTTGAGCTTGCTGTGAGCGAGGCTGACGCCACGGCACTCTAACCTGGGCAACAGAGTGAAACTCTGTCTCCAAAAAAAAAAAAAAAAAGAAGTTTGACTTATTATGATAGTTTTCCCTAAGCCACAACGTCAGTAACTGCCTTTGCCCTCTCAACACGGGTTGTGAAGGTAGAGGGATAGGAATACTCTAGGTAAGTTACAAAGTTAAATGAACATGTCTGTGTGATACTCTGCAAAACTTAGGATTCCATGAGCCATGAGCCGTGAGCCATATGCCTGTACATTCTCACTGTGGTCACTAAAAGGGGTCAACTCTTTTCATTTAATACTTAGGGAGTGGACAAGGGGGTTTTTGTGTATATGTAATCTTATTTTGGGTTGTGTGAGAGACATTTCAGTTCTGCTAATGAAGACAAAAACTTGAATAAATGTACCATGAAAATTGAACTTTTTAGCAACAAACGTGAAATTGAAAGTTGTAATAGCAATTAAATTGCATTGTGTCACAATCACAGATGTGTTTCTTGTTAATATTCAGTCCATTGAGCCCTGTTTAATTAATGTATTCTCTTTTCTAAAAAAAGGAGAAAAGTAAATGAAAGTGGTAAATAGACCATTAAAGCCAAAAATGGAAAAAATGCATTTAATTGTCATCTATTTAATTTGATAATTAGATCACATAGTTAATTTAAATGTTTAAAAAAGAAACAATTACTGGAATTGTCCACTGATCTTCAAGAAAATAGCCCTTTTATTGTTTTTTTGACTCTTTTTAAAGAAATAGCTTTTAATTTAATTCATTCTAATACTGAGGTAGAAAATAACAGAAACTTACTAAAGTACATAACACTGAGTAGTCAGAATGCTTTCTGGAATGTATAATTCCTTTTCCTTCAGAGCTAATTATACATTATTCAATATATCCATTTAAAATTATATTTCCTGATAAATATACATATTACATCATATGTTAAATTATGCATTTCCCAATGTAATTGAATGTTTTATGATCTATATCAGAAGTCATCAAACTATGCCCCAGAGAGAGATAGCCACTTCTTTTTGTAAATAAAGTTTTATTGGAACACTGCCATGGTCATTTACTTATGTACTATCTATGGCTACTTTCATGCTGCAACAGCACGGTTGATTCCTTGCAACTGAGACCTTATGATCCACAAAGCCTAAAATATTTACCATCTTTCCCTTTACAGAAATAGTTTGCCAGTCCCTAGTGTAGTTGATAAGATGAAGTAATATATAATATATTTTATTATCTATATTATATACATTGCTGCTTTGTATTTTAAATTAGCAAGGCAGTTATTTTAGAAATCTCTCTCTGTGTTAATAGATATATTAAATAGAAGCATGTCATGTTTCTACTTAAAGCATCTGTGGAAGGCAAGAATGAAAGGATACTTTGTATGTATTTATTTATTATTTGAGTCAGTACCACGAGACAACTCTGCAGAAGAGGATTCTAATAATGGCCAAGATCACCAGGTTTCTGGTGCTGAGTTGAGACGAGCTTTGCCAGTTCCTGGGAGGTGTCCAGAAGGATTTTGAAGGAGGCTGTCTATGTTGATGCAGAGTCCTCAAGCTGCATAGGACCTTGAATCTGCTCTCACGGTGGTCTTCAAATGAGATTAACACAATTTGTTTCTATTCTTTAAAATGAAGTGAAAATTTGACCCATTAATATAATTTCTTTGAGTAATTTGAAATAATTTTGTTTATATTTATTAATTATATAGTTATAAATATGTAAGAGAAATTACATAATATATAATATAAGTTATATAATTATAAATTATAAAAATAATTATTTTTATTTAAAAATGCTAACAAACAAGGCACTTCTTCTAGGACTTGTAGGCTACAACAACATTTTAAAAATATAACCTGGGGAAACTGTCTATGAGCATTGTGTGTGTGAGTGCGTGTGTGTGTGTGTGTGTGTGTGTGTTGGCATCAACCATAAACTAGATCCTTTGCATGGGGATAAAATAAAGAAATTTTCAATTTGGTGTTGTGAGTAGTGGGGTTAGAGAAACTGATCTGGCCAGAGAAGGTTATTTAGGAGGGGAGAGCATTGTGGTACATTTTAAGAGCAGGCACAAAAGTTTTTGATTTAATTCCAGGAAAAGTTACAACTGGGAAGGTCAACCAGTTCTGTGGGTGGATCATTACATCCAGGAATTCAGTCAGTATGTGTGAGGTCAGAATTCTGGGAGGTCTGTTCATGCAGGAAAAGGAAGCCAACAAATAGGTTTGAACAGGCAGGATATAGGACCTGGGTGGCACATGGAAAGGAAGAGCAAAATTATAGATTCAGACATTGGTTTCCCATCGCTTGTTTTGGGCCTCAGGGCAGGAATCCAGCCGACAGAGGGAACAGGGTACTGGGTGGAGTGACGAGCTTCTGGATTCCAAAAGGAACTTGAAGGCACTTGACCTGAACCATCAGGAAGTTAAAGAATGATGGTTAAGTTGAGGAATGACCAAAGACAAAGATATCTCATGTCTGAACAGGAGAGATATTTGAGGGAAATTGTGCCTGTTTTCAGGTCCTAGAGGTAGAATCATTTGAAACTCCCCACCTCTCTGAAGGGTGAGAGCAGATTCTTCTCCCAGAATAGGTCTTAAAGTCACACCTGGTCTAAGTCCTGGAGTTGACCAGAAGACAGAAAACAAGGCAGGAGCCATCAAACTCATATGAGTTACACAAACTAATCCACTCAATTTGGGAAAGAAAGAGGGTAAGGGACGAGCTCTTTGAAAAATTTCAAAATATGCTTATTGAACTAAGAAGCAGTAGTCAAAAGATCCTATCATGGGATATTTTTGTCTACTCAGGTCAGAGTCGGGACCTCCATAATGATTTTAACTTGTCAGTCTGATTCATGTCTCTTGTGTTCTTTTACTTCCTTCTTACTGCATCTATTTCCTACCAGATCCTGATTTCAGAGTTTCTGAAATGGTAACCTTTCAAAATGGTACCAGTATGGTCACCTTCAGTTTTTTTCTAGAATTCAGTTTGATATGTGTTCTTGACCTGTGGTGTATTCTGGCTTCAATTAACCTGCTTTAGTAGTATAGCAGGAAAGGCTCGAATCCCTTCACATGTACAATGATGATGGTGCTATTTTTCATGTTACTTTGTTCTTCTTTTCTAACATCTGTTAGCTAGATTATTGCCTGGTAGCATGCTAACACTGCCTTACACAGGGACTCTGTCAGAGTAAGGGTGCAAAGAATATTTGTTTCCTGAACTATGATCACAACCAAAGGCTTTTACTAATTATTAGATCAACTTATACCATAATGGGAAATCACAAGAAGAGAGTGTCATGAACTCTAGCTTTCAATTTTAAAGTTTAGATGAGTGTATGTGTGTGTGTATTTATGTGTGTGTGTGTATATATATATATATTTATATATGTGTGTGTGTGTAGATATATCTGTGCTTCTGAGAATTTACATACTTTTTTACCGCTGGTTTTCTAAATTATGAAAAAATATTAAGACAGTTATCTAGACGATAGACATTTAATTACAAATGCTTTAAAATGAGAAATTAATGAACATGATGTTAGTATTGACTTCTACACTCATGTTTCAAATTGAAAGGAAAACTATTGAACTGAATAGATTTATGTCACTTCTTATAGCCTTCATCAAGACAGGCATATTTCTTTTAAAATGCTAGGGAAACATAAACTTGCTCTTGTTTAGGTTTGGTTTCTCAAAACATAAGCTAAATAATTCTATTTAGTTCAATTCTGCACAAAATAATAAAGATACTATTTTTGAAAGTAAACATTGAGACGTGAAGAATTGCAGAGAAATTAGACATAATGTGGAAGCTAAATAATTTTATTTAATTCAATTATGCATAAAATAATAAAGATACTACTTTGAAAATAAACATTGATACATGTGAAGAATTTCAGGGAAATTAGAGATAATGTGGACTTTAATAGCAAATTAGTTGACCATTATACTAGAAAATATAAAAGGTAATAGTTTGAGAAGGGATATAAGTAAAGTCAGATTGGGTGGTTTTTCCTTGCAGTGTAAACATTGAAAAACATTTTTTGAAGCTTAAGAAAACAAGTCAATAAAATTGAGAAAAGAGAGATAAAAATATCATGGAGGGATGACTGTTCAGTCTCAGCTTGACCACAGTAAGACTCTACATCAAAACTTTTCATGTGCATAAGCAAAATTTGGCCCCAAAAATCTAGATTCTGTTAGGTTTTTGGTAACTATGTGATACTAGTTTATCACATGAGGGAGCAATGTTTAACTTACAGGCTTTAGCTGTGCTTTGCAGTATGTACTTTGCAACCAACTGGTGGTTCCTGGGATGATACCAGGTAATATATTAATAAACATTTGAAAACAATTTACTTAGGTATTAAATATGAATTTCAAAAATATAACTGTTACATAAAAATGATGATTTTGGTCATTGCCCAAAGTTTTGTTTTTCTTTTTGCCATACTTGCATAAGTTAAAAAAAAATGGGAGACTAAATTTAAAGTGAAATGTTAAATATATAATAAAACATGTGATATATAGATTTGGCAAAATGTGTGAAAGTGAGGTCAAATTAACTAATGTTTTGGAAACCCTGAAATATAATGCCAGTGAGACTAGACCTTCTCAGGGATTGAAGTGCTCCTGTTCATCGCTGGGATACTTCCCTCATGTTTAAGGTATTTGCGAAGTCAGGTTGAAAATCAGAAAGTTGATTGGTAAGCATAGACTTAACAGCAAGGCATTTGGCTAGCTTTGATAACTATTATATATTAGCAAGGTCATGTAAATACCTGGAATCCACTTGAGAACAATGTAGTCTTGTTCTATGAAGTTGAAGATCTGGAGGATGTTTTACAGTATTCAGCAGTTCCCAGTATTACCAAGAGACGGTTGTTATAGGCTCATTTTTTAGGAAAGTCCAGAAAAGCCCCTAAAAAGTTAAGATAAACACCCTTAAAGAAAACAATGTTGATGTGAACTTCTGAGCAGGACAGGAGTCCTGGGAAGGCAGGCACTCCCCTATGGGAGGCGGCAGCTGAAAAGTGTGTTCCCTACAGGAAATACCAGACTTTAATCAATGGAGAGGCGTTTTTTTGAGTATGAAAATAAGGTCATGTTCCATTTTTGCTTTCATTTCTTAACTCTCTGTTTCCTAGTCTGTAAAATAACTTACAGAGTTGCTGTGAAGATTAAACAAAATAATGTCGCATGGCAAGAACTCAATACTAATATTATGATTATTTGCCCTGAGAAGCTGGTTATATTTTTTTGAGAGAATGGTGATTGCAAAATTGAAGAAACCGTATTACTTGGAGGAACATGTGGGGAATGTGGGCAGCCTTAAGTATAGATCTGAAATCACTCAGAGGGAAAACATTCTTTCCACTTTGGCATTCTGGCAGCTACGGCTGGTGGCAGCAGCAGCTATGGTAATAACATCAGTCTTGGAAGCGGCAAGATTGCCCTGGCTGTGGGCAGCTGACAGTGTGGTGAAGAACACCTCGAGCTTCCAGGGAGCGTTGGCTAGAGAAAGGATGAGTGACTTTAAGTCCCAGAGCAGGATCTTGAGGGCAGTGTAACGTGGTGGTAAAATGATAGAGTCTAAACTTCAGTAGGCTCAATACTACTAATAGTTATGTTGCCTTGGACAAATTATTTAACCTCTTAAAATCTGTTCTCAAAATCTGTTTGTAATGAGGATGGTGGCATTAATGATGCCTACCTCAAAACATTGCTGGTAGGATTAAATAAAAAATCCAGGCAGAGTGTCCAGCCCAGTAAAAGCACTCGTAAATACTGGCTCAGAAGGAAAAATAAAACAAATTTATAAAAACAAACAACAACAGAACAAGGCACTGTTATCTCCAAGTCTGTTGTATAGAAAAACAAAAGAATAGATTTTTGTAACTGAATGCATTTGTCCTGAGTCTTGACATCATGCACACGGCAGATCCGTGATCACATACAAAGTGTGTGTATTTTTCTTTTTTTCATACTGAAGTGATAAGTCCCTTTAGATTTTGGGACTTACTATGAAAGCCAAAACAGCAGAAGTTTCTTGGCCACATTTAAGATGATTATCTTTTTTTCATTTTCAAAGTATCCTTTGTCAGAATGTCAGTGAATTCCATCTCTGGACATAGTTTTGGAATAAAGATGAGCAGCTTTCTTTTTCTTGACAATTAAAGCAAAGTTTCCCTTATTTCCAGGGAATTAGTGACAACCTAACATCTTTGAAAATATCTGTCCTGGCTTTTTTGATAAAATGCTCCACAGAAATGGGCAAGTGCCGAAATGAGGGGGAGTAAGTACCAGTTGCTGTAGAGTCATAGCCTTTAAGCTATGTGCTCCTGGGGGGAGGCCCCTGGGAAAGTGCTGAGCAGGTGAAGGAAGGACTTGAATCAGAGCAAAATACCAAGCCAGCTGCCTATGGGTTTGGTTTCAAAGATTAGTGGAAGGTACCCCACTGATCGCAGGAAGGCAGGCTATAACTGAGGTTCTTCCTCTACTGGGGTCCTCGTAGAACAAAGAAATGACATTGAAATGTTGCCACACCAGGCTTGTGTACAATAATTTTAGCCTTTTCTGCTTCTAGATTCTTGAATATTAATTATGATATTCCCAGCGCAAAAATTAATCCATAGGCTATGCATGACAAATTTGACTTTGGGAGTACAAAGGCATCCGGAAAATAAAAATGAGTTAAGTCAACTGAAAGAAGGATAATGCCCAAACATATCAACATAATTGGCTTTTATTATCAATACTTTTGTCCACATAACAAGTGACATATTTATGAAAATTGAAGAATCTTACTTGGGTCCTTTTTGCTTTCATTTCTCATCTCTGCTGTCCCTCTGAACTCACTATGCAAAAACACTCCTTTAAACATTGAGAGGATGATGAAGGAGTGCTTTCAAGTTCTAATTGTTCTCTCACTCATTCATGACATGTTAAATGACAGGTAATGGCAAGGCTAAATATACAAAAATAAGTTCATTGGTCTGCTCCAAAAAGATGTTTGCAACTGAGAGAAAAAGAGAGGCAGAAAGTGAGAGCACAAGAAATATCTATCTGATTTCTGAAAAGAGAGAGATTGATACTAACTGGACAGGTGTGAATGACTTCCTGAAGGTCTTGCAAGGCAATTCAGTGGCATGGATAAGCGCAGAGTCCGGCTTCAGATGGCCTCTGTTCAGGTCACACTCTACTACTTGCTGATCATGAAACCATGGTCAAGTTAGTTAGCATCCTGGATCCTAATATCCTCCTCACCTCTCAAAAAGTAATAATAGAACTTACCTCATTGCTTGGAGACATTAATAAATTACTAAATGGAAAGCACTTAAAAACACTACATAACATGAAGCCAACGCTACGTAAGTATTGGTTGTCACTAGCATGTACATTAGGCTTTTGTGCTCACATTTTCCTTGTATGTGGCCCCATGAACTTGTTTTCTGACACTACAGTTCTGAGATTACCATACCGACTATCATCTCCTTCCCATCTTGTATACATTTGTAAAGATGTGTATTAGTCTTGGCTGCCAGCCATAGCATCTGACTCTAATGGTTAAGGGATTTTTTTTTTCAAGTCTTCATGAATTAGATATATAAGAACTAGTTACTTCTGAATCAAATTATAAAAAGTATGTTTGGGATAAAAATAGCTAAAGATGTTTAAATATGGACATTTCTGCGATAATCCTTTTCACTGTGTCCTTCACCTAAAGTAACAGAATAGAATGCTGAGACTAATTTCATTTGGATAGTCTGATTTTTGGTGCTGTTTTAAATATAGTTTAATCATAGCTTGTTAAGGACATCTGTGGTGTAATGGAAAGTTGATTGGATTTGGAATTAGAATAATGCTTTCCAAACTGTTGTCTGCAGAAAACAGGTCCTAGAAGATGTTTGCTAATATTCTGTGAAAAGAGATTTCTTTGGTCAAATAAGTAGGAAAATGTTGAATTAGCTGATCTGAGTTCAGAACCCTGCTCTGCCATTTGTAGGTTACATGAGTTTGAAGAAGTCACAAGTTTTCTGAACTCCGTTTGCAAGACAACAAAAATATCTCACAAGTTTGAGTTTTTTTAATGGAATAAATAAGGTAATGTACATGAAAGACCTAAGAAATGCATCCTTGATGTACGTTGATGGACTCAGCTTTAGAGTTCACAAAGAAATGGACCAGAAATTGGGCATTCTTTAGATGTGGTTGACATTCAGATTTAGAGGGAAGGTAATTCCTGTAGGAAATGAAAAAAAATTCTCTGCTTATTAGGAAGAATTCTATTTACCTATTTCAGATTTCAATAAAAATAAAATAATATTCCTAATAAAGTTTATAGAAATATTGTTTGTTGCAAGGACACATTTTCTTTTATTTTTTTTCTGTGTTGATATTTCTTTAATATGCTTTGCAAATGGGTAAAACAAAAGAAAAAAAAGAGGAAAAAAAAAACCCATCAAGCCAGGTTCTGAGTAGGACTCAGAAAAAATATCCAACACTTTATGATGTTAAACCATCAGTTAGGAATGGATGCAATGGTAAAAACAGTTCATGTGTTTAAAACTGTGAAAAATATTTGTTGAAAAGCGAGTTGATAAACACAGACAATAACGTGTATTGAACAAAATAGGGAAAACCAGAAATTTCATCCACTACTGGTAGGACTATAAAGTGGTACAAAAAATTTGGAAACTATTTGGGAGTATACATAAAGCTAGACATAGTCATACCCCGTGACCCACAATTCCAGAAACACATATGTTTTCCAAAAGATAAGCACTAGAATCTTAATAGCTGTGCCATTCGTAGTAGCTCCAAAGTGAGAAACTATCCCAATGACCATCAACAATAGAGTAGATGAATGCACGTTGGTCTATTCACGCAATGAAATATTATGGAGCGAGAGAATGACCACTCTACAACTTCGAGCAATACAAACATAATTTGAATAAAAGCCTCTAGACATAATTTTATTTATGTAAAACAGGCAAAACCTGTTTACACTAGAAGTTAGGGTAGTGATTACCTCAGAAAGGCAGTGACTGGAACGGAGGCAATGGGCCTGCTATAAACCTAAGCAGGTTCTGTTTCTTGATCCGTTACGAGTTACATGGATGTGGAGAGTTTGTAAAAATGTATTGAGCTATAAACATAAGCCATGTGTACTTTTCTGTGGTATATTTTATTTTGTTAAAAAGATAAACAAGAAATTAAAAAAAAATCTAGCCCTAGAACAGACTGTGTTTTCAGCTTCCAAAATGAAAATTAATCTCTCTGGGTGTTCCCTGAGACACTCAGTGACTGATTCTGCTTTGTATCAGTTGCTTATTTTTTTCTTCTTTTTGTACAACATTCGGGCTGCTCTGCTGTAGTATAAAGTTCTATATTTGTTATTGGCTTATGAATCACTTCTATCCTTAAGTTGTTTTAAGTACTTATCAGGCACCAACTAGTACGAGCCTGAAGACCAGGCATGTAACAGGCCATTTTTAGGTAGTGAAGTGGCTGTCCTTGCTCTGTGACTTAGGCAAAGCTATCCTATCTTCAGTCACTATAAAAGACAAAGAAAGAACAAATATAACAATCATCACTCTGTCAAATACAGTTAAGTCAAATCCAGGGAGTTTAAATATACAAACAAATAACTGTGCAGCTTCCTAATTGATGTTGATAAGAGACTTCAGCAAGTAGGGGAAGAATTCTAAAAATTTATATTGTATGTGAAATCTCAAGAAGAATTTAGAAATTAACAAAATTATCCTGTAATATAAAAATGATCTGCAAAAGAGCATCAACCATGTATTACAGTTAAACTTTGAAGTTTACGAATGAAATTTTTTTTAATGTATGGGATTCTGGTTTTTCCCTCCTCTTCCTACTCATCTTCTAAAACGTTAGGGCTTTTCACTATTACTTTTCTACTTTGCCTGTTTTCATTTTTCACGGCTCACTTAGATAATATAGTCTTGCAACACAAAAGCAAGAAGAATATGTGAGTAGCACTGTGAATTGTTAAAATGTATTTTTCAGACAAGTATGAGTAAAGAATTGGAGAAATAAATAAAGGACTGACCATAATTTCAAAGATTTCTTTCCTAATTTTATAGTCTTTTAGGAAAATGAAATGATTGCTTTTTTTCCAGTAGTGGCATTTGGTGATAGCTGCTAAATTAAGCTTAAATACTTTGAAATATTGCTAATGCTAATTGAATAGATTACTAATTGAATAGATTAATGCTACATGAATAGATTACTACATGAGAAAGAATAAATTTATAGCAGCATCTTTCTAATATGCAAGATTAAACTGTTTGATAGATTAGATATCCAATAATTTAATAACCTAATTATGTTTTTAGGTTTCAGATCATGAAAAGAATTTTTTTAAATAGCCAGGTAACTTAAATTTGACTTCAGCTCATGATGAGTTCATGGCAAGTTGTTGCACTTAGGGTTACTTTGGAAATAAAAAATTTTGATTAATGAAAATACATTAAAAGAAGACATATTATAAAATTTCTTTAAAAATATTGTAATAAACATTTTGGTTCATAGTATAATTTAGATAAGAGATCATCTCCTACGCCATCAGTGGATAAATATTTCATATTCAATTATACTTTTAGTAGTATGTTACTACTATTATTGTATTACCCTTTGAATAGGACATTATGCTTCAATAGTTTGAATAATTATATTCAAAAAGAAGGCTGGGTGTGGTGGCTCACGCCTGTAATCCCAGATAGAACTCTAGGAGGCTGAGGTGGGAGGATTTCTTGAGCTCAGGAGTTGGAGACCAGCCTGAGCAAAGGTGAGACCCTATCTCTATTAAAAAAGAAAAAAAAAAAAAGAAAGAAAGAAAAATTAGCTGGGCCTGGTGGCATGCACCTGTAGTACCAACTACTCTGGAGGCTGAGGCAGGAACATCACTTGAGTCCAGGAGTTTGAGGGTGCAGTGAGCAATTATGATGCCAATGTACTCTTGCCAGGGTGACAGAGCAAGACTCTATCTCAAAAAAAAACCAACAACTACAACAACAACAAAAAAAGAATTTCCAAGGTATGTACAAGAATTTATCTACAAATATGTTCTTCACCACAGTACTGTTTTAACAACAGAACAAAAAAAAGTTTTAAAAATTGTTTTTCAAAGACTATTTACATAAGATTTAGACTCACCGTGTTGAAATTGGGTTGAGTAATGTCCAAATTCTCTAAATAACTTGTATATCTTCTTTCTGTCTCTCTCTTCTTCTCTCTCACATACACCCATATGTGCACACATTAAACTCACTCATGGACAAAGACTGTGGTGAACCAATATGGAGTTTTTAATAAGGATTAACTATGAATGATGAAATTACAAATGGTTATTTCAATTTTCTCTGGTATTTTCCAAAATTCTTTTTCACCTTTAGTGAATATGTATTCTTTTTGTAATTAGGAAAATATTTTTGAAATAATTATTTTTTAGGTCTTTATTTTAATGGTACCTTATAGTTTTTTCCTAGCATATTATCTAAAATTGTGAATCCTCCTCCCAATCTAGAGACTTTAAATTCTCCTTTCCTTAAGTTATTTTGTTCAGTACTTAATACACCATCTAACATACTATACATTATATTTATTCATTGCATTTTGTTTGTCTCCTTAACTAGTATATACATATTTCCTTAGGGCCAGGATTATTTCCAATTTTGTTCATTGGTGTATCCCTAACATCTATAATGTTGCCTGGTATATAGCAGGAGCTCAATAATTATTTGCTGAGTAAAACAATTAGTTTTCTATATACGTCTCTGTGATATATGCATCATATCAAGGCTGTTTCTTATGTTAAACAATGCACATAGCAAAGGAATTAAGTTACCATCCTCTTGAATGAGAAATTAAAAATTCAGTCTTTCTAGTGAAATTATCAAGATAAAATAAAATACTGAACACAGGCCTTTCCCTTGTCAATTTGATACCATCTACAGATGCCAAATTCTTTGTTAAGGACTTTCATGTTGTAGCTTTTGCTAATGTTGAGAACCCAACATGTTCCTGTATGGTGGTTTGAGAATGGCCATCTTTTGGAAACAGGCACACACTTAGTATAAAGAGATGTATTCTCTTTACACAGAATACAAATATATTTTTGATGCTGTAGGAAACAAATTCTAAGAAAATCTGGATTTTCAATGTTTGGATGATGCTCGCAGTTCCCAGTTACTCTTGTGTGGAAACCAAAAGGGTGGCAGACTTGTAGCAGCTTAAGAACTGGCTGGTACCCCAGTTGCTGTTGAGATCCATTTGAAACTTGGCAGGAAGATTAAACTTCAATTCTTTCATCCCTTTCTTCTGCTGCTTGTTTGCTTTGGATCTTTGAACCGCACTCGTTAATAAGTGTTAACAAGTCCTTTTAAAAGGAACAAGTAGTAAGGAGAAGAATAACAAGAGAGTAAAGAAAAGAAGTCAAACAAAAAGAAGCAATAGAATGGAAAGCAAAGCAGAAAAGATCAATTCCAAAATGTTTAAAGTGATTCTCTTTGGATATGGATGTATGTGACGATCTAGTTCATTACCAAACCATGGAAATGCCATCTTCTGAAAATTCATCATTTCCTTTAAACTAAATTTACCTAATGTGCAAGTTACTGAAAGTGAAGTCACATTATAATAAACCAGATTCAATTGCTAAATAGTAGATACTTCCCGGCTGTTAGGATCCTTGAAATGACTAGGCTGCCAACATCCTCATCATTTCTAGTTTCTAAAAAGTAAATAGTCTCAATGTTTGAAGCACTTGATGTTAATGACTGAAAAATTAAAAGCAGCCAAACACTTGGTTTATTTTATGTGGATATTATTTATATAAATGGTTAGTAGAAAACACATGTACTCTTTTAATTTATTGGACTAAAAATCCTGAATAATAATTTATTAAATAATCTCCAAGTGACCTGAGAGAGGTTAAACAATTATATAAGGACCTAAATTAATCCTAGTGCATAATTGTGCACCAGACACTAACAGTTAAAGAGGACTAAAAGGTTAATTCAAAAGTCATTTACTCCTAATATTTATTTATTTATAATTGACATATAATAACTGTATATACTAATATTTATGGGGTACAAAGTGATGTTTCAATACATATAATGTATGATGGTCAGAGCAGGGTAATTAGAATATACATCATCTCAAACATTTATCATTTCTTTGTGTTAGGCACATTCAATATTCTCCTTATATTTGAAAGTATATATTATTGTTAAAAATAGTCATCCTACAGTGATAGAGAATATTAGAACTTATTCATCATATCTAGCTGTAATTTTGTACCATTAGTAAATCTCTAACTTACTGATCAATTTAAACAATATTTATTGATCACCTCCAATGTGCCAAGCACAATTCTAGGTACCTAGGATATGCATTAGTCAGCTTTTTACTGGGATACTTTTACAAAATATGCAACCCTGAATCCAAGTGTGTTATAGGAACATTTATATCTTGCTCGGGGATCTGTGAGCTGTCTGTAGCTCTGCTGAGCTTTGCTGGGTTAGCTTGGCTTTGGATTTAGATGTATGTAGGATTCAGGTCTGCTATTTCTGTCTATTGTCTTAGGAATATGCCCAAAGCAGCAGCTACCTTGGACATGCTCTTTTCATGGAGGAAAGCCTTTGTTTAAAAGTGGAACACTGTCATTTCTTCCCACATTCCACTGACCAGAGCCAGTGCCAAAGCCAAGTTCAACATGAGTGGAGTTGTAAAGTGTCCTCTTCCCATGGGGAAGGAGTAGGATATATTTGCTGAATAATAAAAAAAAGCTCTATGAAAAGTATAGCAATGAACAAAACAGAGAAATATACCTGCACTTGAGGGTGTTTATATTCTTGTGGGGAGATAGGTGATAATAAAATAAGAGAATAAAAATATGTAAATATTTGTTAGAAGACAAAATTTTAAAGAAAGTTGTGAGCATAGCACTCATCGAAAAGGTGAGCTTTGAGCAAAGACTTTAGGCAATGATGGATTTAGCTTGAGAATATTTAGAAGAAACTCAATTCAGGCTGCAGGACTAGCCTTTGCTGAATTCCTAAGCTGACAGTGTGCCCAGCATGTCAGAGAAAGAACGAGGAGCCACAGTGGCTGGAATGAGGTAGATAAGGGGTGAGAAGGAGTGGATGAGGTAAGAGGGGTCACGGAGACAAAAGCCACTACTTCTTAGTCCCCTCAAGGCCATTATAAAGATTTTGACCTTCACGTTGCATGAATTAGGGAACCATTAAAGGAGAGAACTTAGGTCGGAAAACACACAATTCAGAATTATCAGTGTCCAGATGCTGTTTAAAGCCATGAGGCAAGAAGAAATAACCAAGGAGCTAGTGCACATCATGAAAAGTGCAGAAGACTAAGGACAGAGTAGTAAAGTCCCCAACATTCACGAAAAGTTACTGTCCTGTATAATGTTTTTTTTAAGTCATGACTGCACAACAAGAATTAATACAACTACAAAAGTCCAAGCAGTTTTCCTGTCGATTCACTCTTCTAATTCAGGAAATGTCTGTCTAGCTGTGCAATCTATCTATTACTACTGAACAGCTGTTATTCATTCTGATGAGTAGAATTATGTCTATTGGTTGTTAAACCTCTTGAACCTCACCCTGATTTGAGGCATTTCTATTAGATGGTTATCTGACCTCCCTTTTCATGTTTTCAAAGATGGAGAGAGCTCACTTTCATATCAGGCAGACCATGACATCGTCGGGCACCTCTAAGAAAATTCTTCCTGATGTTGAGTTCCCTCTAATTTCCAGGCTTTTGTTCCAGTCCTGGCCTTAGGAAAGTCACAGGATGTATTAGTCAGGGTTTCCAAAGAAATAGAACCAATAGGATATATATAGATATATAGAGAAGATTTATTATGGGAATTGGCTCACACAACTATGGAGGCTGAGAAGTCCCACGATACGCCCTTTGAGAGCTGGGGAACCAGGAAAGTTGGTGGTGTGATTCAGTCTGAGGTCAAAGGCCTGAGAAAGGGGGAGGGGCAAGAACCGGGGTTTCTTTAATGTCCAAGGGCAGGAGAAGATAGATGTATGTCCTAGATCAGGGTTGGCGAGGTGGGGAGAGAGTGAATTAGTCCTTTCTCTGCCTTTTTGTTCTATTTGGGCTCTCGAATGATTGCTTGACTTCAAAGCCTAATCTCTTCTAGAATCAAAGACCTCCAGGCAAAATATTTTGCTATCCTTTACTGTATCATGTAAAATATTTGTTTTAGTCTATATGCCTGCCAGACCACTCTCTTCTGCATGTGCTCTAGTTTGTGGGTCATAATTAAATTCACCAAAATACAAAAACAAAAAAAGGAGGCTTACTATTGTAGAAGACAGTGGAAGTATATTCTGTTTTTTAAAATTATTATTATTTTACGAATGCTTTAATTTTAGAAGAGTGAGAGAGATTCTCCTCATAGAATGTGGCTTATTCATCTTAGACAAATTATATAAAGCACTCAAAGCAACATTAGTCACTACCCATGAAGAAAATTAGTATGTGGATTCAACTCGCCTATTCACACTTTCTTTCTTTTCTACATAATGAGTGCGATGCCGCACTGTCTGGGGAATGGACATGCTTGAAGCTCTGACTTGAGGGCGGGGCATGGGTGCTATACATAACCTAAACTTTTGTACCCACATAATAAACTGAAATAAAAAAAAAGGAGAGAGAAAATAAAGGTGATTTCTGGGCCTGCAGAAAAAAAAATAAATTTTTTTAACAGCTTTATTAGATATAATTTTAAGATCATTCCTGTTTTGACCTCAAATGCTCAGTTCATCTAAAACTCACTATTTAGGCACTTAAAACCTTGAATTGGGCCTCAATTTTCTTATTCTTTATGATAATATATGACTAGGTAGGTGAAGATTCATTTCAGAGATGCTTTCTTACTTTGAGAGTGAATTTACTCTTAATCTGGCCGTGAGATCTATCCTGAATTCTTTGATTATACAAAGCATGGCAGAAAACTCACCTTATTCTTGTCTATTAGTATGATCATGGTTTTCTTCTCTCATGGTTTGTGTCATTTCTACTTCACCAGCCAGATTACTCTATTTTTGATAAGAATATAAAGTAAAAAAGTACTTATAATAACCAAAGAATAGTAATATCTATTAAAACCTTCCTATGTGCTAGAGCTGTGGTAAGTGCTTTACATTTAACTCCTGTAATCATCACAAAATATCTTCATTTTAGGGACAACTGGAAAAAACACAGAGAGATAAAAAATTTTCACGTGGTTAATTAACTTAAATGAATTGGCAAACACTAGTAAGTGACTATACCGGGATTCTATCTTAGGCAACCCTGCGTAGGAGTGTACACTATTGACCGTTAAGTAGCTTTCCTTAGTGCTTCCCTAATATCCACAGAGAAAAAGTTGCCACTTACATTGCTTAAACATTTACTGGATGTGCTCTTTATAGTGTAACATATTCCACTATCCATTTACTCATTCACCCGTTCATATTTATTGATCATCTACTTATAGAAACATAATTCATGGTAGTGGCCATTTAGTGATGTGTTAAACAGAATTATATTACTTTCTTGGAGATTACACTTAAGTGGAATGTTTACAGTGTTCATTTAGAAGACTGGTCACTGCTCTAAATACTATATGTTTTGTTTTATCCTTATCAGAAACTTATGACATAGATACAATTATCTTCACTGTCAGCTGAAAACAAGAATACTCAGATATATGAAGGGCCTTGCTCAAAATTTCAGAGGTGTATCTATCATATGTTAATTGAGTTAGCATATTTAATTTCATTCAACATTCAGAAGATATTGAGAAACTTTTATGTTCAAGGCACAATTATAATTACTCTGTGCTACTACACAGTGTGATGGAAGAATACAAGAAGGACATATCACTGGGTATGGAAGTCTGAGAGTATGTAACAATGAAAGCAATGTTGCAATGGACCTTAAGAGTTGAGTTTAGGTGGAAGTCTGCATGCGTGTGAGTGTGTGTGGGAGGTGGTGGGGGAGGAGAAAGAAAAAAATAGTAAAAACAAAATAGGTGAGTTTAACTCCAACACAGTGGAGTAGGGTATATGAAGAGGGGACAGGCTAATAGGAGCATATTTGATACAAAGAAAAGAAAAAGACAGAGGTGAAGCTGCTTGAAAGAAAACAAAGTTTAAGGGAAATAGTGTGGTTGGGACATAAGGTGCCTTTGAGGGTGACAGAGGAGTAGAAGGAAATAAAGGTCGAAAGATAGTTTGCCTGTGTGAGACTATGATCAGGAATTTGGATTTGTCCTATAAATTACAAGGTCATCTTTGAATGTGTCAAAGCAGAGGGGAGATCCAAACATCTATAGACTTAGAAATCTCTGGCCACATTATCAAAAATTATAAAATTTCATGGAACAATTTATAAAATGAAGAATGTGTCTTTAAAAATTGCTATTTTTTTTAGGATTTTTTTTCCTGGGGGGGTGGTGCTTTCTTCTACTTTGAAAGTTAAAAAAGAAAAGCATCCTAACCTGTACCACACATTTAAGTCTATCAGTCTGTGTGACAGAACTCAGAGTACATGGACTCAGGAATTTTTTTTGTAGTTCCTAATTACTCTGGTATTTATAGCACTCATTAAATCTAAACTCAGCTCTTTAAGGCTTTTGCAAATCCCAGCAGCTACACAATCATAAATACAAGAATGTGAGTTTCCAATGGTGGTTTGCTTTTCAAGAAATTTAAAAACCACATTTTTCCATCATAGCGCGTTATAAAACAGTGACTAAACACAGTTCTGAAACTGGCACCCAGATGAAGCTCGAAAAATAAATCTGTACCTGAGATTAGATAATGTTCCAGATCTCTGCTAATATTCTCACTTTAAAGAGTGTAGTTTTGATTATCATCATGGTAAAAAAGATATAATAAATTGCCCAATCTTCTAATAAAAACAAATCCTTATGTTCTATAGTTCTTGAAAGTTTATTAAATACCATTTTATGTATTACTTTGTATAAGACAGCATATTTTAACAATAGTAAAGAATATATGAGAAATATGATTACTTAAATCGCATTTTCTTTAAAAACCATTTTAAGGTGAAATTGATTTTGAAGTTCATCTTAAGTTCTCATTTTTGAGTGAGAAACTGAAGTCCAGTGAAATAGAAACTGACTTAAATTTATAAATGCACCTAAATTTTCTGCATCCAACTTCACCACTCCTGTAGGCATATAACAACTTGTGAAACAGGCAGGCCATAGGATAAGAGTCTTTAATTTCCAGAAAAATTTGAGGACCCTATAAATTCACTAGTTTTCCCAAGGTCAGGTGATTGAGTGGCTCTACCATGGGTATGTTTTGAAGCATGTAGAAGATTAGTATATCTTAAAATAACGCATATTTTATCAAGCGTTTTGATGAAAAGGATACTACAATTCATAAATGGATCTTACTGAATAATTTATTTTTCAGCAAAAGCAATGTTAAATCAATACTTGACAGTACTTAAACTACTGACCCAAGGCATGACCAGCTCAACCCTACACTGCCTACACAGGCTTTTTCTTGCCCTTTCTCATCACACATTCTATAATGTACACAAAGAAAATGCACCACGAAATAATAAAATCCAGATCAAATGAGATATTCCAAAACCTAAGGCATTTTTGTCAACTGAGCATTTTTAGTTATGTGGAATTTTTAATAAAATATTTAATTAGTTTTTCTATCTTAGTAATTACAAGATAAAAATCACAATTGAAGCTTTCTTTTAAGATTGGAGGACTTGTGGTTGTTTTCCGGTTATATTTCTTTTTCTTGTTTTCGGCTCTATAATACTTTTAAGTATTACAATTGGAGAGCTGCTACCCATTGGGCTGGAGAGTGTAATAGTTTAAACTCATAATGTTGGCAATGGAATTAATTTTCATTACATAATTTATAATTCCATGTGGATTCTGAAAGACATATTCTTTAAGACATCGTATATAACATGACAATAATAAGGTTGTTTTATTTTTATTTGATACTGTCTCCTTGCAGTTAAAAATAATTAGGAAACACACAATGTTTTCTGGTTAAGTGGGTATGATTAGCTAAACTAACACCATATTGCCAGTAAAAATCCTATGCTTCTTCGTGGCCTGAATATATCATCACCTTTTTAAAATTAAAGTAGTAAGAACATAATTTTAGTGATAGAATTTCATAACTTTTGAATAATAGATTATCAAATACCCATCTAGAACCAAAAAAAAAAAATGAGGAAATATAATCCTAAACCATTTTACTTAATACTAATGTTTTAATAATATGTAACAATGTAACTTGAGCTATACAATTGCTTGAAAAATATTTTTCTTATGCTTTAATTTCCATTTATCCTGCAGATTTTTTATTATGTGTCTAGTAAGTTCTAGGTGTTATCATAGGCAACAAGGACAAGGGACAAATAAAACATGACACTTTCCATTAACAAGACTCAGTCTATTAGAAGTGGTAGTTCAAAATATTGCCATAGATTTGTTAAGTTCTGTGATCAGAGTGGATAAAGTCTAAAGTAGCACTATCCAATAGGATACAAATACAAGGACAGCCACAAATATGAGCCACATATGTAATTTAAAATTTTCTGTTAGCCACATTAAAGATGTAAGAATGAACAGGTAAAATTGATTTTAATGATATATTTCATTTAATGATCATATGTAAAATATTTTCATTGCTATATATAATTAACACTGAAAAATGATTAATGAAATGTTTTTCATTGTTTTTCTCTATTGTGTCTTTGCAAGCCAGCATACATTTTACACTTATAGTGCATCTTGATTTGGACCGGCCACAGTTCAAGTATTCTGCAGTCACATGTAGCTTAGTGGCTACCCTATTGGACAGTACAGGTCTAGATCAATGAAATGGGTGATTATTTGGACTTGAGAAAATCAGGGCTGCTTTTCTAAGGGAGGAAATCTTGAACCAGGACAGAGAAC
Organism: Lemur catta; assembly: GCF_020740605.2. Lineage (NCBI taxonomy): Eukaryota > Metazoa > Chordata > Mammalia > Primates > Lemuridae > Lemur > Lemur catta. The sequence goes on from NC_059128.1 coordinate 269,918,108, forward strand.
CAGGAGAGACTGGGGAGGCCTGCAGGGACCAGACTTGGAGACCCTTGACTGCTACTCTGCACCTAAATAATTTCCATTCAGTAACTTCCCAGCCCTGTAACAAGTTTGTGGTATTAAATTTCAATGACCTGATCCTATTACGAAAAGAAAGTTTAATTACATGCCCTTTTATGTGGGTGTCAGAAAAAAAAATTCATCAATGAGTCAATGTCAATCTTAAGAAAAATTACCATGTCTTTATTTTTGAGGCTGTTGCAGAAACTATCAGCCTAGTCTCATGCCTTCTTGGCTGTTTCTTAGTTCAAAAGGAAAACTTGCAAATGACTGAGAAACCTGTAGGATTAGCTCATGTTTTACTTGGCCTCCCAAGAGATTTTGGTCTTCAGATGCCCACACTACATGCTTCATTTCTGTGCTGGCAGAAGACAGTAAAAATGTTTGGATCCAACTGGAGGAATGGGAGGAAAAAAGTGTTGAGAATGTTTGATGCCTTTAGTTTCCTTTTCATGACATTCTTTTGCACATTCGTTAGGACAAGCAACTCCTAATGTTGCAGTTATAACTACATATTTCTGACCTTTACTTAACAGACCTTTACTTTATTTAAATATAGATTCTTGGGCAAGAAAAGAGTTCCCTAGAGAGATGTCATTCATTTTTCCTTGGAGTAGTCTCCCTTCTTGTATTTGTCCAATTAAGGAAGAACAGAGCAATAGTCCACAATCCCTAGAAACTGTGCCCACCAAGCTGTACTCAGGAATATATGCTAAATTTCCTTTGTGGGTATTTAGTTTGGTTTTGTTTTCATTTAATTTTTAGAATAAAAAAGGAATGTGAGATGAAGTAACTAGCTATGAAAAACAATTTCCCCCCATCAGCTGAATATGAAAGAATGTCCCATGAAAGATAACTAAATCTATGCCATCTCACTTTTTTCTGTCCTTGCTTTTATTATAGATATGTTATATATTATATATTTACAAATTTGGGAAGCTATTAACTACATATTTACTTTCTTCCTCTACTTTTCTCCTTAAAAGCTAGTTTCTCCCATGCTCCATTTTACAGCCATTTTTTTCTCAATAATTCCCTCTTTCTCTCTCAACCATATCTGTGGATTTATCTAACACTTATAAGGAGTTTTCTATTGCTGCTGTACAAAATCAGCACAAACTTAGCAACTCACGGAAACCAACTAATTTACTATCTTACAGTTCTGGAAATGAAATATCCTAAAATCTAAGCATCTCCTCTACTTTCTAGAGACCTCCTGCCTGTGGCCACTTCTATCTTCAAGGCCTGTGCTATAGCATCTTCAAATCTCTTTCTGTGACCTCTACTTCCTTCTTCACAACTACCTCTCATATGCTCATGTTTCTGTCTTTCCCTGTAAGAACCCTTGTGATTAAATTTTACCACCTGGATAATCCAGGATACTCCCCATCTTGAGATCTATAAATTAATTATACCGCAAAGTCCCTTTTGTCATATAAAGTATTTAATAGTATATTCACAGGTTCTGAAGATCTTTGGGGAGGAGGAATTATTCTCTCTACCACAGTGATGACTGCCAACCTCCAGCTGTAGGCTCCAACTCTCCTGTGGGGTTCCTACCACGTGATGTGCACACGCACATCAAACACAGCAGACTCAAAGGTGAACGGCTCTTCTCCCGTAAAATTGATTGCTTCAATTTCATTGCCACACCATGGATACATCACCTAAGCAAAGACTTCCCCAGCTAGAGAACTAGGAATTGTCCTAAACTGAGCATTTTTTACCCCTACTTGTACTAAAGCCAAGATCTATTTTTTTAAATTATTGAGTATTTAAAAATGTGTATTCTCTATTTCATTCCTTCTATCTCTTTCCTGGTTCAGGCATTATATATTCTCATCTGAACTGCTGCAATAACCTGTCTTCTTTGTCCTCAAACCTGTCCCCTTAAATGTATTCCCCACAGTTCCATGTAAAATGTAAATCTGATGATATGGTTCCTACTGTCAAGACTTTTAATGTCTCCTCACTGCCTGTTATCCTACACATTCCTTCAAATTGCACACGAGGCCCTCCCTGATCTTGTCTTTGATTATATCTTCAACTGTATATTTTACACCTTCCTATTACACACTGTAGAACTCATTTTCCTGCTTGTGATTCACTTTGTACCCTCACTGTGTTCCTTGATCTATGTGTTTCTCCCGTTTTAAGTCTGTCTATGCCTCAGTAATAACATCTATTGCATCTGTGTGTATATTTTTCTAAACTGTAAGTTTCTAGAAGGAAGTTCTCAATTAGTTTTATATGTTCACCATTCAGCTGAGATTTTAGCACAATGTATACTTGTCGTAATAAAATCTGTTCTTTTGGTTTTGTAAATTCATGAGTGCAAGGCATTTAAACTCCAAATTATAAAAGGAGATTAATTTAAATATTCTGGGAGATTTAATATTTTGTAAGATTTTTGATCTCATGCATTCTGTTTCTGAAATGTGGGGAAGCTGCTGCTTGGGGGATGTAGACAAGTAGAAGAGAAGTATTAGCTTTTGTAATAAAGCAGAAATTTTACTGACCACCTGCAAAGCATATGAGCCTTTGGTAAAAGAAATACATAAACATACCTTAAATAAAATATGCTTATCTAAAATTTCCATGTGCTTGAAATGTAGGTCATGTTAATCTCTCTCTCTCTCTCTTCTTTTTTTTTTTAATTTAACAATATACTTGACAGCACCATAGGTCACAGTTCTCATCAGTGGCTTGTTTTGTGTGCTTTCAGGGATTAGAATCTGTTTTTAAAAGATCCTCTTACACTCTTTCTCACCCTTCCTTCTGCCTCACCCTGAATTTAACCTAACCATGACCTAAACAGTTTTCAACTGCAGCTCTGCTTCCATCCCTCACATATGTCTTTTATTTTTTTCTCTTTTAAGTGTTAGTTTGGCATATGAAATTCAAATACAGCTAGTTCATTTTGAGGGGCCTGGAATGTCCTACTTACTTTATCTAGTTACATTTTGGTAGAGAATTCATATAATTTCTGAAGTAATTATCTCTGACATTTAGTTTTCCTCAAATTTATTTAACATAGAGAGGAAAGAAAAAGAGATGAGTCATTACTTGAAATCCTATAAAATAATTTTTACCTCAAGCTATTCCTGCTATTTGTATGTGTGTGCATATATGTATGCCCTGGCTTGCTGTGCACGTGTTTATGCCCAGAGCTCACGTGAGGATGTTCTAAAAACAAATAAGTAGGATGAGTGAAGTTGAAACTTCTTTCCTAAGAATCCAGCATTTACACTAATATCACTGCATACACAAAAATAAGATTTATTGGATGCCAAGATCTCTACTGCAAATGACTACTGGGAGTATAGATAGAGAACATTGTCTTCCTTAACCACCCAGTAGGTCAAACTTTCTATTTTGGGAAGGTAGGTATATACTCTTCTTGATCCATAGCTGCCAAGGTGTGGCCATGTGACGCCATGTCTGCCAATCAGATGCCCCTCTTGGGACTCAAGAAAGTGGCACAAAGATATTAATACAAGGACAGACAAATCTCTTGAGAAGGTGGCAGTCAAGAGGTGCTATACTCTGTTTCCAGTGACTGGAGTTTTCTAAGCAGACAGTTTTTAAGGGAGAATCATGGCTATGTTCCCAACCACCCATCTCTCTGCATTTCTTTCATTTTCTGAACCTAGTTCTCTAAACTACCATGTATTGCTGAAGCCATCTAATGACCTCATTGAAAATAGTTTCCACCTATTAGGTTTACTAGAAATAATTTGTGTTGATTGCCACCAAGAATGTTGACTTCTTTGGTTAGGAGTTGGCAAGCGAAGAAGACTGAGAAGAGAAGTGTCTTAGAAAGAGTTACCCCAGCAGCAAGCCTTAAAGCGAGAATTTGAGTGCCAGTGGTTTATTTGGAAGGTGACTCCAGGAATCATTGCTAGGGACATGGGAAGGCAAGACAGATGGGAAGGAGGTGATGAGCGGACTGCAGGTGAGGGTAACGAGTTCAGTCCTACTGGGAGAAGAATGTCTGAGGAGTATGGAAGCTGATGTATTTATACTCTAAGTCCCAGTTGTCATGGGCTGAGGACACTTCCTGGAGATGTTAATTCCCCAACATTTCCATTCTGTCTGGTGCTGCACAGACCGAGAAAAGACTCCTGGCCTGAGCACCACTTTTCTCACAATAGGATGCTTTCTGCCCACGTGGGAAGAGTGAGTGCTAAGGGCTCATACAGAGAACACCAATGCTGTGGTGGTGGCTTTTGTGACGTGTCGACTCGATGGACTATGGTTCTCAGTTATATAATCTATCACAAATACACATGCTGCTGTGAAAGAATGCTCTAGATGTAATAAAAGGTCCTAATATATCTTTGTGTAAGGGGGGTTATTCTGGATAATGTGAGTGGACCTAAGTGAATCTATTGGAAGGCCTTAAAAGCAGGGTTGGCATTTCCCCAAGAGAGACAGAAAAAAACTTTTCTGTGGACAACACCTTCAACCTGTTCCCATGGAGGTCCATCCTGTTTATGCTTTTCCTTAGAAGACAGCTTCAGACATGCCATAGGTTCAGGGCTTCTCCTTCCTGACTGCCTGTTCTGGGGATCTAGGACTTTATTATTCAGACCCCACAACCATGCAATCTGTTTATCTATATATCCATCCATCCATCCATCCATCCATCTCTCTATCTATCCACCTATCCATCTATCAAGAGGGTTATAATCTTAGTACACGTATAATCTTGAAGGTTCTATGTCTCTGGCTGACCTCTGACTGGTGTCGATTTTTGCTACCTGGGAGTAGGTGCTGCCATAACAAATGCATAAAAATGTGGGGATGGCTTTAAAATCAAGTGGGTGGAGGCTGGAAGAAGGTTGAGGAAAACTTGTAAAAGTATAATAGAGAATGCCTATATTGTCTTCATGTGATCATAAGCAGAAATAGGGCTTTTATGAGTAAAGGCTAGGAAGGAAGGAAGGGACAGCTTATTGGAAATAGGAGGATGGAAGATCTTTGCTATGTCATGGCAGAAAATATAGTGAAATCATCTCCTGTAGGAACAGTGGAAAATAGACAGTGTTCTCTGGATGGTAGCAGAAGGGAAAGTCAGAGAGATTCAAAGAGCAAGAAAGATCTGATGCACTATTGCTGATTCAAAGATGGAAAGAGCCACACACAAGGACCAGAGAGCAGCCTTGTACTAATTTCCTAGGCCTGCCATAACAAACTGCTGTACACTGAGTGGCTTTAACAACAGAAATTTATTTTCTCATAATTCTGGAGGCCAGAAGTCTAAGATCATGATGTCAGCAGGGTTGGTTTCTTCCAAGGCCTCTCTTCTTGGCTTGTAGATGGTAATCTTCTCCCTGTATCTTTACATGGTTTTCCTGGGGAAATGTCTGTGTCTAAAATACCTCTTTTTAAGGACACTAATCATATTGAATTAGGGCCCACGAATATGACCTCATTTTACCTTAATTCTCTCTTTAAAGATTCTATCTCCAAATGCTGTCACATTCTGAGGCACTATGGGTTAAGATTTCTATTTTAGGGGAGATACAGCCAACAGTTGGCAAGAAAACAGGGCTGTCACTCCTACAACTGCAAGGAACTGGATTCTACTTCAACAAGATGAATAAGCTCAGAGCGGTTGCTTTCTCAGAGCCTCTAGATAAATGTCCAGGTTGGCCAATACCTTAATTTTGGTAGACTCCCTGGCCTTCTAACTTATAGAACTCTGAGATAGCTTTTTAAGCCTCTGAGTGAGTGGTAATTTTTATGCAGTTATAGCAAACTAATACAAACACCATCTGCTAGTGGCCAGTCACAATTTCTTTAAAACCCACTCCATCAAAAATAAACAAACAAACAAAAAAACCTGCCAATAGAAATATTTAATGAAAGTCTACACTCCCTAACACTGCAGTTGATCCCAACATCCTAATCTTCCTCCTGTCATGCATTCCAGATTTCTTCATCCTTAGACAGCACCTTTCTTTGTCTAATTTGCTTCACAAAGGATTGAGCAGGAGGAAATCCAGATAAGATTAAGCAGCTATAGAAGGCACGATTCCTGTGCCACCTACTTCTGGTGCACTGACTTTCCTCCCTTTGCTGACATTTTTAGCCTTTGTGGGGCTGACAAGCAAGTGGGGAATTTTGTACAATGATCTTACAGAGAAGGAAAAGACCCAGACACGGTTCCTGGAAATCTCATCACATTGTCACTTGATAGTCCATGTTCTGGGGCTTAGTCTCTAGCAGGGCCCTGTAGCATATAAGGAGCCAGTTTTCAAATGTGACTAGTTCTTTCCTAAAGATGGTATGACTGGTCCAATACCTATGGCTGTGCTGTGGCTTTTCTCTGTGGCTCTCCAAAGATGAGACATAATATTTTTTTCTACCATAAAGACTTCCTGTTCCATGGGACCTGCCAAGCCATTTGAACCAAGTGGCAGGGTAACTTGTATCATAGCCTGAATCTGCTGCAGAACCATCTTGCTCTGGGCCACATTCAAAACTGACAGCTTTCTGAGTCACTCCTTACATGGAATAAAGCAATACTCCCAGTGTGGTATGCATTGTTTCCAGAATCCAGAGGGGCCAATGAGGTTAATCAGTACCCTGCTTTTCACTGTGGTGGACTGGAGTACAAATGAACAGGGAATGCACTGATGTTGTAATAGCTCTTCACTTGAAATATATGGCGTAAACAGTATTGAGAAAGACTGTGGAACTAGTTAGCTGTTGTTAATAGCCCTACAGGCTCTGAAGGAAGAAAATAGGCTATCAAATAATGTTGCAAAGCGTGAAAGCCAGAAGCCATTCTTTGTAGAATTTAAAGAGACTCACATTTCTTTTATCTGAAGAGGAAAATGTATTGAAAATCAGTCTCAAGATTTTATAGTAAGAGAGTTAAAGTCAAAAGGAGGCTAAATGCACATTTCTGGCAAATTCTTCTATACTGATATCTGAGCCCTGATAAGGGAGGAGTGGAATAGTGAGCCTGGTTGAGGACATTTGGGAGGATGAATTTGAGAATCTTCATCCCTGTGATGCAACAGGAGAAAACTCCCTCCCTCCATCTTGATAGAAGAGAGAAGCCTCCCATTGCCCAAAACTATGCAAAAGACTCACTCAAGACAGGTGACTTGCAAGGTGATGCTTGTCCTTCTCACTTTCTACCCTTATTTCACCTAATTGCTTTTGGGCCAATCATATAGGACAAGTCCACCTGACCAGGAAAGTAACGCTCCTGCTAGGGGAAGAAAGGGATTGTTCAACACACAGATACAGGCCTGGCTAATACGTGCCAATGAGAACTGGGAAAACCTGCCTGCGAGTGGATCTTAGAGAACTGGACTATGGAGAATAGAATATGAGGCTAGGGAAGGGTGACTCTATTTGGATGGGCAGTGTCTTAGTACATTTATTTGGGCTGCTATAGCAAAGTACCATGGATTGGGTAATTTATAAATAATAGGAACTTATTACTCACAGTTCTGGGACTGAGATTGGCGAAACAACAGCAGATTCGGTATTTGCTGACAGCTCTCTACTTCATAAATGGCACCTTCTTGCTATGCCCTCATATAGCAGGAGGGGAAAACAGGCTCCCAAACCTCTTTTACAAGGGCACTAATCTCATTAATGAGGGCTTCTAATTACCTCCCAAAGTTCCCACCTCTTAATACCATTGCCCTGGGAGATTAGTTTATAGTATATGAGCTGGGAGGAGACACACATTCAGACCATAGCAGTACAATTAAAACAAAAAGCACTTATCACTTATCCAATATATATACAGAAATTTGTCTGGTGTGTGCGTGTGCATGTACATGTGCTCGTTTGTGTCTATGTTTTCTCAGAATTTACAAATCCACCTTCCTAAAAGATTATAAACCCTTTGAGGTCCAGGACACAATTTTGGGTAACTTGTCCCTTACTTTCTACAGTTTCAATAAATCTGTGTTGAATAAATCACGGAGGAATGATACATGAGGAAAGCAGTAAACCACTGGAAGGTATGAGAAGCATGTCATTGATTCTGATTTGCACCAGTTATGCCTGAAAGTTGATATTTTGCATTATGAGCTAGCTCTAAGAGGGTAATGCTCATAAGATTCTTAAAAATATGATTGTAATTAATTTGATTTATAATTTTGATTGGTGATGGCAAAGTTTTCATTAAAGTTATAAGTTTAAACTCTTATCATAAGAATGTCAGATGATCAAAAAATGTAAGTGCCAACTAAACCGTATGCAAGGAAATTGTCAATGTTAAAAAAAGAGGAAAATACTCCTAGATTCTCAAGAATAATTGGCAGCTTGGAAAAATCCACTGGCCAGTTAGCTTTCCTGATTCTGCAGACGTTGAATAGCACATTTTCATTGCCAATGTAACAGCCAAAGCATGAGACTAAACTCTGAAATGCCTATGATTACACGTGTGGGCAGTGACTGCTATGATTGGCTGGGTTTCAGATTTGAGTGTTTGTGTAGACAGGGCAATACCTTAAAAGTATTAGATCAGACCCAATCTCCACCAGACACCTGACCTGAACTGGGGAGCTACAGGTTTCTTTATTTGGCTTCACCCCTGAGCTTGTTTCCCATGGAAGCCATGTTATTTACCTTCAGAGACTTCCCCCGTCCATGAAAATAGGAACAGCCACTCCCCAAGAGCCTTGCAAAAAAAGAAATAGAATTGCCACCCATGAAATAAAGCACATTTAGTGGTGGTTGGGAACAGCCCTGTTTTCTAAATTAACAAGCAGAAGAAAGCAAAGCATGTTGCTTTCCTCCCTTGCCTTATTTCTCAACTTATTTAAACACCTGAATCTCAACCGAAACAACACCCTATTAGTTGGGAAAACAGAATCAGCCTTTAGCTGGTGAGAGGGGAAATTAGAAAACACATTTCATTGTAACAGGTTTTATTTATGTATTACAACATTGCCAGAGGCTAAAGTATAAACATAACGCAAACTGTTACTTTTAATTTTTATTTTAAAACCTGCTAGAGGTTTCATGTGGTCTGAATTCTTTCTCAGTCACTTCCGTCTTTTTCCTGCCCAGGCCGCCTGCTCCTGCCTCCCCCCAGCTTCCGGCCCTTCAAGCAGATTCTTAAGTCTACAAAAGAAAAACATATTTTTGAAGAGACTAAGTTTGAAGTGTCATTAAAACAAGTTCCTGATTGTAGGCTTCTACCTCTCTTGAGTGTTTTATGGCCAGTTAATATCATTTAACAAACTTTTGCTTCTTTTACTAAAAAACAAAAGTAAAAATATGGTATCAAACGCTCCCACTTCTGCTGCAAAGCTTGTGATGTCATCAAAATCCATCACATTTTTATGCCCCTAAAACTGAGATCAAGTACATTTTCTCTTCTCTCCTCTGAGTCTGTTTATACCTGACTCCAGGATTACCTTCATCAGGGAGATACGTAATTTTTTTATACTTTTAAAACAAACATTTCTCCAATTTCATGCAAGACTTCTTTTAAACATAGAAACCTGAACTATGAGTTCTTTCTATTGGGTAATTCAAACCAATGTTTGAGACCTTTGGCTGACTTTCCCTTTTATCATTCAAATATTGAAATTCCCAAATTAAAACTTTAATTTTAAAAAAGGGAGGACCTCAAACTTTAATCAGGAGTAACATAATCTCAGTATCATAGATGGTGTAAAAATGAATTAGAAATTTTAAAAAACCAATAAATTAAAATATCTTCTTATTAGAGTTAATATACATTTGATAGATTAATTTTTACTCATCTTAAGACCTTTAAAATAGTATAAAAATAAATTTTAGCTATCTCAACTGATTTATTTTTCTACGCCTGTCTACCACGAACTAAAGTCAGAAATCATAGTTTCATTAGTAATAAAGCTGTCTCAATAGATCTTTGACTCTTTAAGTTTCACAGTAATGGTACCTCAATATTTTAATAGTGAACTCTCTACGTTACTTAAAAGAAACAAAAAAATATTTAAAGACAATTTTGGAATTACATTTACCTTTTCTACAAAGAAAGTTTGTTTTTTAAATAAACAAAAATAATAAAACCAAAATTCAGTAATTTCACAGTGTCATTGTATAAATTTAGAAATAATCTCTCATAAGAGAAATAAGAAAATCGATTTTTTAAAAAATCCTATGATATTAAGGTTATGGTTTGAATGTTTATGTCCCCTCCAAAATTAATGTTGTGACTTAATTCCTAATGTAGCAGTATTAAAATGTGGGGAATTTAAAAGTTGATTAGGGCATGAGGAATCTGCCCTCATGGACGGGATTCGTACTTTATAAAGGGGCTGGAGAGAACTAACTAGGCCACTTTGCCCTCCTACTCTTCCATCTCTTCTACCCCATGAGGACACAGAATTTGACCCTTTTTGCCCCCTTCAACCATGTGAGGATACAGCAAGTGGTGCCATCTTGGAAGCAGACACTGGGCCCTTACCAAACACCAAACCTGCTAACTACTTGATCTTGGGCTTCCAGCCTCCAAAACTATAAGAAATAAATTTCCATTTTTTTTTTATAAATTACCCAGTCTAAGGTATTGTGTTATAGCAGCAGGAATGGACTAAGAAAATTATTATAGGAAATTATGTGCCCTCCTCATACAATGACATAAAATGGTTGAGAGCTATATGTGATTAAACTGACTCTGTGTTTAACCACATTTTTTTTTTTTATGGGTAAAACTTATTTGAAACTTTTTTTTTTTTTTTTGAGACAGAGTCTCACTCTGTTGCCATCGCTAGAGTGCCATGGTGTCAGTCTTGCTCACAGCAACCTTAAACTCCTGGACTCAAGTTATCCTCCTGTCTGAGCCTCCAGAGTAGCTGGGACTACACGAATATTGGCATGTGCCACCATGCCTGGCTAATTTTTTTTCTATTTTTAGTTGCCCCACTAATTTTTTTTTCTATTTTTAGTAGAGATGGGGTCTTGCTCTTGTTCAGGCTGGTCTTGAACTCCTGAGCTGAAGCAATCCTCCTGCTTCGGCCTCCCAGAGTACTGGGATTACAAACATGAACCAACATGCCTGGCCTGAAATTATTATTTTTCAGTCAGGTAAATCTACATGATTTTTAAAGCTTTTAATGTTTGTTATGAAGACAAGTAGAAAGGCTCATTTACTCCTAAATGGGAAATTGAGAAAGAAAGAATCTCACCCTCTGGATTTGCCAGTTTGAGAAAATTTGGGACTATTCAGTTTAACAAAAAGTCTGACTTATCCTTTTTCTGTGTTGTGCAAAGTTACATGTGGAAAACATACATTCAGTAGCATAAGATATTCAAAACAGGATGAGAACTTTGAATGTATAAAATAATGAGATTGGCAAGTGGGAGCAGATGTTTTTTTCTTTATGACCAACTATGCCAGGAGCCAGGAAGAAGCCCCAGTGGAATGCCCAACCATTCGAACATCATGCTTAACTGGGCACTTTCTTCCTTGGATCACACGCATTAAGATTAGGGGGGATAGGACCTCATGACATTTTATAAGGATAATGATAATAGCATTCCTGAGGGTTGATGTTCTGAGAGTAGAATTGTTCTTAAAATAGTTAATTGAGCCATTTTTCTGATTTATAGAAATTCAAATTAATACTAAGCTAAATCATAGTGGATTTTAGAAAATGGTCTTAAGTCAAAGGAAACTCTAGATTATAAGGAGTTAAAATTTCATGTAAAATGTTAACTCATTGAAAGCTTGCAATTCAAATGAATCACTTCTATGACTTGGATGGAGAACGTTTTTCTCCTTTTCATTTAGGAATACTTAATTAGTCTATTTTTAATCAAAATTCTCATTGATTTAAAAAAAATTAGAAAGTAAATTTCCAAGATTAAGTAAAGTTGAAAGGGTTGATATTTGTTCATCAGCTGATTAGATTTAACATTTCACCATAAGTATGTTTACTTAGGATTCTCTAAAATGAGATATCGGGTTTACCTAGGAATTGGTTTTCCCCAGTAGATGCTTATTTGTTCTTTGTCTTTCTGGCATGACCTTATTGTCTTTGCTTCCATGGAGCCTGGCTTGGGTGACTACAGAGGACATGAAGGGTAGCACCCCACTTTCTCAGCACTCCCACGAATCATCTCCATGTCACTGCAACATCTCAGATGCACATGTCCCTTTTGACCTAGGTGGTTTTCCTCAGGGCAAGGAGTCAAGAGAGTGACAGATTTTTATCCTGACTTTACCCAAGAGATCTACACACTTTCCTATTTGATTTTATTATTCAGGCCAATATCTTTTTGTTTCATTGTTATTGTTTGTTTTTTAAACAGAGTATTTTCCTATAGATGGTGAGAAAAATGCACTTTCAAACTCCTCTGACATTAGTACAGTTCACCACATACTTGCAATATCTTAACTCTTACAACCTAGCAGACAGTTCTTAATGGCTTGAGGTCTGATTCCTCTAACCAGGTTCCAGTTTTTAGGCTAATTCCAGTCTAGTTCTTATTTATCACCTCTCTTTCCTGGACCTATAATCTAAACAGTCACCAGATATTTTTTATACATGGTATAATGTTTTACATATTTGCAATGGGGTAGGAGAATCTTGTTATAACAGCTGCCATTGGAATTCCTTTTACAAAAAGAAAATGTATTTGCTCAGGGAAAAACAAACAGAAAATAACCACAACATCTTAACAAGTGGTTGAGAGGAGAAGATGAGATGTTTAGGAACCTGGAAATGGGTGGAAATGTTCTCAGTGAGATATAAAAATAATATAGCTGTTAATGTAGGAATAGGAGAGAAGAAGGGGGGAGTAGAACTAGGCAGATGGCAGAAAGCTGCATGGAATTTATAGTAACTCCACCCATTATCCCCTAGATATTAAGTGAAGTTACCAAGCTCAGAAATGCATATTGTGAGCAGATGTGAGTGTTTAAAGGTGCTGTGTTTTGTGGTGTGTATATAAATCAGTGATGGGACTGGGTACCTGTCGGTACTGATGTAAGACCCAAGCCCACATAGGTAGGAAAATGAATACTAGGAAGAAAGCCTGAGGACCTAAGTCTCAGCAGCCTCCAAAGACTGTGAGGAGGGCTCTGTACAATCACAGCCCCAAACTGTGTTTCAGTTCAGGTTTAACTAGATCTTCAAGGATCAGAAGGATCCCAGATAACATATGAGTCACTTGGGGCTGATAAATAAATGAGAAATGGCTCTTAAGAACGAACAGGACTGGAAATCAACTGGTGGTTCTGGCTTTTCTCCTGATTAAGAAGAAACATCATTTAAACCGTAAAATGGGAATAGTTTTTGGACTAGGTTAAGCCAGAAAATTTATACTCCACTCTGGGATCATGAAGATATTCTATATTTTCTCCTATTAGCGATGTAATTTTCTTTTTCATATGTAAATATTTATTCCATCTGAAATTTATTTGTTTTTCTTCTCCCCTCCCCTGAAATTTATTTTTAAATGTGGCACAAGAAAGGGAAATCTATTTTTCATTATAATGAACTGATTTTGCCAATGGTTTGTGATGCCAAATCTACATGCTTTCTGTCTGACCATATATTAGTTGAAATCTCCTTCTTTGATGGCCCTTCTCATGATCTGATTGTGGATTTATAGCTTTTATTTCTTTCTCCTTTAAAAAATTTGTAAGGGAGAACTCTCAGGAGGTAATGCATGTGATTAATATACCATCTTTGAACTTTTTTTATGAAATTGCAATCTCCTAAATATTAAAATTTAATTCAAATCCATACTGCCTTAATAGAAGGCAGCCACATAAATGAACCAGCTAGAGGTATGTATTAATTCTTCACTTCAAGAAACATTTATTGAGTGTCTGTAACACCTCAGGGCTACTCAGGGTGGGGAACCTTCCACCTTAGGGCCACATGTGGCCCTACAGATCCGTAAGTGTGGCCCCTCAACCAAATCTAAACTGCACATAACAAATCCCTTTTTTAAAAGCATTTGTTCTGTAAAATTTGGATTCAATCAAAAGGCCACACTCAAGGATCAAGAAGGCCACATGTGTGGCCCTGAGGCCACAGGTTCCCCACCCTCAAACTTGAGTTTTTCAATTGAAGGATAACATTAACTTGTGACAACATACAATTTTAGGATTTGAATTTTGCTATCTGCTAAGTAAAGTATCTGCTAAGCTGTCATAGTCTAAAGACAGAATCAGGACAGATACCTATAAAATATGCTAGAACTGAAGATTGAGGAAAGGCTTTTGTTCTTAAGTTTTAGCAACAAAGCCCTCATTTATAGGTTGTTTTCCCTCTTGGCTGCCTACTCAGAGCAATATCAAGAACTGTAGATTTAATCAAAAAGCACTCTTCAGAACTAAAATAGATGTCACAAGGCCATGTACTAAAATTCATGAACTTTAGTCATAATAGACTTTCTTGGATCCTTGCCTTGTATGTATATACTTTTACTTCTGTAACAAATTCTGTAAGTTTAATCATCTATGTGTCCAACTCACTGCAGATTAGAAGCAGAAATTAGAAACATAAAGTTACAAAAACATCATTGACAACCGGAGGAAGACAACTAATATTAGGAGAGAGTTACACCTGACAGCATGAAAAGTGACTGGGAAGCAGAAATTCAAAACACAGAGGGGCACAGAAAAGTAAAACCATGCATTTAGCATTATAGCAAATGATCCTATGCCCCTTCTTCAAAATAATGTTTGTGATAATAGTTCTCTTACTTTTAAAGAAAAGGTAAATTTATGCTAAGTATCTCTGATTACGAAGACAGATAAATTTGTTTTGTGTTTTAGAAAAATATTTTCTACAAATAAGTTTAGTTTTAGAGGGAAGGGGTATATATTATATTTATATATATATACTATTAATACATATACCATATAATATAAATAACATATATCTTATATATAATACATATAATGTATATTATATATGGTACATATTACATATATTCAGATTCAACTCTGCTCTCAAGTCCTGTGATGAATTTAAAAATGTTATTTCATTAGCCTTGATACATACATCAGAGAGTATGCATTATTGTTTAAACTTCTACAGATAAAAAATGGACTCTAAACTGCTTCCGTAACTTACTCCAGATCATACCACAAGTTAGTGACTGGACTCAAATTGGAATTAGGTCCACTCTTTTTATTTTATGTGATGCAGTATAGAACATTGGCTAAGACTGCTATGAATTCAGAGGTTCTTGAGTTTGAATCTCAGGTTTGACATTAGCCACCTGGCCATAAGAAATAACTTAGATTCTCTGAGACAGAATTTCCTCATCTTTAAATAGGAATGCTAATGCCCAAATCAAATAGTCATGGGGATTTGATGAGATAAAGTAAGTAAACAGTTTGCATAGTGGTTAGTACTTTGTAATCACTTTACAAACAGAGATATTCCATTACACTCAACTAAAGAGGCTTCTGTCCTTCAAGAATGCAGTTTAAAGACAGTTTGGTCTCTCAAAATTCAGAAAAAACTAATTCATAATATTTAGATCAGAATTAATACATGACACATAGTAAGCACTCATTTTATTGCTGCAATAGTTGACCAATGAACATACTTAAGACATTTTTGTCTGAAAGTCATCTGTTTTCTCTCTTTAACAGTCTAATTCCTTTATCTCCAAACCTGAGAAACCATTTTCATGGTCTTACTATTTATTATCAAGAAAAGCAGAAGAATGTGTGTTAAGAGATTAGTATAAAGCTACCCTAGCTAGTTGAGAGGGAAAAAAATCAAATCATATAACATAAGCAGCTTTATGTAAATAACATCTTGTATGCTGACCAGAAAAAATTGATTTTAAAATATTGGGATTCGCATTTGTTCATATCATATTTTTTGTTAAATAGTAGACAACTACAAGAAAAAATGACTTTCTAACAGCCAGCATAAAAATATATCCCCAGAATTCTTCCCTCATTGTTCCATGCTGTTTTCTATTCTCCAGGAAATCTAGAGTGATCTCTTAGATTATATATTAGCTCATGTGGCTTCCTATTTAAAACTCTCTGATGGCTTATGAGGTGCTACATGATCTGGTTCATGTCTCTCTCTAAATTATTCTCCTTCTTTCCATCCTCTTCCTTGCTTACTCTGCAGCTGACATGATGGTTTTCTTAATGATCCTTGAACATGTTCATCTCATTTCAAACGCGAGGTCTTTCACTGGGAGTGCCCTCCCTTACTATTACTGGCTGCTTCTCATTCAGCTCATTATTTCAGTTTCTGTTGAAATGTCTCATAGTTCTCCAGGGGACTTTCCTGATTACCTTCTGTCCCATCAATCTATTTGCATAACATTTCTCAATACACACAAGTATATTTGAACTAGAGCATTGAGTGTGTTAAACTTAGTACAATAAGCAGTTGTTTTTGCCCCTTTCTTACTAAAAATATTTTCTGTAGTACCTCTCTTCACTACCTGTTGAAGGCATCTTGAGTATATGATCTATAACTTTTTGGTCATTTCCAGGTGTTAGTTCTATAGTTACCATCCTTAACTTCATTTTCTCTATTCTATTCTTTTTTTTTAAATTCTATTTCAGCTTATCATGGGGGTACAAAAGTTCAGGTTATGTATATTGCCCATGCCCCCCCATCCCCCTGAGTCAGAGCTTCAAGCGTGTCCATTCCCCAGACAGTGTGCATCGCACTCGTCATGCTATTCTATTCTTTTGACATTCCTTTTGAGCTAACATAGACTTTTGGTATCTGCTATCCATAGCGTTTTCAGACCACCAATTCTCGCTTTGTCTATAACCATTCTTTTAGAAACAGCTCATCCACCAATTTTTAGAAACATATGCATATATCTATAGCCATATTTATATCTATATCTAATATAGATATATTTAGCTAAATCCAACATGTGTGTGTGTTTCCAATATCTCTAATGGATTATTTTTTATGAGCACTTTTGTTTCATAGATGCAATATTAATCTTAATTAATTACACTTGTTTTAAAGCCTCCTGATTGCTTCAGTCATGCTTTTCAGATAATTTGGGATCCTTAACTTCACAATTCCTTAACAACTGCTTGCTGCTGCTTCTTGTTGTCCACCTAAGTGAGAGGGAAGGAAATTACTTCCAGAGTCCATGTTCCTCACTTTTTCAGTAAGTTGAGAAATTGATGGGACAATGGCCTTGCACCTGGTCTGCTTTGTCTTCTCTCAGCTTTGACTGGTTTGGATCCTTTAGGGGTCCTTATCAGGTGCCTCCCTACTTCCTGAAGTACATATAATACAGGTTTTTGTGTAAGTCATGCAACGTTTCCTGGATGTCTACTCCGATAAGAATACTGTCACACCAGGAAAAAAATCTCTTATCAGAAATTAACTTAGATCCTAAGAATATTGAATATTTAAACAATTGGTTTAAGCAAATTCCTTATGAAAAAACTATCAGTGTTTTTTCGTCTTCAAGGGTTAACTTCAGTCCCATCTTTATATGACCTAAAGAAATAGATAAAGATAACACTGAAAGAAAATGGTCCTTAGGTTTTATTGAGGCAAAAGCTGATAGAAAAGAGTTAAATGAATAGGAAGTTACTTGACTGTTAGCAGAGTTGTACTTTCAATAGACCCCTGACCACTAAGTGGCAAAATGTATCCCTGTAATTTTTAAATTCTCTGACTTTCCTTTGGGGAAATAGAAAGCTCACCTTGTTTCTCAAATTTCAGTGCTTAACAGAGTTAATAAAATAATGATCTTCCCCACCCTTAATTTTGTGTTTAAGATCCCAACTAGTGTAAAAGTTTCCATTGAAATCGTTAGGTTTTTTTTGTTGTTGTTGTTCATTGGATATGATTTTTGGTGTGGTTTTGATGTTACTCATTTGTTTTTGGATCAACTTTTGCAATGTGGCTGAGGTTTTTTGTGTTGTAATGATACTAAGTTGCACCATTGCTCTTCTAAAAAGTAGAACTGAATGGAAATTAAACCTTAAAAAACACCATGTTTGAGCAATGTTAAACATCTGACTTGAACTGACAAGGGCAGGCCAGGGCATTTCTTGTGACATAAGCTCTGAGTTGATCTGGTTTCTAAATAAATATCAGCTCTAAAATGAAATCCTATTTTGTAAATATAGTCAATTTTATTTTAATTTATAGCTAGAAGTAAAAAAAATTAAAACTCTAAGTAACTAAATAGGAAGGAAGATTATTTTACTTTTTTTTTTTTTTTTGAGATAGAGTCTCACTTTGTTGCCCGGGCTAGAGTGAGTGCGGTAGCGTCAGCCTAGCTCACAGCAACCTCAAACTCCTGGGCTTAAGCGATCCTCCTGCCTCAGCCTCCCGAGTAGCTGGGACTACAGGCATGTACCACCATGCCCGGCTAATTTTTTCCATATATGTTTTTAGTTGTCCAGATAACCTTTTATTTCTATTTTTAGTAGAGATGGGGTCTCGCTAAGGCTGGTCTCAAACTCCTGACCTCAAGCGATCCACCCGCCTCGGCCTCCCAGAGGGCTAGGATTACAGGCGTGAGCCACCGCGCCCAGGTGATTTTACTTTTTAAAGGGATGTATTAGGGTTCAGCATTACATTGAATTTTCCTGTTCAAATATTCTCTCTTAATTAGCCTTTGAAAAAGTTACATGATATTATTTTTCTTGAAAATACTTAACTCTATAAGACACTCATTTAAAAATGCAAATGAATTACTAACATATAGTTGACACCTTGCTTTGATATAGGGAGTTTGAAAATTTAAGTGTTGCCACAAAATGGATATTAATGTTGTAAAAATGAAGTTTCCCAGAACATAAACTTGAGAACTGTCTGTCTTCTGCTTATCCTTCTCCTCCCAAGGAGTGGAAAGTTGTTAGTTTTGCTAACACTATATAATTTTGAATCAGTACCGTTAGTAATAAATGCAATTCACATTAAACATAACCTGTTCTTCCTGGCCAACATAAGGAGACTCTGTTTCCAAAAAAAAAGAAAAAAATTAGCCCAGCAGAGGGGCACACCCTGTAGTCCTAGCTACTTGGGAGGCTGAGGCAAGAAGATTGCTTGAGCCAAAGAGTTCAAGGTTATAGTGAGCTGTGATGGAGACACTGCACTCCAGCCTGGGCAATAGCATGAGATTCTGTCTCAAGAACAAGCAAACATACATGCAGAAAAACAAAACCCTGCTCTTTTTATTAGAGTTTAAAACTTTTTTCCTTCATATTAAAGCAAAAAGATCACTTCCAAGTTAAAAGTGTATGGAAAAAGAGTTCTCTATCTGTAAAAAGAACTATTTTCTTTCAGAATCTTTTATTGAATGCCTACTAGGTCAAATGTAATATGGAGCTAATGAAGGGAAGGAAAAAATTACTGTGTGTTCGAGAAACCTGAAATCAAAGGAAATTTTAAACTAGCAATATGGAGTACTTACTGATAAAAATATCAATAATTTAATTGTCTTACAAAAAGAAATAATTGCCCAGAAGGCCAGATTATTCAGTGGAAATATCATTGAGTTTTGAAACCAACAACAAAAAAATGACCTGTGAAAGTAAACCAACCCAACAAACTTTGATGCTGAAGCAGTTTTCTCATGGTGCACACCCACGAAATAGCTTTGTCATGATTTTATATTGGCAAACCTACCCTTAAGATCATAATGAGGTAAGAGGATAGACAGAGCCAACTACACTAACCTTATTAGCTGTTTCTTTTTCTTTCAAATAGTCTAGTTTTGGAAAGTAATATAAAAGAACTTACAAATCCTCAGTTTAATATTCTTGGTAAATATTTGGCAATTACAGAATTTTAGGGAAATGACTCAGAAGAGTTTGGTTTCTTTATGTTTGTAAATTACTACTGTTAAGAGAACAAAACTGAGACATGGTGAAATGCTTCACATGCATTATATCATTTAGTTCTCATGACAAATCTATGAGATAGGCAAGTTTATCATTCATATTTCACAGTTGCAAAAACTGGAGCTTTAAAAAGCTGTGCCACATGCCCAAGGTGGCACCACTGGTGGGAAAACGAACAGTGCCACCTGTCTGAGACAATGCTCTGTGCCACATCTACCTTGACTTTCAGTGCCTGAGTTCCTGGCCTCAGGTAGAGGAGGGGACATGGGGACGTGGGGCAGTTGCTCTGTGACTGGAAGTGGGTGGAGGAAGGGGGTGCTGTTTGACCCAGAGACAAACAAACATAAATTTGCATAAGATCATGAAGGAAGTGGAATGCCCTTGGCAAACATTTTTAAATCTAATTTTGTAGCCAAGGAAAAGGCAGATCTAGGTTATCTCTGAACCGACAGAGTGGCTTCATCCTAAATTTGGGACTAGGTCTCTGGTAGTTGAAAACAAATTAATATTGGTCAATAGACACTTTATCCAAAAATAAGCAATCATTTATTTATTCAGTAGGTCTAAAAATGGTCAGCTTTACTTTGTGAAATCTATGTCCTTGACGCCTGTGTACAGGTATTGATTTTTATTTAAAATTGTTAAAGTCAAAGAGTATATGCCTACTTGAAAAAGCTTATCAGATGCCATTTTTATTTCAAAATAACACATTAAACATTAAAGTTTTATCTTGCTTGTAATCTTTTCGTGTAGGATACTACTCAGAATAAGCAGAGGCATTTAGTTAATAAAGGCTTCATCAAACAGTAATTAAGAAACATCTGGTATTGGAACGGTGTTTTAAAGTTTATTTTGTAGCTAAAAGTGCCATAAATTAGAAATATGGAAACAAGGAAAATAGGGTGGTATATAGAAAGCAAAGAAAACAGCATAAGCTTTTCTTCCTTCTACATTTTTGGTTCTCCTTAAACAACAAACGTATTACTGTTTGTTACTTAGGTGGATATACATTTTAAATTTTTCAATGTAAAGCTGAAATTATTTTTAATATTAGGTAATTTTTTCCAAATTAAATCCAGTTTTCCATCTAAATTTAATGTAAAAGAACTTATAAAATATTATTTGATCAAATAACAGCTAAAAAACAAAGGAAATAATGTGTGAAATCTAAAATCTCTAGTGTTGATATGCTTGTTGTATTCATGATTTTAAGTATTTAAATGAATGTTAGAATAAGAAAACTGATGCAATTGCCCCTACTTCCACATGCCAATATCATGCTATTTTATCTCTTGCACACAATTGTTCAAATTGTTAAACATTAAAAAATGAAAATATCTTCATTATATTATTATATAGATAGTATATAATCATGAACAATATTCAAGTAATATAAAAAGGTACAAAATGATAGGGCAAATTATCTAAAATCTCCAGACTCATGCATAGACAAGCACTCAGTATTTTGATGAACAATTCCTGACATCTTTTTCTGCATACATAAAGAGAAATAAGAATATATGTATAATTTAATTTATATAAATTGGGTCATTCTAACTTTTAAGCTGCTTTTTCATCCAACATTGTTATAGATATTAGTTGAAGTATTTCCATATAAAATTTTATGCCTTTTCAATATCTTAATTTAATTAAATAATCTTATATTGATAGACATTGTTGAATATCCATAATTTTAATAATAATATAAACAATACTGTGATGAATATATTTGACCTATGTTTATTATACCAGTTCAATTATCTGTTAAAAATATCCAAGATGAAATTTCTGTGTCAAGTAGTATACACATTTTACACTAGAATCACAATATAGTCAACATTTATAAATATGCAAAGAACTCAACTCCAAAAGTTTTAAAAGCTGTGCTTTTTCAGTTTTGAAATCTCAAGTATAGAGTTAAAATATTCTTATGATCAGTTAATACCCAGGCAGGTGGGAGGGGGAGGGAGGAGATGAGTATATTCACAACTAATGGGTGTGGTGAGCAACATCGGGGGGATGGACATGCTCGAAGCTCTGACTCAGGTGGGGCAAAGGCAATATATGTAACCTAAACATTTGTACCCCAGTAATATGCTGAAATAAAAAATATATATAAATGTTCTTATGAGCACTAAGAAATAGGGTCTTTGAAATTAATAAATAATTATATTTTTATTTCTAGAAATTAACTTTGGTCAACTTTCAATTTATGCATTTTCTTTGCTTTTTTTTCCTATTGCTTATCTTTACATTACAGTTCCAGTAGTAAAAGACCTGGATAATTTCATGACTGTATCTATGTGGTCTCCCTAATAAAATAAAATTAAAAATTAAGAAATTGTAGAACTCTTCAAGTCAAGGCCATATTCAGAGGATGCTTAAAGTTTGACAAATTTGTTTTAAAAATGTCAGCATTTTTGAATATGCTTCTAGATGATTTTGCCACAGACATATTTCATAATACTGTACTAAGTTAAAATTTTATTTGTTAGATTTCAGTGTTTCAAAGTGTCATTTCACAGCTGCAAATGATAACCTCTCGGCTGCTCTGACGAATTCATGGGAGTTGGACATGATGAGGTGGCCTGCCAAGTGGTCTGTTAATCACTGTTCAGTCTGGATAAAAGCAAGGGCTAAACCATTCATTTGTAAGGATTCTGCAAAACAACCGAAATAAACTTGAGTTTTGATTATTATTAATATTTCATTTGTCCACCCCTTCTTTTCAATGATCCCTCCCTGCTCAGACATGTCCACCCAACTACAATTTGATGAAGGGAAAGAGCATTATGACATCCGAACTTTAGCTTCAGACACAATGCACTGAACAAGATTTATCACTCAGAAGGGGTGTATCATTGAAAGCTTTACCTTACTTAACCTTAGTCCCTCATTTGCAGAAGACAAATAATTGTTTGCATTTACTTACAAATTAACTGTTTGAATTTGAGGTTATGCTTTTTACTATAATTAGTTATTGTCATAAACGGTCTCTATGCCCTTCACACTCTTTAAAATTAATGAGGATGCCATAGTGATTCTATTTATGTGAATTATATCTATTAATATTCACCATATTAAAAATTAAACTCAAGAAGTTTAAAAATTAACCATGTATTCATTTATTTTAAAATGTAAACTATAATAAACCTATTATATGTTATTAAATATTTTTGTGGAAAAACTACTATTATTAAAAAAACAATAAAAAAGAGTGGCATTGTATTACGTGTTTTAAAATCACTTCAATGAGTTTAACAGAACTGTTTTCTTTTAGACAACAATGACATAGGAGCATGCAAAGTGCTTTATATGTGTACTTCCTATTTCATCACACAGAATAATGAAAACTCCCCTGACTTAGTGGGGGAGGGACAGAAGAAGAAGAAGAAAAAGATGTGTGCACAATTTAGTACAATTTAATTTTATAACTACTTCACCACAAATAGGTTTAAGTGAATTAAATATTTTACATATATACCCTGATTTATATTTAGTGTTTTACACTGATGCCTTATTACATGCTCATGATAGAACATATATGTTAAGAGCAGAATCTTTCCAGTCAGTCAAGTTATTAATAATTCTAATTCTTCACCTTTGTAGCCGTGTGAATTTACATTTTGTAAACTTCCTGACTTTCAGTTTTGTCAACTAGAGATAATTAACTAAATATACATATTTCTAATGGTAATTAAGGATAATATGGCCTGTTTCATACAGATACTGTGAGGATTAAATGAATATATAAAATTCTGAGCACAAAGAGCATTCAGTATATGGTATTAAAATAATAAGATTAAGAGTTATTTGCCCAAAGGCTGAACCCATGTCTCCTGGTTCTATGTTTAAGTCTTTTCAGTGTGCTAGGCCTCCTTTACTTTGTGTGGCAACTGAAACACATGAAGATGTTTCCTAACTTCAGGTTGGTTAATGGTTTTCTCTCTACTGGTTTGAGTTTTTTTCTCCACTAACGTGAGTTTGTTTTTGAGTGTAAAATTAGACTCTCCTTATCATTTCAATCATTGTACTGCATTTTGGATAGGAAAGAAATGCACTTTCAAATGCCTTTTTAAGCATAATTGAATGCTATTTTGAGTCCATTAGGCGTGATGCCTGTCTGTTAAGGTTTTAGTAAATAGCTTATTCAAGTTATCTGGGAAATAATCTCTCAGGTGAGAGTCCTTTTCTTTGTTTTTCTTTTTCTTTTCTTTCTGTCTATCAGATGCTCTTATAGTTATCCTTACTGCTTTAAGGTAAAAAAGTCAATTACCCCTTTAAACTCTTTTGGATATCCAAAGTTGCTTCAAATTGTATATAATTAGGTATATACAGACCTTTTAGGTTCAGTTTTTCCATCAGATCTGATTATACTAGATGCTTTTATTTTTCATCCTACATAGTATAGAGAAATCTGTTTTAGTGCCCTGTGATATTTAGCATAATAGAATTAAAAGGATTATGATGGTAACAATGAAACAGTCTCAGGGGCAACAAGAACAACCATAAAAATTTGTTCCTGAGTTTGCCTCTTTAATCTTTTCTCTGTGACTTTTGTAGTCACTTAGAACATTGACTTAAAACTATAATAATGCATAAAAGGAGCCACGATCAGATATGTTAACATTGGCAAATCATGTTTATTTTAAATGGATTAATATGTTGAATATTAATTATAATAATAGTCAGTTTTACCCTTTATTGTTACAAGTTATCCACCAAAACTTTCTTAAAATGATCAAGATTTTAACATTTCATTTATAGGCAGGGAGAGTAGAGTATCATTCTCTACAGTGTATCTTGACAAAAAACAAAACAAAGCAAAACTAAGTTGTATTTGCTGTTCTTCAATGTGTAGCCAGGGAGAAAAAGAAAAGGATAAAATTGCCTTTGTTCCTCCCAATATTTTGTCTTGTTATGGAGATAATAAATTCTGAGTCTATTTCATGAATTCATTTTTACATATGTAAGGGAAGAACTAGATTAAGTCTAGACAAAGGTAAATTAGTCAGCCAGGTAATGTGGGCTTGAAATGGGATTGACTTTCAATAATGTTTTAAAGACAAAAACATCTTGCACTGTTCAGTCAATAGGCACTTTGCAACATTCCACATGGATCTTAAGTATTTAATTTCTGTGTCATCGCTTTTCTCTACCGCAACGATTATGCTTTCTCTTTGTAGTGTCTGGTATTTTTGTCTATGCAGACATTTGTTCTGTCTGTTTTAATATAATCATGGCTGAAGAGAAATGAAAGATAGTTTGAGTGAGGGTTTCTTTTATAACAAAATTGTTATCGAATGTCTATGCATATGCTTTGACAACAAACCTTAACAATAAAGAGAAGATAACGTGTTTCCTTCTTTGTTAACCATTTCTTTACTAAGAAATATATTTCTAAAATTTCCAGAATAGTAGTTGAAAGGCGACAGAATAATGATCCAAACATTTATTTGACTAGTCTCATATTGGGATCGTTCTTTTTATCTAAAAATGATCATTATAGTGAAATCTAACATTATATTTTATTAAAACATATATGCATACAGTAAGAAAAAATAAATAGCAGCATGTAGGATTGGTGGCATTTTGATAGGCATATTTAAAAGAGATTACATTGACAATGTTCTGTAGAATAAATAGTAAAATGATTGTGATGAAATAAGATGAATAACTATAGAGGTTTAGGCAATAAACCAGATATAGTTTGTCCTGCTCCTCTTTTCTATTTTTCTTTACTGGATCTTCCTCCTCTAGCCATTTTTTTTTTCATTTTTATTTTAATGTGAATGGTACCTAGTCAAATATCTAAAGAATATAAAAGATTGTATACCATGTAAAATGAATCTCTCTCCCCCTGCAGACTTACAAGCAATTCCTGTGCAGCACTTCCTCACGTATCCTTATGTTAATCAAGACTTGGAACTACATTTTCTTGTCTCTCACCCCAGTACTTCTCCTCCATTATCTTATCTGTGCCCATGAATTTACAACTTAACCTTTTCAGAAGATTCCTAAATGTTTGTGTCAAGCTGACATATCCAATTTTATGCTAGACGTATCCATTTGGATATCTAAAAGGCACAGCAAAATCAGTAAGTCCAAATTGAACTAATGATCATCACTTCCAAACCCGGACTCCTTCTTTATGAATGGTATTATGTAGGGTTAAATACCAGACATTATCTGTGACACAACCTTTTCTCCATCACCCCCCATATCTAATTAATCACCAGTCTTATTGATTTTACCTTCTAAATTTATCTCTAATTCACGTACTTCTCTCCATCTGTGCCATCAGCATCATGTCACTCCAAGCTATTCTCATACTGTTTTGCTGGTTTCCTAAAACGTCTGCTCACATGCATATTATACCTCTTGAATCTACGCTTTGCATAACAGCTCAAGGGATCTTCTAAATTGAATCAGATGATGTAACTTTTTTGCATAAAAAATTTTTTGTTGTTGTATTATTCAAGTTCTCCAGAGAAACAAAACCAATGTAATGTATCTATATCTATAATCTATGTCTATGTCTGTATCTCTATCTGTCTCATCTATCTCTCTATCAAGAGATTTATTATAGACATTGGCTCACATGATTATGGATGATAGGAAGTCCCATGATCTGCTATCTGCAACCTGGAGA
This sequence comes from Lemur catta, assembly GCF_020740605.2. Lineage (NCBI taxonomy): Eukaryota > Metazoa > Chordata > Mammalia > Primates > Lemuridae > Lemur > Lemur catta. The sequence goes on from NC_059128.1 coordinate 269,944,615, forward strand.
ATGAGGAAAGCTGCTAGTGTAATTCAGTCTGAGTCCAAAGGCCTGAGAACTGGTGGTACCCATATCTGAGGACAGGAAAAGATGGATGTCCCAGCTCAATGAGAGAGAACAAATTTGCCCTTCCTCTACCTTTTTGTTCTTTTTGAGTCCTCAAAAATTAGATAATGCCCACTCACATTGGTGAGGGTGAGCTTTACTCAGTGTACCAATTCAAAGGGTAATCTGTTCTGGAAACACCCTCAGAGAATATCCAGCAATAATGTTTTTCCAGCTATCTGGGTATCACTTAGCCCTGTTAAGTTGGCACATAAGATTAATCATTAACCAATTTCCCTTATCATAAAAACAAAAAAATAGTTGAAAACAGCTTCAAAAGAGATGCAAAGTCTGGCCTCTCCATAACTCTCCAACTGTATGTGCACAGTTCTACATGTTTGATATATAGCCACATGGTCTTTCCTTCCATTCCTCAAGACATTCTGGGCTTCCTGCTTCATAGCATTGCCCACATTGGGCTCTCTGCTTGGGAGGCTTAACACCTGCTAATTCTTCTTCACTTCTTCAACAGCCAGTCTTAAGAGTTGAAATAGTCACTAGATTTCTCCTTCGTACCAATTATCACAGTTTGCAACCATATTTTGTCTATGCAATTATTGAGTCTCTAATGTATTCCTGGGCAGTAACATCTATGAGTCAAGAACACAGAGCATACTATATAGTATTAACACATCACATTTTTATATTTTATCTTTTCAGTATTGCCAAATGTTTACAAGCATCACTAAGACTTAGACAAACTTAGGAAATATACATCTGCTTCTATCTTAAATAACTACAGGGGAATTATATTAAATCCAGCACTCATGTTTACTGCAACTGGCATATGTTTGTTTTTGAACATTCTCTGTGCTTCTTATGTTTAGATATATTCTTCAATTTTTTAACGATGAGTGTGATTTTTTGTTTGGAGTAGTGGCTTTATATCGTGTTCCTCATAGATAAGTAAATGAATTTCACTGGGAATGACATCGAAGTATAAGTCCATCTTCTAAATGTTTATTTTTTCCAACCAGTGTTTTAATCATAATTTAAGCTAAAGAGAAACCAAGGCATTCACTTAGAGTACATTCACTAATACTACCCTTAGTGGTAATGGTCAAGAAAATTAGTGCCATTCATTATAGAGATATTGTATTCAATCTGTAAAACTAAGCCTTACGATTTCTAAATTATTATCTATCCACATTAGAGAATTTTTTAGAAATGCCTTTAATGTTTTATACATCCTTTAACATGGTACTACCTTAGTCCGGTGGAAACATATTCTTCTCTTCTGGGAAAAACAATAAATGAGACTGTATATTAGTACCAAGGGGCAGGAGGAAAGATCTCATTGCTTTAAAAAGTTTCAAATACATTCAAACAAAATATGCTCTTCATTTAATTCAAGGATGAAGTAAGAAACTATTCTTAAAGATTTACAAACTATAATTTAATATGAAATATACTAATCTCAAGTCAGAAAAAGTAATAATTGCAAGTCAGAAAAGATAGTAATTGCCACTTTCTGGTTTTATTGCAGATTTTTAAAAAAATTATTATTCACAATGCGATTTATATATTCTATGTGAAAATTAAGTTATTGTAATAACAAGAAAATAGACCATGCTGAATTTTATCTTCTTTAATCTGCGAAGGCAAGCTACTTGTTTATAATATTTACTTTTTCCAATATTTTACATTAGCTAAAATACATTTTAAATGCAACATATGTGACATGTTTTAAATTCTTTGAATAGAGGCTTACCTCCAGAGTAAAATATGAGAATGCCAAATTCAGTAGAAAAACCAATTTGCTGTCTTGTGTAAACATTTTTTTCCTGATGCTTCTTTGGCAAACTTTGATTGAAAAGTATTATAGACTGAATGTTTGTGTCTCCCCCAAATTCATGTGCTGAAATTTAATCCCCAGTATGATGGTACTTGGAGGCGGAACCTTCATGAATGGAATTAATGCCCTTATAAAATAGATCCCAGAGCTGCCTTGCCGCTTCAGTCATGTGAGGACACAACTATAAGTTACCGCCTAGAAAAAAAAAAAATAGAAAATCACAAGCCAAGTATGTAATGTCCAACTTCATTAAGTACTAAATTTGACAGTAGGTATCTCTTACATTTCACTTTGACACTTCTTTTTTTTTTTTTTCTTTGTTGTGAATGTACATCCTCAGTCTTTCAAATGCATGTTTTGGCTTGTGATTATCTCTCAAAAAAATTATTTTAGAGCGATTCTTGTGAAACCATGGATAAGTCAAAAATATGTGTTATTTTCAAATATTAGTTCCATCATGGAACTCATGCTGCACAGACGGCTCTGAATATCAATGAAGTGTTTGGGAAGGGTGTGGCTAATGAACACACAATATGTCCACGGTTTGAGAAGTTCCATTCTGGTGATTTTAACCTTGAAAATGAGTCATGTGGGTGACCTGAGACCAAGGTGAGAAGCTGAAAGCTGTAGTGGAAACAAATCCATCTCAACCTACGTGTGAATTAACAGCAAGGCTTGACATCACTATTCCAACAATAGTGGACCATTTGTAACAAATCAGCAAAGTAAAGAAGCTGGTGGCTGGGTTCCACATGAATTAAACAAGTGTCAGAAGAGAAGCTGTCTGGAAGCTGCTTTTCTTTGCTGTCATGACATGAAGTTAAACCATTTCTACATGTGATGAAAAATGGATTCTTTTTGACAATCACAAGTGTTCAGCACAATGGTTGCATAAAGATGACAGTGCCCAAACACAGTCCAAAACCGAATAGTCGTCAGAAACAGCTAATGGTATCTGTTTTCTGGGCCAGTGCTGGTATTATCCACTACAGATTCATGAAACCTGGTTAATTGATCACAGCGGATGTCTACTGAAACTAATTGGATGAAATGATGAGGATCCTTGTGATTAAGCAGCTGAGATTGATCAATAGAGACAGGCTAGTCCTCTTGCAAGACAACACTCAACCCCATGTTGCACAAACAATGCTGCTCAAACTACAGAGGCTAGATTGGGAACTCTGTCATCTACCGTATTCACCAAACCTTGTGCCAGCTATCACTTCTTCCAGGCTTTGGACCACTTCTTGCAAGAAAAACTATTCAATTCTCAACAAGCTGTGGAAAATGCCTTTCAGGATGTCATCACCACTGGCTCTCCAGGGCTTCTGTGCTGCTGGCATAAACAAGCTACTGTTAAGATGGCAACACTGTGTCGATAGTTTAGGCACATCCTTTGATTAATTGTACTGCTTCTCGTTTGAGATATAATAAACTAAACTTTGACTTGAAATCAGATATTTCATATTTAATACCTTCACCAATATCAGGATTTCATGTTGAAACACAAAAAAATCAGTAACTACTTGTATGAATGTGATTGAGAAAGGCTACTTTAGGCCGAAGTATGAGCATAAACAAATTATGTTCCAGCGAAACCAGAAAGTCCAGTTTGGTCAGTACTAGGCAATAATATAGAAAGTAGGAATGTAAGAAATAGTGTCAAATGCTGACAAGTGGCTGAAGATAGTCTATCATACCATTAAATTAAGAAACTCAAAGCTTAGTGATGGGTCGCTTAGTCTGTGAAATGCATCGTCCCTGAGCAAGGATGCCAAACTACATCCAATGAAAAAAATATCCAACCTGTAGACTCTTTGAATGGCCTCTAATCTAAGAAGGACTTGAACATTTTAAAGGTTGAGAGGAAAAAAGAACATGTGAGATCTCACATGTGGTGTGTGGTTCACAAAGCCTAGAATATTTACTGTCTGGCTCTATACAGAAATTGTTTGTTTACCTCTGTCGTATAGTGTTAAGATCATGACTGTTAAAATCAAGAAAGCCTTGGTTATTATTCTTGAGCTGTCACTGACTAGCCTAGAAAACTTGCAGACAGTCACTTGACCATATGTGGCAGTGACTGGGAGGCACACTAGACCCCCTATTCAACTTCTTCTTGACGGATCCCCAAAATCCCAGCGATCACTTTGATGACAATTCTACACAAGGTAAAGTGTGATGAAGATTAAGTAGGAGTGAAAAGACATGGCTCTCTTAACCAATTACAGTTAAAATAACTTACTTTTGTGAATTTTCCAAAAAGCATATGGCCATGTGAACACACTGCTAGGCCTTGCCCAGAGCCTTGGAAGGGACCTGGTCAAGTGAGCACCCCTGAAGCTTAAGCTTTATTTGCTTTGCTGTTTTATGGTCTCCACACTACACATGTGCACACGTGCACACACACACAAACACACACACACACATAATAAAAGCACAGTACTTTTTGTGCTTAAGTAACTCTTTTTGCTTTAATGGAATTCAGACTAGTAAATTATTGTCTTTATTAAGCGAATAAAAGGCTGGCCTTGAAATTAATTCTTTTATTAATGATTCTTTACTATCAGTATGTAACTTCAGGTTTACCTCTGGATTGGAGAAGGGGAATGAGAGAAGAAAAGAGGAAAATTTCCTAAAGTATCAACTAGTACCTGGGTTTTGATGCTACACTAGCATTGGAACTACCTGGCTGTGTGCCCAGTAAAACAGAATAGGGGACTTTTAATGGCTTGAAGCTCTCTTGGAAGTAGCCATTAAGAACAGCCAGTTTCGCAAATTTTATTTGCCTATGTTTCTAACACTCTTTGGAAGCCAGCCCATCAGAACTCTGCATAGTATGACCATGCTGTTGATATAAAGAAATGTGGCTAAAAGTGAATCAGCTCAACAAGGGAGATTATTCTAAAAGCCCAAGAATGTCTTTTTTTTTCCCCTAATGAATAAGTTAGAGGAGAGGTTGGTATGAAAGGTAATGTAAGGTGAACCACTCAGTAAGATATGTAACTCAAGAGGCATGTGTTTTAACGCCACTTCTGCCACTAACAGCTTGGGAAAAACTGGGGAAGTCACTTAACCTTTCTGAGCTTCAGTTTCTTTATTTGTTTGGGGGAGATATTTACATTTGATATCAGCAAGATCTTTATGGCTATAAAATTTCATTTTTCATAAGGTGAATTCTCTGTTAAATATCTTTACTTAACGGGGAAAGTCAAATATCGTTATTCTCTAATTATGGTCCCTGTGTGCTATTGAAAAGTAGACTTTCAAGGTTAAAATAACAGGTGTCTTGAAGTTTTTTAACCACTGTAGTTAAATATCTACATTGGTATAATGGGGATGAAAATTAATGTCTACTTTACAATTTGTGGAAATATAACAAAGCAAATTCAATAAGCTTAGCTCAGTCTCTTCTGCAACCTCTCATTTTCTACATTCACATCAGTCTTAAAGGGCAGGTGCTTTCATTAGGGGGAAGCCAGCAGTTTGGGGGATAAATTAAATTATGGCCTATAGTATCAGGAATGCAATTATGACCCTGAATATATGTCACCTCTTCTGACCTGCCTTTTATTGGTATTATGTTATGATATACATATACCCCTACATGCCTGTTGATTCTTGTGCCCTTTCAGGTGTTTCTACCATTTGATGGAAAATCATAAAAGTTATTGATCAGCCACATAAAATCATAACAGATACTCAATTATTAATTTTCCTTTTTTCTATTTAAGGCTTCCAAAGCCATTAATAAACACACTTTATAAATATCATACACCAAGTGTTGGAGAAATTCATAAAACAATCCAAGAGAAAAATCTGAAACTTCACATTTGGCCTTATTTTTATTAATGTGATATATGCTTGGCTACAGTCAATTTTGTTTCCATTGACTTTTTAAATGTGAACTAAATGAATAAAAAATTTTGTTCTTGTCACAGTTTTATGAGTTGTTGATCACCACCAGCTGAAGCAGGATCAGTTATTGATGTTATTTCAAGTTAAGTCAAAGAGTAAGGGAGGTTAGTATAGTATTATTTTGTGATTCTTTTTTCCCATGTAGTCATGAAAATGACTTTTCCCTTTATGTATAATAAATTGGTTTGACAAGATTGAAGATATGATTAAAAATCTTCAAATATGAATGAGTCTGGTTTGGTGGGCTCATTGGATACTTCTGATTTCTAGTAAGTTTTAAGTTTGTTTCTAATATTTTCTGATAAACTTCAAATATATATACATTTATGTAAAACAGAAAATATAAATATATATGTGTATTTTATATGCTTCTTAGATTTTTCAAATCTGTGCAAAATTTTTCAACAAATTCCTGTGTCGTATAAAAATATAAAGTGATGGTTTCCTTGTGTTATGTTCCACTTTGTCAGTAGAGTCAAGTAACTGCCAAGACCATTCTGGTGGGCTTAGGAAGGGTGATATCCCACACTCCCCACCCATGGTGAGGCATTCCATGGTTAGGCTCATAAAGGGTGGAGAAAGTCTAAGAGTTCTGAGGCCTCTTGAAAGAAAACATACTTTGCAAGTGCAAGTCCGTTGTCCTACAGATGATCCTGAATTTGGAAGGATTCAGTGACATGTGGTTAAGACATCTTGAACTCATTATTGGAAAACTTGAAAAAAATTGTGTGGTTTCTGCTACATACTGTATTTTTTAAAAAATATGATTAAATGTATGATTGTGTTTGTACAGGCTTTTGGTTTTGGTAATCTTTTTAAGTGGTCTAAAAGAGAAAACATCTATTCTGTTTTACAATAGGAGTGTAAAATTCCTAAGGGTTCTATACCCTATGAACTTCATATGCACTGAAATCCCATCTAGAAAAATGACATTTAGGGGAAATTGTTAAGTACACAAAACCTTTCCGATTTGATTTCTTTCATTTTCCGTATATATATATGTGTGAGTGTGTATAATTGCTGTTATAAATTAGAAAGTGTGATAATCTGTATTTTTCCCATGAGTTGTTACCCTGAAGCAAAATAGCAGGAGAGAGAGAAATTCATTTTAATTTTTAAGATATTTTAAGGTTTATACTACCATAGCATGGGGACATAAGTGTTAATTACTTTGGAGTATTAAGATTCTAAGTAGAGCAGAGGTTCACATTGAGTAAATTATGTAAGAACTGGGATGAGAATACCTGTTTTTTCTAATATACATGCAACATTTACCAAGACAGTTTATATTATAAAATTGTACATTTGCTTTGAAAAAGAGTCTGACATTTTCTTTTATTTTTAGTTCAGCATTTTTTACATGAGTACAAATGTTTAGGTTAAATATATTGCCTTTGCCCCACCCGAAGCAGAGCTTCAAGCTGTTCATCCCCCAGATGGTGCACACCACACCCATTAGGTGTGTATATTCCCCTCTCCTCCTCCCCCCTCCCAACTGCCTGACACTCGAGGAATGTTATTACTCTATGGGCACTTAAGTGTTTGTTGATCAGTTAATACCAATTTGAGGATGAGTATATGTGGTGCTTGATTTTTCATTCTTGTGACACTTCACTTAGTAGAATGGGCTCCAGCTCTATCCAGGAAAACACAAGTGCTAGATCACTGTTGTTTTTTGTGGCTGAGTAAAACTCCATGGTATACATATACCACATTTTATTAATCCATTCATATATTGATGGGCACTGGTGTTGTTTCCACATCTTTGAAATTGTGAATTGTGCTGCTATAAACATTCTAGTGCAGATGTCTCTTTTATAGAATGTCTTTTTTTACTTTGGGTAGATGCCCAGTAATGGGATTGCTGGATAAAATGATAATTCTACTTGTAGCTCTTTGAGGTATCTCCATATTACTTTCCACAGAGGTTGTACCAGTTTGCAGTCCCACCAGCAGTGTATGAGTGTTCCTATCTCTCCGCATCTATGCCAACATTTATTGTTTAGGGACTTTTTGATAAAGGCCATTCTCATAGGAGATAAGTGATATCTCATTGTGGTTTTGATTTGCATTTCCCTGATGATCAGAGATGTTGAGCGTTTTTTCATATGTTTTTTGGCTATGATTAGTCTATCTTCTTTTGAAAAGTTTCTGTTCATGTCCTTTGCCCACTTTTTGATAGGTGGTTTTATTTTTTCTTGCTGATTTTCCTGAGATCTGCAGAGATTCTAGTTATCAACCTCTTATCAGATGTATAGCATGCAAATATTTTCTGCCATTCTGTAGGTTGTCTGATTGCGCTCGTGATAGTTTCCTTGACTGTGAAAAAGCTTTTTAATTTGATTAGGTCACATTTGTTTATTTTTGTTGTTGCTGTGATTGCTTTTGGGGTTTTCTTCATAAATTCTTTGCCTAGGCCAATATCTAGAAGAGTTTTTCCAACAGTTTCTTCTAGTATTCTTGTAGTTTCATGCCTTAGATTTAAGTCTGTCATCCACTGTGAGTTGATTTTTGTGAGAGGTGAAAGGAAAAAGCATTCAACAAAATTCAGCTCCCTTTTGTGATAAGAATGCTCAACAAAATAGGCATGGATGGGACTTACCTGAAAATGATAAAAGCCATATATGGGAGACCCACAGCCAACATCATACTGAATGGGAAAAATTGAAAGCATTCTTGCTTAGAACTGGAACCAGACAAGTTTGCCCTCTTTCACTGCTTCTATTATGCATAGTGCTAAAAGTCCTAGCCAGAGCAATCAGACAATAGAAGGAAATAAAGAGCATCCAAATGGGAGCAGAAGAGGTCAAATTATTGCTCTTTGCTGATGATATGATCCTATATCTAGAAAACCCCAAAGATTCTGGCATTTTCTTTTATAAAATTATACAAATAGTTACTATATGATTCAACCATCCCACTCCTAGGTATTTTCCCAAGGGAAATGAAAGTATTTGTTCATGCAAAACCTTATACACAAATGTTTGAACATCTTTATTTATTATAGCTAAAAACTAGAAACTACCTAACAGATGAATGGATAAACAAATTGTGGTATAGCCTTACAATGGAATATTACTACCCAGAAAGAAAAAGAAATTATCTATTGATACATTTAACAATATAAATGAATGTCAGTGAAAGGAGCCATATAAAAAAAGGGCGCAAATGTTATACCATTCAGATTTCATAAAATTATAAATAATTTAATCTAATTGAGAGTAACAGAAAACAGATTGGCAAGGGTGTAGGAAAGGGTAGTGAGGTAACTTGTAGGTGATGAATATGTCAATTATCCCAGTTTTGGATGGTTTCATCAGTATATGCATATGTTAGATATATGAAATTGTACACTACAAATATGTGAAAATTTTTGGATGTCAGTTATATCTCATTACATCTCTTAAAAAGTCATTATAATAAAAAATCTAGATGTGAGATGGTAAATAAAAAGCATAAATGGGACATGAGTGGCCATCTTTATGCAAATGAACAATGTATTTTATAGCAATACAAAAACATTCAAATATAAAGCAAAACAAAATATATTCATTTCAGTTTTTTCCACCTCTTTTTAAACAGAAACTTATATTGTACTCACTCTATACCAATAACTGTCATAAATGCATTTAAAACTTATCTAAGCTTCATAGCAGCCCTGTGAAGTTTTCTAATAATATGATGGAAAATACTTTCTAATACTCAGTTTCTTCTGCCAGGCACCACTCCCACCTGATGGCATGAAACATTCACATCCTTCAGACTTCATTATTAAAATCCGATAATATAACATACAATGATGCTAAACATTTTTTATTTTCTTTTCATAAATTCATCCTATCATCATAATCCATTGGAATTTTGGAGAGATGAGTTTCTAATTGAATGCAATTTTATTTACTAAAGACTTTGTTATAGAGAAGGTTTAGGTTTACAGCAAGATTGAGAGGAAAGTACAGAGATTCCCCATATACCCTTACGTACACACAAGCACAGCTACCCACCCCATTATCAACATCTCCCACCAGAGTGGTACATTTGTTACAATTGGTGGACCTATATTTATACCTTGTAATCATCCAGAGTTCATAGATTATATTAGAGTTCACTTGGTGTTGTAAATTCTATGAGTTTGGACAAATTTTCAATGACATATATCCATCATTATAGCATCACATAGAGCAGTTTCACTGTCTTAAAATCTTCTTCTGTGCTTTGCCTAGTTACCTTTCTGCACCACTCCCTGCTCATCCCTGCTGAATGCATTTTAAAAAATGCCTTGACTCACATGGAATGTTCATGAGCTCATATACTGATAATTTGCTTTTTTTGAATAAATTCTTAGAATTTAAAAATCTAATTTCTATTTGACATTCTATTAGATATTCACTAACATTTCAATAAATTGTATGGATTTAATTTTTTAAATGACTGATTCTACAGGTTGGCGTTAGGTTTCAAACTAGTATAGTTATTTATTGAATTTTATATAAAATTTTGATCATATAATGGCTGAACAATACATTGAATAAAAATGACATTTATCGAATAATTCTTTTTATAGATTTAGGGTCTATATGTGCAGATTTGTCACATGAATATATTGCATGGCGGTGAAGTATTGGCTTTTGCATAACACTCACCCAATGAGTGTATGTAGTACCCATTATGTAATTTCTCTATCCCACACTCCTCAATGTAACATGTTGCTGCTCTAATTTTTTTTCTACACTTAATCCATCATGTCAAGGGAGACAGAAAAGAACTTTTTTTTCCTCTTTCTGCACTAGACAGCGCAAGTATGTATCCCTGTGGATTCTGAGATCTGCTGTGGGCTGTAGGTGATGCCCCTGCTGAAAGTCGGCAGCACGAATAGAGTCAGGGTCTGAACTCTTTCTCTACTGCTCTTGGACTATATTTAACTTACTTGTCCCTCTGTGATTCAATTTACTTGTCAACAGTTACATGAGGCTAATGCCTCATTAATAAAGTAACACATTGATTTTAAAATAATGATTGAACTGTGTTTAAAGCAAGACTAAGAAGGTCCTGTTTTGAAATTTAGATGTTAGTAGGGAAGATCCAGAGACAGACAGAAAAAAACTGAACCAAAATTAAAAGTAATTTAGACTGAATTCATGCTTTAAGGAACAGAGTGCTGTGGCAGAGACTAGCTACACTCTTCAAAATATAAAACTTAGGGCACAGTATAATCAACTGTGGTTAAAAAGATATTAAACAATTGAGTAAAATTAGACTATGTTAGAATACCTAAGCATTTTGCTGGTATACCTATCTTCCAGACTTCTAACATTTTTGCTTTTACTTTTTCTCGTTGTAGTCTTTCTGATATCCTATGTATCTCTAGGGTTTTTGAAATATTTATCATTGTTCCCCCTATGGTATTCAGTAACTACTTTTTTGAAGGAATGAATGAAGGACTGTTATCTGTGCTTCCAAATTTGTTATGGAAGTTTGGAGAAGGTAACATCAACCAGGGATAGAGGCTTAAGGATTTATGGGGAGTTATGGGGGAACTTTTGCTCAGGTCCCTACAAATAGAAATTTAACAGGGTATCAGAATAGCTTTAGCAAGCACAGATGTCTGCAGCAAACATGGGGCCAAAATTGAGGACGTCAGTCACGCAGGTATCTAGACAGATGGCATCGAGACAGCATAGCCTGAAGAACTGGGAGTTTCTGTTTATTTTCCTTCCTGCCTTCCTTCCCTCCCTTTCTTCCTTCTTTTCTGTATTTTCTTGAGTCTGTAGTTTAAATTGCCAGAAATTTCTCTTTGTCTTTCTTGTGTGAAGATGTGCACTATTTACAGCAAAATGGCACATTTTATAACATGCCAAAAATTCATAGGGGCTTGGACCTCTTCTCAAACAGAATTTCATTTCTTTATTCAACATTTAAAACATCCTCTTTATGCATGTGTTGGGGACATTTGAGATCCTCCAGTTACTGGTATTTACTCCAACCACTGCTGTCTTTAGGGTGGACTATATTACAAAGGACTGGGTTTTCTACTTATACATTTGTTGATTTATCTATTTTTTTAGATAAATAGGAGCTGAATTTCATACGTATCAGGACTTTTTTGTCTAAGACATCAAGAAAATAATTGTCAATTCAACACAGTTCATGTTTTTAAGGAGCTTGATGGTTAATAGATGGGGCAGATACTTACATAGCTACCAGTAATAAAGATTTGGAGTAGCTGTTTTGGGAGCATGAAAGAGGAAGTGGCTTACTCTACCTTGAGTTAGGGATTAGGAGAGTTGGTCTTGCTTGGGAAGATTTGAGGAGAGGAAAGTGGTTAAACTGAATTCTGAAAATTGAGAGATATTTTACCAGGTGGTTGAGGGAGAGCAAGTAGAAGGGCAAGTATCACAAAACATCTCCTCCTCTATTACAGGATAATGAATTACAAGGTAATAGAGGAGGAAATGTTTCAGAGACAGTTAGGGACTCAATGTGAGCAGAGTGCAGGGCATTAGGTGGGAGAGTGGTACTTAATGAAGCCCCAAAGTGGGTATAGAATAGATCAGAAATGGCTCTGGATGCCACGCTGTATCTTTTCTTGCAGCACTGGAGAGCCGCTTGAGAAATATAATTAAGGGAACAAAAGTGTGCTACAAAATATACTCTGTGGCACATGAAGATTAATTTGGAGCACATCCAGAACAAACGTAGAAAAACATATACAATGGCTATTTAATTAATCCAGTGAAAAATGATGGTGGCCTGGTGTGAGAGAGTGGCTGTGAGAGTGGAGAGTAGGGGCTGGATTTGAGATATGTTAAGAATATAGAATCAATAGGTTGAATTATTTGGGCAGTAGGGGTTCAGGAACTAGTGAGGAATAAAAGGGAGTTGAAGATGACTCATGGATTTCTAATTTATGAAAAATAAATATAACTGAAATATATAAAGTATAAACATTCATTTAGTTTGTGTCATTTTATCGAAGGATCCTTGCTTTTTTTAGCCCACTTTTTGTATTGTAGATACCCATTATACTGACTGAAAATCTAAAGCAAAAGAAATATATAAAACTTTCAAAATATTCACAAGAAAGTTGCAAGAAAATTGGTCTCTGAATACACAGTATCCTATTATGCTAATTACCTTATTCTAGGCTAGAGTCATTCTTTATCTAAATTCTGAAATATTAGTTGTTTTTGTGACCTATTTTATATATACTATTACTATGCATATTCAAAATCTTAACTATGGGGGTACAAAATATACTGGAATATAACTTAGTGAGCTGCAGGACTGTTTACTTCTACATTGCCAGTGTTAAGTACTGGGCTTCATACATAGTAAACACCCAATCTTATTACATGAATGAATGAACAAATGAACAAATGAAAAAAATTGCTCCAAAGATGCCAATCAGTTGCTCAGTTTGTCCAGAAGTATTTCATACCTACACTTCCTTATGGTAATATAATAATAGAAGAAATATTTCAGTTTGATTGGCTGTATTTGAGTTTCCAGCACCAATATCCTACACTCTGAAAGATAATGTAAATCATAGCTGTAACCTATTATTTTTTATCCATGAAATATAAATAGTGTTTTCAAAAATTGTTTGGAGATGACTCAGTGGGTATACATTCAGAAATTCAGAATGACTTTACATAGCACTCAGTTTAAGAAACTTACATATTAAACTTACATAATATGTACATGTCCTCCTTTATTTTGTCTTATCATCCCATGGGTTGTTGCCTGGCTGGTTCCCAAAGTAATTTCAAATTCCAGCATCCAGAATGTTATGTGAAACTTACCTAGGACAAAGGCTTCTTGTATTTTTTTCAATGATCACTTTCTTTTATGGCCTGGCACATAAAAGATGTAAAATTTTCTCCCTCTATTCCTGAATAATGGATTTTAAAACCATATTGGACAACTCCAACACAATATAAATCTAAGGAGTATGTGGCGGAATATCTTAGGAATGTTCTGCCAATAAACACAAAGAATTAATCAGCTCACACTTTTTTTTTATTAGCCTAACTTACTCCCAAGAGATATAGCAGTAGTAAAATTAATTCATCCAACATTCTTTAATACTTGCCAGATAAGAAGGGCTACTTGCTCCCACTTCAGTGACAGGTTGATAGTCGTATTTTGGAAATGTTTGTCCAGATCCAAGAGCTTAGGCTCAGTGCAATTTATTTACTTAAAAGATTGTTGGCAGGAAGTGCTACACTCTTACCTGGCAGGAGGAATGAGGGTGGGGATTTTCCCTTCATTTTCAGTTGTTCTTAAATCAGTCTGATGGAAAATAGCTACAGAGCACAAGAAAGAAGGAATATGTACAGAATTTATAAGGAAGGGAAATAAAACTAGGGTTAAAATGAACTTCATCTCAACATGTAAGGTGAAGTCTTACTATCCTGTGTTCCTCAAGGACCTATTACCCCAACTTCTCAGCTACTTTCTAGGGGCTCTCCACTTGTATTTGAACTTCCTTGTTGGTAGCCCCAGATACAGGTTTATACTTTCTGTTGTGGCTACTTGTCTGATGCTGTGAACCCTACATTCATGTTTTAAGCCAATAGAGCTCTAATCATACAACGTCTCTCTGTAGCACATCAGAGGTGTTCCCTAGGCTTGGAGGGAAATGACTTGCTTGCACCCTTCCTGCACTGAAGTGTATTTCTCTCTTAGGACAGCCCTCAATCTACCTCCTATTTAGAGATGTTTCTACACCTACTGTACATTTCTAAAAAAGGCAGCCACAGATAATTGCTTCTTTCGTTGCTTGGTATCGTCTATCTCAACCACAGCCACACTTAATTATACTATGCCATTCTAGTGATCAGATGGGCACTTAGGCAACCAGCAGCCATCCATAGAAGAACCTGTAAATGGCACAGCCTGGTGCAAGAGGTCAACTCAGTCAGTTTGTATTTGAGTGCTAGATCAACAGAAAATCTGTACACTTAAGGTCAAGATGTCCACATAGGGCATTCTTTGAGTCTCTCTTGATTCTTCCTCAAGTACCTCATAGGATAGACAGAAGCTAAAATTCAAAGACCTAGGCATTTATTTTAAAAAATTAAATAGCTTTGAGTACCAGCATGCTTTTTAAGTTCACAGTAATGAAAGACTGAAGCTGAAATGTAAAATGTAGAGCCATAATAACAAAAAAGATTTAAATATCTTTGGAAATCAGAAACAGTAGAGAAAGAGGTTGAGAAAAGATCTGAATCTATATGAGTTCTAGGATCTGGGTGGAAAAGTAAGCAGAGCTAGGCAAACAATAATGCTATTCTTTGATGTGCTATCTTTCATATTGGTTTCACATTCAGGCTGCAGTGGTTCCTGGCATCACATCTCATATTCACATAGGATCATATTTAGAGTAATAAGAGGACTATCTCTTTCCTAGCTCTCCATCTTGGGAAAAAGAAAACCTCTAAGTGGACTTCTCCATATAGCCTATTGACCAGATTGTGTCACATTCCCATTCCTTACCTGATCACTGTCAAGGAAGAAGGAATTATCATAGTTGAACTGAACAAACATCTGATGGATGTTTGGGCAGAGTTCATCAAAAGCGTACATGACAATCCATCCTTTCTCATATATTATGTCAAAAAATGCCAATGTCAATATGAAACGTAGTCAGCCCTTCTCAAATAGAAACAACTTGAAGTCTCACTTGTGTTCAAAATTGGTATTTTGGGTGATATGTAATCCTATCAGATCCCTGCTTAGTTTTTATGTTCTATATCAGAAATCAACAAAATAGGACCCTCTCACCAAATCTGGCCTGCTACCTGATTTAGTATGGCTGAAGTTAATTATGTCTTTTACAAATATTTTTTGTTTTTCTTCTTGGCCTGGAAAGTCTAAAATATTTACTATGTGGTCTTTGCAGAAAATGTTTGCCAACCACCATTCTATATAACTTTGAACTAAAAGACAAGTTATCCACGGCAAAGAAACCAATATACAATGATAAATCATTTTTTAAAATGAAGTTCTAAAAGGGGATTTTTGGGTAAGAATTTTGCCTGAATTCTGTTTCCATATCAGTCTTTGTGAAGGTGTTGGCCCAACCTCCTTGGAATGTCCTGCTTATTCTTTTTTTCTCCACGTGGCCTCATAAGAAGTTCTCATAAACTGAGGTTGCCAGAACATGAAATCTAAGAAGCCTAACATGGCTTACAAGAGCTGGTCGTATCTGTTCCTCTAGAACAAAGCTTGCTGTTCTGATGGCTTCTCTGCCTTTCCATCTGCCTATGAGCAAAATGAAGAGAAATAAGATGTGGTGTTTTTTTAGGGACCAGCTCTTCATCTCTGAGGAAATGTTAAGATTATAGACAAGATCTACAGGAGAAGTTAATGAGTCAATGCCTATAATTTGTTTACTCATATTTGAAGCTCAGTTTCCTGATTAGAAAAATTGGAAATTACAATATCTACTTCTCAGGTTTATGTATTTGCTTTTTGTTTTCATAAATATAAGAGAAACATACTTGTTTTTTCTTTAGTTATCCCCTATGGGAAGCTTGGTATACTTCCACATCACAGAGTGATTTATAGTAATGTAGTCTGATTCTAACAATTCACTGGTTTGAGAAGAAAACTTTTTCCCACTTCTATTTCCTCTGTGTCCTCATTCAGTAAGTGAGCTTGTGGAAAATCTATTATTTTAAAGTAAAAGTAGTCATTTCTCACTAGCTTGCCTTATTCCCAGTCACTTTAAGACAAATTTAATCTGCCATGGCTAGAAATATCATTTTGTTGCTGTTGTTGTTGCTTATAAGTGCTTAAGGAAATAAGAATAGCTAGATCACTAATACTTTTCAGCCACATTATTTTAGACTTTTAAAAGGACAGACATATAGGCCATTTCTGGAGATGTCATTTAAGTCTTGAAAGAGCTTTTACTGCTATCTGCAAATGGTTTTAAGCCATTTGCATGAATAAATAGGACATCAGCTTCAGAGAAGCTAATTTCTTGTAGTCAGAAGACAAAAAACACAAACTTGCTGCAAATAGGAATTTTAACCGATGAGAGAAAAAGTACTTTTTAAATGCTTGCTTTGATAAATTCAGGAAATAAAATCTTCAAGTGTCATGAATTTTGTTTAAAATATAGTAATGGTGGAGCTTGTCATTTGCTGCTTTTCTGATAATTTCAATCAATTTATTTTCCATATTATATAGTTATAATGACTTCATTTTTAGTCCTGTGATACTGATCTTAACTTAAATGTTATCTTTGATTTTTATGAATTTTACATGAGAAGAAGACATCACAGAATTATAAAACTGGGGAGAGATGCTATTTTTAATCCAGAAAATCTTTGGTAAATCTAATGTTATTGGGCACTTTCAATTAAGCATGAGATTGACACTCATTTTTATAATTTTAGGGAGGAAGTCTCTTACTACTGTTATTTTCTATGTACCATCAATCAAGAGGATAATTTTCAACTCTGAAAAATTAATACTGTTAATCATGTTTAGTAGAAGTTCTATTATGGAACAATTTTTTAAAAAATTAGTTTTAATTATTATGGGCACATAATAGTTGTACGTATTTTTAGAGTACATGTGATGTTTTGACACAGACATACAATAGGAGTTAATAAAATCAGGGTAACTGGGATTTCCAGCACCCCAAGCTTTCATCATTTCTTTCTCAATTCCACTCTTTTAATTATTTTAAAGTATACCCTAACTTGTTGTTGATTATAGTCAGTTTGTTGTGCTATCAAATAGTTTTCACTCTATCTAACTATCTAACTATATTTTTGCTTTCCTGGAATTATTGCTACTTGATCTTTTTTTAATTATATTATTAGATCCAGTGGTTGAAAATCTACCCAGGATTTTTACACAGATATCTCTATGTGAAATTGATCTTCTTGCTTTTGAAGAGCTGTTAAATCAATGGGAGTATTAGATTTCCAGAAACCAAGTAGATGTGGATTCACATGCAAGTGCTCCCAGTAGAATCAAGTAAGAAAGTCGACAAAGAGGAATAAGCCAAGCAAAGGTGAGGGTTTTTATTTTGTTGTCAATTCCCATCCTCAGTCCAATCTCACTAGGAGCTCTGAGTGTAAGTCACACAGGAGGGTCTGTCCCTTTTCAAGGGGAGGGAGACAGCTTCCCTTCCAGGGCCAGTCAACTATTGATTATGGGGCTGCCTAAAAGGAACTGAGTGAAAGTAAACTTCTTGCACTTCTGGCCCTAAAAGATCCAGTAGCCTAGGGGTAGTCCTCAGAAGAAAGTCACAAAAGCCAACCGTTAGAGGCAAAGCACACAGAGGCTGATAAATGTATCTCAGTGGATCTGGGTGGAATACCAACAGTGTTCAATGCAGGAATAAATCCCGAAAGAGAAGCCTACATGTATTTTCAGATTGGTCAATTTAAAGCATGCTTCTTAAACCACAAGAATTAAATTTGGCCCAGGGCAAGTAAAGTTGATCACTAAGTATCTTGGGTCCAGTTTCAGAAGTTAATCCCTAAGATTATGTGTATTCTCTCTGCATTTAGCAAAAGTGAATTTCCCCCACCCCCAGATTGTATTATATGTTAACAGAATTGTTTCAGAAAATGCCAAACATGAAAGAGATGTCAAAATAAAAGTGTATAAAGCTATGGGTTTCTCATGTAAAAATGAGATTTTGAAAAATAATTTAAAAGTGATACTGTTTACCTTAGTTTTTTAAAAATTTGTTCATTATTAGCTCACATATCTTAGCATTGATGCAGCATGGAATTTCTGTGATGTCTTATAGAAGGAACTAAATTTATTTAGGCACAGGCATATTAAGGTCTCTAAAATTAGTGGGAGGAAGAAATTTCTTTGAAAACTATGCAGGTCTGATCAAATGACATGTAAAAAATAAATATGATTTCTGTTTTATGGTCTAGGATCATGTTCAGAAGTTTGAAGTTAACCAACAATTTTTTAAAAGATGATGCCAAGCAGCAAGAAATAAAATTTTTTTAAAAATTGTAAATATTTAATATGTATTTACTTTTGAATTATCTTGCTAAATGCATGTTACACACATTAAAATGTGTGTAAACCACTTAATGGAACATTGGCCAGAGTTTAATCTCATTTCATATGATTGCCTTTCCCTTGTCTTCCTACCTTAATTATATCAAGACTATTAATTAATAGCTACTTTGTTAAGAGTATCTATTAGCATTCTTTAATTAAGAAAAGCCATTCACTCTTAATTTCAACTCAAGTACCTTTTGGTATTATTCCTACAATAATATATATTTTCTAAAATCTTCTGATGCATAAAATAGTGACATTTATTAGGCAGTTATTTGATCATTTTTAGCCAGAGGACCATAATTCTTAAAATAACTGCATAACTCAAAGAGCATGTCTTTATTTCTTAGAGTTGCTCTTTTCCTAAAATTTCTAGCTGATGTCCCTGAGTTGTCCTGGGGACAACTGATGCCCTCGCCACTGTTCTGCCTGATGCCAGCAGCTTTTGGAGGGCTGCCTCCCCCAGCCTACCTATACATCATCTTTTCTTTTGAGCCATTTCCTCTACCTCTGCTGTACCCAAGTCCCAGGGCCGCGGAGGTGGAGCTGAGGCAGCGATGCTAGCGCTGGGGAGCTGATGCGAATGCAGATTATCATGAGCAGAGAGGTTTGACTGCACAATAAATGTAATTATCCTGAACCATCTCCCCACCCCTGGTCAGTGGAAAAATTGTCTTCCATGAAACTGGTCCCTGGTGCCAAAAAAGTTGGGGACTGCTGCTCTACCTGGCATCTGTTCTGTGCACCTAGGTAGTGATGTGACAGGAAAACTCAGGTTTTTGATGCTGGTTCTGTGTTCCTCTCTCATTTTTCTCATGTCACTTTATTTATTCACATCCTTTTAGGATGACTTAGACTGTTTCTGTTCTAATATTCATGTTGGGTTAACTCTCTATTGATATGTTTGGTCGTAAAAACTGACTAATGTGTGCTCATTGGGCCACTGGTTTGCTTCTGTCCAAGAATCAGGAAGTCACACATGATACCTTGTAACCAAAGCAACTGTTTCAAAATAATAATAATAAAAAAAGGATGCATTACCTCATAGGTGTGCTGACATTCTCCTGACAGACACTTTCCAAACTACTTCTTATCTCTTGGCTAGAATAGATTCTCTAATATTTTCCAAAATTCTTGATTTATGGGCACTAAGTAAGGCTCATATAGAGACCTACCTCTCAGACACCAGCAAAAGTGGTGCGATAGCTCACGCTGAAGAGTCTGGGAATGGCTGACAGCAAAGACCTCAGGTTCTTCTTTTTTTTTATTTTTTCCTGTTTCAAAGCAGCTATATAGATATGGGAGGAGTGTGGGGGACAAAACAAAATCCTTCTAGAAAGAATTGATTTTTCCTTTGTCATCTAAAGAGAAAAGAATTTTCTTGGTCAGTTGCTAACGATCCAAAGCACTATTAATCATAAATGCATATATGTATATATGCACACACATATATGTATGTTTAAGACTACATTATGTGTTAGCCATACTGAGGACAGTTGCTTCTTCTTAGCTGCATTCTTTAGCAGAATTCAAGTGTAGGTTTTTGTGGATGATGTAAAATGAGCTCTAAAATAGCCCAAGGGTAGTACCAAACCCACACTCAAGAGTTCCATTAACGTGGCAGATTAGGTGAGGCTTTGTAAAGCTTTCTGGATGGTTTTAAATCTCCTTGGATTATCATCTTTGCTTTAAATTATCATGTCATGGTCCTTGGTTTAGCTGTCAGTTTTTCTATCTAAAAGGCATGTACAATGAAGACTTCTCCCACACGTGTTTGTGTTTTGGGAATAGCATATAAAAAGTAAGATGCTTTAATAAAATCTGCATTTATTTTTTAACTGTATGTAGCTCTTTGTTCATATGAGTAATTCACAACTACAGTTTAGTAGAGACTTGGCTTGAGCATGTTTACTTTATACATTTAAAATGTATAAAATTGCATCTCTGTATGAATTTATGATCACACTCTTTAAAATGCCTAATGACAAACTGTCACAGCCAAGAGAGGCCTAAGACTTAGCAAGACTTGACATCTAAATGTAACTTGTTTTCCTAGATGGGATCCTACAACAGAAAAAGGACATTAGATAGAAACTAAAGGAATCTGAATAAAGTGTCGACTTTAGTTAAGAAAAATGTTTTGGTATTCATTCATTAGTTGTAACAAATGTGCCATATTAATGTAAGATGTTAATAATGAAAACTGTGGGTGGGTTATGTAGAAACTGTCTGTACTACAGTGTCTTTGCAATTTTCTGTAAATCTTAAACTGTTCAAAAATAAAAAGTGTATTTTTAAAGAAGTGCCTTACAACCAAAGCCACTTTGAGATATCTGAGTAGTAAATGCCATTTTTATTTCAAAAAATTATGTCATAACATTTAGTTTATTACAAAATGCTTTCCTGCATTGTGGTTGCCTCTCTTAAGATTAAGGTTTATGCCTATGTTTTTTACATACAAGCAAGGATCGCGTAAACCCTATTGCCATTAATGATCATCTCCCTTGAGCCTCCTTTTTTGGGACAACATTCTCCACTGTTAATAGGAACAGTGATTCCTGGGGTATCTACCCATGACCTGAACCTTTCCTATCAGAAGTTCCACTGGAGATGATGCCTATGGAAACAGCACAATTAGGTAGTCAAGGTTCAAAGCTTGTCTTGCTGAGAACTAGTGGTGAACCCTTAGGTATGTTATTATACCATCTCCATGAGGTTTTAGGGTCCTCAGCTCTACAAAGAGAACAGCAGTAACTTCTCCCTCATAAATATTTTGCGAAGATTAAGTGACATGACAGAGTTTAGCAAACTGCATGGATCAGGACGATTACTCAATGAAGATTATTAGTATTTCCCCTATGTGGCAGAATTTAGAAAAGTCTTGCAATGATCTCTGTCAATTTTTTACTTTAACATGTTTTTGCTACAGAATTTACAAAAAAAAAAAACACAAATGCATACTCTCTTATTTGGAAAATTAAACTTTACCAGCTGTAATAAAATCAGTTCAGTTATGGTAATTAGGGTACACAAATAATAAAAGTAAAGAGAGGAAAAGAAAAATGTTAAGAAGAAAGAAAAAAAAGGAAGAGGAGAAAGTATCAATGATGGAAGGAATTTATAGAGTGTTCACTACTGCGCACACGAGAGGGGACTCAATGTTTTACCTACATCATCTGGTATAATCTTTCCAATATCTTTGTGAGATAAGTATGATTAATATGCCTTTTAAAGTTGAGAATAATGTGACAAAAACAGTCTCAATAACTTGCCCAAGGACCAAAGCTAATTGTTGGTAGGACCAGAATTCAAACCCACTGTGTCCGGCACAGAGCCAAGAATTCCCCTGGCACCTGGCCTCCCTAAATGTATCCATCCTAGAGTCTACCATGTAGGAATTCTGTCTTCAGTGTGGATACCAAGCCTTCAATCAATAAGGCCATGGATTTTGTTACTCTGCCAGTGAAAACAGGACGTTCTCCCCACACCTACCTCTTACTGGCAAACACATTTCACTCAGACATATCATGGTGGTCTATAAACTGGATGAATATTCTTATATTCAAATGTGTTTTCTAAACAGATGAAACAAACATTAAAATGCTAATGCTGCCTCCCAGATTTTCGGCTCTTCAGTATTATATAGAGCAGATTTACTCTTTTGCTTTCCTTTATGCTACTGGATTTTTAAACAAAAGCAGTGAAAGTTTACTGAGAATATTTTAACACTGTTTGAGGGGAGGAGCTGATCAAGCATACAATTGTTAGAATATATTGTAGCTTTGACTCCACTTTTTAAAATGTGTAATTTGAAGAACAAGCTAGGGGATTTTGTAACAAAATTCTTTAATATGTCCATGCTGTGTTTTATTATTCATAACACAAAGTATATCAGTGTGTCTCTAACTTTCTCTCTGATTCTCCAATTTTTCCCTGAAGAGGAGAGAGAAGACTTCTTTGCTGAACCATTTCAGATCTGAGTCTAGATACTACAGAGTGGTACATCTGTTTCATGCATTAGGGATCTTTTATCAGGTCTATAAATAAGATTCCCATCAGTTCCATTAAATCCCCAAGTATGAATGGGCCTCTTTATGTCAAACATGAACAAAATAGCATTTCCATGGGTGTGGTAGGGAACACTACCAATACAGTCTTAGAGCAGAAAATACTAGTAGATTTCCTATCTATGCCATTGGCTGTGATTTTTTCATTTGGAAGAAAATTTAGAAGCTGAAAGTTAAATTCTCTTTATTACAGGATTTTAGTGCTTATTAGCAATTTATGTGGAATATGAGTGTGTGTGTGTGTATGTGTGTGTGTGTGTGTGTGTGTGTGTGTGTGTGTGTGTGTGAGAGAGAGAGAGAGAGAGAGAGAATATATTTGTTTTATTGTAAAATTATCTTTTGTCTAAAGAAGTTTTAATGACCTAACAAGGTTGGGTATTAGCACAAGATTCTATTTAGGCATAGAAATCTTAACAAATATTTTATTCTTTAAACATTTCTAAATGAATTGTACCTAAAAGATTTAGAAAAATCCCTGGAAAATAATTCTCAAAATAGAAAAAAAACACGTGGAATGAGTGGAAATATGAGTTTCTGTGTATTTTTTCTCTCTTTTGTTTCTCTATATTTTTGAACCTACAAAGTTAAAAAAAGTAGAATTCAAAGTACTTTGGACTTGATTCATGTTTTAGTAATTAGAATAGTAAAATTTTCATCATATTTCCTGAATGAGTAAATAGTATCAACGTTAAAATATAAACCTGGAGATTACTATTAGGATTTAGATAACATTTCCTGCATTGCTGATATAATAAGTATATTTGTTTGAGAAAGTTCAGAACTGATGAAGCCCAATAAAGATAAAGTCATATTTAGTTTCTCCTCATGTCTACCAAAAGCAGATAGTGCTTCCTAATAATCCAAACTATCTATTGTTTGTTATTGCTAGATTGCTAGATTCATGCCTTAGCAATGAGAAGCATTGGCTCCAGAATTCTAGATCTCCAAGAAAGCTTTGAAAAGGGCTTTTATTTTTTGTTTGTTTGTTTATTGGCCACTGGATTTTCTTCTTGTGGGCTCCTAGAGGTGCTAGACAGAGCTGTGTATGTCATAGAAGGTATATAACCATCATCATCTGACTAAAAGCTTCTTAAATGCAGATTTTTCCCCATCAAATAGGATATATGCATTCACACTTAGCCTTCATAATTATTCATTCAATTATCAACAGAATATTTTTAAACATAGAAAGTGAACTTGGCTTCGTTGGTTGGAGGGATATTTTCATCCTTTGCTCTTTCCAGGTGTTCAGTATAATTGGATGTTCATGATATCAAAGAAAAATTCTCTTCCAATACAATTTAATTTTTGAAAGAACATTCTATTTTTCTTTCATGATGATTCAAATCAAACGATATTCAATCTGGTATAAGTTATATTTTAATTCCACAATTATATTATGTGATGTTATATAAACATTGTTTTAATTGAATATATTTGGCCTATTTTTTATTGTTATAGCTAATGTTTTCATTATGAAATAGCATGCCTGAAAATAATAATGCCACTAAACACCTAGTGGCTAAATAGAACTAATAGTTAAAGTAATTATGAATATTTGGAAGATAAGGAAAAATGATTGAAGCTATATGCCAGAAATAAATATATCCATTTGTCACTGTGAATGGCATGGGTTTGAACTGGATTTGTTAGTTCTAAAAAGAAAAGACAAATCTCCAGTTCTTTTATTGAAACGGAGCTATATGTAAGTCAATTGTTACTTAATGACCAGGTCTTCAGATACAACTATTGATAAGGTATGAGGCAATTAGGAGAAATATCAGGATTTATAGAAAGTGTCAATGTTCCATGAAATGGCACTCTGTTGAATAGCTCTGGGAGGTCAGACACATAATTCCTTTCACATATGGTGTGCTTTTTCTGTGTTCAATTTTTAGTGCACCAGATACAAATGGAGTTAGTTTGCATTAACATGGCTCCTTAAATATTATTACTCAACATGACTATGTGATAAAAACTAATCTCCCTTTTTACTGAGCCTATGGGCTGTATTCTATGAAAAGCAGCTGTGGCTAATTCAGTCACATCCAAGAGTAACTCCCACCTGTCAAATGCATTTGGATCCATTTATTCCTCCATAATTAGAACATTCTATTGGTTATTTTTTTTTTTTTGGTATTTAAAGAAAGTCATAGTTATGCTTTTATGAAACCTAGAGTATTAAAATTATAAAGTGTTATCATTATAATAATTTTATACTCACTAAATATGAGGAAAGAATTTCAAGAAAAAATAATTTCAAGGAAAATAGTTACTGCCTAATTTATATAGATACCAATGTATGGATGTATGTGTGTGCAGGCATGTATGTTCATCTTTATAAATTAGCATGTAAATTAATTGCTTAAAAATTACTAAAACCCACCTGTGATTATTACCATAATACATTCAAAAGCAAAAGAGGCCGGGCGCAGTGGCTCACGCCTGTAATCCTAGCACTCTGGGAGGCCGAGGTGGGTGGATTGCTCGAGGTCAGGAGTTCGAGACCAGCCTCAGCAAGAGTGAGATCCCAACTCTACTAAAAAAAAAAAATAGAAAGAAATTATCTGGCCAACTAAAATATATATATAGAAAAAATTAGCCGGGCATGGTGGCGCATGCCTGTAATCCCAGCTACTCGGGAGGCTGAGGCAGAAGGATTGCTTGAGCCCAGGAGTTTGAGGTTGCTGTGAGCTAGGCTGACGCCATGGCACTCACTCTAGCCCTGGCAACAGAGCGAGACTCTGTCTCAGGAAAAAAAAAAAAAAAAAAAAGCAAAAGATACACGTTTAGTCAAATACTCACAATAAATTACTATTCTCATTTGGCAAAATTAAATATTATAAGGAATATAAATTGCAACTGAAGAACTGCTTTCACAGTATATTTACTAGATATTGTACCATTCTTTAGTATCTATTCATGTTATCTCCTCACATCTAATCCATAAGATTGTATAAATCTTTTAACCATATGTGCGGGTTTCTTGGAGGTGACTTTCTTATTCTACTCAACATCTTCTTATCTTTATTGTATTTTGTTTACTTGCCAATTGATGGGCCACTTTAACTCTGACAGTTTAACTAGAGGTACGAACCTAGTTTGGTGCTTAATGAGTTTAATGGTCTGAAACTAAAATGATAGACTTATCTCTTATGAGGAATTTTCTGCTCCAAGATATCAAATGCACACACATGCATGCTTATACATTTTAGGTTTATGATTTGATCAAGCACTGCCTCTACTGAATCATACAAAATGACGATGAGATGAAATCGCACAATTCTGAAGTCAGAAAAATGGCTTCCATCAGATACTTTAGGGATTTGGGAAGTTCATGCAAAAAGACTCTCTTTACGTGAGCCAGTGCCTCTTACATGTTTATGTCACTGGTTCCAGGGTGTATTCTCTATTTTTACATATAAGAATTTGGATTCCCTGTGTCCCCAGAGCAGCAGAAATACAAATATACATATATAAAATCCACTTTATTTCTCAATCATATATCTCTCAGGCGGTTATTATCCTCGGGTGATCCAGCCCTTTTGCAGCTCTCTGTCTCTTCCTGCTCATGAGATCTTAGGTGAGAGTGGAGAAGGAATGAAAAAGTGGAAAAACTATATGGGATTCTGGCAGCATGGCTGGGGTAGGTGAAATGATATACATGGAAGTGTTCCTTTATAAGTGAAGAAGCTTCAGGTTCTTTCTGCCTGATTAATGGGAACTCAGTAAAATCTGGCCACTGCCCCACCACCCTTGCTGCCTTGGGACATCTTTTCCTCATCATTTGTCATGTAATCATGTGTGGTCAAATTTTCCACAATGGGTGTCATTCAAGGGTGGGGCAACCAACAGCTGAGTACCTCCTGCATTGCAGTCTTAGTTCAATTGTCTACATATTTTTACCAAAAAAAAAAAAAGAGTGTAAATTTTTAACTTTTGTGACCAGGACAAACATTTACCAGATATGTGTTGGATGAATAATTCACTGACTTACTAATATCTGATAACATTTCTCCAAGATCTAGAGTCTGTTTAGAACTATTGTAAGCACTGTGGAAAATATCAATGAAATTCAACAAGCCTTGATTATCCCTAGGGAGTTTGACTCAAAACTATTGTGGCTTACTACATTCCATTCAATCCTCAGTGATGTTAAAAAAAAATCTCATGGCAATATTACTTTTTTTTTCTTTTGCAAAAAGAACAAGTGATAACTAATGAATAGAGGGAAGCAATTCAAAATGGATAATGATAAACAATTCCCTACTAGGATATGCAAATAATTTATTATTTTCTTCACAAGAAAAGATAAGTTTAAATACCTGAATTTTAATTTTAAAATAGTGCCTTATAACTTAAAAAAGCTAGAAATTTTTATACATTCTTTCATAATATTGTATAAATTGTCCAAATAATCCACAGTTGTAAGTATCTCATCACTAAAGAAGCAGCATCACGTAAGAATTTAGGATCATTTTTTATATATTACCTTTATTATTATTATTATTATTATTATTTTTTGAGACAGAGTCTCACTCTGTTGCCTGGGCTAGAGTGCTGTGGCGTCAGCCTAGCTCACAGCAACCTCAGACTCCTGGGCTTGAGCGATCCTCCTGCCTCAGCCTTCCAAGTAGCTTGGGACTACAGTCATACGCCACCATGCCCGACTAATTTTTTCTATATATATTTTTAGCTGTCCATGTAATTTCTTTCTATGTTTAGTAGAGACGGGGTCTCGCTCTTGCTTAGGCTGGTCTCGAACTCCTGAGCTCAAACGATCCGCCCGCCTCGGCCTCCCAGAGTGCTAGGATTACAGGCTTGAGCCACTGTGCCTGGCCTATATATTACCTTTAATAATAAGCACAAGGCTGATACAATTTTGATCCACAGCACATACATATTTTTAAGTCTACATGTTTGAAATTTATAGGTCAAAACTATGTGGACGCAAGTAGATTGTCATACACTGTAGATTGTAAGGTTGACCAAACAACCCACAATAAGCAAAATTTGTGCTATTGAAAATAAACTAACTATGATTTATAATGTAAAAGTAAAAAGTGTGGCAATTGATAACCATAATCAACTCAAGGCAATGCAAGATGCATTGATAGCAAATGATCTTTCTAAAATACAGTAATTCCAACAATTTTTCCTACACACAAACTATGTGGCAACTAGAAGTTTGAGTAGACTCTGGATAAGTGTTTAGTAACTCCTGGTAATGTATTAAATTTAGTCATGACTACCAGAATTTAGGAACCTTTAGAATGGAAAAAGAAGCACCATATGTACTCCCCATCAAATTGGTATTAACTGACTTAACTGACCCACACTTAAGTGCACATATAATAATAACATTCATCAGGTGTCGGGCAGGTAGGAGCAGGGAGGAGGAGATGGGTATATTCACAACTAATGGGAGCGGTGCGCACCATATGGACGATGGACACGCTTGAAGCTCTGACCTCGGGTGGCACAAAGGCAATATATGTAACCTAAACATGTGTACCCCCGTAATATGCTGTAATAAAAAAAAAGATGGTCATAGCTTTTAGTCATATACACAACAAAAGAGCCTATTGAACTGTTAATAACAATAAGAATTTAGGACAGGATTTGTTGTTTATTGGAAGGGCTTTATGAACACACTGTTATTCATACCCTGAAAACAGCCTTACTGCAGATGACAGACTAGTAAATCCTGATTCAGTGGGTGTGGTTCATATGTCGTTACATGGTAGGCACAATACATTGAATTTTTGGTGAAAGTTTCAGAGCAGTAACTATAAAAGAGTAAATTATAAAGAAAAAATTTATAGTAAATTATAAAGAAAATTAATAGGATGTTTTATATGCTGGTACTGCTGCAAAGCCAAACCCTCTCTACTTGATATAGTGTCAAAAACTGCATTTAATATTATATTATCCAAAACTGCATTTTGATTGATACTCCTTTTAGCCATCTCTTTAGAAATGATAATGATAAACTGTAAAGGAATCTTAAAAAGGAAAGAATCGGAAGACTATTCAGGCTTTCTTTCAGTAGTCAATCATGGGGAAACTAAGGAAGGTGCCTCCCTGGAGGAAATGATCCCTGCCAATTACAAGCTCACTTTGGGACATGCTTTCCTCCGGGACCAGCTGAGGAACAAGTGAGGACTTACCGCTTTTGACAAAGAAAATGTCACAGGCTGGATAGGAAACAAAGTCCCTACTTACAAGGAAACAAAGAGAGATGAGTGACCTAAGGCTTAAAGATCAAAGCAATATCCCTGTAGTGTTTTCCAAGAAAAATTAAGCAAGCTCTGAATAAAATGACTAGTTTATTTCCTTCTTCTGTCTCTGTGATTGTCAAACTTCTATGTGTTTGAACATCACTGAAGTAGCTTATTAAAATGCAAATGCTGGTATTTCCTTAAGTGAGGCAGAGCTCTCATACTCTCTTTCCAACTGATGCTGTCAGTGAGGAAGTGTTAATAAGATGCATTTTAAGAAATATGCCTTGCTCTACCCTCCCTCATACTTCACAGAGAAAACTGAAGAGAGAAGTTGCCTGAACTTCCTATGTTCATTTGCAGCCATCCATTCTTTCTGACTGTTGGTCTCAACAGAGGCATTGCCTTTTGTTCTGTTCAAGGCCAATCTCTTCTCTGCTCTCCTATTTCCTCTTATTTTCACAGAGTCATTAACGTGAATCTATATCCTGCCTTTCTCTCTCCCATCTACTGGTTTCCCATCAGCCTTTAAGCATCCACATCCTCCACCTTAACGTTTCATCCCTTGGTCATTTTCTGCCCATCTTTTAACTACCTCTCTCTCTCTCTCTGCTTCTCTTTCCATTTGTATATTTTGAAAACATTTACCTGTGCTAATTGTCTCTGCTTCTTTGCTATTCATAGACTCAATCCCTCAATCCCTCTCAATCTGGTTTATGCCAATACATCTCCTCTAAAACTCCTCTCACTAACAGCACCTGTTAGCTCCATGTCAACCCAACACTGCATGGGAAACATTTTAGATCTAGTTTATTGAATCTAGTAGTTTTTCTGTCCTTTTCATGAAATACTGTCTTCTTTTGGATTTCTTGACATTTAAACCAAAAAAAAAAAAAAAGAACAAGTTTTTGCTTCTGTCTCTTTTAGGAGAAG
Organism: Lemur catta; assembly: GCF_020740605.2. NCBI lineage: Eukaryota > Metazoa > Chordata > Mammalia > Primates > Lemuridae > Lemur > Lemur catta. The sequence goes on from NC_059128.1 coordinate 269,974,698, forward strand.
AGTATTTCATTTTTTTTCTGGGCCTCTTAAGTAAAGTTGTCTTCCTGTTACACAATTATTTGATGTTGAATATCCTCCTAAGCTTTGCTCCCTGATTATTTTAAACCCTATGGTCTCATCTTTGTACATAACCACGGCTATCATATATATATACCAACAAGTTCCAATTGTATACCCATCAGCTTGACTTCTTTTCTTAGCTCTAAGCCTAAATATTAATAAAAAGCAAATTCATTAAGGTTGCAGAATACAAATCAACATTAAAAAATGGTTCGTTGTTGTGTATAATAAGAGAAGACGACACTTCAAAATGACGATTTTTTGGATTTTCAGTCAGCTCATGAGGCACCAACTTATCAAGCTTTTTCACCTTTCTAATTTGCTTCAAATGCCAAATGAATGACCGTAGAATGGTTGACCTTGAGTTCTTTGACAACTTCTTGTGTAGTTGTAAGAGGATCAGCTTCGACAATTGTTCTCAATTGGTCGTTGTCAACTTCTGAGGGTCTAACATCATTTCCCTAGTCTAAAAACAAATATAAAATAAACAGCGAGTAATAAGTCATTAGCAAAAAAAAGCAAGAAATGTGCATTAAAATAATGTATAACATAAGCACATTTATTTAAAAATATATTCTGATATAAAACAGCAAATGTCAATAATGCTAAAACTGCAATTACTTTTGCACCAACCTTGTACTTACTTGCCACACTTACACATATGTCTCATAGACACCCTAAACTTAATATGTACAAAATTAGACTCATGATCTCATCCTTGATTCATAAGTGTTAGTATTTAATATTTTGTTTTTCATTATATGACCAGAAGGTACCAGTTGTTTGGGCCAGAATTCTGAGAATCATTCTTTACTTCTTTATTTTTATAATGCCCCATATATAAGTAATATGTACTGTTAACCCACAGCATAAATATTCTTTTAAATCACCCATTTAACTCTATCTCTACTCACAAGATCCTTGTCTAGGCCAACTCCATTTATTGACAGGACTATTGCAACAGTATTTTCGTAACTGCATACTTATATCAATTCTTATTACCTTTCAACTTATTCTGCCTATTTTTGACCAATGATCTTGCAAACAGGAAATTTGCTTGTGTTATTTTCTTGCTTTAAAAAGAAGTCATAGGTGAAGCTCTACTTGGGTGGGGCAAAGGCAATATATGTAACCTAAACATTTGTATGCCTGTAATATGCTGAAATAAAAAAAAATTAAAAAAAAGAAAAAAGAAAAAGAAGTCATAAACCCAAGTGTGCCAAGACCAAGATTGACACATGAATGAGTTGAGGATTGTTGAATTTGAGAGCATATGCTAACCTCTTTAAAGAGGCAACCACCACTCAGCTTTGGCTGAGTAATCCTCATGGAAATACGGGTCAGTGTTTCCTGGCCATGCAATTTTTCCAAAAGAAGAGATACTTATTTTCCTTTTACTAAGACCAACACAAATGCAATTATTTGTTTGCATTTTCCACTGGATTCTCTGCACTGTGAAGGCTGGGTCCTCAGTTATCTTTTTCACTGCTTGGCACATAGTAGCTTCTCAGAAAATATATATTTTTTAATAAATGAATGCATGAGTCCAAACAAAAGAAGAACAGAGGAAAAAGTGAATCGTTCTTCCCACAACAAGCAAAGGAAGAGTGTAAGAGAGAGAGATGCCAAAATATTAAATAACAGTTGAATCTTGAAGAGTGAAAAGGGTTATTTCAACTGCACACTGTCAGGAAGTATATTTCAAGCTGGAAAAGAACATGTGCAAATATACTGTTGTGTGAAATTACATGACCCATTAAGAGAACACTAAGATATGTGGTGCTGCTACAATATGGTCCAGATGGGTAGTGCAGACTGCAGCAGTGAAACCCCAAATAGGTCTAGTGAAGAACAAATACTCTATGCTCCAGTATTTGAACTTTACCTGATGAGTTAGAGAGCCATGGATTTGCATTCTAGAAAAATAATTCTAGCAACATTATAAACAATGAATTCTAGGAGAAGGAAACTGGGAGAAAAAATACCAGTTAAGAAACTATATATTACAATAACTCAGTTAGGAAATAATAAAGGCATACATTGAAGACAAAGTACACAGTGAGTGGAAGTGAATTTGAGAGATAATTAGGAGTAGAATCCAGCAACTCTATATGCTTTCTCCTTAGCACAGCAGCCACTCTAGTTATTTGCTATTCTTAAATAAACATTGCATTTTGGGGCATGGGCAAAAACCTACCTAACGGGTACAGTGAACACTATTTCAGTGATGGGCACACTTATAGCCATGCCTCAAGCATTACAAAAGCAATCCACATAACCAAAAACATTTGTACCCTTTCAATATTTTGAAATTAAAAAAATAAAAATAAAGCATTGCATTTTGCTTCCTCTGTGCATTTTCTTAAGTTACTCTATACACTTGGACTGCATTTATCTTGCCCAAGAAAGGTAATAAATAAATTTTTTTTGTCCTTTAAATATATCTTTTACCCCTTCCTAAATCATTAGCTCTAGGAGGCAGGAACAGATCCCAATCACGTTGGTATTGTCCATAGCTCCTATGTAGGACTTGACTCATGATAAGCTTTTCCTAAGAGATAGTGATGGTGACTTCTCTTGCTTCCCTGGTGGCCAAGTTAGTCTCCATACATACCTTAATGATAATGCAAACTGTTGATTTCAGAACTCTGTCCATCTCTTAATGATGATCACTTGGCTCCAGTAAAGCCTTTATGTATGTGTAATTAGTGAAATTCCTCTATTTATATTAGACAGTGTTACAAATGCAACATTTATACATTTAAAAAACAAAGAATATATAGAATGTCTTTTGTTCTTTTGGGTAGATGCCCAGAAGTGGAATCACTGGATCAAATGGAAGTTCTACTTGTATCTCTTGGAGGTATCTCCATATTGCTTTCCACAGAGGTTGTATTAGTTTGTGGTTCCACCAGCAGTATGCTCAAATGTTTATAGCAGCACAATTCACAATTGCAAAGATGTGGAAACAACCCAAGTGCCCATGAATACATGAGTGGATTAATAAAATATGGTGTATATATATATATATATATATATATATATATACATACACACACACCATGGAGTTCTACTCAGCCACAAAAAACAATGGTGATCTACCACCTCTTGTATTATCTTGCATAGAGCTGGAACCCATTCTAGTAAGTGAAGTATCCCAAGAATGGAAAAATAAGCACCGCATGTTCTTACCATCAAATTGGTATTACCTGATCAACACTTAAGTGCATATATAGTAATAACATTCATTGGGTATTGGACAAATGGGAGGAGGCGGGGGGGATGGGTATATACACACCTAATGGGTGTGATGCCCCCTCTCTGGGGAATGGACATGCTTGAAGCTCTGACTCGGGTGGGGCAAGGGCAATATATGTAACCTAAACATTTGTACCCATGTAATATGCTGAAATAAAAAAAATTAAAAAAACCTAACAAAAAATTTTATGTTTAAAATTTTAGGAGAAAAGATAGCATTCTAGACTAGACTATTTATGTATAACCCTACAAAAGTTTTCCTTTTTTGGACGGCATATTGAGTTAAGGTTACTTAAAAAGTGGGTCACTCAAAACATTACTCTCTCTTAAGCAGCAGAGTGTACTTGAATGGTTTGGACTAAGTGTTTTAGATAAAGGAAACGGTCTTTCTAAAATAGCACGCAGTTAGCAGCTGGAAAAGAAGTAGTGAAGCGTTAAACTGTCCATTATGCCTAAAGAATGACTTGGCTAAAATCCTTTTTTCCCGTTAAAAGCACTGAGTGTACCTTCAGAATTTATGTAACTGTACTTAGGGAATCTGTTAAACCCATTTATCATTTTTTTTCATTTATAATCTAGGCTAAATAATTAATCCACGTCAATTCAGTATCCCCCCGCCCGGCTTTGTTATTTATATAAGTTTGGCTATTTTTAGTGTCCGTGAGAAGTGGTGGTAATGATATTTCAAAAAGTAAAAATAATGAGGCTTTCTGGAAGAAACCACCAGACATTTTACAAGTTAGCAAACTGTGTTTTTAGTTTAAGATTATTCCTCTGGCTTTGTTGTGAGGTTTCTAAAAACAATCAGATAGAACTTTAGGTGGCATTCAAAGTTGAGGGAGGAGGTGGAGAGAAAGAGGCAACACACTTTATTGCCCACTGGAGTAATTCTGTAAGGTAATTCAAATCCTCTGACTCGGTGGCCCAGAAGCAAAAGTCAAGGCCCCTGCACTTACCTGGTCTGCAGAGTGCCACAGTCAGTTTGCAAAACCTTGCTCTAAATTACAGTGATAGCTTCACAGTGAAATTTAAACTCAGATCTACCTATAGATTTAAGATTCACCATTACATTCACCCTTGTCAAAAGTCTCTATCATTTCTCTTGAGCAATCAACTATCTCTTTATTATTCCTCTTTGAAAATAATGTATATTTTTTCCTATGCCTTCTATTTTCTATTTATCCTCTTGCCCCACTCCACTGCCTGCTCCTTTTAATTTTCTTTTTGTTCCTTCGGGTATTCTGCATTTCTGGAATCTGGAATTCAGGAAACTATCAGCCATTATTTATTTGAATATTGCTTCTGCCACATTTTCTTGTCTCTGCTAATTCTGGCACTCCAAATATATATATTATGAACATTTCCTGCATTTTCCCACATATCTTTCACTTCTGTTCTGTTTCATTTATTCTCAATTTTTTTTTGCATATGCTTCTGTTTAGCTATTTTTATATTGACATGTCATTTAGTTTAAGATTAATGTATCCAGTCTTCTATTAAAACCATCCATTGCATTTCTAACTTCAGATATTCCATTTTTAGTTCTAGAATGTCCATTTGAATTTTTTTATCGATTTGAAATTTTGGTCTCAGGTATCCAACCTATTATCTCTTTTTTCCATTCTTTTTCTAAATTTTTTTGTCTGCATTATTTTCACAGTTATTGTCCCTGTTATTTTCACAGTCATTAAACAAAGTCCATGTTTTATTGTTCCAATAACTGGGTCTTCCATTTTGATTGTCTATGATATTTTTTTATGTTTCTGTTTTATTATTTTGTCTGTTAATATAATGCACAATAATGTGTACAAAAATTGCAGTATCTTTGGATAATGTTTCTTCTTCCACAAAAGGTTGACCCACAGTTCGAGCAGGAGGCTTAAGTGGGAGCTGGTCTCCTTAATCCAATTACGGATGAATCTGATTCCAGATTTGTTTGCAGTTTAGAGAAGCTCACACTATTTCTGTTTCAATTTACTCTAAACAATTTCGTCTTCAAGAATCCCAACTGAAATCTTGGAATTTTTATTAAAACTCTGTTTCTCTGGTTAGATTTGAATACCTATTTTGGCTTTTTGGTACCTTAAGATTACCAAATATTCATTCTGTTGTTTCCTTGGCTTTTTGCTTAGCTGATTAATTTCTTTTTTCATAAAATCTAACAATTTGGCAAATGTCTCAGAATGATAGACCTCCAATGGTTATACCCATTTCTTTCTACCATTTTTTCTCCACACAGTCTCGGCACACCTATTCCCACCTGTGTCAACAGCTGCAAATGCCAATGTTGTCTTTCCAGACCTATGCAATTAGCTAAAGTTCTTTTGGTTTCTTAGGCTTATCTCTCACTTGATTTCTTCATCTTTCTTCTTCTAGGAAAAAATGAACATGTGCATTTTATCAGAGTTGTGGTACATTTATATTCTATAAGCTTCCACCATGGTCAAAATCATGAGGGAGTAAACAAATACAAATATATATAAGTGATACCACACATTGTCCTTAAATAAGCACAGGCATACTAAGGTAGGAGAGTTAATTGTATGTATAAATTTCTAAGAATTATTTTTGAAAAATATTAATAAATATAGTTTGCTAAAAAATTTTTGATAAAGTAATATATGAAAACAGGATTGATTTCAGACTTTGAAATGTGTGTAAACATAAAGGCCTTGAGTTTTTTTTGCATAATTTCAATATTGTGAAAATTCACTATGGCATAAAGTGTGGTAAATTAATTTGAATAGTTTTACAGTTCTTAAAGTATTTCAAGTCATAAGGTATTCTCTTTTTTGAAAGACTCAGGCTGATAAAAATTTTATCATGGTCATCAATATATAGTTGGCAAAATGATAATTGGAGAATATCCACTCCAATTTCATCCATTTGTATTTATATTAGTTTTTTAGTGAAAATTTTTAATAAATAGTATAAATTGAATTTTGATAGTATCTCTTCAAGATTTATTTAGAGTGAAATGCAAAGGAATGCACTTCTTCCAAGTAAATATATCTGCTTCATAGATTTAGATTTTTCACTTTTCATATATAAAATATAGAATAACTAGAAATATTTCTCCAATATTAACATTTTCATTAGTAAAGGTAATAGCTGTTTTCAAAGTTGAGAAAGACAAAGTTGAGGGAGGCAGTGAAATGCAGATGGAAGTGTTGAAATTTAGGATATTATAGTTGGAAGAACTTAGTGTTTGATCTGAGTCTAAACTTGCCACATATGGTCACTTGAAAAATTACTTAATTTTATTAGGAATCAGTTTCCTTATAAAACAAAGATAATGCTTTTTAACTAACAGTGTTGTAAGGATTAGAGTTAGTATATGTGAACTTTTGTGAATAGAGACACTGAGGCTGTACTTAAAAAGTGCTCAATGATGTGCTTCATAGACATTAATATTTTATGTGTTTCTTTCCCATCATAATTTTAAAAAATGCTATAATTGTTAAAAGAGAAGTCATAGAATAGCTCACATAAATTAGTTATTTTGACATTTATGAACTTTGCACATATTACAGAATAAAAAGATAGTACCATTAAAGATAATATACTAAATACCTTTAAGCTTAAATAAGAGCATTGCATTAAAAATTAAGAAAATAAATACAAATATATTATCACATACTTAGTTGAAAGTGACGCAATATTCATTTTTAATTACTAGGAGAAACCAAATGCAGGGATTGGAAGCTGATTTGACTTTTGTTGACGAGCACAAATATGCAAGGCTAAAAAATAAAATAAATTTTGAACCTTAATGTATTGCTAGGATATAACAGTATTAGAAGATTTAAAAAAAAAAAAGAAGATTTATGATGGGATGACTCAACATTTCTACATAATTCCTTCAAAGGCATTACTGTTTATCAACAATTTTTAGCTTGGAATACATTACTTTAAATCCCCCAAATCCAATAACTCATAGAATTTGATACTCAGCTTAGAGTTTATAGCACGGTGTACTTGAAGAAAAATATTATTCTTAACAAATGATTTTATATATCTGTAAATTTCAATGTTATTTCAAATAATGAAAAGTAGCATATCATAAAATGAACTAAAATAACATAAACAAGTAATCAAATGCATGCAATTTTAAATGGTTAAAATCTTTATGGTGTATGAAGTGCTCAATGTTTCATTTAGAGATTTTTGATTAAGGCTTAATAGTACTGCACAGGGAATAAAGTGCTCAGGACTTATTTATTTTAATGACTTCTAAAATGGGCCTTGAAAAACATGTTGAAAATCATATGAAAAAGAGCGTGTAGTAATTCAATGGTACTATGGCTTTAGAAATTATATAGAAATTTTCCATTTTAAACAATTTTAAATAAAAATTTGTCAGGCTACAAAATGATAGAATCATATTAGTCAAGAAAGGACATGTATGTTTATGGATTATTAGATTAATATAAAAATGAAAGAGTTGGCCTCCTTTTTGTAAATTAAATTAGGTAAATTCAAAGTTTGGGTTATAATTCACTTTTGATACACTGTATCCATTTCAATTTTAGTAAGTTATTAATTTATTTTTTCACTTGTTTCTGTTAATCACTTTTATATAGAATATATGAATAAAATATTGAATTTTTTTCATTTTAGAGTCTATAATTTATCAGAGTTTTGAACTGCTTAGTAAGATTTGATGTATTTATTGGTATTTGGTTTAACTTTTGCTGTTGTTTTGATTTTAATATATTAAATGAAGCAACTTACTTTTCCAAGTTCTGCTTTAAATTTATAGGGCTCATAGCTATGACATGACTCACAATTTTCCTTCTTACACATTCTTTCGACTGAAATGTCTTTCTTTAAGTCTCCAACCAGAGGGAAAATTAGGTAATTACAGGATTTTTTCTTTTGTTTATATTAGAGGCATGTGTGAACCAAATAAATATCATTTTTTATCTTGTATCTTCTTTGTGTCTTTAAATCCAAACGTTTCCTGTTTTTTTAATACTTGTCTCAGTGTAAATCATTAAACCTTGCAGAGATAGCAGAGATAATTTTTTTTGCTTGTTTGTTTTGTAATCATTCCCTAAATCTGGGGGAGATTGTAATTCCTGATGGAATGTTATTTATGACATTGATTTATAGTAGGATACATATCTTCTAAAGGGTCCCCCTGCCTTAATCATAAAGTGCAGGCCCTAAGAGATAATTTACTTCCTTCCAATACTTCTATGGAAATTAAGAGCTGTAAAGCTAAAGTACTTGATCAAATTTACAGAGCAAATGAGCACCCTCCATGTGTTGGGCCCCATGCTAGTGCCTTAGAAATATTATGTCTTTAAATCCAATATGCTTGTTATATAAATTCTTCCCATTTTAAAAACAGATAAAGAAACTACATCTTAGATATAAGTAAGATGACTATGAAAAATGCATCTTGTTTTAATGATGTGAAATGTGTAATTTTTTCTTTTTATTCTTACTTTGTATTATGGAAACTTTTATGTGTAAAGAAGCTTAACAACCCATGTTAAGTCATCATTCATAAGGTCCCATGTTCCTTTAACCTTCAAAGACTAATAGTTCAGCCTCATTTTCTGCTTTATTCTGGAGAGTCCAATCTTTCACTAGGTCATTCTCCCCCAGGTGTCTTGGAAATGCCAGGGAGGGCTCCCATATTCCACACATCCCTCTGCTCTCCCTACTCTCAGCTCTCTTGACCAGCAGTTTGGCTCCAAACAACTCTACTTCTCTAGTTCATTACTTTTGGTCTGGAGTCCAGCATTCCCAGACTGTCTCTGCTCCTTCCTCTGTAATATTTTATCCAAACTGTGGACACAGGCCTTCAATTTCTCACAATTAAAGCAGAGGTCAGGCCACAAAATTCAACAAGACTTTATCCCAAGAGAGAAAATTTAAAATCAGTTGCTGAAAATGTTGCTGAGTCCACGATCCCAGGTAGGAATACCCCACCCCACTGTAGCTGAAGCCCCTCTATATTAATATTTTAAGGAGGATTGCCAGGTAAAATACACGGTCCTGACTTCCATTGGAATTTCATAAAAAAAAAAGAAATATTTTTTTTAGTCTAAAAATGACCAAACTACTGACAGACACTTGTACTAAAACTTAGACATTCTTATACTGAAACAGTGGAGACATAATTACACTAAACAATGAAAAAGTGTTGTTTATCTAAAATTCAAGTGGCATTGGGAAGCCTATATTTTTTGTTTTGCTAAACTCAGCAACTCTAGTTCCAAGTACCAAGGTTCCTTAACCGTAGGAGAACTCCCTTTCCCAGAAGTCCAGGCCTTTAATTTCTCTAGTACCTTCTTTTTATCCTTAGATCTATTACTTAAATCATCGAGTGTTTTTGTTTGTTTTGTTAAGTACATTTAAACTACATAAATTATGTTTTTCTTGAGAAACTAGCATCAAAAGACCTAAAATCTGGCTCTCAGTCTGCTTGTAGACTTTCAGACATGAGCATGATCTCTGAATCCTCCATCTCCTTTTATCCACATTACATACATTTCAGCTCAAAGTGTGAGCCCTGCCTTGCACGGCCACTGTGATAATTAGATGAGAGAACAAAAGAGAAGGCACTTAGAAAACATAAATTCTGACCCAACTGGAAAGAAATATCTATGCCTCATGCGGTCTTTTAGGTTGTATTTTGCATTGTGTTGTTTCATGGGAATATAATGGCAAAGAATCTGTAAACCACAGCCAGATGGTAGAAGAAGAAAATCCACCAACGAGGGCAGACGAATTAGTCTTTGGCCCCTAATCTCTCTGGATGTCTTTCTGTGTCAACCTGTCATCCTGAACCATGGTACCTCTTCTGATTTGAATTTCAAACATTTCTTACTGGACTTCTCCAACCTTCCTCTGTCCGACTATGTTTCTCCCCAGCAATGTTAATCTAGTGTTTAGTTACATCTTAAGGTCTCTAGTCTTTAATTTCGGTATTTGGTGTCACCTGATCCTAATTCCTGATCATTTTTATGGTGGTTTTGTTTGCGTCCGTTTCCATAGTGTATGCATGTGCTTGCTTTTAATCTAGACTGGTGTCATTTCATTTGGAATTCAATGCCTCCACTCTCAGTAGTGTTAAAAGAAAGACCCTGTCTCTTCTCTCTGATGTTTAAAAGGGCCTTTCGAAGTCTTTTCTCCTAATTTTGCTTTCTCTAAATATTTTGAATGTTTATTATCCTTCTGACATGTTGGTATATTCCTGGAGCTAACTGATATCAAATGCTTTGTAAAATCAGTGAAGATTGTCTTGGAAAGCAGGATTTATAAACTCTACGTAAATATAGAGTTTAAGCTTATAGAGTGCTTAATGCCTCTACTGTGTTATTTCCATTTCATGGTTCCCATGTGATATGCTTTTGGAATCTGAGACAGGATTCCAAATCTAACCATTCATTTGGGCCTAGAAATGTGTTTTCCTATAGTGTGAATGTTGCCAAAACAACTTGAGTAGAGCATTTGATTGAGTGCTGCTATGAGGGCACACCCAAGAAATTTAGCATTTATGTGATTTTCCCCTTTTCTTAGGAGGGTAATATTTTCCATGACTTTTTAACTCTCACTTCTACCTTCCAAGGTAGTTGTCAGGTGATAAACATATTAAATATTTTTTGTTTATAACATTGAATACTAATAAAGTTCTTCAAATAATTTAATTGTGTGCCTTAAGGTCTATGGAGATAATTTGTTTTTTGTTGCTGAAAATACATAATATTTCAAAGTGGAGCTATTTTTTAGAAAAATAGTTCAAGTCTTTAAGTACTGTGAGAAATGTTACTTCTTTGGCAGGACTGCCTCCCTGTTGTTGAATGCTTGGCACACCCGTTGTGCTATCAAATCCCATCATTCTCCCATGCTAAAAAAATCAGTCAGACATCCAATAAAATAATTTGGCAAACTCAGCTTATGTATTCTTTGAAAATAAAATCAGTTTCCACGATCAATTATTTGAAAGGTCACTTAAAAAAAAAACCCTGTTCTGTTTTGGTTAACATTTAAACTATTTCTTTTTTGTTAGGGGAAAGGAAGGAGGAATGCCATACTTTGTAGATTTAATAAACAGAGTTTCAGTATATGTCACTTAGAGTATTTCCTACCCAATTTAGTTTTCCTCGTGTAAAATTTGACTTTATGGCAATATAAATTTCTCTCTTTATTTTTCTCAATTCCAATTTTTAAAACATAATATGTACCAAATTTGAAATCAATCTTCTTTGGCATAATTAGAAAAAGAAGAAAGGAAGCTTGCCAAATAAAACACAGGATGCCCAGTGAGATATGAATTTCTAAAAATTATAGTTTTGTTTTCTTTTTATAAGAATGTCCCATGTAATATTTGGAACATATTTATACAAAAAAATATTGTTTATCTGAAGTTCAAATTTCAGTGGGTATCCTACGTTTGTATTTGCTAAATCTGGTTAACACTAGAAAGGAGATAAAGCAGATAGCACAGAAGAAAATTGAGGTTATTATCGATAACGTGTTGGGAAGTATACTTGGAATTTAACTTAGAGCTCTAATTATATTTGCTGCTGCGAAGTGAGGAAGAAGAGATTTAGTTCCAGAATCTTCTCAGAGGAAGGCGCCACATTCCATGGACAGGCCCAAGACTCTGCTTGAAATTCATAGATAAAAGAGACACAGAGATTAAGAAACTTGCCTAAATTTGCAAGTGGTACAGTTAAGACTACGCTTTCTGACCACAGTTGGTCTGTCTCCAAAGACCCCCACCCCACCTACCACCCTAAGCATTTCATCCTCAAGTAGGATGTTGCCAAATACCAGACAGTTGTTTATCCACAAAGATTTTCATCAGCCAAGTAAGCATGATAGGCCAATCTTGCAGTGTTATCGTAAAGGCTGGGTAGAACATATTTATAGCAAAATATAAATAGTAGACACTTAATGTTTGTGTTCCTTGTTAAGCATATAAGTTTCTCTGAATCTCTGGGATCATGGGAGGATTCAGAAAAAAGGACTTGGGATTAAGAACCTGGGAGGTCAAGGAGATAATTTTGAATCATTTATATAGAAAGTCATTGAATAATCCATTAAAAGAAAAAAAAACCAGGGAGACAAATGTATCCTTCTTCTATCTAAGTGTTATCCACAACCAAGCAAAAATATTTGTGAGTATTGCATAAAAACTCGTAGAGATGGAAATCCTGAAATATTTCAGGAAGGAAGGTAGAGAATTTATGCTAATAGCTCTAATGTTATTAATTTTAGAATGTGTATTAATGTTAGTATTGAGTTTACTCACATTTATTGTACTATTTTCAGTATTCTATTTTACATATTTATCAGGGTTCTCAAAGTTTATTCTTAATTGTTTTTCCTAAGTCTTGTTTAATTGTCTATAATAATAAGAGCACTTGACCTGCTACTTCCTGGAACCTTCGAAACATCTTTATTAATGGTAGTTTTGTGTGTGTGTTTATTTTCTTTCTTTTATTTATGGGTAAACTAAAGGTCAGTGTGTTCAGGAAAGCATGCAAAGTCACACAACTAATAAGGGAGGATCCAAGTTGGAACTGCAGAGCCCTCTTTCATTCTCTGTTGTAATATTCTGCTTCTAGTCACGTCTTCAACCATTAATCATTCCGACTGATCAGTTCGTGGCTCAAATTGCCAAATCGATACTGAAAAAATCTTACCTATTACCCCTAGATTTAAAAGCAATTTTTTTCTATGCAGCTTCAAACTCTTAGAGTCTTTCCAATTTTAGAGTTTTGTAGGTTCCCATCTTATTTTTCTGAGTAATTATTTTAATGGCTATTCTGATTTAAATTTAAATACCTTCATTTAATTTTACTATAATGCCTGAGGAACACTATTCCTGACTGGAAGCTCCTTGGAAGTCCCGATGCAGTTTTGACTGCTATTATTTTTGAGGACAAATTAGTAGAGTCCTAAAAAGGTAAATGGAAAGGTCATTATTTTGGAGTGACATCATTGGAGTCCAGACTAGCAAGAGGCATCTGGATATGGTGAACAAGTTTTCAAGCCACACGGGGGTGGGTCAAATCCTGTCCACGAGATGAGTTAGTATGTGCTCAGGATTCAGCTGCTTAGCTCAGCTCCGTTGTGGGTTCGTCCTAAGGCTAGTCTTACAAGGTTGTTGCAAAGGCTGGCTAAAACTTATTTATAGCACAATTTAAATGGTAGGAACTTGATAAATGGTAGTTATTTTTATGAATATGCTTAGAGCCAAATCCATGAAATCTATTTTTCTATTATCCACAGAGATTAGGAAATGAAATTTTTGACAGTGTTTTTCCCTGCTTTTGGATTGGTTGACAAGACGGTTGTTAATACACTCACTCAGCCACTGTGGCAGACACTCTGTGGTTCCTGGACAGTAAAAATGTTAGTTGTACCAAATATGCTTATTGTGGTTTCCGCTTTAAAAACCCATCCATGCTTTTTGTTTGTCTTCTTTAGCTTTTCAGTGTGTAGACAAGTTGTTTTATAAACAAAATCATGACTGCTAATTTGGTCACTGAAATTAAAATAACTGGCAATTCAAGAGGCAGATTTCTAACCAAGCTCCAGCATTAAACAATGCTGCGACTTTCCAATTTTCACTGCTCATCAGAGGTATTGTATATATCTAAGATTGCAGAATTTGAGAAAAAGAGTATTTGTTCATTTAAGATATCAACTGTATTTGTTGAGTAGACCATTGTGGACATCAAGAAGTTTTGAATCATTTGTCTACACCTGGTAACTGAATGCATGTACTAGAAAAATCTCTTGCAGCATTTAAAACCATTAACTTTGTGGATGCAGATTTAAAATATACAGTGAGAAATTCTATCCCAAGCATCTGTAGAGTTTTGTTACATGATAGACCAGGAGATAAATAAAAAGTCTGCTCTGTGAACCTAAATGAGTGTTTTCATAATATTTCATGGAAATAGGTCATTTTGCTTCTGGTCTTCAAACAACTTTGTGAGTGGTCACTAAAATAATCCTATCACAGTCCATATAAATGGTGTAATTTTATTAAGTATTACTGACAATCAAGTTTAAAATATCTTATTTGACATTCTAATAATAAAATTTGTCAGATTATTATTAAAATGAAACATTATTTTGTATTCTTTCCTCAGAAACTTGCAGCTTTTCAAACGCCATTAGACATTAAGCCTTTTAACACATTGGCTGTTATTTTGTACTTTGCTTTTCTGACAAGACATCTAGAATGTGCTGTGTTTTCTATCCTAGTACAATTTCAACACTCACTTTTGATAGATTGAATATAGTTTTCCAGAGTGGAATTATCATTTTCATTTATTTTTCCCTTTGCTATTCAGCACATCAAAACTATTGCCGTTAATTTAGTTATGATTTATAGGGATGAATTCCCACTACCAAAGTAGGTATTTGTCATGATTTCTTGTGCAGACATTAAGGCAGGTGTTTAGTTATCTCTGTGTCCCCATAATCAACAGTTACTGAAACTATTTACTGCTTTTCAGTAACTTCTTGCCTTTGCCTATCAACTGAGCCCTGTTGTTCCTTATTAGTTTTTAAATCAATACTTTGGGATACTAGAAATGGCTGAAATATCAGTTAAGTCTTATTTGACAAACATATTTAGACTTACCAATTCAATAGAGCCATAAATAAACCCTGTAAGATTACTTCCAATTAATATTAAGGCATCAATTTTGGGAGTTTTGTTTGTTTATTGGTGTAGTTTATATTAAAAAAATAAAATAACTGATTCATTATTCAGTTGAAATATATGCTTTAATGGTGTGCTAGACATGTTGGATTCCCACTCAGCATCTATTTCTAAGGACTGAAAAATTAAAGTTTACATTTCCCAGACACTCGTACAGCCAGGGGTTTAAAAGTGAGTTATGTTCTCCACTTAAATTTGGGACATTTCCTCATTTCAGGAATCCAGGATCCCTGCATGGTGACTTTGACCGAATGCTATTGAGCATATTGAACATGCTGTTCAGTGGTGGCCCGACAGTGGCTAAGTAGTTGCTTCACAGTGTCAGTTCTGCTAAGCTCTGGGGGTCATTTCTGGAAGCCCTCACAAGGGCCTGAAGCAAAGACCTCCTATGATCATAAGCTCCTAACTCACTTTGTTACTGTGTCTGCTTAAAACACATAGGGTGGTTTGTTTTCACCACTGAACCCTTGAATAAGTCAAACAAAGTGCTTTTGCACTCATTTTTTCTGTGTGTGTGATTTGAAAAATGATATAAATAGGTAGATAACATTATTAATTAGCTAAAGTCTTAGAAAATGAGAGGATACTCATTAACGTTTATTATACTACTATAATCCAATTTGTGTTTTGCACTGTAAATCCCAAAACTTGTTATATTATTTATGTCAACTCAAGTTGCCAACATGAAGCCAATATAAGCTGGGTTTACAGGAGTTTACATATAATCTTTAACAGCTGGGCTTGAAAATATTTCAGGTTTTAAAGTTGGAAATATCTTTAGTTTTAGTAGGTAAAGAAAAAAAAATCTGAGAGGAAGGATTAGGTGATGTAATTCCTTCTGTTTGATACTAAATTCTGTAAGAATCTATACTTGAGAAATATAAAAATATTGCTGACTTGTGTTTTTCTGGAACTTTGAGAGGTGTGGGTGACAGAGGCATTTTATGAACATTTTTTATGTCTTGTAAAAATAGCACTACATATATATATTTAACTCTACATAACAATGAAGTTACTTTCTCTCTGCTTTTTATATTCCTTTATGGTTTACTACTTTAGGCATTAAATCAAGAATCTAATATGTTGAGGGAAAAGGGCTGCATATCAAAAGCTTTCTTTCTTCAAGCAAATATTTGGTGCATTCCCACATGTCTACTGAAATAAAAACTAGGGAATACTCTGTATGTGTATTACAATATTCTTTTCAAGACTTTGGCAGGAAAATTATTTAAGTATGTCATTCTATCTTGAAAGCCAACTATGGGGCTTATGGGGGGGAATATATCTATAAATTAATTTTTGCAAGGTTAAGAAATTTGGGGGGTTAAGTCTACTAATACAAATTAAAATACTGTGGTTTTCAACAAAAGTGGTGCCTTGTTTTGGATTCAGTCTGCACTGAAGTAAAAGGAACACCATCTCTCATCTCCTAATGTTTATCATCAGGGTCAGACATGTTGATATAGGTGATGTTTTTAAGCATCTTAATGCATAATTAATTGAAATTGACAAGTAACCTGCAAATAGCATTGTACAGTGGGCCTACCAGTATGGTATGGGGTCATGATAATTCACGGCAAGGCTCAGTTTAGCTTTGCGGCTAAACATATGGGCTCTGCAGACCCAGTATCTGGGTTCAAATCCTGATGCCAAAAAATATTAACTCTTTGAATTTGGGTATGTCACTGAATTTCAGCTTCAATTTTATTTTGGTCTGTAAAATAAACATTATAATTGTATCTACTTTATTCAATTGATGTGAGAATCAAATGGGATGATTGAGGATGCTGATGCAAATTCTCTCAAATAAAGGAATTCGCCATTGTTAATTGATTCCGAAGGCAGAAAACAATGAATAATTCTTCCAGTGCATAGATTCACCCAAGTGACAACTTGCTAAAACATACTAGATATATAATGCTAAAATACAATTTTAGTTTTAAGTAATGTATATAAAGTTGCCCTTTAAAATGCTGCTTCTGCTCAGAGTAGCTTTCCAGTTGCTGATAGGCAATGTGTCTGACTGGTGGGCACAGGCACTTCATACACTCCAGCCCCTTCCCACACCCTCTGCATGGTGGAACATACATACCAGCAGCATGCCGATGCCTTACCATCTCTACACTCCTGCCCTCCACGTGGATTGCTATAGTGAAATACCATAAACTGGGTAGCTTTTAAACAACAACAATTTCTCACAGTTCTGGAGGCTGGAAAGCCCAAGATCAAGGTACCAGCAGATTCAGTGTCAGATGAGGGCGACTTTCTGGGTCATAGGTAATGCCTTCTTCCTGTGTCCTCACATTGGGGGAGAGAAAAAGCAGCTGTCTTGAACCTCTTTTACAAGGACACTAATCCCATTCAGGAACTTCCAAAGACCCCACTCCCAATACCATCACACTGGGAATTAGATTTCAACACATGAATTTTGGGAGAAACACAAATATTCAGACCATAGCGTAGGGTGACCATGTTAGGTTTATAGTCATGCTAAGGCAGTAGGGATGCTAGAAAATGGATTTTGGTCATTTCTGGAAGGAGGTCAAGGCAGCCAGAAGTCTTGTACTACTGGTGTGCCTGCCTGTGGGCTCTCTCCAAGGTGTGCATGTCTGGGATTGTGCAGATGGGGATTTACAAAGGAGGGCTCCAACCTGGGACTTAGCCAGAAGGCTTGAAATCTCTCCCTTTGCCATCACATTTTGAGTTGGAATATGTTTCTGATGTCAGTGACAGCCCCTTAGATGTGGTATTCTTATGCAGAAGATAATCCAAGTGCTTTTATGTAGTATTACTGAACAGAGCCTCATTGTTTACTTAGAAAACTAGTTATACTATTTAATATAGAAAGATTTGTTGATATTACAGTCCTTTTAGGTTAATAGAAGTGGATATTATTCACTGTGAATTGATGCATCCGTCCCAAATGTACGTATACACTAAAAATATGATTACAAAGAGAGAACTTTATTAAGCAAAGAACTAAAATCACACACTTGACCTCCAGCGCTTTTGAGTGATGTTAGCATCAGTTCTCCATCTTCTTCTCAGTGACTTGCTCTGCTATTAACTTGAGAGACATCAAAATCCATTATTTCTCTTTATTTCAAAACTTCTTAATCTTCTGCCATCTGTTGCATTCCCCCCACAGGCATGGCCACAGAATATATTTTGTCATCTCTTGGAATGTCTCCATTCAATTTTTTGAATAATGAGTTCTGTTATAGAGTGAATAAAGCACCAATTCCTCATTGTTTTTAGATTTCTGCTCAAATGTCTCTCTATCATTCCTTGTCCATTCTACATGTAATAATAGCTTCCTGTTCTCAGGATTATCCCCTATACCTTTCTGTATTTTATTTTTAAACCCTTAATGCCCTATATCAATATATATCTTCTTTGTTTTAGCCTCCTCTCATTGAAAGTGTGAGCCCACTAAACTGTATCTTGTATATAACTAGGTGTTTAATAAAAACTTACCAGATGAATAGAATGAATGAATCTATAAAATACCATTCTATAACCAAATCCAAAACAGAATTTAGATTCTTTTATTGTTAGTGTGACATTTTAGATAACTATCTATATTGAGCAAGTCAAAGTTTGGCAAATGTATATTACTTTAAAATGAACAGGATATTAAATTTCAGTTCATCTTTATGTGATTACATAGTTGGGCAGGCACACATTACAAGTCATACTGTAAAACAGTTCTTAAAAGAGAAAGAAAATTTTGTATTTCAATATAACAAATCCTTTCAAGCATTTTAAAATTAAAATTGTATACAAAATATAACTTCAAGGGGTATATTTATATAAGCTAAAATAGTATATAAGGTATAATAAAAGTGGAAAACATATTTGCCACACCTGAAAATTGATTTTATGGCTTTAATTAAGATTTCTATTGACATGAGAATTATATATACATACACATATATTCACAAACATCTTGTTTTTTGATTTATATCTTTATTTCTAGTTATATGCCTAAATAAAACCAGAGAAGAAGGTTAACCTCTCAAAAATATTTGATAGAATTTGTTCTTACCCTCAGTAGAATACTCCTGTGACTGATTTTTGAAACAAAATGCTTAGTTTAACTAATATATCTGTGTATGTATATTCTAAAGCTGTAGTCCTCAACCTCGGGGGCCATAGACTGGCGTTGCTCCATGGCCTGTTAGGAACCAGGCTGCATAGCAGAGGGTGAGCACAGACAAGCAAGTGAAGCTTCATCTGTATTTACAGCCACTCCCCATTGCTCACATCACCACATAAGCTCCACCTCTTGTCAGATCAGCAGCAGCATTAGATTCTAAGAGGAGCATGAACCCTATTGTAAACTGAGCATGTGAGGGATCTAGGTTGTGCACTCCTTATGAGAATCTAACATTTGATGATCTGAGGTGGAGCTGAGGCAGTGATGCTAGTGCTGGGGAGCAGCTGCAAATACAGATTATCATTTGCAGAGAGGTTTGACTGTACAATAAATATAATGTGCTTGAATCGTCCCCAAACCAACACCTGCCCCTACTTGGTGGAAAAATTGTCTTCCATGAAACTGGTCCCTGGTGCCAAAAAGGTTGGGGACCGCTATTCTAAAGAGCAAGTGCTGTCACAGTGCATCTTTGGATTAATTAGATTGACTTTTGTTTGCTAGACCTTACCAGACCAAACTTTCTGCTTTATAAAAATTATTTTCAACATTGTATCATTATTTGAAACTTCTCTTCTCTGGCTGTTTTTGTTAGTGAGACATGTCTCGTTTAAAGGGAGGAGTTGGATTTATTTTATCATTTTAACTAAGTATTACCCACCCATCCACTGTAGTGTCTGACAAAGTGGAAGTCTACCTTATACCTTTGTTCATAGCTCAACTTACATTGGGTGGTCTTATTAAAGTTCAGCTGTAGTGGCAAGGCTAAATCATAAACATATTATGGTTATGTAAAACAGAATATAACAGTGGAGTTTCCTAATGTCCAACTGCCATTGTGTGTTATATGCCTATAATAGGAGTTTACTGTAAAATGGGTGAGAAGATATGTTGTATTAATAAATCCCCATAATATAAGTTGTAAAATTACTTCAAATTCTTGCCAGAGTTTATACAAATCTAATAAAATGTGGGTGGCCTGCATTTCATAGTATGGCTGTGTGCTAATAATGTATGAATCCAGTAGACATAGATGTGTAGGTTGAGACAGTGATCAGAATGTCAGCAGTCCTCCTGGCGTCTCATCCTATCATGCTTTTTTCACACATATAGAAATTCTTTCAACCATTTCTTACTTGTTTTGCATATATGGACATTGTGTAAGATTCAAAGAGCAATCAATTAATATTAGTAATTGATACATGGCTATTGTCTTTGTTTAAAGGCCCTTTTCTCTGTGTATCTGCTGCATGGTCTTTTGATTTTGTCTCTGTGTTTATGCTTCTTTTTACTTCTGGTAAGGATTTTATACACATCAAGATAAAATATATTGTAGTGGTTAAGAACACAGCATCAGGGGCTCAACATCCAGGGTGTGAATCCCAAACAGCTCTTGAACTTGTTAAGTGCATAATCTTGAGAAATATAAAAGAGAGTGAGTGGAAAAGGCATACTGAGAGGACACGGCAGACAGTTAGTGTCACCATATGTCTGGGAAGGTTGTACACCACACTCTTTTGGGAGGGCGGCTTATGACATGTGAATGGTAAACTGGGAGTTGAACACACACAACTTCTGAGTGCTGCGGTTTATGGACTTTACATTCACAAGTCAGGTTGAAAAGTGTTTTGGGCCATAACTTATACACGCTCCTGGGGACAAAAACAAAAAGAAAAATTGTAAAGCAAGATGACTTGCAACAAAAATAGTAAAACAGACTACTTTTATGGCTTGTGGATAAACAGAAGAGGGACTGCGTATAAATATAATCCATGTTGTTAGTTGTTAAAATCACCTTGTCTCTTAAGAATTAGAGAAAAATTTCAGAGAACAGCTGTAATGGAAGTTTTTTGTGTGTGTGAAAAAAAGGCATTGATGTTTTTCAATAGCTTATGTCTCTCTGAAATTCTGTACAGGATTCATGTAAAAGATAAAGCATCAGCTGGAATTAGGTGGATTCAGATTTCACCAGGAATTTCTGCCAAGTAAAGCAGTAGGGAAATTCCATAACTCCTCAATGTTCTGGCTTCATTCCATTTGAATATATTGAAAACAGCAGATAGCCTTCACTCTTAGGAGACAGCAACTTGGACATAGGTTGCTTTAATTGTTTGAATCAGTGGTTGCTTTATTAAGTTTAAATGTTTCTATTAAAATTTTTATTTAAATATGCATATTAGAAAGTATTAAATTTATATATATTTTTTACTATTCTTATTCCAATCTGGCAAAATAATGACCTTTTTTCCCCTTCTGGGCAGCTGTCACCATCCCACTGACATGTTTTAATTAAGCCGTTAATGACTTGACTTCTCTTTGTCCTGGAGTTCCTCCATCCTACTGCCCCCAAAGCAGAGTCATAAACAAGGACTTAAATGCAAGTAGTTTATTTTGGCCAATGGCTAGGGGGAAAGGGGGAGAGGAGTGAAGCCAAGCCAGGAGGCATTCTTGAGTTGAGTTGATGTCACTGTGAAAAATTGGGCTTGGATCCTGCTGGGCACTCCTGAGGTGCTCTTTAAAACGTGCCTCAGAATTGTTCCTTCAAGGAATTGTCTACTCAGTTGTCCACTCATGGAAGGGATCATTAACCCATGGATTTGCTTTCCAGTTAACAAAAGCTGTCTCACAGGGCATTAGCTCCCTCATAAGCCCAAGTTGCAAAAGGCCCAAAGGTGAAAGGCATGTAATGCAGCTGAATTGACTTATATAAATTATACTGGTGCAAAACTGGTGGTTATGGCAAAGACTAGAGGAAAAGATGACCCACATGGATGTGGGCAGGAGAAGACAGGTGCCCTATATATCCTGCAATGCAGGGAGAAAGCAGAAGTATCACAGTACTCCAGCCATTTCATTTCAATTTCATGCTGAACAAATCTGCTTCCTCAATGCAATGAATGAACCCCCAGCTATGTTGTATCTGCCCTTTTAATAAATACTTGAGAGATGCTTCCGTAATGAAATGCAAGATTCACATTTACTGACTATCCCACTACAAGATGAATACTTAATAAATATTCGTGGTTAATTTTAGGTGTCAACTTGACTGGATTAAGGAAAACCTGAAAACCCAGCAAAGCATTATTTTTGGGTGTGTCTGTGAGAGTGTTCCCAGAAGAGATTAGCATGTGACTTTGAATGGAATAGGTGGGGAAGATTCACCCTCCATGTGGGTGGACAGTCTGCTGGGGGGCTGGAGCAAACAAAAACAGGGGAAAAGCAAATATGTCAATCTATCTTCTGGAACTGGGATACACTCTTCCCGTCCAGCCCTTGGACAACAAGCCAGGCTCCTCAGCCTTCGGACTTCTCGACTTACACAGTGGCTTTGGGTACTCAGGCCTTTGTCCTGGGACTTCTCAGCCTGCGCAATCCCATAAGCCAGTCCCCCTAATATATCTTCCTATATATCTAAATATATTGGTTCCGTCTCTCTGGAGAACCCTAATACAGCATTGTTTTATAATTTTTAAAAATCATTACAGAAATTCCTTTGGGGTAGTTATTATTTATCCCTTATTAAAAAGTAGAAAACTGACACTAAATGACGTTAAATAACGTATCCAAAGTCCCTTTGTGACTTTGCCTTTCAGTGGTGATACAGTCAGCCCTCCACATCTGCAGAGTCGACCAACCGCAGAATAATTTGAGTGTGTTTAAATGTCCCTTTTAAGTTTTCATTTAATTGATGTAAATCAACAAATACATTCAAAAACTAATAAAATATTTTTAAAACCCAATAAGAAATTACAATAGCACAATTAAAATAATACAAATAAAACCAATACAGTATAAAAACTAGCATTTACATTGTATTATGTATTTAGTATATGTAACCTAGAGATGATTTTAAGTATGTGGGAGGATATGCATAGGTTCTATGGAAATACTATAACATTTTCTACAAGGGACTTGAGCATCCATGGATTTTGGTATCCACAGGGGTCCTGGAGCCAACCTCCCATGAATACCGGAGGAGGACAGTCTGCACTCTTCCCCTTTTTTGTTGTTGTCAACACACAAAAGCACCTCCTACACCACAGTGGTTCAGAAGGACAATGTTATGTTACAAAACCTCCTACAGAAGAAAAATGCCACAGATTATAAGAAAAGTATTGTAGTAATTCTCATGATCCAGGCTCTGAATTTTTGTTCCTTTTGCTCTGGGCAACAGTTTCTCATGAGCTTTGGTTGCACTGATCTGTTTCAATCTATGGTGAAATATCCAAATATCCTAAGATTTGCACATTATAAGTTTACTTCAATTCATTTAAATGCCTAGCCTCTTAATTATTGTTTATTGACTCAATGTCATTAGGGAGATGAAAAGCAAGCTTTTTCAAATATTTATCACATAGAGTACACTATGATGCACACATCAAAATTTGAGGGAAAAGCCTTTTTACAATCCTATTAAAGCTTCAAAATGAAATATAAGTTTATGGAATTACTTTTATGCCAAATATTTCCTTCTTTATACACCTTTATCTATCTGTTATAAAAAATACACTCTATTTTTCTAGCTGAATATTTTATTTAAATCTTATATTCAGAATAACATATGTTTTATATCACGATAAAAATTATTAATTTCCTTATTTTATAAAGAACAAATGGCAATTCAGTTTTTTGTTCGTTTGTTTTGAGACAGAGTCTTGCTCTGTTGGCCTGGCTAGAGTGCAGTGGTGTCATCATAACTCACTGCAACATCAAACTCCTGGGCTCAAGCAATCCTCCCTCCTCAACCCTCCCAAGTAGCTGGGACTACAGTTGCCAGCCACGACACCCAGCTAATTTTTCTATTTTTAGTAGAAACGGGGTCTCACTCTTGCTCAGGCTAGTCTCGAACTCCTGAACCCAAGTGATCATCCTGCCTCGGCCTCCCAGAGTGCTAGGATTACAGGGGTGAGCCACTGCACCGTACCTAGTGGCAATTTAGTGTTAAGTTAATTATATTATGTTCCCATGTTTTCATGAAGGCGTCTTTTTTTTTGTTTTGTTTTTTGTCTGTTTAGGCTGCCTAAGAAATATCCAAAACTATATTGTAGCTTTTTTTAAAAAAAGGAAAAGCTAACAAAACAAAACAGAAAATCTAAAAGCATTGCTGAGCCCCAAAACATAGCAGTCCGTAAGAGTACATGCCTGGCAACCCAGCCCATAACATTTTTTTTTTAATAATTTAGCCTCTTCTTGTAAGTTATAATGAGGATTTCAGGTTGTCACACTCTCAGCTTATTTTAATTCTATTCCCTGGTGTAGTATGATGGCAAAGTCATTAAATACACCATAAAAGTGTGGTGGAGACTTAGACACCAAAATCATAAATACATAATTTAACTGAAATAGGATTACACTGAGAATGCTATTTTTCAGTTCCAGTATAATATTTTTTTGAGTTCATTGTTAGGATGTGCTCCTCAGAAATCAGAGCCTGAGGTATAAATTTATCTGCTATAATTTTATTAAGGAGGACCATCCTAGGGAAGTGGAAGTAAGGAGAAAGGAGAGGGAAGCAATGAAGGAGGAAAAGCAAACTCGAAAGTGTGTGCTACCGACCTGACTACTGCTTGGATTAAGGACAATTGATGGCTCATTTTCTCAGAACTATGTGCTATGTGCTCAGAACACAAAGTCCTGTTTCTCAGGACAGCCTGTGGTGGAATCAGGGAGGGAAATATATCCCACACATTTCCACATCCAAATAGTCAGATTCACCTTCCAGGTGTTACTTTCCTGACAGTCTGGCAGAAGGAGGAAGAGAGAATGTGCAGTCCCATGGGGTAAGGTGCCCCAGGGTTGTACCTGGTCAAGTCATCGGTCAGCCAGTGTGGCTTGACCTGGGTCAACACCCTCAGAGGTGGCCTCCACTGCAGAAGCCAACAGGGAACAAGTGGTTAAAAGACAGAGGAGGCTGAGTGGGTCTAAGGTCCAAGAGGCCTCTGACTTGGTCAGTAAATCATTATGTTATTCATCATTGTCTTATCTAAAACAAATCAAACTCATTTGATTAGTTTTGTAATAATCTCCATTTCACAAAACTCTGATATTTATATCTTAGTTATAAAAGTCCCCAAATCTTTGAAATTAAACCTAGAAAAAAATAGTCTCACCAGAAATCAACACATTGCAAACTTTACATACGTGCCTGTTAGTTTTATATATACTAGATAGGCCCAGTCTTACATAGTATACATACTTAGGTGTTACAATGTGTCTAGTATTATATTGCTTCTCTGTGGTAACTACAAACAAAAGAGATGCTTAAAAAATAACACGCCAGGATTTATATATCTAGGTGAATGTTGTTCTCTTCAGGGTGGCTACTGGGAAAGGTTATATAATTATTCCATCACTAATGCTTTTTTGTTTTGAAAGTAAGTTTTCTACAAAGTTAATTTGTTGCAATGTAATCTCCTCGATAACAAATTACTTCGAGGTCAGGTATATCTTCTAAGTATCAAATTCCTTTGGTGGAGCTAAACATTGTCTAATTTACTCCAGAATGGAGTAAACTGAGGGTAATTATATAGGGAGACCAGTAAAAGCTTCAGCCTGTCATTCACATCTGTTGCCTGGTGCACCCCCACCCTTAACTCTGCCATCAGTTCCAATCATTTTTGTTCTTTGGCTTTCTCTGACTTTCTCCCTTACTTTGGAGAATTCCCTGAACTCATTATATCCTCTCATCCATCTTTACCTCTGAAAACAGCCTTCATTCTGCTTTCTTCTTCTTAGATCTCTCCTAAATTGCATTAACACTCGGCTCAAGAATAAATGCATTTCTTCCTCTAGAAAATAATAACCCTCTCCCCTACTCCAAGTCCTGGACACTTCTCTCTCCTATCTACTTGACAGATTACACTTCTCAGTGGATATTGACAAAATTAGTTCACATTGTCTGGCTACCTCACAAGAATATGTCTTTTTCTTGATATCTCTGATGAATCAGAGTATTTGGTATACAGCAGGCACTCAATAAACATTTGGTCACTGAATGAACAAGTAAATCTAGCCAAAATTCAGCATAAAGTTTCATAAAAGTTGAAGAAGGGAGCAATCAATAAAAAGAAGATTAAAGATTATGGCTTCCAAAATCACTCCTTTTTGTTTGTTGTATGTTAAGATAGGATGCTTCTGATAGTTACACTGCTATCGTCTGTCAATTTGATGTGAATGTAGTTTTTGTTGTTGTGTGTTGTCCCTGAACAGTACACACTAGATTATCAATTGTGAAATAATTCCAATCATTAGACGATATTGTCTCTATTCCAAGCTCATCATTAATATTTTCCTTGCAAATGTACAGCTGACTCAAAATTAGGTTTGTTGAACACTACTGTGACATAATTGAATACTGGTAAACTGAGAAAGAGAAGTAAGCGTTTATTTCCATAGGTGGTTCTTTTGTCTTTACAGTTGAGGATATTTCGTTAAAATCACAAGCAAAAAAAAATTACAACTCATTAGAAACAAAAGGAAAACTACCTATATTTTGACGAAATGTTTAACCTAAGCTGGCTCTCTAGAGTAAGCAACAGTGTTCAGTTACATTTTTGTAGCCTTTGTGGTGAATCACCTGACTCCCACACCTCTAAGTGAATACTGTTTTTTGAACTATTTATTTCTTTTTTCATTGTCTTTCTGATTCATTGCCCTGTTCAGGTGCTGCCTTTTTTCATCTGAACTACTGTACAATTGCTCTCAGTTGTCTCCATGTCTTTGGTATCTTCAGTCCCTCCCAATCTCCCCTCTCTTGTCCCTGCATATATATCTATCCCCCCCCAGAATTATTGTTCTAGACTCAGCATCTCATTATGTTACATCCCACTCCCATAAGATTGAAAAATCAATGATTTTTTTTTCTTGATCACGCTGTTCAATAAAGTCTAAGTTCAGTCCTGTACACAATCAGTTCCAAATTCTAAGCCCTACTTAACGCTGCGTCTCCACTCATTTCCTTCACACACCTTTCACTCAGTCTCCAGATTATTCCGTTTCATTAATGACTTATAATTTTGTTTATATTTTCTTTTGTTTTTTTCCTCTCATGATTATACTTTTGACCCAAGATCTAATAATTTAAGGCCTACTTTGTCTATTAAATGTTCCCATTTTCCATAAATATAAAAAAAAATTGTGTGTGTTTCCATTTTTGAATCTCCATCATAGTTTGTCTTGTAATTTGTTCACATACCTTCCCCCAATCCAGAATTGTGAACTCTTGGAAAATAGAGTCTATATAGTTTTCATTTATTTATCTAGCTTTTTAAATGAAATTTAATAGATACGGTTGTATATATTGTGTGTATGTATATTCAATAAATAAGTATTTGCTTATTGAATAGAATTCTCTTCATAAATGCTCAGAGCACTCCATCTGTATCCTGTCCTTCTGAAGCAAAGTCTTAACTGGGTGCTTGGCATAATCCACTTCCAGTGCACTGGGATCTACTTTCTTTATGTAGTGCCCAATCTTGAAGACACTTCCTAAATCTTCCCTCTTGATAAAAATCACCAGTCCTGAAGTCTTTTCTCTCGAGTTCTTCTATCATACTTTGTAAAACAATTTGACAGAATAATGCAAGTAATGTATTCTGGAGGCTGATCTAAAGTGATACATTTGGCAGCATCTCTTAAAACTAAGCTCCCAGAAAACATCAAATGCTTAAAAAAAAGAAAAGGAAAGAAAATGTAATCATATGATATATTTGTTTTCAGGCATTCTTTTTGGCATGTGAAGGAAGTTATTTAGGTCAATGGGATTCAAACATCCTACTTCTATTTAATGTTTTCCCTTTTTACCCTGTAATTCTTAGTAATTCTTAACTTAGTAATTTTTCAAGAAAAGTTTTCTAAACTTATAGATCCATAAATGTTCACAGAGAAGAAGTGACCCCTCAACATGTTTGAAAGTTCTAGAAACAATGACAAAATCCGGGCTTACCCTTAATTACCATTATTCAAATGTGGGTTGTTAATCTCAAAACTAACATGGGAAAACTGGACAAATCATTGTCCTTGGAAAACTCAAGGTACATTTAGACTGAAGAATACAATGTTATTCCCAGAATAGTTGGTCAATATTAAGAGAAGTAATTCATTTCAGCCTACTCATGGACTATTTTCCATTTGATAAAACATTGGATAATCAACTGCTTTTTCTTTTCTTTTTTTTTTTTTCAGTGTATTTCTTTTCTGTTTTCTTTTTTTTTCTTTTGGCATATTACAGGGATACAAATGTTTAGGTTACGCATATTGCCCTTCCCGCCCCCCCTACTCCCCCCACCCCTCCAGTCCGAACTTCAAGCATGTCCATCCCCCAGATGGTGCGCATCATACTCATTATGTATGTATATACCCATCCCCTCTTCCCCCTCCCATCTGCCTGCAGCCCAGTGAATGTTATTCCTATATGGGCACTTAGGTGTTGATCAGTGAAACCAATTTGACGGTGAGTACATGTGGTGCTTATTTTTCCATTCTGTGGATACTTCATTTAGTAGAATGGGTTCCAGCTCTATCCAGGAAAATACAGGAGGTACTATATCACCATTGTTTCTTATAGCTGAATAGTACTCCATGGTATACCTATACCACATTTTATTAATCCACTCATGTATTGATGGGCACTTGGGTTGTTTCCACATCTTTGCAATCATAAATTGTGCTGCTATAAACATTTGAGTGCAGATGTCTTTTTTATAGAATGTCTTTTGTTCTTTGGGGTAGATGCCCAGTAATGGGATTGCTGGATCAAATGGTAGATCTACTTATATCTCTTTAAGGTATCTCCATATTGCTTTCCACAGAGGTTGCACTAGTTTGCAGTCCCACCAGCAGTGTATGAGTGTTCCTATCTCTCCGCATCCATGCCAACATTTGTTGTTTTCAGATTTTTTTGATAAAGGCCATTCTCACTGGAGATAAGTGATATGTCATTGTGGTTTTGATTTGCATTTCCCTGATGATTAGAGATGTTGAGCATTTTTTCATCTATTTGTTGGCCATTATTCTGTCTTCTTTTTCAATCTATATGATGCCAGAACTCCTGCTTTTCCCAATTAGTATTAATTGAAGAATCATGTTGATGCAGCCAAAAGATTTTAAACACTTGTAGGATCTCTGAAGAAATAACTAAATCTGCTGAAAACACAATTTTTTATTGGTGCAAATGAAAGGAATGCAATATAGCTATAGAGATATAAGTAAATTTTGTTCTTTTGATTACATTTTACAAAAATAAAAATTTATGCTAAAAAAACTAATCCTGAAAGAAAGTTGGATGGTAGAAAACCTAATAAACTACTAAGCAGCCATTGCAAGGTTGTTCTATTACTTTTATTTCTAAGATAAGAGTGATTTATCATTAAACATAGTTGAAAATGCATTGTCATATTTATTTCTGTTTACTTCACTCATTAAAGTACCCACCTTTTAAATGACTGCATTTTATTGCCCCAATCTATTTTCATTTTTATTGTTCCTACTGTTTAGTGTAAAACTGGAATGTTTCCCCATGTTTACATGTGCATTTAGGAAAGATATACTCGCAGTTATTTTGAATATTTTCACTAGCTCTCTTTTAATCATATTAATTTGTAAAATTTTATTGAAGGGATCCCAGGAGTGGGTTGGTTAAAAAAGAAAAAGAAAAAAAAATCATTGCAGAATATTCAAACCATTACTGTGTATTGTTTCCTGAGAAAAAATGAAGAATTCGTTGTTTTCTGACTTTGTTATTATTGAGAAGAATAAAGACTAGGAGAATAAGGTAATTACGTTTTAGAGTCTGTTAAAGGTATCATATTTATTTTCTTTTACAAAACAAAAGAAAGCATGCAAACAAAAGCTGGTTTAAATGACTTGTTTTAACATAAGTGCTTGACTCAGGTAAGCAAAAATTCTCTTAGCATCCCAGGTGACTTGCTTTCAATGTAAACCCTCTAATTCTTTCAAGAACTATGAGAGCACATGAACAGTGGGGAAGAATGCAGACTGTAGAGTTAAGTGATTTAATTGGTGGCATTCTCTAGTGGTTGCTACTGGGTTTTAAGCTGTTTCAATTAAAGTCACCCAAAGCCAGGCTTTAACTGGCTGTATGAATTTTCCTCCATATTTGCCATTAAGCATTCAAGCCACTGCAGCACCTAGTGACAAGACCATTCTACTGAAGGAAATGAATAATGAAATCGGCTCTAGTTAGTTAAGAAATGTTTTCAATTGCTGGAAGCTAATGATATAAAATTTTGTTAATAATATATTGATGTGTATATACACTGATTTTGATAGGGATTGATGAAGATGTCTATTCATTTATTAGAGAAATCCTTTCATCAAGATATTTTATGAAAAGGTCTATGTGTAACTATTTGGTACAAAGTATAAATTTAAGTCTTCTTAAGATGACTCTACTCTCAAATAATTTTGTTTTCAGAGGTCATGTCTCTTGAGTAATGACTAATTTTTTGCTGGTGATTAATAATCACAATTATGTGGAATGGTGATTCTTGGTGACTTTCTCCCACTGAATGAAACAACACATTTCAAAATTGGGACTCTGGGACATTCGGTTCTTCTAAATCTGTTTCTTTTCCTCCCAAGTAAATAAAGTCAAATTCTTATATAAGGTTATATAAGGTTACATAAAGCATTTTATAATGAGAAACTTATAAAATGACAAGATACTATTTGCTTATTAATGTTTTCTTTAAATGTCTAAATTACAATTTGAAAAACTGTTTTTCAATGGTTTTGGCTATGAATTCTATTTACTATTAGAAGGGAAACTGCATTTTCATTTAATCATTTGGACATCTGTATCAAACATCTGGAAATTTGAGTCAATTGTTTTTTCTATTTTTTTTTTATATTTTTTTATTCACCCCCACCCTCAAAATCTGTTTTTTCTCCTGATTCAATTTGTATGCAGCTGTTTGGTGCAATAAAGATATCATGTGTGGAGCACATCAAGTTTGCATTCTTATCACTTTCTGTACATCTGTTACTGACACGACTTTCAGCCAGCTTGTATGTAGGTAGAAGCCAGTTTGGGGGCCTATTTTGAAATCTTGAGTTAGTTTGTGGTTAATAAAGAAATGAAAAAAGAAAATTACTGGACATGAAAATGATAATAGACTTATAGTGCATTGCTTTCCTTCTATACCCCAGGCTCTGTATGATGGGAAGTTGGTTATGTACTGTGAGCTATTGTCATGGCTTTGAGATTCGTTAGTTATTAAATTACAAAGTATAACAGTTTATTCTTTTTTACTGTGGTAAAAAAATAACATCTGATCTACCCTCTTAAATTTTTGTGTATAGTACAATGTTGTTAACTGTAAGCACAATGTTGTAGAATAAATCTCCAAAACTTTTCCATCTTGTATAATTGAAAGTTTATACCCATTGAGTAGCAACTCCTCGTTTTCCACAGTTCATTTTTAAAGTCTGTTCTACATCTGAATTTGATTTCTGACAATTTCACATAAATATTTAAACCAACATTATAATCCAATAATATTTACTCGGTACATATATATATTCCTTAATCTGTTGTGAACAGTATCAAATATAACAGATTAAGGAACATAACTTTTCAGAACTAGAAATTTCTTAAATCTCCAACAGCTGATTCTTATTTGAATAAATAGAGAGGTATAAATACAGATGGAATCGTGCAGTTAAACCGACTTGGAGATGATGCAAAAATCCCTCTCTCAGCCCACAATGCATACAGCTTACAACACTTAGATGTCTGAACATTTTGTTTTTTTTAGAGATTGGATCTTGCTATGTTGCTGAGGCTGGAGTGCAGTGGGCATTCACAGGTGCAATCATAAAGCCCCATAGCATTGAACTCTTGGCCTTAAGTGATTCTCCTGCCTCAGCCTTCCGAGTAATTGCGACTACAGGCACTCGCCACTGTGCCTGACTAAGTGTCTAAACATTTTGCCTACAGGAATATTTTTTTGCTTACAAGACTGGGGCAGAAACTTATCATTCCATTTCTATTTATTTAATATGATAAAAAGCATGGAATTAAAACTTTAGGAAACAAATTATAACAATAGATTTTCTATGAGTAAAATTGCATTAAAGTATCCTTTTAGATATGTGAATAAATCAAAATAATAAGTTTTTAATAAAATCAATCAGAACACCTTCTGATACCTGTTATTACTTTGTTAATAATTAGAGGAAAACACACACACTCCCTCTCTCTGTGACTCTTTCTTCCTATACATACATCCCCCCCAGACACACACACATAACTGAAGCACAGCTGCACAGCTGAGTGATCATTTCCTACTTCCATAACCTTCTATAAAGTTAATCTGCTATCTCAGGATTCTTTAATTTAGCAAAGTAATGTCTTTCAAGCAAGAGTAGGTTATAATAGGTAACACAGTTATTAACAAAATAAGAGATAGTATGGAATAATGGTGCGAAACATATACTCTAATGCCCAATAATCTAAATTTGAGTTTTGATTCTGCTATTTCCTATGTGACCACTAAGAAAGTCGGTTGTTTAATCTTTTGTTCCCTCAAGTTTCTTCGTGTATACAGTGTGGATGCTGGTTATTAGGTTGTTATAAAGGTAAATGACTTAATAAATACTTAAAGCTTAGAACAGTGTCTAGCCCCCAGTAAGTGCTTGACATATGTTAGTTTTTTTAGAACAGTGTTACACACACTCAGTAGGATGGAACAAAGACTGGGAGAGGAAAGAAAAAAGGTGCTCTATTATAATGGGTATTACAGTAGTCCCTCCTTATCCAAGATTTCATTCTCTGAGGTTTCAGTTACCTGCAGGAAACTCGGTCCAAAAATTTTAAATGGAAAATGCCAGAAATGAACAATTCAAAAGTTTTCAATTGCACACCTTCTGAGAGGCATAATGGAATCTCATGCCATCCTGTTCCTTCCCACTCCCTAGTGCCCAGGCCATGAATCATCCCTTTGTCCAGCATATCCACGCTGTAGTTGCCACCCTCCTCATGGTCAGTAATCATCTAGATTTGACTTGCTGCGATCGACTGTGGTAGTATTGTAATGCTTGTGTTGGTAGTCCTTATTCCACTTAATAATGGCCCCAAAGCACAAGAGTAGTGATGTCGACAATTTGGATATACCAAAGAGAACCTCTAAAGTGCTTCCTTTAAGTGAAAAGGTAAAAGTTCTTGACTTAATAAGAAAAGAGAAAAGACTATATGATGAGGTTACTAAAATTTATGGTAAGAACAAATCTTTTAACTGTGAAATGGTGAAGAAGGAAAAAGAAATTCATGCTAGTTTTGCTGCACACCTCAAACTGCAATTGTTACAGCCATAATGAGTGGTAAGGGCTTAGTTAAGATGGAGAAAGCATTAAATTTGTGAGTAGAAGACGTGAACAGAAACCTGCTCTGATTGAGGGCAATTGGGTTTGGTAGTATCCATGGTTTTGGGCAGCACCTGGGGGTCTTGGAATGTATCCCCTGTGAATAAGTGGGGATACTGTAATCAAGATAGACAATTTTACTGTCACAGCAGTCTTTGGATAGATAATCTCGGTTCCCCACATGTTTCATAAATTTGGAAAAGGAGGTCCAGAGAATTTAAGCAAGTTTTATTATTAAATGGGTATATAATCACAAATCTAAGATTTTAACACATTTTTTATGTAAAAAGAGCCTAATATAATACCTCAGCATTTGAGTTTTAAGATACCTTTAGGAATGCAAACAGTTGAAGCAAGAACAATGCAGGAGTTGGGATTGAGGGCTACTTTGAAGTTTAAGATTGTATCTCAGTGCTCTGCCACATAAAAGAGGGTGTAGTGCACAGATTTACAGTTAAACAGACACCTATGCCTAGAAAGAAGACAATAAATTAATGCAAGCTTTCAGTTCACATATTGCAAATAGGAGCTGGGTGACTGGGCCTAAGTAGAGAAACCAAGGGAAGCACTAAATCCTTTGCATATAGCTATGGTTTGGTTGACAAAGGGAAAGTACTAAAACAAGACTTTAGAAGTGAAAACGATAGAATCATCTAGTCCTATACATTGATATTGAATCACATGATATTACAGTTGATCCTTAAACAACTATAATATCACAACAGGCTGTGAAAGTCCCCTTATAGGCAGATTTTTTTGATAAAATTATACCGAATGTGCCTACTTCTGCCTCCCCATTGACCTCCACCATTCTTTGCTTCTGCCACCCCTGAGACAGCAAGACAAACCGCTTCTCTTCCTCTTCCTCCTTAAGCCTACTCAATGTGAAAATGAGAATGAAGATCCACTTCCACTTAATGAATAGTAAATATGTTCTCTAGCCTACTTTATTGTAAGAATACAGAATATGATGCATGTAACATGAAATGTATGTTAATCAGCTGTTTATATTTTCAATAAGGCTTCTTATCAATAATAGGCTATTAGTACTTATATTTTAAGGGAGTCAAAAGTTATACACAGATTTTTGACTGTGTGGGGTGTCAGCATCCCTAACCCCTGCATTGTTCAAGGGTCAACTATATATTGAGCTCTACTAGTTCAGAATGGCGGTGCAGGTAGGGGGTGAGATTTAGTAAGTATTTTGTATCTCATTACCACCGTGGTATATTGCAGGACTTTTCAGGGGAGATGCTTGGGAAAACTGCAGAAGAGTAATATGATCATGACTCACATCCATCCAATAGCTAACCAATTGGTGTCATCCTAGGCTCTTTTTTGTTCCAAACCATACCCCCTGCTTCCTTCCTCCATCCTACATTTATAAACTATCCTTGAATCATTACTTGGTTAGTTTCTGAACTCCAGATCTCAATGTTATGATATCACTGGATCTAATTGAATCACTTCTGTGCTATTTAAAAAGCAGCATCAGCAATAGCATTTGGTTAACAAACCCCAGAGATCCTATAAGAATCAAAATACTACTTAACTAAATAAAAATAACATGTCTGTTATAATCCAAATTTTCCTCAACTTTTTTTCTGTACCACTTCACTCAATATATTGTCTCTTAGTGTTGTTAAATTAAAAAGAATAGAACTGTTGAAGGAAGGAGGGGTTTATTCTGGGTATTTCATAGAATCTAAGTGGAGATAGTACAGTCATGTCTCCAGGGAAATGGTACTGAGAATTAAAAGCCACCACAATTCAAGGCAACCTATCTTTCTGTAACTCTGAGAATATGTAGTCTCTTGGTGCTGCTTCCCTCAAGAAATGATGTCTTAGCATCATTTCATGTGCTCTCTTGGAGCCAGATTTTAGATTCATTTCCAGATCCTAAAAGAATGCTATGATTCCCTGAATCTATATAAACTCCCAAATGAAGCTCTATAGCCTCTCTGTTCAAAGCTAGTTTTCTCAGATAGACCATATGGCCACCCTAGTTCCATCAACCATTACAAGGGTTGATCTCATGGTACACATGGCTACAGAAAAATGAAGACTTCAGGGCTGGGGACAATCCTTAGAGGTGGTTCATAAGTTGAGTGGAAACCCCAAAAGAGGTCTACCGTGTGTCATCTCTTCTACTCACTGAACATGTCTGAGCTGCTCAATGAACCAGGCCCTGACATTTGGGTTCCCATAGTGATGCGTTTGTATTCCTACTTTGGTCCCAGCACTAACCATAACATGTTATGCTTCATCTATTTATCAGACTGTCACCCCAAGCAATTTGTGGACTCCTCGAGACCAAGGATGGAGTTCTATTTATTCTTGTACTCCTGGCACATTTCACAGTGTTTTTCACACAGTAGATCCTCAAAATGTGGTGTTGACCTAATTTTCCATGGTGAGTCATTGAATCAATTATAACATTCTGTGAACTGTTTAGATGGAAAAGAACTTCCATGTGATTTAAAGGGTCAAATGTAGGTAAGGAAGCTGCAGATTATTTATAGAATCACATTTGATGTAGCTTAGCACAGACATCATGACTTTTCATTTTATCATCACAGTCACTTCATTGGGAAGGCAGAAAGTGGCCAGAATTGGGAGTTTTACAACATGACCATCAGCAAGTGTTTGCAAGGCACTCTGAACAGCTCTGAGAAATACTAACCATCTTTATTTTCTTCCACAAAATGTACAATGCATATATTAAAGGTACTGAGTTAGAGGGCAATCTTTCAGTTTACAGAGTTTCCAAATTTGTTTGAGCATGAGATCTCTTCCCACCCCAAATACTACTTCTCGTCTTTATAAAAAATTAGGATTGTACAAAGCACATTTTTCAAGATGGTGGTTCTAAGCCATTGATCAAAACCACATTGGTGTATGGGGATCAGAAGAGCACAGTGCCAGAGAAATAAGAAGGAAATAGGAGCTGGACACCCAATGAAGAAACACTTAAGAAGCAGGAGTCCATGAACATAACAAGTGGATGAGAGAATCAAATTAAGGAGCATGAGTAGTCTAAACTTTTGTTGGATAATTGTTGCAACTCTATAAAGGCAAACACTAATTCCCAGAGATCTACAGATGAAATTTGGGAGGAACAACTTAGTGAGAACTTGGAGGCAAAAAGGACATTTGCTGATACTCAAGCCAACCGTGTGACTCTCTTATTAATAGTTCTCTGGGACACCAATTTATCCATATCTAGCGTTTGATATATACACAGATATTCCCTAATTAGAAATTTATTATGTGCAAAGTGTTATATAAGCCATTTGGAGAAATACACAAGCACATTCTCACAAGTCATTTTAGTAGACCAGAGACACACTTGAAAAACAAACAAATAATTCATCGCAATGTATGACAAATTAAAAGCAGAATAAATGTGGGCATTGAAATCTCAGAGAAGAGAAGGAGGAATCACTGTGTTTGATGACTGTCTGAGAATAATTTATCAGGAGGATGGATTTTACTTGGAATCCAAAAGCTGGACAAAATTTTGGTTATTGGAGAGGAAGGGGGAGGACATTTCAGGGCCGGTGATTAATGTGTGTAAAGGTGTGTATGGTAGGCTGGGTAAGGAGTGTTTGTGATCAGGATAACTGAAATAAAACTAAATGTTCCACAGAGTAATAAGATAACATGAAAAGGGAAGTAAAGGCCAGACTTCTATGAGTGAAACCTTGATTCTGTCCCACAGAACAAGGGAATATTAAACATTTATGAACAATAAACATATAACAGGACAAAGACAGTGGATGAAAATCAAGGGGTGGTAATGTAGATCACAGATTATATGAAAGAGAGGTCCTAAATGAAGAGATTTTTAAAATAAACAGTTCTCTGAGCCTCATCCTAGATTGTCTAATTTAAAATCTTCTGAGAAAAGGCCATATGAGAAGGACAAATCAGGGAAGAATTTCTTAAAATTTATTTAGAATTTTAGTGTAGCAAAATCCAACAGAGAGATGAGAAAACAAATCTGTGGCTTGATTAGCATTGGGGTATATGGATTAAGGAGTATCCAGAGTAAACTTAATAAACCTTATTCTTGCAAAACCTGAAAGTGGTTTTAATTTCACAGGTAGATTAAGAGGAGAGCAAGCAAATAGAGATTGAGTTTTGAGGAATATTGACATTTAAGAGGCAAGGATTCATATCAAGCTATAGACCCCAAAGTGGCTGGGACTCTTCTACAGATTTCTCATTATCTGATTTCTTGACTCCAATTCTTACTATTGTTTTCTTTTTCTGGATGGTCAACTATTCTACACATCTGGTCTAATCCATCTTCCTTCCATCTCAAGATATTCTCAGTTTCTTCTTATCATTTTCTGTCAGAATAGCACATTCTCTTTTGTTCCCTCCTGAGTGGTTTCTTTTTTCTTAATTTAATTTTTTTTATTTAAGCATATTACAGGGGCACAAATGTTTATGTTACATATGTTGCCTTTGCCCCTCCTGACTCAGAACTTCAAACGTGTCCATCCCCCAGATGGTGCACAGAGCACTGACTGAGTGGTTTCTTCCTCACACATCCTTGAATTAATATTTTCACCAGTTCGGTTTATTGTTTGTAGTACAGACACTACATGCTTAGTAATGTTCCAAAAGTGCTATTTTCTCAGCTAAACATGGTATTTTATAAGAGTCCTAAAATTGGAAAAAAAAAATTGTTTCATCCCCGGACTACGCAACATTAGTTATTTTATTTTTTTTGCTATCTCTTTTATTTTTATTTTAAAATAAGTAATATTACTGTAGATACATTAGTTGTCTACTTTAATACCATGCCCTGAAAAGCCAGAAAAATTGGGATTCTTTCTTACTAGAGCAAAGATTGAAATGTCATTCCTGCTGTTAAGAGAAGCTACATGAGGCACAGGGAGGAAAGAAATGCTTGGTAGTCTGAGGAGCTAATTGAAGAAAGATTGATAACATTTTTATAAAATATAAGAGATCATTGTGGGACAACAGGCTGACTTTTTAGGGAAATGGAAAGTGCATATTGATGAAATAATGCTGAAACTTTATTTTATTAATTGTAGTCATTTGTTCTTCATCTTACCCACCTCTACCTACTGCCACAAATAGCTTTTCAAATTTTACCCAACACCAGTTTGCAATATATCTCAGAAGAATCATATAACTGATAACTTCTTTACTTCCAAACACATCACTCAAAATCACTCACAAAAGGTTGTGCTAGGTAATTAAACTCTAGAAATGGGAAAAAATACACCCCTGTGATGAATGCTTTTGGCTATACATGGGCATTTTGCTATAATCTAGAATTTTCCAGTAAACATATTTAGTTCTCTATAACTGGAACACCAATTCAGTCACTGAAAACTCATTAGATCCACTGATATATTTTCATTGGATTCACTCTTCATTTGCCATGTAAATGTTGATAATATAAGAAATACTTACAAGGTTAACCTTTTTAAACACTAAAAATTGGCACATTATGTACTTTGTAAGAACAGACAGTAATCCTGTGTGAAAATATCATATTTATAATAGCATTTAGCATGTCAAATTTGGAAACATTGGCTTTTAGGAATCTGTATATCCCTAAGTATAAAGAGGTGCTGGTAAAAGCAGTTTTCAATAGTTGAAACAGTTAAATAACCAAATCATTTGTGATATCTAGGGAGTTGATTTGTTCAGAAATCAATCTATATGTATGTGAATACTGAGTGTGGAAATGTTGCTCATAAAGTTGATGATAAAAATATTAAAACATAGTACCCAGGAGACTGACAGCATTTTAATAATATGCCAAAATCTGGTGCTAATTATATGATTTGAATTTCATCTGGCATGTTAAGAATGTAGTCAAAACGAAGATGGAAGAGGATACAATGTTCCCCTTCCCTTACCTCCATTGTCAAAAAGTAACCTTATACTATAGAAGACATAAATGCAGTCAATGTTTTATGTTTCAGATATTGTTCTCTACTGCACAAGGCAGTTTGATAACAGAGCCACAGAAAATAAACTTTGGTTGCTAAAGAAAGGAAACTACCTGGCTAAAACAGAGTTCTGAAAATTGTCACAAAAATCCTCATGGGCTGTGGAAAATTATGTAAGTTTAAAATAATAAGATATTGCTCTACATAGTCATTAATTACCCTTTATTCAAAAGCACAATATTTTAAATTTTTTTTTATTTTTTTAATGTAGAGTTTTACATTA
The DNA here is from genome assembly GCF_020740605.2 of Lemur catta. Lineage (NCBI taxonomy): Eukaryota > Metazoa > Chordata > Mammalia > Primates > Lemuridae > Lemur > Lemur catta. The sequence continues at coordinate 270,014,480 of NC_059128.1, forward strand.
ACCTCAGTATTCTTTGGATATTTGACATCTAATTTAGAAGTTTGAAAAACCAGAAGACCTCATTTGTAGTTCTAAATAATCTGTCTTATGTTTTCCCTTTCAAGAAATGTTGAAGATTGAGATTTCTTCTTTTCTTCTTATTTTTCATTTTCATAACTTTTTGCAGTGCCCAACGCATTGCTGCTACAACACAATGTCAACACTTCAACCTGCTTAACTGATGGGAAAAGATAAATTTCTTTAAATTTTTCAACAAAATGTGGATTAATTTTTAAAAATTTTTTTATTTCAGCATATTGTGGGGGTACAAATGTTTAAGTTCAAATAAATACGACTATTCTTTTATTTACTAAAAAGGTCCTATATGATAGCTATTTTATAAAATTTAGTATACTGTTATCTAGTTAGTAAGTTTCAAAACTGGGATTCAAAATGTTTGTATTCTTTTAATGGTTATAGTTATGAAATATTGATTGCCTCCAAAGGAAAATAGCATAAAAATTGACTTTCACTAATTTTAAATTCTTCTATAGGCTCCTGCCTATTCCATTCTCTTTCTCCTATATTCAGAGGTAAACGGAATCCTAAATAATGTGTTTATCATTCTTTTCCCTTCGTTTTTATCATATATGTTAGATCTCCTGAGCTATATGTTATACAGTTTTCAAAGATTTTAGGTAGGATTTTGTATATAATATTCTGTGGTTTTTTATCTTTTGTCTAAACACTATATCATTTTGTGTGTACTTTACTTTTCAGGCCTAAATTATATTCCTTTCTGTACATATACATCAAGAGATTTATCCATTCTATAGTGGATGGATTTATGTTCCTTCCCAGAATTTATCCTTTAAAACAGTATTATTATGAATATTCTTGTAGTACATGTTTTCTGGTATACAGAAGTATAGATTAGGGTATTGGATTTCATATTTCTGACTGTAGAAAATGTATTTTGTGCAACAACCTTATATAAATGTATTTTGTAATGTATAGGAAAGTGTTGTTATGTATGAGTTTGTAAAACTAAAACAAACAAATATATAAAAACATTTTTTAAAAGGCACTGGTCTTGACCCACTACATATCTTCGCCCCAGTACTAACTTTCTGTTTCAAAGCAATGCTCTCTGATATATTTGGTTGCTCTTTGGCATATTGAGGAGTGGAATTAGCAAGTTTAGGATATTTTAGGCAAGATAGGCTAGACTTATGTTGTCGTGAAACAATCATGTCAACCTGTCAAAGTCTTTACACTAGTAAGTTGTATACAAGGGCTGTCTGGACAGTATCCGGCCATGTAATATGTTCTCATTATAGTAACCATGGCTGGATACCTTCCAGACACCGCTCATATCTCACTCCTGTAACCTCTGCTGTAGTAGAGGAGTGGTGTATATGTCCACATGGTCAGGCAGAGCCTGTGACTTACCAAGGCTCCTTGGGAGAGAGAGGTAATGGGTTGTGCATCTTTTGCAACTTATGTTTCTTTTGCTCACAGCTCACTAGACAAAACCTAGTAGGAAATTTGGCAGAGCAGGTGAATATCTGGTGAATCCCGCTGTCTTTGCCACCAAAAGTATGTGCTTCTTCTATTTTACTTTATAGTATTAAATTATTTTCCAGATGATTGCATCAACTTACACTTTAATCAGCAGTTTATAATTATACTGGTAGCTCCACATTGTTACGCGTATTTGCTTTGGCAGACTAATGTTTGACAGATGTGAAATCTTAACTCTTTGTAATATTAATTTGTATTTACCTTATCACAAATGGTTTTTAATTGTCTTTTTATACATTTCTGGGTCAATTCCCTTTCTTTCTCTGTTAAATGGTTGTTCAAAGCATTCTTTGCTATTTTTTTCAGGTCATTTGCAGTTTTCCTATTACTCTATAGGGGTTATTATATTTATTATTCTCTTTGTATTCTTTATGCACTCTCAATTGTAAGTGGTGCAAATAACACTTTTCTTTTCACTTTTTATGATACCTTTGGATAAAATGCATGTAGTTGAATTGATTAGTCTTATAAATTATGTACGCTTTTTATATCATTTCTAAAAAATGCTTTTCTTTCCTAGGTGGCACAATGATTTTTCTACAGTTTCTACTTAAACATTTTCTTTCTTGTCTTTCTTACAGAAGTTTTTCATAAACTTGGAGTTGGTTTTTATGTGTGGTATGAGGAAGGTGTCCAATCATAATATAAATGTAATATAAATATAATGTATAAATATGATATATAAATATATAATATAAATGTGAAGTATGTATAGACATAGATATGAATACATATAAACGGATAGATATGATTGAGAGATATAAATATTTTTCACATGGATAGACAACATCATTAGTTGAAAAGCTCACCCTTTCACCTGTAATATATACCTTTTCTCTCATAAATTAAAATATTCTTATATGCAAGAGTTTGTCTCTGGAGTCTCTCTATTCTGTTCTATTTTCCATTTTACAGTCTCTGCCTATCTATCTGATATATTAAGCTCTCCCAATTTAGTTTTCAAAATCCTTGGCTATTCTTGACCCTTTGCTCTTCAGTGTAAATTTTAGAATTAGCTTCTAAGACCTGCCCCTTACCAATCCTTGTGTTTTGTTGGAATATCATTGAATCTATTATGATTAAGATTTTGATAGTAAATATTTCTTTCATGAACATAGTCTAGCTCTCAATTTATTTAGGTTTTCTTTATCAACATTCAGTCTTTTAATTTTCTCCCCAAATATCTTGCATATGTTTAATGTGATTTACTTCTTAGCACATTATGTTTTCATTTTACCATTAATAGAGCTTTAAAATTTTACTGATAACACATTATTATGGAAGTATAGAGATGCATTTGACTTTAGTATATTATTAAGTTTGTATCTAGAAAATTTGATAAACTCATTAATTTTAACAATTCATTACTGTTTTGATGGGATTTCTACACATGGTATAATATTATTTATAAAGAGTAACAATGTTTTCTTTTCCTGTTTTTATGTCTTTTTTCTTTATGGCACCATGAGCAGTAAAGTTTTGAAATGTTCCATGTGTGCTTGAGCAGAATATACATTCTGCTCAATATTCTATATTGGAACAGCATTGTATATAAAACCAATCAGTCAAGCATTTTATTCTGCTTTAGTTCACAGTACCAGAGAGTCGGTTACTTTTTTCTGTTAAGACTGTGTATAAGTTTCTTTTTCCCTTGTTCAGTTTGTGTTGAACATGTTTTGATGCTATGTCATTAGTTGCATAAAAATTTAGAATTGCTACTACATCCTTGTCAAATATGATATTTTATAGTTATGTAGTAATTTTTTCCTTTATTATTACTTTCTGCTTTAAAACTCTTTTGTTGCCCAGGGGCAGTGGCTCATGTCACTAAATCTTAGCCCTTTGGGAGGCCAAGGTGGGGTGATTGTTTGAGGCCCGGAGTTCGAGACTAGTCTGGGCAATAGTGAGACTCTGTCTCTTTAAAAATAAAAGAAAAACAATAATAAAAAAATCCATTTTCTTCTGATATGAATATAACTATATTAACTTTCTTCTTGTTACTATTGTCCTATTATATAATTTTTACAGTGTTTTATTTTTTTTTTTTAATATATTTTTTTTTATTTCAGCTCATCATGGGGGTACATAAGTTCAGATCATATACATTGTCCCTGTCCCGCCCATCTCCCCGAGTCAGAGTCCCAAGCGCGTCCGCTCCCACTCTCCAGACAGTGCGCCTGGCACTCGCCATGTATTCATACCTCGATCCCCTCCCCCCCCACCTCCCCGGGTCTGCACCCTCAAGCATGACCATTCCCCAGAGGGTGCGCAATGCACTCGTCATGTAGGCATACACCCATCCCCTCCCCCCACCCCCCCATCCCAGTCTGATATCCAATTGGTATCCTTCCCTGATGTACATTTAGGTGATGATCAGGGAAACCAGTTTTCTGGTGAGTACATGTGATGCTTGTTTTTCCATTCTTTGGATACTTCACTTAGTATAATGGGTTCCAGCTCTCTCCAGGAGAACCAAAGAGATGTCGTATCATCGTTATTTCTTATAGCTGAGTAGTACTCCATGGTATACATATACCACAGTTTACTAATCCATTCGTGGATCAATGGGCACTTGGGTTGTTTCCACATCTTTGCGATTGTGAATTGTGCTGCTATAAACATTCGGGTACAGGTGTCTTTGTTAAAAAATGACTTTTGTTCTTCTGGGTATATGCCCAATAATGGAATTGCTGGATCAAATGGTAGGTCTACTTGAATCTGTTTAAGGTATCTCCATATTGCTTTCCATAGGGGTTGCACTAGTTTGCATTCCCACCAGCAGTGTATGAGTGTTCCTGTCTCTCCGCATCCACGCCAACACGTGTTGTTTTGGGATTTTTTGATAAAGGCCATTCTCACCGGAGTTAAGTGGTATCTCATTGTGGTTTTGATTTGCATTTCCCTGATGATTAGGGATGTTGAGCATTTTTTGATACGTTTTTTGGCCATTCTTATGTCTTCTTTTGAAAAATTTCTATTCATGTCCTTTGCCCATTTTTTGATAGGATTGTTTTACAGTGTTTTAATGTTAACCTATAATTTAAAACATGATTATATAAATTTATTGATTTTTTTATATTCTCAATCTAAGCATTGCCAAAGACACTTTTGATTACATTTTATTTATTTATTTATTCATTTTAGAGACAGGGTCTTGCTCTGTAACCCAGGCTGGAATGCAGTGGCATGATTATAGCTCACTGCAGCCTCAAACTCCTGGGCTCAAACAATCCTCATGCCTCAGCCTCCTGAGTAGCTGGCAGTACAGGCACATGCCACCACACTTGGCTAATTTTTTTTTTATTTTTTGTAGAGACAGGTTATTGCTATGTTGCCCAGGTTGGTCTCAAACTCCTGGCCTCGACTGATCCTCCTGCCTCAGCCTCCCAAAGTCCTAGAATTATAGGTATGAGCACTGTGCCTGGCCATCATTACATTTTAAACTTATAATACCACTGGGTACTCAAAAATATGAACTTGAGGTTACGTGGTTTGAAATTATTTTAATAAAAATAATTTCTTAAATTATCAAATAAAATTCACTAATTATTTATATATATGTGAAACCTGCAGTCAGAAAGATAGAGGTATCTTTTAATTGACCTGATATAAATCCAAAACTGAAAAAAAAGGAAAGAAAGGAAACGACAAGAAAAAGAAAAAGAGAGTATTCATTCACGATGTAGAAATCGGTCTTTCCTGAAAAACCAAATGATGGGTTACAGGCATCCTTTACCATACCTTATTTAATCTTGAACCTGCCATTGCTGCCTTTATATGTCTTAAATGAGAAGATGGTTCATTTATTGGTGGCAAAAAATGAAAATGCTAATCAACAATAAATCCAGTTTTATCATCAAGCGATGTGTAACATTATTAGCAATTTATATAAATACATATATATTTACTAATTTAAGAACATATTTTGGGGAATGTGTGCAATGTAATACATTAATAATTTTATCAGATGGCAGATAAATTGCATCCGTAGGCCTATAGCTAATGCAAAAATATCAACTAATGTTTTATGTCTTTATCAATTTTCATTCAATTCTGCTTACAACAGGCCAGAAAACTATGGGCTAAAATGTATTTATCTCAATAATGCTCTGATTACATGAGGAATTTCATATTCTTTTGCATTCAATTGTAATTACTTTGGCTCTGCAGAGGAAATTGTACACTGACATTTGATAATGTTGGGGACAGAAAGACAAGTGAGAGGTAATGGAAATCAGAAAAACAAACTTTCCCCACCATATGTATATTAGAAAGAATGACTGAAACCTAACCTTTAAGTCATGTCCAGACATAGAAAGGAATCCAGTCCTAGTTATAACTAACCTTTACCTAAACATAAACTACTAGCACATAAAAAGAAAAGCATAGAAGTAGACAGGGTCTTCTCCACTCGCAAAGACAGACCCGTTTCCCCTTAGGAAATGTACTTTCTCTTTGCACCCTTAAATTTTACTAGCAATAAATTCTTCATACTGGCTGAGTGTCTGTCGTCGTGAGGGACAAGGCTTGTGATTCCCCCAAGCCTGGAGCCCAAGAACTGGGGCAACACTTACTTCAAAGTTCAGCTGTGGACTGCACCGTGCTATTCAGCAAGCATTTCTAAAACTACCAGATCTCAAATTCTGATTTTGATAGAAAGTTCCTTTTGTTAAACACTCTGATAGCTACCGTAGGTAACTATGCATAATATTCCTTCATCTTCTTGAGATAATGAAAATATGAGTAATTATATAATCAAGCATTTCCCTCCCAATATGTAATACTGAATACCAAAATATTCTAAGAAAATAGATGAACATGAAATACTAAGTAAGTGTACCAAAAGTAGGTGACAGAATCAGAAATTACAGGCAGGACAAACATAACATGCACAGAGCATAGGGCAGTGCTTGTGTTAGATGATGTCAATAATGTTTCATGAACCATAATAAAGAAAGTCATTGAGTAGGTGAAACTGGGTTGGCTGTCAGAATCACAGGTCTGGAAGCTGGAAATCTGAGCACAAAAGGTCAGGGTTCCTTTCTTTTCAGGCCTCTTTCCTGGGCTTGTGCCTGGCCATCTTCCTTCATTGCCTTCATGTGGTCTTTCCTCTGTGTTTGTGTCCTAATCTCATCTTCTTATAAGAGAACAAGTCATGGTGGATTAAGGCCCACTCACATCAACTCATTTTACATTAATTACCTCTTTCAAGACCTTCTCTCCAAATGCAGCTGCATTCTGAGGTCCTAGGGGTTAGGACTTCAATGTGAATTTTGGAGGATATAATTCAGCCTGTAACAGTTACGTTGTATAGAAAATTAAAAAGGTTTCTATAGATTAGAAGTTTCTGAGATTTAAAGCTCAGGAAGAAAAAAACTGACATGTGAATAATGAAGATGTAAGTCATTAGAAAACGTCTTGAGAGATAAGGCTAGCAAAATTTGGGACCCATTGAATTTCAATTGACACCTAAGCATGAAATAACTAAAGTTTGTAGGCAAGACTTTTCTATCTCCCCAAACTATGGTTTCCAAAATGCCTTGATTGCCTGGAATGGTCTACTATATAACTATTGCTCCATTATACTTATTAATAGTGCCCTTTCTTGCTCTCAAAAATGCTCCTATAAATCGGAGGAAAATAGTCAAGTCTACCCTCTCCATAAATCTGAAAAATTACTGGATCCATAGCCATTTATTTATATGTTCAATGAATATTTCCTAAAAGTGTACTATTAGCCAGGCACTCTGTTTTGTGCTAGCAGAGAAATAATGAAGAGGACGTGAGTCTTCCTCTCTACTCTCATTGTTACTATTGAATCCTCACAATGTTAAGAGGTAGGTTGGGCTATTATCTTCTGAGGCTTAGAGAAGTTGGATAACTTGACCGAGGCCACACACTTAGTAAGTGAAAGATGATCTCAGGTGTGTGTCTCCAAATGACATGAAATTAACCTCTATGCAACTCCAAGTTAAGAGACAAGTTTACTCTAGATTAGAACCAGTGAGAACCCAGCAGTCTTTCTATTAAACCATATTCTTGTCCAGTGGTCTTCTACAGAGCAATCTTGAAAGCACCCAGTGTTTTTTAGGGCAAACTAAATGTATGACACTTCTTATTTTAAAGCCGTAGAATCACCCTATTGACAACCACTTCAAAGATATTACTGTGTTGTATATCCACATTAAAGATATTCAATTTGGTGATTAGTGGTTCCACTTCCTTTGAAAAGGTAAACCAATTAGTTAAATTGCTTCCTTTTTCTATTCTTCTGGATGACATAAGTACAAATCATGAGATGTTTCCTGGCCTCTAGAGAGGTGTAATTCAAATGACAGGTGAGATTTGTGTCACAAAAGAACTGAAACAAACCAATGATTATTAGTAGATTTCATTACTTAGTTAATCTCTTAAAACTATCTTGTACTACTCTTCACTCAGCTATTTAACACATGCAGATACTAAATTTACTGAGTATTCTTAACAAAGTATATCAGACAATATTTATTTTCTTATTGGGCAAACACACTAGTTTACTGAAGGAAAAAGCTGCTATTCAATCAAGGTAATACCCAGACTGATTTGGAGGTTCATAATGGTAATCCACAATTTGCCAAAGCATTTATACTATTCCATTTGAACAGCAGCATGGTTTAATGAGAAGCACTGCTGTTTCCTGTGGCTTCTGTAGAACTTTAATTATACCACAATTATTTGTTTGTATTATGGGAGATGGGATTGTCATTTGGAATCCTTCACTTTCCCCAGCATCATTCTCTTTGCCATGTGACTTTACACTTCCTTTCACTGGTAGTGGAGCATATTTCCCTGCACCATTGATGCTGAATTCTGTCGTGTGACTTATTGATCACTGCAATATGAGTAAAAATAAACATGGCAGTTCCAATCTAGACTTTTTAGCAACATTGATCATTTATACTTACCCTTCTTGCATTTCTGCCATTGTAATTAGAAGGCTATGCTTTGGTGAATTCATTGATCCAAGGAGGATTAGAGACACATGGAATAGGTCCCAATCTGTAGCTTGGTTCCAAGCTTAGCTACGTCCAGCTGCTTAATCAGCCAACTTCCAGCTGATTTGCAGGCACAAGAACATGACTAAATGATTCTTGGAAGCCACTAATTTTCAGGGTGGTTTGTTTCATGGCATTATGGTTGTGACAGATGGTTTATCTACATACATTCAGGAAATGTCTTTGGAACTCCTATATGTCAGACACTGAGCTAATGGCAATAAAATAATATGCAATAGAACAGTGATATAGTCTCATAAACTAGTCTAGAGAGTGATAGAGACAAGTTGGTGGATAATTATAATGTAACATGGACAAGTATTTTGATCTGAACATGGTGCTGTGGGAGTGTACGGGGCTTTGGGTGGCTCATTTATACCTGTGGATTTGGTGTAAACTCTCCATAGGAAGGCATGACTACGTAAACAGTGGAAGTAGCAAAAGCCATATGAAGGAATAACATACTTCAAGCAGAGTTAACAGTGTAAGTGATCAGAGTGAACATACTTCAAGCAGAGTTAACAGTGTAAGTGATCAGAGTGCACTAAATACCCCCGAGCTGAAAGATGAGAGTGGCTGAATGTCTAAGGAAGAATGGGGGGGGGAAGCTCATGCTGTTATGTGAGCTTTAGTGCAGCGTGCAGCACCTGGTAACTGCCTTAAGGTGTTTGGATATGACTTAAAAGAGCAATGGTAATGGTGGTGTGGGTAGGAGGGAATTCTAGCCTTCCTTTACTACAGGGTATCACAAAAGTCGTCATATATGGGGAAAATGGGAAATTGTAGCTAAATGGACCTTTATTTACAAAAACTCATTACCAGATTTTTTCTTTGTATGGAGACTTTTGGGACACCCTGTATATATTTTATTGTTTAGTCGTCTTTCCCATGAGAAGGTGGGAGTGTCTGTGCCCTCAGTGTCTGACAAAGTGCTTTTCCTAGAGAATATATTTAATGCATTCAATGTGTTACCACACTGTTACCCTTTAACACATTGAATGGGTTACAGATTTATATGTACCAGCTTCGGATTCTGGGAGGCAAATGGAGATACGAACAAAACAACTGGTTAGTCATGTTTAATACAAGTTTAGGAATACACGATGGATCAACTTATTGGATCATCTTGCATGCCTTTCCCTGCCAATTCGGGATGGATTAAATTCCAAACTAGCCATTTCCCAGTGGTTTGTCTAGGCTAATTTTAAAATAATCAAATGAAAGAACTTTAATTCTCTAGGGAAATTATTCCATGCCTCAATAGATTTTGCTGCTAGGAAATGTTTTTCTGATAGTCTGACCAAATTTTCCTTTCACGATTCTATCCATTTGCTTTTAGTTCTGATTTAAAAACATCTGAACACTCTCTTTTCCTTTTAAATGGTCACACAGTCACTTAATGTTAAGATCATGGTGTTTTTTTTTTTTCCCCCTTCACTTTCCAGACTCTGGTTTTTTCACACATATTGAGCTTGCATTTTTTCCCTCCAGATTTATTAGCTCACATAGTTTAGGTCTATTTCACTCTATTTTTCATCTAGGCTTTTAGCATTTATATCCTCCCTTTTATTATCATCTTCCCCAGTGGTGTTTGCATCACGTCCCTGATGAGGGTAATTAGTGAGCTGTTTGTTCCCCTTTCACAGCCATGAATAAAGATGTTCTGTAAAATAAAGCTCTCATGCTGATCTTTACTGGGTCCTCTGGGAGACTTCCTCACAGCTATGCACTCTGCCATTATCATGAGTTATTTTTTCCCTTTCTTCCAGTGTTCAAAATATGTTAATAGCAAAACATGCAAATCTACTGAAAAATTTCAAATGTTTGCTTGTGAAGTATTCAACACAAAGAAACCAATTAAAATGTGTTTTCTATTTAGACATTACAGAGACCTAGCACTCATGCTTTGTTGTTATTAATGGTCCTTCCAAAAGAGACAATAACTTGAGGACTAATTGCACACTCAGCAGAGCTGTCAAGACTTAGTCTTGGCAGCTTTTGTTATTAGTGAAAAATGTTAGCAAAGATTTGACTTTCCCCAGTTCTTGAGGCATTGCATTAGGAGTTGAGGCAGGAGATTTTTTAGGAAAGTGTTTTTGCATATGTTTGGCTACTCTTGATTTGGAAGAAACACTTATTCTAGAGTGATAAACCCCTTTGCTGTACCCTCAGGATAGCATCATTAGCAGTTATTTGGTTCCAAGGAACATTTTCCAAAATTTATTTCCTTGTGTGGTCTTGTTAGAAAAAGAGTGTTAAGCAAAAGGGTGAAGTCGGGCTGGGGGTGGAAAATGGTACAGCGTGTGAGCGAGTCTTTAACTATTACACATCCCACTGTACATACGCAATAATGGCACCCTCCCCAGATGTTAGAAATGGAGAAACGCTTTAGTTCTGAATGAGGCAATTGTATGAAATAAAGTGTTTTCTATCCAAAAGAACATACACTCTCGGTATGACCAGTGAAGGACACACCAAAGGACAATCCAGTGAGGGCAGGTCTAGTGTTACTCCCAATTCTGAGATTAGGAAAATGCAGATTAGTGAGTTTGACTGATTTTATGAGTCAATGCTGCAGTTGAAGTCAAACTCAGAGTTGTCAAATAGCTGAGCCAGATTTTAATCACCATATATAGTACATTTTAATGAGGTAATCCATGCTAAACATCATGCCTGGCATGTAGTTAGCATTTATTATCCCTTGGCTATTATTATTAATCTGGATGAATGGTGTGACTTCTCATTTTTAACTCAATCCAAAATTTTTGAAAACAGTAGCGGGTGCCAAAATGCTGAGAACACTCTTCTAGAAGATCACTGTAGACGTGTAGATACGGAAAAAAATAATTCCCACAGAAGTAAGTTGATTTTGTCTTAGTTAAACACAAATAAAAACTTTAAAAATGTTTATAGTGACTTTGTCATGATCTTGCTAAGCCATTAATTAGCTTTGTGACTTCTCTGAAGTAATTCTTCCAGTTCTGGTTTCTCATGGTCAAATGAGGGGCTGTAATATGTGATACAATGAGAGGATCAAAGTGAAAGCCCCTGGGGACACTGAAGTGCTAGAGAGATGCCTACGAATATTATGCTACTGTGACTACTCTAAACTTCCCATCTAGACTTTTAGCTGTTGAATTCTGGCCCTGAGAAACATATGTCCGTGTTTAACTTCTGGAACCTGTGAATGTTACCTCATTTGGAAAAGGGGGTTTTACAGGTGTTATTAAGTTAAGGATTTTGGTATGAGGAGACCATCCTGGATTATCTGGATGGACTCTAAATCCAATGACAAGTGTTCTTGTAAGAGACATATAGAAAAGACAAACACACAGAAGAGAAAGGGAAGTAGAGATGGAAGTAGAACATGGAGTGCGTTGTAAGTCCGGGAATGTCGACAACTACCTGAAACTGAAAGAGGCTTCCCAAGAGCCCCGAGAGGGATCAGGTCCTGGCTGATACCTTAATTTTAGACTCTTGGTCAGCAGAACTGTGAGCTAATAAAGTTCTGTTGTTTTAAGCCACCTAGTCTGGGGTAATTTGCTCCAGTAGCCTCAGGAAACCAATAAAAAGACCCAAATGGTATGATTCCAATTCTTTAACTTATTTAACTGAAGTTTCTAGCTTACCCATAAAATGACAAGTTGAAATCCATCATTCTTAAATTCTTTCCAAGGTCTATACTTAATAAAATATGAGTCTTTGAGCAGTGGGTTTTGAAAATGTACCTCATTTTGAAGATAAAGATGGGGACTTGGGATATTAAAGAAAGTGGTTAAAATAGGCAGGTAGCAAAGCTGGTGGTGTTTGAAGAAAGCATATATACAGAAAGTGGAGCAGTCCTGATCCTGATCTCTAGCTACTCTTCAGGAAATTTTTTTTAAAAAGTCTCTATGGGCCGGGCGCAGTGGCGCATACCTGTAATCCTAGCACTCTGGGAGGCAGAGGCAGGAGGATCGCTTGAACTCAAGAGTTCAAGACCAGCCTGAGCAAGAGTGAGATCCCATATTTAGGAAAAATAAAAAAATTAGCTGGGTGTGCACCTGTAGTCCCAGCTACTCAGGAGGCTGAGGTAGGAGGATCCCTTGAGCCCAGGAGTTTGAGGTTAAATTGGGCTATGATAATGCCACTGCACTCTAGCTGGGGTGACAGAGAGAAACCCTTCTGAAAAAAAAAAAAAGCTCTATGGATTATGTGTAATTAATCTATTTTGTACATTTTACTTCAACAATTTAAGTTTAGATTCAAAGTATCTTTTTAAGGCAAATGTTCTCATTTTTCCAGGCAGAAGATACTATTTAAAGTATATATTTGAAAATAAAATTCACAGGATTAAGAGGCAATTTTTCAGTTTTGAAATATAATTCTGCTACTTTCATAGATATCTCATAATTAAAATTATGTACATTATGTTTCTATGTTTGGTTAAGGTTTTCTGTGAACTACGTTGTTTTTAGAGAATTTACTAATTTAGAAAATATAACTTTGTTTACTCAACTACATCTTTCAAGGGATTTAAAAGATATCAACTTTTGAATAGGCTTTTGATTATTCATTTAGTAGTCCATACACAGCTTTAAATAGCCCATTAGAATGGGATTCAGGATGCGTTCACTCTGTCAGGTCAGTTAGCATCATTCACATTTGGGGGAGAGATGACTTTGAACTGAGTGAGACAGAAAGACACCCATGGAGTTCAGAGTCTTTGGAGACAGAGTTGCTGAGTAAATAGATGGTATGTCTGATAGGCATATTCTGAGAAGGCTCTCAATGATTCTGCCTGCTGGGAGGCAGGTGTCCATACCTCCGAGTGTGGACTGGATTCAAACATTCATTTATAATGAATAGGATATAGTAAAAGTGATGAAATATTGCTTCTGAGGTTAGGTTAGGGCCAATCATACACTCATATCTTGTGAATTAGTTTATCAAATATTTTTCTAGCTCATGTCTAAGTAAATCAGTTCAGCAGGTAAAGCACTCTTCAGGGTGTAGGAAAACTCTATTTTTCTACTTCAGTGAGCACAGAAATGGTCAGACCACACCTAATATTATTATAATTCCTAGCAATATACATCCAACCATGTGTGCCATGCACACATACACGTGCACACACGTCTACTCACATGCCTGTACTACTAGTGGTGATAAAAGTAGAAAATTCTCAGACTATCCAAAGAATCTTCTGCCCACCACTACCTATTCTAGGAGGAAGTGGGTAGAAGTAGACAACTACCATCTCCATTTATATAAGGGAGCCTAAGAGGTGTGATTTGTGAGGCTTTCTATAGATAAGACCAACAGAAAGTGATCTGAGCCAGAAAATAACAACTTATGTTTATTCTTCTTCTGCAAAAGCAATCATGGGAATTGTCTCTCATGACATGGATGCTTCAGAGTGAAAAGTAGAAAGCAATACCACTACTATCTTCTGGCAACTGAAAAGTTTACTCCCATGTTGTTCCATTGGAGAAAAACCATCATACATTAAAAGAGCTGTTTATTTTAGCTCTTCTGTGATTCACAGCAGCCTGATTTGAAATTGCGTAGGGAAAGTTAAGTAAATCAACCTTTGGCTTCATTTGTATTTTATCTAAAGTTAGTTCATATTTGTGATTTCCAAATTCTAGATGTACAGAATTCAACAGTATAATATTTGGATTTCGAGTTGAATAATTCACAAAAGAAAATTTTCACAGGCAAATTCTTAAATCAATATCTTTCTTCCTTTCTGCCTTCTTCTCTCTTTCCTTCCTTCCCTCCCTTCCTTCCTTCTTTCCTTTTAGTAGAATTTTAACCACATTTCTTATTTCTTAGTATTTTTCATATTAAGTCTTTTACACATAGGGCATAAAATATCATTAAAAGGCAATTCAATTCACCCAGCAAGAGTAAGACTAATCAATAGGCATTGTTCAAGATAAAAAGATGTACCTTTATTCTCAAAGTGATTCTAAGCAAATTGGGGACAAAAAGCAAGGGCACATGTGGTAATGAGGACTATATATAGGTAAGGCACCAAAACAGGACTTGAGGTGTTTACCTATTTACTGAAAGTTGGTATTATCCCCAGTTGTGGAAATTAGGAAACTATTAATAAGTTATGTGCTATAATTTGAGATGGATAATTAAATGAAGAGCTGAATTTCAACAATTATTAAGGAGGGGGTACTTTTAGTCAGAAAGAAGAGTGTGAGTTGAGGATAAGCATGCAGTATTCGGAGGATGAGTCAACAGTATGTAAGAGTCCACTGATATGGTAGGTGTCAGGCCACAAGAGATCATGTGTGCCTTATGAAGTGGTGTGGAACCTCTCTGAGAAGGAGATGGATTTCAGGAAGTTAACAGTGGTAGCAATGGGAAGGATGGATTAAAGTGTGAAAAGTCAGAGACTTGTTAGGAGGCTATGATGCCTTACCAGACACTGAATCTGCTAGCAACTTGATCTTGGACTTCCCAGCCTCTAGAAGAGTGAGAAATATATTTCTGTTGTCCATAAGCCAAGATAAAAAAAAAAAAAAAAGAGGCTATGCTGATTTACCCCCTAAGAAATGATAAAAACATAGACTAAAGCAGTGAAAAGATACGCACAGTGTTAATAGAATAATGCATTTCAGAGATATTAGAGAAATAGAATAACAGAATTGACTGAATGGTTTATGTAACCTCAAATGACTTAGGGTGCCAGATTGGTGATGATATTGACAACCAAGATAGAAAATATAGAAATATTTAGGATAAATTTAATTTAAAAAATTTTTAAGTACCTATAGAATTTTTACATGAAATTATTGCAGTAGACTGGTGCCTTTATGTCTCTATAGGTATAGGCAGAGACATATGATATAAAAATATAGAAGTGGCAGTCATGGTCAGACACTACATGAGTAGTGGATTACTAAAGAACAGTTATAGAGAGAAGAAGGCTCAGAATATAACCTTAAATAAGAAGTGAAGGAGATAGGAAACAGTCATCTGTAGGTTTTTATTTAATTGGACAGGGGAGCAGAGAGATAGATGAGCCAAAGTAATGCAGTTTAACATAATTCAGAAAAAGATGAGGCTTTAAGAAAGAACAGGGAATCAGCAATATAAAATGCATACAGAGGGCAAGGAGAAGCATGACTGAGAGAATGGTATTAAACTTGATTCAAGGTAACTTTCTATACATTAATTTCAGTGGTGAGAAAGATGAAGGAGATATGAATTCCATGGGCTTACAAGGCATGTATTTTGTTAAGGTATAGGGAAGGAGTGCTGGCTTATGTTACTGTTTATAAGTGAAACCAAAAAGAGACATAGGCTTAAGAGAAAGCTAGTTAGAGGATATGGAAATTTGAGCATGTTTATGGGCAAAAGAGTATAAATTCAGTAGAGAGACTGAAAATACAAAGCAGGATGTATAATTGATAGAACATTTATCTAGGGACGAAGATGTTAAATGGAAATACTTGACACTTAAACTTTGGCATTTATAAAAAGGACAGTCTTCCTCCAAGGAGGTTGTGGTGAGGGGAGAAAAGGCCTGTGAAAATACAAAGAAACTCTTAGGAGAGGAGGGAAATTGAGAGATCACATGCCAGGTGGTCTTGATAATTTCAGAGAATTGTCAGTGAGATCATTTGTTCATCTGTTAAAATTTATGCTTCCAGGGAGGGTTGGGGACTTCAAGATGTTGAAGAAGGTTTGAATCTGTTGCTATAGGGAGTGAAATACTGAGTCAACAGTGAAATTTGAATCACTTGTATTTCTAATGAAATCATGAAGACGAAAGACATTTTTTCCCCCTCAGCCACATACGTTGTACAGATAGAAGTGAAGACAGCAGATGGTGAGAATTTCTCAGGGATGGAATTAGATGTGGACCCTACAGAAGGCATAGTAGATACAGTGCAAGGACTTCTCAAACTGTTTTAACAAGAAGTTGCAAAGTGGGGTGAAAATAAGTGAAATCATATGGGCATGATGGACCATTATAGCATGGGGAGATCAAGGCATGGGGATCACAACAAAGACACAGATTAGCTTCCATATATGATGGAGGGCCAGGTGGTGTTTTGGTTAAGGAAGTGATCAGGACATGAACAGAAGCAGTTTCTAGGGATAACACAAACAGGGTGTGGACTTGCCGATAAATGGTTGAGTCGGAGTGGAGATGGAGGTCACTGGAGTTTAATAATTTTAAGAAGTTTGAGAAATTTTTAAGAAATGTGAGAGTGATGACAGGAAAAGGAGAGAATGAGGTTGTGAACCAGATGACAAAGCCAGTGAGGAAATTTTCATAAGAGTTCTCTATACAAAAAAAAATTAATAAAAGGAAAGAGAGACAGATAGGAGAGAGGGGGAGGAGGTTAGCTATTAATTATTTCCATTGCAGTGGGGGCTGTTTTCTGGGAAGATATTAATATTAATCATGTGCAGTGTCAATTTTGATTGTAATGCTAAGCCAAGGCTGAGTCCATGAGTTTTACACAAATTTATACATACTCAATGTGATTTATGGGAACATAGAAACATAGAATCATAAATTAAAGTGTAATGACCACCAGTTCAATCTGCATTAGAGTCTTGCATTTATGTCTTGGGGACTGAGTTTTAGATAGACTTTACATGTTGAAATATATCCAGTATGGAGCAAACATAATGGCAGTGAGAACTCAAAATCATTATTATATCAGGAATGTAATTTTTGAGGAAAGAAAAGATTCAAGAGAGATACATTTCTCTACTTTCAGGTACAAAAGAAATTAGACTTAGTAGTTGTGATTCTGGAAGCTGGAACTAGGATCAATGGGTGGAAGTTATTATGAAGCAAATTTTGATTTAATGCAAAGATAGAACTATTTGGATGGCCCCCACATGGAAATTGCTTCTTCTTGAAGTAATCAGTTACATGCCATGAAAAGTGTTTGCAATAGATGAGGTAGGCAATTCTTAAACATGTTGAGTTTCACAGAAGAGCATAATTGGTATGGTCTGGGAGCTTGTTAAAAATGTAGAATCTCAGGCTCCATCCTAAATCTGTGTTTTAACACTGAGTTTTAACAACATCTTTAGGTAACTGCTATGTACATTAAAGCATTGATTGAGAGGACATTTCTCCATTGGGTAGACAGTTGGGCTACACAAGCTATAGTCTCTTCCTGTTCTGTGGCTATTGTCATAGTCCCTTTCTGTTTTGTGACTTTCATCATATATACTGATTTTAAAAGCATTTCTCTCCTTCCTTAGTTTATCTTTGTCTTTTAAAATTTCAAACCCCAAATGAAAAAGCCTATTAGACTTTGAGTCTTCATGTTAAGTTTAATTTTGTAAGATTATTTTTATACGGCATCACTCCTCAGATCATCTACATAGTAAGAGCTTCGAAACGCTACTTTTTGAGTATAACTTTGTGGCTTATGAATGCCATAACTGAAATATTATTTTAACAATGCTTTGAAAACAACGAAAACAATAACATCTGAAAATTCCTCTAGTACTTTCCCTGTACCACATCCTTTTCTTATGATTCAGTGTTGAGTCTTAGGGTATTTCTGTGGATTTTTTTTTGTTTACTAAGAAGTCACTTTAACTGGCTAGTGAAATACTGCTTTTGATGAGTGCATACAAAAGGATGGTTGCTTTCTTGCTTTTGTCTTGCTTTTGCTTTAGTCCCTTCATTTATAAATGGAGGCAAGACTGCCTCTGATTTTTCTTGCTCAGCTTTGTCTAAGGTCCTGGACTTTTCTTCTGAGACAACTCAAGCTTTGTTTTGTTTTTAAATGCCTGATAAAAGTAACAGATAGTGATTTGTTTATCAACAGAAAAAATAAAATGATAAACTATGGTAGTAATTATTTTTATATTTTTGTTTATAAAAAACATTGCTTGAATTTTTTTCTCCAATTGGAAAGCAATTTTAATTAGCATAAATATGATACAGCTCCTTGGAACAGACAAATATCATAGAAATGTGTAGGGCTTTATGTTACAAATATTTCTCATGACCTGATATTGTTTTGTCTGTATGTACAACTGGGCTTTATAAAAAATTTCCACTGTCAGCAGTGGCACAACACAATTTACAATATCTCCCTTCTAAAGGGAGTATTATCACTACTTGGAAAAGTAGCTGATTTATGCAAGTGGCAACAAGCAAGATGTTATGGTTTTCATAGTGACAAAAAAGGAATTCATTGTAAAATGTCTCTTCCTTGAATAGGAGAAAGATTTGCTATTTGTGATGAATAATATCCTTGGTAACCTAACTGAAGGCTTACTGAGTCAAACTGTCTTTTGTCTAATGGCAACTACATTATGGACAAAAACATTTAAAGTGTGTTTCTCTTTCCTTTGCAAATATGTAAAAACTTTTATATGTGAAGCCCAAAATGAGAATTATGCCAAACAGTTTACTTTTGTGTCTGTGTAATAACTTCAGACCTACTAACTGTTTTTTCTTAATTTACCACTCACCATTGTGTGTCTCTTCCTTACTCTTCCACTGACACATCTCTAAATTTTAATTTTTACTGTTTTTTTTTAAATTCGAGTCCTTTATTTGAAAACTATGAAAAAAATCAACATAAACCTTTCAGCATCATGGAAGGGTATTTTTTTAATTTTTGAAAAAAACAGAAACATGTTTTAAAATTTTGCTTCTTCAACTGGCATTCTTTTGGGTTCTTGGAAATTTAAGATATTTTCTCATTTGTTTACAAATTATGTTTTCTATGGAGTGGAACATCTTTTCTTATGTGAATCTTTGAGTTTGCAACAGGACCCTCTTCTTTTACAGACCTACTTTTTCAGATTCATCTCCCTTCCCTCCTCTTCCCTTGGGTCACTTGCACTCCAGCTTCTTGGGGCTGCTGATTCACTATTCACCTGCTGGACCACTTAACCTCAGTGTCCTTCTCCTTTTCGCCAATTTTCTTCATGAGCATCTTTCCCTTCCATGTCACTTACCCACAGCATATGCATCTTTCAAGACTTCTGTCCAGTATATGTTATTTCCCTAACTATTTTGATAGTAATTCAGCTAGAAATTCTCTTTTGCTCTAAGGATTTATCATTCATTCTTTTACTAGTAAGCCCTTAAAGCATGAAGATTCAGCTGCTGCTCTTCACCCTTCCACTGCCATGGGTTTTTTTCATTCATTTATTCATCCATGGCTTTATCATATATTCATTATCATATTTGGTATTATATTATATAAGTGCTGAAAACTTTGTGGATGTCACTTTTTAGAAGGGAAAAAAGGCTTTTGCCCAATCAATCCTTGTAACTTGCAATGAAATGTTATGGTGGAAGAGATATGCAGAATCCTGCCTGGTAGCTCTGGCAGAGGAAACAAATAACATAGAAACATTTACCTGACATTGATGGTACATGTCACATTGTTATTTGAAGGCTAATGAAACCATGCAAATCCAAAATGTGTGAGGTTGGCCTATTAGTAATTTTATCTGTGAAAAGCAGTGCTTTTCTTTTGCTAGAGAGAGAATGAAAAGATAAAAGCCACATCACAATGCAACATGAGAAAAGTGAACTCAAGTAAAGCCCAGGTATTATCAATATATCCATTTGTGCTGTTCTATTTGTGATCTGACTCCCTCAGGGTTCCAGAAACACTGATCATGGGGCCGTGATCAAAGTAAAAGGGGTTTTGGTGTGATCCCAAGAGATGACAGAAAGACAGCAGGTTTACTTCAATCCATGACAGAATTGAAATAAGCTGAGGTACAACATAGACATGTGCCTTCGTCATGCTAGGAATTATCAGTGATTGCTCCCAAATAGTTAAATCTTGAAAATGTGTGTTGTGTTAATAGCATCATTTCACCCAATCAATAGCTATCACAATATTTTAGCACTTTTGTAATTTTTTTCAACTAGTGGGGGTATAATCATAAACATCTTACCATTTATTGAGTTCTATGTATCTCACACTTTTCATTTCTCTATATTTTATATCAACTCTGAAAAGCAGACATTATTATCCCCATTTTGTAGCTAAGGAAGTAAAAACTTTAAAAGGTTATACAGCTTGCCTAGGACTACATGGTTAGAAGTGACAGATGCGGATTGGGAACCCAGGAATGTCTACTTTGCAACACACAAATTTTGCAGTCTCGTTTATATCACACTGACTTTCACAGGAAGACATATCATTTAATGTTCATGAGATGTATGAGCTAATGGTCTCTTTGTGGTACAATTTAAGGGAAGTTTATATAAGTCAAATGTGAAACTAGCATTTATGGGAAAATTTTATGGGAATTATTTTTGAAAAAATATCCCTCTCTAAGTCTTTTCAAAATTTCTTACTCAACAAAGTTATTGTGTTTTTCTTCCCCCAGTAAAGATCCTAAGTCTCGTCTGTAAAACAAGGCATTCCTGTTGACTTGTTATACAGGCATATATTATAGAATGTGGTTAGGATCTAGTATTATCTTGTTTTCTTTTATCTCCAGTGTACTCACATTCTTTATCACAAGCTCAAACCAGATTTGTTATATTTTGCCTGTTGACTAAGTGGATTCCCAGTAACATTGGGTGGAGTTCATACTATGACCATAATATTGACTTGTAATAATTTAAGCAGATGTTCTTCATATTAGCTTATGGTGCATTTGTCCAATTCACTTATTTTATTTCTAAGTGAAGTATTCTTATTGGTTGTATGCTTGCCAAAATGTGAAATCTGCACTTAAAATAAAAAAGGAGCTGAATTGATTGTAAATCCCATCATTGCAAGGCATGGAGTTGGTGCAATGGGAATCACCTTTGAGTTACTGAAATCAGGAGAATCAGAAGATTTATAAGAATGAAACAAGAGAAAATAGGCAATAGGTTGTTTAGCTAAGTAGATAAGGTAAGAGTTATGGAACTTATAGTAACCAAAGAAATCTGTGAAGAAAATAGATAAGTCAATGAAAGTCTCATTTAGACAGAGAGGCCCATGAGTAGGATCTAAATCAGAAACAAGGCTAAGGTCCAGCTGAGGATTTTCTATAAATTTCCTATTAAGAATATAAGTCTCATGGCGAGCTCAAAAATGAGAATAGGTAGAGAAAAGGAATGACTAGTTCTAGAAGGTCATAAAAAACCAGAAATCATATTCCAACTTCACAGATTCAAAACCTGAATCTTTCTTTTCAGCTCAGAGCAAAATGGCAATTTTTTTTAACTTGCAAGGGACATTTGTCTTATGCTCAAACCATATCACCATGGCCAGAACTTTCTCTTCTTAAAGTAAAATGTAAAAGAAAAGCCAAATTATAACAATAGCACTGAGGTACACTGGTAAATAAGACAGAAGAGGACCCGACCTTATTTCTTCTAGTAGGATGAAACTGACAGTAGATAAGTATATCATCATAGATCCAAGATCATCTTAGATTGTGATGAGGGCTCTACATAAAATAAGTTGGGGTACTGTGATAGACAGTTAATTGGGAAAAAGGATTTTCTATTTTAATTTTTTTTTCCAGAGCAGGATTCTCTGAGGAAATGTCAGTTTACCTAAGGCCTGAAATATGAGGATGGTTGAGCCATATCACAAGGCAAGGGAAGAATTCCAAGGCAGAGCAAAAAGCAAACCCTAATCCATAGATGTTGCTGTCATGTTGTAACTTTCAGAGTTGTGAGGTAGCATCTCTGGCACTTCTAATGGTAAGTAGAAAAAAATTATACCCTTTCTTTCTCCATACAGCCACCAATACCATCACCACCACTACCCCCCACTCCACCCCTACCCCCCACTCCACCTCCAATACCAACCATAATGTTAATAAAGTATTCCTTTTTAGTTTGCACCAAAAGGAATTTACTGCCTAGAGTGCACCTAGCATGGGTGTAGCAGGAGGTGAAAAGATACCTACAGTGCTCCACAATTTCTAAAACACAGAGGTAAAAATTCTCTCCGGATCTTAGGGCCAGCAGGCAAAGATTTATGATAGAGATAATTACCTGTTATTTTGTTTAGGATTTATGTACGTGCCAACTCTAAAGAGATGAGTGTTGTATGGTTTCGAATCAGAGTTTTAAATTGGTTTCATATAAAGGCATTTGGTCTAAATAGGGTCTAAAATTACTTAAAAGCAAACTTTTGAATATAATTTTAAAATAGCATAAAATATGCATAATACATAATCAAGAACTTCTTGAATAGATAGAACAACAAAATACTTAAGGTCATATTGGATTTTTTAAATAAAATGATCTGCAATTTGAGGAATACGAAGTGTTGTAATGTAGAAAAATAGCTAGGAACTTTCATGTATGACATGTGACTTCATAGACTTTCAAACAGTCTGGTATTTGGAGGCTTTCTTGGAAAAATGAATGATGAAATATCTCAAATACTATATTAATGAATCGTGAACATTCAAAAGGAGACATGAAAATCTTGGAATTCTATATTGATGCTTTTATGATCATCTAAAGGAAAATTCATGCCAGCAATAAGGAGTTTCTTCATTAGGATTTCAGGACAGTTTTTCCATTTGGAATTTTTTCCTTCTTATTTTCCTCCTCTAGAAAACATGCCTCTATAACATGTCTAACTTTGCATGATTGAAGCTGCTTATCTTGTCCGCATGTTTTCAGTCAAAAGTGCAACCTGATTTGTAACCTAACACATTGTGAAAACATCTGAAATATAAATATTTAAGAATAGCACAAATTTTCTAAAACACTAAACATATTCTAGGGTATTAGTGGTCAATAATTAATTTTAAAATTATATTAAAATACAAAACAACATTTTGTAGGAACTTTTGCTGCCGTAAATATCTATTAAAGATATGTTTTTCTGAATTAATAAAAGAAAGCATCTCATGGGGTTCTAGATAAGCAGACCATATGGTTCTCTAAAATTCACAAACATAGGTTCCAGAAAATGTTAAATGAAGAGACTAAAAATACCTTAAAGTAAAAGTTTTAGGTAGCAATATTAACATTTTGGTTAAGGAAAAATACAAATTTAAAATATTAAAAAGAATGTGTTATATCTTCTATATTAAATAAACTGCTTCCTATTTAGTAAATTACTTGCCATATTTTATGGGATTTTGCTCATGCAGTTAAATTACAGATATGTTTTAGTGGAAATAACTTAAAATTTATAGTCAGTGGGATTTGGTTTATAATCTCAGCCTGATTAATTTATTTAATTCTTGAAATTCATATGTAAAAATTATAAACTTGCATCAGATGGCTGCTAAGCTCCTTTTGAGTTTTAAAGCCTGTGATTCTGAAACTGATGATGATAAATAAAAATTCCAGGAATTTGGTTGGGTGTGGTTGGATAACACTACATTTCATCATCTTCTTGCTGTGTATCAGAGTATTTCATTGACATTATAATCTTTAATAGGGAAAACAATTTATTTGTGAACATAAATGTTATTGAAATGATACCCTTAAGATAATAGTGTAACCATTGAGAAATATATAGCTTAAGGACTTTGAAATTATGAGGAGTAGGGTATTCAGCAGAAATAAATAAAATCTAGTGCATCTAAAGAAAAAAAAGATACAAACCAGATTATACAAAAATTCTGGAAAGCATTATTGAGTATAGGGACATAGAGGTAAAAAGAAAAAATAGTTTGCTTGTGAATTGTAGTACAATATTATAAGGCAAACGTATTGTAATTTTAGGCCACAAAGACAGCACCTAATAAACCTGCCAAATGTTATAACCAATAACTCTGTGATTCAGAATCCTAGGAAGACAAATATAAGCTAGGTAAACAGAAGATAGAGAGTTCTGAATTTTACAGGTTTTTAATTGTAAAATTCTCATTTACCCTCATAGTTTTCTCCCCAACACATGGTTATAGCAGCTAACCATCACTGAGAGATTGAAAAGATACTATGTGCCAAGAATTGCTTAAGCATGTTACACGAATTTACTCCTTCAATTCTGCAGAAATCCATATGAGGATTTTTACTTTTATTATTATTTTTTCAGATGAAAAAACTGAAGTCATACAGCCAGGAAGTGGTGCAGACAGGATTTGGACTTAGGCTTATTCCAGAGCCCTTACTTTGTCTATGATTCCTTGTTTGTTGTATTTTTATTTTGTGATTATCCTGTATTAGAGAATAGAACCAGACCTTGGAAGCTTTGACCAAAGTTTGCAAAGCAGGGCTTTGTTAGGGTGTATTTGGGGTGGACTGTTCAGAGAAATCGCATTTCCCTTGGGTTTTATATGTGGGCTACAGAACCCGTGGACAAGAGCATTTTTTCTAATGAGTAGGTCAGAAGGATTGCTGTCTGTGCTCATAGTCTCCATTCCTGATCATGATGGAAAATCTAGTTAATTTTTTAGTTGTTAACACTTGGATACAGAATATTGTCTCACCCAATGTGTTAATATTCCCAGAAGTTCTGGCATCACTGAACAAGCAGTTCTGTTAAAATGTGTTGATCTTCTTATATGTCATTCAGTATTATCTTTAAATATCTCTCACATTCACTTTGAGGCACTTGGCAAATTCAATCCAACTTTTCTTGGTTCATTTTTCAGCATGATGTAATTTTAACTCATAACAATAGGTATTGGAATGAATATTTTTAGCCCTGTTTAGTATTAAATGTGTTACTTTTCCTTGTTTAACTTTCATAACTGATAAATATCATGATCAGCACTTATTATTGCATTGCCCAAATCAGTAAGTATCATTCTCCATTTTCTCAATGTTTAATTCCAGTCATAAATCAATTTCAGAATGTTAGGTGTGGAGGCTCATTAAAATTCATTTGGCTCAAACTCTCATTTTCAGAGATACCAGATCATGTAAATTATTTACTCAGGTTATAATAATAATTATTTTTATTGTAATTATAATAGCAACACCATAATTACAAGAAAACTACCGTTTGTTTGACTTTTCAACTTACAAATCGCTTTTACAAGCATTATTTCATTGAGTTTCCTGTAAATTTTGTGAGTGGTAGAAGAGGTATAATTATTATAAAAGTGTACCAGTGGGAAATGACAAGCTAACAGAAGTTAGGTAACTTTTCTCAGGCTCATGTAAGTTATAAATAAAAGACAGAAATTTAATTTCAGAATTTCTGTACCTTTTATCTTATACTAACACCTTGTTTTTATTTTTTAAATGATTACAAAATATTTCTATATTCTAAATGGGATAAATGACCTAGAGTGAACATTCATACACTCTGTACCCAGTTCAAGAAAGAAAACATGACTGAAACGATAGATGGTCTCAAGCTGCCCTTCCATGACTGGTTTTAATGGATATTTTAACGAATATTCCATTAATGGATATATCCATCTTTTAATGGATATTTTGCTCTTATAGCAGTGTTGCAACAAGCATTGACAATGACATACACAACCATATATGGGGGGGAGAGAGAGAATTTTCAAATTGGCCAATTTTATGGGGGCATAAAATGATTTTTTCATACAGTTTTTATCTGTATGTATCTAATTACTGTTGGAATTGAGCACACTTTCAGATAAACACACAGACACACTCACTGTTTGGGTCTCCTCCTCTAGGAATTGCCTGTACATAACCTTTACCACTCTATTTTGATAGGTAAGTTTTTATCTTATTGATTCATAGGCATTCATTACATAGTTTGGATAAGAATTCTTGCAGATCATGTTCTATGCTTATATTTTCAATTGACTTTTGTTAGTTCAAGAATATACATTCTTTTTCCATATTCTGAATCTCACCATTTCAACCCCTTAAGTCAATGGTGGTCAGATTGTACTGTTTATAGTTTTTGTAGATTCTTACTTCGGGACACATAGCCCTTGTTAGTTTGGAAACTATAGATTGCCAGTCCATTTTTCATCCCTGAGAATCATTTGAGATCTGGTTTGAGGGTTCTCCTTTCCAATAGGGATTTCCATCAGTTTCTGCCACTTTAGAGTCCCTTCAACTTAATTTGTTGGCCAAGAGTACGTAAGACAATATAATTACTTTAAAATTGAATTTTTAGCTTATCTGATGCTAGGCTCTGCTTACAAATTATTGCGGTGAGTATCTTTATATTACTTGGAGTTGAGGCTGCAATAGACAGATTTTTTTTTTCCATTTTGCCATTTTTCACATGTAAGCATTTTTTCTAACTTATGAATTACTAATGATACAGCCTTACAAAAGTTTTAGGTTTATGCAGGAGCATCAAATCCTACCTCACCTAGTGGAAGCTGACAGCCTCATCTCCTAGTCACTACATAACCATTGCATCTCAAACATTATCTTATTTAATCTTAAAAATTTTTAGCCCTCCTTTTGTAGATGAAGACCCATCGCAAAGATGAGATGGAGTACTACTCAATCATAAAAAGAATGAAATGATGTATTTTGCAGTGACTTGGATGGAACTGGAGAATGTTATCCTAAGCAAAGTATCTCCAGAATGGAAAAACAAACAACACGTGTTTTTACTAATAAGTGGAAGCTAAACTGTGGGTATAAATGGTTATATAGTGGTGTAAAGAACATTGGAAACTAAGAGAGGGGGAGAGTGGAGGGACAATAAGAGATAAAAACTTACCTATTGGTATATGTATACCATGGAGTATTGCTCAGCCATAAAAAGTGGTGAACTACCTCTTGTATTATCCTGGATGGAGCTGGAGCCCATTCTTCTATGTGAAGTATCACAAAAATGGAAAAACAAGCACTACATGTGCTCACCACTAAATTGGTACTAATCGATCAAAACTTATGTGCACATATGGAAGTAACATTCATCAGGTGTCAGGCAGGTGGGAATGGGGAGGAGAGGATGGGTAAATTCACATCTAATGGGTGCAATGCATGCTTTCTGAGGGATGGGCATGCTTGTAGCTTTGACTCCAGCAGTGCAAAGGCAACTTATGTAACCAAAGCATTTGTACCCCTGTGATATTCTGAAATAATAAAAAAACAAAGCAACAAAACAAAAACAAAAAGCAAAAAACTTACCTGTTGGGTACAACATGTACTACCCTGGTGATGGGCACACTAAAAGCCCTGATTTCAGCATTATACAATTCATCCATGTAACAAAAATGCTTGCACACCCTTAATATTTTGAAATAAAATAAAAAGGTAATTTGATTTTATTTCCAAAGGTAAAAATTCACAGAGCTGAGATTCATTTTTCTGAAAAAGCTTATGCTATCATATTGAATTGTTATATGCATGCATACACACATGTGTATATGTATATATATACACGCACACATATCTAATGATATACACAATATATAACAAAAATTGTCAAACATAAAGTAACATTGAATTTTAGTGTTAATACACTCAATTATCTTCCATCTTCCTTTCAGTGATAACGTTTTATAATAACTGAGCTGTCACATTCCCTTTCATTTATGTGTTCCTCTATCCCTCCATAATCTATTTTATTTTCAATACATGTCAATGTAAATTACAGATATTAGTATATTTCCCCCTAAATGCTTCTGCATGCTACTTTTGTTTGCTGCTTTTCTTTTTGATATAAAATATACACACAATGAATACAAATCATGAGTGCATATGCTGAGTTTTGATAAATGCATAAAATATGGAACATTTTATGAATTTGTGTGTTATCCTTTTGCACAGTCATGCACAAGATGATTTTTTCTGTATTGATTCAATTTTAGTATATAGCCTGCCAAAGCAAGCATTCACATACATTTTTTAAAATTTTACTTCTTGTATTCTGTCTGTTTCCAAAAGGATTTGATGCTATTTACAAGAATACATGATATACATGAAATACAGTGTGATGTCTTTATAATAGATTCAAGAAGTTTAGAAATGCTTAGAGGCATTAAGTATTATGTGTAGCTGGGGAAAAGACTAACTTGCATATCACACAGTTTTTGCATCTAAATAATTAGAAACGTTACTACTAAGAATTAGTAGCAGAGTAATAGAAACCCTGGTGAGGACCTAGTGCTAAAGAATCCAGCTTCTTTATCAAAAAACAGAGAAACACACCAAAACTCTTTCATTCCTGGCCTCTTTTTAAAAACTGCTTGTTATTAAAAGTGTGTCTAAGTATGCTAATTGTAGCAATCTTGTATTCATTCTTCAAAGTTTAAAGTGGAATTTCAAAATGAAGGAATTTTTATATATTTTAGAAAGAGTATAGGAATTTCCACAAAAGAGGATTTATGTAACAGTCTCATTTTACAACATCCTTGGAGAACTTTTGGATAAGTATTTTGGCTATGGCTAGGCTTCCTCAGTGTTTTGGTAACCCCAGGACTGTCGTTTGAGGGTCATAATGCATTTTTATTTTTGTACCAATTCTCATAGTTGTATTTTCCTACTCTATCACAAAAATGATTGGATCTCAATCTTGGATAATGCGAAAACTTTGCCTGGGTTTTGGTTTCAAGTAGAACCTGGAAATTGTGGTCTGTCTTTGGAATACATTCTTCAGAGCAAATATTCTCCCAAATCACAAATTTTAAATAAAGGACTAAGATGCTCATTAAATATCACATTTTAATTTTTCTCATGTAAACCATTGAAGACTTTAAGGATCATAGCTGTACTTGAGGAGTTCATCAATAACCTTTAGAGGACTGAATTACATTGATAATTAAATACAGATACAAGTCTTTACTTTTCTACTGTAGTCATAACAAATTACCACAAATGTAACAGCTTAAAACAATAAAAATTTATTGCCTCACGAAGCCTGACTGGGTTCTTGGCTTAGGTTCTCTCAGAAACAAAATCAGGTCATCATCAGGGCTGCTTTCCTTACTGTAGGCTCTGGAGAAGAATCTGCTTCGAAGCACATTCAAGTTGATGGCCAAATTTAGTTCCTTGTGGTTGTAGGACTGAGATCTCTGCTTCCTTGCTGGCTGGGCTGTCAGGGGGCGACCAGCCTTTGCTTCTAGAGGCTGCCAACATTTCATCTCATGTTATCTAGGTGACACTTTCAACAACACAGTTTAAACCTTTTCTCACTTTGAATTTCTTTGAATTCCCCTTCAATCTTGTTATTATCATAAAAAAATACTTTTGATATCCCTAAACCATACTTTGAGAACTGCTTCTTTATATTAGTGGTTTCTGACTATATGATGATTCTGTGATTTTTCCTCTTACTTCCATATCGTATCTATCTTCATATATTATTTGAGTAAATAAATTAATACATGTATTTTTTCCCAGCTGTATCATTGCTAACAGATATACCAGTTTCAGTTGTTTACATTAAATATACATTTAAATATCTAAAGAGATATTTGTCTTTATATAAAGTAAGAAAAACAACTTCACAATAAAATGAGTATGATGGGGATTGCTCTGTAAGTAGTAGGATATGCTGAAAGCCAATATTAGGTAAATTTGTCATGGATGTATCTACCTTGATTTAATTGCTTAAATACTAAAAGTGAAAATAATTAATTATAAGCCAGCTTCCCTAACATGGATTTCTATGGTTAGTAAAATAATCAGACTTTAGGATGCTTGTAATTGGATAAAATCTTCATGTTAAAGAGGATTTTAACAATCATACATCCTCACCACATACCACTACTTTCACTACTAGAATTATTTTGAGGATCTTAATTGTGCTAAGGGCTGTATGTATATTATTTTATTTAATCCTCCTACCAATCTTATTAGTTAAATACTGTTATTATCCCTCTTTTATACACAAATAATGCAAATCTTAGGAAGTTTAATAACCTGCTTAAAGCTATATGGTCAGAAGTGATAGAGCTCAGACTTGAACCTGGAGCTATCTTACTCCAAATTCTATGTTTTCAAACATGGTGCTTGTCTAGGGCCTTCTTTCATTAACAGTTTGAGCTATCAAAACCATTTTGTTATTTGAGATTCATTAGGCCCTCAGTGCCTTTCAGGTTTTTTTTTTTTTCCTACACATCATCTTGATAATAGTATTTCTTACAGTAGGCATCAGAGACAAAAAGAAGACTAAAATACGCAGGCATATTGAATGTGCAAGATATGGCTTGGAAGGGAAAGGATGACACATAAAACCAACAAAAATCAGATCTACAAACTCAGAAGGATTTAGAGACTGTAGTTATTTTGGAAAGGAGAAAAACACCCTGAATAAGTTTATGTCTCTAATATCATAACCATAGCCTAGGAAAAATAATAATTGCTGTCCATTGTGATAGCCCTAATTATAAAGAGTAACAGTAGTGTGCAATATACTTTTAAAGGATTTCCATACTACCCTTTAACACTGAACATATCCATCAGTTGAAATAAGATTGACTACCTGGAAATGAACTATAACTGAAGCAATTTGTAAGGATGAATAAAAAAAAAAGTAATAGAGGACTGTGATAGGTAGAAGAGAAATAATCTTTTTTAATTTTTATTTTTTTTATTTCAGCATATTATGGGGGTACAAAAGTTTAGGTTACATATATTGCCTTTGACCCACCTCCAGCCCCCCCCCAAAACAGAGCTTCAAACGTGTCCATCTCCTAGATGATGTGCATCGCACTCATTATGAATGTATACGCCCATCCCCTCCCCCTCCCCATCTGCCCGACATCCAATTAACGTTATTCCTACATGTGCTCTAAGGTGTTGATCAGTGAAACCAATCTGATGGTGAGTACATGTGGTGCTTGGAGAAATAATCTTTATTGTTTATTTTTACAACACTGCTCTCTGTTCAAGAGGGTAAGGAAGACATGTATTAGATCCTCATTTAAGTACCTGCACTGTCAAATATATAAATACACAAAATAACACATGCTATCTCTCTTAATAAGCAATTCTAGTCCACTGTACAATACCCAATTCCATTTTCCTACCATCACCCAACTTGAATTTTCTCTTTTTCTCCAGCCTGAACTAATAATTCTCTCCTGGAAGGGTCACATACTTACAACAGCTGGAGCCTGTATCTACCTCTGACTGACCGCCCCTATTCCTCTAATAAGTTTTATCTTGGCCATATTGGCTCTGAGAGGCTCCGATTCATATGAAGTTTCTCTTTGTTTTCAGTCTTTTATTTTCTTGCAAATTTCTGCCTTGTTCTTTGATTGTCCTAGCTGTGAAAAAGGTATATTCTGGCAGCTTGAAGTTAGTAGAACATATATACATATTCAAATAATGGAGCATCCTATCAAACTCCCAGATGAGACTTAATGTCCATCTTGGATGCAGCCCTAGCCTAAATGCAAACCATAGACATGTTCCACCAAGTGAGCCAGTGGGGAATCTCCTTCCAATATGAAAGAAGCAGGGCTAAGTTTGTACCAATTTGCAGTTGCCTTAGTAAAACAGAGAAACATTTGAGCTGAATTTCTACAGATCTTCTATATACATACTGGAATGCTTTAGAAGACGTAAAGAACAGCTAGCAAAATGGTACCACACTCTCCACTCCACTGTCCTGTATCTGTCCTCCCTCCCTTATCCCCAGAATAGTTCCCCTTGGCCTCTATTTACCCAGACAAGACTTTCAGGTTTGGAAGAGAGAATGTATTCAGATTGGGTTTCTTATTTACATTTGTTCCAGCGTTCATAGGGATTAATGTCTGCACACATCAACTGAAAAAGATCACAATTAGAGTACATTAGATTTACCTATAAAAATACATCGGAAAGTCTTTATTGGAACATTGTATCTGATAGTCTAAAATAAAAAAGAGCGAGCAAGGAATTAAAGAAGGAAGGAAGAGAAAGAAAGAAAAAGAAAGAAGAAAAAAAGAAAAAGAAAGAAAATATTTGTAGTGTTGTTCTGATTCTTCATTAAATAATAGTTTAGACAGTTGTCAAAAACGATAGCCATTTTCTAATAAAATACTGTACACCTGGACTTTACCACATTCACTCTCTATAGCAGGTCGAGTAAATTGAAAAATTGTTCTGAGACTTTAAGAAGGAAGGTAAAACAATCAGAAACTCACGTGGTAGAAACATCACACTATTTGAAATCAAATATGCCTGAGTTTTCTTACTACGTAATATGATCTTAGGAAAATTACTTAACCTTTTTGAACTTTATTTCCTCATTTGTAAAATAAAGATTAAAAGGAAACTATTTCATGAGGCTCATGAAAAGAAAATAAGATAACATATATATGTCCATGGGAAATGGCACATTATTTATGTTCAAAACGTTTATTCTCTTCCCTATTGTTTCCCTCTCCTCTGTACTTGTGTGCACATATGTGTTTTGGGGTATGAATGAATTATATTTATTTCTTTCACTTTGCAGCTGAACTGATTTTTTCTTTCACTTAAAAATGGATTAAGGACTTCTACTTGGTTTACATTTTGCATCATATATTTTAACATTTCTTGCACATTTTTGCTAGCTAGGTTTTGTAGCTATTCAATACTGATTGCTATGTGTTTTCCAAATCCAGAAAAAGTATGTAATTTTGATAGTCCCAATGTGCCTACAGTTTTGTAGGTGGGAGAACTGATTGTTTTATGGTTGAGGGTCTGCAATAATTTGATTTTAATTTATTTAACTTTCAGGTTGTTAATGATTGAGCTAAGTAATTGAGGAAAGATCAACTTTAACTGCATGATTTAACTCTGCTAAGAGTTTCATAAACACATTTTAACAATTTTGTTAGAATTGTTATCATAACATAAATGTGCATATTCCTAAGAAACATGTAATATTGGAAGTAGAATTTTTATTTTCCCTGTGATGTAGCCCCTTTATCGCTCTTATAAAAAGTAGAGTGAATGTTCACTCTATTTCAAAAGGATATTATATATAATATCAGAGTAGATTTAAAGATTAAATATACCTAAAATATAGCAACAATTTCATTATGTGGTCAATTTTGGTTTTGGAATTCTTTTGAGGAATGATGTAATTCTGAGACTGAATAAAGTTAAAGAAATATATGTAGATAATTCAAGGGGGAGGAAAGGCCATTTATACAAGAGATCAGAATCAACAAGTTGAAAATAATTTTAGAGAAATGCATTACAGTTTACTGTTTCCTGGCTGATGTAATTAAGGAGAATATGCTTTAAAGGGCCACGTCTGTCTACGATTACTTTTTCTTCATGATTAGTTTTATATTTCTGTTACTAATAAAATAAAGAGGTTTATTCTTACAAGTTTAACACAATGGTCCAACTCAACTTTACACACTTCTAATGCCTTTGGAAATTTAATTGTATTTCAATACATTGGTAAGGTAATGGGAGAGTCTCAATTTTCATTCTCATTTTATTTTCCATGTATTTGTAATTAACAATAATACCACATGACATAACTGCATCTCTCTGAGGACATATCAGATCCTGAAAACTCCAATTGGCCTGAATCAGTCTTTATAAAATAATACCAATCTGAGAGAATTCTGCAAAAGATAGTGAATACGTCATAAAATATAATGTTCTGTAAACTCAGGTTAAGCCAAATTTGAAACAAAACTGTCAGTGCTTCTATTCTTATTTTATTTGTTTGGCCTGTCCCAAACACCTTATATATAAGGGGTTATATATACCTCAAGTGACGTTATGGTAAAAACCTTTTTAGGAATTTCTTTGTCTGCCACCAAGATCCTGTAATACATTATTGAAAAACATATTCTTGCTATCGGAGCTACTATTAATGACAAACTTAAAGAGAAATAATTAAATTTTAATGTAAACTTTAGTTATATGAAAATTGCTTTATATACATGCCTCAAATATAGTTTTTTTTCCCTCTTTACCAAAATTATGATAGATTTAATGATATCCATGAAGAACTGGGGCCACGATGGTATTGGTACCTAGATTTCTGAAGTAAATGGCCTTTGACCTATATAGCATTTCAATATTTTATCAACATATACATACAGAGACACCCCAACAAATCTATTGTAACAGGAATTGAAATATTCATGAACCTTGGCATATTTCCCTCAAAATAAAAAAAAAATAGTACACCTGTGGTTTAAATGGTTTACTACTATATTTAGATTTTTAAGTTTTACTTAGGTTACCCTTCAGTAACCAAACAGAAATGGACAATAGCATAGCTAATTTTGATTTTTATTAGTATGAATGCCTTATGTGTTCATTCATTAATTTTGATCAAAGCAGAAAACACAAACTATTCTTCGAACGTGTGAACTGAGATCTTGAGTTGTGAACATAATTCCTGCTTATGGGTCTCCTTTTATTTTATCTTATTTTCTCCTTCCTTCTACCCTCCCTTTCTTTCTTTTCATATTTTTTCCTACTGTACCTCCCTATTTGCCTTCATTTCCACCTCTTTTTCTTTTATTCTGCCTTTTTAAAACAGAAAATATCCTCAAAATATGATGTTAATAAATGTATCCTGCTATGCAATCAAAGGCCATTTTTTATTCGCAGTTGAAATGAGGAAATACACACCTCTGACAACAATCAAAAATATTCATCTGTTACTTAAATTTCTCTGAAACCTATTTCTGCAGAATAGTGTTAGGAAAATATTTCCCTTTCTGAAAAGATCCAAAATTAAACTTGTTCTACTTGATCAATAATGCCTTCTTCATCCTATTTAATATTTAAAACTGTTGAGCAAAGACCTTGGATTTTGACTTTCTCTTCTATTCTTACTGGTTAATCACCATTCTATCCCAAGAGGAAAATAATTTTCTTATGATCCCGTTCAAATAACATATTTTACTCCATGTATTGCCAACATTTATACTTGAGAGGTTTCTGTATCCAAAGAAAATAGCTGGAATGAGGTGTTGTCATCACTTGAAGCTAGTGGAATTTGTGTATTTTTTCTTTCACATGAGTCTAAGAATTCAGTCAATGTGATACACTACATGTCCTCCATTATCTATGCTATATTCTAGGAAAATATAAGATGTTCCTAAATCTGATAAGCTAATTTATTACTGTGGAAAAAAAAATAACCTCTTCTAACAACTGGCAAGTATGTGTGAGTGTGTGTGTTTTATCAGTGTGAAGTTGTTTTCATATGTCACCAATTAATGATCTACAGAAGTTTTAGTTTTAAGCTAACTTTTCTTGGTTATTTTTAAATAAGTCACTGAAATATTTATTCAGGAAAATTAAAAATTTTTAACCTTATGATCTAACTATAGCTGTAATCTTCACGGTAAATTTGTATATTCTTGGTGAGTTTTTATTTATTTTACATTTTTTTAGATTTATACTAATTGCAATAACTAACCATGTTTTTTGGTTTGTATTAATGTCTTTATATCATTCCATTTACTTCTCACAATTGTATGATGAAAATATTATTATTGTTATTTTCATTTTAAATTTGCAAAAACTTAAATCTCACATAAATTAATTTTCTACTGCTATGTAAAATAGTCACTAGAGGAAAGCCTGAAACCCATACCTCATGATTTCTCAGTTAGTATTTTTTCTGTATTTACTCCATAGAGGTTCAGGAAGGACATCCACTTTGGTTTGTCTCTTCTTGTATTTCTTCAGTCTATTCTCTACACTGATCCTTTAGCAATGCGAATCTGATCATGTAACTCTGCTGTTTAAAGTCTGTCTTTGGGTTCCCATTACTCTCAAGATCAAGGCCAAAGTCATTAACACGGTCCATAAATTCCTGCACTGTTTTATTTCTTCGTTCCAGACCAACTTCCTTTCACTTGCCCTGGTGTTCTCCTCACTCTAGTCTCATGGCTTTTACTCAATTTTTAGTCTTCCACCAAAGGGATTCCCAACACTGTGGTCGCACTTTCTGAAATGCTATCTCTACCCACTGTCAAATTCCCAACACTGACATTCTAGCATCTTCTTTCTGATCTCTAGTTAATACTACTTCCCTACAGCCCTGAAATAATTTTTATGCCCCTGGAATCTTCCCATACAGAGTAGGTGGCCTCCTGCACTCATGTAAACCACTACTTGGCTTACTGTTTCTACAAAGTGAGTTTTAAAGACAAGGCATAATCTAATTGCACACTCATATCTGATTATTTTGAGTTGAGGTCCAGCTCCTGGCTTCTTTTGCCTGTTACTAGTCTCTGTCTTGGTGAAATTAATTGAATACAGGCTACAGGGTATTCTTCAGACAAATTCCCCTTGCAGGATGCAGTGAAGCACTTTCATTTTGTAGGAGAATAAGCTATAGCATTTCTTTATTTTGGTCTTTCCTTTCATTAAGCTAATATATTCTCTCTAGTAACTTGCAGGTCAAATATTTTTTAAAGAATAAAAATATATGATAAATATGCTGTCTTCGATAAACACTATAATGTTATGAAGTCTAATGAAAAATGTCCTACCCTGTAAACAGCTATGTTGATTGGCTACCTATTTCAAGTGGCTACTGATTTACGGAATGACTTTATACATGATTTTGTGCTCCGTAGTACAATCCTGGTTTTTTAATAAAT
The DNA here is from genome assembly GCF_020740605.2 of Lemur catta. Taxonomy (NCBI): domain Eukaryota; kingdom Metazoa; phylum Chordata; class Mammalia; order Primates; family Lemuridae; genus Lemur; species Lemur catta. The sequence continues at coordinate 270,051,412 of NC_059128.1, forward strand.
CTCAGCATGGTTTTCTAGATTCAGCAGACAGTGTGTTAGAGTTTCCAAGTTAGTTTCCAAACCTTGTTGACTTTAACAATAAATCTTGCTAATAGCTATTTTCTGGAAAGAATATTTTTTTGACTATAAAAAGCATATATCTGCTGTTCTCATCTTGGCAGACTCCACATACATTGTTCTCCATATACATTGTGTGGTGACTACAACCTCAAATGTAGCCAAGGGTAAATGAGAACTGGGCAGCTTGGTTAGCCAAAATATAACTTTGTTTACTCAACTATATCTTTCAAGGGATTTAAAAGATATCAACTTTTGAATAGGCTTTTGATTATTCATTTAGTAGGATATATGAATACTCAAAAAAGGTTATTAGTAATGGGGATATAGGTGGCCAGCCACATCATAAGTAATCAATTAAAATTTTTTCAATGAAATACATAGTATGATGTGGAGGAACCTCACAAACATAATATGGAGCTAAAAGACAAAAATGTGATATTGTATGATTTACATAAAGTACAAAAACAGGCAAAACTAATCCATGCTGTTAGAATCCAAGATAGGAATTAACCATTGATAAGAGGCAATATTTGGTGGGAACCAGAAGTGGGTGGAGGTAGCCTTTGTGGGACTAGTCATGTTTTGCTCAATCTGCATGCTGGTTACAAAGGTGTGCTCAATTTATGAAAATTGAAACAGCTGAACATTTCCAATATGAATGTATATATTATGAATAAATAAAATTGAATAAATATTTGAATAAATAAATATGTAGTATTTTCTATAACTGTAATAGCAATGAAGAAATATATATTGGGTTTATTATAAAAGGAACCAAGTGTGATTTTTTTTTCATAATTGCAAAATGCACTGAATTCTTCCATGTTGCCAATCCCCTAAAACCAAATATAGACGTATATCTTCAATTGACTCTACTGGCATTTGGCAAATGTTGATTTAGTGGCACAATAGTTTTTGGATGACAATAGCAAGCAAATCTAAGTACAGTTGTATTTTCCATACCTTCTCCAAATATCTATGAGAACACATTTATTAGTAGTTCTAGACCTCAGGTTCCTTGATGTCAATAAATTGTAGACAGGATAATCTGACATCAGTTCCTTGGGAAATTTTGCATACATTTGTTGGGCAAGGATTATATAGATACCAAGAACTTATTTTTTAATAGCATATCATCTCCCAGCATAAAGTTCTCCCATTTTCATTCATCTTTTAATAAGAATATAACTACTCATATGGCATGAAAAAGACCTAGAGGGTAAAAATTATTAAAAACTCACTAGTTTAGCTCAACTCATGGGCATTAATCATAAGTATATACATAGAAATAAGGATACAGCCAACTCTGTTAAAATAGCTAAGCAATCAGGCATCCAGGAGACTGAGATTTAACTTGAGAGCAGAAAAACGGTTCACAAACACAGGGAGATTGTAGTGGATGCTGTGGTGACTTCCCAGATGCCCTATTCAAGACGCAGGCACTCGCCACTCTCCTAGCCACTGTTGCCTGCTAATGGCTCTTAGCTGAGTTGCTCTTGGGAATTGTCAACTGAAAACTGCTTTCCCCAAAGTCAGGCCTCCTCCTTGGGGGGTGGAGCAGCCCTTGTCCAATGACTGATTGGAACAATGTTTGAAGGCCTGTCTCCTTTGGCTTAGTGAGTGTCAGTCAACTCCGCAGGACCAGCCCATCTCCAGAGCTCCTCTTGAGATTGCTGGGAACGCATCACTGTTTACCTTCACCCCCTGCCCAGTCCTATCCTTCCACAGTTGGTGTTCCTGCAGTCACTCCACAATAAAATCCCTGCATACAAAACTCTGTCTCAGAGTCTGGTTCCTACAGACACAATGCAAGGCAATTAGTACCAAGAGTGGTCTGAGAAAGAAGTTTCTGAAATGAGATTTCAAAACTGGATTGCATTCCTTTCAGCTGTCTCCCCAAATCTCATCACAGGTGGTATGTAGAACATGGGTAGACCCTCCAAGCTATGATAGTCCAATGGCTAAAATGCCATGACTGTAAAAAGGGAAGAGAATGCACTAGCAGGGGTAATTAGCTAGGCTTTTGAGAAACACAGGTAAAGGACTGTAGGATTTGATGGCTTTTGCGGGAGGAAATCGATGCATAAGAGAAAGACACTGGGAAGCTGAGGGTAACTAATCCACAATTAAAGACTAAGTGTGAAAGCTAGAGGCCTTGTGGGTATGATATAAAGTGGCAAATGGATTAGCTGGTTGGTTATAGGTCTGGAAAGAGAATGGGAGACTAGGATAAAGGAAATCTAAGAAAGAGAGAGAGAAAGAATTGTGAAATCTTTTTTGCATGTTACTGCCTACCAGGAGCATCTTTTTAAAAGTCTCAAGCCTCCTCTTCTCTCATTTCCTTTCTGTTTTGAGAACTTTCCTTAGCCATGATTTAATAGTAAGTGTGCCAGCAAAATATTTTAGTTTTCTTTCATCTGAGAATGTCTGTATTTCCCCTTCACTCCTGAAAAGATATTTTGCTGGTTGATAGTTTTTCCTCTATCAGCATTTAAAAAACATGTCACTTCTTTCCAGCTTCTGTGGTTTCAGATGAGAAAATCACTGCCATTCAAAACAGTGATCCCCTATAAGTCATGATCATTTACCTCCAGTTGATTTCAAGAATTTTTTCTTCGTCCTTAGTTTACAGAAGTTTAACTATTTAGATGTCTTGCTATGGATTTCTTTGGGTTTATCCTATTTAGGGTTTGATCAGCTTTTTGAATCTGAGGTTTACATCTTTCACCAATTTGGGGAGTTTTCAGCCATTATTTCTTTGAATACTTTTTAAGTTCCCCACCTTTATACTTATGGACCCTGATGATACAAATGTTAGCTCTTTCTTTTTTATCCCTGAGGTCTCTGATACTCTGATGATTTTTTCCTCAATCTATTTTCAATCTATTGCTCAGATTGAGGAAATTCTATTCACATGTTCTCAAGTTTACTGTTTCTCTCCTCTGTCCTCTCCACTTTATGTTGAACTCATCCAGTGAGGGTTTTTTCCGGCTATTGTATTTTTATGTTCCACAATTTCCATTTGGTTCTTTTTATAACTTTATTTGTTGACATTTTCTATTTTTTCAATTGTTTCAAGAAGATTTGTAATGGTTTGTGGAAGCATTTTTATGAAGGCTGTATCAAAGTCCATGTCAGATAATTTCAACATTTCATCTCAGTTTTGGTATCTGTTTATTGTTTTTTCTCATTCAAGTTGTGATTTTTCTGCTTTTTGTTTGAATATTACATTATGAGCCTCCAAATCCTATTTAATCCTGTTTAATCTTTGAAGTGTGGTATGAGAGTAGAGTGGGGGTTTATGTTCAGCCTTCTTCTTAGCCCTGCTGGTACCAACCAAGCAAAAGTTGGAGCCTCACTGCAGAGAGGAGTGTAACCCAAGCTCCTCTCTGAGCTCCACTGACATCAGGGAGTGGAGAATCAGAGATTGAATAGCATGGCTTTTTGCTTCTTTGTGGGAGTTGAAGCTCAGCTGGCACTAGGGGAGGAGAAGGAAGGAAGCAGAGTACAAACTCACCTTGCCTCTGCCCACCTTGCTCTATCTCATTGATGTTGGGTAGATGGGAAAGCTCCTCTGGGCCCTGCTGAAGTCATTGATGGAGGTGCAGAGAGATGTGTAGTCCTGTTTCACGTTGCCTCCTTCAGTCTCTTTGCTGCCACCTGGAAATGGAAATTCAGCTCCCCATTGGGTTCTGACAACACATGGCATGAATGTGGTTGTGGAAAGGATGATGCCTGCTGGTGAACAGCCTGCCTCTACACAACCATGTTAAGTTTTAATGCTGCTGAGTGCAGGTGGAGGCTGTTTGTTGTTGAGTCCTACTGATGCTGCCCTAGTGGGAGAATTGGAGCACTACCTGCTTCTACAAACAGGAGATTGAGATCAGTGACCTATTTGGTCTTTGCTACTCTACCCCAGTTAGGTGAATCAGAATATTGTCATCTGCTTCCACTGGAAGATATTTGCATGATAAACTCCCTGCTCTGCTCTGTTGACAATAGTCACCTAGGGAATGAAAGCTCCATCTGCTTCTGCAAGACTGGGAATGGAAGATGAGTCCTGCTGACACTGACAAACGGAAAAATTGGAGCCCTGTTCCCTGATTCTGCAAGGTGCTTAGTGAGATGGAAAGTTAGCTCTCCACTCAGCCCCATTTGAACTGTGGGGTGGGAAGAGGATGTGTTTACAGTTTTTTATTGGTGTTTGGCTGGAGGAGGGCAGCAATTACCAAAATGGGTCTCTGTTACCTTGCCACCTTTTTCCTAGTCCTTTGGTCAATGGGAATAGGTTTCCTTTTGATTTGTGTGTGTGTGTGTGTGTGTGTGTGGCGGGGGTGGGTGGGGGGTGTGCTGGTCTTCTCACAGTTCCAAGTTAAAGTTTTCAGCAATACTCTGGGATATATTCTGCAGGACTGGGAATGGAAGATTAGTTGTCTGCTCAGTCCTGCAGCAGTACTGAAAAATAAGAAAACCCTGGGAACTCACTGCCATGTTGTTCCTCAAGTCCCAAGGTCTGTAGGGAGCCCATCTTCTCTGCTAATACTTCAGACTCTTCTTATGCTTATTTGTTGTGTTATATCCAATGCTTCTAAGTTGTAAGAGGGAGAACCTTGGATATACTAGGGCTATTCCATCTTAACTGAAACCGGGAGTCCAGCTGGTGGTAAAGGAATGTAAATGACCTCTAAAGGATTTGTTCAGCTCCAGAAATATTGTTGAGATTGTTGTGACTACATCAAATTCAAACTCCTCACTCTGTCTAATTCCGCATCCTTGACTCCTCCAAACAAGCTGTTCTCAAGGCCATTTCCTAAGAAACTAAGTGAAAGCTAATGTGTGTCCCAGGGTCTGTTTTCTGTACAGGCTGACCTGAGACATAGACCTATGAGCTTGTTCATCTCAACACAGGAGCTGATCATATGACCTTCTCTGCTCCCCAGATACGGTGTCCATGTCCTTTCAGCCTCAGCATGTGACATTTCTGGAGGGATGGACTCTGTCACCTTATATTTTATATACTTTTATTTACTTCCTGACTTCTATTTAGTAGGTTTTTCTGCTTACTTATTATTTCTATTCCTTAAATTTTGTTTTTATTGGCTTCTCCTATGAACTTCTGGGAATCTTGGCATCTGATATTCAAAATCTTTGTGAAAAATCTGATTGCTACAAGTTAATCTCTCTCATCTATGTGCCAATGTACCCCACAGAATTCTGGTTAGCCCCAAGTTTGTCAGTTTGGATTAGATACTCATCTTACCCCTGGCCCAATAGCCTATGACTAGAGGGGTTTAGTTATGTGATATTATCTCTTGCCATTTCCCTTGGCAGGATTCTGGGTTTGAAAACTTTTGGAAAAGCATGGTGAGTGTGGTACATTCTCTCTCCCTTCACTTTTTTATGTTACAATTCTGTATTGACACTTTCTATTTTCATTTGCTTTTCCTTCATTGCTGTGTCTTTGCATCTTATATACTTTATTCCTTCATCCAAAACCTGATACTGGGTTCAATTTCCTGTTATGTGGGTCATCAGTACTTTACTCATGCTGTTTCCGCATGCTGCTTACACACGCAGGGGCTGGAAAGACCATATGGATTTCTAGGAAATTAGTTTAAGATGTGCTAATTGAACCACCACTATATTTTGAAAAAATAATCAGAGACCTGTAAGTCATCATGAAACTAAAGACTTATTTACAATTCTCACTGTAACAGAAATGTTACATCCCACAGCCTACTAAGCCCCTTGAGGTTGGATTTTATACATGGCACCAGTCAGTCTTCATGGGGAATGTCCAAAAAGCAAAAGAGCAAAAGACAATGAGCAGAGGAAATAGCCAGTTAGTGTCTTTGGTTATTGGGTACACAGTCACCCCAAATTAACCCTGTTCTTTGTGAGAAAATAATTTGCATTTCCTAGCTGAGGCCTTTTCCAAATTTCTAGATGTTTGATGACCTCCTTTCACCATGATAAATTCTCTGATTCTGTCTTAATTCTTTTATTCCCTTCCCCTAAATTCCTTCATGTGCCTCTTGCCTCCTGTATCTTTTGCTCACAGGTGTTTCTAATTCTGTGTGTGTGGAAGGGGGATTCATTGGCTTGGGTTTAATATTTTCTTTATTCATATATGCAGAGTTTTATAGTGCCACCTGCGTTTCCTAGACAAAGTAACACTATTACTATGATAACATTAGTAGAACAATTAAACCCCAACTTTTTCATACCAATAATTTTTTCTAGGAACCTATCTCCATTAAGTTGACACAGCAATCTCAAAGAATGACTGCAACTTTGATAAATGTATAATTTACATGCAGGTAAGTAAGGCCCTTGACACATGTTGCACAAAAACTAGATAGCCTCAAATGTACCCAGAAAGAGGAATGTATCAAAATCAAGCTCTGGTAAATGCTGAATTTAACTGTTTATAACTGTGATGCAAAATGCCACCTAATAGTCCCTGAATGTAATGCCAAACTTTGTCTTAGAAACAGTTTGGTTTCAAGCACTGAATTCCATGCATCAAACAGCGTAGAGAATAAGAAGCTGAATATGCCAAGAGAGTTTCATCAGCATGAGAAGCTCAATATACCTTCTTCATCCAAAGTTGTAAGAAGCCATCATTTTTTAGTAGATTTTAAAGGGAAGAAACCAAGATTATTCAAGTGAGTCATACCTAACTACTTTCCCATGTAATGTTTTAAACTAAAGATTGAAATACAGGCTCAAAGAAGTGAATTAAATGTAAAGCTGTGTCACTGGTTGGGGGACAACCGGGTCTGGGTCAAAAGTGAAGGTTTAAGAAGAAAATACAAGTTGGATTTTATGAAAATGTTTTTTGTTTTGAATAAAATTACTAATATCATGTTGTCAAAAGTAAAATCAGATCGAATTAAAAATTTTTTAAAGTTTATGGTACACATAAAAGAATAGTTTGCAAACTGGGAGATCCCAAACTAAAAGTTGTTAAGAGGAAGCTCAGACACATGGTGTTACAGGCCGGCTTATATACGAAAGTGAAGACGTTTTCTAATCCCTACACTGATTGGCTGTTACCACAGGAGTTTACAGAGGGCAGAGGATTGTTTGAAAGTGATCATCTCAGACCATTTCTGGAAGGCAACTGAAGTTCCATTTATGAGGATAAGAGGCATTTACAAGAAATCATGTAAGTTAAGTTTTGCTTATGTGGCCTAACTGGTTTTGTCTGCTTAGAGGTTTCTCAGTTCTGCTCTCCATTGTTGTTAACAATGCCTCATTTTGGGAATCCTCTCAGAAAGCTGAGAGTGTGACCAAACAGTGTAGCATTCCTCTGGGATGCACAGTTGATGTAGTCATTGGGAGGGTTAGTTATGTAGCCACTGCTGCTGACAGAAGCACAGTCATTCTAGACATTGAGTTCTTCAAAGTAGTACAATCCTGATGGATATACTTTGATGGGTGAGTGGCTGCTGCAAGTCATTTAGAACCCTTGAGGGGAATGTAATCCACTAGGGAGAATAACATGATGGCTGTAAAGGGAATAATAGCCAAGGATTGAAAATTCCCCTAGAGCAGGGATTCCTAAGAGCCAAGATTTAGCCAATTAAATAAATCTATGGATGAAGACTTGCCTATGTGATGAAGTATTTTCAAGATCAGATTGCATCTGATCTTTAAAGTCATTTTGGGTAACAATTCTTAATGTATTAATGTAGAAATAGCATTTTTCTCTAATAAGAGCATAATCTCCTCCTTGTTGAGCAAGAGTATTAAAAACTCTCCTGGTTTGGAGTAATACTGAGGCTAAATTGCTCATCTTACATTGTATTGTTTGAAGTGAATTTAAGGCATTATTCTAGTAAAATAAAATAATAAAGATTAATTGTTGGAGCAAACTACGAGCTTAGTTTTTGAGTCTGGAGGTCAGCTAGTTGCAATTTCTAGACTTGAGTTTGAATTATCTTTAGAAGGCAGAATGAGGATGGCGGTTGCAATCTGATGGATTTTCCTGGTTTGCAGTTTGACTGTCTCTGGTTATGCCATTGGATATTCCGGTGAACTCTCTGAGTGGCCCATATATCTTCATCAGGCATGAAATTTGCCCATACATGATGTATTGTGGTGATTTTTCTGAGGTTTATATCAAGTTGAACAATTTCAGTTTGAAGAGCTGGAGAAAAAGGCAATTAATTTTTTAGTGAAACTAGAAGAATTCAGGATCCAATCCAGTTTGCAGGTAAATAACAAAACCTCTGCAACAACGAACAGATTAGAGCCATATGAGTTTAGATTGAGAAGAGGGTCCCTTACCAGATACCAAATCTTCTGGCATCTTATCTTGAACTTCCAGCCTCCAGAACTGTGAGAAATAACTTTCTGTTGTTTATGAGCTATCCAGTCTAGCGTATTTTTGTTAATAGCAGCCTGAATGAACTAAAAAAAATGCTAAATGAGAAAAAAAATCTATAAGCCCAATGAGCAGATACGAACACAGGGAGGAAACATACATTTATTGAGTAGAGTGATAGAAAATAATAGCACTCAACAATGTCTGATTGTTTTTTCTTTCATGGGAAATGAGAAACCACACCTCCTTTCAGGCCCATGTGATAAGTTATGGCCAAGGAAAGTGAAAGGAAGTGATGTGCATCACTCCTGGCTGCCGCAATGGCAACCCCATGTTCAGTTCTCCTATCTACTGCATCCGCCAAGACACTGAATGTGGAGGCCATTGTTAAGGATCCAAGGTCAAGAGGATGAAGCAATCTCGTACCCTGAGTCAGTGCCTGGTGGAGAGAGTCAACCAAACCCACAGTGGACTTTACAGACACGAGAAATAAATTGGGTTGTGTTCTGCCATGGGGATGTTGGGGTTGTAACATACCTGATTTATCCTCACTGATGTAGGAAATGATTAAATGATAACACACATCCTCCATTTATAAGCCAAAATAACATTTCTGAAGTATCAATTTGCTAATATCATAAAACAAACTAACAAACAAGCAACTCTAATCTCAAACTCTGAAATCTGTAATTGAATTTATTAGCGAATTAAGTAAACTGTTTTACCATAATGCTTATTCATATAGACATTTTTGGCAATGGTCTGCTTTTGTCCACTTTCTCCCAGGTGAGCCACTGGTAAAACCTGTCAAGTTGAAGCCACAGGTGGAGGCCATTATTTGCCTCATTAATTAATTGCTTGGTAGTGTGCTGTAGTCTCTGTGAGACCAACACAAAGGATGGTTCCAGGGGATGATTAGAAATAATGTCCACATTCCCATAACAAGCAGCAAGAGAAGAAATGTCTCTCTTATTCTGATAGACTTTGCCATGTTTGGAAAAGGTTTCTGAAACTGTGACTGTGAGTGAAGTTAGCTTCCGGGACAAGCCAGGTCAGTAAGAAGGGCAGAGAAGGTTTTCTCACGTCCAGCAATGAATTTGTCTACCTTGTTATGTCAATTGACTCTTGTTGGAACCCAAATTACCCTGGTTGCTGAATCAAGCACCATGTCATCAGTGGACGATGTCACAGGAAAAATAGCTATTTAAAACCTGAGGCAATTTGACTTGTGCTCTCCAAAACCTTGGGATTTTTGTTTGATTCAGCAGTTGTAAAGCACACAACTTTTCTTTATTTTTTCCCATCCTTCCCTGAACACATTTATTTAATTTATAAAAATTCTTCCTCACTGCAGGTCTTCCAAAAATCACCAAATAATTCTAAACTTCTGGGAAGAAGACTGTTTTTAAAAAATCATTGCTTGTGGATATTTGTCTAATGAATAAACCATATTTTTCTCAGGCCTAGGAAGCTCTCACTGGGTGGGTAATGCATGATATATATTGCCTTTATTCCCAACAGAAAGAATTGCATTCTATGAAGAAATGAAAGGCAAGCTGAAGTGATTAAATTGTTGTTTTTTCTTACAAAAAAAGCTCTCAAACTTCATATTTAACTGTCATTCAACTAATTAATTGGGTAATTGCCTCAAGTATGGAACATTATCTTGGTTTGGAAATTTTTTTTTATTAATTTTTGGTGACAGCAATTCACCACCAAACGTTAACATTTGGAGTGACACATAGTAGGTATTTCTCCTTAATTTAAAAAGAAAAATCCAAGCTATATAACTTGGATTATTATTTCTACTTCAACACTGCATAAAATGCATGTCTTTTCCTTACAATGAGTACATTTACAACGGAATAAGATAAGTTTAAAGCAAATATAGCCAAGAAACAAGCACAGAAACAAAGAAAGATAAATTCATGCAGGGGTAAATTGTTGAGCCTTAGGACTAGCATGTGAGTCTAATATTGGCACTAGACAGATATCACATGCCATTATGTTTTGCAATGATTTGGTTGAAGTCACAATCCAAAACAGGAAATGGGGCAACACCCCCTATGGTTTGTAACTTCTAACCAACCTCTTGCTGATTCACTATGTTGAGTTCTTAAATGGTGACTGACAACCCCACTGGGAATTCTCACTCACCATTGCTGGCAAGTTTCTCCCTCATCCCCAAAAGTAGAATGTGGTAGCTTAGCACTGGATTACATGTGGAGGTGTCCAGACTACTCTTTAACAGTCACTGGTGTTCTCATAAGTTGGATCTCCGAGGAAAAACATACCCTGATCTATACCATTTATAGCCAATTTTCATGGTTTAAATACTTCCACAATGACCAATTTCAAGCTACCAATGAACTTGCAAAATTCTTATGTGTTTAACAAAAAATTCTCATAAAAACATATGAGACAGTTACAACATAACAACTGGTCTGGGCAGAGGTCTTAAGAGATGTACCAGGACTCTGTCCACCATATCTGCTGTCCCTCAGTCCACATCAGAAAGTCCTTAGTGACTAAGCACCATCAAAACCCATTAATGCCTCTCTATCTGTGTCTGTCTGTCTGTAATTTTTTCTGACTGCATTTGGGAACAAAGAACTACACACACTTGCTTTTGAACCGAAAGATTTGTGTATCCTAACTCATGGTCCTACTTTCCTCCCTGAGTTGGAATATGGTATAGTAAAAACCATAATGCTGCTATCACATGGGGGCCCCTTACTTCACTCTGCCATAGGAATTATTAACAGATCCCATAACCAAGATGGGGTGAAGTGTAGAATCTTGGAGGGAACTTGGTGTTTCTTTCTGTAGACATTTAACAACTACCCTATTTAGTATCCGGGTTAGTGAATAATGGAAATTTTTAGTCCTATCCTTAAGTTGAGACATTGCTTGTAAAATATTTTGTAAACTGTAAAGCGTAGGAACAACATTGTTTTTTTCTCTAATCTCAAGTCTCTCTTTAATTCTCCTGTGAGAGTACTGGTCCCTATTTTGTTCTCTCTTTTGCAAACTATCAAACAACCACCTGAGATTGTTAAAATCCCAACTGATACAACATTTCAGTTTCACTTGGTTCTACAGATTATATATATGAAGAAAGTAACTTGAATCATTCATGTCCCTGAGTTTACATCTATTAAATGGGAATTATAATAGCTATTGTTCACATGAGCTGAGAATTACAAAATAGTTGGATTTATTCAAGCTCCATGTCTAAAATCTCTTGAAATCATTGCCTTTGTGCTTAATTAAATTCAGTTGTTTTCTATTTTTTTAGCCAACTATATGAAAGTTGAGGTCGAAATCTGTTTTTATTTTTATTTGATGCCAAGAAAGCAAGATATCAACATATGTCAAATTTAAAGGGGAATCTATCTATCAATACATACATACATACGATTTTGCAAGACATCCCAACTGTGCACATTCTTCAAGAGGAGAGAAAAAGAATCTACAAAAATGACTTTTGCTGCAAGAAGAATATAAACAAGTTAAAGTCTTTTCATGATAACAAAAGTCTCACAAAAAAGGACTGGACTCGGTCCATGTTTTAGGAATTTGCAGATATAAAGAGTTAGTTATCTTTTACTCCAGCCCTGTAATGTGTAGTCCGAAAATATTTGCTGTCAGAAAAAAAAAAAGTTGGAATGCTTAGATAGATTTCACTGACAGGGAGAGCCCAAGAAACCCTTTGCCTCTTGTCTTTATATTTCTGACTTTTATTCAATGTTTGCAATATGACAAAAATATTGATTTTTATCTACCACTCCCTCCACAACCCCAAACTTTGTTTGAATCCTGAAAGTATTTTGTTCCTTTGGCATGAAATTCACTATTAAGGCATGTTGAGGATTCTGCTTGCCCAGATTCATAACACGAAGCAGTTTGATAGAACATAGCTGATAGGCTATTCTTTTCTATTCTTTTTTTTTTTTCCCTGAAATGTCATCAAGTTTTAGGCAAGGAAGTGTATGAGGTAATATAACACATATGCCAATAGGATATTAATTTCTAAAGAATGCATCCAAACATTTGAGAGTGTTATAGGAACGCTTTCTCAGTTAACTCCCTAAAGGGTGTAACAAAAACTAAATGTGTCTGTAAAAAGTAGTTTATAAAGCATGTATTACATTATGTTCGGGTAAATGTGGTTTTAGCAGTGTTTTTGAGCACACTATACAAATCCAACTCTCTCGATCTCAGCATTTGTCATAAAAGTCCACTCCTCAAAAGAAAACAACTCAAACACTCAAAATTGTATCATTTAGGTGGTCAGATAGTTGGAACTTTTGAAAACTTTATGTCAACAGAAAAATACTTCAGCCCCATTCCTTAGCCCTAATGAACACTGCTGTCTCAATGTTCTTATTAATTCATACTATGCAAACCCAGGAGCTTAAGCAAAATTTGTGTGCAGAAAGGGGTGAAAAATCTTGGCTCCATTAGACAAAGCAATTTGATAAGCAGTTGCTTAGCTCTGTTGTAGAACACATATTTATTTAAGTTTAAAACTTAGAATGATTAGTGAAACTTGCATGTGTTGTCCAGTGAGACAAATACAGTGTGGCGATGGTGGGGGTGGGGTGGGGACAAAGGGTTCTGGAATTGTGCGCTGCTCCCTGCACAGATGAGCTAGCAGGAGAAATTCAATACCCTGACTTGCATGGGCACTGCCTACACAAACAAGGCCAGGGGTGAATTATTTTCACCTGAGACATTTCTTGAAGTCTAATTTGGAGTTTAGTATTTTGCCCTCTCATAAAAGAGGCAATTTCCCCTCATCTCACTGAGCGCTACTTGACATAATATTTGTAGTTTTTGAGCAATTGTTCAATGATAATGTGTCTTCCACATTGACTCCATGAGGCAGGGATGACTGTTATGTTCAATGCCACGGACATTCTTGGCTTTTTCTGACTCCACATCTACCGTTATGTTAACCTGTTCCCCTGAGCTGTTTTCTCCTGTGCTGCTTTCTCCTGTGCTGCTTTGTTGTTGTTTTCAATGAAGTTCACCAGAGAGGGGTTTCTTCTCTTCCATCCACATCCAAGGTACTGCCAACTTCCCTTTGACAGAAGAGTAAACGTGTAGGCTGGTGTGTAGTATCTCCTCTTTCGAGGAATGAGGGCTTTTGGGGACCTTTTCATGCATCTTAAAAGTACAGAAAGATATCTGGCAAGTGAAAAATCCCAACAAACTTAGGTAATGATTGTCCATCTCTTTATACTAATTTTACTTGGTAATCAACTATGACACACTTATATATTGTAAAATAGGCTTAAATATTTAATTATTATATACTATAGAATATTAATTATTGGCACTTATTTAGTTAATACATCTGTTCATATAAATTTCTGCATGTTCTATTTAAAAAAATATTGATCTTCCTGACTGTTACATCCCAAAGATAATTCTTAAAGAGATCCTCAAGTGCATCTGTGACTTTATGATATATACTTTAAATTAGTAGGGTGGATTTCTTATGGATTTTTAATTTAGGTATAAGAAGCCAGTGCAATTAATTTTAGAACCAACTGCCACATTATAATATTATAATGTAATATTTATAATAGTTATTTCTCAATTAAAATGTCTAATACCATGAAATTATGGTATTATTGAATGATAGCAATATATACTATATGGTTAGTTTAAGTCAAATATGTTCTACTACCATGGAAGATTTTTTTATTGAAACTAAAGTATAAAATAATGAGGTGAATCTAATTAAACAAAAATTTAATCATAGAATATAAAAGTAAGAAATGTGCTAAAAGCCTGTGCTTGATTTTAGTCCATAGAGTGATTATTTTTCATTAAGTATAGAATAGTTTAATAAATCTAGCAAAGAGAGTCATGCTATTTCTTAATTCAAAAAGATCTCTTTACAGAGTTCCTTAATTTAATATGGTATTTTCTGCTGATAATGGTTGAAGAAATGTACCCAGATACCCAGCATCCAGAGAAGACTGTATATTTAGCCTATAGTAATGTATTCATGTTTTAACACATACGTTTTCAGCTTACAAATAAAATTAATGCCTCTTCACTTCGAAAGCATTGTATGAAAACCATTTTTTTAGAATATATAGTAGTATACCATCCATTTCTAGATCTATGCCAATGTCATCATGGCCATCAAAATAAATTATTCATGGTGTCCTATAATTCAAGCCTGTTTAAAATTTTTCTTAATTATTTTGGTAATCAAAACACTTTATCACGTACAACATGCAGTAATCATTGTATGCATGCAGTGTTTTCCATGATTGAAAATGTACCTCTTAAAGAAATAAAGATTTTATTGTAGATCTTAAAAATAGCTTTGTATTAAGCACTTTAGCAGCTTGCTGAAACAATGCCATTTCTATTTAAAATAATGATCGTAATGATGACAATGATGATGATGAAAAAGAAAATACAGTCTTGTCAATCCCAAGTCTGAATGAGTCACCCCTTGCCTCTTAGAAAAATTGCCCTCAACTTAAAAACTTGCAAAACTTTATTTGAAACTTAACATGTAAAGGACTTCAGTGACTTTTACATATTGTTGTTTATATTTACTCTGTTTTTGAAATCTTGAAATATTTAATAATGGAGAATACAGTATAATTCATTCATTCATTCATTTCATTCATTCATAATACCTTCGTTTATAGATTTAGTAAACAAAATATTCTAAGGATCCACTCAAGGATAAGAACTGTCATACAAGTAAGACACAGGTCCTCTCCTCAGAAGCTTCCCAATGAGCAGGGGAATCAATAAATGGAATTTGATGTGATAAATGCACCATCAGAGGAATGCACTCAGGGCTGAGAAAGCCCAGAGGAGAGATCCTTATAACATCACAATTTATAATATAAAATAAGTTAGGTGACATATAAATTGAGTCATTCAGCTGCAGTAACACAATTGTGAAAGGAAGATGGACATTTCAGAGAAAGAATTTCTAATTGTCAAATACAGGGGTGTTTCACAGCATCTCCAACTTTGGACATTGAAAATAATTTGCATTACTGGAATGCAGAATATATGGGAGGGAATGTCAGAAATGGGAGAGGAGAGAGGAGATGGAATCAAATTACTAGAATTGTATGTGTCATTAGGAACAAAAGGACACATTGAAGATGATTCTCTGGCTGCATTTCCTTATGTGGAATATCAAAGCTTGGAAGGAGTTTCTTGAGCATATAAAATGCTCACTCTAACTGAAATTGTATACCTTATTGAATTTCCATTGGCAAAAGTTGGCAATTTTCTATAGTAGTGAGCACACATAGGCTCTTTTTTTAGAAAGAAAAATCTATTTCAATTTTTTATAATGTTTATAAGGTTTATCATCTAAAAATATATTGATTTCCCAAGTACCAATTGCTTGCTTTGCCACCTAAGAACCCACAGATTGAGCTTTGTGTTTTTTTGATGCATCTCAATGTAAGTGGAGCTATCAGTATATTTTAGCCCTAAATGCTTCAGCATGCACATGATATTAATACTTTTAAAATATTAATAATTTTTGGTTAATTTTAATGATGTAAGAAGGTATAAACTGTTTTCCTTAAAATTACTTTTTCCTTAAATTAATAATAGTAATACATAATCAATAGTAATTTAAAAATCAATCCCATGATCTTTAGAGGCTTTATTTGCATATATTTGTTCAGATTACCGCAATCACTACAGAGTTTGATGGAAATCATTTATGGTGGTGCAGAAGTCTACAAAAGACACTCTCCTTTGCTGAGATCAGAGAAGGTACTATTCTGGTTACAAATGAATTTAACTTGTTGAGTGTAGACCATTGATTTACTAGGAGAACTATTATGAGTTCTACAAAAGTAATTACTTTCAATGTATGAAATTTCAATAAAACTACAAATAGCTCTATAAATGTCACATTATCATGGTTATTGACCTCTTGAATTCTTCATTCATTTCTGTTTTATTCTAAAGTATTTTAAATTTATAACCAGGAATAGAGTTTTGATCACTACAATCTGAATGTAAGTATAAATATATGTGTATATATATGTATTAATATGTTTATGGCCTGTATTGTTCCAAAAATATTTAGAGAAACTTATATCAATATGTTCATTTAAATAAACAAATACTTATTTTTGTGCATCTTCCATGTGTTCTAGACTTCAGGAATGTTAGAAAGGTAAGTATGGTTAATTTCTTAAAAATTAAGATTAAAGATTTGTAGTCATTTTAGTAGCCAATTTGAAAATTCTGAAAAAAATTTCAAGAGAAAAATTACGTGATTAGAGAGAGGAAATATTTCAGGAGTACCAGTTAGAAAAATGTGTGCTGAATTCAAAATGAAAAATGAACAAAAGGCTAACGATAGGAAAATATGTTCAGATGGTACTATAATAACAGCCAATATTTTTGAGTCTTACTCTACTTCATACAATAGTTTAACTGATTTATATACTGTTTATTAATATATTTAATCCTACCCACAAACATATGATGTTGGTACTATTATTTTACAAGCATAAACACATTTGTAGTGAAGTTAAGGAATTATACCAACATCACAAACATGGGTAAGAGACTGTCATAGTTTAAAGTCTAAGGAGTCTAGCTACAGTACATTTGCATTTAACCACAATTCTCAAGGTCAAGGAGCTAAGAACTTGGACCTACACTGGTAGAGGTGGGAATGGAAAGAAAGGTATAAGTAGAATAAAACAGAACTTTACCATTTTTGCTTATACTGTCAGTTGACAAAAAGCAGGGATTGAAAAAGGAAAAACTAATATGGTTTTTGAGCCTGAGCCTGGTAACTGAGAAATTCATCTTCTATACAAGTCAGGAAAAGAAGATTGCTTGGGGAAAAAGATTATAATTTTTGACTCAGCCACTTGTGAAGTGTTCACAGAGCACTAAATTAGAAAATACACAAAGGCAGTTTCGGAAAATGTTGAACCCTAAAGATCTAAATACAAATCTATCAGGATATATACAGAAGAAATCCACAGACAATTAATATATTTAATTGCACTTAGCCAACAAGTTAGCTCATAACCAGAGTACCCAGAATATTTGAACAGTGAGGTATGAAGTGTCAGAATTAGAATTTAAAAAAAAAACAACAAACATGATTCTAACTCCATTTGAATTCTCATTGTCATGAGTTTTACATACTGAGTGAGAGTCCTAAGTAAGAGATGGAGTAGGATGGGACATACCTCCATCAGGGAGCAAGATGTACTGTCACGTGCTTTGCATAATTATCTTAATGTTTCCACGCATTTTTCCCTTAACAACAATTTATATCCAACTTGTGCTGCTTGGTGAATTTTGTCAAGCACAACATAATCCCTTTGTGGCAAAACAAATAGTGGAAGGGTCGCTAAAAAAAGTATAAATATCTTCTAGAGGTCAAAAGACAACTTTGACGAAAGAAAGGAGATGAATCACCTAGAAAGTATGAACTTCTGCAGAGAATATTGTATGTGGAAAGGAGAGTGATTTGTAAGAGATAAGCTCCTCCCTTTACAGAATTTCTCTACAACATTTTGGAGAGATAATGGAGATGAGCCCCTAACATGAGAGGAAACAAACAAACAAATAAAACAGGTGCTAGTAAATGGGAAAAGATGGATAAAGTATTCCATGAATTCTTAAAGGTGTAGTGAAGCATGTCCACAGTAACTCAAGGACCCTGGTTGGCCAAGCCAACTGCATACTGATGTAGAAGATGAGACTTACACAAATCTAGGGCTTGCCGTTTACAATTATGGTCATCATAGTACATTCATCATTTGCATATAGATTTAAATAGTGTTCAATCAAGTTTTCCAGAAGTGTAAAGGGAACTGAGTTTAGGAAGAGGTCTTAACTCAAGTAGCTGATATACAACAATACATAGTATGGCACACATTAAGCACTCAATACATATTAATTGCCTGAACAACCAAACAAATGAATAAATAAAGGAAAGAATGAATGACAGATGGATGGTTGGATTGGTGGGGTAGTAGATTAGAGAAATATGTTAGTAACAACTTCTGTTGAAAGCAATGTGGAGATACCTTAAAGAGATACAGGTAGAACTACCATTTGATCCAGCAATCCCATTACTGGACATCTACCCAAAAGAATAAAAGACATTCTATAAAAAAGACACCTGCACCCGAATGTTTATAGCAGCACAATTCACAATGGCAAAGATGTGGAAACAACCCAAGTGCCCATCAATACATGAGTGGATTAATAAAATGTGGTATATGTATACTGTGGAATTCTACTCAGCCACAAAAACAATGGTGATCTAGCATCTCTTGTATTATCCTGGATAGAGCTGGAACCCATTCTACTAAGTGAAGTATCCCAAGAATGGAAAAACAAGCACCACATGTACTCACCATCAAATTGGTATTAACTGATCAAGACTTAAGCATATATAGTAATAACATTCATTGGGTGTTGGGCAGGTGAGGGGAGAGGAGGGGATGGGTATATACACACCTAATGGGTGTGGTGCGCAACATCTGGGGGATGGACACACTTCAAGCTCTGACTCCTGTGGGGCAAAGGCAATATATGTAACCTAAACATTTGTACCCCAAAATATGTTGAAATGAAAAAAAAAATTAAAAAAGAAGTTTTACCAACTGAGCATGTGTAAGTGCAATGCAAACCACAAACCTTAAATTCAAGGAAAAAAATTGAAAAAATGTAGGATCAATTTGTAATCAAGCATAGTAACAGAGATTTTCAATGTCATGGTTTTTAAGTTTAACTATTTCAGTATGTTATATTAGTGGAAATGCATTAGGAAATAATTAGTTACAGATCAAGATCCCATTTATTTATCTTTCCCTAATTATTTCTCAGAGGATCTGAAATAATAGTACTTCCCTTCTAACTACTGCCTCTCTTGGTAATGCATAATTCTAAATATAATCAACCATTTAGCCTAGTTTAAAAATATTTTTGTAAAAATAATACACATTCATTGTAGAAAATGTACTTACTTTATAAAACCACATATGCCAGAAAAAGGAAACTAAAGCAATATAAAGCCAAAGTTGATATGTTTGTATTGCTAAAATCTTCTCCATTAGTCCAACTTCAACCAATAAGCCAAACACAATTAACTTTAGTTTGAAGGTTTGCTATTAGCAATAAGATCCTGGTGTTCATTCAAAAAGCACCATGTCAACATTGTGTCAGACAGTATTGTAGGCTATCATCTTTTTTGTATTTTTGTGTGTGTTCCTGATAAAACAAACAAACAAACAAACAAACGAATAAACAATCCTGATGTTCTCTTTCATAAGAAGATGAACAAGAAATAGATGACAGGTTATCAGTGGAAATTATACTAGTTTCACAAAAGAAAGAAAGACATGCTTTTGAGATTTCACGTGACACAATTTCACTTATTATTAATTCAACTTAGCAAATGTTGATTATTGCCTACGAGCTAGGCACTGATTGAGCTGTCTAAAGTAATTCCTGTTTATCTCTATTGACTCATCTAAATTCCAATCTTTGAAAAATATGCTCATTGTAATTCAATTGGTGTTTGCCTTCAATGTAATTGTAACTTACATCTTGAAAAAAATCCTTAAAAATGAAAATACAGCCTATTATATTTGTTCCACATATGTTTTACAAATATCATATAATATCTCTATCCATTTACTTATATATCCTGATTATGCATCACAATTTCAATAGATTTGCATTGTCATTTTTCCAAAGAAAAAGCATTCTGTTGGTAACAAAAAATCATGAATGTGCCTTTCTATTTCTTTTTTAATAGTTGATTTGAAATGGTCAAAATTGTATTAAACTAGTGGAAACCTCATTTAATACAAAAGCTAGACAAAATAAATAAATAAATAGAAGAGCCATGCCAGATGACCTGAATACCTTCCGTGTTAGAAAAAAGGCAGAGTCTATAAAAAGAAAACATTGTAAAAATCCTTGGAGAAAATGAAATTCAGGGAAAACACAAACCAAAGAGGTTTTAAAAGAGGTTTTAAATTAGGAAATTAGTCCTTGATTAAATATATCTAATATCATACACAATGGTTTCTAAACACATATCTTAAACTTATAAAATAATTAAAGATTACAGGACAACATTCCATGCCACTAAGTTGTCTTCAATGAAGGAAGCATAAAAGTGATGTCAAATAAACAGGTGCCAATAATATTCTTTCAAACAGCTGACCTACTTTCCTTAGGACAAGGATCCAGTTTTCCCAAATGATTTCATTTAGATTTCAGAAGCAATAAAAAGTCACTTCTGTTTTCTGTTTGTGGTTAGAAACAGAACAGATAGCACAATGGGTATTTTATTTTTCTTTTTGCACATCTGCATTTATAAAATAATGGTGTGGAAGAAAGTCAAATATCAAATTAATGGGGGGGAGGTTTAGAAATATTTTGTTACATTTTACATATTTAAACATAGCAAAAACAGCATTACAATGATACAGTAGCTTTTTGGAAAATGAAAACAAAATTATGGATTATTTTTCATATGTAATGTTAGAAAATTTGACCAAGACCTGTTACATCGACATCATAGAGAAAGATCTAAGACATAGGCAATTACCAGGAAAATGCATGAAATCGTGATCTTGAAAAAAATGCAAATCAGGATTTTTAAGGAGTTGATTCCCATTCTGAAGTCCAAATTTAAAGTTGAACTTCTCTATGATTGTTTATATTGTAATACTCCATTTTACAAAATTTTCACTGCTATAAACAATAGGAAAAAAGTCCTCTGGGAAAGGATACCATATTTTTTGCCACTATTGCTATTGTTTTTAAATTGGAAAATTTACCTATTCATGAAAATCATCCCATAATCTTATCCAGCCCCAAATCTGGACATTTAACACTTGATAGAAAAACAGTTGAAAAGGAACCCACTGGATTTGTGTGTGCACATGTGTATGTGTGAATAAATCTATACCCACATTTTTTATTATGTGGTTTCTGGAAATGTTTTTAGGCCTCATTTTTGTAGCTGGTACATTTTAAAGTATTGTGGCAATATTTGTTCAAGCCAAGTTACATGAAATTATATACTGATTTCTAGGAATAAACTATTCTGAGAATAAAGGTGTGTGGATATAATAGACACCAATAAGTAAAGTAAGTGTGGAGGAAAGTATAGGGTAGCCTTGACCTACGGAAAGTTAAATCCTGGGAAAATTCAAATAAAAAAAGGAGTATGGAAATGAGAAATAACCAGAACATACAATAATGAATAAAGTAAATGAAAAAAGAAATTGGAAACAGTAAAAATAATGAGAGAGGAAAAAAAAGAAAAATATTATTTAATTGACTCACCATTCCTATCACCAGGCGTAAACAATCTTTACTTCAAGCTTCTGATATGTCTCAACTCCTGTTCATGTTAAAGGCTGATTATACGTTGTAAAATGTCATCACAAGAAGACTTTTTTCTTTTATCTGAATTTACCAAGTGCTCATTATCAAAAGAGGATGCATTGACAACCATTCTAGCTACCTGCTATAATAAATATACCCTTGCTACATTTCCACAATGAATCTTTTTTGGATTTTTTTTCTGAAGCTATTTAATAGTTTAAATTGAGTTAGGAAAAAACTCTGTGAATTAACCAAAAATGTAATAATGTCTCAGGTAATTGTATGACTGACTAAAGTCTTAGGGTTATGCTATTAATAATTCCTGAAGATCATAATTTCCTAAAAGAAGAAGCTTGTTCTGTGACTGGATTTCTAGAAGAATTCTGTTTGGCAGTAATACTTTATTACTGTTGCTTAACTTAGGATCCACAAAACTTAGAACGGAGGATTGGGTTCTTTTAAAAAAGTAGTTGGAAGTTTAATTTTAAGTGTGTTTCAGAGTTTCTGCTTATTTTCTATAAGTGGTTGACATCGTGAAATCATTTGAAATCTTGTTTAATAGAACCCTGACAGAATATTGGGAAATTAGTACTGTCATGCTTTAACATTGCTCTTGCATTAGTAGCTGATTTAACAATGACCTTCAACATAGTTTTTGAAATGGAAACTATTAAAATAGGAAGGATGTACATTTTCTTCCAGATTGGCAATATTTTACTTTCTAAATAAGCACTGCCTAATGAATTATACTTATTATATTCACATAATACTATTCAGAGATGCTAGAGACAATGTATTTCACATTAAAAAACAATGTTTTATATAACATAGTGATAAATAGCATTCAGAAAAACAAATTGAGTGGATTAACAAATGGTTGGTACAAATGCAGAATGCAGCAGAAGGAAGCCAAATGAAGGCATGCGGGAAAAAGCAGCTTAAAAAAGCATTCTTATTTAGTTATTTGACAAGAACTCAAAATCAGTGAGGAAATTGAAAAGTGAAGACTTCAGCAAAAAAGATTAAAACAAATCTTGGCATTACTGGTTAGTAAATTTAGATTATCAGAGAATCCTTTAAGTCAGTATGTAATGGAAGACACTGATGTTTCTTAATAGCCTGATGGTAGACCAACAAGAACCATGGATGCAAATCATGGCTATTTCTCCCTGTAAGGTATTGATCATTTCTCCAGAGTAGGGTTACCCAATAACAATGCAATGTGTAATTTTAACTTTTCTAAATGCCATGTTAAAAAAAGAAAAAGTAAAATTAACTTTAATAATATATTTTTATTTACTCAATATATCCAAGAAAATTTTATTTCAACATGTAATAAATATAAAAATTATTATGTGATATTGTGCATTCTTTTTTTGTTCTATGTCTTCATAATCTGGTATGCATTTTACACTAACAACACATCTCAATTTGAAATAGCTGTATATCAAGGGCTTGGTAGCCTCTTGTGCTTAGAAGATACTATATCAGCCAGCATGGATATAGACACTGAATACAATGTCTCCCAAAGATAATTTAATTTTAGTTAACAAAAGATAAAATAAGAACTTCTGAAAATATTTAAAACAGCATAGCAATAGGAAAGCCAATTCAGTACAACTAAGATTAATGGGGTCAAACTAAAGAAGAGAATGGGAGAGAGGTTAAATTTAACTGCCAAACAGAATTTTGGAAAATACAGCAAATGACAACAAATTGTTCTTGTAAGTTATGACAGTACATGGTTATATGGTTATGATGATAACACTAGAGTAATATGTAAAAAGCTGTCCTTCAGTTTAATTCCACAAATAATCATTGAACACCTATTATAAACCTGATCATGACAATAGATTGTGAATAAGCAGTGGTTCTTCCCTCCAGGGACATAAAGTCAAATAGAGATTGAAGGCATTGTGTTAGTAACAAAAGCTTATTGGGTTTTTTTTTGTGATAGATTAAATTTATTCAGTAAAAGAGGAAGACAGAGCAAGATAAATCTAGTGGAAATTAAGGAAGAGTAAACTTTATTGAGCACATCTATATTACAAGCAGAATTGTTCAGAAATGGATTCTGTAGCCTTGCAATTATATCAAAATCCTCCTTGTCTGGAGTATTCAAAGTAGCCTGCATGATTCCCTACTGGAGAGGACACAAAAGAGATTACTGAGTTGAGTGGGAACGTGTTTTGCATGATGTCTAAAATTCTTCCCAACCATAAGGTAATATGACTATGTAATTAATTGTGAGGAAATTCATTGTTTATTTTATCCTATAAATGTATGATGATTTCAAATTATTTGAATGAAATGAAATATACATAGAACTCATTCATCATTTGATTTATTTAGGACTTATAATTTCAGCTATTATTTCAGCATCAAGAATTTGAGCACACATTAACAATGCTAATAGATAGTTTATAAAATCTTTGCTTTATTTAAAGCACGTTCTACCTTGAGTCTATCCATCAGACTGACTGTTCCTCCTCCTCCAAACACGTATCTTATTATTTTATACCAATAACAAGTTTAGCTAACTGAAGGAGAGGAATAAGAAAGCACCGTCTGCTTTTAAACCAAAGAGCAATATGACAAGACAGTGGAATATCCTACTTCTTCCCAAAGTAAAAGCTCTAAATGTCTTCTTACTACTTTTTAAAAAATATTGTTTAAACTAAAAAAAATTAGATATCTGATACATTACTGTATATTCAACCATGAGTACTTAAATCAAACATTTACATGAGTTTATATCAATTTCTATTTGACCTATGAGACCACGAGTACCATCAAAATGGTTCATCCATAAGCATAACCTTCCATTGTTTCATTTCCTCAGATTTTTCTTATTGAAAAATAGTCTGTGGTTCTTCTTTCTTGTGTAAAACTTGTTCTGTATATTGTTGGTCATTTAAGGGAGCCCTAAAATGGTTCCCTAATGTGATATCCCTTTTGTCAAATTTTGATGTTTTAAGGTCATGTAAAATAAGTATAGCAATAGTTCTAATGGAATGTAATTAGCATTTAAAAGTTAACCATTTACATAATATTAATAGTTTGTTTATGTGAATGGAAGAAGAATGTGCCTAACTGCCTACACACAGCTGGAAATGCAAATAAGAAGACTCAGTTAGACAGCAAATGTTCTGACTTAGAACTGATGGAACTGATTGAGTGTATACCATGTGTAGGTGTTCAATGCAAAGCATTAACAATAGTTGTTATAGGCATCACAAAGATCATAAACAATAAGAAACATTAAGCATTCTATGAAGTTGAAAATATTTTACACCATCATTGAGCAGTAACATTGTCTTGTCTATCATAGTTATGTGGATTGAGATAAACATTAACATGTAGAAAAATAAATAAGATCTTGAAGACATAAGGAACAGAAAAATATAAACAGGAATGAAAGCATGCAGAAGGCCCTAATCTAATATACTGTGTCACCAATTCAATTTCTTTACAAACAACTGGGAATCAATATTTTCTTAGTAAACTATGTAAAAGCAAAGTGTGTTTATTTCCTTTATAAATGAAGGAATTATTGTGTGTTCTGTTGTTTTGATGTGCTCTATTCAGATTCTTCAGCAATCAAAATAAAATCTGTAAATGCCTAAAAATAATGATCTCTTTTATAAAGCAATTTTTAATTAAGTAAATGTGAAATGTAAATCAATTATTAAAACAAATATAAAAGGATTCATCTATTTTTAGATCAGCATACCTATATATAATAAATATAAAGTAATCTATAAAAAAGACATTTGCACTAGAATGTTTATAGCAGAACAATTCACAATTGAAAAGATGTGGAAACAACCCAAGTGCTCATCAATACATGAGTGGATTAATAAAATGTGGCATATGTATACCATGGAGTACTATCCAGTAACAAAAAAGTGGGGAACTAGTACCTCTTGTATTATCCTGGATGGAGCTGGAACCCATTCTTCTAAGTGAAGTATCACAAGAATAGAAAAACAAACACCACATATACTCACCATTAAATTGGTACTAGTTGATCAACACTTATGTGCACATATGGAAGTAAGATTCATTGGGGATCGGGCAGGTGGAAGCGGGGAAAAAGGGGATGGGTAAATTCATACCTACCGAGTGCAGTGTTCACCATCTGGGAGCAAGGGCAATTTATGTGACCAAAGCATTTGTACTACTGTAACACTCTGAAATAAAAAAAAAAATAAATGTTTTCTAACTAAAAAGAAAAAAGAATTCTATTGTTCAAGCCACCCAGTTTGTGGTACACTGTTATGATAGCCCTAGCAAGCTAATAGAAGTTCAAAGCAAAAAGATGGGAAAGGTATAGTAGTCTTGATTTTTTTTTCCTGCTATACCTATCTCCTTTTATCATGAAAGCACCTATTCTAGAAAATCCTCTCTTGTTTTCCAGTCAAGTCTCATTGTTCAGGATAAGTTTATATAATCACCCCAAGATACAAATAAAAATCTGAATGGGGAAGGAGCAGGGAAAGATATTTAACCCATCATGATTTTTACTTTTTTAAGTTTTCAGTCCAGGGACATTACAACCTTGGGAAAAAAAGATAGTGTATGTTAACATATACAAAATGGAATGATAGCAGTACCTACCAACACAGAGATTCCATTTAGTTCACTACTTGTACACACCTTAACTCCATGTTGACTTCTGATTCTTCTATGAGGGTTTGACTAGCTATATTTATGAAGATTAATATTATTTAAAAGATATGTAAGATTAAAAGAGAAAATGGAATGGAAAAGAGGTGCATTTAGTACAGAGTTCAGGAAGCTTAGAGTAAGGCAACTGTGACATAATTCTAGATGTATTATTTACTCTCTATAACTTGTTCTTTCCAATCATTCTCCACACTTTGTCTTACAGGTTTTTTTTAAACCCATCTATTTACTATATAATATGACATTTATAATCCAGAAACATGTAATAGCAAGTGCTTTTGATTGTAAACACATTCTTGTCTTTAACAAAATAAATTTTAAAATGACAACAGGGATGGAGTTTGGCACTGCAAAATTTTATAATCGCTTGATTTTGGCTAATGTTAATATAATTAATGTTTCAAAATTCATTTCTTCTTTTTATTTGTATAAATTTATGGGGTAAAAAGGCAACTTAGTTATACAGATAGATTAGATAGGGCTTTGTAGTCATTCCAGAGCTGGAATTACCCTTGTTTGAAAAGGAACACAAATATTACTCAAAAGCTTAAAACAGATATTTACCAAAGAAAATTTTTCTCACAGTAAGTCTAAGCCTTGTTGGAGAACAAATTTATTGTGTGAAACACTAATAATATTTTTGTTTATTAAATATTTTTAAGCTTAGTTTTGCTTATAAATGCTATTTTTTGTTTTGCTCTTATTGTGGAGAAATCTCTGTTCTCTGGTCGGTCTCCTTATCCATACTGTAAAGTTGTAGCTGGAAAGCAGCTGCCAAACCAGTTATTACGTTTTTTGCCTTCTCCTGCCCCCACCCCCTTTACTGCTATGTATAATAGCCATGAGACCAGTCATTACCCAATTGAATGCAAGTAGAAGTGGTGTGTAACACTTTGGGATCAAAGCTTTTAAGAAGTGTGTGTGCTCTTTCCTCAGTTGGCCCCTTCTGCTGGCTGATTGTTCATGACAGTGAGGCTCTCTGGTGGTAGAACAACAGAATAAAAGAAGCCTATGTATAATACATGAATGGCAGCAGAGCTGAAAGCAAATCCCTTCACCTTGCCCAAGTTTGAAATATGAATGGGATCTGAACTTTCATTAGGTTGACCTTCCATTTCTTTGAATCTGTTTTTAAGGGAGTTAGCCTACCCCAACCAATGTGACAATCTTTCTCCATTCATATAGAAAAATTTAAACTATCAATTCAAGGTTTTCTAGACTGTAGTTTTTATAACACCAGGGTTGATGTGTAACTCTTACACTGCTGAAAACCTACAATATCTGTCATTTTGTAAATATTTCATAGACGTTTGATGAACGAACAAATCAAACACTTTAGAATACACTAAAAATTATATTTGGTTTTGACTGACCCATGAGCAAACATATGGCTCTTAAATTCTTAGCAAATATCTAGCTTTTGTATTTCAACACAAGTAAAATGTTCCTCCCCGTGGCTCCCTGACAGAACATTCCCAGCTGTTTCAATGCTGCATAGCAACGCTCTGACAGCTTTTAGAACAAGAGTCAATATTAGCTAATGATCCATCTGCAATTGCAACTATTTTATTTCATCACAGTGACAACTTATATTCCTTCTGCTACCATTTCATTTGGCAGTAGTGCTGCTGAACTTTAGTATACACAGATAATCTCAGAGCTGTGCTTATAAATCCTCTCAGGTTATCCATTATTAACTCCTACTCAACATGTTCTAATTAACTCATAATAAATCCTCCAAAATGGTGTGTATCTTACATTTTTGATTAGGATCCAATTGGAAAAGAAGTTGCACTACTTTCCTTTCTGTTAACAAGTCATCTTTCTTTACATGGGATGATACATTTTAGTTTGACATGTTCATTATTCAGTCCATCAAGGATCCAAATTATATTCCTCATTTCGTGACAGAATATATTTCAAAGTGATAAAAATGAAACTTCAAGATAAGGAAGACTACTCACACAAACTACGGTGTGAGCCCTGAAGACTTTTGGCATGAGAGTATGTGTATACATATGCATGCAGTAATGTGCAGTCTATTTTTTTTATTTCAGCTTATTATGGGGGTACAAAAGCTCAGGTTATATATATTGCCCATGTCCCGCCCATCCCCCTGAGTCAGAGCCTCAAGCGTGTCCATTCCCCAGACAGTGCGCCTGGCACTCACCATGTAGTCATACCTCCATCCCCTCCCCCCACCCCCCCCCCACCTCCCCGAGTCAGCACCTTCAAACATGACCATTCCCCAGATGGTGCGCAACGCACTCATCATATAGGTATACACCCATTCCCTACCCTCCACCCCCTGCCTCAGTCTGATATCCAGTTGGTATCATTCCCCAATGTGCATTTAGGTGATAATTAGGGAAACCAATTTTCTGGTGAGTACATGTGATGCTTATTTTTCCATTCTTGGGATACTTCACTTAATAGAATGTGTTCCAGCTCTCTCCAGGAGAACCAAAGAGATGTGGTATCACCGTTATTTCTTATAGCTGAGTAATACTCCATGGTATACATATACCACAATTTACTAATCCATTCGTGGATTGATGGGCATTTGGGTTGTTTCTACATCTTTGCAATTGTGAATTGTGCTGCTATAAACATTCGAGTGCAGGTGTCTTTTTTATAGAATGACTTTTGTTCTTCTGGTTAGATGCCCAATAATGGGATTGCTGGATCAAATGGTAGGTCTACTTGAATCTGTTTAAGGTGTCTCCATATTGTTTTCCATAGGGGTTGCACTAGTTTACCGTCCCACCAGCAGTGTATGAGTGTTCCTGTCTCTGCGCATCCACGCCAACATGTATTGTTCTGGGACTTTTTGATAAAGGCCATTCTCACTGGAGTTAAGTGGTATCTCATTGTGGTTTTGATTTGCATTTCCCTGATGATTAGAGATGTTGAACATTTTTTCATGTTTGTTAGCCATTTTTATATCTTCTTTTGAAAAATTTCTGTTCATGTCCTTTGCCCACTTTATGATAGGATTGTTCGATTTTTTCTTACTGATTTTCCTGAGTTCTAAATATATTTTTGTTATCAGTCCTTTATCTGATGTGTAGTATTTGATAATTTTTTCCCATTCTGTAGGTTGTCTGTTTACTCTCGTGACTATTTCTTTGGCTATGCAGAAGCCTTTTAATTTGATCAGTTCCCATTTATTTATTTTTGTTGTTGCTGTGATTGCCTTAGGGGTCTTCTTCATAAATTCTTTGCCTAGGCCAATGTCTGTAAGAGTCTTTCCTACATTTTCTTCTAGGATTCTAATAGTTTCCCACCTAAGGTTTAAGTCTGTTATCCACTGTGATTTGATTTTTGTGAGATTTGAAAGCTGTGGGTCCTGTTTTAGTCTTCTACATGTGGCTATCCAGTTTTCCCAGCACCATTTATTAAATAAGGAATATTTTCCCCAGAGTATGTTTTTGTCTGCTTTGTCAAAGATTAGATGGCCATATGAGGATGGTTTTATATTTGGATTTTCTGTTCTGTTCCATTGGTCTGTGTCCCTGCACTTGTGCCAATACCAAGCAGTTTTAATAATCACAGCTTTGTAGTATAGTTTGAAGTCTGGCAAATTAATCAGTCTATTTTTATGTATTATGTTCTGAAAAGCTATCCTGGCTTCTTTTTTTTTTGTTCACTTTTTTTATTTCAGAATATTACAGGGTACAGATGTTTAGGTTACATAGATTGCCTTTGCCCCACCTGAGTCTTCTTAATAGACCTTCTTGGTTTAGAGTTTTTATTAGCATACTGAATGTATTTGAAAGAATTCTAGAATTTTGGGGGATTGTTTTCTAAAAAGAACCTTAATTCCACAGTAGTTGAAGTGGTATGTAGATGAAGAATATGTATGCTTATTAATCTTATGTGTTGTGTACATGTGTCTGTGTGTTTTGTGTGTTTGGTTCTTTTGTGCTGCCATTGTTTTTAAAAGAATTTTAGCATGATCAGAAAACCACAAAAATCTTAGAGTTAGCAGAAACATTATCATCCAAATAATTAAATCTCTTACCATTGGAGGTTCTTGGACAGATGTTGTAAAAAATAAAAACAAAACCAAAACATATTTGGCAAATGGAAAGTGCCATTGCTCCATTGCTAGTCTTTCTTTGCTGATGTTGTTAAATAGATGTCAGCCCTGACTTGGTCCTCTGGTGATTACTGTCCTACTGACTCATGTCTCTGCTTAATAATAATAGCAACAATAAAGCCTACCAGAGTTGTTACAAATGATTTGGAATAGTGCAATAGGTTTTCAATTTGAAATGTAGAAAATGAAGTTGTGTTCAAAATCCTAGAAATTTATATACTCAAGGATGAAGTTATTGGCAGAGGACATATGTAGAGAGCACTCAGTGTTTCTGATAATACGTACTTCACATCTCAGAGATCTGGGGTCTAAACTGTAGAAGTGTGACAGGAAATATATTTACATAGCTGTTAGTGCTTTATGAAACCATTTTAAAAACATTTCACATTTTCTTAAAAATTTAGAAATCTAGAATTTTTATATTTAATCTATTTTGTTTAAGAGAGTATATATAAAATATTTAATTAATTGGATATGCTTTCCATTTATACCTTTGATAAACCTTTGATTTAGGACATCATAATATAAGTAGAGCAAAAGCAAAGTGTTTCTCAAATGGTAGTAATGGCTATATATTGATCTGGGCCAGCCAAAGTTCTCACCTTTTTTGGTTGTGACAACAAATGTGGTGGTCAATTAAACTTACTCTGAAATCTTTTAGGTGGAGACTATTTCTTGTATTTCAATTTGTATGCTTAAAAACTGTAAATGGCAACTTCTACATTCAATGTACAGCAGAGGTTCTAAAAATGTCAAAACAAACTTGCAACATCAAATCCTAAATGCGTATTTTTTATATTTACTCTGCATGATGTTAAAATTTAAAGAAGGGCCAGAAAGTAAATATAATGATTTTAGGTCTTGCAAAACAAGTGAAAAGACAGTATCTCACTACCACTTTCTCTTAATTCTAAGTGAATCATTTGACAGGTGGGGCAGGAGATTTCCAGTGATGAAAAACATCTTGGACAAAGGATTCTATATGCTGTAAGGAGATAATCTAGAGATAAAAGGATGAGAATCTAGACTAGAGTGACAGCAGAGGGAATGCAAAGGAAATCATAAACCCCTTGAATCTGGAACACT
This sequence comes from Lemur catta, assembly GCF_020740605.2. Lineage (NCBI taxonomy): Eukaryota > Metazoa > Chordata > Mammalia > Primates > Lemuridae > Lemur > Lemur catta. Next base: position 270,083,079 of record NC_059128.1, read on the forward strand.
GACAGAGCTTGAAATCTAGCTAAAAGTAAGGAAATGGAGAAAAGTGAAAAATAAAAGTTGACAAAAAATTAACTTGGAAATAGAAGAATGAGAGTACTCCCCCAAATTAAAGGCAATGTAAGAAGATATTGGTTTAAGCTTTAAGAAAGCAAATGACATTAGGTTGGATATTCTGTATCTACTTAATAGCCATCTCTAAGGAAATGTCGTAGAAATAAAGAATTCCTCATCTCCCAACTTCAAAGTAAATAAACACATTTTATTCAAAATTATGAAAAATAACACAATTTTCAGTGTTATTCATGGAGTCTGGAAGATTTTTGCAACTTGAGTGGATTTGTCACTGTTTTTAAAACTGTAGAGAAATTATATGATAAGTATAATATAATTAGAATCGTAATGATTACCTTTGCAAATCAAGTAAAAGTAAGCAAATTTTTAATATTATATTTTCAAATAGCATGGATTTACAATTTAAATTCTATGTAAGTGTATTTCCAACTCAAGTGACTAAAAGGAAAAATTGAGAAGCAAAGATTTTTTATCTAGTCCATCCCTTTCTTTAATAGGTATTTAAAAAAACAAACAACCAAATAAACAAAACCTGATTGGTCTCATCTACTGAGTCTTAGTTGTTAGCTTCCTCCATATTCCAAGTACTTTTAGAACAGTGTATTTTTACTTCAACACTGTTTCATTATAAAAAAATGGGGAAAATTACTGGGTGTTATTATGCCTAATAGATGATGTTTAACACATTGACAAAACGAAAATATGTACTTGTACAAAAATCCTGTGATTTAGGTCAATTATACACTTGGGAGGGGCAAATCCTGCTGATTTTGAGTTTGTTGAAATGCTGAAGCTATTTTTCACATGTTTTGTTCTGTTTTCTATTTTTTTAAGGTTTTCCCATTATTTGAAAACCCAATGGGACTGTAATGGAACTGGGAAATGCAATCCATATGTTTTGGAATCTTTTACAATTAAATCATCAAATTACCATTCAAAATATTTCCACCATTTAAAACAAGAGCTCTTTTACAAACATATACACCCACACTAGAAAATAGTGCAAAATTCATAGGATTATTTTTGATTAAAGGTTTTATTTCCAAATATTTGTTTTCTTTTTAGTGTTGGGTGGCATATAGATCATATTATACTATGATGTTACTAGTAATGCATGATTTTAAGACTATTAAGCACAGCTTACTATTAAGTAGGCAAAAACTTTTGTTCAGTGTTCACTTATCTATCAGCAATTCAGTATCCAAACATGTAACTGTTGCTGTAAACAAACCCAACAAGGGTCAAAAGACTCTCAAATGTACTCCAATCCATTACTATTCTACTGATGTCCTTGGGAAAAAAAGGTTTTTTTGGTAAACAATACGAGCATTTATGTCTGATGTCTTTATTAAAATATCTATTGTGTAAATTCTTCATTGTCACATTTACCCTGGAAATATAATATTTTATAATCTCATGAAACATTTTAGAGAAAAATTGATTCTTTTTTCTTCATTGAGTAATCAGACTATCTTTTTCCCATATCTATGACTTTGTCTTTGGCATTGAATGGGCTAGTTAGAAAAAAAAAAAAAAGAATCTCATGTTGTTGGAAGGATTTCCTACTTTGTATTATATTTTGCATTTATCACAGCCACTGCTGGATCTGAGTTATCATTTCTCTTTTGCAGGTGAGGTCAGTGAAGTTCTATTCAGTGGATGAGTCATACCAGGGGTTAGGCTTTTCCAGGAGTTCTTTTCCTTGCCTAACTACACTTATGGGTATCAAAACTTTCCTTTGCTTTTTCTTAGATTAGCTTTTCCTTTTCTTAGCTAAAATTGAAAGTATTTTTTAACAAATATGGCTGACATTAGAGATTCTTTATTCAAGCAACTCTAAATTTGAATGCTGAGGTAAATTATAAATTGCAAAAGAGCTTAGCAGCATTTGTTATTCCTAAAGAAGCATATCTAACTACTTAAATAGTAGAGAAACTTTGGCCAAACATTTAAGAAAATATAAATTACAGGACATTGCTAAGGAAACATTCTTAAACATAGTATGTTTATTCATTTGTAGAAAACCCAATGTTCTTCTACAATGTTTATTACTGTGAGTATACTTTGCATTTGAAACACAGTTTTTAATTCCTAAAGATCCTTCATTTTGACAATTCTACTTCTCTAATACAAGCAAAAACTATAAAAGAATGTCACATATTGTTTCCAAGTAGCTGCACAGTTCTGGTTTTCTGTGTCAGAGGGCAGAGACACTTGCTGTAATGACTACTGTGTGGTATGTAATTACACATGCACTGCTACCGTTGTGTAGAGATAACATGATCTGTTTGTGAAAACATAGAATATAGCCATATGGTTTAGATTGTGGAATTGTGTATTATGAAATCATTTGCAGTCCTACCCTAAACCTCCACAGAGAAAAATCACACACATGGGATAGACTCGTGGCCATTGTAGTTTAAAAGCTCTTTGTTGGGGGAAAAGAAAGCTGAGCTAAAATAATAAAGCAGAAATCTCCTCCCTTCACAGTTGTAAATATTATGTCCTGGAAAGAACATGTGCCTGTAGTTGGACAGATGGAATCGCAGTGTTATCTAGGACAAAGTATTCAACCTTCATGATTCCAAGATTCTCCATCCTAAAAGAGAAATCAGATGACTAAACTTTTATACATGTTTATTTGAAAATGCTTAGCACGCAATAACTAGCTGTGAATGCTTTTTCTTTCTATTCTAATCACATTATCATACATAAAATGTCACTGTAATTCATTATGCTTTTTCACAAAAGGTTAATTAAAATCAAAGTAAAGGTTATATGCAAAACCCAGTAACACATTATATTCCTTTTTTGATAATTTGTTAAGAAACCACTATTCATTAGAAGATTCAAATGATTACCTATATGAGTTTTTTTTTCTATATGAGTTTTTTTAGCTAAAGTTTTGTATGTAAGAAAATTAGGAGAATATTAAGCCTTAGTGAATTGATAATAAAGTGTAGATGGTGACCCGGCAATCACACTCCTTGGTGTTTACCCAAATGAGTTGAAAATGTATGTCAACACAAACACCTGCACACAGATGTTTACAGCAGCTGTATTCGTGGTTGCCAAAAGATAGAAGCAACCAAGATGTCCTTCAGTAGGAGAATGGACAAATTTTAGTACATCCAGACAATGAAATATTATTCAGAGATAAAAAGAAAGGCACTATTAAACCACAAAAAGACACAGAGGAAACTTAAATGCATATTGCTAAATGTCAAAAAGCCCATCTGAAAAGGCTACATGTTGTGATTCCAACTACACGACATTGTGGGAAAAGCAAAACTACGAAAAGTGTAAAAAGAACAATGGTTGCCAGAGACATAAGTGGGGGGATGAAGAGGTAGAGCACAGGGGATTTTTAGAGCAGTGAAACTATTTTGTATGATACTACAATGGTGCACACATGCTACTACTATACATTTGTCCAGACCCATAGAACATACAATGCCAAGAGTGAACCCCAGTGTAAAACATGGACTTTAGGTGATAGTGATGTGTCATTATAGGTTTGTGAGTTTATGGAGTAAAAAAGTATGAACAGAGATGTAGCAAGGGACACATAATCTCCAAAGTCACGATGTCTCCATACATGCTTAGGAAGCACATAGCTGTACACAACAGACTAGGGGAAAGAACGCTAGAGGAAACTTGCCCATGTAAGCTCTCATATAGACAGATGGGCAGGGAATCTGACCAGATTGAGTGTCAGATGGAAGCTTCCTGGATGGGAAAGTTGTCTTGTTAGAAAGAGTAACTTCAGGAACTGGAATCAGCCTTTTTTTTCGGCTGAGGGTCACCCCCACTGAGCCAGCTCTTCAGTGCTACCAAAGGAGTAGAGGAAATGAGCCTACAGGTGCCATCTGGAGTGTCTCTCCACACCTGGTTTCAGAGAAAAATGGAGAAAGGAAGGTTAACTAGTCATATTTCCTTTTACCTCCCAAGACCCCCATGATGGATTATGAAACATACAAAGACAATAAGTAAATCATCCAAGATTTCCCAGCCAAAAAAGGCTTTAAACTTGTGATGAAACTCAATTATTGGCTTCAAAACCATGACTTTAACACAATGCTTGCTCCTCGTCAATTTAAGTTTTAATATTTCAATTTAAAGAGAAGTGAAAATATGATTTCTATGAAACGGGAACCAATAATAACTTACTTGGAAAGAAAAGCCTTAGTATAATAGTTTGATGACTTGAAGGCTGTTATAACAACTACTATTTATTGAGAACTTACTATATACCAGGGATTGTGCAAATCACACTAAGTGCCTTGGGAACTAGGTTGAAAGTCTTTTTGGAGAGACACTTTGGAGGCTCCAAGAAGCTTCCTTCCAGCTACAGTCAACTAGAGGCCAGAAAATGTAAAGACCATCTTTGTCCCAGTTTCAAAATGTCTAATACCAAAAAGGCCCCAGAACTCTCTGGGATACTGATGAAATTTTTACCTTTCCCAACTTTCTAATGTTCCTGGACTCACCACCACCACGTAGGCTTTGAGATCATTGAGATTCTCATTTTCTATTTCAGTCCATCCTCAACACTTCCCTCCCTCCTAACATTTTTATCTTGATTACCATAATACTGCCCTAACTGGTGTCCCAGCTTCTCCTCCTTCCCCTTACAATGTCTTTGTGGTATATAAGCTTGGCTAAATTTAACTAAATTCCCTAGAATTTTCTTTCTGTGTGCTTCTGGATAGGGTGGGCTACAAGAGATAGTCTCACATGAAAGGTGGAAGACGGAAAGAAACCAGCTGCCCTTTGTAGCATAAGCACAGCCCTCTCAGTTACTCGATCAAACACTAATCCTGCTGCTACTGTGAAGGGGTTTTGCAAATGCAATTAAAGTCCATAATCAAATGACTTAAATTAGGGAGATTATCCTTAGTGGGTTTAACTTAATTACTTCAAAAACATTTAAAGAACAGCTTTAGGCCTTCTGTGAGAGTGATGAAGACTTACAGACAACAATCTCTGACTCACATTTGTGAGGCTCTGGCATGGTCATGATCTTACCTTCCTGCCTGCCTGTGGACAGCAAGCTTTGGCCTGTGCCCATGGGCTGCAAATGCTCAGGCTTCCAGTCTGGCTACCTACCCTAAGAACTTGAGACTTGCTCAGTTAGTCCCCACATTGTGTAAACCTATTCTTTATAGGAAATCCCTTAATATATGAGGTTGCTCCTTGATAGTGCTATCCCTTTTAAGTAATTCTCAGCCCAGTAGGAAGGAAGATTTGTGAGAACCTAATTTAGAACATGTCACCCTCCTCACTCAAAGCTTCCAAAGGCTTCTTTCCTGTTCATTCAGAAGAAAAGCGAAAATCCTAACAATCTCTCCATAGTTCCCCATGATTTTGTCCTTCCTTGCCTCTGCGACTTACTCACCTACCACTTTCTCTCTTGCTCATTGTCCTCCAGGCACACTGGCCTCCTTGCTATTTCTTGAACACTCCTGGCTCACTCCCATCTTAGGGTCTGTCAACTTGCTTTTCCCTTAGCCAGAACTCTCTTATACCCATTATGTGTAGGACTTATTCCATATTCTCCTTTCTATATTTTCTCAAAGATCCACTCTTTACTCTCCATTTGAAATTGAAGTTTCAATGCCTGACACTTCCTACTCCTGTTGCTGCTTACTTCAATCCACGAAATCTATTATTAAGTATTCATTTATTTTGCTTATCCATGTATTATGCATTATTATTATTATTGTGTATTAGGGTTCTTCAGGGAAAGAGATCCAAGAGGATGTATGTGCATGTGTGTGTGTTTGTGTGTGTGTGTGTGTGTTTGTGTGTGTGTGTGTGCGCATGTGTATGTGTGTATCATACAGAGAGAGAGAAAGAGAGAGAAGTTTAAGGTATGGCCACATGTGGTGGTGCAGATGTCACAGTCTGAAGACAATTTGCCAGCAGAACCCATATTGTGGAGGACAACGTGCTTTACTCAGAGTGTACCAATGTAAATGTTAATCTCACCCAAGAAATACGCTCACAGAAACATCCAGGATAATTTTTGACCAAATATCTAGGCACCATAGCCTAGTCAAGAAGACACTTAAATTGAACCGCCATCCCTCCATTCTTGAACAGAATCTCTATGTTGCAAGGAATTTTGTCTTTCTACTTTCCTAATGTATAAGCATAACACATATAAGCCTATCAAGAAATATTAATTGAATAAAGAAATTCTTAATCTTCTTAACAACCCTATAAAACTTATTTTTCCTCTTATTTTACAAGTAAGAACTCTGATAATTATATAACCCCTGTGATGCAGGTAAGAATTGATGCCCCAAGTAGTCAATGCTGGCACCTAAATTTTAAACTCCATTTTAAAATGTGACTCATTTAATTAAAAGATTTAATCAACAGACAAGTATTTCTAAGTTTTATTCACACAAAGTACCAGATGTATAGTAGAAGGCTTGGATAATGCTTACTCATTAAACATATAAGAGAAGTATTAGAGAGAATTCTAGATAAGTCTTAAACATTGCAGATAATAAGAAAAAAATAGCAGACTGAAGGAGGATACCGTTGATTTATTAAGCAACAACTATTGATGTCTGCTGGCTGGTTGATACACATAACTTCATCTTCATAATGATATCAATTTTTAAGGGGTAACTATTATTCTTGTCATTATACTGATAAGGGTAGAGATATTTGCCAAATTAAGTAATTTTCTTGAGATCACACAATGAACATTATATATATGAATATGTTTTAAGAATTAGATCATAATGCTAAATTAAAACTACCTCAAGTATCAAAATATTTTCTTTTTTGTTGTATATACTCCAACAATTAAGGTGCTACAAGGAGCAATACACATTTATCTCCTGGATAAATAACCTATGAGATATTTTTACATTCCTGTCTTTTAAGCTATTCAAATATTTGAAATGGACTGTTGTATAGTCTGGTTCTTCCCCATTGCTTTTAAAATTAACGATACGTTATTTCTCTGAGACTTGGTTTCTTCATTTGTGAAATGAGGAGAATAATAATCATTACTTTGTAGGGTTGTCATCAGAATTACAAAATACTTAGACCAGTGCCTGGTGCAGTGTAAGGACCTAAAATTTCCTGTTGCATCTATTTTTCCTCTTAATACTATATTTGAGCTTGAGAAACAAAGTTGCCAATCATTACCCCCTTTGCTGATTATTTTGGATTTTCTCTAGATCAAAAATTAGGGGGCAACTGAGATTTAATGCTCACACACACAAATACCAACAAACCTGAATATGAAATATAAAAAAATTCATGAGAGATTCCACTTATTTATAATTTTATGAATTTCCTTAAGAAAAAAGAATAACACCAATTTTTAAGGAAAATTATGCTGGTGTCATTATGACATTTATCGTGCTCCTGCTCTTTATTACAGTATATTAAATATTTTCTATACTCACCAAATTTGAGTGAACTCCAACTGAAACACATTTTTACCTTGTCTTTTGCTGCCCCCAATTCCAACTTCTGCAGAAAGACTCACAGTGCTATTTTTGTCTTGCTTATATTTCAGTGCTAAAATCTTCATAGTATATGCATCCAGAAATAACATTTTAACTTTTTGTCCTTTCCCCCTTATTATTATTTTTTTATTTTTCCTATATTTAATTATTTTTTTCCATATTAAGCAATTTTTCCCAGCCAGTGAGATTTGGAAAACATGGCTTTGTCTGTAAAGTATAATTATGGCTGCCTATATGTGGCCTCTATGTTAACTATGGCGATCCTCATAGTGCTCTGAGGTAGGTACTGTCATTATCCAACCCTGTGCAGATGAGGAGCCCCAGGCCAGGGGAGGTAATACCTACTACTCCAAAACCACAGAGCTAGCAAAATCTGTGTGTGATTGTAATCTTAGGGGGCTAGCTTCAAATATTGTGTATTTAGCTGTTATTCTAAGCTCTTAACTGTAATTATCTGTACTACTGTACTTATCTATACTATCTCTTTTGTTTTTGAAAATTTTTGTAAAGGAATCTGAGGATAGACTTTTAATAATACCTAAAGAGAAAAGTTCATAGGAATACATCAAATGCATTACTGTTGAAACTAAAATTACTAAAATAAAATTGAAAGTTGTATTTACTTAATTTTATATATATGTAGTTCAACCAAAATACCACTATAATTTTTCTAATAACATTTCAAAAATTTTCTTATAGTATATTGTTAGATAAACATGAAAGATTTACAAGAAAAAATAGCCCCATTACTGTCTGGCTAACAAATTCATTTAACCATGTATCAAATTAAATTTCAATCATTGATTTAGCCTTATAATTAAAACTTTTGAAAGACTTAGTACATTCTTTTTTAAGAGATTACTAGGATTGCTGTCAACCTATAGAAGTTCATTAATTAAACATCTTCACTTGAGTTTAAGTCTTGTTTTGTAATACATAGTTTTTTTTTTTCACACAAAGGCTCATTTCAACTCCTGTGTGCATACATAAACAAAAATCCATATAGAAGGAATTATATAAACAGCATTAATTCTGTGCTGGATAAGAGTTCATTATCTGATAGTGTCTTAGAGAATCTAGGAAATATAATGCATACATTCATAAATTCAAGAAAATGAGAAAAACAGGAAAGCTTTAGCTTAATGTGAAAATAACATTTTTAGCAAAATAAATTATTGAAAATCAAAATACACTATTAATAATTATTTAATTGTTTGGCTTTCACTGAAGAAATAATATGTCACCTTCAGGGCAGATAACTGATGTCTAACTATATTAAATTATATTTTAGTTTTTATTTCTTTTGGAGTCAAGGGCAGAGATAGCAGGCCTAATCTTGCATGTCAAATTTAGTTGTTTATTTTACTTACTTTGTTTTAAAATTATTAAAAAAGTCAGCTGAATAGTGAGACGCAGCAGTACAGATTTAGCATCCTTGCATAGCCCCAGCAGCCTGGACCTCTCCTTCTTCTTCTTTCTTTCAATTGCACATGAGTATTTTACCCACTGCATAGGCTATCGTAATTTTACTTGAAAAAATACATAACTACTTAACATGTAGAAGATCTCACTTCTCATGGCAGTTTATAACTGTATTTATTCAAAATAAATCAGCTAGAGAAACAGTAATTCAAATTTATTCTAAATTTTTTCACATGTTTAATATATTAAATATTTATTATATATAATAGATTAAATATTTAATATATCAAATATTTGTAATATTTAATGGATACAATATTTGCAATATTGTATCTATTAAATATTTGTAATATTTAATATATATGCAGTCCCCAACTTATGATGTTTGACTTGTGATCTTTCAACTTCATAGTGGTGGAAAAGTGATATGCATTTTGTAGAAGCTGTACTTCAAATACTCATGCAACTATTGTGTTTTTCACTTTCAATGCATTGTTCAATAATTTACATGAACTATTTAACACTTTGTTATAAAATAGGCTTTGTGATAGATGATTTTGCCCAACTGTAAGCTAATGTAGGTGTTCTGGGCATGTTTAACATAGGCTGGGTTCAGCTATGATGTTCAAAAGGTACATGTATTAAATGCATTTTTACTTACAATATTTTCAATTTATGATAGGTTTGTCAGGACATAAACCCACTGTAAATCAAGTAGAATCTATATTATTATTTATAAATGATATATTTTGTATGTTAATCAAATCTATAGTTAGGTAGAATATTTTCAACATTAAATTATCTGTTCATTTTAGCATAAACACATTTACAGTAAATGACCATTTATAGACAACAAGCAATGGTATTATGTCAGTGACACCAGAAACATGTTTGTTAAAAGGCTGGAATTATTTTGCTTGTCTTTCACATGATATCACAGGTTACGATATCTTTAGCATAGTCAGTGGTAGCCATTTGGAATCATAAAGATTGTTCCAAAAGGCTTAAAATATTCTTTTGGTTTCTGCAAATTTTAGAAAGACATTTGTAATAATTGCACGTAGAAATATATTTTGGACATTATCCCATTCAGCTGCTTTTTCTACTAAGATGAATATTGAAATACAATGCAAATTTCCCTTGTTTTTCTCTTTGTCTCCTGTTAGTGTTACAGATTAATATAAGTGTTGCGTGAACACGTGTAATTGAAATCAAGCCATAAACATAGGAATGCAATTTAAATTGGTTTGAAGATAGTTAAACATGATGTATTCCCTTATTTAAAAAGTTACTTTATTCCAACTGGTGGAATTGACCTTGTGTAAAGACATCTATTTTCTACATTATAGACTATTTTGGAAAAAATATGACAAATTCAAAAAAATTTACAAAAGAAGGTTCAGAGTCATTCATAAGAATCTGGAAGAATATATTGCCTTTTATGAAATATTTACATGTTGTCATTTATACAAATATCTCTGTTTCAAAGACCAGTGAGGAGTGACTGGGAATTAGAAATGGAAAACAGCTCAACCCCATACAAAGATTGTGGCTGAATTTTCACTGAAGCAAATGAAAATGGTTCTTTCATTCAGTCCTTGATGTCTAGTCACTGGGCACAGAACCCAATTCATAAATGAATCTCACAGAAGGCAAACAAAGTGTCTAAAGGAAATTCACTTTAATAAATTCAAAACCACATGTGTACTAGACTGTTCAATGTAACAAAGCCCAAAACATCATGGGTTGATCATCACAAAGTTTCAATTCTTAAATTTTGCAGAGAAAACCAAATGCTTTAGCCATTTTATAGGTTTGACACATTCTGAATTGCACAGGAAAAAAAGCAAGTGACTACTTAGTGGAAATATATTTTTCACAAAATATAAAGAGTTCGCCTATTATTACCAGAGCATAATTATTGCAGATATATGTGTATATTTGTAACAGTGAGGTTTTTCTATTTCAGTTTTGATCAGTTCTTGGTATTATTTTAAAAATCAGAACTAGAAATCACCAACTTCATATTGCAACCAAAATTCACTGAGAGTTAAAAAGTAAACTGAATCAAACTGATCACCATATGTGCATGTGGCATATCACCTGGACTACCAATGGAGAAACCTAAATCAGATACTTCCATAAGACAAGAAGAATTTTCAAACTTGACATCTTTTAGGTGGAAATTCTATGAGTGGGAATTTCATTAGTTGGCGGTCTCATTAATTTTGGGAAAGAGTTTAACAATGAGTAAGAATGGAACCAAGTCTCCACTGCTAACAATTTCCTTCTCTCCTTTAATAATCTTGGGCAGTTGATGGCTAAGGTGGAGAGATTTATATCAAGCCTCCAGTTCAACTCTGTGTTTATGTAAAAGGTCCTTTGCAAGCCCTGTGTATGAGGGGCCTGCTTACATGGTATAATTACAAAATGGCAAGCACGCCAAATTACCTCTTCCTAGTTAACACTGTTTTTGAACTTCTCTGAATTAGATACACCTTAAGAGCTCCACTCAGGCTGTCTTAAGAGACTGGTACCTAGAAGCTAAAAGGTAAAGTTTAGTTCATAAAGTAGTTAAATGCCTTACTATCTATCTCAATGCAAGGCCTAGATGGATTGATGAACAGAATTAAGTATCTTTTGGTAGAAAAAAAGGCAAAAGAAATACAGCAACAGACTATTCAATTGTTACTTGCAGTCACTGAAGAATATTAAAAGTTAAGCTATTTTTATTTCATATATCATAGTGTCCTAAAGGTTATCTTTAAAAAGGCCTACCATATTAGAAACAAAAAAAAAAGGAAGGGAGGGAATGAGAGAGTGAGAGCGAGAGAGATAGACAGAGAAAGAAAGAAGAAAAGGAGAGAAGGAAAGAAGGAAGAAAGGAGAGAGAGGGAGAGAAAAAAAGAAAGAAAGAAAGAAAGAAAGAAAGAAAGGAAGGAAGGAAGGAAGGAAGGAAGGAAGGAAGGAAGGAAGGAAGGAAGGAAAGAAAGAAAGAAAGAAAGAAAGAAAACATGTCTAAAATGTCATACCTGAGATTCTTTAAGATCTCATTTGTTTTATACAAAGGGGAAAACCAAAATTGGTAACATCTCATTAATAAATAGATATTGGTTTATATATTGTATACTTTATATACATTTGGAAATTTAAAGGGCAAATATAATTTTAATTTTATTTTTAATTGTGAAATACATCATTAATGCTGCCAGAGAATGTATATGAAAAGTATATTTTAAAGAATATTAGTTAAGTGAATACAACCACTACCCAGTCTAAAAATCGAATATTGCCTGTGGCTTAAAAGCCCTGTAAGTCCCTTCTAAATTGCCTCTCACCTCTTTTGCAAAGTAAAAGACTCCCAGTATTTTTGCCAGTGTTCTACAGAGAAACAGAGCCAACAGTGTGGAAACAGAAGGAAAAGTTGATGTTGCAGTCTTGAGTATGAAGGCTGAATTTCTTCCTCCTCACGGTATCTCAGTGTTTTCTCTTAAGGCCTTCAACTGACAGAATGAGGCCCACCCACATTATGGAGGATAATCTCTTTACCCCAAGTCTACTAATTTAAAGGTTAATCACATCTAAAAAAATGCCTTCACAGCAACATGTAGACTGGTGTTTGACCAAACAAGTGAGTACCCTAGCCTAATCAATTTGACACATAAAAGTAACCACTTCACCCTGGAAATATCTCAAAGTATATCAATTTAGATTTTTATTTCCAAGTGAAAATAGATATATGGAATATAGTGTGTTACTCTATACCTCATAATTATGCTTTTTAAATTTGGGAGGCCATAGTTGCTCGTCCAATGGGCTCAATGAATGGCAGTCAGTATATTAAACCCATGAACAATAATGAAGTCATAAATACAGTGTTTGCATTTACAATTTGGGAAGATACTGTGTTCAATATCAAATTGGAGGAAAAAAATGCATGCCGATATTGTAGTGTGTATTCCTCTAACATAAAACTTACCTCTTATAAAAGCTGTATTATAGCTTTTATTTTTTGGTACCAAACACGCAAATGCTCAGTGTACCTGACTCAAAAAATGTTCACTTTCTCTTACAGCTACCAACCTGTCTCTTTATTCTGTCACAAACTTCACCAAGGAAGTCCATGTTCATTCTCTCAATTTCCTCATCACTGGTTAATTCCTCAGCTTATTCTTATTTGGACTTTACCTCTATCATTTGATCAAAACAACTCTTACTAAGGCTAGTTAAAGTCAATGTACATGTCTTAGCTGTCATGCAGTTGCTCAGAAGCATGTGATACCTTTGACTTTGCCCTCTGTCTTCTATATCCAACCTCATTTTCTAGTACTATTTTCACTTTCAAAATGTGCCCCATAATGAAGATACCTATCCTCTTATTTCATTTGCTCAATTCACCATGCTGTTAATTCATCCAAAATATTTATTGAGTTCTAACTATATATTAGTACTCTCTAGCCACTGAAAACTCAACAATGAACAAATAATGATGGGGTCTCTGCCATATGTAGTAAATTTATTTAGTCCAAATCAAAGCAGTAGAGATTGAGCCAGGTTTGCTGGAGGAATAAACAACCATGAAATCCCAGTGGCCTACAACAATTACGCAACATTTGTTTTGTGTTCAAGTTTCATGTAGGCTGAGGTCAGCTGCAACCCTCATCACATATTTCCATTCCAGGATTCAGACAAAAAACAGAAACAAATGGGCTAGGAAAATTTATTAGTACCTTTTAAAGTTTCTTCTCCAATGCAGTACACATCATAAGTGTATCCCACTCATATTCCATTGGCTAAAACACAACACATGGCCAAGTCGAATGTCAGCAGAGCAGAGAATATATAGTCTGTTCATAACGAACTTCTTGAACCCTCGTGACAATGGGCACCAATGTATAATTTACTTACAGAAAAGGAAGAATGAATAACTATGTGCAATAAAATAACCTAGCACAAATATGTACTCCTATATCTTATCTACAGCGGCACGCTATAAATATCTAAGAAAAGCTGGCTCAACTTTTAAGTATCAACAATAATGCCATTGCACTGCGAGTGATTCTTAAAAGTGACTTGATCATGAGCATCACCATTAAACTTTAGTTTTTTTCATTTTATTTAATATAATTATGTTTATCTTTTCTCAGAAATGCTATGAATTTATTGATATACTTTATATTTTTACTTCCACTAGGAAATCCTATACTAGGAAAAAGTTATAATTTTCATGTACCGTCTAAAATAAATCCATTCATTAACTCATTAAAATATATTTATTGAGTTTCTACAATATGATATAATTATAACTGGACACACACACACAGTAAACAAATTGCCAAAAATAAAAGTGCTTCAAGTTTGACCTTTTTCCCACCCCTGTCCTCTATTTCCAGTCTAATATTGGGTCCCAGGCACCTTCCAACTGAGTTGTTTCCAATCAGGCCCGTGTGGTACAAATCTAATTATATCATGCCCCCAACTACAACCTGTCGTGTTTTATTTATTTATTTATTTTTTTGAGACAGAGTCTCACTCTGTTGCCCAGGCTAGAGTGAGTGCCGTGGCATCAGCCTAGCTCACAGCAACCTCAAACTCCTGGGCTTAAGCGATCCTTCTGCCTCAGCCTCCCGAGTAGCTGGGACTACAGGCATGCGCCACCATGCCCGGCTAATTTTTTTCTATATATATTTTTTTAGTTGGCCAGATAATTTCTTTCTATTTTTTTTTAGTAGAGACGGGGGTCTCACTCTTGCTCAGGCTGGTCTCGAACTCCTGACCTCGAGCGATCCACCCGCCTCGGCCTCCCAGAGTGCTAGGATTACAGGCGTGAGCCACCACGCCCAGCCTGTCGTGTTTTATTTAATCGCATCTGAAAGCCGTTAGGAAAAATTCAGCCTCATTATCATAGTGTATAGTACCTGGCAGGCTCTGAAGGCTTCTCCTTCTGCTTGTTCCCTTCCTAGGACTTTCCTCTGTCTCACAGGCTACAACTATTCTGGGCTTCTTTCAGTTCCTGAAGTACCTATATTTTGCTGCCTCTTCATATTCTGCCTAGAAGGCTCCCCTCACCCATTTATCTTTCTTAGAACTTTCCTGATTGTTTGATGTAAATAGTACCCCTGTAATATTTGCTTACATCCCCATCCAGGTTTGTGATCAGTGGGATCATTTCTGACCAGAGTATAGAATAGTTAGGTGTTGTGAGTCACATACGGTCTAAGTTCCATGCTAGTCACATGCAGTAGGACCACATTGTAATGTGTGACACTTTAAAGTTATTTTGTGCAGTGTAACCCAAGCATGTGTAAAATTTTGAGAGTCTGTAAGCTTTTGTATGTTTTCTATAAATTATTAGTTTCAGGAGCATTTTAATTTTTGTGACACATTTTTCAAATAATAGTCTAGCGTATTAGTTATATTCAAGAAATACAATTTGCATTATTTATTTTGAATCCCAGTTAAAATAGGGAGAAACAAGCTTCATTAGGTTTGTTAGGAGAAGGCATAGCTTCTCTGAGCTCTACAGAAGTTGTAGGCCAAATGATGATGAAGGAAGGCATTATAAAGATCTGAAGACCAAAGAGTTCATACTGGTTTTACTCAGAAGTATGAATCCTAGTTTATTGAGATTAGTTTTCTAACCATAATTAATAGTAATGTGCTAAAATCACGGTGCATTATTTGTGGAGATGCATCAGATAACAAAGGGGTGAAACTGTTACTGGCCTATGAGTGGAGGTTTTTTTGAGTTCTTGGTTATCATTACAGAAAAGAATTTCAGGATGCACCATGTGAGCCAAGCAAGCAAAAGCTTTATTGAAAGTGAAAGTACACTCTCAAGGAGGAGAGTGGGCAGGCTTGAAAACAGCAGCTGCACTGAAAGGAAGTGGTTTTGTAGTCTTACTAACTGAGGGGAGGAATATTCAAAGCCAAGGAATTGGCTTTCACTAAGAATTGAGTAGTAATTCCTAGAATTGCATTCCCTTCATGCTTTAGATGATTGTCTCAAAACTGTCATGGTGATTTAAAGGGTGGAGAAATTTTAAAACCACAATGTAAATGATACTACAATTAGCTAAAGTTCATGTAAGGTGGCAGAGATAGATGACAAGCTGATCAAAGCTGGTTCTTGCCTGTGGCTGTCAGCCCCTTTTGTTTACTTACTTCATAAGTAATTGTTTAGTTATTAGCATGTCATAAAATCTACAAAAACTAGGTTACATAAAGCCTCAAAGTTCCATTTTCTGCCATTGAAAAACTTGTTTATTTCTACCATACTTAGAGATATTAATGACATTAAATGAATAAAAAGTATCAGATAAACACAATGGTATTTACTTTAACACCTACACTCTGTCTTCAATTCCCTACATCCTGTCTCAGCCCTGCCTCTTGGTCTCCTACTCTAACAAAACCATTAGCATATAAGTGGTATTTACATAAAATATATAAATGAATATGTCCAAACCCAAAAGTTCTTTGTAAAATAGGATATTGAATTGAAAAGTCTAGAGAAGCATATGCTCAACATTTCACATAAAAATATTATTGCTATGTGGGCTTCTTGTAAAATAGAAACTTTGGGCAGCTAAGACTAAAGAAAACATATATAATTGCTGAGACACCAGTGAAATATGATATCAGAGATATTTGTTTAGAAATATAGGATGAATCTGTAGTATAAGGTCAATCAAATACCACTTTTCAATGACACCATGTATTCAGGAGCTGAGTGATGATACAGAAGACCAACTCATAGGACAATTAAAGCTACCAAAGCATTTCTCATTGTAATCAGATTAATGCACAGAGACTGCACATGGCAATTCTTGTAGCATATCCCAATGTCAACATAATATTTATGTTATGGAAGTTTTTCTTAAAATTTTTTGACTTAAAATGATTAGATCTGAACTCCATAAAACTATAAACTATCAACCAATATAAAGATTAAGTTTTGTGTAGAAGTATATTCTAGTGGCACAATATTTATGAGAGAAAACATTCTCAAGTAGTTATCCAGACATGCTGCTTGTATCAAAATGCAAATCAACACACTGTTTTATTTATTAAGAAAGTCTTGCACCATATAAAATGTCAGCTTAAATAAACAGAGTGCTTAATGAAATAATAACATTTGTGACTTAATAAATGTCCATACATTGAATTCAAGTTTATTTTATTTATCAAGTAATAATATGGAAGCTGATCATAAACTAACATTATTGCATGAAGAGGCATGATGATTATGGAGAGTAAAAAATATATTCAAAGCACATGAATTATTCAAAAAACTTTTAATGTTTTGCTTGACAAGAAACTAGTTTGGTCTAACTTTTTCAAGATATTCAGTGATAGCCAGAGTTGCTTGTTTATCTGATACTTTTTATACATTTAATGTCATTAATATCTCTAAGTATGGTAGAAATAAACAAGTGTTTCATTGGCAGAAAATGAAACTTTGAGGCTTTATGTAAACTAGTTTTTGTAGATTTTATGACATGTTAATAATTAAACAATTACTTATGAAGTAGATCTTAATGTTACTGCACACCTGTAAAAGGTTATCACCAAGGATTTAATAGGAGGTTTGGAATTTTATATTTTATACCAAAAATAGTTCTACACATAGGAAATTCATGGATATGACAACCATTCTCACTGAAAGATAATTCAAATTTAGCCATAAGGATAAATTGATAGAACTTGCTCTTAGTGGAACAATGAAGATAAATTTTGAAAATACACCATTACTTGCTTCATTTTTGTATACTAGTTAAAAACAAATAAAATGATGCAGGTGAAATTAAAGATTCTTGTTCTATTTCTAATAATACAATTCTGGAGATTGGCTTCTTGCACCATGAATGTCATTAAAACCAAATCTAGAAATAGCACAGATAGTCATCATTTCATGCATTGTTGTGAATAAAAAGTAGTCTAGATTTATTAATAAGAAAGAAACATACTGTGTTTATATTTATCACATCAAAAATATTTAATATTTATATAGAGTATTTTCAAAGTGTGTATAACTGTTCATTATATGAAATCACATTTCATTTATACATTTTGTTTAGTTGAGATTGTAGAAAGGCAAATTGTATATTACCAATTCTCTATGTTAACAGCCTATGCATACACTTGCAGTAAACAATGAGCACTGTTTTGGAAATAATTTTCTTTATACGTTAATTTGTTCTGATTATATTTATTAAAAGGGACAGATATTTCTAATTCTAAAAATAAATGGGTTTGTATTTTATCATTCTTTCATAACAGTTTTATAATTTATTTTTAATCATATTTTTTCCTAAGTATTCATCCACAATAGATTAAAAAATGATTCTTCAGTATAAATATCACTTTTAACTTTTTAGTTTTGAAATAATTATAGATCCACTAGAAGTTGTGAAGATAGTGCAGAGAAGTTTCATGTCATTTTCAACCAATTTCTTCCAAAGGTTACATCTTAGGTAACAACATACAATATCAAAACTAGAAAAGTGACATTAATACAATCTGTGCATATAGTTATTTTTCATTTTATCACTATGTTAGATTGGTGTAATCCCCCCCCCCAAGAATGGTGCTACCTCTTAATAGTCTTACCTATCCCCTTCTACTTCCAATATCCCTACTCCTTGGAAACCAAAATTTGGTCTCCATTTCTATAATTTTGTCATTTCAAGAGTGCTGTATTTTTAGGTTTTTTTTTTTTTTTTTGGAAACTCCATACAGTTTTCCATAATGGAGGTTCCTCAAAAAATTAAAAATACAGCATTCTTAAAGTGACAAAATTATTGAAATGGAGTACAAATTTTACCACAGGATTTGGCAATCCCATATTTGGGTATATATGCTAAAGACTTGAAATCAGTACTTCTAAAAGATATCTGCATCCCCATGCTTATTGCAGCATTATTTACTATAAATAAGATATGGAATCAACCCAGTGTCCATCAACAGAGTAATGGATTAAAAAATGTGGCATTTATATGCAATGTAATAGTACTCGGCCTTAAAAAAGAAAAAAAAATTGGTCAATTTCAACAACACGGATGAACCTGGAAGACATTATGCTCAGTAAAATAAGTTGGGCACCGAAAACAAATAACGCATATTTTCACTTATGTGAGGAAACGAAAACAGTCAAACTCATAGAAGCAAAAAGTAGAATGGTGGTTACCAGAAGCTAGGGGGTGAGAGAACTGTGGAGATGTTGGACAAAAAGTACAAAGCTATAATTAAACAGGAGAAATAAACGACAAGTATTTAAGGTGATGAATATGTTAACTAGCTTCATTCCCTAATTCCACTCTATCTATCATCATAAAGTCACTATGTACCCCATAGTTAAATATTAGATTGTTTAAAAAATAATAAAAGCTATGAAAAAAAGAAAGGAATGTTATACTAATGGAATCATGAAGTATGTAATATTTTGAAGTTTTTTTTTACCCCACTCAAAATAATTACCTGGAAATCCATTCAAGCATTGAGATTCGAACTTTAACATTAGAATACAATCTACTTAAAACAGTATAATCAAGACTAAAGTTGGTCTGTAAATTTCTTTTACCATAAAATATTTTTCAGCTTTTGATATTAGTGTTAAAATGAGTTGGACATAATCTCTTTTCTGTTTTGTGAAAAATGTATGTGTAATTTCATTTTATTTCTTCAGTGTTAGAATTCACAGTGAGACTATCTCAACCAGTAACTTCTTTTATGGTAACAAATTTAATTTCCTTAATGAAGTATAGGACTATTCATATTTTCTTTTTTATTAGTTTTGATAAATTGTTCTTTTTAAGACATTTTTTGTTGTATGTTGTTAACTTTGTTGGCATATAGTTCTCTACTATTCCTTAATGTTTGTAGGATCTAACTCCTTTGATTTTACTGCTATTTTTAAAAGGTGTTAACCCACTTTTTCAACTATGCTACCATCTGAATAGAACTTCCCCCCAAGAACTTTCTCATTTAGTCTTTCAGTACACTTACTGAATACCCTGTAACTGCCAGATGGATGCTGGAAAACAGAGACCAAGACAGATTAGATGTACTCTTGGCCTTCACAGAGCCCATAGTTGAGTGGGGAGTGTGGCTATTAAGTGAGACTTTGCAATTAAGTATGTTTGGTATAATGGTAAGAGGACAATATTCCTCAAGAAAACCTTATGAATTTGAAGGGGGTAAATAGAACTTAAATAAACAAAGACAGGAAAAAAGCACTTTTTTAGCTAAAAAGAAAGCTAAAGAAAAATTCCAGAAGCAAGAGATGTTGAGGCATAGTCCAAGAAGTTAAATAAAAAAATTAAAAAATTCAATATTGCCAGATGTAGATTGCAAAAGGAAGAGACAGAAGTAAGAAATGATACTGAATAAGTATGCATGGCCAAATGTTGGAGCACCTGCATGTATAATGAAATCTGACATGTTCCTAAATGAAGTAGAAAGCTATTGAAGTATTTTAAGCAAAAGAGAGAAATGATCAGATTTGCATTTTTCAAAAGTCACTCAGACATCTTCACATAGCATGCACTGAGAAGAAGCAAGATCGGAAGTACGGAGAGGAGTTAAAAGTTTGTTCCAGTGGTTTACACAAAAAATGATGGTGGCCTGAGAACAAGTAACAGTGGAGTCGGAGAAAAGTAGATGGATATGTCTACCAGAATTGGCTCAACCTTAAAACTGAGTGGAATTGGCATGTAAGGGAGACAGTGAAGTCAAGAGTGACACACAGGTTTTTGGTTTAGGTAATTCGATAGGTGTGGTTGACATATAACGAGATGAGAAACACAGAAGGAAAAGACCTTCTTCCAGGAAGAGTGTTATTTTTGAATAAGATGAATTTGAGGGAACTGTAGGCTACCAAGTAGAGAGCAAGTATAATATTGCCAGCCTGCCTGAACTCTGTTGAGTTTGAAATAGATAATTTCATGCTGGTACCTACGTGCAATGCTCAGCTTTACAGGTGCTGACAAAAGAAAAGTGATTATTTGATCTGAACTGGGTTGGGGTTTTGCCAGACATTTTGGAAGTGAAGAATTCAGAGAGATTGAGTACGAACACAAACATAACTGAAAGTTTGGACCATGAAATCTAACCTTGGCAAAGTGGAAAATAAAGAGAAAGGAACAATTGGCTAAAGAAAAAGTAGCAAGATCCACTGAGATTTAAGTTCAAGGGATGCTAAGAAAGAGTTTTAGGGGAAGTAGATTAACAGAGTAACTTGAAAGAGAGAAAGTTGTAGTTAAAAATGGAATGTATTTGTCTGGAACTTCTGACACAATCCTGGGTGGGTGATAAAATTTTGAACTGTGACAGAGGAAGAGACAAATGCATAGAAGAAGAATAGCAGACACGTGAGCCTTGAGGGAGATTCTTAGAGTTTCCTACAATGTCTTTGTAATGGGACTCATGTGTCATCTACTCTGTAAGACAGCAGGTCAATTTATGTGCAGGTGTGTAACTTATTCTTCTCCCTTAACTCAACACCCACCTGCACTAGCATGGAGTCTTGTGTAAAGCCAGGGTTCTACGACTAAATCTTGCATCAACAAATGAGTGAAAGTAGTATGTGGTGATTTGTTCCAAAGTCAGATTATAAAATTACTCAATAACAAGCACAGAACAAATATTTCCAAAATGATATCATACCCAGCATCTCATAGAGCCTCATTGATTATCTCATAGCCAGAAAAATTCCAAATATTTTGACCCCTTGCTATCTTCTTCACTTGCCTACTAAATCCCATCGATAAGGCACTTGCAGAGGAATAGTTCAACAGTGATGTGATTACCAGTCAGAAAAGACTTAAGAAAAAAAAAAAAGAGAAAGATTCCCTAACGCAGCAGCATTGTATAGAAAAAAGTTTAGAATTAAGTAGTATAAAATGTTAGCACAGGCCACAGGCCCATTTCACCTCTAAACTTTCTATTTGCATTTTTATTTTCATAGTGAATGAGAAGAGAAGGGCAACCCCTTCCTTTTGGGAACCAGCATTCAGGGATAAGCAATATTGTTTTTACTTAACAAACAGGCCTTTGGAAAAACAGCTTTGAGAGTATCATGCAAACTGACTGTCTAATGGTTTTGGGCAACATATTTACATTTTGAACTTTTGAGTTTGCATTTTCCTCTTTTTTAAAGCCGAATCTGTCTACTTGTTGGAATTTGCAATTTATGGCTCCGCAGCAATCCAAAGTTCTTTGTCTTCAAGTGATCCTATTCCCATAAAAGTTTATGTTACAGTAGTAAAAAAACATTTTACAAGTAAAAATTATACTTTTGGATCATTCTATGACGCTTTTAAATGTGTTGTTCTATATATGATGGCCCTGTAATTTTTTTTGACAGAGCTTTGATATTACAAAATAGAAAAAATAGAGAGTATTAATGAATCAAATGTCAAGTCCTTAAAATATCTCCCATAATACTTCCTTTTTAAGAAATTTATTTTCAGCTTCAAAAGTTTATTTTGCCTCTTAAATTTATTTTGCTAATCTTTACCAATTCCTTACTATTTCCCATATACTTCATGTAATGTAAGATTTTTTTAAAAAGGAAATAATATCAACAAACATCTAAACAGATAATCTGAAGTTGAGGGCACATTTTTGCCACTATTTATCAGAGAAAGTTCTGGTGAGGTTGAAGATACACAAACATATACATGAGTATACTGATCATCATTCAGCTGTGTTTTATTTGGGTAAACTAGAATGCCTTACTTTTGTCCAATGCAGAATTTTTTACTGTTCCATTTATTTGCTTAACAAAAACCAGTTTCTCTATATGACTTTGGTAGGTAGTGATTTCTTTGTGATTTCAGAGTTATTAATACAATAACAACTTAAAAATACGGAAGCCAAGTATCTAACAAAATTATAAAACTGTACCTGCCCATTTCATCTTGACACTATTTACATTATTTCTAGCTTGAAAGTGCTTATTGGTCATGTGAAACATGGCCTTTATTCACTAAGAAACCAATTTTGTATGTTAGTGACATATAAAAGTAATTAATTAATTAATTAATCCAAATTAACATATTTATATGTAAGAAAATGTGGGTGTTTTATAGTGAGATGTTTGCTTGGTATAGGTAAACTATTTTTTATATTTCCTGTTGAAGGAGCGAACACCATTACTGCTTTCTCATTGGTGTAAGTGTGCTCTACGGAGCATGAAATTTGTCCACACATACAGGCTGTGGGATTTGGCCCCTCTGGGTGACCAGAAGAACCGGATATTCTATGGGTCCAGAGAGACCACATGAAGGTAGGCTACTCTTTCCATCAGCCAATGCATAGCATCAGGGCACCCGACTTCTGTTGCTGGTGGAGCACTGGGAGTAGTCTGGACTTGGAAAGCCCATGGGTTATCATTATGCTAGTCCCTTAGGAAATAGGCAAGGGCCCAAGATCTGGGGTCAGGGTGAGTAGATAACCTAGTACGACTGACAGGATTTTGTGTGATGCATAAACTAGGACTACAACACTATTATTTTTTGTTGTTTTTAAAAAATCTTAATACACTTCTTCACATGGCATTATTAGTGATTTTGTTCTTCAATTACTTGCACGGAGACTATAGACAAGAAACCCTCTCAAACCTTACCTTCCATCCCACACTGCCAGCTATATTGATCAGGGTAGGCTAAAATTGCTGTAAACTGCAGCCCCCTAGATGTCAGTGGAGAAGGGTATTTACCCTTGGTCCATCAAGCTCAATGCAGATATTCAGCCCTTCGTGTTGCTCTTCCCAGTGGTGATTCGGGGGTCTAGGCTGCTGCTGTCTAGTACTTTCCACTATTTCCAAACAGTTCAGAGTTCTCTGGAATCTTGAAGTCCTCTGCTAATCCCCTTCATTTAGATATCAAACAAGAGAAGAAGGATCTTTAATGAAATGACCTACATTATTTCCACCTGCATCCCATCATCCAAAACTACTCACTCTCCCCTTTCCTCCAACACTCTGGAATGTAAAGCAGACTTAGTGAGTGGCCAGCATTGTCCACCCCACTCTGTTAAGTCCACATTGAACTTAGGCCTTTCAGAGAGGAAAGAGAATGGGTCCGTAGCCACCTCAAGAAGGGATACTGGCAAAAAGACAGTTCCTGTTCCTGTGTTATTGCCACAGTATGCTGAATTTCACATATATTGGGGAAGAGATGTGTGCTGTCTATATAGTAGGGTATATTGTGCTTGGAAATACATAAAACTCTTGTGCAAGGTTTTAACTTTCTTCACTTTTTGGAAGGTTGGATATTTTGGTCACTGTAAACTGATATTCTGTGACTTTTAGTTCAATCTCATAAAAAAAAGTCATCAGGGAAACAATAGTAGTAAGAAATGCGTCAAATGTCCCATCTCAGCCCATTCCCCAAAAGGCATATTAGTCTAGTTGGACTTCCTTACAGGTAATCAAAGTGGTAAATATCCAACTAACACTTTGTAAGCTGAGAAAATATGTCTCTAAAAGTAAAATTCAGATCATTGTATGGAAAAAGAAAATATCATAGCTGGCAGAGTATCTAGTATAGTAGTTTTATATGGAAAACCTGACGCCTTACTGTGTGTAATTAGGGCTTAGCACATAATAAGTGCTCAATAAATGTGAATACATGTCTGCTAAATAGTGTATTTCAAGCTATCTATAAAAAACAATTTTTTGCTTATATAAACTAAATTTCCTGTAGAATGGAAACGATTAATGAGACTAATGCTTGAACTGGGAGCCTAAATATTTGCAGCCAAATATGTGATGCTCACTTAGATCCGATGTCAGTTACTACATTTTTCCAAAACGGGACTCTACAATTGCTAATTATATCAATATTCGTGTAATGCAGTGACAAACACCTTTGGTGGCAAATTGCATCTTTAAAAATGGCCCATCCATCATACTCTTGTTAATGTCACTGTGATTTTCCTTCCATTGCATGTGGTGATGTGTCGCCTTCCCCTACCCCCACCTG
The DNA here is from genome assembly GCF_020740605.2 of Lemur catta. Lineage (NCBI taxonomy): Eukaryota > Metazoa > Chordata > Mammalia > Primates > Lemuridae > Lemur > Lemur catta. The sequence goes on from NC_059128.1 coordinate 270,108,058, forward strand.
GTGCAGCAGGATAGAGCTTTGTGACTGCTTCAACTGGAATAATACGGCTGAAGTGATGCCATGCGATTTCTGAGGTTTGGCCATAAAAACGCTAGGTATTTTCACTTTGTTCTCTTGGGATGTCTGCTGTCAGTCACCGTACTAGAAAGAAGTCCAAATTAGACATCCAATTTGGCTAAAATATTTTAGACTAGAATAAATAGATTTATTCTGATAATAGTAAAAATATTTAGACCAATGTAAATAGATTAGAGTTCTAAATGGACTAAAATATGTCGCCTATTTTTTAATTGGGCTATTTAAAATGATATTATTGAGTTTATTATGAAGACACAAATTAGACAAGAAGAGGCCACTCATGACTGTTCTAATCCACAACTCAGCCCAGGTTTCAGCCAAGAAGTAGCATCAACAACCACATGCATGAGTAAGATGCCTCCAGATGATTCCAGCCTCCAACCAGCAAGTCTTCCCAGGTGCAGCTCTGGATACTGTGGAGCTGACATAAATGATCCTGAACCCCAGAATCCATGACAGCAGTAAAATAGTTTTTTTGTTTTTTAAACACAACTGAGTTTGAGACAATTTGTTATGGAGCCATAGTAACTGAAACATTCCTCATTCAAACATAACTTCACATCACAACTTTCCATAAAACATTTTATTAGTTTTTTTCTAACTTTAACTGTATGTAATAGTGGTACATACATACCTCATCCTTAGTTGTTCTACTTGACATGACTTCCACCAACCACGCAGCACAGAAAAATTCTTCTGTGAAAATAATACACGTTTTTATTCGGTCTTTAGTCTGACTCATTTTCTTTCTGAATGTTTTTACTTAACCATTATTATCTAATTGGAGTACAGAATGCACTAAATTACATAATGATAAAGATTATTATTGATATTTTCTAAACTAGTAGGTTTAGTCCCAGGTCATAGAACTAATAGCCCCAATGCACAACACAGAACTTACACATGGTAAATGTTCAATAAACATTGCATGAATAAATGTGTGCACAAAAGCTTTTAATTTTTTAAAAAAATTTAGATGGAATGCTATAAAAATATAAGTATATAATGCGTGACTTATTTCTAAATGCAGATCTGTTATTCAGCTTATTTGTGCTTTTATAGACATTTATTTGATCATTTAAATGTTTGATGATGAAATTGAATGAATTTTTATTACCTTCTCATCCTATGTTGTTAAAACTGTAGCTAACACCTATCGAAAATATTTTTGTCACTTCAATAATTATAATAATGATGATGATGATAATAGCAGCTAGCATTTCTTGGATGCTTATTATGTAGAAATTGTCCTAAGTTCCTTTGGGGTTACTAAGTTGTTTTAATTATATTTATTGAGACATAATTTATCCATAGGCAAATTCATGCCTCTTGGTTATACAGTTCTATGCATTCTGACAAATGTCTACCATCAGGAAATCATCATTACAATCAAGACATAGAATATTTCCATCCCCTAAAAAAATTCCCTTATGACACTTGGTGGTCAGTCTTTTCTGCCATATCCAGCCCTTAATGAACAATGGTCTGTTTCTGTCCACATGGGTTTGACTTTTCCAAAATGTCATATAAATGGAATCATACTGTATTCAATCATTTGTATCTAGTTTATTTCAATTAGCATAATACATTTGTGATCCATCAATATTGTTGCATAGATTTTTCTTATCCCATTATATAGATATACTATAATTTGTATATCTTCATCTTACAGATGAACATTTGGGTTTAGTTTTGGGTTACTATGAACAAAACTTGTATAAACATCTGTGTGTAAGTGTTCTTACAAACATATGTTTTCAATTCTCTTTCATATCTACCTAAGGAGTGGGATTGCTGAGTTTTGTGGTGAATGGATGTTTAACTTTATGAGAAGCCATCACAATGTTTTCCAAAGTTGCTGTGTCATTTTGCATTGCCACCAGCATTGTATGAGAGATCTTATTAGTCTGCATCCTCATCAAAACCTGATACTGCCAGTTTTGCTTTAAAGTCACCCTAATGGGTATTTAGTGATATACCATTGTGGTTTTAACTGGCATTTGCCTAGTTAATAATAATGTTTAGTATCTTTGTATATGCGTGTCCATATATTTTCTTTGATAAAGTGTCTGTTCTAATATTTTGGCAATTTTTAATTGGGGTATTTTTAAAACTGTTACTGCATTATGATAGTTCTTTATATATTTTGGATATACATTTGTGTGTGTGTGTGTGTGTGTGTGTGTGTGTATATATATATATACATATATATATACACACATATACATATATATATGTTTTGAAATATTTTCTTCCAGTCTATGGCTTGTACTTTGATTTTCTTAGCAGTGCCTTTCAAAGAGCAGGAGTTTTTTGTTTTATTTTATTTTATTTTTTTACATTTTGTTGGAAGCCAATATATCTGATTTTTCTTTTATGATTCTTGTTGCTGGATGTTGAATCTAGGCCTAATCCAAGGTTGTAAAGGTTGTTTCCTATGCTTTTTTTCCCCTAGACATTTTCTGGTAGATGTTTTATGGTTAATTGGCACAAGGTATGATTCAAGGTTTATTTTTGCATTTAGATGTACAGTTTTTGCCACACCATCTGAATAAAACATGTTGACTTATTTTATCTACATAATTCTAGATTATGTGATCCTAAAATAAAATAGTTTAATTAAAAAACCCAGAGGTGCATGTTATACACCTCGAATATATGCAATTTTTACTGGTCAGTTATACTTCAATATAGTTTAAAAAAGAAAGAAAAAGGCCATTCCTTTGCTCTGTCAGCTGAAAGCTTCTGGCACATCACAGAATACAGTCTGTAATAAGACAGTGGATTCCATGGTTGTGTGTTCACTCCTTTATCTCAACTCATGTAAAACGGCTCCTTCTATCCAATGAAGTTCTAATCAGAATCCTGTGTGGCAGTGCAAACATTTTGCAAGCCTTTTGGTAGTATAACTGGCTAAGATCTTGCAGTCAAGAAAAGAGATTCAATACCCAAAATAAGTGTCAATTATAATCAAGATGAATCATGTCCCTTCCAGAGCAGAAGTCCAGGGGTTGCAACTTGCCACTAAAGGCCTTGTCAGTTACCCTGAGGTGCCATATCGGAGACTCATTTGGTCTCAGTTGATAGATTGGACATTTAACTAGAGAAGTAGCTGGACCACCTTTATTGAGTGGGATCCCATGCTGTTGGGCCCATGCATGGCTCCATCTCTGCCATCATAGCTCCCTGTTCTTGAGCTTATGGCACAGAAAAGGGGTGGCTGAGCACAGATGCTGGCTGATGTCAACTGGTTGTTATTAAATCTACACTGTTTAATGCCTCTTCCTTGGTGAATGCTCTCTGGTGGGCATGAAAACATCATACATAGATCTTCATACTTTGTTCCCATTACTACATCTTCATCTGCATGCCTCTTTCCTTAACTACTTTGTTCCAGATCTTCTGATCTTTTTCCTTCAAAGTTTCTACCAAACAAAACAAATCATTACCTTCTGTCAATGTGTCTGTGTATACACTTACCATGGGCCATTTCTATTTCCATGCAAAGTGGATGACAAATTGCACCATCCAAAGATCTTTCCATTAGGTGAATCTATAATGTAATTCCCAGTCTTTCTGGGCCATCTACGGGTGGGGCTGTTGTATAGCAATAGCTGATTTTCGGTTTGAACCCTTTTGCTAAGCTGAGGCTTCCAGGAAGCAAGTACAGCCTTTTTTCTCCTTTGTTAGATGGTCATGAGAGATCTCTCCTATAGTGATAAGTGTGAGTTAAAGGAGATATGCTGGTGCAAGAGAGAAGAATAAAATAGTGATCTGAGCCACTATTATGTTGATTAATTTTGCCCCTGAGAATATTTATGCCTGATTCCATATATATTACTTCCTTCTAAAAATTCATTATTGCTAGGCCTTCCTGACCTTGTGGCTTTATGAATATAATACACACCCAGCACAAGATGGGCAGTTCTGGCAACATGGTCACTTGATATCCCATAGTCAGGTGCTCTGTCTCTACCGGATCCCAGTTACATGTTGGGAACTACTTTTTGAATGCAGGCTTAGATCCAGAATCCTAGATTTCCTTGCTGCAATTTAGAGACTAGAGCTTGTCACAAAACTCTTCTTCCCCAGTAGCAAAAGAAAACATAATTTTTCTTCAACTCTCATAGGTTCTTGGTTAGAATGGATCTCTGTTACAAAAGACAGATTAACAAGAGAAAAACAAACAGATGTTTATTAACATGTATATTTTATATACATATGTGAGACACCCAGGAATGAGTAGCTTTCAAAAAGGTGACTTTGAATGTCAGCTTATATAGCATCTTCAAGAAAAAGCAGTAAATTTTGGGAGAAATGACAAGACAAAGGAAAAAGGGCTTTGAGACACTAGAAGCAGCAAATTAGGGGAAGGCAAATCAATGGCAGATAAAAGCCAGTTAGTAAAGCTCGTTAATGTAGATTCCTCTGGTACCCATATCTAGGTCAATAAGGGTCTAAAATTGTCTTTAGTGGTTAACCTTTGGTCTCCCCAGTAGAAGAGTGGCAAAGACCTTTTGTCTTTGTATTATTAAATCTATGTCCTGCTTCTAGGCAAATACAAAAAGGGCACAGAGCTTTCCTGAATCTGCTCAACGGTTCTTCATATTTTGGAATGGAATGTTCTGGTCTCCCACACCACTAAAGATACCTCAAAGGTATGGGTCCACAGGTCAAATGCAAGTGGTACAGCTTCTTTCATTATAACCTGAACCTTATGTGGATCCATTTCCTTCTCTAGCTAGGCCCCACTTAAAGCTGGAAGACTTTACATGTTACTTAGCAAATGGGTTGAAATTATTTCTCCAGGTGTGGGATATATTGTTTCCAGAGCCCGAAGAGGTCTATTGGGCATTGTGTTTCCTTCTTAATTCTGAGAGGTGAGATTTGCAATAGTTAATCCTTTATTTTGATGACTATATCTTCGTATGCCCCAGATTACTGGTCCTTTAAATCTTGACTGATATGGTGGGATCCTTATCATCATAGGGTTATCTTCTAACTTCTGGAGCATATGTATCTTATCAAGGCTTCCAGTAAACTTGCTAATCCTTGCTTATCTAGTCTGGCTTACATGATATTACCAATATAGTGGATCATTGTGATCAATGTGTTCTGTAAATGTCCTGACAGTCCAAAGTTTTTCACATTCAATTATGACAGATAATTGTAAACTGAGCCCTAAAAGAAAAACTATAAATATATATTGCAGCCCATCCCATATGAATGTAATTATGTCTTGTCCTCCTCCTTGATAGGAATCATGCACTGTGGTCCATGAGTATTATGTGCCTGAGACTAAGTGGATCTGCTCTGGCCAGAGAAATATATCCAGCACAGCAGCTGCAGAAGGGACTGTTACGACCTCGAGCTTACAGTCTACTTATATTTTCACGACCCTTTTAGATTTTGTAGAAGACAAACTGAGGAAAACGCCCCACATCATTTAAGTTCTTTAAGAGTCTTTCTTTAAGATTTATGCTAATATCTGCTGCTTTCCCTAACATGTAATATTGTTTTTTAATTTACTCTCTTGGTCAAACAGGGATAGTTGGGCAGTTTCAAAGGCTTCCAGTCAGTGTCCTCACTATGCTAGGCCTTATGCTACAGGAGAAGTAACATTGAGGATTCTGCCAAGCACCAATATGATCATTTCAATTATACATTCTTAGACCAGGAAAATGATCATCAAGGGGGTCCATTTACACAACGAATCTACTGTGAGCCATGAATGGGCCAGTACTTTATTATTTCTCCTGGAACAGGAGAGTGTGATGAGATTCAGGCCCTTAGAATCAATGTCAAGTCCTCCATATCAGGGATTGGCAGAGACCTTTTTAGATCAGAGATGGGCCAGACAGCATATATATTTGAATTTAAGGGCCATACAGTTTTTGTATCTCAAGTACTCAACTCTACTGTAGTGTGAAAGCAGCCACGGATGGTACATAAACAAGTGGATATGGCTGTGAGGACATTGGCCTTCAATGGGGATGAGTGTAGCATTTCTGCAGGCCCAGAGGGTTTAGAATAACCTGAGAATTCACATACCCCCATATCAAGTTGTAGGGTCTCACTCGTTTTGAATAAGGACACAGACATGACTTGCTGATTTTCAGAATTCAACCTTTGCTTTAGCTCTGCTATTTTTATAATGAAGTCCTGGGACTTGATCCTCAACTTTTTCTGCCTTACAGCTATAAGAGACGAAAATCTCTTTATGTGTTGCTAAGATGCCCTCTGATTTTCACACTTAGCCTTAAAATTAGTGATTAATCACATTCAGCTTTCATTTTCTTTTTTCTAAAATATTGAGAGCCCTCAGTAAAAATCAATCTATTTTATGATTCTTATGTTAAAGAGTTATTACCTTCCATGAACTCTGAACTGCCTAAGATACTGCACTCATGAGTGGCCCCCCTTCCACCAGTGAAAGTTTAGCAATTGCACTATTACTTCATATGGGGATCTATCCATGCTCCACCTATCAGCCATCTGGCCAAGGATACAGATAAAAATTTTCCATTTATAATCTGTTTCTTGAGTTTACTCTTGGCATGGAAGGTGTTCTTCCTGTGTTCTAGGAATCATATGCAAAGATGGAGATTTTCATACACTTAGCATATTAGGGAGTGCTGTCAGGAACAATACCTGGAAGGGCGTAGTAGGAGGAGGGTTAGTCAGCATTAAACTGTGATGCAGCTGCAACAGAAGCCTTAGCCAGTCCATGGGAAATTTTGTACCTTGTGGTGAATCTTCAGAGATGTCCTTAATTGAGGAAAAGGACTGAGTCTTTCTTTGTATTTCTGCATTAAGCAGTCAATAAATATGTGCTTTCTCCAGCACAGGATTTGGGGAGCAAGGTGGCTCTGTTTGGCTGAGGACAATTCCTGGAAACGACTTCAACTTTGGGCTGTCAGCAGGCAAAACTCCCGAACAGGAGGGAGTAAGCACCTCGGTTCTGAAGGGGAAATCTGTGACCCATGGCTGTTTGCTTTGCCTCTTACTCCCTAATGAAACCAAGAACTGACTCACAGCATATATTTGTTGGGTACTAAAGGAGAGCTGTAAAAATAAGTTGATATTGGGAAAAGACACCAAAGAATCTTTCCTCCTGGCATGTTCACATGAATCCTTATTTTTCTTCAGTTCTCTCTTCACTCAACTTTGAAATTTTGAGCCTTCATAATACTGCCTCCAATATTTCTATGTGCTCTCCCTGGTTTAGAGTTCAGCTTTGCATCACGGGCTCTGACTTCCCTCATTTCTTAAAGCATTGAGATCTCCTTTTGTGGCCTAAAAGGATCAGCAGTTTCTGTTACTAGACCTCACAGTTGGCAAATGCAAAGACCAGTCACGCGCTGACTTAAAGCAGAAAGAATATTTGGCGAATGTCAGCTTTTTGAATACACTTTTGATTAATTTGACCTTGTTGTGTTTATAAAATTGCAGATATTTATTTAATATCTACTTTGCATCAGGTAGTCCTCAATTACAGTTTCTTTTTTTTTTTTTTTTTGACACAGAGTCTCGCTCTGTTGCCTGGGCTAGAGTGCCATGGCGTCAAGCTCACAGCAACCTCAAACTCCTGGGCTTAAGCAATCCTCCTGCCTCAGCCTCTCGAGTAGCTGGGACTATGGGCATGCGCCACCATGCCCGGCTAATTTTTCTATATATATATTTTTTAGCTGTCCACATAATTTCTTTCTATTTTTAGTAGAGACCGGGTCTCACTCTTGCTCAGGCTGGTCTCAAACTCTCGGCTTCCCAGAGTGCTAGGATTACAGGCATGAGCCACTGCGCCTGGCCTATGTTTTCTGATATAGAAGTCAGGTAGCTAATCTAAACTTAAATTGACTTTTAAAAATATTTCTAATAGCAGTTCTGGGCCTGCTTCACACAAGAGCTGAAAGCCTACTGAGAAGCTATACCTTGCTTCTCTCAGACATGCTTCCATGTGAATCACTTATCTCCTGACATAGTTGTGCTTTACCATAAAACTTGCCCCCAAAGCATTAATTACTGTTTACAGGTCTTGGGTCAGGTGGGAATTTTTGTTGTTAGCTGCACTCAGGCATCTGCAATGGGCTGTGGGCTGGGGAGGCAGCTCTGCTGATCTTGGCTGGGCTGTGTCACATGCTGGAAGTTGGCTGGCTGCAGGCTGTCATATTAATAGGATAGCATTGGTTAAGATGACACCCTTGTCTGCTATTATATTAAGTCCTTTATTAACTGACATGCTAGTCTTTACTTTTGCACATGGCATTGGTAAGGTTTTAAAAGAATGATCAGAATTATATAAGACCTCTTCAGGACTCAGCTGGAAACCAGTTGAGCATCTACTGCATTCTACAGGACAGAGCAAGTTACAAAGCCAACCCAGTGTCAAGGACTGGATATATAGACTCCACCACTTACTGGGGACATTTTGAAAAGTCCCATTGCAAAGGCTATGGATAATAGAAAGAGAATATTTGAGAACATTTTTACAATGAATCTACCCAACATAGAACTAAGATTTCCACTGAGTATTTTTTTTCCTTCCTATACACTCCATGGCTTGTTCTAGCTCTAATTTTTAGGCTTTACAAATAAACATCTACCCTTACTGATATTTGGGACTTCCTAATTTTTCTCACATTTTGTCAAACTCAAACCAAAACAGAAACATTCAAGGCTGTGCAAAGAAAAAGCATCATAAATTTTTGTAAGATTGAACACTCTAGTCAATAAATAATACAAAATCTACTTTACATTTTCCTTGTTAAATGTACTCTGTTTGATTACTGACCACCAAAATAAACACTGGCACGACTGTGGGATTTTCAGTTTTTTCAAATAGGAACTAGAAGTAGCAGAAATAGAACAAGGTCAGCATGGACATGTGCTCACAATGCTGCTCAGCCTCATGTCCCCATAGATTTATACTTGTCACACACTAAAGGCTCAGTTGTAGCGCCAACTTTCTTTCATTATTATCTTTATTTTAAAATGTTTTGTGTGGCAGATTAAAAAAAAAGAATTGTAGGAAGTCAAAAATTCAAAGTAAGAAGTATAATTTTGGAAACGAACATTAAGAATACAGCAAAAAAAAAAAAATTGTTCCTTCACTTCTAAGTATGTTAGATAAGATCATCTAAATAAAAGATACCTAATGGGCTTACCAAATAATGTCTGTGTGGTAGGGATGTATAAACTCATATTTTTTCCTTATATACAGATATCATTAGGTAAAGCAACTCCGAGATCATCCATGGCTGCAAGGCTGAGTGTGGTAATTACCGCTTATTTGTGTTTTCTATTTGTGTTTTAATCTTTGACTTCCTTAATGCAGCCCAGCACTTCTATACTGTTGCTATTAGCAGCTCATTTTTTTTGACATTGACATATTTCAGTTTTATAGTCTCTAGGCTTATCTGTATAAATGGCAGCTGTTTCACATTCTTGAAATTTCAACTTAAGAAGGTCAATATTAAGAACCAATTCCAACTGTGTTATTCAATCTATGTTAGAATGGGAGAGATCTGAAAAAAGTTGACAGTTTAATTGTGTAGATTTCATTTAGAAATCAGTTCACTAGAGTCTTCTACTACTGACACGATAGCTTGTGTCTGTGGGATTTTTTTTTTAAATCCATTCAAATAGATGAAGGTGACAGAGTTTACAGACAGTAGCTGTCACCCTGTGGTCTGTCAGAGCTAAGTATTTCTTATCAGTGTGAGGTTGATTGTGAAGACATGTTTGAGGGAGAAAACACAGGGGACCAAGTTCTTGACTGCCTTATTTTTCAGGAGTATCATGCCTTATGGAATATGTTGAATCAGTCCAGCACCTTTAAGGGTTATCATTTGAGTGGTGATAGTAAGCATTGACTTGGGGTCAACTTACTATGGGAATAACAAAAATATTTCATATAGTGATATACATAGCAGTTTAGATAAATTATTAAGTGATGACGGGCACGTAAAGTTCTATAGTCAGAGTTTACCATAAAATATTCTAACATAATAGACAAAGAATTCCCATTATCTGTGATGTTATCCAGGCACATACTTAATGAGAATAATACTATTTTGTATTGTATAGACATTTTGGTATTCAACATTGTCTTCATCTTTATTATCTGATTTGTTACATACAACAACCCAGTGAGATAGCTAAAGGCCATTTTTTCTCGTATTTTATAGGTGAGAAAATGAAGGTATGAATTTTCAAAATATTCTCCATATCTGACATTCTTGGATTACTAAGATTCTAATACAATTATATTGGGAGAAGAAAGGCAATATGCTATTCCATTTAAAGCCAATAAAGAGGCTTGGATTTGAGGTGGAGTAGTAGCAATAACAGTGGACAGATAACATATTTTAGTAAAAGTGTCTGGAATTTTCCTGTAGACTAAAAGCGAGAATTAGGGAAAAAGAGGAATGAAAAATAATGACTTTTAAGCTTTTGGATAAACAACTGGGCAGATGATGATAACATTTATCAAGACAGGGCTAAATGGGTGAAGAGTTGATAAGGTAAAGTTGATATGCTTATGAGAATTAAGTCAAAGTGTCACATAGGTAGGTGGTGTACACTTCTGCAGTTCAGGCAAGAGGAGCAGGTTGTTATTATCAAGGTGGGTCTCATAGGTAAAGACATGAGACTAAATGAGATTAGGCAGAGAGACACAGTGCAGCTAGAGAAGGGACAGCAGGATACTGAGCATCTCAGCATTTAGAGTTTCAGCACAATTGCTTTTGGAGATAACACTTTTACTGCTTCAATTTTTTTTAACTTTTACTAATGGCTATAATCTTAGCAATTTATAGTATAGTCATTTTATACTTCATTGTATAAACTCTAAATTATTAACTTTTTATATTTTGTATTAGATGCCGTGTTTTCAGCCCTCAGTTTTCACCTTTATTTACCTATTTTTTTCATGGAAATGATTTTCTTTTTGGCTATAAGTGGCAAGGTAGAATAAAAATTAGTGCAATTATAGTAAGATGGTGCTTGGCACCAAACTTTCATTTTACTCATGACAAAATTCACTGACTCTACATTTTCTTCCAATAGAGAAAAAAACAAATATAGCTTTAAAATGTGTAAAAGTATTCTTTCTCTTTTGATCCACTAAGAAATAACTGTTTGATAAGATGAAATAACCTGTATGCGAAGCCAAAGAGGTCACGATTATTGTTACTAGAATGGATGGCTTTGACGACATATCATATATCAAATTGTTCCACTGTGCACAGTAACTAAAACACATTTTATTTCCAGTTTAAAAGACTCTACTCTTTAAAACAAAACAAAACAAAACTATCTCACTACAAAGAACAACAATAACGACAGCACATTGCACAACAAAGAGACTTGGGAGATAGCATGCTGAAAGTGTCTGAAATTATTTTTGTTAATTAGCACGTGAATACCATCAATCAGTGGATTAGTTTGGACCAAGAAATTTTCATAAAATGGGAAATAAAATAGGTTTTTTGTGGAGACACAAAATCCTTGTACAATTTGTCTATTTCTAAACTGATAAGCATTTTGAACTGCACATGGGACATATTCGTGTAGAAGGGATTCAGTTACAGCTCTCTTTGAAGATCAAAAGGCATAAAAAATGGCAATAGACTGAGGAAGTACATGTCAAATATTATCAAAGTAAATACAATTTCTTTAACATTATCCTGGGATCTGAATTCAGAAACTTTGGGACTCATACTAAGCCCCATAAAAAGTATACTTAATATTAAAATGGTGTGTAATATATTTCAAGCTGAAGTGACTGTTTTATAGGTCTGTACCATCAAGAAAGTCTTTTCTCACTCTTTCCTACCAAGGCATCTAGCGCTTAACTTTTCCGCATGTTCTGACAGAACAAAAACTCAACAAATCCAGCTCCATGCAGGCTGCGAGACAGTGCGATTTTGTCGGGGGAACCATGCCTCAGCATTTATAGTCTTTGGAAAAGCCTCTATACTATACTGATGCCACTAATGGCCATGTTTCAGGTCATAATTTATTGTGGAAAGGCCAGACAGAAGCTCAGGGTGGAGTCTCTTGCTTCCGTGTTAATTTCTAACAAACTCAATAAACTTCTCAAATTGTGAAGGATGCAAACAAAATCCAGTTTATTTGTATCCCAAAGAATCCTGCCACAAAATTCCAAGGTTGACTTGAAGTCATACAAGGTTAGTAATTTTCCGAATGTGTATTTATTTTTTTTTCTATTTTCTTAAATACTTGCTATATAGTGAAACTACCTCCTAGGAACAGAATGTTCTCCATCGCTGAACAACTGACCTAGCTAAGCAAATACTCATGTCATCAATTACCATTTTAAATGTCTCAGAAAACATTCTTTGAAGTAATCCTTCCTCAAATCCTGTTTGAAACTGGATTTATATAACGAGTAAGTGGGTAAACATTGTGTGGAATTAAATGGATGAGGGGGAAAATTAATTTTGTCATGCATAAAGTTGTTATCTTTAAAGGAATGCTTAAGTGTTATTCCTCCTTAAAATTCTGGGACATCCAGATGGAGGATTGTTAAACTAAGTAATTCCTAAATTATGGCTGGGATGTCAGTGAGGATTTGTGAGAATTAAGTTTAAGTGAAGAAGGGAGCTGAAACAGTCCAGTGGACATAGAAGTGTTCTCTTTATTTGCCAAATTTTAAATGTTCCTTTTTATTCCATCCTTCCATTTCTCTTTACTCAAAATTTTTCCTACTCTCCTTCCTCACAAGAACTATGTCCTATAGTAACTTTGAATTCTATTAAGCAACTTGATAGTCATTCAGTGTTTTTTCAAATGAGGAATAAATATAACTATGAATTAATATAAATTACCTCCCGTTTTATGTATAGCATATTCATATTATCAATAATAACAATCTAAATATTCTCACCCTTCCAAATTAGTCATTGATATCAAACAATACTAACTATCCCACTTAATAATTCAAGTTGCTTAAAAGACCTTGTTTTCTCAAGTAATTCTGCTCTTGAAATAGATGATGTAAAAATGAATTTGTAACATTGGTTACTATAGAAAATAATTAAACCCATTAAGCTGTAATCTACTTGTACCACATATTACTATACCCTGCTTGGTACATAATAAGGCATTAACAATTGATTCCTACCAAATAAATTATCTTTAAATGAATTTTGAACTTCAAACACATGAAATATTAAAGTGTACATCTTGAATTTAGGTGTAGTATATTAATGACTTTACAGCTTATGAAAAATTCAGAGGCATAAGTAGGAGTTGGAGATATCATCCTATTTCTTTGTTGGGTTTATTCCACATCCAGCTCACCTAACACTGAATTTAGATTCCAAGAGACTATAACATAAGGGATGTTTTAGACACCTGTGTCCCATATCTGACCTTAAATCTTTGAAGGAAAATTCAGGATTCTTTCTTTATTTATTGCTTTCTTATTTATTTATTTATATTTCAGGATATTATGCGGGTACAAACATTTTGGTTATATTTTATGACTTTGCCTCCCCCAAGTGAGGATAAGAGGCTTGCCCCTCCCCTCTACAATACTCATTGCGTCCATTAGTTGTGAGTTTACCCACCCCCAACCCCCTAATCCCTGGAGAATATTACTACCCTGTGAGCACCATAGTGTTGATCAGTTAGTGCCAATTTGATGGCAAGTACATGTGGAGCCTATTCTTCCGTTCTTGGGATACCTCACTTCGAAGGATGGGATCAAGCTGTATCCAGGAAAATAAAAGAGGTGCTAGATCACCATCGTTTCTTATCATTGAGTAATATTCCATGTATACACATACCAAATTTTAATAATCCACTCATATTGCTTTCTTAATTTCTCTATTTCTCTCTTTTTTATTTCTTCTTTTTCTCCTTTCTTGTATTGGAACAATTGTGAAATTTTGAATACAAACTAATTTTTGATGATTTTTATGGGATTATTTAATTTATTTGGGGAAATAATATAATTGTGCTTATGTAGATGAATATCTTATTTTTAGGTTATACACATGTTAAAGTTCTTAGAGATATAATGTTATGATTTCTACAGTATACCTTCAAATGCTTTCAAAAATATACAGACACACACGGACATACACACACAGAGCAAATTTGTCAAAATGTTAATATATTTCAATTCTAGGTAGGGAATATGTGAGTATTTTTTATAAGTTTCTTTTCACCCTTTTACATGTTTAAAATTTTTATCATAAAAAGTTGAGAAAAAAGACATAAACCATGTGATAGTCTAGCTTATATCAACTTGGCTAGGCTCTAGCACCCAGTTATTAATCAAACATCAATCTAGGTGCTACTATGAAGATATTTTGTAGATGTAATTAAAGTCTATAATCAATTGACTTTAAGTAGATTGTCCTAGGTAATGTGGGTGAGCATGATTCAATCAGTTAAGAGGCTTAAGAGCAGTACTGAGGTTTCCTGAAAAAGTAGAAATTCTGCCTGTTAACTAAAGCTTTAGCTCATACCCTAGCATTACTAGTTTCCCTTCCTGAAGGCCAGCCCTGCAGACTTTGGACTGCCCTAGCCAGCCTTCACAATCACAAAAACCACTTATGACAATAAATATCTTAATACATAGTTTCTATTGGTTCTTGTCCTCTGGTTTTGAACCTTCACTGATATATAATACCCTTTCCCCCAGGAGCTCAGTGTATAGTTGTGGAGATACATGTAAGTTAAAAAATATATATATATTATATATAAAATAATATATTTTTATATGTGCATATATATATAGAGAGAGAGAGAGAGAAGTGCTATATTAGAGATTATCACAGATCTCTATGGCAAACCATATGAGGGACACTTAGCTTAGACTGGAAGCAATTTTGGAGATACATGAAGAACTTCCCTAAGAAAGGGATGCATCATTCAAGATCTAAAAACTATGCCATAATTAATAATACAGTAAAGGAATTTATTTTTATATGTATTTAAAATTAAATTTGTCCATTAACATAAGAATTTTAGATACAGAGACTGAAAACATTATTTGAAAAGGGTTGCATGACTTCACTGAACACCATTTTGCAATGGAATTTTCTAACAGTCAATTAAAAAGTATGCATAATGGGTAGGAAGTTGTCTTCGCAATTTTGGGGGAATATATATCTTCTGATTTATGTGTTCTGTGAATGGGTTTACTGTTCAATTAAAGTCAAGTACAGAGGATACTTAAAGTTTGCATTTGTTATGTAGATGGTATGACTACTTGTCAAATAGGATTATTTTTTCATGCTTTGAGCACAATTTAAATTTTCTTAGCACAACAGATCTACAAAATCCAATCTACTAATTGCCATATAAAGTGTCTATAGAGATTATGGATCTACAAGTAGAAAATAAATACAATCATCAGCAAGCTAATTTATATTGCTAGATTTCCCATTTTACTCTAAAGCAGCAAGACTGGAATGGCAATGTGGAAATGCAGAGAGTAGTGGTGACAGATGGAATGAAGATAAAAAGGCTAGGACTTCTGGTTACCCCCTGAAAAGAGGCACTGTCAACCTCTTTCATGTTCTAAATAACTGATATAACATATGACATTATTAATATTTTATTCATCAAAGGCATTCTATCTCATTATTTCCTTATGTGGCCATTTAACTTTCAATATATGGCCTTCTCCTTGTTTTAAAACAACTGCTAGTGTGAATGTAAAATTTTAATCCAATCCTGGTTAGTTTGTTTTAATGATACAAACGCGAGCTATGTTTATGAAGAAAGCCTCAACATTCAGATGCCTTTTAGTCAACAAGCTAAATGAAAATTGGGAGAAAATTTTATTGGCAAAAGTTTGTTTTGTCTAATGTATATGCAAAATAACCCACATCTTTGTTTTTATTTATCCATTGTTCAACCATAGGAAACTTGCATGGGAACTTAAAGCAAAAATTGCTGAAATATATATTTGGAAAAAATCAACTGTATATGAATATGGAATGCCAAAATAAACAAAAATTTGTTTCTGAATACCCTCTATAAGCAGAACAATTTCTGAAGAGAAGACAGTGCAGAAAACTGTTAAATGAGAAGTACAGCCAAAGCAAGAGGACAGATTTAGCAATCCGGGTTCTGTTCCGTAGGACACATCTCAAACTGATTTTGGAAATCTGCTCAAGCTTAGAGGCTGGCTGAAGCCACCCTGCTTTTACAATTTCAGATGCTTAGAAAAGGCATTTTCAAGACAACACTCAGAAAATAGGAGAGAAAATAATATGCTCAAAATGTTGCCAAATCCAATGGATAATTGATTTAATAATTGTGCTTTTAAACAAACAATAACTTTAAAAATGGCCAAATCTTTTTCATAAAGGCCATGGTACATTAACTGAGGAGATTTTCTTGAATAGCAGCCACAACAATAAATAACATTTTTGGTTTGAGAAGAACCCTTTTCCTTATTTCCTTCTTAGTTTTTAAAACGAAAGCTAAACCATGATACTCTTTTAAAAATTTTTTTTTACAGTTTACAAAAATCCAATGCATACTTAGTTACTAAAACATTAAAAGGAACAAATGATTCCAAATATTTTTGTCCCCTGTCATTTTCTTCTCCTAAGGGTGGTCAGAGAGGCCACAGATCATTACTTTATCTAAGACTTGTCTTATGGGCGTGAGGCAGAAGGAGTAATTGTTGAAGCCAGAAATTGTCTGTGTTCCCCACCCTTGTGATTAACTCAGACAAGAAGGGATGTGGCAAGAGCAGATCCTGGAAAACTCAAACTTGAGATAGAAACCATGTTCTTGTTTTTCTCAACTGATTATGCTCTAACAGTGCCAAATGATCCTGCAAGTTGGGAAGGAAGACCAGGAAGGCAGAGTGGGAAACAGCAGTAAAAAGGAGGAAAATCTCCATTTCTCACATATGTTTTTGTAATTTAAAGCATTATTAGAGTGCCATAAAATGGGGTTTTTTGTTAAGGTTTTTGCTTGATGAGTACACTTGTCTGCTTTTGTTTTAATGTTTATGATTATTTCACCTTTCTAGAAAAAATATTTAATCTAAGTTTATTATACATTTATCATTAAATGCAATAAAACTTAAGTGATAATTTTAGGATTAATTGCAAGGTGGGAGAGTTAGTAGGACATGCCCTGTAAGACAATTGCCAGCATTCCTGGCCCCTTCCCCTAGATGCCAGCGTGCTACCTCTCCAGTTGTGATAATTAAACTGCCTCCATCCATTGGCAAATGTCTCCTACGGGGCCAAGCGTCTCCCTTTACAGCCAACTGAGAACCTAAGAGAAAAGAGAGCAATGCCAGTAAGAAAGTAAAAAAAAAAAAAAAAAGAAAAGAAAGAAAAAAAGAAAAGAAAAAAAACTAGAAAATGATATAATTATGAAAAAAAATAGCACAAAAATAGTCAATGTTAGAAGATAATAAAGAGAAGAAAGACAAAAAGAAAGATGGGTGAAGATATGGGTTTGGGGAGGGTAGATTCATAACTGAAGAACTCTATTTTTTTCCCCAGAGAAGTAAAAGTGGAACAGCTATTAAAAGTGAGAGGGTGGTGTGATGCTAGTAGACTTTTAGTGGTTTGATAAAGGATGTGATTTAGGATTTGTGAAAACAACTTGCCAAGGCATATTGAGGAGCAGCTGAGGTTGAATAATAACCTGAAATGGTGCCAATCAGCAAGCTGATGAAATATTCTCAAACAATGTTTAGCCACAAGGGAATCAATGAATAGAAAACAAATGGTGAGATTGATCAGAGTTTGAGGGCTTAACAGGGCAGGTGTGGCTCTAGAATAAGATGGAAAGAAATTAGATCCCAGGATAGAGTGGAGGTAAAAAGATTGATGATTAGGTCCAGACTCAGGCATCGAGAAGAAAATCAGTGGTAGAAAGGCAAGAAAAAAAGTATACTATTAAGAGATTGGAGGTTTTGATAAATTCCAAAAATATGCCTCATGTAACTAATAAAGTGGAATAAGTACAGCCCTAAAAAAATGTAGTCATTCAAAGGATTGGCTGTATGTATATCCATTCAAGGAAGTGAGCCCTGTTAATGGAGAAATGCAAACTCCATTAACTCTGTGCATCACATACACACTGATGTGAATATTTATACACCCCCTTGCTAATATTATTTGTGTATATGTGTATATACTAAACCTATATCTGTCTCTAGTTAACATTTGAGAGTTTTGATAACTTATTTTCAGAAATCACTGATTTCTTAAGCGATGGTGAAGGAAAGTAAATGTACGTACATAATCATATGTTAATCAAGTAGGACTCATTAGATCTATTAGAGAGTTTATTTTTATCTCTTATTGTCCCTTTAAAGTTGTAGAGAGAAGAAAAGGTTTTCACTGACACTAGATGAAAGTGTGGAGAGGACCCCATAATTTCTGTTCACATTTGGATAGTGTGAAATCTGTGATCACTTTAAGTTGCAAACATAATATCATTATTTCAGCAAATTAAAGTGTCTAGTAACAGATATTAATTTGTATCTTAGTATCTATTCAAGATCATTTTCCTTCCTATTCCTCTGTCAGGTAGGATTAGCTTCAGGAGGGCTTCTGGCTATCAGAAAAATGAATTGGGGTGGGTTTCACTATTCTTGTGACTCAATTCGAACCCCACTGCTAGATGCCTAGATCCCTCTTAGGTTGGTATAAGGGATAGAACATACAAAAGGAGGCAAAGAACTTTCCTCCTTGACTGGTACTGGTACATGCAGACTTCACACATCCTGTTTCTAGTAGGTATTTAAAGGTGTGGTTTCTCTTGCAGAGTATTTTCTGGGTTCCTTAAAGACGACTAGTTGGTTTCCCTTAGACAGTAGCTTCCATCATGAGTGATGCCTCTCTGTTGACTGGCCACTGTGGATCTGCTATAGCTTTTGCCACCAGGAGCCATGTACTATTGAAATCCTGTTGCTACAGAAGCCTGTCCTCTGGGTAGGGATCGTTTTGCATGACCCCTCAGGCTAATGTTCCCTTCTGCCTGTCACACCCAGTCCCTGGGATTCACGTACTTTGACCTGCCTGTCTCCAGTTGGAAGTGCAGTTCCTTTCCAGCTGCAGCTCCCTATTCTGCTGCCAGGAATGCTTTTTCTTCCTCAGGCATGAGTCAACTTTTTGTCTGTCACTGGAGGGAACACATGTCAAGTTTGCTAAGTGTGCCTATTCAAACCCCTCTCACTAGGCTTGGGATGAGAAAGTACCACCTCCACCCTTTGCCTCTGTGGGAAGAGATAGTGAAAGTCCCAGGACAGCAATGCTCTTCACAAAATCCCAGCTCTCTTTAACTCTTAAATTATCCCCATTCCTTCCACCCTTTTTACCTTTAATCTGAGTTGAAAGCCTCTGGATGAGGAACACAAGTAGTGTGCAATTGGTTTTCATATATATTCATTGAAAACGTAATTATAATGTAGTGAACAATTCACATTTTTATTAGTTACCTTCCATAAGTGGTACTTCAGTTGAAACTTCCAGTTTTACATCTTGCTCTATATCGAAAGGAGAAAATGTGTAAAGAGGGTTTATATACTTCTCTGGACTTGATTAGTCACTGTATTTAGGGTATAGACAGTACAAAAAAGTGATAGAATGACAAGGCAAAGGAGAAGAAAATTATAAACAATTAAACAAATGGCGACTTTCTGAATCTGTTTCTGTACTCTATTCACAAGGAAGGAGCAGGAGTTGGTCCAACATTCAGACTCTAGAAGAGACTTTGTATGAGACTATGCCCCCAGTGAGCTACCTGAACTACATAGACCCACTTTGACAGACAGTGATGGTGTATCAGGTACTATTGGAAAACAATACCAGACAATTATCCAAAGGACTTGCTGTGGACTGAATTGCGTTCTCCTCAATTAATGTGTTGAAGCCCTAACCCACAATGTGACTGTATTTGGAGATAGGGCCTATGTTAATAAAAGTAAACAAAGTCATAAGAATAGGATCTTAATCCTATAAATCTGGTGTCCTTATAAGAAGAGGAAGAAACAGCAGAGATCTCTCTCTCTCTTTCTGTCCACAAGTGTGCACAGAAAAGGCCATGTGAGGACATAGAGAGAAGGCAGCCCTCTACAAGCCAGGAAGAGAGTCCTCATCAGAAATCACTCCTTGGCGGCACCTTGACCTTGGACTTCTAGCCTCCCACACTCTGAGAAAAAAAATGCGTGTTGTTTAGCCACCCAGTCTGTAGCTTCCTCCTCCCTGTCCCGAAAGCTCTAGCAGACTAACACAGGGCTTCTTAGATACATTATGTTATTTCATACTCACATCAATAGTATGACACTTGGGAGATAAAGAACTTGAAACTCAGAGAAATAAAGCCAGACTCTCTTATTTCCAACAGTGTGCTCATTCACCTCTCCCATAATATGTTCTAAAAGTATTACTGGTTCCTTATGGATGGGCACCAGCCCAAACATAAATGAATTCTGAGTGTATATTTCAATCACAGGCCTTTAGTGTACATGGATAGGAAAAAAAATATCAAGTTTCCCCAGGATTTTAGGAAGTTCTCTTTTGAAAGATTTATCAGTTCTAATTTCAAAGCTGTGTGTGTGTGTGTGTGTGTGTGTGTGTGTGTGTGTGTGTGTCCATAGAAATGAAGTCATGACAGTAGTCAAAATACACGGGGATTACTATGGAATTGGTTTTAGTTTCATGTATTAATGAGCAATAACCTTTCTCGTCTCATATAAAGCAAGGTATTTTCACAATTAGTAGATAGTCTTCTCCTTTTTAGTGTTTCTCATTGTGGATAAACTTGGCGTGAAATCACACTTGCTTTCTGTAAGTCGAGAAGATTTTTGGAGCTGTAGAAGACTAAAGGAATCATATAAAATACTTAAAGAATATTGAATGCAAAACACCTGTCTCTCAGCCCGAACATTGGTGACATTTTAAACCTGCTAAGTGGGGTGGTTTCACTCAACCAATTCTTAGGGTGCCAGATTTATTGACTTTAAAAGTTCAAACTTCTTGTTCTACTTGAAATTTAATGTCATTCTCAGTTCAAAACCCCTCCCTCAGTCAATGCTTTCTAAAATCTAGGCCTACTATAGCTCCTCTTCCCCAACCATTTTTTTTTTGGACTTTTTTCCTAAGTTAAATAAATGATATTTTTCCCTATATTTTTTTCTCCAGTGGAGAATGAAGAATTAATTACCTGGGGAAAGTCACTGACTGTAGTAATTGTTTTATAAACATGCACTAACCCTCATGGTCCTTCACCTGTTGTGGAAAGTTTCATGAGGGCTTGACATCTCTATACTTCTATGAACAATAGATAAAAGACAAAAGACATAATTTATTCAATCTTATGTGAGAAACTGGGTTTTTTGTAGATTTTGTCCTGATGAAAAATATCATATAAAGACTGTTTTAGTCTGACATTAACATTTCCACCTCCCCATAGTTAACAGTGTTTTGGTCTTGCTTTGTTTTAAAATAAAATTTAAATTGATTTATTTTTTAATTGAAAAATAAAAATTGCTTGTATTAATGTTGTACATGTTGTTTTGACATATTTATACATTGTGGAATGGCTAAATTAAGCTAATTAACATATGCATTACCTCACATACTTATCACATTTTTTTGTGTGTAGTGGGAACAGTTAAAATCTACTCTTTTAGCATGAATACAATACATTGTTATTAACTATAGTAAGCATGTTATACATTATATCTCTTAACTTATTTCTCCCATGTAACTAAAATTTTGTATGTTTTGACCAACATTTCTTCTCTCCCCTTCAGCCTCTGGTAATCATTCTACTGTCTGCTTTTATGAGTTTGCCTTTTTTACACGCCATATGTAAGTTTATCATGTGGTATTTGTTTTTTCTGTGCTTGGCTTATTTCACTTAACATAATGTCCTCCAGAGCCAGCCATGTTGTTGCAAATGACAGGACTTCCCCCTCTTTTTTAAGGCTGAATAATATTCCATTGTGTGTATATACCACACTTTCTTTATCAATTTGTTGATTAACACTTAGGTCAATTTTATATCTTGGCTGTTGTGAATAATGCTGCAATAAACATGGGAATGCAGATATCTCTTTGACATACTGATTCAATTTCTTTTAGATACATTGTATATCCATTAGTGGAATTGCTGGATCATGTATTAGTTCTATTTATAACTTTTTGAGAAACCTCCAAACTGTTTTCCATAATGACTGTACTAAGTTACATTCCTACCAACGGTGCACAAGGGTTCCTTTTTCTCTATATCCTTGCCAACACTTATCTTTCATCTTTTTCATAATAGCCATTCTGATAGATGTGAAGTGATATGTTATTGTAGTTTAATTTGCATTTCCCTAATGATTTAGTGATGTTGGCAATTTTTCATACGCCTGTTGATCATTTGTATGTATTCTTTTGAAAAAATGTCCATTCATGTTCTTTTCCCATTTTTTAATTTTTTTTATTATTGAGTTGCTTGAGTTCCTTACATTAACCCCTTATCAGATCAGAAATACGGCTTCCAAATATTTTCGCTCATTTTGTAGATCTCTACACTCTCTTGATTGTTTTCTTTGTTCTGCAGAAGCATTTTAGCTTGATTTAATTCCATTTGTCTCTTTTGTTGCCTGGGTTTTGGGGCTGGTCTTGTTTTTTGTTATTTAACCATTTTTGATTATTTATATGTGCGCTTTAGAAATAGCTGCTACATTTTGTTAAAATTTATTTTCGAAAGTAAAGAAGGCAACAGAGCATGGTGGAAGTATATATTTTAGGCCCACAGACCTCTGAATTTAAGTCAATTTTCTGTCCCTTAGTAGCTATGAGGTACTTTTTCTGAACTTGAAAATGGGTTAAATCGAACTCGTTCTTAATGAAGAAGTGAGCCTGGAAGCTAGTGCTATGCTGGATACATATTCAGTAACCACTTGTTCTCTGCCTTCTTTGGCTAAAATGTCATTTAATGGGATGCCTTTGTCATTTAGTCATTCTGTAGTCTAATTCACCAATTATATAATCCAATTATGTAAAAACTCATAACTAACAACAAAATAATCTAAATAATTCATATTTTATTTAAAAATTTACATATGAGTACCAGTGATCCTAAACACCTTTTGCTATCATATCCTAAAATTTAATAAGCTGATATATCAAACACTAAGGCTGATGACACAAAATAACTGTGATTTCCAGTTATTCTCTTCAAAGGCGTGTCTTCATTAAGCAGGATGTGGAAATGTTTGCTTAAAGGTGAGAAGCAGATCTTAAAACAATAAAACTGCAAGAGGAAAAGCTAAAATCCCTGACACAGCTCTTGGGAAGGGGATGGTTAGGCCCGAAAATGAGATGGGAAGGACCAGGTGAATTTACTGACTTACTCCATGTGTGAGAAAATGTGCCTCACCAGATTCTCTTGCTGATTCACATTTTTTTTTGTATTAATAATATTTTTCTGGTTTTGTGCACCACACAAGCAGAAATCTAGCAGCTCATGTGTAAGATGAGTGACTGCCCTTCCTATCTGCTGTGACAATTTTTTCATTAGTCTGTTCATTTGTACCAACGATAAAAGTGCATACTTTGCTACACATAGCCAACATAATAATACATCTAGGACTTATGCAAGTGAGGGGAAAAGAGAGGGAAAGGGAGAAGGAATATGAAAACTGGGCTACACAGGGCCTGGGGATGGTGGAGGGGGTCAGGTTAAGCAGAAGAAGCCTGATCCTGTTCCAGGATGTGGCCACAACTGCAAGACATACATAAACTTGCTTGTCTGCACTAATTTTCTGGTCTCATCTAGCCTCTCATACATTCTAAGAGCAGGAAGATGCAGCGGGTGGGTTAGGAAGTGCCCTTGCATACCCTGTCGTCTTTAATGGAGAACTAGGACCTGGCATTCCCTGAAGTTCCTATGCAAATGATCACTTTTTTTGTTTTTGTTTTGTTTTTTTCCCATGGGACTTCATGGGCAACGAGGGGACAAACTCTGTTCTGGGTAAAGCTATTGTGTAGGGTATGATACTTTTTTTATACCTTCTTTGTACAGGCATCCTATGCCAGTGTCTACATCTGGCTCTAAGTGCTCTCTCAGTCTCTGCCATGGCTACTTTTGGCAGAGACCACATGCCTCAAATTCAACATCATGTCTTACTTCTATATCCACTCCACCACTTATCTATTGCAGGTCGATAGACACATGGCAGAGGAGCAGTATTCAGCTCAATTATAAGCATTCAGTTTCCAATATACAATGGTTATATTGAGGGAGAAATACCACTGTCAATATATACTCTTGCCCAACACATGGTAGTTTTATATAAAAGTACAGAAAGAGGTATACTTAAGAGAAAAATCAAACCAAACAAAAAAGACTTTCTCTGGAAATATTAAATACCATAAGTCTCTTAAAAAACCTCATTAAAGCAAATAACTGTCATTGAAAATGAAAAAGTATCTGGGAAGGAAGCCTAACCATGACACAGGCCAAAGTCTCTGTGCTCCTTTGGGTCCATCCTTTCCTCATTTGCACCCTTATTAGCAATCCCTAGACACTCAGCTCTGCCCAGCTGAAGAGAAATGGTCTTAGCAGTGTCATACGCCACCCTTCCCTGTCACAGCGATAATCGTGATCTTCCTCCTTCTGAGTTCCCTCTATTTCTAGAAAACAGCAGTAAACATTTCAGAATCTCAAAACTGTATTTATATTCTGATTACTGTCTCAAAACTAGGTTCATTCTCCTGCTGCTTCTAGTCTAATATAGCGCTTCTCGTCTAATATATGCAGCTATTCTCCATTTATACTAAATATGGCTTATGTATTAATACTGGATACTTTTATCAACATTCACAGGGATTTTTTTTTTACTTTAAAGAAATAAATTTTACTGAATTAGACTTTATTATTATTACTGGCATGTGAGACTTGGTGTGAAGGATTTTTTTAAGCTGTTAGTGCTTTCTTCTTGGCCACCAAAACAAGCAAGAAGAGTGAGATTCCAAGTTCCCTTAGGAAGAGATATTTCCTATTACTCTCCCTTTAATACCCTTAGAATTGTTCTAATGCTCCCAGTTCCTGTATCCCTTATGTTTTTCTGTTTTCAGAATTTGTTTACCTAGAGGGCAAGTGATGAGATTTGAAATTCATGCTAAATCCAGCACACAGTTTATACCCACTGTACCAATAATATCATTCAGAAGTCCCTTCTGATAAATTGCAAAAGCCAACATAATCTTTCACTCCTTTCAGGTTTCATTCCTTGTGTAATGTGACTTTGAAGATCTTACTATCAAGAACTGGAGTCTGTTGTCTCTGGGTGGGTCTTGTGACTTACTTTGGCCAATGGAATGGAGCAAAAACCTGTTGATGTGCAGGTTCCAAATCTAGGCCTCCAGAGGCCTTGCACAATCTCACCTGCTGTCCTGGGACTTCTGCCTTCCCATGGAAGCAAGCCTGGGCTAGTGCACTGGAGGATGAGGTTCCATGTGGCTCATAGTCAAACCAGTCTTCTACCTGTGCAGTGATACTGCAGACAAACGCATGTTCTCAGGTGAGACCACAAGTGTCTCCCGGAACCCAGTCCTGATGGCTGGACACACAAAATTGTTAACCAAGAAATGGGGTTGTTTTAAGCCATTAATTTTTTTATTAGTTTGTTATGCTGCTAAATGTTTGTGATAAGTATACAGTATAAGGTAACTCATAAACCTCTTATAATCTACAAAATAAATTTCAAATGTTTTAACATTATAATCAAGGTCTTTTACAATTCTCTCTAGGTTTGTATGTCTGGTCTCAATCCTGGTTCTTCTTCCATTGCATTATATTCTCAATTCATATACTTCATATGTTTTCTTCATCAAATACTGTTTTCTATGACTTTATTTCCATATTTTATCTCCATCATGCCCTCTGACTATGATACCCTCACCTTTCTGCTCCCTTTGTGAACTTATACATTGTCTCCAGAGCTAGTTCTAATAT
This sequence comes from Lemur catta, assembly GCF_020740605.2. NCBI lineage: Eukaryota > Metazoa > Chordata > Mammalia > Primates > Lemuridae > Lemur > Lemur catta. The sequence continues at coordinate 270,134,113 of NC_059128.1, forward strand.
TATTGACTCTGTAAAGATTTTTCTCACTCTCCCCAAAGAAGGAAGTACTTGACTCTGTTTCCACAATTTTCATATATCTCTTATCTATAACATGTATCACATGACACTGCACTGTTTTCTGTCTCCAGAACCCAGCAGAGTAATAGATATTTCTGCAGTAGATTCCATCATTACTCCCCATATTTGCTTTCTACTCTCCAACCCCACCTCTGTAGGAGGGAATCACTTTCCCACTGCAGCCATCATCAGTAAATCAACTCCAACCTAGCTCTTAAGAAGTATTGTGCTTCTCCTCATCCTTTTAGGAGCTTCCAACCACTCTCGTTTTTTTTTGTTTTGTTTTGTTTGTTTGTTTTTTTTTTTGGGGGGGGGAAGCTCATATCAAAGAAAGCAAAGGGAAAGAGAGCTGCTCAAACTTACCTACTAATGTGTAAGCAAGAAATTAATATCAAGTATCTTTGTTTCATGGTATTACAGAAACACATAATTGAAGCAATAGCTGCACTGAAAATTTGAGGGACAAAGTAATATCTAAAGATATTCTAAAAGAAAAGGAATTGAATCAAAACCTAAGAACTTTTGGTTGGAAATAAATTACAGTTTCCTTAAAAGATTTAAATAGTGTATATGTCATCAAAGGAAGCTAAAATAATATATTTCAGTTTTTTAAATTTAAATACATTTTTATCAGTCTTTGTCAGAGATTTTGTCTTTAAGCACATTTAGCTTGACTGAAAGTTCTTTTTTTTAAATTGATTTTTTTCATACTTTAAATGGATACTAAGTAATCTCAAATGCACATAGCCCAAGGATGATCTGAGAATGAAATACTTTTAAGAAGGAGTGGCTTTGCTTCCTCCTCACCCTAATTTCTAAAGTAACATATGTTCAAGGTAAAAATATTTTAAGAATACTGAAATGTATAAACTATTATACAAGGTGAAATCCCATGATCTTGTTCCTTGGAGCAAGTACCATCAATTCATTGGTATAGAATCCTTCAGGTTTATTTTTTTCTGTGCCTATAACAACTTTACTCTTATTTAATATAACAGGTATGCTAGATGTCCTTTGCTATCCCTTCTAAGAGTTGTGAGTATATACTTATTATTTAAATAAAGTTCAAGTATCAAATGACTGTATTAGATCTCTAGTGAGAAAATTATATATTATGCTTTATTTTTAATTCTAAGTAAGGTCAATGAGGGAAAATGCTTTGAACTTTTTCCACTGAAAATATGTGCAATGCATAGAATTTTGTGATTCTGGGTTATGACTTATGAATTAAAAAATGTAAGTGTAAACAGTTGGCTTGTTTCAGAAACACAAGTGAGATTTTCCGTTAGCTCTTTCATTTTATGAGTTGTGGTTTAACATTCTTACCACACTATAAACATCTGAGCTACAAAACAGTGATGGAGTTGGCACATTACATGAAAATGCTGCCATCCTAGAGCATTTCTGTTGAATCTTTTTTGATGAAAATATTTTTCTTGGAGAAACAAGATAGGTATGTTTTAGTAAATTGCAGAAATAAGAAAGGACATTTTAAGATTTCCTTTTGTATGTTTACAACTTAGATTGTTCCAAGTGTAATGTAAATTTTTCATGTATGTGTAAGTTTATAAGACAGCAGAAATTCAGCAATTCAAAATATATATTTTCTGAGCCATCTAAGGAAAACATAAAACTTTATTTTTTCCCTTTTTGTAAATTATCTGGTCTATGCCAAAGGGTTTCTAACTGCAGAGCCATGACTTGTCCTTTGCTATGCAAGACTAAGTGTGATTTCCTTTCTGCTTCTAAATTTATTCAGTCAAAGTTTATTAGGATCTACATGAACCATGAAGAGAAGACAACCTACACCCATTCAGGCAATTCATTCCATTCAGCAAAAGAGAGAAAAATAGAGATAAATAAAGAGTTTGTATAAACAACAATAACTGATAGTATAAATGTTGATAGATTTCAAGCAAAAGTTGATATTTTACTTAGAGAATGAAAGAAAATAGGCCATAAGATGATCTGTGGAAGGCAAAAATAAGCTAATTTTACTGCAGAATATTTATTTAGCCATTGCTCTCAATATGTCAGTTAATTCTCAGGAAGAAAGAACCAAGAAAAGCCCAAGAAAACTATTAATAGCATCAGATATCAATGTATTGATAGAAAAAAAATCTGTTTAATAAGTCTAGTGAATGGGAACTTGAAATATGAACACAATAAATAATAGCTTAAATATATTAAATGATTACTATGCATCAGATTATAGATGTTATTAACCCATTTAATCTCAAAAGTCTATTAGATAGGCAGACTATAAAGTGGAACACACTGGTTAACTGTTTTGCACAAAATCACACAGTGGGCAAGAGGATTTAAATTCCTACCAGCTGGCTCCTGAAATCCTTCTCTCAAAATTTCACTTTAGTACCTACTTACCCATTCAAGAAGTTAACTGAGATCTCATATGAGCATCTGGAATATATGGGTAGTCCTGACCCACAAAATATGCAATCTTTAGAAATCCAGCTCCATTCTGTGAGTTAAGACATCCACTCTATGTACTTCATGTTCACAGGGGGAAAAAATGCCATATATGAAAGGTGTTAGTTGGAGAAAGGAACAAACAAGCCTGTAGGGATTTGTAGGCAGGCTATAATTTAAAGACTGAATTCTAGGTTTGACATTCATCCAAGCAGATGATTTTTTTTTTTTTTTTTTTTACTTAAAAGATGCCCAACCTTACCATCTAAGCCACAAAGTAAGCTTATAATTATGGATACTTTCAATTCCAGAAGCTGACGAAGGACCTTAATGAGATGAATATGAAAAGGAAAACTCATTGTATGTTCAAAAGAAGCAAATCTAATTGAAATGAAGGGAATTAGAATTATATCTTCAAAATGTGGGTGAGGATAAAGCATATAAACATAGTGGAGAAATTCATATTAGAAAAAAGAAAATACAAATTGATTTTTAGGAGATTTTAAAAAGTAATTTTTAGATCAGCCATAGCTAATATGTAAAAACAATAGGGGAGATCTCATCCTTCAAGATCCTGCTCATCTTGGGATATTTTATACATCAATATTTTATCTATCCCTCTCTTTTTCACCTATTGTCTCTCTTCTCTGCAACCTTTCCTTCCACCTTACTTTTTAAAATATTTTGAAGTTGTCATGTGGCTCAATAGCTCTTTGTCTACTTCATCCTAATTAAGCTCTTTCAACAGCAGGAAATGTGCCATATTTATCAATATGTTCTTAATACTTAGCATAGAGCCTGATGCTCAACAAACATTTTTAAAGAGATTGTTGTACTGTAAGTAGCAATGGGTAGGTTGATCTGTCATCTGTTTTATAATGACAAAACTGTATAATGTAGCGGACTGGGGTATTAAAAGCTCAAATTAATATAATTCATTTGTATGAAAAGAAGACAGTGATGATGATAACATTTAGTTCTCATAATTTGAACAGTACATCTCCATCTTCTGTGGAACTATAGGCATGATGAATGCATAGACTCTGAGTTGTTCATCACCTGGTAGCATGAAAAAGAGACAATCAAACTGCCGTGAAGCCAGAGTGGGAAATAACCTAAGAGATCAAAAAGTTCTAACCTGGCACAATCATTATTGCACTAGCATTCAGGAAGAACTGAGGTAAGGTATTACAGGGAACCAAGGCATTCTTATGATGTAATTGTATTGATCCTGATTTCAGAGTTTGAGTGCCTAGAAAGAAGTGTCGCTAAGGAAAAAAAATGAAAGACAAAATTCCAGAAGTAGAGAATGTCAAAGGATAAAACAAAATCTAGAAAAGCCTGCTGACAGATGATTTTGAGGAATGGAATTCCAAGAGTTAGGTAGATGTTGTGACAATCATTTTAGGTATTTTGAGGACAATGAATAAAGATCTGGCATTCACAACTAAAAGGAATATTTACTAAACAGGTAAGAGGCCACTGTGAATGGCACTGTTACTATAGACCGGTTTTTAAAATTACATGGTTTTAGCTTTAGAAAAATAAATTTGGCAGTAGTATTCAGGATGGATCAGAGGGAAAACAGCAGATACTGAATATGAGGAGGCTAGAAATTAAAGACCTGAACTTCGGTAAGCCTGAATTTTGGCAAGAAGAATTATAAAGAAGGGAGAGATAATTAAGAATATTTGGGGGTAATAAAAAGTACATTTTATAAAGGTCATATAAGCATTTAGCACAGAGGATTCTATAATAGTGATAGTACATAATGAACCTATGTGGCACAAATAGGGTGTGATGATTAGAAAACAGGGAGGTAAAATTAGCCACACTGTCGAGGAAAAGCTGTAAAAATAATGAAATTTAGCTTTCTTGAAGGAAACACAAAGAATTGATAGGTCAAGAGACTATCTGGAATAATTTCCTAGTAGGAGGTCAAAGTATGAGCCAGTGTTCTAGAATCAATAGTTATCCACCCTTGTTTTTGGGTGGTAGAGTGGAATCCAGACAAATTGAAACTAAATGATCGTATTGAGCAGTAGTGGGGAAAAATAGTTGGGATAAATAAAAGCTTCAGACATTGTTAACCTGGAAACTACATAGATAGACTTAAATGTAATATGGACAGCATTAAGAGGATTTCATAGGCTCTGAAACAAACAAATAAGCAAGGAAGTAAAAAAAAAAAAGGCATTTAGAATCATTCTCATAGCAGTATCTGTGAGGAATTGGGTTGAGTGTAATAGGAGAGTAAGGTTTTATTATAAGACAATAAGAAGCCAATTGTATTGATTTAATTATAAGTTTGAGAGCATCTGAACAAGGAGAACATCCACAGATAAGAAGAAAGGACGAATCCAAGAAAAATATTGTCTTGATGTCTCTTGAAAGAGAGAGGAGATTAATGAGCTGAAGATGGCCAGGTTAGCCAGGACGGCTAAAGCATCACGCAAAGGCACCAGTTTGGAAGGGAAACTAGGTCAGTGTGCACATATTCCACTGTGATGATGACAGGATATTGTGTCTGAGGAAGGATCCTGGAAACAGATGGAAATATAAAACTGAAATCTTAGTAAGTCACTAAAGCTAGAGAGTTACATCTGAATATTATGAATATGAGATAGTTAAACTTATGTGAGTGGGTGATTTTCTTAAGTACCAAGTGAAGAAAGGCTAAAAGATGGAGAACTGATACTTGCGAGGCCATTACTCCTATACATCAGAAAAGAGAAAAACCAACGAAGAAATTAATGATGAAGATGTCATAACTATAATGTAATGTATAACACTTATTGAGCAATTATTCTGAACCAGGGGCTGTGATAAGAGCTTTGCATTAAATTTCACAACACCATCTTTAGATAAAAGGGTAAATTTGGTAGAATTTTATAAAATGAAAAAGCAATTTTCAGTTTTCAAGAGAGGATAGATTTTTAGGAAGGTCATCGTCAAATCTTACTAAGGTATGATATGGGTTAAGAAAATTTCTAGGGTCTGGCTAAGCTGGGTACAGCAAACAGGAAAGCCTGCTGAGGAGCAATGACTTTAGAAAAGCAGGTTGGAGACCTTTCTTCTATTCAATTAGGGATAAGAGCCAAAAATAGCCCAAGAATTCATTTGGAAAAATGATGATTTTATACTAAAATGGAGATGGTATTACTATGACTGTTTAAGAGATTAGATGATTCCCAATAAACTTTACTCTTACACATGTCATTCTTATTCATTAGTGCTTGATGGTGGTTTCAACAGAATCAATAAATTTATAGCATAGATTTTTCCAAAAAATAAATAATACCAAGAATAATAATTATCCTTCATTCATTAAGACTTATAATAACCAAGGAGTTTTATTCGCCCTGATACCAGCAGCCTCTCAAAATAGATATTATTACATGATGTCATAGTTGACAAAAGTGAGATCTGGACTGTTTAAGTAATTTGCCCAGTTCACCCAGCTGGAAGTGCCAGAAACAGGCTTTCAGAGCAGAGCTGCATGGTTCCTTAGCACCCCGCCCCACTCCCACTATTCCACACTGCCCCCTCCTGCAGGATTTTGTATCTACCTTTCTTCTCCTAAACACAGAAAAAAAAAAAAATAGGTATATGATTTAAACCAACAAAGGCATTGTGTATAATTCCCACAAAAGTTAAGTTTTTTTGTTAACCTGAAGTGTTGGAAAACTGATCTCAAAACGGTTGGCAGTTCGATGGTTTTAATTCCAAAAATGTCGTCCATGTTATAAAATTGGCGAGAAGAACGTGATTAATACTGTTTTCCTTGTGAAACCTATAGTTCCATAGAAAATAAACACGGAGAGTCACAAATGTGAGCTGTGCTCTGGAAAGATAGAATGATACCAGCTTAAGATGTGAAGAATGAGAGGTCACCATTATAGTAAACTGTCTGCTGACAGATGGGTCGTTTTTATGTTTTCATAATATCCACAAAATTTCCATCTGAGGTCATTTTTAATTTTTACCACACATTATCTCTCTTGATCCACCTTTTTCTCAAGGTATGCTATGCTGAGGTTTTGTTTTTATTATCCCACCCACATGTGGTTGGCCTACACAAACACACACACACCCTGCCTGGGTTTTTTCCAACACAAATACCAAAGGAATTCACACTATGGGAAGAGTAGCTTGGTTAAAAGTTGATGTAGAGGTTAATGTATGTCCAAACTCAAGCTTATAACTCACAGCCAGATGCTAGAAAATGACAATGAGAAACAGAGTACTCAGAAACTTAGAGACAAACATATATTTTCTGTTTGGTCACCCAAGAAATATAATTATTATTGCCTTTAAACATGTGCACAGGATGCAGGGAAAGGCACATCATTTGAGGAAAGTTAATAGCCTCATAAGCCCTTAAGTAGCTGGCTGAATGGTGTGTTCTTTTACCTGAAAATATCGCCAACCAATTTTACTAATTAATCTCTCTTTCTCCCTCTCTCTCTCTATCTCTCTCATGCAAACACACACCCCTAATGAAAAGAAATAAGTTATGTATGAGTGACTAGTATTAGATCAGGAATGCCACAGGGATTTTTTTTTTTTTTTACCAGTTTTACTTTTTTAAAAAAGACATACCCACAAAATGGTTAACTATGAAACTTAACTGGGAGAAACCAGACAGGCAGAAGGGTGGGTTTCACACTCAGGGAATTAATGGGTACATTCAGAACCAAGGAGAAGCCTGGGAAAGGGACATCCTGTGAAATTAGGGCAGGTCTGAGAGGAGGGTAAATCACACATGCACTGGTGGATGTGGAAGATACTTAAAAAGCATAAACAATTATAGCTACAAAGTGGCTTGCTAATTCCCAGGCACATGTAGAGGTGCCAAACAAATGAAAATATCTTCTTTCCTTTGTTGTGATGCCGGCTGTGTTGTCCTGTATGTTTTTGTTCAGCAACACCTCCCCCACCTCTGGTTACCCTCACATGACATTAAAATACATGCACATTTTATTTCTGAATTCCTTGTCCCCCGGCCACAGGAATTTCATTTTGAGTATATGTGGATTTTGAGTCATTTTGATTGAGGATAATTAGAAAAAGATGGATCTAGGAGATGGGGAGGGAAAAGGCAGGAAAAACAGCAGGAGAAAAGGTTTTGCCAAAGCAGCCGCAGGAGAGATAAAGAAGCCTGGTGCTCACAATCCTTTTCCAGAAAGGCAACTTAGACATTTGTGAAAGGGAATAGCAGTACCAGGCCACAGCGCTCTCCTGGAACAAGGTACCTTAGAAGAGAAAGTTCAGGCCCTGGATCCCTACGAACCCCAGAAGTGAGGGCTGACAAAGACCTACTTCCCTGTGGCAGGCTGAATGAGTTAAAAATGGTTATATGCAACTTGTTCCCATTTTAAGTATTCAAATTGCAACGTTTATTTTATAGAATCAAAAATCAAAGTCATCATCAGACATTACATATATGGATGGAAATCAGACTCAAAGGAAGAGGAAGTGCTTTTTAGGGTCTTACATGCAAGCTATCACTATCTGCCACAGAGCACAATTTATAAATATCTTATTTCAACCCTATAAGGAAAGAAGGGAAGATGAGCTGAAGTTAATTATAGAATATTAATGATCACCTATGTAAGATGCATAAAATAATGTTTATACTCATATCTAATAAGTCGTTTTTATAATTTTATTTTTAAGAGTAATAAAAATTTAAAAGCTAACCTTTATTAAAGAGGTTTAACCTGAAACATTCTCCCCATCGTCCTTAGTCCCATAAGGCAAGGGTCAGTCACTCAGTTGAGTGCCTTCCTGCCACAGCCAGGGGATCTAATAAACAATGCTTTGTGTAAGTGATGGAGGGTGACTGGGAATGTGATAAGCTTAAGAGCATGTTTAAAAAAAAAAATCAATTTTCTTAAACCACTTGGTAAACCAAAGAAATAGGTCTGCAGGCCACAAAAAGTTTTCTCAGTCTGCCAGTTTCAACCTCTCAATGTCTTAAGTCCATTAACAGCAAAGTGTCCTGCCACAAGGGCTTTTGGGATCCTTGGGAGTAGAGAAAACATACTAAAATGGAAATATGAACAAACTAAAACCCTGAAGTTAGGGAAATATGTGTTTCCCTGGACTTGTGGCTTTCAAACTTCAATTTCTGATGTTATTTCTTCTTTTAAGCACTTTATGCTGAGTTGTTTTTGTTGTATTTGATATATGTCCCTACTTGAAGAGGAAGTTCGTAAGGATGATAGCCACTTTTGTGTGGCTTTATCAAAATGAATACTGGGGAGCTAGAGACATTGTAATTGCACATTAAAAACAGAAACATGCACACACATGAATACATAAAACACAGAAAAATCCACAAACACGTACACACACACGAAAATATACAAGCATTTACATACATAAGTATACAAACACATATGCACATACAAATACATAAACACATGCAAAACACATATGCACATACATCTACACAGAGAAATACAGAAACACATTTGAGACATCTGCCAGGCCTTCTTAAAAGTATAAAGACTCCTGTGAGAGAATATTGGGCTCTCCAGCAAATGTGGACCAGAGTTTGTTTTATTTTTTTATTTTTTGAGACAGAGTCTCACTCTGTTGCCTGGGCTAGAGTGCTGTGGCATCAGCCTAGCTCACAGCAACCTCAAACTCCTGGGCTCAAGCGATCCTCCTGCCTCAGCCTCCCGAGTAGCTGGGACTACAGGCATGCACCACCATGCCCGGCTAATTTTTTCTATATATATTTTTAGTTGTCCAGATAATTTCTTTCTATTTTTAGTAGAGACGGGGTCTCACTCTTGCTCAGGCTGATCTTGAACTCCTGAGCTCAAACAATCCACCCGCCTCGGCCTCCCAGAGTGCTAGGATTACAGGCATGAGCCACCGTGCCCGGACTCAGAGTTTGTTTCAATATGGAGCAGAATCTGCCCAGATGTCATTCCATGTTGCTGTCCCAGGTAACTGGTGCCAACTTCCCTGCACTGCATTTTTTATCTTGCCTGTAACGAACAGCCAGAAGCCACTGCTTTTTTGACTTTCCTTTAAACTGGCCATGTATGGGAAATAAATGGCCCCATTTCTTCCTGGTTTTCACATCTCACACTGGACAGATGTTAACTTTTGTTCTTGTTCCCCTGTCCACTTTGGGTAGCATGCATCTTTTTATGTAGAAGCTGCCTTCAAAAAGACTGGATGCACAGATGTCTTTTCTTAATTCTCAGCCGTGGTGGCCCGAACATAGATGTATTAATTTTCCTGGTGTTATTTGATTAGTTATACAAATTATATAAGTTTGGCAACATCTCCAAAACATTTAAGTTTAACAAAACTAGGGTCAAGGTTTAAGCTTAGAGTTTTAATGATGTTTACTGAGCAAAGATGCTGATTTTAATAGACATCAGACAACCCCACTCATTGATATTAGAAAACTCTGTGAAGGTGGTCAAGTTAACCTTATCAATTTTGTTTGGTGTCATATAGGCAGGGAGCATCTTATCTGTAAAACTGTGATAAACTTTTTAAAGAATCTTGGAGTAGTTCTTGTGGTCTGCAGAATCCTAAGACAGCCTCCAAGAATTCTGTCCCCTGTTGTATATACTCTATCTATCCCCTTCCTTAATTATGGAAGGGACCTGTGAATATGATGGATGTCACTGCTGTAATGAAATTATGTTATATGATAAAAATGAAAAAGTTTTGCATATGTAATTATGGTCCCAAATTGGTTGGTTTAAGGTAATTGAAAGGAAATTATCTGGAGGTTCTAATCAGGCAAACCCTTTCAAAGTGGATCTGGAGGTTAGAGACTATCTCTCCTGTTGATCTTGAAGAAGCAAACCCCCATAAGTTATATGATGACAAGAAATTTAAATTTTCCAGGGACCCGATGAGCTTGGAAGAGTAATGTAAACCTCAGATTAAACTGAGGTTTAATTACATTAAATAAAATATATATATTTATTTATATATACATTTTCTTCTAATCTGTTATATCTGGGATAATTTGTTACACAGCAAATGAAAACTAGTACAGGTCTGACATTGAGTTTGCAAATATAGTCCAAGCATAACAAATAATAGAAAAGTAAATCATTCTAAAATTAACCTATTTTATTTTTTATTATGGTAACAATTTATTTTAGTTCTTGCCATATAAATAGCATGGACTGCCAAAACATATACCTTTATGGTGTGACAGATTGATTGCTAAAGTTTTTCCCATTTTTCCACTCTCTTGGTATCCATGCCCTGGGCAATTTGACTTCATATCTTCTCCCACCAAGAGGTAGAATCAGTTTGCTGTACTGGCCACGTGACGTGCTTTGGCCCATAGAACAGAGTGGAAATGACAGTGTGCCAGTTGCAAGCCTGGGCCTCAGGAGGCTTTGCATGCCTCTGCCTGGTCTCTTGGGATTCTGCCAAGACCCAAGAAAAAGCCTAAGCTAGCTTGCGGATGGATGAAACATGTGCACAGAGCCTAGTCGTCCCAACTATCCCAGACAGCCTGTTTTTAGCCAACTTGCCACCTGAAGATAGATGCTTGAGAAACCTGAGTTAGGAATAGCTGAGTACGGCTAGATTTAGCAGACCTATTCAGTGAACCCACAGGCAAGTAAGAAACAATAAATTGGTGTTTGTTTTAAGCTTGATGTTTGGGTGCAGTATGGTACTCAACAATATGTTGGTTATAACTAACATATACTATAATGTTTATGGTAAAAGCAGATAGCATGATTGGGAGACATTTTATTTTGAATCTTTTTGATTTTGCACATATGATATTGTTTGATCAGATACATGTTCAAAGGATAAGATACTTGTACAATATTTCCTGATATAGGTTCTGTATAGTATTTATAACTCTATCATATTAACTGTGCAATAATATATTTTAAATATTCAATGTAGTATGTTTTATAAACCCATTATTTTGTAGATGGTGTAGGTGATTTATAGATACAAAATATAAAATATCTGTCCTCACTAACTTCTAGCCACAAAGTCAATGACAGGAATACTACAGGTTATGAAAGATCATCAACGGTCTGATGCTTGGATGTGTTCCGTTACAGCATCCTCCTCCATTCCCCCAAGTAGTTCTTCAGCCAGAGTGAGGAGATCATCAGTAAGAAAATTCATTTTTTTAAAGACAGCTTATTTTATTCTTGGATTACTGTGAGTATTATTTTTTTTCATTATTTTGAGCCAAAGTTTGTTTTCATCTAACTTGTATTCACTGATTCTAGTTCTATCTCTTATGGGGTTACTACCTCCTAGGGGTCATATAGAACAGATTGGATTTCTGTTGCATGCAGGTTGTGGCACTTTATTATGGAAGCCATGGCAAACTCATACACCAACTAACCTCATCATACTACTAATTTTGACTAAAAGTTCCAGTGTGGCAAATACTTTGTTACCCACAGCCATGCCTTCTATAGGTACTTGACTACAGGCATATACAAATGATATTTTGGGTAAATATTTGCAATGGCATGCCATGAACTACCTGTCTCACTTTTACCACTGGAAACAAGGTCATTAATGCCTTTAAATATTGTCAGATCAGAAAATCTATTCCATAAAATTCAGAACTAACTAAGAAGAAAATTTATTCTTAATATCCTGTTTCTCTAGAACCAGTCTGGCACCAAATTCTGATCTCTTTCAAACAAGTAAGAGAGAGATACTACATATATAAGGCATACATATGTATATATAATTATATAATGTTGTTACTAGAATTTGGTTTTGCACAATTGGGGGAGCAGTTTATGCAGCCTCTATAAGGCTATTGTCTTTGCATCTGATGCTGAAGTTTGAAGTTCACAGAACAAGAAGGCAGGAAGAGAACTTGAATGTAAATTAGGGAAGTCAGAGGGGCAGGCTAGAACCCACAAGCACTAATTAGAATCTCACTAAAACAGATTGAAACTCATGTTAGCTCTTGCTGCATCTGACCTTGATAAAGGTACTCTGAAGAAGCTGGGATACCTTGCTTGTTATGGAGAGAAACACACACACACACACACACACACACACACACACACACACACACACGGCCTAGGAGTCACAGAAGCTGAAGTATGATCTAGGGGAAGCTGTGAGATGTTGTGCTACTGAGACGTCATCAGATTGGGAACAGCCTAGGAAAGGAAATTCTGGATTATGTAGTTCAAGTTCAGTCTAGCCAAGTTAACACATTACAAAGCCATCACAAGTATCAGGGTACTTTTATGACCTAGCCTCGGATGTCACAATGAAGACTTAGGATGTTTCATTGACCTACTCTGTTGTCAATTTCACCATACTCTCCTCTTCACAATCCCATCCAGAATAAAAGAGCCCACATCTTATTAGGAAAACTGTCAAATAATTCATGGCCATATTTTAAAAGGCCCACAGTGGGGTGTGTGTCTATGTGTGTTTTATTGTGTGTGTGTGAGACAGAGAGAGAAATAGAGAGAGAGAATAAGAAATTGAGTGGTGTGGGAAAGATGGTAAAATGTTGAAAACTGGAGAATCTAGGTGCAGGAAATAAGAGACAATTTTTTGTACTGCTATTGCAACTTTTCTATCAAGTTTTAAATTTTTGAAAGCAACATAAGAGAATGGAGGTAGCAACCTTACATGTAAAATGTCCATACTTTTCATTGTAATGTGGTCTAAATAGATTATTTGGAAAGTAGAAACATTAATGGGGAAAAAAATCTAACACTAAGCACATGTTCCTGGACTTTTTGTTTCGGACAGCTTCTCTCCCCAGATGTCACTGGCTTGACATTGGAAAAGAGAACTGTGCTTAAAGTGTATTTGGTTTGAGCCAGGAGATTAGCTTACGTATTTAAATTATCTGGTTACTACAATAATTTACTATTTTACTTCTAAGTGGAAAAATAACAGCTTTGTGTAGCCATGTTTTCTAAACTTCAGGGTACATTGCAGGAATTTTTGGGAAGCAGATGTTTTCTTGCTTGCATGTAAAATGGATCTGTTAAAATTTTGTAATCCAGCATTTCATGTTTTCCAAATAGACTTGTTTCAGTGATTTGATGAAAATTTTCTAATTTGCCAAGATAAATATTTTTCTCAGTGCCAAAAGTTTGAATCTTTCTGTGCCTGATTCTTGTTGTCACTCCTTCAGTTTCACCGTGAATGTCAGGGCCCTGAACTGTTTACTATCCTGCTCTTCTTTCTCAGGTGGTTCAGAATTACAGTTTCAGTCCACGGTTGAATGTGATCATTTCAATCATTTTTTCATTCCCCAAAGAGATTATCATTCTTTTATAAAATGCTTATTAGGGAGGACATTGAAAATTCAGAACAATTTTATTTTCTGCTTATCTTCCAAGGGCCATGAGATCAGGATCCAGATGTTCTGACTCAGCCAAGGGCAGGGTTGTTCCCTGGCAGAGGAAAATTGAGATTCTGCATGTAGGAGACAAAAAGGAATGGAGATGCATGTACTTGAAAGATAGATACACCGGCACAGTCATTTCTAACATATTCACTCAGCTAAAGAGCATGAAGAAGTGTTTGAAGACTAAGATGTCCTTTGACTCTAACCATTGTAAATGCAGTTGAAAAATAAAAGACTACAGCACAAATGAAAATAAACATAGCAGAATCATCGAGAAAATACATTACCTTATTTCATGCATTTGGGAAGCTTCAAGTCAGAGTAGTAGCAAGGAAAGCTAAGTGTCATTCTCCTTTCTATGAGTCATCCTTGCTCTTCCTACTTTGCTTATTTTTATGTTCCTGAGGCTCCCTCTTCCTGTTTGTGATTTTTTCCCTGTCTTTAAACCAAATGAAATGATATTTGAAAACAGCCTTGTTTAATTTGTTAGTACTTTTCTTCCTTGTTTCTCCACACTTCCAGCAACATTGATGTTGAAGAAAAATAATTCCAAGAATTCCAAGAAGAAAAATAAATATCAGTCTGTTTTAAATATTTGAACATTTACTAAAAACTATTACTAAAACATTTACCATGTTTTCTGTTAAGTTCCTTCAAGCGCCTTTCTTTGCTCATTCCAGTATACAGATACACAGTTCATCACATCATTCAGCTTTACACTCAAATGCTTCAATTCATCAGGAAGTTCACCGTGTGTAACATGTTACCCAAAGCATGCTTTGATTTCAGTTAAATTGTTTTGGAACAAAACGCTTCATTGAAACTTCAAAATCTAATACTAAAAATGGTGTGATGCAAATGGCTTGTAAGAAAAATCATTTTATATATGCATATATGAAAGTCCATTATTTTAAACATGATATAACTTTATTTTTATTTATTTTATTTTATTTCAGAGTATTATGGGGTAAAAATGCTTTGGTTGCATAAATTGCCTTTGCACTGCCTGACAAGCATGACTGCCCCCAAACAGTGTGTATTGCATCCATTAAGTATGGATTTACCCATCCTCTCCTCCGCACTTCTACCTGCCTGACACCCGATGAATATTATTTCCCATATGTGCACATTAGTGTTGATTAATTAGTACCAATTTACTGGTAAGTATATGTGGTGTTTGTTTTTCCATTCTCGTGATACTTCACTTATAATACTGGGCTCCAGCTCCATCCAGGATAGTATAATAGGTAGTTCATCATTTTTTAATAGCTGAGTAGTACTCCATGGTATACATATACCACATTTTATTAATCCAGTCATGTATTGATGGGCACTTGGGTTGTTTCCACATCTTTGCAATTGTGAATTGTGCCTCTATGAACATTACAGTGCAGATGCATTTTTTTACAGAATGTCTTTTTTTTTCCTTTGGGTAGATAACCCAGTAGCGGGATTGCTGGATCAAAGGGTATTTCGACTTTGGGTTCTTTGAGATCTCTCCATACCACTTTCCACAGAGGTTGTACTACTTTGCAGTCCCACCAGCAGTGTATGAGTGTTCCTATCTCTCTGCATCCATGCCAACATTTGTTGTTTTGGGACTTTTTGATAAAAGCCATTTTCACTGGAGTTAATTGATACCTCATTGTGGTTTTGATTTGCATTTCCATAATGATTATTGATGTTGAGCATTTTTTCATATGTTTTTTGGCCATTAGTCTATCTTCTTTTGGAAACTTTCTGTTCACGTCCTTTGCCCACTTTTTAATGGGGTCTTTTGATTTTTTTCTTGCTGATTTTCCTGAGTTCTGTATAGATTCTTGTTATTAGCTCTTTATCAGATGTATAGCTTTCAAATATGTTTTCCCATTATGTACATTGTCTATTCGCTCTAGTGATAGTTTCCTTGGCTTTGGAGAAGCTTTTTAATTTGATTAAGGATTAAGTCCCATTTATTTATTTATTTATTTGTTATTGTTGCTGTGATTGCTGTTGGGCTCTTACTCATAAATTTTTTGCCTGGGCTGATGTCTGTAGAGTTTTTCCAATGTTTTCTTCTAGAATCCTTATGGTTTAATGCCTTAGGTGTAAGTCTGCTATCCATCATGAGTTGATTTTTGTGAGAGATGAGAGGTGCAGATCCTCTTTCAGTCTTCTACATGTGGCTATACAATTTTCCCAGCACCGTTTATTGAATAGGGATTCTTTTTCCCAGTGTATGTTTTTGTCAAAGATCAGATGGCCATATGAGGGTGGTTTAATATCAGGGTACTTAGTACTGTTCCACTGGTCTATGTCTCTGTTCTTGTGCCAGTACCATGATGTTTTGGTTACTATAGCCTTAACATGCCTCTCACTAGATTAATCAGTGACAGAAAACAAAAGACTCTAATAAGCTTAATAAGCTCAATCAGGAATGAAAAAGGAGAAATTACAACCAATACCATGGAAATACAAAATATTATCTCTGAATACTATAAAGGTCTCTATGCACATTAACTCAAAAACATGGAGGACATAGACAAATTCTTAGAAACACACAGCCTCTCTAAACTCAATCAGAAAGAAACAGAATTCCTGAACAGACCAATATCAAGTACTGAAATTGAAGCAGCAGTAAAAAAAACCTTCCTAAAAAAGAAGTCCCAGACCAGATGGATTGACACCTGAACTTTACCAGATCTACAAAGAAGAACTAGTGCCTATCCTGTAGAAATTATTCCACAACATTGAGAAGGAAGGAATCCTCCCCAGACATCTTATGAAGCCAGTATCACACTGATACCAAAGCCAGGAAAGGACTCAACAACAAAAAAAGAAAGCTATAGACCAATATTCCTTATGAATATAGACACAAATATCCTCAATAAAATTCTAGGAAATTGACTTCAGCTGCTCATCAAAAAAATAATCCACCATAAACAAGTCAGTTTCATCCCAGAGATACAAGGATGTGATCAAACTATGCAAATCTATAAATGTAATTCACCACATAAATAGAAGTAAAAACAAAGACTATATGATCTGCTCAATCAATGCAGAAAAAGCATTTGACAAAATTCAGCATCCTTTTATGATAAGAACCTTTAACAAAATAGGCACAGACAGCACTTACCTCAAAATGATAAAATCCATATATGACAAACTCACAACCAACATCACACTGAATGGAGAAAAATTGAAAGCGTTCCTATTTAGAGATGGAACCTGACAAGGCTGCCCTATATTACCACTTCTATTTAACATAGTGCTGAAAGTCCTAGCCAGGATAATCAGACAAGAGAAAGAAATCAAGGGCATCCCAAGGGAGGCAGAAGAGGTTAAACTATTACTCTTTGCTGAAGATATGATCTTATGTCTAGAAAACCCCAAAGATTCTACCATGAAACTATTGGAATTGATAAAAAAAATTCAGCAAAATCTCAGGTTATAAAGTCAATGTACACAAATCAATAGCATTCCTATATGCCAAACTGAGAATCAAATTAAACACTCAGTACTTTCACAATAGCAACAACAACAAAAAAATAAAATACCTAGGAATATATTTAACTAAGGAGGTAAAAGACCTCTACAGGGAGAACTACAAAACACTGAGGAAGGAAATAGCAGTGGATGTAAACAGGTGGAAAACCATACCATGCTCAATTATCAGCAGAATAAATATTGTTAAAATGTCTATGCTACCTAAAGTGATCTACAGATTCAATGCAATCCCTATTAAAATACCAAAATCATTTTTCACAGATCTAGAAAAAAATAATTCTACACTTCATATAGAACCAGAGAAGACCCCATATAGCCAAAGCAACCTTAAGCAAAAAGAATAAATTGGGAGACATCAATTTACCAGACTTCAAATTGTGATATAACTTTAAATATGAGAAGTTTCCATCATTAAGTGAGACAGAGTACAGAGTAAAGGACAAAAGAAACAACTTTTCTATTGGTGCAAACTGTCTGCTTACTTGGAGACTTGCCAATCCCATAAGAATGCTGAGTTTTGTATCCCTAATTAGTGTGGGCACATATTTTACCCTCTTGCAATTCCTAGACTAGGAATGGCCTTCAATTTTGAAGCTTCCTACAGCTGAGGGGTCATTACACATGAAGTTGACAAGTCTGTAAAACATGATGCTGGAAAAATAATGCTCAGCTGGCTTTTATATTGAAAATATTCCTGGAAGAAAGTTAACCCTTATCAAAGACGTCCATACCAGATAGGATAGCCCAGTGATTTGTGTCAGTGATGTTATTAACCAGTCCTGAAGGTAGTTATATTAATAGGATAGGCTTTAAAAGATTGCATGTTAGCCTGAAATTAAACTTAAACCTCCACCATTGAACAAGTCATATTATTTCAGACTTTAAAAAGACTTTAGTGATCATCTAAACTACTTGTCATCAATTAGGAAAAAATATTTTTCAATAGGTTCTCACCAATCTCTACTGCTTATGATCTTTGGAGTCAGATAGACTTAGCTTTACGTATTTGTTCCACTTCTTCCCAGCTTTGGGATCTGTGGAAACCTTCTGAGCCCATTTTCCTCATCTAAATGAGGGTGATATTAGCCATTTCATAGGTTGGTGGGGGGTTCTGTAAGGTAATATCTACAACATTCCCATTATGGAGATCAGCATAATACTTGCTTAATAAATACAATTTTTTTTAATCAGTTCCTTCCAATTCTGGGAAGCCCATTAATTTCCAAATCATCCTGTTGCATCGTTGAACTGAAAGAGTTGTTAGAAAGTTCTTTTCTTATATTGATAATATAATCTGCTTTTCTGTTATTCTTATCTGTGCTTCTCAATTGTGGCTTTGAGCTTCCCAAAAGCAGTTTCTGCCTACTCCCATAGGCCAGAAGAAGTTATGTGAAAATGGTAGAATAACCTCATTATTATTCAAGTTATGTATCCTCAGTTCCTTTCGGTATTTAACTGATATGGTTTCTGCACAATGAAACTGTATAGTCGTATCCTACTGGACAGAATTCGGTATGTGGAAGACCCAATTTATTCCTCCTCAAACCATCCTTATACATCACTAAGAATTTCTGGACACTGTATATCTATTTATTTATGATTTATTTGATTTTTTACTTTACACTAAATTTTCAATCACCAAAAACCGTAATAATTTTCATGGGAGAACTCCCTGGAATTGCATTATACAACTTGTCATAGTACACAAATCCAAGCACACTCTATACCTAGCTCTAAGCAAATGTTGGTTTTCCATGTAATTAAAATGTCCTGTGGGTCAATAGGATGGAATGTTTAAACCAGTTAATGGAATGTGTATTTATACATATATAATCATGGTGTACGGTCAAGTAAATTGTATTTGCATCAGACATCTTTCTTTGGTCAGTGAACAGCTGTCTTCCCTTTTCTTAGGTTTGATGTGAAATTGACAAAGTTGATAGTTAATTCAATAAAGGGAAAATTAGAGAGATGGTGAGGCCAATGATACAGTTTGCTGTGTATTTATGTTCAATGTTGCTAAATAGTAAGAATTGTACCTCCTCTTCTATTCTTCCACTAATACTGTTAATGACTTTACCTGGAGCTGCAGAAGCTATCAGCTTTTGACCTGTTTTTGTTTATGACAGTGGTGGAGTTTGCGTTTAATTTTGATATATATGCTAAATTATTAAAAACAAATGGTAACAGTTTGTTTTAAAATTGGAACATCAAACCTCTAATACAATGTATTTGTATAATTAAGTATAATTTAAATAAAATATTATGAAGTACAGCATAGCAATTTTAATAAAATAGCATTGCTAAAAGGCCAAATTATCAAAAAGAAATTGGGGTTGTGCTTAAATAAGATTCTTCTGTTCTTTATAATTAGTGCCCAGGAAGTCAAGTGTGATACTTGTTAAATTAAACTTTGAAGTGAAGATTAAGATAGGTTTGATAAGGAAAAGATTGCTTTAAATTTATGTAAATAAAAACATCCTAGATGAATCATACTCCAGGAAACTGAAAACTAGACAGACCAAACAATAAAAGATATATTTGTCTATCTGATCTGAAAATAGCTAACATCGTTTTTTTTTAATTATAAATAACAGAAGATACTGTCAAAAATGCATAATTGCCACATTTCTTTCCTTATCAACTTGATTCCCTGATGTTCCTCACTAGGAAATTTAGTGCCATTCTATTCTCTGTTCCAATTTTGTCTGAGGGAGGAAGTGTATTGGACAAATGTGTGCCTACTCTATTTAATTGGTCTCATCTCCATTTAATTAACAGCATCCACATAGTCTCAATGCTGTTGATTCTACAGAGTCCATTTGAAATAATGTGACCCTGACACTGACTTTGCATAGGCTTGTCACAGTGACTGTTCTGAAGGACATGGTACCCAACACAGTGCAATAAGACTTGATTGCTAGACTTCAGAGAACAGCTGCAAAAAGAAAGTTGTCCTTTTGGTGAAGGGAAGCTGAAAAGATAGGGTCTCTCTGTGGATCATTGTGTAAGTATCTTAGCACCAGGAATTGAAAGCCTGAAGGAAAAGAGAGAAAATAAAAAAGGTATCCAATGTAGAGCCAAGACAGATTGAAACTGAAGGGTTAAAGCTTTGATTGACCCCCTGGTTCCAGCTATTGTTTTGTTTTCTGTTTTTGTTTCTTTTCTTACGGTGGTTTAGATAGAATTTTCTATTACTTAAGACAGAAGGAGGCTTAATATATACATTAATTCAACTTGAAAAACTTGGAATCACTTATCCCAGGGATATTTACTGGAAAATATGGAAGTATTATTTCAATTCCAGTTCATGTCCAAAGGCCTGGGACCCCTATATATGACCCCAGTTTATCCAGAGTGACAGTTCTTTCTGTCATGTATTTGCTTATATTATAGGACTGTGTCTCTACACAGACTATTCCAAGTGTCAATTTATTGTATTGCTGCCTATGTCTCCTTTCATTTCTGCTAATATTTGCTTTTTATATTTAAGTGCTTCATTTTTGGATGCATATATATTTATAATTGTTATATGATCTTGAAAAACTGATCCCTTTATTGTTAAGCCTATGTTGTCTTGCACAAGTATAGCAATCTCTGCTCTCTTTTGGTTACCATGTGTATGAAATATCTGTTTTCCATCTCTTCACTTTCAGCTTATATGTGTCCTTAAAGCTATAGTAAGTCTCCTGTAGGCAGGATATAATTGCATATTGTGTCTTCATCCATTTAGTCACTCTATATCTTTTGATTGGAGAATATAATATATTTACATTTAAAGAAATTATTGATAAATAAGGACATACTATTACCATTTTATTAATTTTTCCCTGTTTTGTAGTTTCTTTGTTCCTTTCTTCTCTTGTCTTACTTTGTAAATGTGATGACTTTTTTTTGTCATTGTATGCTGGGGGTACTTTATCTCTTGCATACATTCTACACATGCTTTTTTCTTTGTGGTTACCATGAGACTTAGATAAAACATCTTATAACACTTTATTTTAAGCTGGTAGTGACTTAACTTTGACTACATACAAAAACTCTATAATTAACTCCTTCTCTCCCCACATTTTATGATATCAATATCACAATTTACATCTTTTGGATATTGTATATCCATGAACAAATTATTGTAGTTATAGTTATTTTAATAGTTTTATCTTTTGACTCTTTATATTTATAGTAGAATTAAAATCATTTATATACCACCCTTACACCATTAGAGTATGCTGAATTTAATTAAATTGTTACCTTTACAGTGAGTTTTATACTTTCACATGTTTTCAGGTTGTTAGTTAACATTATTTCATTTCAACTTAAAGAATTCCTTTTACTATTTATTGTAAGGCAGATCTGGTGGTGGTGAACTCCCTCAGATTTTGTTTTTCTGGGAAGGACAGATTTGCAGGGTATAGTATACTTGTTTGAAAATGTTTTTCTTTTTTTTTTTTAATTTCAGAACTTTGAATGTGTCTTCCCACTCTCTCCTACTGAGAAATTTGCTTTTAGTGCTATGAAGTGTGAAGAGTTACTTTTTTCTTGCTGCTTTCAAAGAATTTGATTATAATGTGTCTAGGTGAAAATCTATTTATATTTTGTTTAATTTGGGTTTGTGGTGATTCATAGATCTAGATGTTCATTTCCCTCTTATAGATTTGGGAAGTTTTCTGTCATTATTTTTTTAAATAGACTTGCAGTCATCTTGCCTTTCTCTATTCCACTTGGAATTTCTTATACATACTGTTTGCTTGATGGTGACCTGAAACTACTGTAGTCATTCTTCACTTTTTCATTTGTTCTACTTTTTATTCAGCTGACTGGGCAATATCAAATGACCTCTCTTTAAGCTCTCTGATTGTTTCTTCTGTTTGGTCAAGTTCAAATGGTCCATAACTTATAATGGTTTGATTTACATTTTTAAAATTTTTTTATTTCAAAATATTAAGGGAGTACAAATGGTTTTATTACATGGATAACTATTTTTATAATGCTTAACTCAGGGCTTTTAATGTGGTCAACATCCAAACATTGTACATTGTATCTGATAGTTAGGTTTTTACCTCTCCCCTGTTGCCCATGCCCTTTTCTTGATTTCTGATGACCTTTAAATCTCCTCCTGCCCATATGCACCCATAGAATAGCTACTAAGTATTAGAGAGTACATGCAGTATTTGTTTTTCCATTTCTGTGATACTTCATTTAGAAAAATGGTCTCCAGTTCCATCCAAGTTGCTGCAAAAAAACATTATTTCATTCCTTTTTTGGCTGAGTAGTACACCATGGTATATACACGTTCACTACATTTTATTAATCCACTCACGAATTGAGGGGAACTTAGGTTGATTTCACATTTTTGAGATTGTGAATTATGCTGCAATAAACATTCAAGGGCAGGTGACTTTTTGATAAAATGACTTCTTTTCTTTTGGGTATATACCAGTAGTGGGATTGCTGGATTGAATGGTAGGTCTACTTTTAGGTTTTTGAGAAATCTCCTTACTGCTTACCATAGAGGCTGTACTAATTTGCAGTCCCACCAACAGTGTGTAAGCATTCTTTTCTTTCTGCATTCATGCCAGCATCTATTGTTTCTTGACTTTTCAGTATTGACTATTCTGACTGAGGTAAGGTGATTTCCCATTGTGGTTTTAATTTGCATTTCCCTGATAAGTAGTGATATTGAGCATTTCATCAAATGTTTTTTGGCCATTTCTCTTTTTTTCAAAAAAAGTCTCTTTATAACCTTTGTCCACATTTTAATGGGGTTGTTTGTTTTTTTCTTATTAATTTGAGTTCTTTGGAGATTCTGAATATTAACCCTTTATTGAATGTATACATAGTACATATTTCCTTTCATTTTGTACATTATCTATTTACTGCATTGATTATTTCCTTTATTGTGCAGAAGCTTTTTAATTTAATCAAGCCCCATTTGTTTATCTTTCTTGTTGCTATATTTGCCTTTAGGGTCTTAGTCATAAATTCTTTGCTTAGGACAATGTCTAGAAGAGTTTTTCCTACATTTTATTCTATAATTTTATGTTTTAATGCCTTACATTTAAGTGTTTTATCCATCTTGAATTAATTTTTGTATATGGTGAGAGATAGGGGCTTTGTTTCATTCTTCTGCATGTGGCTATCCAGTTTTCCCAGCGCTATTTATTGAATAAGGTGTACTTTCCCTAGTGTATGTTGTTTTCTGCTTTATTGAAGATCAGTTGGTTGCATGTAGATGGATTTATATCTGGGTTCTCTATTCTGTTTCATTGGTCAATATCTCTACTTTTATACCAGTACCATGCTGTTTTGGTTACTATAAACAGGTAGTATAATTTGAAGTCTGGTAATGTGCTGCTTCCAGATTTGTGAATTTTGCTTAAGATTGCTTTGGCTATTTGAGCTCTTTTTTGGTTACAAATGAAACATAGAATTAGTTACTCTAGATTTGTGAAATATGACATTGGTATTTTGATGGGGGCTATGTTGAATCTGTAAATCACTTTGGGCAGTATGGACATTTTAACAATCCATGAGCATGAGATGTTTTATCATTTGTTTGTGCCATTTTCAATTTCTTTCACCAGTGTTTCATAGTTCTCCTTGTAGAGATCTTTCACTTCCTTGGTTAAGTATATTCCTAAGTATTTTATTTCTGTATAGCTATTGTGAATGGTATTGAGCCATCGATTTGACTTGCATCCTAACTGTTATTGGTATATAGAAATGCTACTGATTTGTGTATATTGATTTTGTAACCTGAGACTTTGCTGAATATATTTATCAATTCTAGGAGTCTTTTGGTGGAGTCTTTGGGATATTGTAGATACAAGATAATATTATCAGATAAAAGTGATAGTTTTATCTCCTCTTTCCTGATATGGTTACAATTTATTTCCTTCTCTTGCCTGATTTCTTTGGCTAGGACTTCTAGTAATATGTTCAATAGAAGTGGTGACAGTGGTCACTCTTGTCTTGTTTCAGCTCATAGGGGGAATGCTTTCAACTTTTCCCCATTCAGTATGATGCTGCCTGTGGGTTTGTCATATATGGCTTTCATAATTTTGAGGTATAACCCTTCTATGCTTAGTTCATTGAGAGTTTTTATCATGTAAGTGTGCTGGATTTTACTGAGTGCTTTTTCTCCATCTATTGAGATGATCATATGGTCTTTATTATTGCTTCTCTTTTTGTGGTGAATCATATTCATAAATTTTCATATGTTGAACCATTCTTACATAACTGGGATGAAACCCACTTCATGGTAAATTAGCTTTTAAATGTGCTATTGAATTCAGTTTGTTAGTATTTTTTTGAGGATTTTTGGATCCATATTCATAAGGGATATTGGTTTGTAGTTGTTTTTTTTTTAAATTGTGTTCTTTCCTTGCTTTGGTATCAAGATGATACTGGCTTCATAGAATGAATTAGAGAGGATTCCCTCCTTTTCGCCATTATGGAATAATTTCTATAGGACAGGTACCAGTTCTTTGTAGATCTGGCAGAATTTGGTTGTGAATACTTCTTGTCTGGAGCTTTTTTTTTTTTAATTGTTGAGAGATTTTTTTTTTTATTAGTCCTTCAATCTAGTTGCTTGTCATTGGTCTATTCAGGGTTTCTATTTATTCCTGACTAAGGCTTTGGAGGTTGTGTGTTTCCAGGAATTTATCCATTTCTTTATGTTTTCTAGTTTATGTGCATAGATTTTTTTTTAGTACTCATCAATAATATTTTATATTTCTGTGGTATCAGTTGTAATGTCTCCTTTATCATTTTTGATATAGCCTATTTGTGTTTCTCTTCTATTTATGGTTAATTTCACTAGAGCACTATTGATATTTTTTCTTTTTTTATCTTTTCAAAGAACCAACTTTTTGTTTCATTGATCCTTTAGATATAAAGGATCAATGAAATATATATATATATATATATATATATATATATATATATATATATATATATATATATATATTTGGTTTCCATTTTGTTTAGTTCTGCTCTGAGTCTTCTTATTTCTTTTGCTAGTTTTACATTTGGTTTGCTCTTCCTTTTCTAGTTTCTTGAGATGTGATACTAGATTGTTATTTTGTGATTTTTCTGTCTTTTGATGTAGCTATTTAAGGCCATGAATTTTTCCTTTAGGACTGCTTTTCTTGTATCCCATACGTTTTGATAGCTATGTCCTCTTCATCATTTAGTTCAAGAAATCCTTTGATTTCCATCTTAATTTCACTCTTGACTCAATAATCGTTTAGCAGCAGGTTGTTTAATTTCCATGACTTTGTGTAGACTTGAGGGCTTCTCTTGGAATTGATTTCTAGTTTTATTCCATTGTGGTCTGAGAAGATACATGGTATAATTTTTTTTTTAATTTGATGACACATGTTTTATACCCTAAGAGATGATCAGTCTTGAAGAATGTCCCATATGGTGATGCGAAGAATGTATATTCAGTAGTTTTTTGGTAGAATTTTTTTAAATGACTGTTAGATCCATTTATTCTAGAGTCCCATTTATATCCAGTGTTTCTTGATTTATTTTCTGTGTTGATGTTCTGTCCAGCTCTGTCAGTGGGGTGTTGAAGTCTCCCACAATTACAATGCTTTGCTTAGATCTAGTAGGATTTGCTTTAAGAATCTGGGAGCTCCTGTGTTAGGTGCATATATATTTAGGACTGTTATGTCTTGTTGAATTGCTTTTGCCATTGTATAGTAAACATCTTGTCTTTTTTTCTTTTTTACCATTGTTGATTTGAAGTCTATTTTGTCTAATATGAGAATGGCTACACCTGTTCTCTTTTGATTTCCATGCATGTGGAATATTATTTTCTGTCCCTTTACCTTGAGTCTGTGTGAATTCTTGTGGATTAGATATGATTCCTAGAGAATAGATACTTGGCTTGTGTTTTTCATCCATTCAGCCAGTTTATGTCTTTTAAGTGGGGCATTTAGACCATTCACATTCAGTATTGATATTGATATGTGAGATGATGTTCTGTTCATCATGTTGAGGGATACTTTATTGTTTTGTTTTCTCTCTTATGCTATTGTTTTATAAGAACTGTGAACTTTAACTTTTGGGTTTTTATTTTTTTACACTGGTGGGTATCTATTGTGCTGTTCTGTGCATAATGCAGTTCTGAGTATTTCCTGTGGTTCAGGCATAGTAATGACAAGTTCCCTTAGCATTTACTTGCCTGGAAAAGTCTTTATTTCTCCATCATTTATGAAACTTAGTTTTTCAAGATAAAAAATTCTTGGCTGTCAGTTTTTCTGTTTATGAAGACTAAAAATGGTTCCCAATCCCTTCTGGCTTATAAAGTCTCTGCTGAGAAGTCTGCTGTTAGCCTGATGCGTTTTCCTTTGTAGGTTACTTTTTTCTTTCATCTTGCTGTTTGTAGAATTTCCTCCTTCATTTTGACCTTGGCCAGTTAATGACTATGTGTCTTGGAGCTGTCTTGTTTGCTCTGAATCTTCCCAGTATTTGATGACTATTTTATATCTGGATATCTGAATCTCTGGCAATACCAGGGAAGTTATCCTCAATAATTTCCTAAAATAGGTTTTCCATGGTTTATGCTTTTTCTTCTTCTCCCTCTGCAATACCTATAATTCATATACTGACTTGTTTCGCATAGTCCCATACTTCTCTGAGTGACTGTTCATTCTTCCTTATTCTTATTTCTGCATCATTGACTGATTGGGATAATTCAAGAGCTTTGTCTTCATGCTCCAGGATTCTTCCCTCAGCTTGGTTTACCTTGTTATTGAAGCTTCCTGCTGTATCTTGAAATTCCCTAAATGACTCTTTCAATCCTTTATGTTCTATTATATTCTTTCTTATGTTGTCTAGCTCTTTTCATTTTTCTCATAAATTTTTCATTTTTTTTCATTGATGTCCTGAAATACTTTTGTGTCTTTTTGTTGCTTTTTAACATTTGCTTCAATTCCATTCATCTTATTTTTCCATCCATGTCCTGAATTCCATTTCTGCCACTTTGATAATTTCCTTTTGGTTAGGGTCCATTGCTCTTGATCCATTGTGATCCCTTGGGCATGTCAAACTATTTTGTTTTTTTATGTTGCCAAAGTTCTTTTGCTCATCTGAATCTTCTTCTGTCAGCTCAGAGCTGATAGGTTTGCAGCACAACTCTTCTCCTTTCCTGGGAACCCTCCTCCTTAGGGAGAAGAGAGGTCTCTAGGTGGTCCTTTTGTGTCCTACTCTGGAAGACTGGCCTAGCAGGGAAGGGGTGGGTACACTGAGAACCTTTAGTATAGCTGTTCTGTTTTGTCCCATTCCTCTGTGATTGTGATAGTTCAAGCCAGTGCTGGATGATCTTTGCACAGACTGGTGGGTAGTTCCCCAAGCCACTGTTGGGAGGTGGGCAAGACCCTCTCCACAGAGGCTGGGATTGCAGGGAATTACTCTGCCCAGGAGTACCCATGGAGATAACAGTAGAAGCTGGGCAAGGCTATCTAGGCAGTGGTCATGGGTATCCATGCTGTGGATATTTGCTCAAACCTGGTCTAAGTGTGATGGCAGCTTGAGGCTGATGGGTCCCTGCCAGAACATTGGACTTTGGGGTGGTTACCACCAGGTGGCCACCAGGAGCCTTTGGGGTGGGGCCACAGGGCTCAATGGAAGCAAGAATACTTGTAGCCAGATCTGGGGGCCCAGGGCAGCATTGGCTCCTCAGGGGTGGAGCTGAAGGCCTGGGGGCAAAAGTTGGGGCTTGGTGGCAGAGCCTTAAGGCCCACAAGCAGCACTGGAGCCTTGAGGGAAGATCCTTGGGGCCCAAAGGCAGATATAGACCCTTGGGGGGACAGAGCTTGGGCCCAGCAGCCTTGGGGGAGAGTCAGAAACAAAGCCTCAGTGGCTGGAAGGAGTGTTGGAGGCTTGGAGGTACAACTGCAGACCCAGTGGCAGCAGCGGAGCCTTAGGACACAGGGGCAGCACTAGAGCCTCAGTAGGCAGAGACATGGGCCCAGTGGCAGCACTGGAGTCTCAAGGCACGGAGCCATGGCCTGGAGACAGGTCAGGAGCTGTGTAGGGGGAACTGCAAGGTGGGACAGCAGCATTGGAACTGTGGAGGTGGAGCTGCACATGGTGGGGTAGCATGGGGGTCACGGGTGGAGTTGTGGGGCTGGGGCCATGGGGCAGCCAGGACTTTCTCCCTGCCCAGGTCCCATGGAAGCCATCCCTGTAAGGGTTCTCAGGTGGTGTCTGTGGCATGTCTTGTGACTGTTCTGCTCACATTCCCTGTTGGGGGCAAGGGTGCTCAGCTCCCAGTCACAAGGCATGGCACGGGAGAGCGTTCACACTGCCTACTACTTGCCCAACCCAGCAGCAGTGATGCAGAGGCAGCTGCAGCAAAGTTGAGCTTGGAGCTCTGTATCTGAGGGAGCTCAGAATGGTGTCAGTTATAGTAACCTGGGAATCATAGCCTCTAGGTCCCTGCTGTGCCTGCTGTCTGGTGTAATGTCTCCGCACAGACAGCAAGCAGCTCCTTGATCAAGCCAGAGGTCTGTGGTGGCATTAGAGGACCTCTCACAGCTTGGGCTACAGTCTCTACAGTAGGAATGTGGAGCCCCTGTGCTCTCTTCTGTTGTCCTTACCTGCATGTCAGTACCTCCCCCAGGTACCTTCCAATATTGCCAAATGAATCACCCATCACCTTCTCCTTGACTCTGAATGTCCCCCATCACTTCTCCAGTGTTTTGCTATGGTAATTCCAAGAAGGCCCACTTGTATATCACCATCCTCCTGTAACTTTCGATCCCCTCCTTGAGAGCAGCATGCTGCTTTTGTCAGCCATCTTGCCCCTCCCCCCGGACTTGCAATTTTTAAATTTTACAGTGGTGCAAAACCATTGCGATTTTGATATACTTTGAATTTTGATTTTTTATCTTTTCCCAGCCTAGCAATATGTAGCACATAAAATATTCAACACTTTATTATAAAATAGGTTTTGTGTTAGATGATTTTGCCCAACAGTAGCCTAATGTAAGTGTTTTCAGCATATTTAGGGTAGACTAGGCTAAGCTATAATGTTTCGCAGGTTAGGTGTATTAAATGTGTTTTTGACTTGCAATATTTTCAACTTGCAGTAGGTTTATTAAGACGTAACCGCATCACAAATCAAAGAGCATCTATGTGTTGTTGATGCTTTTGGTGGAATTTTTCTATTCAGTCATTGTGTCCTTCAGCCCCAGAATTTCAGTTTTGCTCTATTTTATGGTTTCTATCTCTTTGTTGAACATCTAATTTTGTTTATGTACTGTTATTATTTCATTTGATTGTTTGGTTTTTTCATTTTCCTTTTTTTTTTTTTGGTAGTGCATTGAGCTTCCTTAATAGGATTTTTGAGGATTCTTTGTTGGGTGGTTCATATATCTACATTTCTTTAGGGTCAGTTACTCATACGTTATTTTTTTCTTTGGTGATATCACATTTCCCAGACTATTCAAAATCTTTGTTGCCCTGCATTGATGTCTATGCATTTGAATAAGAAGGCACCTTTTCCATTCTTTACACACTGGATTCAGCAGGAAAACCCTTCACCATTCAGTCTGTCCAGAGATTCTGGGAAGGTTGGCTGCTGAAGTTCATGGATGCACTTATTGCTAGAGTCCTTGGTTTGGCTGGCCTGGTGCCTGGGTAAGTGAGCAGCCCTGGCTCTTGGCTCCACAGGATCCAGCCTGAGTCTGTGGGAGTGGGTCTACAGGCAGTCCCCACTGGAGGAGGCCTGGTACTTGAGTCTGTGTGTATGGGCCTGGTGCCTGGGCCCAGAGGAGTAGGCCTGGATCCTGTGTTTACAGATACGGGCCTGGGTCCCGGGTATATGGGATCTTGCCCAAGGTCCACTGGGCTGGGTCTGGTGACTGGGTTCATGGTGGCAGGCTTGAAGTCTAGGTCCTGAAGTCTAGGCCTTGAAGTCTAGGTCCTTGAAGGCTAGGCCTGGAGCCTGAGTCTGCAAAGGTCAACTTGAAGGCTGGATCCATGTGGGCCTACCAAGAGTCCAAAACTATGGGAGCCAACCTGGTGATGGGATGGGTATGTGGGCAAGAGTCCATGAGGGCAGACCTGGGGCCAAGAACCACAGTGGTCTGTCTGGATCCTGGGTCCACAGGGGCTAGCCTGGCATTGGGGAGGTCTGTAAGCTGGCCTCAGGGGGTCATGTTACTGGGGACCACAGTGAAGCCAGGCGCTCCCTTCACTCTTCCACTCTCATGTGGAGGGTATTGCTCTTGGCACTGTGCTATTCTACACAGACTTAGGGGAGGGAAGATACAGGTAATATAAAAGTATCCTTTCTAGCCTCTTCAATCCATCTTTTCTATTCCTTTGCTTTTTTCAGGTGTTGTAATCTCTTGACTGAATTTCTTAAGTCTTGTTAAAGTATTTTCATGCATGGATGGTTGTTCAAATTGATGTTTATGTGAGAAGCACTAGAAACTCCTAACATCTTGCTGATATCATTCCTTCAACATTATTTTTAATAATATGTAAACAGAGGCCAAAATATTAACATTTTGTTTACTGCAAATAGTTGATACATAGGGGATTATTGTAGTGTCTTTTTTCTTACCAGGGTTTGTTTTTCTTAATGTGCTAAGTAAGGGATTATCCATAGGAGAATAATTAATTTTCCTAAGGTAGAAATTTGTGATCAGTTTAGTTGTCAAGAAAGTTTTAAGTAAGTTAAAGCATGTAGGTATTCTTTGGGGACAAATAATATGAGCAGGTGTAGAAATTTTGGATTTGTTAGTAAAATGATGAATAATTTGATATAAATGAAAATAGATAGTTAAAAATGAAGTATAATAATGAAAACATTACAAGGCCTTACACATGGGAGGTACAAAAACCTGATGACTACTACAAAACTCTAGCATTCTTAGGTATTGGCTGTGTAACCCAGGACCCCCTAGGCTGATGACTGTTATGCAATGAAGACATATACTATAAAGCATAAAATAAAGTGTTTGGCAATGGAATGGCTCATGTTTGTATCTAACTGTGCTCCTAAGATACTGTGGATGATTGTTTTCCTGAACCCATGAAATTGTGATTGTATTTTGAAATGTATTTAAAATATGTTGAAATTTTAGCACTTGCTAATAGCTACCAAAATTACTTTTCAACTGAAATTTGAGGAAGAAACTTATTCACCTTCCTATGTACTGCCAACCTGTATTAATGTTAAATGGTAGAATTTCTATTTCTCTAGGATCACTGGATAAACTGTGGTCATATTTAGAATTCTCTTTGCTTTAGGTTGAATTTTAGATTAGACTTGTACTTCAATTAGCAGTGAGCCTACTTTTAAGAATGTATTAAACTTCAATTTCTACATAAATTTCATAATTAAACAGTTATATGTTTTGATTATGGCTTTCCTTTGACAACTCAGTACATCTATTCATTTTTTTTTAATAATAGAGTTCGAAAAGGCCCAGGAGTTCCTGCTTTATTTTACCAGAGGAAATGGATACCCAAATTTGTTCAGTTGCTTGCCCAAGTTTAGCAAACATGCTGAAGTTCCTCAGTGCTTTTTAAGCTTTGCTAAACTGACCCAGCTCTCAAAAATATTTGTTAAACTTTGATCCAAAACATCTTTGGCATGTCTTCCAAGAATGAGCTTTGGAAAAAAATAAGTCTGCTGGAATAGTGATGTACTCAGCTTTTTCTTTTTCCAGAAGTTTAGTATATGAAGGAAATGAGTTCTAATATTAGAATTACATTTTTTATTTGAAGAGTTTTAGTTTGATTATGTAAAGCTTAAATGTTAAGCTATGGTAATCATCAGACTCACTTCTATAAATGCATAACATTCAATATTTTCTAGAGGCAGTAGAGAATAGGGCATTTAAGATGCACTATAGTGAATTTATGCTATCAAAGACAAAACACCCATTCTACTAAATGAAGTACCCCAAGAATGGAAAAATAAGCACATGTACTCACCAGCAAATTGGTTTCCCTGAGTATCACCTAAGTGCACATTTGGGAATAACACCAATTGGGTGTCGGGCAGATGTGGGGGGTGGGAGGGGATGGGTGTATACCTACATAATGAGTGCAATGCGCACTGTCTGGGGAATGGACACGCTTGAAGCTCTGACATGGGGGGGGCATGGGCAATATACATAACCTAAACTTTTGTACCCCCATAATAAGCTGAAATAAATAAAAAGACAAAACACCTATTTACAAATGAATAACAGCAAGAAAATTAAAGCTAAGCACCAAAAGAGGAAACGAGGCTAGAGGAGACCTTAAAAATTTGTAGTAGAACTATTTTTTCCAGTTTAATATATTTTTTTTTATTTCAGCTTATTATGGGGGTACAAAAGTTCAGGTTATATATATTGCCCATGTCCTGCCCATCCCCCTGAGTCAGAGCTTCAACCCTATCAAAAAGTGGGCAAATGACATGAATAGAAATTTTTCAAAAGAAGATATAAGAATGGCTAACAAACATATGAAAAAATGCTCAGCATCCCTAATCATCAGGGAAACGCAAATCAAAACCACAATGAGATACCACTTAACTCCAGTGAGAATGGCTATCAAAGAGTCCCAAAACAACACATGTTGGCGTGGATGCGGAGAGACAATTTAATATTTTGAACACAATTGAAAAAATAACTTTAAAGTAAAAAAATGTATATTTCCATAATTATGTGGTAACTTTCAAATCTTTTAAAAAATGAACGAACACTTGACAAAGTCTGGGCCAGGTGCAATCTGGGGATAAAAAGACAGTCAGTTTGCTGCCTGTGGGGAGATTAATAACTTTGTGGGGTAAATAGAAATGGAGAAGAAATATATTAAAGTTCATATTTTAGAGTAACTGGAGATTTTGTAATGTGTCTCATTTTTAGTCTCAGGATAAGAATATTTTGACATAAAAGTGAAATTCTGACCACATCACAATATGAATTTCTGGTGTTGAAACAAGATAATTTACTGGCTTTGGAAAGGACTTAGGGTAGTTTTCAAAAAACCCAAGCATAATAACAAGAAAACTGCATAGATGAAGTAATAGATGGGGAGAAAAAAATGTTAATAAATACAGTGTAAGCTTAGTACCAGAGATTGTAGGTCATGAGGACTTGTGTGATGTGTCACATATACATAAATAAATAAGGTCTAAATGAATAAAGTTTATTCATATTTATGATGAACAATATGGTGTTTGGGGTATATGTATACATTTTGGAATGGCCAAATCAAGCTATTTAATATATTCTATTACCTTATAGACTTACAATTGTTTTTGTAATGACAACACTTGAAATCTACTTTTAACAATTTTCAAGTATACAATACATTGTTATTAACTATTGCCACCAAGTCATACAATAGGTCTCCTAAACTTATTCTTTCTATCTAACTGAAATTTTAAAAACAATTTTTTTCTATCTCTTTAACTTCGAAGCCAATTATTTTTCTTGGACTTTAAATAATGTGTGGCATGCTAACCTGAGTGCCATTTTGCAAGTTCTTCAGAACAGATTACCCAAGAAAACAGCAACATTCCCTAGCGTCTTATGACATAACCAATGGAATGGTACTCTTGGGAGGAGGAGGAAGAGGTAAAAACTTGTTTTTAGGCCTCTGGTCATGCAATTTTGCTTTGTGGTAGGGACCTTCTACTAGGTTTGACTGTCTAGTCTTACTGTGTCTATTCTCTTATGTCCTGAGGAAATTGTAGGAAAGTCAGAAAGAAACGATTTTTTGTTGTTGTTTTCCCATCAGAAGATCCTTCACTCCCCTCTAAGGATGTGGAACTTTGTGTTGGAGCAAGATGAGAAGGAGAGAAATGAAGCTTCTTTGCCATCCTGTTTGGGGGGAATTGATGGGGCACACACTTTTGAGGGACACATGATCTCTTTCTTAGCAGTAACTTGCTAAAGGTGTTGATGCCAATGGACAAGGTCAAAGTTCAGCTTGTCTGGTAATAGCAAGAGAGTGTTTGATGAGTGTTTTATGTGCACAATGAATCAGCTTTACCTCAAAATATATTTTGGCTTCCTCAGTGATACAATGCTGAATGTACACATATGCACACCACGTACAGTCTGTCAGTCTCAAAAACGGCATTATATCTACACCCTTCTGGCTATCCTAGAGGCACTAAGAGTTAGAAGAGTCTGATCATAACCTCGAATCTTTTCCGTAATATGGGAATAAACTCTGTAATCTTTGTCTCTCCTTGTGGTAGCTTTAACTCTCAAATAACTTCTTTTTTTATATGCATTTCTCTTAGTTGGGTGCCTGATGCCACATTATCATACTTTATTTATTACTTAATGTTCCCATTTCCCTCCCAGTAATTTAGAATGTTCCAGTATCTGTTAAGAGTTTTCATACTCCCATTTCATGTTTGCTCAGCCAAGTAACACATGTAAAATCCCTTTAATCTAAGCTTATAAAATCAATCCTCTATTGCCTTAATTGTTCCTAGTAGTGCTTTCTGAACTTTACCAGGCTTGTTTGGCAGAATTATGGTGAGAAAGTTGGAGCCAGACTGTCAGTAGCAAAGTGTTTTCCATGCCATTACCCTTGGCAATTGCAGGTTTTATCCAGGCTTGAAAACAGCCCAGTGCCTGCTCTCTTTTCCCTGTTTTTTACCAGCCTACAGATTCCAGCTGTGGTCAGCTGGTGAGCCTTGAGCAGCAGGGACAGCGTGCGCATGTTTTGGGTTGGATTCAGGGCTCATGTAACGTTGGGACAGTGAACCCTCAGATGGGATCCAATAGCACCCCTGGTTGTTTTCCCTTCCTGACCAGAATGTCTCAGCTTAATGCAATCATTTTAACATCAATGAGGGCGGCTGGAAAAATTCTTTATCAGAGCCTCAAAATAAAAGCAATTCCAAAATGTTTTCTTTTCCATTGCACATTTCCAGAACTTTGATTTTTCCTGATGAAATGCTCCTTGCATGTGCAATGTTCCAAGATTCACCTAGATTAGGGGAAGATGATTATTCAGGGGAGAAGAGGTCAAAATGTACGTAAATAATCTCATGTTATGACACTATGCTTGAGTGTTTCAAAGAGAAATGATGCTCTGTGCAATGGTTTTTAAAGTCACTCTCAAGTTTTTTATTTGCATATTTTTGTTTCCTCTTAAAAAATCTTTAAAAAAGTTTACTAATTTCTTCTTTTACTGACTATCCATTCTTGCTGTTTATTTAGTGAAAGGTTTATAAGTGAAGAGAGATGAGGAGTACACAGAATAAGTGGTATGTTTATGATATTTGCTCATTTTAAGATTTAGTTTCACAATTTAAGTGAACTTGCTTTGTCTGGTTTGGGGGCTCAAAAATAGGGTAGCTGTTATAATCCCACATCATTATTTTTAGGTTGAGGTGTTAAAAAATATCTGTGTGTATCTATGTGTGTGTGTTTGTGTGTGTCTGTATTCGACTATCTGTCCTTATTCATTTTCTGTTCCTACTATAACAAATTACTACAGATTTAGCAGCTTAGAACACATAGGTCAAAAGTCTGACATGGATCTCTATGAGCTAAAATCGAGGTGTCAGAAGAGTGGGGTTTCTTACCCAAGGCTTTTGGCCTAATTCAGTTCCTTCCAGTTGTAGATCTGAAGTTCCCATCTCCTTGTTCTGTCAGCTGCGGACTGGCCATATCTCCTAGAGTTCTCTTCTCAGTCTTCCCCTGTGGCCATTTATTATTTAGAGCAAGAAAAAGCATGTTGAAACTGAATCTTTCTCATATTTGGAAGCTCTCTGACTTCCCATTCTGTGTCCCTCTTTCATCACATCTCTCTGACACCAGCCAGGGGAAAATTCTCTGCTTTTAATGGCTCGTGTGATCAGATTGTGTCTCTCCAGATAAATAGGAAAATTTCCTATTTTAAGGTGTACAACCTTAAATTACATCTGAGCATTCTTATTTTGCCATGTACATGCATCATAAGCTATTCACAAGTTCTAGGTATTAGGGGATTTTCTTTTTGCAGAGGGGCATTATTTAGCCTAATACCTTCTAACTTTCTCTTTCTCTCTGTCTCTCTGTCTGTCTGTCTTTCTCTCTCTGAGACATGGTGTCAGGAACTGGAAAGAGGATAAGATGTTGGGTCAGAAAAACCTAACTTCAATATTCATTTCTCTATCCACTAATGTGACCCCAGCTGGTAATTTGATCATGGGAATTTTCTTCATCCTGTCAAAGTTTTGTTTAATTTCTTATTGCATTTACCTCATCAGCTAACTGTAAAACTGATGAGACAGGTACGTGTCTGCATCTAGTGCTAGGCCTGCTGTATGGGAGAGAATGGTGCATTTTTAATACAATTTTGTTTCACAGGAACCATTGCACATCCTGTCTCTTATCAAAACCTACTTCATGGCAGCTACCTCAGGTCACAGAGTCCAAGCCAGGGCTGTCATTCTGAGGGAGAGGCGGGGAGAGAGATAAGAACACAGGGGAGGGACCAGTAGGGGAAGGAAGCTGGAAACTGTCCTCTCTGAGCCCAGCATGTGGGAAGCAGCTGGGTGCATAAATTTAACCTTTGTCATCCCTGGCACTGAAAAAGCACGTCCAGTTTGCACAGAAAAGATTCCCTAATGGAACCTTCTCAAAGTTACGGTGAAAAACAGTCAAAAAGTACTTTGAACTGAAGCACGGCATTGATTATTTTTCGGAAAACTCCCTTCACTAAAAGCCACTTGATTTTCATGTGCTTAATCAGAGATCCTTGGAAATATTAAGTGCCCTCCAGGGAAAAGCAAAAATAAAGAACAAACAAAAGACGACAACCTCCAAAGACGACTAAGACATTCAGAATATTCTTTTCTAATTATCTGGAAACATGCATCACAATATTGTTTACTTTAGTCACCCTAATGTGCTATAGAACACCAGAAGTCATTCCCCTTATCTGTGATCTTGCATCTGTTGGCCAGTATCTACCTGTCATCATACCCTCCTAGCCTCCTCAGGCTCTGGTAACTACTATTCTACTCTCTACTTTTATGAGATCAGTTTTATTAGATTCCACAAATGAATGAAATCATGTGGTGTTTGTCTTTCTGTGCTTGGCTATTTCACTTCACACAATGTCTTCCAGGCTCATCCATGATGATGCAAATGACAGGATTTCACTTTTTATGGCTGAATAGTACTCCATGGTATGTCTATACCACATTTGAAATAGAACTTACCACAATTTCTTTTAGCTCTTGACTATAAGTTAGAATTAGACATACACAAAGCATATATATATGATATACATGATATATGTACATATACATATATATGTGTGTAGATATACAATAATGTGTTATTTTTTAAATATTATCTTTAAAATATTGGGCCATTTTTGGAAGTCAGCCTCAAGGAATTGAGATTAAAAATTTAAGATGAGCCTCTAAATTGAATTTTGTACATTTATTATGACTACACATCGTTTCACAACTTTCCAGTCTTAATAAGATGGATAGTTAATTCAACCCAAATCCAACACATTTAAATTTCTTGTCCCAGAGCTTTCTTTCTTTATCCTATTTTCTTCTACTCACTATCTTGTACTTCATAATTACTTATTATATAAACTACACCTGATATGTATGGTACTTTATAGAATTGAGTCATTTCTATCATGAATGAAGCCCATAAATGAAGGAAAATTTCATTAGCATTTAAGTTTATCTTTTAAGAATTATTAGGGTATTCTTTTTATTATTTGTTTAAATTTTTTTATCTCAGGATATTATGGGGTTACAAACATTTTGGTTACATGTTATGACTTTGCCATACCTAAACCATGATTTGGGGCATACCCTTTCCCCCCTACAACACTCACCACATACATTAGTTGTGAGTTTATCCACCCCCAACCCCCAAAGAATATTACTACCGTGTGAGCACCTTAGTGTTGATCAGTTAGTGCCAATTTGATGGTGAGTACATGTGGTGCCTATTCTTCCATTCCGTTGTGATACCTCACTTGGGAGGATGGATTCACGCTCTATCCAGGAAAATATAAGAGGTGCTAGGTATTCTGTAAGGCTGCGGTCCCCATCCCCCAGGCCGTGGACTGGTACCAGTCCCTCTTAGGAATTGGTCTGCACAGCAGGAGGTGAGCAGCAGGCAAGCGAGTGAAGCTTCATCTGTATTTACAGCCACTCCCCATTGCTTGCATTAATGCCTGAGCTCCACCTTTTGTATTAGATTCTCATAGGAGGACAAACCCCTCTGTAAACTGTGCACTCAAGGGATCTAGGTTACAGGCTTCTCAGGAGAGTTTGTCAAAAACCATCCCCCCAACCCCAGTCTATGGAAAAATTGTCTTCCATGAAACTGGTCCCTAGTGCCAAAAAGGTTGGGGACCACTGCTGTGAGGTATGTTTTATATCTTCTACCAATTTGTATCATCCTATCCAGACATTCACTCAAAAAATATCAATTGAGTGCCTATGATTTGTCAGTATTTTGTTGTCTGTGTCTTAATTTTCTTTAAAATATTTTGGCATAAGCTATATATTTCCTGCCATAAGAATAACATTGCATTTGCCTCAGAATGAGCTTTGTCTGCAAGACACTTGTCGGAGCCTCAAGGTCTGAGCACATGGACAAAAAGAACGGAGGATGGCTGTTGCACCTGCTTGGTAATAAATGCCCATGATGTGGCAGGAGTTGTTAATTGTGACATATAACACGTTATTGACATTGCGGTGATGGAGGAAAATAGCTCCTGTCTACCTCTAATTGCTGGAGGCTTCAGATATTTACCCAAAGAAAGTGAAGGAACAACTTGGTTCAGGTGATTTCTCCACAGCCAGAACTACAGATGGTAAAACACCTTAATCAGATACAATAATAAAATATTTTAATAAAACCTAATTCAAACTGACATTCACTAACTTTAAATCATTTCCTTACTCATTTCTGTGGTCCAAATGTGTTCTCCCCCATTCATATGTTGACATTGAATCATCAATGGGATAGTATTAAGAAATGAAGCCTTTAGGAGGTGATTAAGTCATGAATGGAATTAATAATCTTGTAAAAGAGATGCAAGACAGCATTTTATCCCTTTTGCCCTTTCATCCCTCTGTCTATGTGAGGACGCAGTGTTGGCTTTCTCTGGAGGATGCATCATTCAAGGTGCCACCTTGGACATAAGAGTCTGGGCCTCACCAAACACTGAAACTGCCAGTGCCTTGATTTTTTACTTCTAAACCTCAAGAGATGTGAGAAATAAATTTCTATCATTTATGGATTACCCAGTCATGGCATTTTGTTATAGTAGCACAAATGGACTAAGGCTCATCTTTACCCTTTTTCTGATAGAGAATTTCAATGAACAGATTGTGCACTGAAGGAGGAAGCCCTAAGAATTAAAAATAAGACCATCTTGGGTCATTAGTATGAATTGAGTTGATTTGGCCTTGAATATAAACCACTCCTCCAAAGGTGAGATCAAGTGCCCCCTGCCCCCAACCGTAGGTTGAATCTTATCCAGTAGCCCAATTCCCAAGGGAGACCTTTCATCTTCCCCAAGAATTCTGGGTAAAGAGAAAAAATAAAATCAAAAACAAAAGACACATACATATTTTCAAACTTGTTATAAGTGACCTTTCATCTGCCCTTATTTTCCACATTCATTCATTTTTCCAGGCAGATCTAACAAATTACTTGCTGAAAACAAAACATCATGGAATAGTGTTAACCTAATGGCTAAATATTTAGGATCCAGCTATAACATGAGATTTCCGTTGTCATCCAGATTCTAGTACTAAAAGGCTTTTTTAAGATATGCCAGATAGTGGAATTGGATATTGTGTTCTTTAGGGGGTGTATGTATGGGGGAAAATGTAAACAGAGTCCACCCTTTGTCAATGAAAACTAGTCAGAAACACAAAGCAAGGACTAATATACCAGAGAAAATTAACTCAAAGATGAGTTTCCACCAGTAAATTAAGTAGAAGTCACAATATCTGATTTTACTGCTCTTTTCTCTAAGGATGTGGCAACAACAACAACAACAACAACAAGTATATAACCACATACATATGTACACATATACATTTTAGTGTATGTGATGGTTAATCCTACATCAATTTGATTGGATTAAGGAATGCCAACATAGCTGGTAAGACATGATTTCTGAGAGTGTTTGTGAGGATTTTTCCATAAATGATTAGCATTTAAATTAGTAGACTGAGTTAAGATCTGCCCTCCCTAATGTGGGTGGGCATCACCCAATCTATTCAAGTCCAACCAGGATAGAATTAAACGATGGAGAATGGGCAAATTCTCTTTCTCTTCTTGAACTGGAACATCAATATTCTTCAATATTCTTCTGAGCTCCCTGTTCTTGAGCCTTTGGACTTCAGGACTTACACCATCAGCCCCTCTGGTTCTCAGGCCTTCAAATTCTGAGTGAATTATACCCACAGCTTTGTTGGTTCTCCAGTTTGCAGGCAGTAGTAGATTGTGGGACTTCTTAACATCCATAATCACATGAGCCATTTCCCATAATAAATCTCCTTTTTTATATCTATATGTATCCTATTGGTTCTGTTTCTCTGGAGAGCCCTGACAAATGCAGTATGTATGCAAGCTTTCTCCATATTTGTTCACTTTGCATTGTTCATGCTTAAAAGAGCCTCTTTAACTCCCATGTGGAAGAATTTCAAGGAACTTAATGATTTACAAAAATGCATTGTGCTCACATTACAGTGGCCAAAATTTTACCCAGTTCTCATAGATTCAAGGCCAAGAAAATCTCACTGGTGTGATTAGAAATGAAAGGAAATTCTTAGGGTCACTGAACAGTGTAAGAACTATAGGCCTGTTGGATAGCCATTGCCCCTGTGAGTCATATTTCTATAATTAGGTCAGTATACACATCTAAAAAAATGGAGGCAAGTCAAATAAAATCAATAAAGACTTGAAGGGAGTTGGCTTATGCAGAACACCACTTCACATAATTTTAATGTTCATACTACAAAGTAAATCAATGTTTGGACAAGCTGTAGGAAATATTGTTAAGTAACCATGCTAAAGGAGGAAACCTAGATAATTACTCATGTCAATACTGAAGGAGTTAACCAAGGGCCCTGTCCCAATGTCTTGTAAAAAGGTGAAAAACTTAGAATTTCTCAAGACTCAAATCTGCAGAAGGGAAAAATGCAGTTCTCATTTTTATTAGTTATGACTTTTGGTTGCAAGCCACAGACACTTCCTATAGCTTGTTTAACCACAGTAGGGAAAATGGTGTAAAGATATAGGAGTGCCACACAGGGATAGGGATTAAGCTGGGGCTCAGAAACAGACTACAATCATTAATTGAGGCATCAGAGAATCCAAAGACATCTCACTCTTTATCTCTTATTCCTCCTCCCTGTATTTGTGTCATTGCTTTCTCTTGTAGAGAAGCCTTTATTTCTCTGTCCACAAACTGGAAAACACAACTGCCAATATTGATTACCTATATATTTCTTTTCCCATATTCATTGTCTTTCCTCCTTTAAAAAAAAAAAAAGCATTTCCATGTTCCTATCTCAGGCACATTTCCCCTCTTTGCTTGTTTCCATGTCTCGATGTAAATGTCATCTCCTAGGGGGACTTACGCAACCCAGCTCTCCACAGGATCTGTCATTCCCAAGTCACCTGCTGTCCTATCACCCTCTTTTATGGGTTTCATCATTCTCATCACATATTTTACTTACTGTGCTTATTTCTTTAACTCATTTCCTGTATCCTCCAGAACTCTGTAAATTCCATGAGTTTTGGGACTTGTCTTTTACAAAGGCATCCCAATTTTATATAAAGTAGATACTTAGAAACATTGGCTGGAAGATGGATGGATAAAAGCAGAAAAAAGGAAGAAAGAAGAAAAAGAAAGAAATTAGTTTATTTTCAATGGTGATTACATATGTATGTTTATATATAAAATTACATATATATAATTACATAGATATGTATATATGGATTTGAATTTTGAAAGACCCAAAAATCATTTGGAATTTGTGAAGTAAATAAGCTTTATCATCATGCTGAAGAATTAAAAAGTCAAGGAGAAAAAGTAGCACTGATTTTCTTGAGACTAATACGGTTTTTGAAGGCATTTATTTTTTAAATTGTTATTAACTAAATGTATCTTAGAAATAATTTTATGTACAGAAGTAATTTTGGAAAAATATGTTTATAGATATAAAAAGTAATATAACAAATGTAATTTGCCTCATGTCACTCTTGTTCCTAAATCCCTTCAATAGCCATAAGACTACCAGAGGCTTGAAACTCTTTACCTGCAATCTAAAGTTGTTTATTGTTTGTCTTTAGCTTACCTTTCCTGCTTTATCTCTAACTACACACACCTTGTATGTCATGATCTAAGCAAGGAAAATTCATGCCCCCTCCACCTGTTACTCCCTTGCCATCAATTCATGAATTGTCCCTTGGAACTCAATTCATATATCACTTCTGCCTATATCTTTTAGAGACCATCATCTGTGTCCCCCCCATTCAGTCTATGTGTGATCCCTTCCACTTGGATCCCCAGGGGTGGTGAGAAGACACCCTCAGCCTGGAGCTTTCTCATTTCCTCCCCTCTTCCCTTTCTTAGTCCTTCCTCCTCCAAGGTAGAGACACTGATACGGTTGTTCATACTATAGGACTTGAGGTTGGGCTCTGTTCAGATAAGTTGGCACCTCGCTTCCAAAAAATCCACTTCCTTTAGTCTAGCTTTATCAGCTCCATGTTGTATTTTTCGGAAACTGCAAACAGTGGCCTTGTGATTGTGGACATGGGGGAAAGAGGCATTACCAAGTTCTTTGTCCTAAGTCATGTGTTGCAATCCGATTTCTAGAATAATTTTACATGGGACATTCTTACTGACTCAATTAACATGATCTCTTTTGCTACATGTTCCTACACATGCACCTCTTCAAGTATTGAGGAAAGAAGAAAAGGAAAGGCATAATCAGCAGAGCATGTTTAGAGTATTTCCTAGGCCTTCTCAACTAACATGACTTAAATTTACTACACTGTAAAAATATTCCCTGGACAGTCACCATTTTCTTTACATCATTTGTCATTATAATCCTAAGATCTTGAACTGAGCCAAGTGCTTAGCAGGTACTCACTGTAGCTTGGCAGAATGAAAGACTAGTTGAATGAATAAACGACAATGGTGACAATATTTTTATGTATCCTGTGGATGTAGATGTTTCTAAACAGTGCCATTATTTCTTTTTTGTTTGTTTGTTTTGTTTTGCTTTATGCCTTTATGACCATCCCTTTAGCTGAAATCTTCTCAAGAGAATATCCTTTTTAGACACTAAAGCCGAACAAATTTGAAGCATTTGAAATCACTTGTAATTCTAATAATGACCAATGTAACTGGCCCATTATTTACTTTCT
The DNA here is from genome assembly GCF_020740605.2 of Lemur catta. NCBI lineage: Eukaryota > Metazoa > Chordata > Mammalia > Primates > Lemuridae > Lemur > Lemur catta. Next base: position 270,177,856 of record NC_059128.1, read on the forward strand.
TCCATACTTTTAAGTGTGTTATTTAAACATATATGCAGTTGAAATTTTTTTTCAGTTTAAATATGTCTCTTGCTTGTTTAGGAAGGTTTTATGCTTTTGCTAAACTTTAAAAGTAAAGGCATGGCAGAGCACAGTGGCTCATGTCTGTAATCCTAGCACTCTGGGAGGCTGAGGTAGGAGGAATGCTTGAGCTCAGGAGTTTGAGACCAGCCTGAGCAAGACTGAGACCCTATCTCCTCCACTAAAAATAGAGAAATTGGCCAGGTATCATGGTTCACGCCTATAGTCCCAGCTACTCTGGAGGCTGAGGCAGGAAGATCACTTGAACCCAGGAGTTTGAGGTTGCGGTGAGCTATGATGATGCTACTACACTTTACCCGGGGTGACCAAGCGAGATTCTGTCTCAAAAAAGAAAATAATAAAAGTAAAGGCAGAATTGTGTTGCCTGGTTTAGGTTAGATAAATCCCAACTTTTTTTCTTAATTTTGGCATCTGTATGATGAACTAATGATATCACCCACTTTATACACTGTTTTCAAGGATTAAATTATATTATTCAGTAACATAATATTCAGTATTATTCGGTAAAGTTCTGAGCATAGTTCCCTGCATATAGTAAACATTTAAAGTTTATCCTTGCACAATACTAAGCTAATTTACTAATAAATTACTAATTTTGTGATGAAATAGCAGTAGTAGTAGATATTTTTAATTTAAATTAGAATGTCATATAGACATTATAATTTTTATTACCATTCGATATAAATTCAATAAATGAATTGGGAATGAAATACCTAAGAGCAAAGATTTAATTCTAACTAGAGTCTGAATGTTAGCACTATCTTCTGAAACACAAACAACATGCAGCTCCTGCAGTTGTTAATCTTTTTCCTATGTCTTTTTTTCTATGCAACCCTCAGGAACACATCTTAATATTGTTTAAAAGTGGAATTCAATAAAGGAATATAAAATCCATTTAAAATAAATGTATTTTGCACATAAAACTTAAAAACTCTATGTCTGTTTCATATATATCACTTTAAAGTGAACTTATGCATTTTCGTTCCTTTATAGAGAACATCTGTATGGAATGAGACTAATGATAATTATCCCCTATCCCAGACCACTTCTTCTGATAGCAATGGCCTCTTATGAGTGAAAGGCAATAGAAGGATTTTAAAGGATAACATGCATATATTAGAAACCCTTTTTTCCTTAGTCTAAATCTGACTCCAGTATTGTTTAAATGTCATTTTCACACAGTATATACATGCATTGCCCTACTTCTAATTTTTATTTTATTTTTAACTTTTTAAAATTTTTTCAGCATTATGGAGGTATAAATAAAAGTCATATATATTGAAAGTATACAATCTGATGATTTGATATATGAGAACATTGTGAAATGATTACCATGATCAAGTCAATTAACACACACATCAATCATTCTACCTAGTTAGCATTTGTGTGTGAGGGGCAGCGAAGACACAATATCTACTCTTTTGGCAAGTTGCTATAAAGTGGCCCTCTGCAGGTACACCTCCCCTCTCATTTCTTTTTGCTATGTAAGCCTCCCCAAACTCATGTCTAGTTACTTCTTTTCTATTTGGTGGGAAAGGCTTCCTTAAGAATATCCTAGACTTGTTTTTAGTTTTATTTTCACCTTTCCTCCAATTTTCTTTCTTGATTTTGGCTGTCAATTGTCCTCCATAAGCACAATTAATATTTAGATGGGTTCCTTTGTTTTTAATCAACCAGGAATTCAATGTTGGCTGGCTTTTTCTAGTAGCCTAGAAAGCAACTTTAACCCAAGCTCAGAATCTTAGGTGTGAAACCCCAGTACAAAATATGTAATTTGGGGGCTCTGTTTTATTGAATTATGATACACAATAAACTGTTTCTAATATTTAATATAAAAGGGTTCAGAATTTTCCCCCTGCTAATCTTAAGAAATATACTAATTTTTCCCTTACTTTAAAAATATCTGAGGACCCTAGGGCTGCTCATTCATATTGAAGAATCAGTACTAGTTGCTATTTATTACAGACAAGAGATTAGAATGTCTGATGATCCCATTCAAGAATCTTCTTCTTTGACTTTACTTTTGTGACTTATACAGAGAATTCCTGTGGAAACCCAGGAATACAGCAGTTGTGTGTTACACCTGATGTCTCTATTATTTGTTGTGAACATGTATATTCATCTGGGCTACATTCTTTTCTGTTTTTTTGCTTAATCTTAGGGCGATGCTCGTAATACATAGTCCAAGATAGCTTAAAAGCAAGTCCTCATTTCAAGCAAAAAGATGAACAAAGTGAGTGAAAAAAAAAGAATAAGACCCTTCCTTGAAGGATATGGTACTAAAATTGCATGTATCGATTCTGCTCACATCTAAATGACCACAACTTAGTTGCAAGGGAACTCAGGAAATTTTGGCCTTTATTCTATGTAGCCAAAGGCCAACCTAAGAATAGTTTATTAGCATTAGAGAAAAGGGAGAGACATCTATTTAGGGTAACTATTCCAGCCATTGTCCACTTTTTTGGCTACCCCATAAACTCATTATGTCATTCTTCCAATTATAAACTATGCACCTCATTTTCCATGGGAGACCACACCTAAGTTCTATGCAACTACTCAACCGGAGTGTCCAGCATTTCATAATGATGTAGATTGGTATCAGAACTGGACTGGTTATTCATGTACAGGAGCCTGAAACCTAAAATATAAGCAATTTCTAAGTTCCCTCTTCAACACAAAGCTAATACGCAAAGGGAGAATAATACCAGGATAACCAAATGATCCTCTGGCTTAGAAAAGTATATAGTCCGACACACAATATTCACTGATGCATAGTAATTATCAAATGTAGCTGGGCAGGAATTGAGACAATTCCCCATCTGGCAGCACAGTGAGCTACTGGGGTTCTGTTCTGTGATGGGTTGAATTGTTTCCCCAAGAAAAGATATGTTAAAGTTCTAACTCTCAGCACCTCAGAATGTGACTTTATTTAGAAGCAATTGAAGATGTAGTAAGTTACAGTGTAATCAATGTAATAAGATGAGGTCATACTGGAGTACAGTGGGCCCATAATACAATATGACGGGTGTCCTAAGAAGAGAAAAAGCACACAGACAGGAACACAGAGAATATGCTATCTAGAGATCGAGGATTGAAGTGATGCATGCACACGCAAAAGAACAGCAAAGATTGCCAGCTAACCACTGGAAGCTGGGAAGAGGCAAGGGAGGATTAGCCTGCAGGTTTCGGGAGGGATCCTGGCCCTGCTGACACTTTGATTTCAGACTTCCAGACTCCAGAACTGTGTGACGATAAATTTCCGATGTTTTAAGCCACCCCGTTTTTGATACTTCGTTAATGGAAGTGGGAGTGTCCTTTGTATTCTTCACTCTCCATGGCCACATCCAAAGTGAGCTTTGGAAAGTATGTCCTCCTGGGAAAAGCCCAATTTTTATAGCATGCTTCCTGATGGATCAAAGGCAGGGAATCAAGAGCTATTTTGGAAATTGTATTAAATTGTATTATGGCCGGTTGTGGTCACTACAGTAGTGGTGTGAATGACAGGCAGGGAGGATGCAGATTTTGCAGGTTGTTGATCGGTGTTATGCCACGGAAAAACCTATTTCATAAAACTGACAAACAACAACTTGATAATACTTTTTTTAATAAAATCATTGTTGACGGTTTCTAGGAGACAGTGCAGATGTCTACTGAGACAATAGCATTAGGAGTGATAACAACTAAATATTGAAAATATCAGTGTGCTTTGGATGCTTTTGGCCATTTACCATATTCCTATGAGAAAGATAAACACGGGCTCAACTAGCGTACAAGTAGAGATAATAGGAAACACGAGTCTGATAAGGAAGGCATTCTCTGCATGCAACCTGAAATAAAAATTGACAGAGAGGTCAGTTACTTGCAGGCTGGCAAATTTGAAAATCCCAAAATTTCTGTATCTCAAACTTAAGTAAGCATAATGGAAGCAAGAGCATTAACAAAAGGCAACTCTGGCTCCATGCTTCTCAGTGTACCTCTAATTTTGCTATTGTTTCAGTGGGCTCATTCTCTTTACTCCTCTCTTGAGACACTTCTTCTAAAAATGAATGTGATTCCTTGTTATCTTGCTGACGCTTTTAACTTGTACTTGCATTTTTTCCTATCTTTTCTCAATCAGCAATTTTCCCTTCTCTACTGGATCATTCAATTAGCAAACAAACATGCTACTGTATCTCCTGTCTTCTTTTAAAGCATAGACTTAATTTTAAAACAATCCAAACCTACCTTGATCTCATGTTTATCTCCACCTATCATGCCATTTCTATATGCCCCTTTCTAGCATAACTTCTCAACAATAACAAAAGAATATGTGTTTCTTCTCTCCCATTCCAATTCTCCTATTCTCTTTTGACTTTATTTCAGTTAGGTCTTGGCATCTACGACTTTCTTCAAATGCTCTTTGCATGGACATGAATGACATCAAAGTTGCCAAATTCATTAGCCAATTCTCAGTCCTCCTCTTACTTTTCCAATCAGTAGATTATGACAAGAGTTTAATCACTCTACAGAAGGAATTGCCAAGTACTGTTTTCTTAAAGGCCTTTACACTGATAAATTCCATATGTATTTTTTCAATTCCTGCTTCTCCCATGACTGTAAGAGCCAATGCCCCTGATATAATTCTACTTGGATACTAATAATCGTTGTAACTTAGCCAGTCTAAAATATAATTCTTGATTCTCAGCATACCACTAAATAGAAAAATAAGAACAAAAACAAATAGGCAAATAAAATCCTGTTCTTTCCCCCAGGTTTTCTGTATTAGGGTTCTCCAGAGAAACAGAACCAATAGGATGGACAAGTAGGTAGGTAGATATATAGATTGATAAATAGACAGATGGTAGTTAGAATTCTATTTTAAGGAATTGGCTCACGTGATTATGAAGGCTGAGAAGTCTCAATCTGCAGTGAGAAAGCTGGACATCCAAGAGAACTAATCGTATAATTTTAGTCTGAACCCAAAGACATGAGAATCAGGAGAAACGACGTTGTAAGTACCAGTCTGAAGGCTGGCAGGCTTGAGACCCAAGAAGAGCCAATTTGTCAGTTTGTGTCTGGGGGTAAAAAAAAGACCAGTGTCCCAGACCAAATAGTTGACTTCCCTCTTACTCAGCATTTTTTTCTGTTCTCCCCAGATCTCCAGTTGATTGGATGAGGTCCACCCACATTAGAGAGAACAATCTGCTATACTCATTAAAATGTTAAAATGTGTCTACTGATTCAAATGTTAATCTTATCCAAAAACACCCACATGGACACAGCCAGAATAATGTTTGACCAAATGTCTTGGCAGCCCGTAGCCCAGTCAAGTTTACACGTAGCATTAACCATCACAGTTCCAAATCACAGAAAATGGCACCATTAAACTCCCAGTTGTTCAGATAAAAACCCTTGATGTTAACCTTGCCTTCCTTCTCTTTTTGTATTCCTCACATGCAAGCCAACAGAAATCCTGGGATTTCCATCCTCAACATAGATCCAGAATCCAGCCACTTCTATCCATCTCCACTGTTATGATCCCAGTTCAAACTAAGAACACCTCTTACCTCAGCTGGTGAAATAGCTTTCTAACTCAGCTTTCAGCTTCAACACTTGTCCCTCTAGAATTTATTCTTCAGTTCTTTTAAAATACAAATCAGATAATTTAATTTCCAGGAATATAACCTTTAATATTAGGGAAAAATCCACAGCAGGTATGTTGATTTATAAGGTTCTCCATGATCTAACCCATGACTACACTCTGATATCATTTCATCCATCATCCCTGCTGCTGACTATACTCTAGCTGGAGTCCTGTATCTTTTCTGAAAAGACTTTTCCCTAGTGTAATTTTTCTCAAGACACCCAAATACCAGGATCCTTTCATTCATTCCTATTCCTATCCAAATGTCACCTTCTCAAAGAGGCCTTTCCTGACCACCTAGCTAACTTACACACCTATCACTCCCTCCTCCACTTTATATTTATTCATAGCACTTAATAATGCTTGACTATCACACAGTTCTGAGTTATTGTCAAGCTCAATTATTAAAATGTAAGGGCAAAGATCAAATCTGTCACTGTTAGCAATGCCCTCTGTGTGTGTGTGTGTGTGTGTGTGTGTGTGTGTGTGTGTGTGTGTGTAGTAGGTAATTAGTGTGTATTTCCCCATGATATGATGTGCTTTGATTTGTTGTAAGAGTGGGGAACAGTTGGGATGGGTATATTCGGAAGAAACGTGCACCCAAATTTCCCTGGATGAAAAGGAAAGTCACCACTAATTTAGCAATAATATTCTTTCTATTTTACCCCTATATACAAACAAAATACCCCTAGAGTGCTAAAAAACTGAATCAAGAGAGATTTCAAAATGAGCACTATTTGTACTATCAGTATTTAAATCATATGCTAGAATAGATAGCAATCCACTATTCCTTTGTCATTCTTCATTTATGTGTATGTGTGTGCATGTGTGCACATGTGTGTTTTAACTCAGTGGTTTTATTGGTCTTCTCTTCTATTTGGCCTATGTCAAAACTATTCCAGTCATCTTCATAAACTTCAATGTCTATAAACCACAAAGTAAAGGAAACTCAGTCAACTATATCCCAGACAACTCCTTAAGGCTTAGATAATTTTGAAAATGCACATGCAGAAACATTTAAGGTATGCATACAAAGAAATATGGAGATGGCACAACTCCATCTGCACTGAGTCCAACTCTTAATAAATATCTTGTCACCCATTCTCAAAAATTTAAAAAGATATTTGTCTTATAACTAATGTTCTTATAATGACTACTTGAGTAACTTTTCCAAAACAGAAAGCTGCTGCAAGATGACAATGTCTCTACCAATAGAAACAAACCATTAGTAACTTTCACATTATAGATCTTTCACTAAAATAATAAAATTAAAGCACTATTCTCTCCCTTACAGTTGACAAATCCAATTCTTCTCAGTTCCCAATACATCTAACAGCTCCTGTACCTTAATAATGACCTTTCCCCAAATCCTGTCCCGTAAATCCCAATGATGACATCAGCCTGGGGACCCTAGTCTGAGTCCAGTTTCAGATTTTGAGTGACTGAAAACATTATGGCAGTAGTCACATGTCTCTTTTGCTCACCCATATATACCCAGCACCTAGCACAATGCTTGTATCCAGTAGGTGCTCAAAAGTCACAGAGATTTCTTGCCTCATTCATTCTTCTCAGCTGCACAGAAAATATCTTACCTCTTCCTCCAACCAGAACTACTTTGGTGAGCAATAACTCACTAACTCAGAAGTTTGAGGGTCAAACAAGGAAGTAAAGTCTAGAACTTTGATATGCAGCTACTTAGGAGGCTGAGACACGAGGATCATCTGAGCCCAGGATTTTGAGGATACAGTGAGCTATGGTGATGCCAGTGCACTCTAGCCCAGGCAACAGAGTGAGACCCTATCATTTAAAAAAAAAAATAGAACTTTGATAGCAGTGGCTTTCTTAGTGTAAGTACCGTAAGATGCTACTGTATGTGACTGGGCCAGAGACAAGCAATAAAAATCACATTCACTGAATTTAATAACAGGAGGCTGAATATCTTGTGCCTCAGAGTTGTGCCTATTAATTGCTGAGGCTCACTTTGTTACTCTAATCCCAGGCGGAGGTGGCATTTCAAATTTTAGCAAAAGCCCAAGGATAAGCTTCACAACCCTTTGCCATTAGGAATAATTGCATGGACAAGGATGAGCACTCAAAACCAAAGTGTTTGAAATAGCTCCCCCTCCTTTTTTATTACCAGCTATATTGAATACTGAAAATTGCATTATTTTTATGCAATACTAGCATCTCCATGTATTGTTAATGTTTGCTAATTTTACTATTTAATAAATCTTCCATCCCTTCTCTCTCTCAGGCTGCAGTCACCCTTCTCCCCAGGAGTGAAGGTCAGAGAATAGCAACAGCTAATTTAGAGGAAACACTTAGCCACTTCCTATGTAACTATTCAAATAGCAAAGACCAGCGCTAACGTCATCATTTGTGCCTTGACCCAGTGACTGCCCATTAAACAGAGGAAGGGCAAAGCCTATCAGTAGCTTAGCAACCAGCACATTTTCCTTCCCACTTAAGGTGAGCATCTACTCAGCAGCAATTCCGGCCCAATTGACGTCCATCTGGCTGAGCAGTTTCCTTCCTCTACTGAAATAGGAAGATCCTACAATTATGTGCTTACCCACGGTCAAGATGTCAGGGATTAGACTCATAAAAGGAAAATCGTATCCATTTGGCTGAATATCAAGAATAGAGCACAATTCCCGAATTAGACAGTCTATAAAATACTCTCTGTTGAATTGTTCACTACCTTTTCTTCCCTCTGTGATGCTTATATAGCCTGTTTGCCTCTTTTTTCCACAGGCTGCCTCCTAGTGAATTCTCTGGTGGGAGTGAGACAGACAGATGAAAGGAAAGCAATCAAAATGTGTGAATTTAATCTCACAAAACTGGGTGTTTTGTCTTTCACAGCAGAAAAGATATCCTGAGGGATAATCTTTTTTTACAATACCGTGGGGAAGCAAATTTCAAGGCAACATTTGAAGGTAAAGGAATGATCCCAATGGGTCCACCGATGACTGTTATCCTAGAAAATGTTTATAATAAGGAAGTTCTATAACAGGTAAAAGAAAATGTATTAAACTAATTTTCTCATTGCTAAAGAAATACATTTTTGAGAAATATTAATGTAATTTGGTTTTGGAAAATGCTGTATTATAATGTGAGATTTTTTTCCTTATGGGCAGTAAAATGCTATTCTCTGAAACAGATGGGAATATACTTTTTATGAAGCAATACATTTCAAAAATAACATAATTGTGCTATGATCTTAAATTCTAAATTTAGACAAAAATAAAAACGATTTATTCTATAATATAACTGACCAGAAAAAAAAAATTTGTGTTGAATAGTGATTTGCATGCATGCAAATGATGGTAAATTTAACTTAAGTCCCCATATGTAATGTTGCCAAACTTTTCTAAAACTTCTAACCTTTCCAGGTTCTGGCTCTAGAAACTAGGCAATTGCCTCTTTGCTTACAAATAAGATATTCAGAATATGTAGACAGTAGTTAACTATTGCTTGTGAATTGCTGTTGTTCAAATGGTAGGCTCTTAGAAGTAAATTAAATTAAAAATGTTTTATTAACTTTTCTTTATCAAATAATTCCTTTAATATTAATGTCCTAATTTTCATTCCTAGAGATGGCACTGTACCTTAGTTTATTAAATTTTTTTCTCCCACATGAAACATACACAGTATTTAATATCTGGTCATATGGTTTAACCTCAGTTCCTACTCCCCTGTTTTATGCCAAGATCTCAAAGAACAGGAGTAGGAGATGAGAAAAATAAAACAGGAAAGGAGGAAAAAGTTGGTGATAAGTTTTGCAACTGGGACTCAATCCATTGACACCTTAAAATTGTTTCCATGAGGGATAAAAAATAGAGGCCTTTAACCACTGGCTTTCATTCTTCATTGGTCAAGGGTAGCCCCAAAGAGGTGTTAATTTTCCCACGCTTTGAGATGTGCTTAAGCGCCTGTGCCAAGCAACTTCTCCTCATTGCATCAGAAAAGCCTGAGAAAGAAGCTAAGATATTCTTGGCAGAGCTGAAGCAAGATGCTCTTGGGTGTATCTGGGTGAAGCTGATTGTTACAGCTGGAGTAAAGTTGAGCTAAGAGGACCGGACAGTAAACATAAGAGGTGTCCTATAGGGTCTAACCCTCTTCTTCTCAGATCCCCCTGAGAAGCTCTCTTCAGTCAAATCCATCACAGAACCTTCAAGGACATGGACCAACTGCAATCTGTTCTAAAGCCTTAACACTGAAGAGTTAATGGAGTAAGTTCTAGCCTCCCATGCAGCAACTGGTACTGAAGATTATTTTCACCATCTCCTTTCTCCACTATCCCTTCTAGATCTCCCTCACCTTTGAACAGCACTTTGGGATGTATAGATTGTTCTCTTAGGTAATTCATACCCTCATCCCCAAAGGATCTGAGATCTTAGTTGCCTTATAGTTATTAAGCCGTCATTGCTGCAATTGCACACTTACAGGTAGTGCTGAGAGTAAAAGCACCACAGAATGCCCTAGGGAATACCTAGGGTTCAGAAAGTGGTCCTTCTGGCCTTCATTTGTAGCAGTAGCCGTAGCTCCTTTTGATATTCAGGCTGAATCACCCCCACTCTTCTCTTCACTCGTTCACTGGCATGAAAGCACAAAGTGACTAGGTTATACCTGCTGATTCAGTGGATCCCTTCTGTGTGAAATCAGAGCTCCTAAGCAGGACAAATTGGTCTTTTTATGTGTCCATATGGCTAGGCTATGGTCCCTAGTTGTTTAATCAAACACTAATCTAGGTATTTCTGAGAAGGTATTTTATATATATGATTGAAGTTCATAATTACTTGACTTTAAGTAAGGAAGATTATACACTGTTGGTGGGACTGTAAACTAGTATGACCTCTATGGAAAGTAGTACGGAGACACTTCACAGAACTAAAAGACCTACCATTTGATCCACCAATCCCACTACTGCGTATTTACCCAAAGGAAAAAAAAGAAATTTTATTAAAAAAGACACTTGCACTCAAATGTTTGTAGCACCACAGTTCACAATTGCAAAGATGTGGAAACAACCCAAGTGTCCATCAACACACAAGTGGATCAATACAATGTAGCATGGAGTATTACTCAGCCATTAAAAAAAGTGGTAAACTAATACCTTTTGTAACAACCTAGATGGAACTGGAGACCATCATTTTAAGCAAAGTATCACAAGAGTGGAAGAACAAAAACCATACGTACTCACTACTAAATTGAAACTTATACTCATGTGCACATATGGTAGTAAAATTCAGTGGAAATCAAGCAGGTGGGAGGGGGTAGGGGAGATGGCTAAATTCATACAATGCACACTGTCTGGGTGATGGATACAATTATAACTTTGACTCACATTGTACAAAAGTAATTCATGTAACCAAAACATTTGTACCCCCATAATATTCTAAAATTTAAAAAAAAAGTAAGGAAGACTACCCTAGATCACTGGGTGGGCTAGGTTAGTCAGTTGAAAGGTTTTCATAGCAGATCTGAAGTGTCCTTAATGAAGAAGAAATTCTGCACATGGATAGCAGCTTCAGACTGTGCCTGAGTTCTAGCCTGTTTTTCCTGATGGTCTGCACTACAGAGTTTGGACTTTTGGACTTGCCTAGCCAGCTCCAATAATCACACAATACACAAGTCAATTCCTTGAAACAAATCAATCTTTCTCTCTCTCCCTCTTTCTCCCTGTTTGTCCCTCTCTGTCCCTTTCTCATGCAGGCCCTGTTTCTAATACTGGTTTTGTTTCTGTGATTGAATCATCCTAGCTAAGCAAGCTCTGCCTCTTTCTGCCTCTGAATTACCCGCTGCCTGGTACATGGTTTTAAAGAGTTAAAGAATGTCAGGCTTGGGTAAATTTGTGATTTGTCACAATTTGTACTTAAAACTCTTTCACATGCCTTATAAATACTATCAACTTTTATTTCTTTGTATATCACACCTTTTGACCTGTACTGTAACAAATTTCCATAAATTCTTGCTAAGATATTAGCTGGACATGTAACAGATACAATATTAACCTAAAGAATTTCAAGTGTAAACTAAGAAATTTTAACTGAACAAAAGCCAAATTTCTAACAAATGCAACTAAAATGAGAGGATGACAGGTGGCAGGTTTGATATTTTTATATTAACCATTTCTTTTGCACAGTTGTAATATGGAATTAATTAAATACCCCTTTGGAACCGAAGCCATCTCAGTGAGTTATAGCACTTGAAACTAAAGTTGAACATTTCAAAATTGAAATGTCCCATGAGGTAAATATCCTCTATTGAACTATGATCAGCTACTATGATAACCTAATGATTTCTCTCCCAAGACCCATAATTAAATATAGGTCTCAAAGTAATGGCATTGAGATAAATCAATAATATATTATAAATTGTAGTGGCATTTAAGTCATTGAATGATAGAAGATGGAGTATCTTAAATATAGCTAATTGATTTAACATGATCAGCCACTTATAAGTTGAAAACAATATTAATGTATATCTTTTATTAAACCCTAATACTACTTTTGTTTATTTAATACATATTATTTCCATATGTTATTCATACTTATTAGGTGTATATAGTTATATACTTATATATATATTTAGAAATCATATATCTATATCTATGACTCCCATGAAATTGAATTAGTCTGAGAACTGAGGCAATATTTGTATTTGTCAATATGGATTCTTGTATGCTACAGTTAAAAAGCAGTTCCCCATATATCAGACTGAAGTCATCTCATGCTGCATGCACCGTGCTGACTAGCGGCTGGCTCTGCCACACAGCGCCCTGCCTGATGGAGGCTCCACCACCTTGGCCATGTGGTCTCACTGTACCTGACCACCTTGTAGTTCATCATCCTATAACTGTCCTACCTTCAGCATATGGCTTTGACATAACCTCAATAGGCTAAGATAGAGAATGGAGAATTTTGTATAAACATTTTATCATCTCACTTCCAATACTACTCTTGCTCACATTTCATTAGCTAGAAATAATCATGTAGTACCTTTCAAGGTGCTCCAAGGTGAATGGAAAATACGTGTGGAGGTGGACGATCAGAGTGCTTGTCCAGTGCTACTTTCTCTGCTTCAGTTCACGCTTACAGTCTCCAATATTTCTTTGCTCTCTTCTTACATATAGAACTCACTCAACTTCTCCCAAAAAAGTGCACCGCAAAGTCTCATCCAGTCTTTATTTCCTGCTCAAAGTACAAGATCTTTAGGGATGTGCGGTGTAGCAGATTGATACAAATGAACAAAACTACATAGTCAAACAGGCCAAATAATTGATTATATTATTTTAGTGTCTCTCGAAAGATAGGAAATATGACAACTATAAGAATCCAAGATATGGTATGAACACATGAAAGTATTCATAGATTTATATCATTTGCAGTAAGTGACTTCCAAATCTGAAAATTATGCCAATTAGAAGATTTGCAGAATCATATTTTAGAAAGTTATGATTAACAAAAAATGAAGTATATCAATAATTCCAGGATATAGGAACAAAATACTGACATAGGAAGAAAGAAAAGAAATAATTCTTTATAAATAGGAAGTATGTCCAAGTTCCTTGGTACTTATTATTTGATGATTAGAAAGCAAGATCAGAGGACCCCAGAAGATGGCGGAGTGGAGGTGACCTCCTGGATTTGTGCTCCCAGAGAGGAAGGCGTGGATCTCCACCTGCCACAACGCTAGAGGATTGCTTCTCCACAGGAACGGCGGTGTGAACCCACGGAGAATCACCGTGGGACACGGGGAACAGGAAAAAACAGAGGCGAGTGAGAAATCAGACCGAGATAATTTGGAGAGTGCGGGACGGAAAACAGACAGCGGAGTGCGGGACGGCCGTGCCTGCCTCACCGGCGAGTGGGGCGGGTGCAGCCCCACAGCAGAGCGGCTTGATCTCCCCACTGACCCCCACATCCACTCGGTCAGGGATCTGGCTGAAATTGGTGCAGAATCACCCCGGGAGACGTGGAGCTCCGAGGACAGGTGACATAGGCGGGAGAGAGCTTGGACTCGGGCGGGTCTCCGTGGTGCCCTATCTCTGAAAGGGACAGACGTGGACCTGCACCGAGGCGAGGGGCCGCGAGCGTGAAATATTAAAGCGGGACTTTTTTGCTTTTTTTTTTTTTTTTTTTTCCCGTACGGCAGCTCTCCGGCTGGGGAACCGCTGCGGGCCCTGGCGCCTGCCGAGCTCTGAACGCTCTCGCGTGGTCGCCATCTCGGTTCCCACAGCTAAGCGGAAAGGACCTTGGACTCTGGCAGGCCTCTGCGGTGCCAGTGCCCTATCTCTTAAAGGGACAGACGCGGACCTGCACCGAGGCGAGGGGCCGCGAGCGTGAAATATTAAAGAGGGACTCTTTTGCTTTTCTCTTCCCGCACGGCAGCTCTCTGGCTGGGGAGCCGCTGTGGGCCCTGGCGCCTGCCGAGCTCTGAACGCTTTCCCCTGGCGCCTGCGACCGACGGACGCGCGGTGGCCATCTCGGTTCCCACAGCTAAGCGGAAAGGACCTTGAACTCTGGCAGGCCTCCGCGGTGCCGGAGCCCTATCTCTTAAAGGGACAGACGCGGACCTGCACCGAGGCGAGGGGCCCCGAGCCTGAAATATTAAAGTGGGATTTTTTTTTCTTTTTTTCTTTTTATCTCTCTCTTTCTTTCTTTCTTTCTTTCTCTTTTCTTTCTTGTTTTCTCTTTCTTCTTCTTGTTATTCATATTGTTTCTCTCCTTTTTTTTTTTTTTTTTTTTTTTTTTTTTTCTTTTCTTTTTTCCTTTCTTTTTCTTTTCTCCTTTCCGGTGTCCCTCCAGCCCAGGAGCTACTGTAAACTCCTGAGTGCTCCAGCCCCCAGCTGTGACTCCTATCGGACCCTGAAAATTACCCCCCAGTGCCAGTGATCTGCGGGTGGGCAGGAACAATTGTGCGGGCCAAGGTCTAATTGCTGCAGAGCCATAGGGTGCCAGGCGACTCCTCAGGAGGCTCCATCCCCTGATCCATAGACCCTCTCCAGGTCCCCTTCCCAGGTGTGAACACTGAGTGCTTCCCTAAACGCAAGAGTGTGGAGCCCGGACCTTGGGAACACTGGGACAGTGTAGACCTTTGCCCGTGGGAGCTGCAGCAGCTGGGGCACTGAGGGAGTGAGGGCACTGCCTCCTCGGCCTAGCCAGTGTCTTTCCTGCTGAAGGAGACAGAAACCACACATCCAGAGGAAGAACCAAAAAGCCAGGGGGAGGAAAAAAAAAAAAAAAAAAAGAGAGGGAGAAGAGGCTTTCTGCTTGCAAATCGTGTGAATCCTGCCTACTAACTGAAAGTCCGCAACACAATGATTTAACTTGCCAAACTGGTCTTAGGTCAAGCCAACCCTCTGGGGGTGGACCCATCAGAAGCAGTCCCCCAACTGAGATAGAAAAAAGAAACTCTAAACAGCACACAACAGTCTCCCCCTATAGATAAAGGAAGCAACATTCCTAGACTGTTCCATAGCCTAAGAACAGAGTACAAGACGTGGTGTTAACTAGACTAAAGCTGTGAGAAAAGATCTAACGATAGAGCCAGATGGGAAGGGCTCAGCGGAAAAATATGGGGAGCACAAAAAACCAAACGGAAACCTCGCCCCCAAAGAGAAATACCAACTCTCCTCCAATTGGCACAAGCCAGTTTCAGAATACCAATATGTTACCAGAAGAATTTCAGTCTTGGGTTATAAATAAACTGAATGATATACAAGAAAAAATTGATATCCACCGCAAAGAAACCGCAAAAAAATTCCAGGATTTGGAAGAAAAATTCACTAAAGAAATAGACGTATTGAAAAAAAACCAAACTGAACTCCTAGAAATGAGGGATTTATTCAGGGAGCTACAAAACACAGTGGAAAGTCTCAAGAACAGGGTAGATCAAATAGAAGACAGAATCTCAGAAATCGAAGATAACTCTTTCCAATTAAATAAGACAGTCACAGAGATAGAGCAAAGAAATAAGAAAAAAGACCAGAGTCTTCAAGAAATGTGGGATTATGTGAAGAAACCTAACGTGAGAGTTATAGGCATCCCTGAAGGTGAAGAAGATAATAAGCAAGGGCTGGATAAACTATTTGAAGACATAATAGAAGAAAATTTCCCAGGCCTTGCTAAAACTTTAGATATACAGGTTCAAGAAGCTCAAAGAACCCCTGGTAGATTCATAGCAAATAGGAAAACACCACGCCACGTAGTCGTCAGACTGACCAAAATATCCACTAAAGAGACCCTTCTTCGAGCTGTAAGGAGAAAGAAACAAGTAACATACAAAGGGAGGCCCATTAGAATTACGCCAGATTTCTCAACTGAAACTTTACAAGCAAGAAGAAGTTGGGGCCCCATTCTCACTCTTCTGAAACAGAATAATGCCCAGCCTAGAATCTTGTACCCAGCTAAGCTAAGCTTTCTATATGAAGGAGAAATTAAGACATTCTCGGATAAACAAGGACTGAGGGAATTCACCAAGACAAGGCCACCCCTCCAAGAAGTACTCAAGAGAGAGTTACACATGGATCATCACAACAAAGACCCACGAATGTAAAACCACCCAAGAGCTAAAGATCAAATTCTAGCCACCACAATGGCTCAAGAGAGAAAACATAGCAATGAAGTTCTACCCAATAAGATAAACAGAAATCTATCCCAATTATCAGTTCTCTCACTAAATGTCAATGGCCTGAATTCCCCACTCAAGAGACATAGACTGGGCCAATGGATAAAAAAACACAAACCAAGTGTCTGCTGCCTTCAGGAAACTCACTTAACCGGCAAAGATGCATTTAGACTGAAAATAAAAGGATGGAACCTGATATTTCAAGCAAATGGTAGCCAAAAGAAAGCTGGTGTGGCAGTTTTAATTTCCAATAACTTAGTCTTCAAACCAACAAAAGTAATAAAAGACAAAGACGGTTACTACATACTGGTGAAAGGCACAATTCAACAAGAAGACATAACCATACTTAATATATATGCACCCAATCTAGGTGCACCCAGATTCATAAAGCAAATCCTACTCGATCTAAACCAAATCATAGGCAACAACACTTTAATAGTTGGAGATTTTAATACCCCACTGACAGCACAGGACAGATCCTCCAAGCAGAAAATAAGTAAAGACATAGTAGACTTAAACAGAATGCTAGAACAAATGGGCCTGACTGACATCTACAGGACATTCTACCCGAAAACCACTGAATATACATTCTTCTCATCAGCTCACGGGACATTCTCTAAGATTGACCATATCCTAGGTCATAAAGCAAGTCTTAAAAAAATTAAAAAAATAGAAATCATACCCTGCATCTTCTCAGATCACAATGGAATAAAAATAATAATGAACCTTAACAGGAACTCTCATTCCTACGCAAAGTCATGGAAGCTAAACAACCTTCTCCTGAATAACAATTTTGTAAAGGAAGAAATTAAGTCAGAAATCAAAACATTCTTTGAATTAAATGACAAAGGTGACACAACTTATCAAAATCTATGGGATGCAGCTAAAGCAGTCCTGAGAGGAAAATTCATTTCCATAAATGCCTATTTCAAAAAGACAGACAATTTACAACTAGACAACTTAATGAATAGACTCAAAGAGCTGGAGAAAGAAGAACAGACTGACCCCAAACCCAGCAGAAGGCGAGAAATTATTAAGATCAAATCAGAATTAAATGAAAAAGACAACAAAAATACTATAAGGGAAATTAATAAAACAAAAAGTTGGTTCTTTGAAAAGATAAATAAAATAGACACACCACTGGCTAGACTAACCAAGAGCAGAAAAGAAAAATCTTTAATAACTTCCATCAGGAACATGAAAGGAGAAATCACAACCGAAGCCACAGAGATACGTGACATTATCTATGAATATTACAAAAATCTTTATGCACACAAATTGGAGAATGAGGAGGAAATGGACAAATTTTTAGAATCACACAGCCTTCCCAAGCTCAATCAGGAAGAAATAGAATTCCTGAATAGACCAATATCAACAACTGAAATTGAAACAGCAATAAAAAACCTTCCCAAAAAGAAAAGCCCTGGTCCAGATGGGTTCACACCTGAATTTTAC
The DNA here is from genome assembly GCF_020740605.2 of Lemur catta. Taxonomy (NCBI): domain Eukaryota; kingdom Metazoa; phylum Chordata; class Mammalia; order Primates; family Lemuridae; genus Lemur; species Lemur catta. The sequence goes on from NC_059128.1 coordinate 270,195,647, forward strand.
CATACATACAAAGATGAACTGGTGCCCATCCTACATAAACTATTCTTCAATATTGAGAAGGATGGAATTCTCCCCAACACATTCTACCACGCCAATATAACATTAATACCAAAACCAGGAAAGGATGCAACAAAAAAAGAAAACTACAGACCAATTTCTCTCATGAACGTAGACGCAAAAATTCTCAATAAAATCCTAGCAAATCGTATCCAAGTGCTGATTAAAAAAATAATTCATCATGACCAAGTAGGCTTCATCCCAGAGATGCAGGGGTGGTTTAACATACGAAAATCTATAAATGTAATTAACCACGTAAATAGAAGCAAAAATAAAGACCATATGATCCTCTCAATAGATGCAGAAAAAGCATTTGACAAAATTCAACACCCTTTTATGATAAAAACACTTAACAACATAGGCATAAATGGGACCTACCTAAAAATAATACAAGCCATATATGACAAACCCACAGCCAACATCATACTGAATGGGGAAAAACTGAAAGCATTCCCGCTCAGAACTGGAACCAGACAAGGCTGCCCACTGTCCCCATTACTTTTCAACATAGTATTGGAAGTCCTTGCGAGAGCTATCAGACAAGAGAGCAGAATCAAAGGTGTCCAAATAGGGACAGAAGAGATCAAACTCTCACTCTTTGCTGATGACATGATGTTGTATCTGGAAAACCCCAAGGACTCAACCAAGAGACTCCTGGAATTAATTAACGAATTCAGTAATGTCTCAGGTTACAAAGTCAATACACACAAATCAGAGGCATTCATATATGCCAATACCATTCAATCGGAGAACCAAATTAAGGACTCAATACCTTTCAAAATAGCAACAAAGAAAATAAAATATCTAGGAATATATTTAACTAAAGAGGTAAAGGACCTCTATAAAGAGAACTATGAAACGCTAAGGAAGGAAATTGCAGAACACGTAAATAAGTGGAAATCCATACCATGCTCATGGATTGGAAGAATTAACATCGTTAAAATGTCTATACTACCCAAAGTAATCTATAGATTCAATGCAATCCCTATTAAAATACCAACATCATTTTTCACAGATTTAGAAAAAATAATTATACACTTTGTATGGAATCAGAGAAGACCCCGTATAGCAAAAGCAATCTTAAGCAATAAAAACAAAATGGGAGGTATTGATTTGCCAGACTTCAAACTATACTACAAAGCTGTGGTTCTTAAAACTGCTTGGTATTGGCACAAGGGCAGGGACACAGACCAGTGGAACAGAACAGAAAACCCAAATATAAAATCATCCTCATATAACTATCTAATCTTTGACAAAATAGACAAAAACATACTCTGGGGACAAGAGTCCCTATTCAATAAATGGTGCTGGGAAAACTGGATAGCCACATGTAGAAGACTGAAACAGGACCCACAGATTTCACCTCTCACAAAAATTAAATCACGGTGGATAACAGATTTAAACCTTAAATGGGAAACAATTAGAATTCTAGAAGAAAATGTAGGAAAGACTCTTACAGACATTGGTCTAGGCAAAGAATTTATGAAGAAAACCCCTAAGGCAATCGCAGCAACAACAAAAATAAACGACTGGGACCTGATTAAATTAAAAAGCTTCTGCACAGCCAAAGAAATAGTCATGAAAATAAACAGACAGCCTACAGAATGGGAAAAAATTTTCGCATACTACACATCAGATAAAAGACTGATAACAAGAATCTATTTAGAACTCAGGAAAATCAGCAGGAAAAAATCAAACAATCCTATCAAAAAATGGGCAAAGGACATGAATAGAAATTTTTCAAAAGAAGACATAAGAATGGCCAAAAAACATATCAAAAAATGCTCAACATCCCTAATCATCAGGGAAATGCAAATCAAAACCACAATGAGATACCACTTAACTCCGGTGAGAATGGCCTTTATCAAAAAATCCCAAAACAACACATGTTGGCGTGGATGCGGAGAGACAGGAACACTCATACACTGCTGGTGGGAATGCAAACTAGTGCAACCCCTATGGAAAGCAATATGGAGATACCTTAAACAGATTCAAGTAGACCTACCATTTGATCCAGCAATCCCATTATTGGGCATATACCCAGAAGAACAAAAGTCATTCTTTAACAAAAACACCTGTACCCGAATGTTTATAGCAGCACAATTTACAATCGCAAGGATGTGGAAACAACCCAAGTGCCCATCAATCCACGAATGGATTAGTAAACTGTGGTATATGTATACCATGGAGTACTACTCAGCTATAAGAAATAACAATGATACGACATCTCTTTGGTTCTCCTGGAGAGAGCTGGAACCCATTATACTAAGTGAAGTATCCAAAGAATGGAAAAACAAGCATCACATGTACTCACCAGAAAACTGGTTTCCCTGATCATCACCTAAATGTACATCAGGGAAAGATACCAATTGGATATCAGACTGGGATGGGGGGTGGGGGGAGGGGATGGGTGTATGCCTACATGATGAGTGCGTTGCACACCCTCTGGGGAATGGTCATGCTTGAAGGTGCAGACCCGGGGAGGTGGGGGGGGAGGGGATGGAGGTATGACTACATGATGAGTGCCAGGTGCACTGTCGGGAGAATGAGAACGGACGCGCTTGGGACTCTGACTCGGGGGGATGGGTGGGACATGGAAAATGTATATAACCTAAACTTATGTACCCCCATGATGAGCTGAAATAAAAAAAAAATATATAAAAAAAAAAAAAAAAAAAAAAGAAAGCAAGATCATATGTAAATTTGTTACCTAATTTGATTTTCTTTTCTTCCACTAAAAAGAGGCCTATATGAAATGTAGAATTACTAGCACATTAGGGTACTTTGTAATACTTTTGTTGGGTTTTCTTTGCTTTGGTATTTGTATTAGTCACAGTTCTCCAGAGAGGTGAAACTGATCAGACATAGATAGATATATGAAAGGAGATTTATAATTAGGAGAATTGGCTTACATGATTATGGAGGCTGAAAATTACCATGATAGGATGTCTGCAAGTAGTAGTAACAGGGAAGCTATTAGTAAGTGGCTCCGTCCACGTTGGAAGGCTTGAGAAATCTCAATTTGAAGTCAAAGGCCCAACAGCCCTGGGGGCTGCTGGTGACAGTGCCAGGGTCCAAAATCTGGAGAACCCTAAGTTTCGATGTCAAAGGACAGAAAAGGGCGGTCAGGAGGAGAAAAAGAATTCTTCCTTCCTCCGACTTTTTGTTCCATCTGGGCCCCTAGCCAATTGGATGATGTTGCCCAGATTGAGGGTGGATCTTGCCCACTCAGTTCACTGACTCACATGCCAATCTCCTCTGGAAACACCTTTGTGGACACAACCAGAAATAATGCTTTACCAGCCATCTAGACACCCCTTAACCCAGTCAACTCGACATGTAAGATGAACCATTACAGTGTCTCAGCAGCTGAAATGGAATAGATGACTAAATTAGCTATTGTTTTCCTATCTATTTTACGTGATGAAATGCATGAGCTGTTCCACAGTCATTTTTGCCTTTGGGCTTCCTTCAAAATTAAATGTGGAGGAAGAATAGCAGGATAAGCAATGAGTAATATTTTACATTAGTGAAATAAATATAGTTAACATTGATTCATCTTGTTAGTCTTATAAACCCTTGTTGGAAACAACACAGTGTAATAAAAATGCACATAACAGCTGCTTTAATTCCTCCTTTAGAATGGAAAAAGGTTAAATTAATCTATCAACAAACAGAAACCATCAATTCTCCCAAACTGTTGAAGATAATGCAAATGAAAGATACATTCATATTTTCAAAGTATTAAACATCAGCCAAT